>NC_071088.1:38320000-39602500 GCF_027358695.1 Spea bombifrons
TCTTCTGTCTTCTTTCGCCGTCAGCTTCTCCCCAGTAACAGCTCTCTAAACCAGGCCTCCTGGAGTGCTTCATCAGCGCACACAATCTCCCCCGAAAAAGGCTGTCCTTGTGGCTCCGCCCTTTTGTGTAAGTACTCCAAGAAGCCAGAATAATGCAGCGGGTTGAGGAGAAAAAGAGAGGTGCAGAAACACTTCCCTTTCTCTGCAAACTGCAATATTAGCGAATTAGGGAAAGCATGATCACTGCAGGCCACCTGGGGCGTGCATTTGTAAGGTTAATTTATTTGTCCAATCACAAATGCCAGGTTGCCCTGGTTATAGCCTTAGCCCAATGTCCTAAATTACAGAAGCTCCCATCATTTAAACAGCACTTACGTTCATTAAGCTCTCTATAAAGGCGGAAATAAAATGTATAATTGCTAGTAGATTTTCCATTTACCATCGCATTGACAATCACAGTACAGTATTATTATGATGACAGGGCTGATAAATTGGAAATTCACATTTGCCCGCAATTCTAAATGCAAAACACTATCTATTATCAGCAATGCTCTAAAATGGTATTATAATTTGTTTGCTCTGGAAATTTTCCTGTCAGTCTAAATCTTTCTCTCGTAGTACAAAACCTTGTTTAATTCTACGTCAGAAATCTATATGTCGGGGAAAGCCCAGCCCTGGGTAAGTCAGGGATGAGCTGTCAGAGTCATATGCCCCACAATGATGGTAATACCAATAGAGAGAACTAGGTAGTAACCTTTGGAGCCAAGACATAAGCATGTATTGTCTTGTAAAAAAGAAAATGGTCTGGCTGTTTAAATTTTTGCCTCCTTAAGTAAATGGAACTACTATCTGTAAACAGAACACTGCGTGTGGCCTGACTTATTTTAACAAAATAAAACAGTTCAATTAACTTAAATGACCAAGAATCTCGATCTAAATGCAAGGTTTTAACAGTGGCCTTATCTCCACAGCAACCTATGGAATTGTCCAGTCAGCAGCAACGCACGGTTGGTTACTTCGAGCATAGGGCCACTTAAAATTTATTTTGTACCATCAGCACTTTATACACTGTGAGCCAGTCCTGGTAATGTTGGTAATAAAACAATGTATTTTGAAAATGTATATTTTCTAGCAGATGAGGTAAATAGGGTGAACAGATTTCCATGATTTTAGAGATCAGTACCTTGACTGAAAAATATCCATTCAGTTACAATTTGTATCAACATCATGAGACCATATATATTTGCATGGAATTTTATGTTGGATCCGGGTATAATCTCATGAGTATCAACTAGTAGACTCAAGGATAGCCAGTTTAAACTCATCCAGCAAGGATGGCACCACAGTGTAGACCATGGTCTGGATATTGGTGCTCTGGTCTAGCTCAACGTTGGGCCTCTTGCACTACTTAATAAGCTGGCTATGTTATAGAGTGTTATGTTTGGAGCCCCCATTGGTTTTTGACTGTACTGGCTTGTAGAAGCTTATTTTGTGTTTTTTTTCCCCTTTCCAAAGCATTTTGCATACTGAGAAGAGCTCCCCTTTTTATCAGTAGAAACAACAAGGTTAGTTCATAAAGCTATTGAGGAAATAGGATCATCTTTTATTCTACCTATGAGGGTATATTAGGGGCCTACAAATCCCTAGGTATTTACTATGTGTAAAAGCCTATTTGAAAGGCCATGAATGGCTTATGAATAGACGGGAATGACCTGCTAGCCATGTCAGATAAAGATCTCAAAATACAGGGTGTGGTGTTCATAGACCCCCACCCCCTCCAAAAGGCAGATACTTTTATAGTGATCATATTGATGGCTTAATTTAACTATAAAATAACTTAATCTCCTGAGGGTTACGCATACATTAAAGAGTTACAACTAATCCATATTATACATGAAATTAGTTGATATTGCCATATTCATAACTCCTGTGTTTGAAGCGGCACTGTTTTAAGAAGAAAATTACATTTATTTATCCCTTAATGGCGTTCTGTATGAAAATAATTTAAATAATATAGTTCCTGCTGCAAGCGTCTTTTTTTTTTTCCTTTCGATTTTCCCCTGTTGATGTGGCTTTCCAATATTGTCGCGAAATGCCACAACAAAGACTGTTGTAAATTGATTTCCAACAGCTACATAATTACATCCAGTTTCCCGCTATCTCTGAAGAAAATGTATTTTTTCTTCTCTTCTCCACCACCCCACCCAAAAAAAAAAAAAAAAAAAATCACCTTCTCCGTTGTGCTTTTAGAGGGTGAGATTTATTTTACATGTTAGCTGGGCTTCAGCGAAAGTTATTAAACTGTGTTAACAACCCTGACAAACCTGTAGATGAAAAATGTTTGCAGAATCTGTTTCTACCCCACTGTGAAACGTTAATGAAACTGAATGACAAATTCTCTCTCGGCCTTCCCAAGCCGCACCAAAATGTCAAGTTATCAAGCCAATCTTGTTTAGAATTTGAGCGTATTAAGAAAAAAATACAAATAACCACAGGGGATTTTTTTTTCTTGTGCGTACTTCAAGACGTTTTTTGAGGTATATCAAATTAAGTCGGCTTTTAAACCTGGAATCCATTTTACACTTGTTTGGATTCAACATTCCATGAAAATGTTACATTCCGTGGGGTCATGTATAAAAAGTGATTTTGGCGTATAGTTTGAAAAGTGATGTTATCATCAGAAAAATATTCCCGCTGTACGGTTTGTTGAATTGCATGATCCATAACTGGCAGTTGAAAATATTTTGTGCGGCAACATGGCAATTGTGGCTACCAAACAATTCCAAAAAAAATCATTAACTGTACAAAATTCACCGTTTCAGGGCCACAAGTACCTAAAGTCCCTGGATTTTTATAAAGCACCAGGCTCTGTTATGCCTCTTTGTGTGCCAGTAATATAATGATGACACATATATATATATATTATATACAGTGGGGCAAAAAAGTATTTAGTCAGCCACCAATTGTGCAAGTTCTCCCACTTAAAAAGATGAGAGAGGCCTGTAATTTGCACCATAGGTACACTTCAACTACGGGAGACAGAATGGGGGGAAAGAATACAGGAAATCACATTGTAGGATTTCTAATGAATTCATTGGTAAATTCCTCGGTAAAATAAGTATTTGGTCACCTACAAACAAGCAAGATATCTGGCTCTCACAGACCTGTAACATCTTCTTTAAGAGTCTCCTCTGTCCTCCACTCGTTACCTGTATTAATGGCACCTGTTTGAACTTGTTATCAGTATAAAAGACACCTGTCCACAACTTCAAACAGTCACACTCCAAACCCCACTATGGCCAAGACCAAAGAGCTGTCTAAGGACACCAGAAACAAAATTGTAGACCTGCACCAGGCTGGGAAGACTGAATCTGCAATAGGCAAGCAGCTTGGTGTGAAGCAATCAACTGTGGGAGCAATTATCCGAAAATGGAAGACATACAGGACCACTGATAATCTCCCAGATGAATATCCAGATGAAATAGGAGAAAGGTTGGATATTGCTTTACTATGAGGGTGGTAGATAAGTCAAACAACCTCGCAGCAGAAGTGGTAGAGGTTAATACAACTTTAAATATGCATGAGATATATGGAATTATCTTGTGGAAGTTAGGAAGTCCCCAGAGGTAGAGTTCATCCAACCTGTTTCTTAAAGGCATCAGTGAATATACAGATTGATGAATGAACATCTCATGCAGTCATAGTCTCTCTCTCCCAGAATGCATTGCACAAAACTACGTAATTTGTTGACGATGGTGACCTACATTAAGAAAAGCAGTTAATATTTTAACAATACTTAATGTGAAATATTTAACAAGTCTGCCTAGGGCCTCTGAAGTGAAAAAGAACATTTTATTTAACCCTCTTGCTTCCAGTGGCAGACATGTCCCACACTCAAATATGAATACTGCATATACATGCAGCATTTGATATCTTTTGTTATAGCAATCTTACTCCATATCTGCTTATTTGTAAACATACAGGTCCACAGATTTCTATAGCAATCTTGGAGGGGTTCTTAGAAGCCAGGATCCCGTTGCAGCTTTGACCCCTAAAGCATACATACCAAGTTTGGAAACCAAAGTGTCCCTCTTGTGTAAAGACACAACCCCTAGCCATGCCTCCAGCCAAACCACCTAAACTGAAAGTGTCCTTCTTTGGCCATTTTAAATGTTGAGAGGTACGCACAAGTCACTACATATCCAAAAGGTAGAAAAGGATAAAGGCTCGGAATGTTGGTAACCGATGATTTCAAAGTTCTCTACAATAAAGTGCACATTAATTTACTGTATTTTTAAAAGCATTGGATATGTTTTTTTTAAAAAACACTTTTTCCACATAAGGAGCTACAAACTAGGTCAAGCAGCCACCTAAAATTCTTGGTTAAAGTGCACTTTCCAGCCATGCCCTCAAAGCATCTTGCTATAACTTTTCAGATCAAGCTCTTCATAAAAAAGAGTAAAATAGAGTGCACCGGTTAGTGTATTAGTAAGAGGACAGTAAAGAGGAGTGTGTAGGGAATGACAATGGAAGCTCATAGATCAACAAATTGTAGGACGTAACTCAAAATGCTAATCTCAGTGACCTGCGGTGGTCCTGACCAGCCCTTTAGACACCATATGTGGTAATGGTACCACTGTTTCCAAAATAACTTCAGGTGTATGGAGTGGTAAGAATTTCAGAGTAGTCACCCCAGTGGTGTATTTCTCATTAGGTCACCAAAACCAGTTCTACGAGACTGGCTCAAAACACACTTACAGAAGACAGAGATTTAACACTGACAAACTATTTCTGTTATGTTCTTACCGATCCTTCCCTTACAAACACCATTTCATTTTCGCGTTCCTATATTCCTTGGCAATTACTTTTTACAGTTCCCTAAAATGTTCCACTCGCTGGTTTTGTTAGGCAGGATTTTCCCGTATCCCACCGGCTAATGAACATAGCAAAGTCAATATTCTGACTCCCACCATCTGCATTCTACATTGTCATTTCATGCATATCTGCAATAAAACTGTGATCCATAATTGCCTGCATTTCCCTCAAGGACTTTCTGCTCTTTTTTATTGACACGGAGGATAAGAAAAGTTTATTGTCGATGTAAATTCCAAGAGTCAACAAACATATGGCAGGGAACGGAGCGATGTGCAAAAGGCCTTGAGGAAGAGGAGCACTGTGTGTTTCTGACAATGCCATTCATTAACAGAGAGTTTGTGAGAAATGAATATCAATTATTGTGGTAATATTTAACAGCAAGGGACTGATTAAACTAAATCTGGCAACAGGAGTAAGATTAAGGGTTAAAAGGCATTAGCTTCATAGACACCCGATAGGTAATGCTCCACTGCATTGGTGCTCCAAGTGTTAAAGAATACCCTTCGTCACATAATAGGAGCATTTATCGAAGGTTATCTCTCTGAATGAGATGCCAGATGCAGAATCCCATTCAAGTCAATAGGATTTTTTTGGGTAAGTGCCAGATATGCCGTGTGGCACTTTTATTAATTATTCTCGTAGGCGCTGACTGGCTCTAAAAGGAACTGTGTGAATTCACACAGGGAGCCTCCATCAGATTGTTCTAAATCCCAGCTAGTTCATTTTCTCAATATAACCTAAATGTCTTTTCCCCTAACATCACGTCTCACAGAGCCTTGCCATATGAGGAAAGTAATTGCTTTTGGTTATGCCTAATGCAGACCACTTGTCATTCTAGAGCAGGGGTGTCCAACCGGCGGCCATCCAGCTGCTGCAGGACTACATCTCCCATACTCCTCAGCCAGCCCCTTAGCTGAACAAGCAATATGGGAGATGTAGTCCTGTAGCAGCTGGAGGGTCGCAGGTTGGACACCCCTGATCTAGAGTGTGTCTCTGCCAGAAAACATGCCTTAGTGTAGGGGTCAGTCAGTTGCCCTTTTTGCCGTATACTGATGTGTGTATCGGAAGGTGTTTGCTTTGTTTCAGTTTTCTGCTATAGGTATGTGTTGTTATCTGCAATGTATTCTCTCAAGTGCTTGTCCAGCTGGATTGAGATCTGAGTGCAGATCAAATGTCATACTTTGTGCATCTGTGTGCAAGCAGAAGAGCAGAGAAGTTGAGATCTGGAATTTTAGGAGTATATTATTATTATTTGAGGCACCATTCTGTCATTTACAACTGACCTGGCCTAGAGTGCAGATAGCTTGAGATAGCCTACTCTGCGGAGGGGTGGTCCACCTGCTGCTGGAGGAACAGGCCCTGTTGGGGAGATCATTGATCTCCCTCTAACCGGCGGTGATAAACAATGCTGCTGGTGAGAAATCATGATGGGTGCCCCAAACTTCACTGCACCGGGATAGGACATCATTGCACTGTATGAAAAAATAAATTGTACTAACCCCAGAATGTGTTGAAGCAGTTTTTCAACAACATGCACTATTCCCGTGGATTGCCATACGGTGCCATAACAAACAAATCCATACAAATCTATGGAAATGCTATGTATTGTACCCACCAGGTGCCATTAACTTAGTGATGGCATAGATTGGCATCATTAACTCATCATGAAGCAGTGAAGGGTGACCAAATCGGCCATATTTTCCAGGACACATATAATTTGTACATATTGCTGACCAGCCCAGATAAAATGCTGCAGTGCAATATGGGGGATGTGTAACTGACTAATTGGTTCCCTTCCATAAGTCTACACATCCCAGATACTACAGGGCAGCATTTTATCTGGGCTGGTCAGCAATATGTAAAAATTACATGTGCCATGGAAAACATGTCCGATGGGGATCACCCTAAGGGCAGGTTAGTAGCTGTTCTGTATGGTTGGTTTCTATGCACTGGAACAGTGGGTTATATGACCAACACTTTACTGTAATGATATGAAGGTAGGAAGAAGGCTTGTTGTTAAGGGATCTCTACAGTCTGATTTGGAAAAGATAAAACATTTGGCTCAAACAACTGAGGGATGTGTCCTATCTAAATATTGTAGAGGCTGCCTGTAATTCATTATACAGTTTTAACAGGCTTTTTTCCCACAGACAATTGGTGCAGAACTGACTCCCGACACGCTCCAGGAAGCAGTACAAGGCATGGTGAAATATATCAAAACTGACTCAGATACCACAGGGGAGCGTGTATAACATGGCAAAATTTCAACCAACAGGGAGCATCAAATCCTTTTTGTGTGGACTTTCTCAAAGTTATAATTAGACATTGATTACCTGACTTTTCCGCAGCCTGGGTATTTTCTTGGAGGTCTACTTCAACAAACAACTCGGCATTGTGAAAATATTATAAATTTTCACATCGTAATGGTGTTTATGACCGTTATTATTTTTTTTAATTCATTTTCCTAAAAAGTACTATTAAAATAGAGTAGAATTGCTATTTTACTAAAGTTAGATTGTAGTTCAAATTGGACTTAAGATCCAAAAAAAGAGAAAAAATTGAATGAATGTACTCATATGACATTAGAATTTGTTTTCCCAAATAATTAGAAATTATTTTACACTGCATATGTTAGTGTTTTGTAATTACCATCATCATGGCAGTTTGGTAATAAACATTATTATGTATCGCTTGCTATTAAAGTTAACTTGTCAACTGAAAACAAATTTGCATTAGCAAATAACCATTTCTACACAGCTCTGCTGTATTTATGAATTTCTTTATCTGAATAATCAGCCAACCAGTTTTTCAGACACAATGAACCATATTTCTAAAGTGCAATTCTTACATTAAATTGGTATGTGGAGTGCAATATGCAGGAACAATGTATTGGATGCTATGGTGGCTGCAACACATTACCTCCTGAAAAGAAGAATGCACATTAAAGTACAATGTGGGTACATTAATATGCATTCTTCTTAAAAAAAAACAAACAAAAAAAAAGTGTACTTTCATGATGTAGAAGCTGAAGCCCTGCAGTCGCAACTGCCCTCCTCTTCAATGGTCCGATGATTCCTGGCACTGATTGCTGCTTGAAGCAGTCAGTTAGTGGCAGAAAAGCACTCTGTAAGAAATCCACATTTTCTTTGTTCTAAATATATATCCACATTAGACTTGAGTGAAACATGAGTGCCAGGAACACGTGATTTAATCGCGTGATAGAAATACTAGAAGTACTCTCTGGAATTCTTGTGTGATGTAGTGGGTACAACAGATCTATAGACATATCTTTGTAGAGATTGCCATAGAAGTTATTCACTTCACTGCTATTGTAAAAGGGTATACAGGTTCATGGCTAGGAGGGCAAGGTCCCCTCTACCTGAGCTCTCTACCCTTTCTCCCTCATCATTTGAAGAAGAAGAGCCTGCGGCAACCAAGTTCTATTGTACTGTTACTGTAATTGATTGGTGCTGTAGAGACATTTGGAGACATTTAGATATTCAGTCAAAACAAATATCTAGCATTTTCTTTGAAACTAAAATGAGAGATTAACGCACATGTGCACAGGGGTCTGAAGAGACCCTCCACGGAAGTGTTCACCAAGGCAGTGACATGAGCTGACTGGAAGTAAATTCTATCATGGCAGGGAGATGTGTTGGGTCTGTAGAACCCACCATTCATTTGAAAAAGGGACAACAGAAGAATTTAAAGCATATGAAGGGTGTTAGTCTCCCATTAAACAATTTTGTAACCGGTGATACAACCACCTCTCATGAAACACAACTTCCAAGCACTGGCTAAAACATACTAAAACTATTTCTCATTACAAAAAAAAACCCAACTAAAAAGCCAAATTAGGTCATGTACGTGCTCCTCAATATTATTTATGGTGGGGATACTGAATTAAAAATAAAGTCATTTATAATTTACAAGATCTAAAAAAAATGGTGAACCATTTGGAAAGTGTTAAAACAACATATAGGCACTACTTTATTCTTTGATGATTAGCATAAAATGTTTTTAGATAACATGCCCATAATTAGGACTTATACTAGAGTAATCTAGTTAAGAAACAGCTTTCCGCAGTGATCTCTATTGTGTGGCTAAATTGAATTAGTAAATCTTTAAATTTAAATGGCTCACTGAAATCACACTTTCTTAAAAGGAAGCTGTCACCATCCTTGCCTCTAGAACCACTAAATTCATTAATTAAACCTATTGCTTGTGCTTTTATTTGGCAGTCAATATGATTGTTTTTGAAACTGAGTTTAGAGAAATCGTTAAGATAACATTTCTTATGGTATACAAATAAGGTTTTATTAAAATTATATATATACTGCATTTTGTTTATTTTAACATGCAAAGCGTTACACAGATTTAGATTTTGATGAAAAAATGGCAGATCCAACAAAACCTATTTTTAAACAATGCATTAAAGATGGCTTGATATGAGACTATTTTTATGTTCCTTTTTTACTGGGTACATGCTGAACTCCATTAGAATACCATTTTCTCAATCGTTATTGTCACACTATTGTTCTTCCCTTTCATCCTCCCTATGTATTTCCTTCTTTCCCTTATGTTCCTCCATTTTCGGAGCTCAGAGTTGTTGTTGGTCACAAATGCATTACAGTTTACTACTGTTTAAAAATCATAACAGCAAAATGTGTTTAGAAAGTAAAGTGTCCTAATAAAACAGACTATTATTTTACTAAATACTATGTCTAACTGCATTCATACTCTATATGGACAAAAGTATTGGGACACCTGACCTTTACACCAATAAATATATAGACATTACTATAAAGTTGGTGCTCATTTGCAGCTATAGCAGCTTCCACTCTTCCTGGCAGGTTTCCACAAGTTTTTTGGAGTGTTTCTGTGGGAATGTTGGACGAGAAGGCCATTCCAGTTCATCCTAAATGTGTTCGATGGGGTTGAGGTCAAGGCTCTGTGTGCCCCAGTCAAGTTCTTTCACACCCTACTCTTCCACTATATGGACAAAGTATTGGGACACAGCTCTTTTTTATTTAAATCAAGGTTTGGGCTAGGCCCAGTAAAGGAAAATCTTAATGTTTCAGCATTCAGCTGAGGGAACAGTTTGGGGAAGAACTTTTTCTATTCCAGCATGACTGTGCCCAAGTGCACAAAACAAGGTCCATAAAGACATGTTTGGATGTCCATATAGTGTTGTTAAAATCAATAGGCAAAAGGCAACATAAAAAGTCACAGTATGGCCCTGCTCCCTCACATTTTGATCCCCAAGATCAAAATGGACCTCTTTTGCAGCATCTGTGATGGTCCAGTACACACTGTAGGAATACAGTGTTTTATGCCCATTTTCCCTTATAACATTTTAATAAGAATTATTCACATACAATAATAAAAATAATGATGTTTTAATAAATAATTAAATATATTCACTGCATGGAAGCAGAGGCAATACACTGACTTGAAATCAGGTCAATCAAGGGCCACTCCTGGACTCACTAAGAGTATTCTTCAGCTCTCAGGAGAGGAAAAATCGTATGTTGGAGAAACATCTAGGGTACCATGGCTTGAAGCACTAAGAGGTCTATTTGACCTAGAAAGTGGGTTTTTTTAGGGAAAGTATTGAGTGATTGTTACCCAGCTCTCCATATGTTGATGCTAATTAAATCTTCAGGAGCATTGCTTCTATCCTCAAGGCAGGGGAACAAATCCAATACAACTTAATTAATGCCAACTACTATAAAAAAAACAAATTACAAAACCAGAAACCCCTATTTTGTCTGTAAACAAACCAAAGTTGAGATCCCTATGGTTGCAATGTCTTTCTCTTCAGATCTGATATCCAGCATCCAATATCTGCATGTGCCAAACTTAAGTTAACCATCTTTGTATCGCTGCTAGAAACCTGACACTCTGTGCATCTCTTTGCCAGGAAGCAAGTCATTTTGAGTTGCTTCTTCAATAACGAAGGCAAGTCAGATGTTTGAGTGATGCCTCATGTGCCAGTAGAAGCTTGGAAGGCCAGTGTCATATGCAGCTTCTATTGTGAAATCGCAATGATAACAGCAGGCAGGAGCAGGTCTAGTGGCCACACTGTGAATTTAATGATTCAACTACCAGAATATAGCACATTACTCACAGCTTTGGAACGGAGAAGGTCAAAAAAATTGCATGAACGTCTCTCAAATATTAATAATGTAGATTTAAATAAACGTTTTCTGTTTTTTTTTTACAGAAGGGCTCATAACCAAAAGTGGTCAATGGACACAATGTCCTCTCCCTATATTCTATAAAGTCTATTTTTTTTTTTTTTATGAAGTTACAAATATTGTAATTTGTAATGAAAAATATGTGAGTATTGCAATTTAATATTTTTTTAGATTTTATGTTTTTTGGACTGTGTCATTCACATTAGTATTAGAAAGTATTAGTACTTTCAGGTCAACGTGTTGAAGCAAATGGTAGGTGCAGAAAAGAGCATGTGAGGGAATAAAGAACTGAAAATAAATAAAATATATATACAATATAATAAAACTCAGGGGAGGCTGAAACATAAGCACAAATAAGGAATTTCCACTGCCCCCTATTGTAGCTGTACTACGGAATCTGCTGGAAATCTATAGACTGATGTGATATAATGTCAAGAGATGCTGAGCTTCCAGGTCACCTAATGAAGTCCTTTACCCTAATTTTGCATCCCATTCTCAGTATTATGAAACACACTTCTTACAGACTGTAATTGGGCATCTAATGAGTGCCAAATTGTACTTATCCCATGCAGCATATGTACAAATGTAAAAAGTGGGCACATGTTGTGTTTCCATTTGTCACTTATTGGGAATTAGTCATTAAGACTAGTGCAAAGTGGCGCACGAGGTGCAGTTATCAGGAGCATTGCATTTGCTTCACAGATCCCTAAGAAAAATCTGTTCCCTTCAAGGGTATGTGTGTGTATATATTTTACTTCTGGAATAGAATGAACAAGTTAGGTGATACTATTGAGATTATCTATAAAGAGTGATTCTAGTGCAATCACCATTGCACCCAATGCAATGTTCGTGATAACTGCACTCTGTGCGCCACTTTGCACTAGTCTTTATGACTAACTCCCAATAAGTGACAGATGGACACTTATGTCTAAACATATTACCTATGACGTTGCAAGCTGCAGTGTGTAATGCCGATGAATATGTAGAGAGTTGGATTAAATAAAAACTGGGCACGGGGGATGAGCATGTGATATAATTATTCACAGCAGTGACAAGAATAGTTCTGTCTCTTTATATATAGTTTCATGTAGGAGGGAATGCAAATAGTTTATTTTTTAATTACTTATTTATTTTATACTGGTTTTACAAAGTATACTTTTTTTTGCAACATGCAATATGCAATATGTTTATTATTAGACAACTATGCAGACTATAAAAACTGGATGAGGGATCTCTGGCTAAGATGTTTTGTTCATGGCTGACCAGACTTCTTGTGACTATAGGTGCCTAAGGCAGGCTAACTCAGCACATTATTTAAGTCCTAGCAAGGGTCTCTACAGATGCTCAAGAGGACCAAAATATTTACAGAATGCATTTAAGTCAACACTTTACCAGGCACACCAAACAAAATGTCTTGTCCAGGTATATTCTGGGCTATGGAAAGATTTTTTGACTTTAAAGAGGAAGCGGCTACTCTTAAGATGACTATATTGGATATTTAGCAAGTCCATGGTAGGAGTAATTCATTCCTACAAACATATACTGCAAGTTTAGCAGGAGCCAGCCTACCAACTGAGCTGAGATGCATTTAATTTTAGCATCTGTTGAGCTTCTCAACCCCTGGAAAGATAAAAGGCTGGGACCCATTTTTCTCTTTTCCAGCAGACATATTACCTGGAGCAGCATGACATATTGCATCAGGAATCGTGTTTGAAGCTTATTTATTTCAGCTCTCGAGCTAGTGGAGATATTACACAGCCAAGATCTGCTTTTGCAGTCTTGGAGATACCATGAGTGTCTGTGAATGTACTTGCAAGGCCGAACACCATTCATCTCTCCACACAATCAGAGCAGCAGGCGACCTGGGAGCCTGCTAAGCTTTATATTCACTCTGAATGAGAGCTATCTCCAATCCAATTTCTGGAAGTGGCAGCATAGGGGAAAAAAAACGGTCTTGCTTTAAACCCTTTAACTACCTATATACGTGTTTAATACAACTATAAACTCACATGCAAATAAATATGTACTGATATTTGCTGGAGATATAATGCTATATATATATATATATATATATATATATATATATATATATATATATATATATATATATATATATATATACAGAGAGAGAGAGAGAAAGATTGTTAAGTACACACATATATATATATATATATATATATATTCTTTATTAATTTTATACATGGACAAAAAGAATATCAGATTCAAATTACATGAAAAATTGTAGTACATTCTCAGCCATGTATAATCTAATGTTAGATTTGCTAGGTGTAATGCTTTAAGGATGATATATCCGTTCCCCTGGTTATATTCTGGCCACTTTGGGAACATACATACAAGATAAGGTATACGCGTTAAACAATCCTTTAACAATGGCTCAAGGTATCAGTCAGAGTTTTAGAATTAACAAGAAGAAAATAGAACAAGAGACAGAGATAGAGAAAAATAATGAAAAAAAGGAAGGTGGGGGTGGGCTTGAGTAGATGCAGGTACCTACCAGAACAATTCTGGCTCTTTCATAAAATGGGTACCCACACACTCCATAGTTTCCCTGTACAGCTTCCAATGATATCAAAAGCGCCCTAAGTATATATTTTTGATCCCTAAAAAGGGTGTCATATAGGAAAGTGAGAAATGGAAGGAAGAATGTTCAGTGTATAGTGTAATGTGTGCACGACATATCTAGTATGACATTAATGGAATACAAAATACTGAATATAAAGTGTTCAGTATACACTACAGTGTCATAACCATACCTGGTAACTCTCCGAGTCGCGGGAGCGGGGTCTGGACACGCCCAACTCCCTGTCCATTTTTTCCTTTACATGGGGGTGTTCCCTCCCGACGTCAGTGGGAATGCCCCCAACATCAGCGGGAACGCCCCCGACGTCAGTGGGAACCCCCCCGACATAAACGGGAACTCCCATGACGGTCCCGCTGACGTCAGGGGAGTTCCCGTTTATGTCGGGGGTGTTCCCGCTGATGTTGGGGGCATTCCCGCTGACGTCGGGAGGGAACACCCCCATGTAAAGGAAAAAATGGGCGGGGAGTGGGGCGTGTCCAGACCCCGCTCCCGCGACTCGGAGAGTTCCCAGGTATGGTTATGACACTGTAGTGTATACTGAACACTTTATATTCAGTATTTTGACGTCAGCGTGCAGTCCTGGCCGCGTCCCGCAAGGGAAGGCTCCGGGTAGCTGGAGCCGAGAAGTTCCCAGGTATGGTCATAACAACATAGAGGTATACTTAGTATATATATATAAGGATTTATAAGGTACGGAAGGCTCATTGGATATATCCAAGGAGTCAGACTGCTGGCTATATGTTAGGCTATACATAATGGGAAATGTAAACAGGTGATAGAATGCTGGTCATAGATACAGTACATAGGGTATACATGGAGGATAGAGATACATGGGGCCAGAAATACAGCAAACCTCTCATTTGCCTTGAAGATACTCAACTGCAGAGCATAGTGAGGAGGTCACTTGGAAACTGCAATGTACACTATATTACCAAAAATATGTGGACACCTGAACATCATACCGATTGATGCTTGTTGGACATCTCACTCCCAAACCATGAGCACTAGTATGGAGCTGCTCCCCCCTGCAACTAACATTTCTGCCCATTCAGCCAAAAGTATTTTTGTATTTGTGATGCCAGGCACTGATGCTGGACAGGAAAGCTTGGTTCACAATCATTGTTTTAATTCATACCAATGGTGTTCAATATGGTTAAGGTCAGCGATCTGTGCAAACCACTCAAGATTCTCTACGCCAAGTTTCTTGTTAAACCATGTCTTTATGGATCCTGCTTTGTGTAGAGGAGCACAGTCATGCTGGAACAGGAAAGGAACTCCTAACTGGTGGAACTCTCTAGTTTTACTTGGTGGTTCTGCTCTGTGAGTGTGAGCAGTCTACGGTTTTGTGGCTGAGTTGTTGTTACTCCTAGATGCTTCCACTTCACAATTATAAAACTTACAGTGGATTGGGGCAGATCTAGCAGGGCAGGAATTTCACAAACCCACATTCTATGACAGTACCACTTTTAAAGTCACTGAGCTCTTCAGTACGACCTATTCTACTGCCAATGTTTGTCTATGGTGATGGCTGCCTATGTGCTTGATTTTATACTCATGTTACCAATGGTTGTGGCTGAAACATATAGTGTATGTAAGGATTTTTAAGGTGATTGAAATTATACACATTTTTAAATAAACATGTAGATGGTTAAAGTCAAACAACTGGTCTGTAATTGCATATTGACCAGTGAAACCTACATTATTTAAAAGCTTTGGAGATTGCTATTGCAGTGAATGTAATTTAATGATTTTTTTTCTGTGATCGTCATTATTTTACACTGAAACATAATGTGTAATCTTTCTAAAATGGTTAAATGAGATAAATGTCACATTCAACCCACGGTTACACTTAAAGGAGCCAGTAAGAAACCAAAAATATGGAATACTGTTGGTTTAAGAATATGGGTCTCCAAATCCATTAGGGATCTGACAAAGTGGCTTCCTGATCTGCTGTATCTTCCATACCTGCTTTATTGAGAATAGATAATCCACTTTCACGCCATCTTGCTCAAATGAAAGCTCAAATGAAATGGTTGTTATAATCTCTGCTTTAATCCAACAGTCAATGTTGTTTCATCTCAGTTTGTTACAGTTTCCTATGTACAATATCCAAACCATGAAAATATTGTCATAGAAAATCTTGTTCAGTTTAAAAGCAATTTTGTCTTTGTAAATTGACAATGCTTTCATTTTTCTTCATCTTAGTCCCTTTGGTCCTCACTGTTCCTTATTAAAGCAAATAAATAAGTATTCTATTCTCTTCTGAAGGTCAACAATGTCTTAATGGGAATCTATCAGGAATTCTTTTTTAAATATTATGTGACTGTCTAAAGTCATATTGTCTGGTATTATAAATGCATGAACGGCTTAAACCAATGAGATGGAGTCTCTCCTAGTAGCTCTTTTCTTTAAAGTTGTTACCCCCCACTTACCCAATTCAACTGCCACATCACATTGATTCTTTACGGCAACATTGCTTCAAAGGAACTCCCTAGAGATGATCTTGGCTCTTGCCAGAATAAGGCTTATTAAGCATGTCACTGCAATTGATTACAGCAGTAGATAAGATGAGCAATTTATATAACTTTGCTGGGGAGAGGCAAAGAGCAACATCACAACACTGAAGACATTGACAAATATAGCATTTTGTAAACTACCATTCAGTCTACATGTTGATACTTCATATAAGTCCCTTAAATAAAAAGGAAGGTTTATATTCTTCAAAATGAACGTGTTTTTTTCCCTGCCTCATTTTTTTCAATTAGATAGTACAATCACTAAAATTAGGCAGTATAATCATCCATTTTGTTGTTTTTCCCAGCAGATCTACAGTTTGGTACTTTGATAATAAGCCAAAAATAATAGAAATACAAGTTACTGTATGTAATACCATGTCTTTCGATACAGTATTTATCATCAAAAGTATGTGGACATCTGACCATCAGACCTTGTTGTACATCCTATTTCAAAACCCTGGGCATTAATAAGGAAAGAAGAAGAAGAAGTCATGAGCAAACAGTGGTCCTCTGCAAGGATATTGAAGAAACCCCCTGAAAGCAAGTCTTCCGCTAGAGAATTTAACAGTTATCTCCTCTACCCCTTAATTACTGTGCAAAATGCCTATAAATCAAAATAATTGGACAAACATTTAAACCACTTAACCTTTTAAATCCATACCCATGATCTACATCCCACCTTTACCTGTCCTCTGATTGTATTGTTTCTTTGGTTTAACTGGATTAGTATAATGGAAAGGCACGTGGCTGTCTCTCTGTTCCTCTGACAAATGAATTTATTTATATAAAAAATATTTTTTTTGTGTCATTAAACCATACATTTTACAGTTCAGCACATTTAATAAACCTAGTACAAAAAACCTAATACAAAAGTTAAATATGTATTTAATCTAATTTATGTTAGGTATGGGACATAGTTATATGGATGCATTAAGTTATGTTGTTAAGTTATTCTATTCCTCAACTTCTGGCAGCCTGGGGAAGTGCTTTCATGAAGGGGTAGGGTCAGTTGTATGCTCAGTGGAAGTGAAGTGGAGTAGGCACAAACAGGGCATGGTCTAACATAACCTCCCTCTCTGAAGAATGAAGAAACTTACCTGGAGACCTGAGGAATCAGGGCTTCCCCGGGGCATTCTAACACTGTAACCACATTGGTCAAGTTGCAGATGCGCATATACTGTGTATATAATGCAGCCCTGAAGTATGTGAAACATATCAGTGAGTAATGGGTTAATTTCTGGGTCTTTCTTTATCTATCCCTCCCACAATCCTGGTTTCTACAAGACAGTACCAAATTCTGAGCTGATTTGGGCTGATTGGGAAGATATTCTCATTTCTTGTGATTGGCTCAGGGACCTGTACAATCAATGGAGGTCACTGCAGCCCCCCTTCTCTAGTGAGGAGGCTCTTCTGATAAGTATGGCGTCTGGTTCCACTCACTTCTCGTGCAAGTTCTGCCCACTTCTGGCAATAGCCCGACCCACCTTTTCCCACAACACAGGTTTCCCAATATGGACACCTGGAATCATCCCTCATACTATATGCCTGTGAAATGTATATAAACATGTGAAATGTATATGTGTTTTGGAAAACATGACCGATGGTTTAACTCAGGTGTGGAGTATTGCCATTTTCAGGGAAAGCCATCCCTTATTTTAAACAAATCATCTCCAAAGCAGATTAAAATAAGTATTAATAAATTAATTTAACGATGAAAGGCACTGACGGCGCCAATTCCCTTTTAAGGGGAATGCCAACCCACCATCACTTCCAACAAATTAATGAAACGTTAATGAAAAGGGCCTGCCTTGCGTAGAAGCTACATTCTGTCTTTGCCATTCAAAAGCATCCGTTTTTAACCACTGTCTGCTGTACATGTCTCTAGACAAATCTTTCAGCTAATTATCTACACAAATAGACATGTGCCTGGCCCAATTTGGTTTGCCGACGTACACACCATTATGTCGACCTTTAATGTGTTTTTTGCTGTGAAGTCCTAAAAAAACAATATATTTACAAGAATAATTTATTTGATATGCAAACATTCTGACACCATGTCAATTTATATTCTCCACAAACATTTGAACAACAAAGCAATCTGAATGGAATTGATGACTATTAATCATTTACACAGATAAATGGAAAATAGACAATTAATACAATTGAGGGCAACATAATATGATTGATGAACAATGACATGATTTTTATTCAGCCTCGAGATTTTGGGCAATAAGTGCTCTTCTTCGTAGGAGTTGTAATATAGCAACAGTTGGCCAGCCCTGCTCTAATGTATAATATAGCTGTGGCAGGAGTGGCGTCTAAGGTGTGTGTGGTGGCCACTCTGTCCAACGTGTACATGATGACGTGTTGTTGATGGACAACTCATCCATGGTGTCCCTGTACCCAACTTCCATCTGGACTGCGTATCATCGGACCAAAGAGGGTAGATTTAGTGGTTGAGTTAATCATTTAATGAGTGTTTCAAAAGTGTTTACTAATCTCAATTATCCTTTTTTCTTGATCTGCAGCCTGCCTGGTCTGCACTGCGGCATGGACCTTGGGTCTAGGTGGTTTAGCTGATCCTTCATTCATTGATGGCAAATTAGGGTCTTCAAGGTAGCACTTATTTCATAGAAAAGCAGATCTACCAAAATTATCATAAACCCTATACTGGTTCCTTTGCCCCCATAGTCCTCCCTGCATAGTCAGAGGCCCTAGAAAATAATCCAGTTTGCTAGTATCCTCTATCAAAACAGGTTGACTTTTATTTATCTGTAAACTGTGTTTCAAGACGTCCTTAGAAGGCCTCATGGGCTTATACGTTCTTTACTTTTCTGTCAAAAGTATCTATTTGTCACAAATATTTCTTCCGGCACAAATTTATACACGTGCGAAAATCAAACACGCTATTTTTAGTAATGTTACATCCCCAGAAATGCTGTCACTGTGTGTTTAGAGAGCTGGATCATTTCAGCTAGTTTTTTCAAGCCTTTTGTCTTAATCATCTTAATGCATGGAGAGAGATTGGCACACACAGCTCTAATCTCTTTACTGTTGCTGTGTTATATCACCTTAAACTTCGAGGTTAAAACAAATATGAAGCAATTATTTCCATTTCTCCAGTTTCTATGGTAACCTCCTGAAGCCATTAGACAGCCATATTAATCTCTCCTTGGAATGATTTTTTTTTTTAGTCCGGTCTATGACATGGATAGGGTTAAACAGAGAACCAATTTGTTCTATTTATTGGATTTATTGTCATCTAATGAAGCACTGTAGTCTTTGATAAAAGGCTATATATTAATATGGCAATATACATTTGAGAGACAGAAATACAGCAGCATTTAGTCATACAGATACATATCATCCACAGAGACAGGAGGGGATATTATATGAAATGCTTATGTTTGTGTTGCATTATAGTGTTTATAGCATTTGAAGTCAATTTGCAAAGCTCTGGGAATTTTTTTTTCCGGCTGTTATAAAATGCCAGAAATTACTTTTTTCTTTTTTTTTTAATATCCCTTTATCACATTACTGTTTTATTTGACTAGACACAGACCGGCACAATCTAAAGAAGCATTTATCGTGACTTTATTATAATCTGATCCCTACTGCGCTGGAAATTGACAAGTGGTACCTATTAGCAGGATACATACTGGGGCGGCTATTTATAGAGCAGACAAGGTTCTCTCGTGGGCAGGAGTAGAAAGGGGAGTCAAAATCAATGTCATTTCTGACATGGCTCCTTGGCAGACATCTGCTGGAGGTATCTTATCTGCACCTGCTTCTGATTGGTCCCAGTCCATCTCCGCATCATGGTAAAGGGCTCATCGCCATGGATACCCTTGTGCACCAGAACAATGGATTTACAGGGTACTATATATATGTGCAGTAAACAGGCAAACTGCCATGCTATAGAAATGAGGTGTGGTCTCACTGATTAATTTATTGGTGTGCAATAATAAGTGTGTTTTATTGTGCATTTCCTTTACACAGACCACAACACGCATACATGTATGTATCACGAAACCATCAAGTTTCCTTATCTTTCATGCACATGCTTTCCCATAGTAGTTACCCGTATCAAATTGTACATAATCCTAAAGATTATAAAAAAATCTGGGATTTTTTTTAAGTGCGCTTACCCTAAAGATTAACTCTTTAGTAGTTGATCACAAATATTCTATTGTCAAATGAGCCTAATAATGGTACCTATGAAAACCTTTGCTTCTCTGGATATAAAGATATTCTACATCAGTGTTACATCTGTATTCAAGTAAAAATTTTAATTAAAGAACAGTGATCCGGTGAAGTGTTTACATAGTATATCAAAGCAGAATAATAATGACTCGTGGACCATATAATCATACATTTATCAATGCATTTTTTTATAAAATGTAAGCACGCGTACATAGAAAAATATTTTGTATTATAATATATTTATGCTACATTTTACACTCTAGAAAGTGCACTGTATAATTTTAAGTAACACAAAATTGAATCATTTTATTTTCCAATAGCATCACTGCCAGAGCTCCATACGAGTGTTATCAAGAAGGCTTAGTGATTATTTCCCAATGCTTTCAAAAATACGGAATCCATCAGTGTATCTAGGCCGTTGCTCCAAAATACACACATGAACTCCTTGGCTCTAAATTCCAGATCTGTAGTTCTTTTTTTTTTGTTATCCATATAGGACTAATAACTGAATGTGAAATATGAACGAAAACAGACTATGTGAAATTGGATGCAGTGAACCGATAAGACAATCAAGGTTACAGCCATGAGACTAGGTGGACCTTACCTAGGATTTTGTAAGATTTTGTTCTGAAAGCATTAACCCCTTTAAGGCAATTTACACATGTACCATTATTCATCAAGTTAACAGATCAACCCAAGCTTTGCTACAGAAAAAGGCTCAGTCTAAATGTCTCTAGTTAGAAACTGAACCAAAATGGAAAATATCTCTGCTATTTATGAAAGGGCTTCGGAGGTTGTGGTTACATGTGGAAAAAAACAGCAGGCCTCTAAATTCTCCCTTAAGTCAACAAGCTATAACATTTTAACAAATTCTAGAAAATTCCGTACAAGCAACATAGCTATCTTTTGTAAAGCATCTCTGTTTGAGTTAGGGCTCCTTGAGGCTATGGCATTTTTAGAAACGTTGGCCCTATCCCCTTGATTGCGTTACATGATTTTGTCAGGTAAAATTTTTAGTTGTGTCAGATATGTGGGGAAAGCACATACTCTGCTGGTTTTGTATCACTTTCCAACAGGGGAAAAATATTGCTACGAGGGAAAACCTGCATCAACCTATAATATTTGATAATAATATCAAATATTAATAGTAAAAGTGAAATAGAATCCAGTATTAATGTTTCTAATTGTCAATTAATTTAGATTGTTGTATCCCCCTTATCCACCCCCTCTATTTTTTTCTCCTGATGCTTTCTTCTATCTGGCCCACTTCTTATTAATGCCATGGTCATATAAAGTTTGTGGACTCTTACACTAGACCACTTGACATGGTTGTTCGCTTTCACCTTCACGCTGCAGGGTCAATGGGAAAAAAATCAGCCATAGTACTCTTACCATTCCCACCTTACCCAGTATTTACCTACTTTACCATGAGGACGAAGACTGTAGCGGTTTTAGAGTAGTATTAAGGAGATGTAGGTGTATTAACCATCAGAAGTGTGAGTATAGATAACAGTACCAACAATGTCTGTTTCTCACCAATTGTCTAGTCAGTCTGTTGGGAAATCTGTCACAGTTTTCATTGAGGTTGTTTTGCATCCATAAATAATGTAGATTATTAATTGTAATATCTGATGGATAACCTACCATATCTGGGAATGGTAACTGATTAGAGCCTACCATTGACATTTTTTAAATAAATCCTCACATTTATTTTCAAAAAAGAATGACGGAACCTAAAATATGTTTCAAAATTTATTTGCTTCAAGTAGCTTGTAGTGACAGTAATGGGAACAATAATAATTAATTCATATATTAAGTTTGGTCAGCAGTAACTTAAGGCTAATAATAATATCATAGCTATGGGACAGAATAGTTAATCACTGCATTGAGGCATTGGGACTGAGAACCAGCTGCTAACACCTGTCTTGGATTATGGTCCTGTGAGGATTTCAAATTACCCATCAGAGGGTCCTACTGTGTAAAGGACGAGTGAAGGAACGAGAGTTTTGTGTCCATATTGCAGAGAAAATGTGTTATTGGTTTTAACAATGCCTTTTTTTTCTATTCTTATAGAAATATTTCTGCCTTTCCACTCTTAAAACACATATTAAGCCTAGAATATTCTGGTCCCCTGCTTTTATGCTACTTTATGTATATTACCTTATACAATGTTTTTGATATGTTGTATGTGTTTAAGCTTTGTTAACTTAATTCTATAGACTAGAATCAAACTAATTCACTCAGAAAAGCTAAGGCTTTTTAGACGTGGGGGCCCTACTCCTCATTATCATTACTTATTCTGTCAGGGGTTGTTAGTTTTGTCACATATGTGGTGAGGCAATATAACACTGCAAAGGGAAAAATATATTATAATTATTATTATATATTATATATTTTATTTATATAACTCCAAGCGATAGGCAAAGTGTCCATACAATGACACCAGTGTCCGTGGCAAGGTTTGTTAAGGTCGATTGAAAATCATTAAGTTGTCCACCACAGACCCCAGTAAACATCCACCTCGAACAATGTTGGCGGCTACCCCTGTCAACAACAGTTTATGCAGTGGCCCCTGTATATTTAAGGGGTATGACAAAAGTAGAACTGACAAATGATACATTAGGTAGACAGAACCCTGCTAGCAAGCTTACATATGAAGGTGCCAAGAATCAGACTCTGTCATCCCGCCGCGTGGTAAACCGTTTCTTAGTTTTACTCACCTAGAGGGACTTATGAATGTAAATGGGGGAAAGGGGTTCATTAGATAGGCAGGATTTCACTGTCAATGCCATACACAATTAGCGCAATGTCGCCAACATTTCACACAACTCCCTACAATTGTGACCTCTACGTCAAGAAGTTAAATAAAAGAAAAAACTTTATTTATACTATATTACTGTATGTAGCAGACCCCGTCTGAATGATGGCCAAAACTTTACTGATGATTTTTAAAAGCTTTATTGTAAACTTTCCTTTAACTCCAAAAATTCACCGTAAGAGCTAAACAAAATACAAATAATATGCATTAATGACTTATCCCTAAATTATCTATCTTTTGCATATTACTAATACAAAGTAAAAATATACAGACCTTATGCCTTTTCAGGGGTTTGCTAAACAACCTTGTATATGAGGATGGACTCTGATAACTCTTGTTGATATGCTGGCTCTCTTGTATTACAGTTATGACCAGTATGACTGTTATGACCAGTATATCCCAAGACCATTTCCTTCTGAGTAACAGTCCTACCCCAAGCACATTCCCCCTGCAACATGGACAGTGTAAACCCTATCCACATTTAAAACTTGCAAAAACTATGAGAATATGAATACAGTTATACAAAGTATAACATAAATGACAGAGTTAAGTCTGTTACACTGTATACAACACTGTAAGAAAGATATCTTTTTTTTCACGACCCCTCCCCCCCACCTATAAACTAAAAAACAATGGCTATGCTTTTCCTTCCCACTGACTATATTATGGAGAAAGGGAGAGATTGGGAATTCTTCAATGCCACCTGTGTGCATCGGAATTCTGCTACCCAAATCGACTCTCACATTTCTTGCATAAATCTTCACTCAAGCTTAATTTTCAAACCCACAGAATAATTTTCTGTTTCTCTGCAGCACTTGCACATTTATAATAAAACAGAAAAAAAAATTGTCTGTTTTGATTTCTCTGGGAATTAATGTTTTGCTTGTCCCGCACGCAATCTTACTGGCAGACAGGGCAGGATGAAAAAAACTGTAATTATGTGTTCACAAAGCTTGCTCTCTACGATTCTCGGCTATTAAAACGTGGCCTTTTTTCTACCACCCTTCAATCGCTCGGCAGCGAGTATGTATATTTTTATAATAAAACAATATTATTGATTGGCTCTCGAGAGACACTCTAGATAAAACAGGAAAGCTTAAATAACAGTTGAAAGAATTATCTTTAAAGAGTCTCGAAAGCTTGCTTTTTAATAGACAAGTCCTTGAAAAAGACCAAGACGAAGATGGAGGAGCACAAAGGGCATCCGCCGATGCCAGCTGATGCTTTGTATTATGTGCCAGAGCTATTAAGCATAAGTGGCTGCTGTGAGGCTATAGTTCTATGTAAATACATGGGGTTAATTAGGCATTATCATTACCACAAAGACCTTGTCTGGGAGTATTCAGGGTGAGGACATAGGGCAGCGTGACAAAAACCTTTCTACTAAGAGCAGACACATAAATGGCCAGTCTTGTACGTTGTGACAACAAAGTTAAAAATTGTTAAGCAGGGTCAATAGGATTTTATAAAGTTAATTTTCAAACTGCAAATTGCTCATTTTATTCTTCCTTGACTCAAAGTCCAAATTTTATTGCTTTCTTTCAATTCAGAATTAATAAAGTATTTCAGACACTTTGTTCGCCTGTCCGGGCCTGGTATACACAGTGACAGATTTACCTTGGACGGAAAGAGGAGCCAGGGCAGCTCCCCTAGCCCCTCTTTCCAAGGTAAGTCTCAAAATAAGTCAATAGTGTTTATGAATTGTTAAAGTATAATATATGGCTAAATTAAACCATAAGGGACTGTTGAAGAGCAAATTACTCCACATTACCAAGGATTACTTCTGTAGAAACCTCAGATTCGCAATTTGCTGTGAAGGTCTGTATCTATATGGGTTTTCTATAACAATGATAATTTTACAGCTCCTTGGGCTTCCAGGGGAGATCACAGGATTACCCAACTAACTCCAAAAGCAGGGCAATGGGTCAGCTACCCAGAACAGAAGTACAATGCCTGGAAAATCGGAACTGTGCCACGAAAGCTTGGACTGTTTGAAGGTATGCTGGGTACCAGAGAACAGAGGCTGCTATATTGTATGTTAGAATGTGGAAAAAAACAGATCAGCTGCCCAAAAGTTTGTGCCAATATCAACTGAGCATGCGATGATTGGTTAAATAGCATTGAACGTCTAGGGACAGATATCCCAGGTCAACTGCTGACAATTAACTTTTAAATATATTAATATTTATAATATTGCATAGGCTCTACCCATGTTCCAAAGAAGATGCTGGCATCCATGGAAACCAACAGTTACACGTATGTTACTAATTATTCTCATGACATACATTCAAAATGAACAAAGGCTACCTTTCCAGAGTCTGTTATTTGTCTATGTGCCAATAATCCCACATATATATATATGACAAACATTTTTCATATAAAGGAAAAATTCAGAAATGGAGCTTATTAGTCACACATTATCCATGTCTTGAGCTAAAGAAGACTCTCTTTTAGAAGACTCTCTATTTCCCACTTCCGGTGTTACAAAAATAAATAATAAACTTCTTCTCCTATAGCTTTTAATCTTCTGTGATACATTCCATGCTGTTTCATCCACAGTAAACAACTCGAACCTCCCTCTAATTATCAAGTAATTAGAAGAGTGTGGGAGGGTTTATTAATGGAACCGTTGTCTCGCTTAATTACAGCACACATGATACATCTTTGAAAAGATTTCAGTGTAAGACTGCGCAGGTGGTCTAATGGAGCTTTTTGCTTAAAAAGTAGAATACAAATGTTTAGAATAGGCATGTATGTATGTATTTCCCGGAGTGAAGTTTTGCCTTACATTAGTAATCCTTCTTCTTTTGTTTAGTTTTCTTCTTGCTATGACTACAGCGTTCAAGAGGGGAAAAAAATGTAGGATGTGTAAGATATAGCAGCTTTTGCAAGAATTATTACTTTCCACTTAATACATTAAAGCTACATGGAAGCAGTTCCAGGACAACATAACATTCATTTTTTTGCTTTTTTAAATGTATAGGAGGATGATTATTTTAAGAGCTTTTGACATTACTATTTAACAAAGGACTATGACAAGATGTTGGCGAATATCTGTATGCATATAAAAGGCATGTCACTGTGGTAATTATCAGTTATCCTGGGCAGGCCTTAAGGCCAGGGTCCAATGATAATGTGTGCTGCCCTATTATTGGCGTGTGGAACAGATGGTGTTGGGGTCCCCCTGCCAATGAGATACCTAAGAAGAGGTTGGGCTGCTCAAGTTATGTAGACCAACTAGAGGCTGAATTTATCTTGGGAACTCAGTAAGGAGGTGAGTAAAGATGAGAGGAGGTATAGCACCTTCTGAACAGTAGGCAGATAAGGTCAAGTGACCCCAGTAACTTACATACGCACTGGCACACATATCTAAACACACTCTCAAGTACAAACTAATATATGTATAAATATATATATATATATATATATATATATATATATATATATATACCATCACATTTACAGATACTTACACATGGTCACACTAACACCCTCACACACACTTTCACAAGAACACACACTTCCTGTAACACATACTTACACATACACATTAATGCTAACACACATACCCTTTAACACACTTACACATATACACGTATGCTAAGAAACTTGCTCTAACATACATACTCCCTTACTCTCTACCTCAGTAAACCCCCTTACCATCTCACTCTATTACTCCCTCGATCGCTCGCTTACCCCTTTACTTTGCCCGGAGAGGTGTATGGCGTTTATGCCTTTTAAGTTGTGTGCTTCCTTTGCTGTATATTTATTTTCTGTGCATATTTACAGGTTCTGACCAAACCTTAGGGATGAGCAAGCCCACCTGCCACACAGGCGCCTCGTTAATGGTGTCCAGGGAAGGCTTTATATTGCTTGAGAGTCACATTTAAGTTAAAAGGCAGTGGTGCCCCACCAATTCAGCTCCTTGGTAAGCAATATAGCCATACAAAATTAGATAGGACTCGCCAAACTTGGGGTACTTTGATGTAAAAAAAATGGCCATATTATATGGCCATCTAGTGTGATGGAACCCCAATATCTATACATTAGATAGGCTTTAAGAATGGAATTCGCTGGGTATGCACTGAATTCTTTCTTTGTAACAGACTTCTTTCCAGGGTACCTAGCAATGTGTACTACGTAGGTTTTAATTACTTGAAGCAGAAGAGCAGGAAAACATACTTTATTGTTTGCATAGATACCCCTTAGTTCCTGTTTTACATAGAATTTGACCATCTAGTCTGCCAAGTTTACCTGGTGCAAAGACTCAATCTTTAATAAGTCCTATAAGTCTTAGATTCAGGGTGATTTACATGCAGTAAATCAAGTGCTTACTACAGTACGTGTCAACTATTTCGTAACTGACTTCAAACACTCAGAGGTGGTACTAGCCTGAGCTGATGTCAGAAGCAAGCGAGTATTGTTGTAAATATACATTTTGGTGTTTTTGTGAAAATATGTGACTTGCATATTTGGGCCAGGAATATTGATGTGATTATGTTGCAACCCGAGTCATGTGTGAAGCAAACAGTGCCATATTCCAACTTCCAGAAGGCTTCCAAGTTTTGAGAACTAACTTCAGTAAGCAGAGGATCATGGATAGGTGAGTACTTATATTAAACATAACATAACATTGAAATAATTCATAAACGTACCATGGCACATACCACATACTGCAGCATATATTACATGTGCAGTATTCCGTACAACCATAGCACATTAACTAAAGTAGAAATCTTTAATAGTAAACTTGGGTTTGTGACGTTTATACTCTGAACGTATTACTTAGTTCTCGCACTGTGCCCTATTTGTGGTAGTTTGCTCTTATATTTTAATATACCAGCAAAAATAATAGTATTTACAACATAAATGTTAGAATCCCAGCACTGACAGCTTCATGTCAAAGAAACTTTCATCGTTTTCAATGCCAGAGGGGCTGTCTACAGATTCTGACAGGTATGTTTTGACATCATTATACAATGATTTCAGCAATATATTTTCTATGAAGGAAAAAAAAACACCCCACAAATAAAACGGACTTGCAGATTGAAATAATACTACTTTGCTGCCCCTAAACTTTGCTATGATAAGTAACATTGTCATGAGAAAATTAGTATTTTTTTTATAATTATAAAATTATATATTTGTATATAACAAAGCAAGAAATCAGAGCTCAACCAGCAAATACCGTATTGGCTCGAACATAGGCCGCACTTTTTTCCCCCACTTTAAGTTTTTAAAGTGGGGGTGCGGCCTATATTCGGGGTCTAGCGCCCGACGCCCGGGACATGCAGTCCCGGGCGCCGGGCAGGCAGCGGGGTTAAGATACAGATCCCCCGCAGCGGTGCAGGGGACCTGCATCCTTCTCCCCGATACGCTCAGACAGCCTCCCCTGCCAGCACTTCCCACGGGGGGGGGGGTGCCGGCACGGGAGGTTATCTAAGCGTTTTACCTCTGCCCACCCCCGACTTACCGGAGCAGACTCCCGGGTGTCTTGCGGGGCCGGCGGGAGACATTTACGCAATACGCAAATGCAACTTCCGGTAACGGTACCGGAAGTTGCATACGCGTATTGCGTAGATGTCCCTCGCCGGCCCTGAAGACACCCGGGAGTCTGCTCCGGTAAGTCGAGGAGGGGGGGCAGAGGAGGACAGCGGCAGCGTATCGCGGGGAGGGAGGACAGCGGCAGCCTATCGCGGGGAGGGAGGGCAGCGGATCTCGGGGAGGGAGGGCAGCGGATCTCGGGGAGGGAGGGCAGCGGATCTCGGGGAGGGAGGGCAGCGGATCTCGGGGAGGGAGGGCAGCGGATCTCGGGGAGGGAGGGCAGCGGATCGCGGGGAGGGAGGACAGCGGCAGCGTATCGCGGGGAGGGAGGACAGTGGCAGCGTATCTCGGGGAGGGAGGACAGTGGCAGCATATCTCGGGGGGGGAGGACAGTGGTAGCATATCTCGGGGAGGGAGGACAGTGGCAGCATATCTCGGGGGGAGGACAGTGGCAGCATGTTTTTTTTGGTGCTTTTTTAAAGAAAAAAAACTTTTTCTTTAAAAAAGCACCAAACTTTTAGGGTGCGGCCTATATACGGGGGCGGCCTATATCCGAGCCAATACGGTACTATCAGTTACTAGGTGTGCACTGATCTCTTCAGTAGCCCCTCGGAATCTGAATGTGTATGTTTTTTAGCATCTTCCCTATATCTATCTATCTATCTATCTATCTATCTATCTATCTATCTATCTATCTATCTATCTATCTAGCTATCTCTCTATCTATCAATCAATCTATCTATCTATCTATCTATCTATCTATCTATCTATCTATCTATCTATCTATCTATCTATCTATTACAATCATTCTTGCTCTTCCACTCATTGTCACCTAAGAGTCATCTTGGCAGCTTTGTGTTAGACAGTGAACTTTTATAGAATATGATGTGTGTTGATCATTATTGAGATTTGCTTCTCTGTACTGAAACTATATTTATCCTATTAAGTATTAAGTACGACTTAATTCCAAATTAATGTTATAACTTGGATGGATAGGCATTAAATAAAACTTGATTTAATATTTTGTTTCTAAGGTACAAATTGCACAAAGTAGTAGCTCAGAGAAGGTATTGAAAATGGGGGTCTAGATTTTTGGGGACCTGAGTTTTAAAATACATAAGAATGACATAGAATTTGTTAAATATGCCACACTTGGAAGGGACCATCCTCTTTGGTCAAGGTGGCCCACAGCAGCTGCTTCATCTTTGGTAAGGCCACCTGTGTAGAAAACACACTGTGATGGGGTACATTTTCACTCTTGTTGGCACAATCACTACCACCAGATAGAGGCCCCTTGGACTAACCGGGAAAAGGGGACATGGACGCTGGCCCTTGGCTGGTCAATAGTTCATTTGGGCTGTGTAAGCATTGCAATGTTGTAAAAAGAGGGTGAAAAGACGTTTAGACTGGGGTCCTACCTCATTCCATTTGTCACCTGAGGGTTCCCCAGACTAGCTTCCCACCCACCATCTAATTTTGTTGTGGTTTTTTTGGCTGCTTGCTGTAGGTGTGTGTTTATTCTTTGTAGTAATGGGGAAGTTTAAGGCCGCCCCTTCTCATCTGCATGGAGAAAGGCTTGGGGAGACGAGTTTTTGTGGAGGCTGATGGTATCCAGAATGTGAGCATGTGGTAATGTTTATGGTGTATCTGTCTGACGGTAGGTTGTTCATGTGCTGGTTGTGCACCCAATAAAGCGGAAGCCAATGCCCCATCCACATTACCTGTGTGGTGTCATCATTGGTGGAGGGGATGGGACAATATATGTAATTAGAATAAGGCTAAGTCAAGCAGTCAAGATGTATTGAAGACAAATATAGAATGCACAAAGCACTGTAGCTAATAATAGCTGCTTAGTAAAAACAACGTGACGTACGGAGTGGAAGCACTGTGTGAAGCTCAGGCAACGATGACATCCTGTCATCTGCTGCCTGTTGTGAAACCTTGGTGAAGTACCTTGAAAAATAGATTATTTGCAATGTAGACCTACAATATGAATTCCAAAGGATAGCTAAACAATCCCAAACTATGTTAATTCAGCTACCACATTTAAAAACTCAATATTTTGTTTTGAGTTTTTTTTAATTACTTTTTCATGCTTAACAAGCTAATCCTTCATGTACATTTGCCATTTTTCCTGCTCCCGAGCTACTTGCAGGCAATTTGTTTTGGAAAGTACAAATACTCACCACAGTCAGCTTCAAAGATGGCTTGGTGAGGTTTCTAGGAAATGGGGAGCACCTTCTTGCCACTTAAAGGAGGCATTGCACTACAGCCATGGAGTTGCATCTTCTCCTAAATGTAAGTCTTTTTGTTTTCAGATTGAGGAATGCATAGCATTCTAGTAGCACCCCATCAAATACCACCATCCATAACCAAACTCCAACATGGTGGGTCGGTGCCCCTAGACCGTATCTCTTAAAGATGCTGTCCCCCAATAATAATAAACAATATTAAAACACAGGGAGGGTGGGCAAGATAACTTGCTGTAAGAATTATTCCAAAGAGTGCCTCTTAACACCTGCCACTCAAGTGCTATTTAATTAAGCCCAGCATACCCTACCCCATGTTCTCCATTTTCACCACCCACAGACTCGGTTATATCCACCTTCCACCTAGTCTGCTGCTGGGGGACTACCTGTCTGTCTCTCTATCTATCATCTCAGAATGCATTACCCTTTTAGTTGTAAAAGCTATAGGATATAACGCCTACACAAGATAAAATAATTATTAACGAAGGAGGTTGTAGGGATTTTTTGACATATAGAAAAATGGGTGGCCTGGTGAGGCCAAGCACCTGTCTGTTTGTAAAAAAATGATGTTTTAACGTAGCTGGTTAATCACAGAACATCCTCCACATGGGGAGTCAATATCTGATTAATGCAGATTCTGTGCATTTGTACCCCTGGGATAGTGTAACAGGTAAACCCGTGAAGACAAGCAAAAGTGTTCAGATGATTCCGTATTGATAAATGTTATAAATTGTTAAACACAGACACTGCAGCAACGATCAGATGCCATACCTTTAAACCAATGGCGTTTTAAAATCTAATCATGTAGTGATTATTTTTTAATACGCATCTCTACACCATATATTTAAAATTGTCTGTCATGAAAGAAAAAAGAGCCATGCTTTAAAAGTGGAACCATAAGCCCCCAAAAAGCTCTGAGAGACTGAAATGAATGGAGTCAGTCAAAGCTTTTCAACAATACCCATCATTTTCAAGCCAGCATTTCTAAATATATACTTGCATTAAATGACATTTTTTGGCATTCTATGACTTTTCTAAGAATTTTATTCTTTAAACGCCAAAATTATGAATTATGTATCTTAAAAAAGAAGCTACTAAACTAAGCCTATGCTAAATTATATGACACTGAATTAGGAGTAACACAGAGGTAAAGAGACATGAAAAATATATCATTAAATACGTAAAAAGTTGCACTTCTGTGTACCATATTAACTATAATAAACTTCCGGAGTGGCGATAAAATGTCTTAATGTTAATTATGGTTTTCTTTGACATACAGTGGTTTAGACATGGAAAAAACACACATTGCCTCGTGGTTATGGGATACATCCACCAATTGTGTATTTTAGTAGTTAGCATTAGTTTCTTTGGCTTTCAATTGCTTACTTCTGAGTATGATTTTAGCTTCTTACGTCAGAATGCACATTAGTTAATATAACTTTTTGTATCACGACACCAACATCTCTGAATGTGTATATAGCTTGAGACAGAGAACAAAATAAACTGGAATGGGATTGCACAGTAAGTAAACGTTTTAGAAAACTACCCAGTTCTAGGTTATTTACTTAAGATAGACGCTGGAGATTTCAGGGGTCATACTAGGACAGATATAGAAGTGGTTGGTTTTAGCCAGGGGAAGGATTTAAGAAACCTTAAGACAAACACAAAGAAAAGAAAATCAAAGTGAAATCTGCTTACTGTGTTATTCCTTGGTAAAGTAGCAAATTACTTTACACATGGCGGGTTTATTTTAAAGTGCACAATAGTAAGTTGGCAGGGACAGCCAATATAAAGGACTCTAGCACACATTCTTCCTTTAAACAGAACATATTTATTCATGTGCATGTGGAAAGACCAAGAAGCATCGCTTCTAACATTCTGATTGTGGAAGCTTGTAAGAGTTCCTGGCACCGGCACAGATTTTAGGATTTACTGAATTTATGTGTGCCTCTTTGCTTTGCCAGAGGTGCCATCCTTGTTTGTCTTTTGCTCCCGGTTTGTCTCTTGCTCTGCTAATGTGCCATCTTTGCTGATGCCTCTTGACAGCTGTGCCAATGCTCGGGGAGAAGGTAAGAGGTCAGCTGGCTGCCTGGAGTACACAAGTTTCTGCATAATGTGTGCCCTAGCTACATTAGTACCTACAGCCCACAATATAATGATGGATTGATTTTGTCTGCAAGACTTTTACATATCAATAATCTCTCTCTGTCTATAATAGGCTAAATCTATCTATTTTTGCCACAACAGAATATTATGAAGAACACAACCATAATATAATATAAACATAGCTGATGTTCATGCTCTAGAAATGATATAACCTTAAGCCAACATGGATCCATTACTAGCTGGAGAATGAATTTACAAAAAAAGGTAGTCCTGCTAGTCCTTTCTGTGGCCTTTACTTACTACCAGATATTAATCACATCCAAAAAAAACTAGAACCACACAAGAAACAGAATACTAAAACTATGAATGACCCTTTCAACCATACCATACTGATGTTGTGGTCAAACATCTACAAGTCACCTCCCTACAGGGGTCACCTCCCTCGGCTTTAGGAATTCTGGATGTTCAAATCCTGATAAGTTCTTGGTCCCGCTAGGAGTCTAGAGCAGTAGCGATGGAAACATTTATATTTTTCTTGGTGCAATTTTGATTGAACTCTAATAAATTAAAGACTGACACAAATCGGCCTGCTTTATATGAAAAAGGCTCATATAAGAAGGTTAAGATTTGTCCTTCATGAGTAACCCGCAAGGTAAAGTAAGATGATTTGGGCACTACTGATAATATGCAGAACGTAGTATATGTAACCCCTTTAAAATATAATGTTCCCATTGCAGCTCACGTGCAAATGCTTTTAGAATAATGCCCTTGCTGGAAGACATCCTTTACTGTGCAGTCAAAGCACATACTTTCCCTTGACAAGAACAGGCAGTATTTGCTGTCCCCAGACACAGTCAATTCAGCAGGGCTCCCTACTGTGACATTGCTCCTTCAAAATGACACAACCTTTACCAAAAAGCCCATTTTCTTCCTAATGATCTTGAATTCCGCCTGCTACATGGATGGCTGGCGCAAGGTTTTCAGAACAAATAGAGCAATAGCTACAGGCAACGCTTAATAGGGTGCGGCCATTAGCAGCTAGAATTAGATCTTTACATTTACTTATAATTTCCCATGTCTCTGTGTTAAAATATATAGATTTACAACAGTAAGAGTCTGTATCTAAGTGTCAGTGTTGTAAATTGGCATCCTTAATAAAAAGATAAGCAGGTAGCCCTTTCTAATATTATAGGCTTGGATGTTTTCAAGTCATTGTTGCCTTTAATATATCACAAAATTTGAGATTAACATTCTAAGTGTACCCTTGGACAAATTCCATGGGTACACCAAATAGTTAAGAAAAATTTTGCAGAAAATGACTAGTCAAAATCAGTTTGGTCATGAGTCGAATAGGCTACCATGTAATCAGGGCCGGCCGAAGACTTAACGCCGCCTGGGGCGAAGTTTAAAATGAAGCCCCCCCTCCGCGCCGACGCCGGGGGGGGGCGGCATTTTAAACTTCCCCGACGCCATTATCTATACCCCCCCCCGGTACTTACCGGTACTTACCGGTACAGTCCTGCGGCGAGTCTCCCTCTGCCACGGTGCCGGCTTGTAATGCTGAGCGCCGGAAATTGACGTCACTTCCGGCGCTCTGCATTATAAGCCGGCACTGAGACCGAACAGGGAGACTCGCCGCAGAGGAGAGAGAGAGGGGCGCCGAGCGGGTCTTAATTTTAAGAAACAGAATTTGACGGCAAATGAGAATCATTGGGCCCCTCTAATCTGCCTGTTTTTACCTAATGAAAACACTCAGACCCTAATCAGTCCTTGATTTTAGATTCAAGATAATCATGTGCTTATCGCATTCATGTTAAAATTCCCACACCCAAATACTCTTAACCACTTATGCTAGAAGGCAGTTCCACTTATTTTCCACTCTCTCAGTAATATAAAACTTCTTTACATTGCTTCTAAGACTCTGACCCTCCAGCTTTAGATTATGACCTCTTGTTCTGACATTTCTCTTCATTTGAAATAAACTTCCCTCCTCCATTTTTGACCTATTGATAGCTATTTGTGTAACTGAGCAAGGCTGGATACTTGGGAGATATGAAACATGACATCAATGACATCACCATCCACATTTATTTTTAACTCATGTAGGAGCTTTAGGGCAGGTGTCCTCCACATTAGAATCCTGGGATAGGTGGTCTCTGGTGATGCATGGCTGCTAGGCACCATGTTACTAAGGGCCTGGTTGCTGTCCCCCCTACACATGTATGTGCATTTCTGCAAAACCATCTAGGAATATGCATGATAATAGTTGCCTGGTGTTTTACTATATAAACTCTCATTTAATATAATCTGTAAACATTTTGTGAATTAAAAGCTTATGATACATCTAGAGATGGTTGCCTCAGTATTAGTAAAAAGCTTGTAAACATAATAGATTATTTCTGTTCATCACCCTGGGAGGGTATAATAGGAGAGTGCTACTTAGCGCCTCCCAGTGGTGTGGTTTTGGTGCTTGCTATCTTAGGGGGTCTCACCCAGGTCTTCTTCTTCTTTCACATCAGCAACAGTGTGCTGTCTCTGGCAGACATGCGACACAGGGGGGGAGTGCTCTGGGGGCTGTGCCGTAGTGCATATCGGCTGGGTACAAAGGAGCACTTTGATTTAACCAACTGCCACATCAATTATGAGGCACACCAGGGATTTTCTCCTGGTAATCGATCTGAGGGCCTGCTACACACAGGATCTGCTGCCCTAGCAAATGTCATGGGCTCCACTCCACGCCTTGTAAAGTTCTGACCCTGAACCAGTAATGCGTCGTGATCCTTGTCAGTCCTACTCTGAGCTACTGATTCACCAACATCCCTTCTTTGTTCATCTTTCTTATTAAAAGTAGGCTGGTGAGTCACCCCCTCGTGATTAACTTTATGAGATGCACAAGCAAGTGTTTTTGATGCATTTAGGGAAGATATTTACTACCCTGCAAACGAGTTGTTTTGTAACATTCTAATTAAATGTTTGTTTTGAAGTTACCTGTGTACCATTGCATATGCCTGTTGTTTATGTTTGTACTTTGTAATAACCTTAGCAACACAGTACACAAGTAATTACCTAGTAATCCTTTGTTCAATGCCCTTGTCAATACACAGGCTACTGTCTAGATTTCTAAAGGATTCTGTATCCAGATGACCCTCTCTCAAAGCCCCTGGGAAATTAAAAAAAGGTCAAATTGTCACATTCACTGGAAAAAGCTGGAGCAGCAGATTTGATGGTATCTAGTAACATCAAAGGAATTAAAAACACAGAAGACAATTCTACATGCAATGCAAAGTTAAGCTATTATATTATTTTAAAGTGCTCTGAAATAATTCTAGATGCAACACAATTTTCAAAAAAACTTATTTAATGGCATACCTATCTACTACTTTGCATCATAGTGAAGCATAACATATAGTAAAACAGGTGTGTTTGGTGACCATACCAAAATGGAATATTTTACCTAAGAACACAATTTAAAGACACTTTAATACAGGGCTGGCAATTCCATAGCTCTTAATATTTGGGGGTTACTTTACAATGATCTCTAGGAATCCCCCCCCCTTCCCGACAACTAGAAAAATCTAGCTGGCTCCTACAAATATCTGCCTCCTTAATTTCACATAGATGTGTCCAGGTTGGTATATTACAGAGACAGGACCTTCCATTACACACTCTTTCGCTATATACACAAAACCGATTTACTTTACTACTAAAATAGAGACAGTTAGAAGGAAAATATATATATATATATATACCTCCCAACATTTCAAAATGTGGAAAAATGCATCCACCATAATGCTGGCTGAGCATCATTGGAAGAGTAGTCCACAGCAGCATAGATTTTTTTAAATTAAAAAAGGCTAATGTTAGCCTCCCTCCCAGGACCCCTAAACAGTGCCTTTACACACACCTGCCCATAAAAACACATATACAAATACACTGCCTTTACACACACATATACACATATACTGCTCTTACACACACACACATATACACTGCCCTTACACACACACATATACACGTACACTGCCCTTACACACAAACATATAAACGTATACTGCCCTTACACACACATATACAAGTACACTGCCCTTACACACACCCACACACATGTACACTGCCCTTACACACACACATATACACGTACACCGCCCTTACACACACATATACATGTACACTGCCCTTACACACACACATATACACTGCCTTTACACACCAGCTAACAAATAACTATAATGCTCTTTCACACCGGCCCATACACATACACAATCTTACAAACGCATTCATACACATACAATGCCCTTACACCCCTTTCTCCCTATCTCTTGCCTCTTCCTTGATCCTTCTTCCTTTTTCCCCCAACCTCGATCCTGTATCCTGCATCTTGTGGTGGAAGCGTGAGGTCTGTTAGGGAGCAGTAAAGCAAGGTCTGAAGTGACAGATCTCACGCTCCCTAATGTTGAGCCGACTAGAGGGAGATTGTGAACTCCCAACTAGGCTGCCGCTGCTGATCATGTGTCTGTGCGCCCCCACAGGATATTCCACCAGTATCACATTCCTTATTTCCATGCCAATAACTTGAAAATAACAATAACCATAAAACGCTTTTTTATACAAAAGAATTAAAGCTGACCTCAATCAGTTATTTATTGGACATCTGTATTACATTTCATTAAAGAGAATTTGTCACAAATATAATGTTAACAACAACTGTGTATAATGGCCAACTCAATAAATAAACAATTCTCCACTGAAGCAGTTAATCTATATATGAGCAGACCTGGGCACTTTTCTTATTTGCCCTTAAGGTTATGGATATCAGAGTTGACTAATGGACGAGCTCACTCATTGCATTGTTCCATCCATTCTCTATGCCATTAGTGATGTAACAGTTCTACCCATTCATAGTTTCCACATGGAGCCAGAAGGAAAGAGTCATCATGGCAAGATCTCCGATGCGTTTATGAGACTGCAAGATGCCAAAATAGGCGAATGCAATCATTGTTTGTTAACTTTGATATCCTGCCATTATGTTGCTTTAATTGAAATTAGAGCCTTAACACGGATGACACAATGGTTTATTTTCAACTGGAGGTTGTTTTAGTACCTAAGGTTGCAGTATTGCTTTGTGTGAACTAAGACAGAAATCACCTGCCTACAATGCTCTGTAAAAAGGTCAGCTATTTTTAAGTGACAGACTGTCAAACACTCCTTAAGCCCATGTGACCATTTAAATGTTTAGCCACAAGTCCACCCATACCCACATATTATAACAAAATAAACGTTATGAATTCTAAAATGAAAAGCAGGGGACATATTACACTCATATGCCCACATTTGAACACATACAAGGGTATATGGAGAACATATTTCAATTTCAAGAAAATTACTTTGAATGGATAAAAATAAATATTACACTGGCTTTACCGACAACAGACAGTGTCTTAATAATCTGCCCTATGATATGTCCTTGCCCAGGAGAGTCTCAAGTTTTACTGCCATTACAGAGGAAATAGAAATAAGCCTAAGCCCCTCTTCAAAAGCAGTCAAGACATGAAAGGCAAAGTTTCTCTGCACAAGGAAACCAACAACCCAAATGTATATTGAAGCCTTCGCAGTCCTTGTGAAGGCAGGTTTACTTCTGGACTGTTGATGTAATGGTCAAGTGCCCCAATACTTTTGTCCAGATAGTGTACATTTCAGCCTCCACAGCTGGTATCCCTAAAGCCACAAGTAAGTCAAGAGGTCTACATCAAACATAGTAACATAGTAATTTAGGTTGGAAAAAGACAACCTTGAACCACCTGGACTCATCGTTATACTTGGAGAGCGATCCCCAACAGAAGAAAATGTGTACAAAGTAGTATGAGACTATCTCAACCAGGACTGACCAGCACCTTAATAGTCTGGTTTATGGTGTAACCCCACTCGGAAGAGTCTAAAATCTGCTCACTTGTGCCTATGTGGATACCAACTTCAGCTCATTTACAGGTCTATGAAAGCCAATATGTACATCTGGGGGGGGGGTTGGTTCACTTGTGAAGAGGGAATATGCCGTGCATTTTAGTTCTAGATTGCCCTTGTGAGTGTGATTAGACTCATATGCTGATTTTTACTTTGTAATGTCACATGTGAGCTAAAATTTGAGACTCTCCTGAGTGGGGACACACCATAGGGTAAACTATTAAGATTAAGATTTCTCGGTTGAGTTAGTCTCATACTTCTTTGTACAGATAATTTAAGAAAAAGTTAATTTGGCTTAGACTTACATTCTTTAAAGGCTCAGATCATATGACTGCGACAATGAAATATTTTGAGTAATACACATAAGGTTTTGTTGTCAATGTATATTTGTTCCCAATGCCTGCATGGTTAATGCCACAGACTTGTAATGTTTTTCAGTCACATTACTCAATGTTCTGTCTATTTCATAATGGAACAAATATTTTATTTATTTCTTTACATTTGTAACAAAGCTGTGGAAACACCTACATTCCATTTGAAGTTATGTTTCTATCTGTATGTATATTCTCCTACATCTGTACCCTGCGGGTTTTTCATTATGGTTTTCTGATAACATACGAAATCTATTCTGTACATTATGACAACTTTAGATCAAAACAAAATCATTTTATGTCGTATTAATATGTCAGGCTCATAATAGCATTGCGTACTTCGTGTGCACCAGCTGGTCACTCTGGCAGCATCCGAAGAGCAGTAACAGAGAAGATAAAGCAGGACTCATCAACCTTTTGATCTAGCACTTTGAGAGTAAAGAGAAAGAAAAGCCTGCATGGTAAAAAATTTGATTCATGCGAATATATTGTACCAATTCTGCCAATATAGCCCCGAAATTGCTGGGCTATGTCCCAGTTGTTGAGTGCACACAAAAAAAAAGGTGTTTTGTGGAAAGAACACTTTGAGATGTCGGTAGTTGGGCAAGCCATTGTGGGCACTATCCCAATGAGGAGGGCCTGAGGGTACTGATATTACTAAACTTCCTAATCTATCCTCTCTTCAGATAGCTCCTGATTAGCAGGGCCGGCCCAAGACAAAATGCCGCCTTGGGCGAAGTTTAAAATGCTTTCAGCAGTCCTGTGGTGAGTCTCGGTGCCGGCTTGTAATGCTGAGCGCCGGAAATGATGTAATCTTCCGGCACTGAACATTACAAGCCGGCACCGAGACCAAGCTCCATTGTCGGGCCGGCCCTGCTGATTAGTTTATTCCTGTCCAAGGCCAGCTTTCCAATATCTAGTGATGTAATGCTACCCTCCATATATTAGTGCTATGTGCCATTTTGTCACAACACCAACAATATATTGTAGCTAGATCCATATGTGAAGTCATTTTTGTCATACTGAATGCGGTTATTTGAAAACTATGGTATATCCGCAATATAAATGAAATGCTAGCAATGGTCTGGAGAAATCTCTCGTCTTCTACATTAAGTCAAGGCTGGAAAGCCACAAAAAATATTCAGCATTATAAAGTAGGACTATGTTGCCAATCCTACTGGTTAGCCTAAAAAAATATATGAATGATTTAATGTTCCAGTGACCTACATATGTTCATTGAGTGGAAATTAGAAGGAACTGGTACATTTTTACAGAGCACTTGTTATATCGTTTGAGACAAATAACGGTGACGTGTCAGCATTCATTGAGATCAAGAATCTGACTGGAAGCATGATCTTTGAACTTGTCCTGTAACTTCAATACCTCGGGTGCAGTTTAAGGCTGCTCCTCTACCCTCCTGGTTTGCAAAGCAGATGAGACAAGAAATGGCAATCCACATCTCATATGTCTTCTGGATGTGCTTTCTATCGGCAAGGACGTTTATTTCAAGATCGTCTTTTTCTTTTCAAAAGCTGGGAAGTACACGTGGAAGGCTGCAAGGTTGCTATATTGGTTTCAATCAATTTACAAGCAACCTCCTCAATACACTGTCTTGGGCATGGTTAATACAGAATTTTTTTTTATCCAGACCAAACATGACCAAACACTCAGTGACATTTCTAAAATCTTCACCTTATTTTCATATCGATCCCAACCACATTTAGAGGTGTTAATTAATCTAATTAATTTGCATCACCGCTAGGGTGTCAATCCATAAAAGCAATGGAGGTCTGAGCTGTTACATCTTTAACTCACGATGCAGCTCCCATGTGGAGGTGACTCTTCAGGTAAGGTGGGTAGGGGGCCATGCCTTTGGACCTTCCTACATCTGGCACCACCGCTCTCTGCCTCCTGTGACACCCAAAAACAAGGGTCCTGATTTGGACACCTTAAAAGTTGAAGGGTATGTTGGAAGCATCGGACAGAAGTGAGATAAAAGTGAATAAATATGCAAGGTTAGCCACAGAGTGTATTAATGTTCTTGTTCGGGTGGTGTATGATGTCACTTGAAGAACAGCATGCAAGATTTAAGTATTGTGATGTCACATCATGCTCTGTTCATGTTTTATCTCTGTCTTTTATTTCATGGATGTATGGTGCTCAATCTGCACACGGGCTGGTATAGCTAACAACTGGGAGATGTGCTGTCATGGGACTTTCCTTGCAATTTCACAAATGAGCCGAAAACATCTATTATAGATGCTGCAAAAATAACTTAAAACCTGGAACAAATGGAACCACAGGCAACCTTTAATAATAAATCTTAATGATGAGACTCAAAATTCAACTCAACAGTATAGTGCCAATTATTTATACATTAACTGTAAAAATGTGCGCATCATCTGAAACACTCAGCTTGCAAAATAATAGAAACTGTTTGAAAATAAGGTTACTCTAACATACGTTTTGAATTTTAACGTATTTATAAAGGGAGGAGAGTTTGTTGGTGAGTTGGGGTTTAACTTTGAATTATCCAGGGCCAATGCTGGCTAAACCTCAAAGATTTAAATTCTTGGAGAAGAAGCGCATTGGTCTTCCATGTCAGCGGGATGAAACTGCAACACCCCTGCAAACCCTCTCTTTAGGGAACAAATTGGAGCTCTAAGAAGCACACACCTTCCATTATGTAAATATGAATGCTTGCTGTGTTACCACTGCGGCTAACCTTTCTTAGCAGTTGTCTGGTCTAATTAAATCATACAATTTGAAATGGTTAATGATGACACTGTCATGGGGGAAATCAAACAGTAATCAATAACATGACACAGAGTAAAGATCATAATAGAATAATCAATGCTATGTATTTTAGTCAATTAGCAAATAACATTATGAAAATAATATATAATTTATTTTCTCTGACAAAACATCTGCGTAAATGGGTCAGAATAATATACATATTATTTATCAGGACCATAGCAATGGGAATACTGTCTAGCAGTCATGTCGTTTTCCAACCTGTTCTTAAATCCAATAAGAGAGGCTGCAGGGTTAAATCTATGTTCTTTTGTTTGACCGTCGTTAATCAGAAAAAGTTAATGACTTAAATGATCAACTCGGTTGCCACACAACACTTTAATTAGAACTCCAGGTGAAAATCAAGCAATATGCTTGCTCTGACATCAGCCCTTATAATTATCGTGATAGGATTGATTAGCCCTCTAAAGACAGACATTAATGGACGATGTGGTGGCATCATTAAGTGAATATTTCTCGTTCTTTAACCTTGGGAACAGAACAAGAATTTTGGAGTTAGAAAAAAAAGACCAGTTGGTGTGATGGTTCAATTTTATCATTCTGTATCGTTTCCTTAGATGTTATCTTCAGTCATTTTCAGTTGTTGTCCAATGTTACCCACATATAGGGCCAGAGCGACTTTTACCAGGCTCGTGCCAGGATGGCAACAGGCTCTGTATCCCCATTGATAAATCTAGTGGGCCAGCAGCTGATGTGACCTTCCATGTATCTAACATACATATACTGGCTTTTATCTTGTGGGCAACTTAGGACTTCACATGGCCCCATGCAGAAAAATGTGTAACGTGCAGCCACTGGCTGGATATTTGCAGCCAAATACAAATACAGCCTTACAGTCAACAGACTAAAACCTAAACATAAGCAGCACAGCCTAAAATTGGGGACAATTATGTTTTGCCCAATAGAAAACTGATTTTCATTTAACTCAGGACCCAAGATAATAAGTTGCCTTATTCATTATTGGCTTAGATAAACTTGTTTTGTTGCACTCTTCTACCATTAAATAGAAACATAAGCCCTGATCATAAATTGATGTTAGGCTTAAATAGAAGCCAAGATTCTTGAAATGTAGTAAGATGTATAAAACAAGCCACATCTTCCTCAAAAAAGGTTATTTGTGTCAAGTAGGACATGCTATTACTTTACATTAAAGAATTGCTTTTGGCGTTTGTTAATTGCAAATAGATATGGGGCCAAAATATAAAACTGATAATGAATTCCACATCTCCATTCATCAGCCGAATCAGGTCGGTTTAGCCATAGCTATCCATCTACATGACAAACGCAATGTGATGCCTGAGATTTATTGATGACATTCAATTATCTATAGATTCCTACATAATTATTCCACTAATGATGCTAAAGCTAAAATTGAGGAACAGAGCAAGGCACTGGAGGAAATTATCCTGCGTGTGGATGTTCGCAGGTGTAATTTATATGACTTTGCAGTGGGTTTATATTCTATTTTCTTCTTTTTTATAAGGAACTTTGAAGAGATTCATGAAGCTGTTATTCTTATATAGTTGTATTCTCTAATGTTTTGCTGTCTGAAGGTATCAATTAAGAAAGCCAAATGTTCATTTATAAGCGAATGTTCAATATGGTGGCAAGCTTAAATCCAAACAGGGAACGGTTTAGAGGGTTTAACCTGGTATCTGCTATATGGACCAGCATTTCTCAAGGTGAAATCTATCAGTGTAGTGAATCTAGTCAACATGAAAGTGTTATTCGGTTTTACTGTAAAATAGATCTGCATTTGCAAGAGGAACACCATGAAAATTTAAAGCCCAGTATAAAATGAAAGGGGAAAAAAAACTACTCAAATCCAAAAAGTTAAACAAAGTATTTAGATAAACACACATACATACACACAAACAAAATGGCTTAATGTTGACTCATGCTACAGTAGTCTGTACAATATCTATGCATCTGTCTATCTGATTATTCTGGCCAATCTGCTGCATATTCAGGGAAGATCGCTGCATGGACCGGTTGGTGAAATCAGGGATCTTCCCTATAACTGACCAAAACACACTATATAGTACTCTGCCTAGCTGGCACAGCCTCCATAGTGAACATACTCCACGCTTGCGGTAGCATATGACATTATGTCTCAGCACAGATGATGGCGTCCATGGAGGTGGGTGGCATTGGATAGCTGGAACGCTGCCAAGGGACAGTCCTTGGACAGAGCCCAGCCAAGTAATGCCTCCATATATCTGTCCCCTAAGGCCTAATCCTACTAAGAGAACAGCTGAGCGTTACATTCAAACAACTTACTATGTTTGAGTTTTCCCCAAGTCACGTTCAAATGTGGCTTACATGCATCAGATGGTGATTCACATAGTGTCAATGCTTCAGAATATACAGATTAAAAAATCTGCCATTGGTGGCATGCTTCGGTGGCATATTCCCCCCACTGCAGTGATGATTTTATGTGAAAGAAATAATTGCCCGCCTAAGTGAATTGGTTCTAAACTGGGTTGCCCAATGTAATTGAATATTTTTTTACATTTAAATGAGTAATCATATTCCATAATGGACTGTCAGTTTCATGATCCAAGGCTCCACCATTTATTCTAACGCTAGGCTGGTACAAGCCAGGATGTTCAGTCTTCAGTTCTTCAGGAATTAGATGACTAGGCATTTTATTGAACTTCATGAAGTCTGACTGGCAGGAGCTTTTATAATGTTTAGACAACCATATCGATCTCCCTTAAATGTCAAAGTATCTTGCAGACATGTATGGTCGGGAAGCAGATGCTAGAAGAATAAACTTGTGTGGTTTCTAATCAGAAGACCACATGTTTAAAAGGTGAGAAAGTTTTCAATGAAGTTTGTTCCATGGTCTCTGAATTGGTAGATTTGAATTATAGAATTTCAGTAATGTTAAATTAAAATTTGACAAACATGTGTACTTGTTTTAGAACGCTACCAAAAATGTATTTTGTGTTTGCGGCTTTAAAATATGAATCAAAGTATATTTTTATATTTGAAAATATCAGAAATAAAGATTATTTAAAAATGTACTAAAGGCAGAAGTAAAACACACGTTCTTCCAGTCCCTTCCTAAACGCATACTAGATATTGAAAGGTGCCACTAACATTGGTGCTGTGTGCTAAGGCAAGCACTGCAGGCAAAATGCCCTCTGGCCTGCAGGCGTACAAATCTCTTTAGGACTTGTGCAGGCTGCTTGAGTCACAGGCGTCTCAGTTAATTTTGATACTAATTAAGTCACATTTAGGCTGTCTCTATAAATAGACCTGGCCTATTGATCTGACCTGGTAATAATGAGCTGGCTGTGTTTGCTGGTCTGCTTCTATCCTGCATGTAGTGCGCTTAGATATCTTGGCTCATTAGCTATATGCTGCAGTTAAGGTACCTCCGCGTGGTTCAGTACCAGCTTTGCCGTTAAGCTGGAAGGTTAGGTCAGTATACAGCACCATGTCTACAAACAGCTACAAAGCATTAGGTTAGTAATATTTCTGTGTTGTATTATTTGTTCCATTATTACACGAGATATATCACTTTCTCTATCATGTGAAAGTGATATATCTATCCTAGGCCACTCAGGTTAGAATCTTTTCAGCCGTATCATCAATAAAATGTACAGGTGTTCTTTAGATCAATTTTCAAAGGAACGGATTGTAATTCTCTCATAGCTCTTTTTTTTCTATGGGGCTGTCCAGATTGCATGCATTGTCCCACTGAGCTGCCTATTTTGCTTTTGCAGGCAGTGAAGATCATGGGCCGGTTAGGGAGATCAGAGGATCTCATCTGATACCCTACTGAGCTGTAAGCAGATAGAGAACTCAACCGTAGCTCCCAGATTGCCACCTTGCAATGTATCGCAGTAGAGAACTGCGATGCAACGTCACATCCTGCCCCTCAGGTTTAATACATCATAAGGTGGTAAACTATGTGGGATTTCTTGGCTCACCTCTAGTCTAGACCCCCACTTACAACCACACTCCCAACCAAGCTTTAATTAAACACCGGAAATTATGTAATATTGTTCTTTTTTACATGATTGTTCCCAATATCCTGCCGATCTATTTTCTTATGTAAAACACTAGTGGGGCTATGCCCTTTCTTTAAACATGATTTAGTGTATTGGCGTAGAGGGGCACTGATTGAGCTCAATCTATTACTGATGTTCATAGAACATCTTTTGAGCTTGTGAAAAATAAAAACCTCAACAAAAACATAGGCACTGTACCAGACAATTACTATTTTGAATCATGTCTACAAACTGTGTATCTGAAAATCTGCTGTGTTTGCAGTCCACGAGTAAGGGGGTTGGACTCCCTTACATTAAAATTCAATTTGACTTAATACAAGTAGGATTTTGAAAAGCGCATATTTATTCTATATATCGAACTTTCATTTAAAAAAAACATCAACAATGAGGTAATGCATAAAAACTGATTTTGGAGCAATGTCTGAAAAGTGATCTTATCACCATAGCAACCAGTTGAATGCTGCCTTCTGAGAGGACCACTTCATTGTTTGCTATCTCACCGTTATAAAAATTGTGCACCAGAACATCTGATTATGCCACTCTTTTGATTCAAATTAGTATTTCTGTAAGGCAGCTCTAAAAGTACTCAACAAATAGCTGCTGTAAACTGTATTTTTTGCGCTGCTTCATATGTGGAATAATAAATAAAATTGGGCTTGCCGTTTCAATCACCTAATAGATCTTTCTTTATAATAGCCATGTGACATATTAATGTTGTCTTTTTGACATTATAAGGAAAACAGTACAAAAAAAAACACTTTCGGAACAATGTTAATTCATCTTAAAGGATATTTAAATCATGTTCAATTCCTGAAAAACCTTTCTTTTTTTTAGAATTTATTTTGAAACATGGAGATTTTTAGAGTGTACAAATGTAAAGCAATTGACATCCTTGACCCTCTACAGTCTTGTTTCAAACCCCTTCACTCTACTGAAACAGCTCTAACAAAAGTCTCCAATGACTTGCCCTCTGCCAAAGCAAAAGGTCACTTCTCTATTCTAATAGTACTGGATCTCTCTGCTGCTTTTGATACTGTTGATCACCACCTTCTTTTAGACTCACTTGCTTCTATTCAAGATACAGCTCTCTGCTGGATCTCCTCATATCTGTCTAACCGTTCCTTCTCTGTCAACTTCTCTGGCAAGACATCATCGCCCCTTCCACTTTCGGTTGGTGTCCCCCAGGGTTCAGTCCTTGGCTCTCTGCTGTTCTCTTTTTATACTTCATCTCTTGGCAAACTAATCAACTCATTTGGCCTCCAGTATCATCTATATGCAGACCCAAATCTACCTGTCTTCTCCTGATCTCTCTCCATCTCTCATGTCCCGTATTACCAATTGTCTGCTATTTCTTCATGGATGTCACAACGCTACCTGAAACTTAATCTTTCTTAAACTGAACTCATTATCTTCCCTCCCTCCATCTCCACTACCTGAATTCTCTATCACCATTAACAACACGACTATCTTTCCTACTAACCAGGCCAGATGCCTTGGGGTCATCCTTGACTCTAACCTTTCCTTCATACCTCACATTCAGTCCCTCACCAGATCCTGCCACTTGCACCTAAAAAACATCTCTCGTATCCACCCATTCCTCACCCAAGAATCCACAAAAACTCTGGTTCATTCACTTATCATTTCCCGTCTTGACTACTGCAACACTCTTCTGGTTGGTATTCCACTGTCTCCTCTACAGTCTGTCCTAAATGCCGCTGCTAGGCTTATCTTCCTTGCACATCACTCCTCTTCTGCTTCCCCACTCTTCTGCTTCCTTCACTGGCTCCCAATTACCCTTAGAATTAAATTTAAAATCCTGCTACTGACATATAAGGCCATCCATAATATTGTTCCTCCATACATTTCTGCCCTCATAAGCAAATACTCTCCTACTCAATCCCTACATTCTTCCCATGAGCTAAGGCTCTCCTCCTCACTTATCACCTCTTTTCAAGTCTACAAGATTTCACTCAAGCTGCCCCATATCTCTTGAATCTACTTCCAAGGAAGCTTCAGCTTTCACCCTCCCTCCCAACATTCAAGAAACATCTCAAAACCCACTTCTTCAGAGAAGCCGCACCATCTTAGCTGCTAGAACTTCCTTGTCACTGATACAACCACCACACTACCTCTCACCCTTTATCTATGCCTTATGTTTGTCACCACATTCCCTCAAGATTGTGAGCTTGCGAGCAGGGCTCTCTCCACCTAACGTATCGATTTGTCTTAGTCTGTCAATTCTTATCTTGTCATAACCCTTGAATTTTTGTATTGTATTAAGCGCTGTGTAAACTGTTGGCGCTATATAAATAAAAGATAATAATAATAATAATACAAATTTGATGAGGTTCTAGTCATGCCAGGACAGTTTATTCATATTGTTCAACATTTTAAGAATTCCGAGTTACAAAAATTCTATATGAAAATCAAGATATATTCTTAATTTCTAAAATCTAGAACGTTTTTGTCATCACTGGAAGTAAAGGGTTACCCCTTTTCTGTATCTGGATGTTTTTTTTTACCAACAGCTGCTTCGATTTCCATTTTAACCTGCTTTACTTTCTATATATACCAGTTCAAACACCGAAACTCTAGGACAAAATGTAAAATTGCGAGGAATATGTCAGCCTTTAAAAAATGATAATTTTTGTGTTTTCTTAGAAACCAAATATAATCAGAATAAAAAATTGAAGCAAGATCAACTGTTGTAAATGACTTAAAATTTTTAAATGTCATTTATTTGTCACAAAAGTTTTATGCTTAATGTTACTACACTGTTACAGTCTGTGCCCATATGTTCTCTTCTTCTGCTTCTCCATTATGCAACCTGTTCTTAATTGCTTTAGAACGTTAGTCATCATCTTCTGTTTTATTACCGGGTGACAAGGCCAAGGAAAAAAAAAAATGATTCCAGGCCTGCTTTGAAATTTTTACCACGTCTTATATTATTTTGGCCGTTGGGTAAAATAGTAAGCAATTCTCCTGCTTGCGGCCATCTGATGTACTGACACTTATTGAGTGGCTTGAAAATATTGGACCAAAATAGCATCCATCAAATTATTGCTGGAGTCTTTACGCTGCCTGGCAGCTGTGTCATCATAGAGAAGATGAGAAATCTCTACCTGTGTTGGTGTATTAAGAGGTGTCAATAGTAAGCAGAATCCACAGACATCTGAAATCAAATAAAAAAGCTGCATTACACTGAAGATGTGGCCTGTGTAAATAACCTCTGAGCCCTGGATTTTCACCACGTTGTGTGTTTTATGATCAGCAAAAGACCTAACATTGGTGTAGCTAGATGGACATTGTGGGAAGATGGTGCGCGTGGGTATTCCATTATATTTAACAAATATTTATCTAAACGTACAACACAAAGCATCTCTGCCAATCACTAAATATTTCTAGTATTGATTTTATGGCATCATTGAAGGTGGGGTAAACTATAGAGACTCGGATTATTGACCTAATTATACTACTTAAGCATGTACTGGGCCCCAAGATTTCTGATGATGGCCCTGCTCAAACCACAATGTGGAAGAGAAGGAAGGCAAAGCTGATATCTAAAATGTATCCTCTATGTGGTTGCATTCTCAGATGTGCAAGATAACTTTATATATTTGGCTGTACCCATTTTTGTTGGATATTAAAGGGTAAATATAAAAAAAAGAAAACATAGTATACAACACTGAAAGATATATGTGGACTTGATCCAGAAGATACTAATAAAGAATATATAATGTATTGAGTGTCAGAGCATTATGTAGGCCACCTCAATAACTAAGTACTCTCTAGCTGCGAGATATAAAACATTACAGTTGACAGTATACAGTACATACGCTTATTTTAGTTGTTATAAAAAATATACATGCTACGTAAACATTTTGGTCTTAACATTTCATTAAATTCTTTTTTTTGATAGGTATCATCATATAAAACTTTATTACACTGGTCAAACAACAACATATTTTAGTTGATAAAAGATATAAAAATAGAATGATGATCTGGCAAGTAAATCATCACCCTTCATTGGCATTTTTTGTGGAAATGTATAGGATAAATGTCAAAATGCATAGTACAAAGAACAGGTGGGAAGTTTATTTTAAAGGAGGAGACATTTTAGAACAAGAGGTCACAATCTAGAACTAGAGGGTTAGAGATTTAGATGTAACGTGAGAGGGTGGTACTGTATATAAGTATAAAACAATAACCCATCATTGAGGGTATTTAAACAGGTCTAGGATAGGCTTACGGTTATTTTGAATCTAATAGTCCTATAAATTGGAGTTAGAGCCCTACGCAGGACTGTTTTTGTAATCCCGCTCCCGCTGAATTTCTGACCATTATCGCCCGCTCCCCCAACGTGTATGGTCCACTCCCACCGGCTCCCGCAACAGATGTGTCCAATCATGCCCTCTCCCGCAACATATGTGTCCAATCCCAGCCACCCACTTACCTGAACTGCAGATTTCCCGCACACTCCCGCAAGCCTGCCTTCGCATTGCTCGCACACAGCGTCTCTTCTCTTGTCTCTTGAACAAGAGAAGAGACGCTGTGTGCGAGCAACACGAAGGCAGCGTTGCGGGAGTGCGCGTGATTACTGGGACCCGCAGGTACATTATCTGACCGCCTGCAACACATGAAAAACTGCCCGCGCCTGCAAGTTTTTTGATAGGGGGGGCACCTGCATCCAGATGCAGTCCTCTATTTGGAGTCTTTACATCAAGAAAAACAGGCAGACTGGATGGGCTGAATTCTTGTTACATGCAGTCAAAATCTATGTTTCTATGTAACACATCAGGAAAAAGTAGAATTTAGCACTCGGTACATTTTGGCAGCTATGAGGTGAAGTAACAGTTTCACTGCTCAGCAATCTTGCACTCCTCTTCCTTCTTTACAAACCATCGACCAAGTGCACACCTGCAACCTGCCAACTCTTTAAGTAGCAATATCCGTGCCAGCTCCATCTCAGCGGGAAAGTACCCATAAATGCTATTACACTGACCTATAATTATAAGACAGACATGCTGCCTCATTTTCCATCAGTGTATTTTCACTAAAATAAAAAAATAAAAAACCCTTTCAACTTGCTCATTACTTTCTTTACCAAACATACAAACATGGTCAGAGTTAATTAAGATTTAAATAAAAAAGTTTTTTAAAAAAATGCAGTAGGAAGAGATGATAGCCTTTATGTTTTACATCGTATTTTTAGAGTCTTTAATGAGTAGATGTATGTGAATCTTCGTGACTCAGAGAATTCAAATAAAAGGTCTGTAGACCGAATACAGAAGGTATCTGCTTAATGGATTACTGGCTTTTTCCATCTAGTTTTGCAGCATTACATGTAATTAACAGATACAATGGGGTTTGTAAGAAATATTGTCATAGGCAAATCCCTTATTGTAGAGCACCCCAGGCTTCTTAAAAATACCACCCTTTTAAAATAACTCTTACGTATGCAATAGATTTTTTAACATATTAGGTTGGCTCTTAAATACGGCTCTTTCATAATGTCAGGCTGCTGGAATTCTATGAGCATCTGACAGCTCTACCCCAGTCACAGACACACTGCAACACCACATGTTTATATATATAATTTTTATTTTTTTACTGAAAAACATATAAATAGCACTATAGAATAGCATTCCATGAAGCTGAATATACAAGCCATTTGTGTCTTAAGATAAATGTAAAGGTTATGCTTGTAACTGGTTTACGCAGAGGCTCCTGTACTGACTGGGGATAACGAGGCGGCCCTAGCATTGAAAGGCTGGTGACCTCCAAATTACATAAGCGGTCTGCTGCTGTATGTGAGGCCATAGCTTAATTTTTTATGGTCACACAGCATGCGGCCGGGCATAGTCAGCCGGTGGCTGCACACTGAGGCACCAGATCTGAAGCAGCAGATCAGGTGAGTATGGAGCGATGACGGCCAGCAACCCACTAGCCCAGTGTCCAAGATGGCCAGTCCGTGCCTGCTTCTGTCTCATAACTAATTACGAGTCTTCCTGTGCAGTCATTGTACAGTTTTTTCCCAAGATGAACTTCTAGCAATACGATTATATTTTATTAAATGGGGTTAAAAGGGGGTATGGGAAGCAGAGAGAGAAGTACTAAAACAAGTTTTTGTTTTATGAGTATCATCGCACCCCTTTCCTGTGAGACAAGAACCAGAAGATGTATCTCTCTTAAGGTTCCTAGGCCTAACTTCCCTGTAAATGTTGCGTGCGGACATTATGATTAGTTTTATGGTGAGTAGATACACCATTCATCTGGCTTACCCAGCACTAATTAAGCAGATATTTTTTTATTTATTAAGCTTAAGGCATCGGCCTAATGTTGCATAGTTTGGGGGTTATGTAGTCACCGACTTTATCACTATGCACTCTGGATCACATATTAATTCTTTGAACCAATTATTTAAATGCAGATGAGACAGATGGCAGCAGGGTTTGTTCACATAGCTATAGGTATGATGGATATTTAAATAACCTAGTTGGTTTATCCCACAGATTGCAAAGGATAAAGATGAGTTCCGCCAGGGAACAGTGTGATGGAAAGTTTACCGTATTGCTGAGCTCTCTGGAACATCTGGTCTGTTGGAGATGGTCCCAGGCAGATGTGATTGAGAAAAAAAAACATACATCACAATGACTAGATCCCCTGACAAAGCTACTCGCAACAGGGAGTCTAACAAATGTCAGTGAAACATAAAATACCTAGAAGATTGGCGCCCCGTGTAAATCTATAGAGACATATGTCTGATTTAGAGGGTGGTTCCAAGTGAACAGAGACAAATTATTTTCATTTCGTGTAGACAGTAAGTCAATCAATGTTTCTGGTGATCAATCATTTCTTTATTGGGCTATTCAATTACAGGCAGCAGGGACAAATTGTTTAAATGGGGTGTGATGGAAGACTATGGTGATTCGTTCTTGTGAAAGCGGATCCCATAAAAGCCTAGGAAAAGTTGGTGATGATTAACGCTGAGGGCCATTCAATTAAGGTTGATGGGTATAAATATTTTCTTCTCCGTAGATGAGTTTACAAGTGGTACAAAGGAGACAAATTCTTCAAAGGATCCCACTACAGCAGAACACAACAATGCGGTGGTTACTGGCTATTTACAGCCGCAAGCAGTGTTAACCTGGCTTGACACTTTATTTGTTTCATAAGGCAAAAAGATTCTCTTTTCCCTTCTCCCACAGGAGAAAGGGCATCTCACTGATAACACAACAGTTTAAATCAATTATCATTATCGTTTTACTGCTGCATGAGATTTCTGGTACAACAAATATTTTTCACAACCTTGAAATAGCATATGAGCAAGAGGTTTGCTTCAAACACAAGGCAGCTTTAAAGGCGTGTTATTTCTTTTATAAATGGCTTTCCTTTAGACGTTCCTTGGCATATAGAGGGTTAGATAAGCCCCTTGCCTTTTCCAGGCACAAACGCCTGTCTAGCAGCCTAGCATGCAAATAGAATTAAGTGGTTTGCGGTTGGGTTTATTCTTCTAGGGGAGAATGTACAGTGAGTTTGTCGCGCTGTTGACTGACAAATGTTAGCTAATATGAAATTGAATGTTTTATTATTGTGAAAAAAACCCACATATCTCCGAAAGAGGGCTGAAAGCTTGGCCTCGTGTCCGAGCAATACACGGCAATCCCAGGAATATATATGTCACATGACCTCACATGATAAAATAATGAATGTGACTATAAATCAGTCCTGGAAACTCATTGTCTGGTCTTCTTCACCCAATTTCGCCAGAGGCTCCTTGGGATCTAACAGCTCATGCTATTTCTTTATTATACCCTTCCGAAGTTCTTCTTGTCCTTCTCATAAACAGGAGCTAAAACTAAACAACATATTACAATAATGGCAACAACATAATTCTTCCTACTCTTGTATTCTTGTCTTCTTATATTTATTTACAGTGGCTTTTTTGATCTGATATTGAGTTTGGAACCTACAGGTACCTCCAAAACACTTTCTGTATAAGTCACTTTCTTTAAACACTTTCTGTACAAGTCAGCATAGATTTCATCCCAAGCAATTGCATTACTTTGTACTTGTTGTCGAAGTTGATTTAGTTCTTCACTTTTCTTTATGTGCAAAGTAACTTAAACTGCTTTAACTGGGTAAAGTCTTCTAAAATTCACCCATTCTGCGCATTATTTGCAGAACAGCATTGAATGAAATAGTGCAGAGAATTTACTGAATCCGTATTCTGGAGCTCATTACAGAATGATCTCATCATATTACAGGATTTTCTTTTTGTATTCGAGAGTTTAAGAAGAAATGCAACTTGTACAAATCATTCTGACAAGAAAGGGTTGAAGTTATATATATATATATATATATATATATATATATAACTTAGAGTTAGGGACATTATAAATATACCAGACTGGCAATTGATGGGTTATCAGGAACTGGAAAATTTCCATTTGGTATTTTGTTAAAAATGGATGCTTTTCCATTCTGCAATTCGGCTTTTGCAGCTGAAAATCCATCAATTCTTAATAAACCTGTGTTTGCTATTGCCGGTACACACAGATCAGCGGCTGGCCTGTAAATTCCAATCTTAGTGTCTTGACATTCAGCTGATGTGAACATGCTGAGGCTGTGAGCATCTGCGAGGTAAAGCTAGCTGTGTTACTCACACACTGAGATGGAAGTCAAAGAGTGGCTTTTCAGGGTCACCCGTGGTGCTGTTCTGCGATAGCTAACAAGTAGGGAGTTAAAACCTTTATAACAAAGGAATAATGTTCTTATTCTTATTGTTATGACTTTAACTAGTAGTCTTTTGCTTTGTTGTGCAATGCTTTGCCTACACCTTGCATAAATCTGCCCACTTTTCACCCTTTGCTTTACACATCCCTTGCCGGCCACTATCGGCCTTAGCAACTAACAGATCATGTATGGTAGTAGGTGATAATTCATGGACAGAATTCCCTAGAATTATCTGGTGTGGCACATTTTTAGATAAGGACTAGAACAAAATTAGGGGTATGATCAAAATGGATGTGGTACTAGCGGGATCGGCTTTAAACTGCTATTATGTCACCCCAACTAAAAGTGTCACACGATATTCCACAGCAAAGTCTTTTTTTAATGGTATATCAGGCAAAAATGTTAATCAACGAGCCTTGGCAATTGGCAAATTTTAATCAACGAACCTTGGCAAAGCTCTAACTGGCCATTGTTACAATAGCCTTGCTTATATAAATGTACACAATCAATGATTAAATTGTGAATTTTAAAATACAAATTGCAAGCTTAATAGGTTGCAATCCAGGTCATGACGTCCAATTCTCTCTCAGTTTGACATTTGAACATACTCTCTACAAGTTCCTTACTTTGATAAATGTATAGCAAATGCCTCTAGGGAGAAAATGATTATGCTATTTACATTTATGTCTGCCATACACACACATACTGACATTTAAACACAACCATTTTGCAGTGTCTTCATAACGCCTTTAGCTACGTACAAGTGTACAATAATCATGAGCATGAGGCTTTCGCTGAATATTACCCTAGTTCTAAAACACAGATTCTTGTCCTACTTGTTGAAAAAAGGAGGCCATTAGATGTCTAGGAAATCGCATATTATAATGAATAATAGAAAAGGCAACACATAACAAAACTCATAAATTCCATGTGCCTTAGGCTTTCCATACATCAATGTCCAGTAGCTGGAATAACAGTGCTTGGGTTTCTCTTGATTAATGTTAAAATGTTTTGCCTATTTGCCTATTTTTGTTTTTGATTATTTTTGTCTAGTGATTCATGATATCTCATCGCCCAAATCTCTTACGTACATCTAACCAAAGGGGGTTGTCTAAATAAATAAATAGAAATAACCTCCTTTTTCCACACTGTAGAGGACTTCTTCATTGTTTCACGCAAAAAGCACCTTGTTTGGTTCAAGAATGTGGAGATTATTAAAAAAATACACATAAGTAGGGCCTATGTATAACTGCAAGCTCTCGGGGTTTTGCTCACAGGTTCTGGATGAAGAGCCGCTTTTCTGGGTCTCTGGGTCACTACAGGGAAAATCCGGGTCACGGAAGCAGCATGCCCCAATCCTCGCCCACTTCCTCTCCACCAATGGAATGCTCCCCCTGAAAACGTCAGCGGACCTCCTGCAACATCAGGGGCCCGCCCACTCATGTCTGCAAAACATTTTACCCGGATCCCGCAAGAGGGCTCTAGGTAGCCAGAGCCACAAAGTGTATTGAACTCAATACACCAATACTGCAGTACTAATTTATTTACCATGTGTGCAATATGGCTGCTGTAGACTTCTGAAGATGATCCCATCAACCACATTTCCCGGTTGTATAATTTCACATACACACAAGCATATTTAAACTCCTCTACAAGAGTACATAAATATTGATTTACCTTTTCCACAATACACTGCAATAAACAGAAACATGAATGGAACAGATAAAAATAGAACTGGAATGTCACCAGGCAAATAATAAAAATCACTGAAGTAGATAATAGGACAAATCAGAATGGAAAGGAATTTAAATACATATAAGGATCTATTTATCAAGCCACGTGCACTATAATGTCATTTTGTATTGATGTATTCTATGGGACAGCCTCAGCAAAGCATATGAAGCAAATTAATGCATTAGAATAGTCTACCACAAAATGCCAAACATAACATTGCTACTTTGATAAATATTTACTGATATATTACTCTGTCAATGCCAAGCAATGGACTTCATCATTGTGCTCCATATCCGGCAGACACTCAGACAGCTACTATGCAGAACTTGTGTCTGTAACACAGCTGCCATCAGAGGGTACTCCCGGTAATGGTCCTTGGCCGCAGGGTTGTGCTGATGGTGGTGCCCGGTAACTGAAATGGCCAGCGGGCCCCCAAATCCAGCTCCATCCCCCAGCATAGCGCTAGGTCAGGAAATGGGTGCAAGGATATGGTGTAATTTCCCAGTGCTCAGACATAGTGTGTAAGGACCTTGTGGGGGGAGAAAAGCTGGCGCCAGCCTACCCCTTCCAAAGGTAGGTTATGTGTTCTTTTCTTCTGTTGTAGCCTTTCTGTTAAATTACAAGCTATATGCTAGCCATGATCTGAAACCAGGCCCATGCAGAATTCTAAAGCCTTTCTGTTACATCCCAAACTGTGCGCTCGCCACCTTATGAAACCAGGCCCCTGCAGGATTCAAAAGGTATTCAACCACATTTGGACTACTTTGCAAGTTTATTAACTCATATTTTGTATAATTAATTACTCATCCTGTATATGTATTTTGGGGTATTTTGGGGAGATATATGTTAATGTATGTAAGTATGTTAGTATGTGTAATTATTTTATTGTGTATGTTACTGTGTGTAGGAGGAGCTTGGGGGTCCCAATCGTGCATCTCTGATATACCGTATTGGCTCGGATATAGGCCGCCCCCGTATATAGGCCGCACCCTAAAAGTTTGGTGCTTTTTTAAAGAAAAAGTTTTTTTCTTTAAAAAAGCACCAAAAAACATGCTGCCACTCTGTCCTCTCCCCCCCCGAGATATGCTGCCACTCTGTCCTCTCCCCCCGAGATATGCTGCCACTCTGTCCTCTCCCCCCCGAGATATGCTGCCACTCTGTCCCCCCCCGAGATATGCTGCCACTCTGTCCCCCCCCCGAGATATGCTGCCACTCTGTCCTCCCCCCCAACTCCCGGGTGTCTTACGGGGCCGGAGGGGGACATCTATGCACATCGTGTATACAACTCCCGGCGCCGGCACTCAGCGGAAGTACCGGCACCGGAAGTTGTATACGCGTATTACGTAGGTGTCTTCCGCCGGCCCTGCAAGACACCCGGGAGTCTGCCCTGGTAAGTCGGGGGGGGGTTAAAATGCATCGTGCGGACGTTCACCGGCAACGGCGCATCGCCGCTGCCGGTGAACGTCCGTGCGATGCGCTTAGACAACCTCCCGTGCCGGTACTCCCCCCGTGGAAAGTGCCGGCAGGGGAGGCTGTCTGAGCGTATCAGACAGTAGGATGCAGGTCCCCTGCACCGCTGCGGGGGATCTGTATCCTAACCCCGCTGCCTGCCCGGCAGTCGGGCGCTAGACCCCGAATATAGGCCGCACCCCCACTTTATAGTCTTAAAGTGGGGGAAAAAAGTGCGGCCTATATTCGGGCCAATACGGTATATATATATATATATATATATATATATATACACACACTGTTTGTGTGTATAAATATGTTACTGCGTATAGGAGGAGCTTGAAGGTCTCATGTATGTCACAGGTGAACAGTATGTATGTGAGTCAGTATGTTTATAAACTGTTAGAGTCAGTGTTTGTGTCTTATTTATAATATACACACTGACTCTAACACTATCAATACTGTATACACACATATATATCCACTGTGTGATATATATATATATATATATATATATATATATATATATATATATATATATATAGTGTTACAGTCAGTGGGTGTGTGTTAGTGTATGTTGTTGGATAGTGTGTAAATGTATATAAGAGTGTGGTGTTAGCATGTCTGTGTGTATGGTGTTGTGTTTGTTACTGTATGGTATTAGCATGAGTGTGTATGTATTGGTGTATGGGATTAGCATGCCTGTGCACGAGTACATGGTGTTAGAATGCGTGTGTTACTGTATGGTGTTAGAATGTGTAGGGTTAATAGCGCATGGGAGGGGAAGAACTACAGAAATCATTTTTATTATCGTCTTTATATGCCCTTACGAAAAAATTACTGCAGTTTTTCTGAAGTAATACTGCAGTTTTTTGGACATGAAAAAACTGCAATACTGCACATTTACTGCTGTTTTACTGCACATTTACTGCTGTTTTACTGCATTTGTACTTCACTGTACTGCAGTTGTACTGCAGTTATTTTTGTACGGAAGTACAAATGCAATAAAGCTGCAGTACATTGAAGTACAACTGTAGGTTTGCAATATAAAAAAAAAGTGCAGTAAATGTGCAGTAAAACTGCAGTACAGTAAAGTACAAATGCAGTAAAACTGCAGTAAATGTGCAGTAATACAGCAGTAAAAGTGCAGTATTGCAGTTTTTTCATGTCCAAAAAACTGCAGTATTACTTCAGAAAAACTGCAGTAATTTTTTCGTAAGGGTGGATCTAAGTGTACAGTGCTAGAGTGAGTTTGTGTGTTAGTATGTATGCTTTGAAGAAATACTGCACCCAGACGCCACTAACCCTAGGCTCTCCCTTGTTCTCATAAAGTTGTCACGGTCTGCCCAGGCTGCGGAGCTGCATATCTGTCCTGCTGTAGTTTCTCTGCTTTGCTTTGATCCATTCCTGGATTTCCTTTTGCTTTGTTCTATTTTCCATTCCTTGCTTCTGCTCCGGCTCTTTGCTTTAGCTCTGCTTCCTTTATTAGGTGTGCCCCACCTGTGTGTTCTGTTTGTCTCAGTCTGCAGTCTGCAGTCTAAGGTATGTCTCAGTGCTATGTGTTTGGTTTCCATGTGTGGTTTGTTTTGTATCTTTGTCTGCAGGGATTAGCGTTAGGACCCACCGTCATTGGAGTACTTTGGCGTAGTGGTGGGCTAAGCATACTATGGCCATATCATGTGACGGAATCTCCAATAGTTATCTTGTAGTCCTAGCTAGTTTCTGTATTCATGTTTGTCTGTCTCTTATGTACCTTTGCCCTTCTTCCTTGAATCATCTGAGGATTCCGGTTCCTCTCTCCTCTCCCCATGTCCCTGTTAATATGTCCTATCCTTGCTTATAGGAGAAGCGTCCGAGGGTTCCGGCTCCTCACTCCTTCCCCTGTGTTCCTTGCCTTCTTCCCTGTCCTTTGTTGTGCCCTGTAACATGTATGTCCTGTCTGGTTATGTTTATTCCTTGTCTTGTGCCTGTTTATATCTTTACGCTATTCATGTCATGTTTCTAGCCACTTCTCGTGTATATCCATATCATGTTTCTTGCCTGGTCTCCCTTTCTCTTGCTTGTTTTGTGTCTGCTACATTAACCCTTTGCTTAGCCTTCATTCTCCCAGCCTGCAGCATCCTGCTCGTGATCCATGTGATATGCTTCATGCCTGCTCCAGGGTGCCTGCAGGATTCGTTTGTTCTGGACTTCATCTGCTGCCATATCAGGGCCCTGGTGTTTGGCTGCACTACCTAGGTGCTCAACGCCTGGGCGAGTGTGGTCACCCTGCAACCAGGCCCTGCCCCAGACTCCGCTACTGCATCGTGACTCCTGCAAACAACAACCATCGGGCGCGCTGGGTCCTTCCAGCCACCAGCTTGGACCCAGTCTGTGACACATGGCCGCAGGTAAAAGGCCAGGAGTTCGCGGAGTGGAGTTTGCAGCGTCAGCCCTTCCAGTGGGCCTCCGTACCTGTCTGCCCTTCCAGTGGGCCTCCGTTCCTGTCTGCAGCATTCCAGCCCGGCCAGAGGGCTATCCAATCGTGTGCACCCCATCAAAAGGGGTTTCCTATCGTACACCCCATCAAAAGGGGTTTCCTCCTAAGCTCGCCCCTTCCGGTGGGCTTCCTCCTAAGCTCGCCCCTTCCGGTGGGCTTCCTGACTTGTGAGCCCTTTCCGTAGGGCTTCCTACCGAGCGTGCCCTTTCCGTAGGGTTTCCTGATGTGTGAGCCCTTTCCATAGGGCTTCCTACCGAGCGTGCCCTTTCCGTAGGGTTTCCTGATGTGTGAGCCCTTTCCGTAGGGCTTCCTACCGAGCGTGCCCTTTCCAGAGGGTTTCCTGCCAAGCTTGCCCCTTCCGGTGGGCTTCCTGTCATGTTCCGGAGTTGCGGCCAGCGACCCACTGTGGACTCCCAGGATGAGTGCCTGTATCCGGCCTACCCTGGTCGAGTACCCTGCAAGTGGGCAACCTGCCGTGTACCCTGAAAGAGGGTTTCCTGAGTTTGCGGTCAGCGACCCACTGTGGACTCCCAGGATGAGTGCCTGTATCCGGCCTACCCTGGTCGAGTACCCTGCAAGTGGGCAACCTGCCGTGTACCCCGAATGAGGGTTTCCTGAGTTTGCGGCCAGCGACCCACTGTGGACTCCCAGGATGAGTGCCTGTATCCGGCCTACCCTGGTCGAGTACCCTGCAAGTGGGCAACCTGCCGTGTGCCCTGAAAGAGGGTTTCCTGAGTTGCGGCCAGCGACCCACTATGGACTCCCAGTATGAGTGCCTGCATCCGGGCTACCTTGGTCGAGTATTCTCCAAGTGGGCAACCTGCCGTGTGCCCTGCAAGTGGGCAACCTGTTGTCTGAACCTGAACCCGTGCCTGAACCGTGCCTGTGCTTGAACCTGTACCAGTCGTGTCTGCCCAGCAAGTGGGTTACCTGCCGTGTCTGCCTTGTCAAGTGGCTTATCTACCTTGCCTTCGTCTGGCTCTAAATGTCAGCTAGAGACTACTTCCTCAATCCTGTACAGTCATTCTGATTCCTGTTTTTGGAGGAGATTTGTCTACTAGCGGCAGTGCTGGTCATCGAAGGACTCCTACGTTTTTCGGACTCTGTATGCTGGTTCCTGGGTTGACTTGTTTCCTCCGTTCTCCCGTCTGAGGGCGGGCCCTCCTTCTATTGATGTTTCTGTTCGCGTCCGGAGGCCGCTCTTTTCGGAGGGGGATACTGTCACGGTCTGCCCAGGCTGCGGAGCTGCATATCTGTCCTGCTGTAGTTTCTCTGCTTTGCTTTGATCCATTCCTGGATTTCCTTTTGCTTTGTTCTATTTTCCATTCCTTGCTTCTGCTCCGGCTCTTTGCTTTAGCTCTGCTTCCTTTATTAGGTGTGCCCCACCTGTGTGTTCTGTTTGTCTCAGTCTGCAGTCTGCAGTCTAAGGTATGTCTCAGTGCTATGTGTTTGGTTTCCATGTGTGGTTTGTTTTGTATCTTTGTCTGCAGGGATTAGCGTTAGGACCCACCGTCATTGGAGTACTTTGGCGTAGTGGTGGGCTAAGCATACTATGGCCATATCATGTGACGGAATCTCCAATAGTTATCTTGTAGTCCTAGCTAGTTTCTGTATTCATGTTTGTCTGTCTCTTATGTACCTTTGCCCTTCTTCCTTGAATCATCTGAGGATTCCGGTTCCTCTCTCCTCTCCCCATGTCCCTGTTAATATGTCCTATCCTTGCTTATAGGAGAAGCGTCCGAGGGTTCCGGCTCCTCACTCCTTCCCCTGTGTTCCTTGCCTTCTTCCCTGTCCTTTGTTGTGCCCTGTAACATGTATGTCCTGTCTGGTTATGTTTATTCCTTGTCTTGTGCCTGTTTATATCTTTACGCTATTCATGTCATGTTTCTAGCCACTTCTCGTGTATATCCATATCATGTTTCTTGCCTGGTCTCCCTTTCTCTTGCTTGTTTTGTGTCTGCTACATTAACCCTTTGCTTAGCCTTCATTCTCCCAGCCTGCAGCATCCTGCTCGTGATCCATGTGATATGCTTCATGCCTGCTCCAGGGTGCCTGCAGGATTCGTTTGTTCTGGACTTCATCTGCTGCCATATCAGGGCCCTGGTGTTTGGCTGCACTACCTAGGTGCTCAACGCCTGGGCGAGTGTGGTCACCCTGCAACCAGGCCCTGCCCCAGACTCCGCTACTGCATCGTGACTCCTGCAAACAACAACCATCGGGCGCGCTGGGTCCTTCCAGCCACCAGCTTGGACCCAGTCTGTGACAAAAGTGTGTTTATTGGAGGATATTAAGACAGTGTGATGAGGGGAGAAATGGGTGGGACAATGGGATGGACCTGGGCCACGTAGATCGAAATGGAATGAGAGCCCAAGCTTTAAGCTTGTACCAAGATTTCTAATGGAGGCCCATGTAGAGTATCCTCTCATATCCAGCCATCGGTCGCACCTACATCTTCAGACTTACAGTGCCAGGGCCGCCTTGCCATCGCCAGTCTGGTCCTGACTAGACGTGCCACTTCAAGGTCAGTGGCCACTAAATTACCTGAGTGTGGACACCTCCTGGATAAAAGCAGGAAAAATAAGTGGGATACTATTTAATAAGTCCTCTGCCCAGTATGAAGTGATTTTACCAATCTGCAAGCAGATAGGACATAGAAGGAGGGAAATGTGGAGAAGATGACTGAAGCATGGTGCAGAGATTTGGTTATGAAATGTTAATATTTTGTAAAGAATGAAAGCATATTGATAAATGGATTTATTTTTGTATTTGAATTATCCTTCATTGTGGTTCTGCACAATATGTAATTACGCTATGTATATATACTTGTATGTATCTTTCAGGAAAATGACATCCGAGTGACAAGTCCCTGTAAGTGCCTAGGAAACTTCTTGACCTTCACGCCTGACAGAGCATAAAATTCCCTCAAGAGCTTTCTTGCAGAAGCCCTTTCATCATATGATGCTGTCCATATATGATCTATGATTACAGCTGTAACTTCTGAAGTTATATCACGAGTTGTCAGGATAACCGTAAGGTCACTAAGCTAACTAACATCTGACTGCTCACCTCAGGACTGAGGCTAATTAGCTGCATGAATTCAATCATTTAAGCTATAAAATTACAGAAGTTTCAATATTTTCTGAACTGCATTCTAATGCCAACTACTGCATAAAATATAAATGGCAAAATGATTATTCATTTGTAAAAATGGAAAAATTATATTTATTTTACAGTAGGTCATACACCCAGCTAAAGGTTGTTTTAGGTTATCTATGTATCTGCTTTGGTAGCAGATAACTGGTAGCTGCCTATTTGAAGCCTTAATAATATACCATAGGCAGTAGCTAATTACAATAAATCTTTGCTAGACATTTCATTTTTTTTAGCTAAAAGACTGGTGTCCAGTACAACAATTAGTGTCTACCAGGAAAAAAGAATAAGAGTTTAATTTACCATTTACAATGTGAATTACATTCAGCTGCCAAAAGAAATTTCTCTTTGTCTGACATTGTACTGACTTGAAACATACAGTATGTTGTGTTTTCTTTTTAAAATTTAACTTTTTCTTTAACTTCATTTAGCTTTTTTTTACATGGGACCAACGGGAAGATGCTGTAATCTCTTATGACCCACCCACTGTGAAATTGATAATTAAATTGATAGGGCTCAATAGACCACCTTACAATCATTAGCATGATAGACTTACAAGCAGTCCGCTAAAAGAATGCTGGTCTAGGAAACATGTCACAACACAAATAGTAGAATGAAATTCTATTTGCATGCAGTGTCTCCATCTTTGGTGATAATGACTGCAGTCTGGTGGCCTTAATGCGTATGACTGCAATGTGCATAACTGGGAACTTCTGGGCTTCGGCTACCCGGAGCCTTCCCTTGCGGGACGCGGCCAGGACTGCCCACTGACGTTAGTGGGCGGTCCCGCTGATGTCAGTGGGAGGTCCAGCTGACATCGGGGGCGTTCCCGCTGATGTCAGCTGGAAACACACCCATTTAAAGGGAAAATGGTCGGGGTGTGTCAAGACCCCACTCCCGTGACCCGGAGGATTCGGGTCTTGACCCGGGGAACTGTTGAAGCGGTGCTTCACCCGGCAATCTCTGGGCAAACCCGGAGAGTTCCCAGGTATGGCAATGTGGGGCTAAGCTTGCTGACGGGATGTCAATGCTGTCGTGCCTAATAACATCCATGCAGCACCGTGTAGCACCATGTATACCTCAGCATTATTGTGGGTCTGCTTGAAGTATTTGCATATTAAGGGAAAAATAAAATAAATGACATTGTGGCATGCTTGGGACCTAGAACGCTGCCCCTTTTTTTCAAATCCTACAGTCCAATACACGCAATAAATCTATGTGAACTTTTAGCAGCCATCTTGACTATGTTCTTGGGATCTGCAGGTCTATTCCTTCCTTCCTATTAAGTTATATCGGTTCCTGATTACCATTGATTGTTTCAAGCAAGCATTTGTCAAAGGGAACTGAGGTAAAGGCATTGCTCCAATTGATTAGATATGCTAGGTTTTTTTTGTCATATATATCAGATTCACAGAAGTTTCTTTTTTTAAACCATACAGCTACCAGCGCGTGTGTATCATGTGCATGGAGATGTGTTTGGCCTGCACAAGAAAATGGCTAACAGGGTGCGGAGGCAAATGCATTCGATGGGATACAAACAAACAAGAACAAGCTATATTTGTTATACTAATTTATTTTGTGGAAAATAATTCAGTTAAAAGCTACTAAAAGCTATTATTGTGATGGTTCCCCTTTAAATTCAGCTCTGTGTCAGCTGCTACACACATAGACAAAGGCAAATTGTACAAAGAGATGAAAATGTTAGTGTTCGTCCCCATAGCAATTATGCAAATGACCACTAATAGGCAATTACATATACATTTGTCATGTACTTAATTGTCAATATCATTCAATAATCTTTAAATGAGCATTTATTCATATGGTGCTAAATTGTGATTAGCAGCCTAAAGCTTCATTTATTAACATAGCTGTGTCTCAGCTAGAGGGTGGCATTAAGCTTATTTTAATACATCTGTGAATAGAGTCAATAATACCAAATGAAATCCATGGCAGTTGCACTAAAATGTGTTACACACACAGAAAAGCAACTATATGTAAATTTAATCCATGCACATAAAAGCAAAAGAGAAAAAAAAATAATTTAACATATTTTAGGCCTTTACCAAAGGGGAACAATTCATGAAAATTGCATGAGAAAATGAACTGCAGAGAAACAGATGGTAGGATGACAGGCGTAGCTATTCAATTTTAAATATGATGTTCTTCAGAGCTCAGTAAACTGACCAATGTCAATATCACTAAATAGAGAACATAAATAGTACAAAGTAAACATAGCCACAAAGAGGGATCTGGGGTTTCATCTCCCTTATTTCACTCATCATTTTGAAGGGCTGTCAGTAGCAACTTTCTCCAGCAAGAACAGCCAAGCTGGCCCTGTATAATGCATACTTAATGGGCATACCTGGGAACTCTCCAGGTTGGACCCAGGGATCTCCGGGTGAAACTCCTGTTCTATGGGTCAACACCCGAATCCATGGGGGGTGTTTCCTATGATGTCAGCGGGAAAGCGCCAACGACATCAGCGGGATCGCCCACCGACGTCATGGTATGTTAATCGGTGAGAAGACTTTGATTTAACTACAAATCATACAAGACCAGTCAAGCTAACTTGAGGAGGCCTTTCATAAAGTATAGCAGAGTCAGAACTCATGAAACACAACTCTCTTGCAAACTCTTTAGTGGACAGACTCCAAATTTACCACCTTAAAGATGATTCCTAAATAATTTATGGTTCAGTGTAATCAATAAACCTATGTGGTGGTGTTTATCAGAAAAAAACTCAACTCTCCCCTACTTTCCCTTACGAAAAATTACTGCAGTTTTTTGGACATGAAAAAACTTCAATACTGCACTTTTACTGCACATTTACTGCACTTTTACTGCAGTATTACTGCACATTTACTGCACATTTACTGCAGTATTACTGCACATTTACTGCAGTTTTTTTAAAATTGCAAACCTACAGTTGTACTTCAATGTACTGTAACTTTATTGCATTTGTACTTCCTTACAAAAATAACTGCAGTAAAACTGCAGAACAGTGAAGTACAAATGCAGTAAAAGTGCAGTAAATGTGCAGTAATACTGCAGTAAAAGTGCAGTATTGCAGTTTTTTCATGTCCAAAAAACTGCAGTATTACTTCAGAAAAAACTGCAGCAATTTTTCGTAAGGGTTTGTTCTGGGAATGCTTGTAAGCATTGGATGAGAGGACTTTAATTGGGAAAACTAGGCATTTAGGTAATTTTGTGCAATTGTGGCATCACTATGGAGATACAGAGTCCCTAGCATGTCAATCACTAATGTTGAGCAATGATAATTATTTGTGAGGCCTTATGTGAATTACACTAAGCATTAAGAAGGGCCAAGTATCACAAGTTTCTATTTTGAGAAGGGCTGAGGTGATCATTTATTATTCATAGTGAACGTGGCATGATGATATCACCCTAACATACTTACAAGTTACCTGATGTTGAATTGTGAGAGAACATGAGATCAGTGATTGTGGTAACCTGTATCTCCCTTTTGTGCCAATAATAAATGCAGAGGACAATCAATAGTAATTAGTTTCTTGGAGAACAGGCCCATAAAAAAGGACAAGCAACAGGGAGCTTTCATATTGTTAGTACAGATGAAGCTTTTCCATACTAGATCACATATGGCCCTATTCAAAGGTATCCAACGAGAAGTCAGATTAAGGGTTCTCAGGTGCGATCCAAAGAATGCCTTTTGTTATGCTATTAATTAGTAACATGTCATCATCATCATCAGGTATTATATACATTGCGCAGAATATACAGTATATATATATATATATATATATATATATATATACAATGTATTTTTTGGTTATATGTACACTACATAATATAAAAAAACATATAATCTCATATCATATCTCTAGACATGAACATCTATAAATTTAATTGTAAAAATCACAAAAAAAATCCTGCCAAGCCACAGCTCATTTCACAAGATTGTACGTGCAGTAGGGGTGAGCTTTTCAGGGTAAATCAATCTACCAACAAGTCTTTAATTCCTACATTACCACATTTCTATTAAAAAAAAATAATAATAATCTGTGTGTGATAAATTAGACCGCCTTCAGGACTAAGGCCTTCCATTAGGGTTCTAATTTTGTTGGAATTAGTTCAAGGAACACAAATTGTCATTGTTTGGCATTTCCATGTTATTTGCATTAATTATGCTGGCTGTATTTGTCCCAGACGTGTAGGAAATGTTATGAAGAGCCGAGAAGGCTGAAAGATGACAATAATATCAGATGCTTCTGCCTATTCATTTGAATCCTTATCTGATATGTGTGGCTTTTGTTCGAGTAATGGCAAGTGCTTGAAGTAGTAAGGTTTGTATTTATGCCTGAAAGCTCCTTTTATCAGAATTATGGATTGCTGAGAATTACCCCCGTCACAACGGTATAATTTTAGAAAAACTAAGTAGTTTATAGTATGATATTTATTAAAAAAATAAGATTTTTTTAAAGAAACATATAATCTTTTTACCATTCTAGTCTAGTATGGTGTATGTGGTTGACTGCAATGGCTGATGACTGTTTCCCTGATTGTCTATTGTGCCTGCCATGCAGAAGGCTTATTGTATACATCTTAGATGCACAGCCATACACTGCCTGGAATAAAAACAAAAAATAAAAAAATAAGTATTGGATTCCATCAATAAAGAATATATAGATTCTGGTGGTCTTGAGCCTTTAAATTTAGCAGCTTCCTTTTTTCTCTCTTTCATAAATATGTTTAAATTGCTAAATAAAGTGGCCATAAATAAAAATAAAACACATTTTTTTTATCAGAAAGTGTTTGTTGCTTTTGTTAAAAATGTCCTATTAGTGGGGATGGGACTAACCTTCCTTATAATGGACTTGTATATGATAGGGATAAACACATATGAGCCACATTTTGTCACAGAAACGTGAAACTAATGTATCTGGCCCCTATGTTCATTTTATATCCAAAGGTTTTCAAGTGTTTGTATCTTTTTATCATCTCATAAAGCATCAGGATTGACACTATCCCAGAATCTGGACTTCATTAGTCTATAACCAAGAAAAAAGGTATTTTGCTATTATACAGATAGCCTCTACATGCCTATATCTATCTATCTATCTATCTATCTATCTATCTATCTATCTATCTATCTATCTATCTATCTATCTATCTATCAAGGGAAATTATAGGTTATAAAAGTGTCTGATTTGGACTTTACTCCAGAGATACAAAGAGTTGCTTAATTGATTTGGTAGTCAGACAATACACATGAAAACAATGGTAAATGTTGTCTCTGCCTTTGGGTCTCATGCCCCTTAGAGGAAAGGAACAGATAATTACCCGTTTCACTTTCAATTAAAAAAAAATGAACATTTGGATGATATGAGGATTATAAATATGTTGTTATTGCCAGGGCCTGACTGGCAAGCAAGTAAACTGGGTAAATGCCCTTGGGTGCTGCAGCGTACCAGCCGCACGCTATATGTGCATAAAAACATAGCATGCGGACGCACATATCATCCATAGGCATCACCTACGCTAATGACTATGCCTGCTTGACTGCCTATCATACAGAACATTAAATGAAGTCCCTAAGCTGCAGAATGAAAAGTTCAGAATGGTCTTGCACAAAAATCCACACAATGTTAGCATGGTGTCAGGTGGAAGGTAAATAAACCTAACGGTGTTACATGACCAGGTTTATTGTTTTAGAACATTACATAGCACTAGCTAACACAATAGCAGCATTTTCGGCAGACACATGTGTCAATCTGCGTTGCTTCGTTTGGAGTAACTCTAACTGCTTTCCAAGGTAACTCCGGGAATCCAAAACCATCTCATAGGCGCCATCCCTTTAAAACAGAATACGTTTCCAGTGTGCATAATTAGAACTGTTAGAAAGAACTATCACGTGCATGAAGCTTCTAGGTTGGATGAGATCTGATTGCAGCGTATGTTGCTGTCATAGAGAGCTCACTTTACAGTGTATGGGTTTTACAGTGTAGGGATTCTTTAACATTATGTAGTCTGAGTAAGATACAATTACAGGGTTTGCATTGTGTAAACAAGGTTCCCGGTGCATTAAAAGTGCTGTTCCACCTACTCTGCTCAAAATAAACCTATGACAAAAGAAGCATTGATATTGCAGATATGATGGCTGCGCTTTAAACGGCCATGAAATACTAGTTGAATTATACTCGACTAATTATTTCTCAAGACACACATTTTTTCAGGCAATGCTTAATTCTATGCTGAGGTCATTTGACACTTGGCAATGGCAGAGACTTAATGAAATAATAATCATATTAAATATTGAAATAGTTAAAAGTTCTCCCTTGTTAACATGCTAGAGCACACTGTGAAACAGCATAGGTAAATTGACATTTATAGTAAATAGTGTTTTGCTCGTGGTGAGAGCGCCAAAGTGTAAGGATAATTTATACAATTTTGGTGTTTATAAAAAATAACATTGCAGTGTATATAACTGTTTTTGTTAGAAGGCAGGATAAGGTGGATCTTTGCAGTACAAGATGGGGTATGTAATGTTGGCTGCTGCCCTGGGACTTGGCTAAATAGGGGTGTCTACCAAGGCTATGAATGAAATGCTACAGTACAAGTAAGGGATGGGGCACTAATTTGGTACCATGTCTAGATTTCTAGAGATATGGCTGTCTTCATGACAGGGCAAAACAGCAGCTACTCTGGACAATGGGTCACATGTTTATGTCAATGAACATGACAAGCTTGTCCAAGGGGCAACATAGACATCAACAATTAAGACAAGTTATTGAGATTTAGAGGAAAGCTTTAGGAGCCAATAGAGGTTTAGCAGCCTACAAGCAAAGACTTTTAAATAAATCAAGACTGCCGTTTCATGGATATAATGAATACAATGCTCCCCATTTCTGTGCTTCCTGTAACATCTTAGAATAATATATATTTATGAAGCCAGTTGTTTACGTATAGGGGGTCACTGCCATAGGCAGCACCACCAGCCTTCCCCTAGGACCTATATCTCTGCCATAGGCTTCTCCCAGGGCAGCGCCACCAGCCTCCCCTTAGGACCTATATCTCTGCCATAGGCTTCTCCCAGGGCAGCACCACCAGCCTCCCCTTAGGACCTATATCTAGCAGAGATTTAGTGTCCTAACCAGCCAATTGGGTAAGTGGTGCACCAGACATCTGATGGCCCAAAGTTATTCTCATTGGACCTGTAGGGCTAGAGAAAATGCAACTGCACAAAGCATAACAATGTCACTGCAGTTCCGGGATCTTGAAAAAGGCAGACAAGACTATGTTTTTTTTCTAGAATTCTATCTTTCTGTATAAACCATGGCAGAAGATGGTAACGTGTAGGGAGAATACCATAGATAGCAATGCCATGTGAATGCAAGAGCCAATAATATAGTGAACCGTATAGTACTGTGAATGGCTTAATATGTCAGAATATAGTATAATGGGACTTCTTCATTTTCTTCCAAAAACTGTTGCAGGCCTGTAACACTAAATAATACTATAGTCACTGGATAATGACATGGGTGGTGATTCAGAAGAACACAGGCTATTGTTTCTTACACATATATATTTGCACCTCTAACATCTAATCTGTTACTCAGCGTTCTGCTATAACCAATTAGAAATTACTGAGATGGGACTGTGTTTCATCTATACATCTCTAAAAATAGCCCTGATCTTGTCAGTGCACAAGTAATTACCTCTTCACCTTTGCTAATGGAGGTTTCTCATTGCTTAACAAAAGGAAGTTGTTTATTAAACGTGATCATCCAGGGCCGGAAAGATATTTCTGAAATCTATTCTAAATAATTACACGTTTTCGCAACTAGCTTAGAAGAGTGCCTCGCATACACATTTAATGTTTCTTTCTCTAATTATATAGCAAATATTAAGTGTAAGCTTACAGCCTGATCTAAACTTATAGAACATTTAGAACATACTAGCCCACAAATGAAGTGGTCATCTGCTTTCTGCCATTGAAAAATAGGCCTCTGCGGCCAATGGACATTTGGAGTGTATCCTATGCAGCCAGCTCCACATAAAACCAAAAATGAGTATAAAAGTTGGTACAAAGGTATGGAACCCACCATTCGCTAAAATGGAGCGGGATACTTATGCTGTGCTGTGATACGTCGCCAGCTATAAAGGATAATGTAGCATCCCATTGTGAATGTAATTAAGAGGAACAATAATTGTCCCATGAGATTAAAGCGCCATGAGCCATCAATTCCTTTCATTTCAGCGGAAAGCTTACTGAGTTTCACCCGGTCTATCAGGCTAAAACACTCTTTGGGCCTCCAGGCATCTCTGGGTGGAGAAGAAATGTTTCGGCCCAAGCCTGCTGACTCTTCACCAACTCTAAGGTTAGCCCTTCCTCTATGCAAGGCTCAGCCTGCCACCGTGGGAAACATGGGTATCTTAAACTGCAGCACCTTAGTCTAGCTAGTTGATACTATAGCAGATAGCAGCATACCCCCCAACCCTTCTATTTTCCCCAGGACAATCCTAATTTTGTACCACTGAGATGCCCCGCCGTGTTACTTTTCCAGGCAGTGGGAACAAGGGCCAGATTAGTACTGTATATTGCAGAACCTCAACTGATTGGTACACCAAGCTGTTGAGTCGTTTGAGATTTTGGCAGTACAGATCTAAATCACAGCTTCCACATGGTCTCCTTGTGATGCAAGGAAGCTGTGCGCTAGGATATATATACAGTAAATATATATATAATGTTCATTTGTAAATGTCAATAAATTAATAGATATGTCAATATTCCGTAAAATCCGTAAAATCAACGGGGATAGAAAAAAATAAACCAACAATTTATTCTTCTTCCCTTCACAGCTGGAATATGCATATTAATAAATCCCTCTGTGACATAGTTGGAACCAAACCTTTCAGTATCTTTCTTGCAGACACAATTAGCACGTAGGTTGCTGGGCAACAGCACAGAAGTCAGAGGTGAAAGTAAAAAAAAAATCACAGATGAGATACTGAATTGAAGAAGAAGAAGAAAAAAAACCAATAAAGATCATCGGCAACCTTTAGTAATTAGAAATCCTTTGTTTAATGTGGATAAAAAAATAAAATTTTCTCGCTACGTCGGTGCAAAGTGTTTTTCCATCCATGCATAACATGGACGGCAAAAAGCCTGCAGGAAATAAAAAGACGTGACAGACGAACAGTCATTTGTGAATTATTTATGTAGATTAATGCAGAATGTATTATGTTTCTCATTTGGGTCTATAGACTTAAACTGGTATCGGGGAGCCTGGGGTAAAGGAGATAACTTTAAAAATAGCCCTTAAGACACTCGTACACAAATACTCTCAAACCATCACTTGCAAACGTAACCATTCCATAAAGATTTCGAGGTACGAAACCTCTGTTGGGTATATGCATCTTAACCTGTGTGTGGTGGTTATGGGTTGCCATGGAGACAGAATGCAGGGGTAAGAAAGAGTTAACTTGGAGACAGGCATATTTAAGGGGAGGCAGATAAAGGGGTCAAATGGTCGTAAAATAAGAAAGAAATCATACAATAATGTAATCTTAGGGTGACATTCCCCACTGAAACACTACAATGGGCTGATTGCTTGTGGAAACGCTACTATTATACTGATGTCATTTCTTCTTCAAACTTTCATCTTAAACATCTGTTTGCTTACCACAAAGTAGCATGATTAGGATTTAGCGTGTTTAGCGAGACTGGGATAATTTTACAGACCTAAACACATATAATAATATGCAGCTGCCAATACTATTCGCCGAAGAGGGAGTTTGCACGAGAGTTGAACCTGGTGAACGTCTCCTGCAAGAAGGCCTCAGTTGACACTTCGCAATGCTTAGTTTATGCTTCTTAAAATCCCCCTCGCTGATTTAGCTATGCATAAAAAAGAGTCCGCTCAATATAAGCTGGCAAGTTCCAATGTATGTACATAATACAAGTAGAGCTTTCAGAATGCTTTTGGACAAACTGGCCATTTTAGCAGGAGCCCAACCTATTCTAAGTACCTTTGTTAATGGCCTTGATGTAAGGGTAGATGAAAATAAGTACAGAATTTTTTTTTTTACAGAGTGCATTTAGCTGGCTATAATGGTAAGTTCTACGTAGAAAGCATTTTTCCTATTTTACATTACAAATACAACCGTTAGGCCCAAACATTACTTCTCACTGATGGTCAGGATACAGTAAAAGTCTTGGAAGAGATCATCGACAAAGTGGATTTGAACCCAATCAAATATCAGATTTATATGTTAATTCTCCCTCAAATTCAATTTTCCATTTGAAGTCACAAAAAGGCAGGGAAAAAGTATATTAGAATTGACCCCCATGTTTAACAATTCATAAACCCGATGTGCCTTCACATAAATGGTGGATTTTCTTGTCCGCTCAAAATCCTTGGAAATAAATGGAGAGGAAATGGAGTTTAATATGCATGGAATGGATTGATAACAAATGATGACTGCCCATCAGAATTTTAAAGATATTCAATATTTCCCTAAACCGTCATTCCAGGAATAAATATCCCCTCCTGCAGGAGGAATATGAATCTCAACCTGAGGGTTTAAACCTAAATAGTTGGAAAAATACAATTTACCATAGGATCAATTATAATGCAAATATGTAATTGCTACTTTCAGCCTTTTTTGGGGGAAAAAAGTCATTTTATGCAGTAAAATACACAGGCCTTTATTAACTTCAAATATGTGCTTTATTCTGCCGACTTTTGTTTGGTTGCAAGCTGAAACGTTCTAATATACAGTATGCTTGTTTGTATATTAACCCTTCCTGTACTTAGGGTATTTTGTGCCCCCAAAACCTGGAGGTTTTTTTTGTTTTGCATTTTTACCATGTTTTTAACTATGATTCATCTTTTGTTTTTTACTTACCCACTATATATATATATATATATATATATATATTATTATTATCTTTTATTTATATAGCACCTTATTTATTCATATAACAACCTATGCAGCGCTTAATACAATACATATATTCAAGGGGTATGACAAGACGAGAATTGACAGACTAAGCCAAACCGATACATTAGGTGGAGAGAGCCCTGCTTACAATTGGCTTTCATTTGATACCACTTTTATATGTATATTATAGTATGAATAATTCATTAAAAAGAAGCAATTTTTAGAAAATCTTCTTTGCAAACCTCCATTAATATGTTTAGAGATCCACTAGTGTGTTCAAGCTACCGTGGCCTTTCTCCAACAGACACTACAGCGCTTCTGCTGCAAGTCTTTGGGGGGAAGTTGGTAGAATTCTGTGCAGAAAATGCTTGGCAAAATTCTTGTGCTGCGGAAATGAAAGGTCAAGGGGCTGCTCAAACAGAAGACCTGTAATCATGTTCAGCTGTTATTGTAGGTGAATGTATTATTTCCTTGTGTCTGTCTTTTGATATAGTATGAATAAATTAAGCAAAACTATGGATTTCTAAACATGTTAATGGAGAGATTTACAATCAAGAGCTAGCTGCTGTGGTCCATGTGGTCCCACAGGCTGTGGTTTTTACAAAGAAAAAGGCTTTCAAATAAGTTGACACTTAAATAATAGTTGTCCGTGTACACATTATAGCCATACCTGTGAATATTCTAAATGAGCTGACCCTGAGACTCATGAAGTATTAACCCTCCAATAGCCCATTGCGAAGATTTTATTTAATGACTTGTCAAATATGTTAACCAAATGGTTCTAGTACAGCCCCCTCACTTAATTGAGCTACCTGCATTCAAGCAGAAGTATCATCCATAAGATACCAGTAGCACAAGCACAAATTGGGATACGGGTATAAGGCTATATTTTATTTTTTTTCTGCCTATTTCCCTAGTTAGGAAAACGTAAATCATCCCTAACTGCCCCAATTCCCTCCTATCCAAATCTGCCTTATAAAACAATAAAAAAAAGTATATATTGATCTACACAGCAGTGCACAGTACAAAACTGGCATCAAGCTATGGTGAGTGCTAGAAAGTGTGTGTTTGAGGCAATAATGGGGAATTATATTTGCAATAGTGGTGATATTAAAAAAATAAATTGTCTGGGACGAGCTGCAGAACACGACGTACCACTCTGCCTGTAAAACACTATTGCATAATACAAAATGGAGAATTATGGCTTCGGAACCACAGGCTGGTATTCATTGGTTCCCAAGGACTGCTTCCCAATGGATGTGAACACCGCATTATAAGATGGATAAGATTTGAAGCCCATCTATTTCATGGCGGCATAGAACGCCACAAAGGGAAAAAAGGGTTAACCTCCCAAAATAATGCCGGAACTGACAGCTTTTATGTCAGGCAGATAATTGGATGTAGCACGGCTGCTTCAAATATTTTTATGTTTCTGTTTTTACTCACATATAAGTCTGTGTTGCAGGTTCACACATTAAAATGGCTGTCAGCCAAAGATAAAACACAATTTTAATAATAGTAGTTACTAGATTATACCTCAAATATCATTTCCTACCAGAAATACAGTAAGGAAAAGAGGATGATGCTGCAAGGCTTGTTTACTAGGGAACATTTCTCTACATACACCTGCCTTGATATGGCCCACATCCAAGTGGTGAAGTATAGGCTATAGTAACATTAAAAGGATATCAGTAAACAGAGAAACATCTGATAAAACTGGCGAGAATAAAATATTTAACTGCACCAAAATGGGGCATTTTCGGGAATTTTTTTCCATCTCTTAAGACAGCCTATGATATAATGTAATCAACACCAATGCATGGAAAGACAGGCATAGAGGAAATATGCATGATTCTTTTTTTTTTTTAAGTCAGAGATGCTTCACTGTGAAGAAGTGAATGTGTGATTCAAATGTGTTTGATGATGAACCACAGTGGAAAACATGGCCCTGAAATCTTCTGAGGAACTCTCAAAGGGATATGACGCAGCTTCCATAGTTCCCAGGCTGGGCTGGATCTTCTAGCTCCTCCTCAGAGTGCTATGAGGAGGATCACTTAAGTCTTCAAGCAGGGGTGGGAGCAATAAGGCATTAAGATTTAATCTTCTGGAATCTGGCTCCACTAAAATCCATAGATTGATTTGACATTGCAGACATTGCTAAAAAAAAACACCTAAAAAATTTAAAAGGAATTATGTACAAAAGTAGATCCAGCACAAGCGCACGCAAGACTGCAATCGTGAGAAAAAATATAAAATAATAAAAAGGTGCCCATAGTAGGCCCCAGCCCCTCGGCTGGTATTATAAAAAAAATCCTTTAATCGCCTACCAGCCAAGAAGAGCCATGGAAGGTGAAACAAAGTAAAAAGCCATGTAGCATTCAGTGTGCTCTTGTGCCCTTGCCAGCAGTACCCTTGCCCAGTACAAACTGCAGAGCATGACCTAATTAGATGTTCAAGTGGCTTGAAAAGTACCTCAGGCTTCCAACTTCCTTCTAACCTTTGAAAAGGCCAGAGGACCAAAGCTTTCCCTCTCTCATAGGTACTTGCTAGATCTTAGCCAAAAGGCACATCAATCATTTGTTACAGTTCGGTAATTGGTACAATTTTTTTAGAACCCCTTCCATAGGGTTAGAAAGGGGCCACTGGAGCAAATGTCTACAATTGTTAATGCTAGTATTATCAAATAGTATGCAATACTTTGGTTTAGACCTAAAGATATTTATTTACTGGAAATAATAGAGCCTTTGATACAAAAGCAGTATCGTTGAATACTTTGCCTGACCTTGGCTTTGAGATTATGCTAAATAACAGCTCCCATAGTCCTTTTTAAAGTATAGGCTTATCTCAGTAACAAATACTAAATATTGCCATCTTGTCAGTTCACTTGATTTAACCTTCCTCAGTCTATATTTTGTATGACAACACTGAAAGAACAATAATTTCTGGGACCAATATAGCTGACAAACATCCTTTAAAAAATTCTTTCAATGTATCTGTGTGTAGCAATTTACGTTACATTTAATCAGAGAGTACAAATGTCTGCCTATCTAAACTGGAATCAGTGTATAGCATAACATACTCCATTCTTATTGAGAAAGACAAATGTCAAACTAGGTTTTCTAGTTATCTCTGACTTATAACCGTTAGCATTAATTCCAATCAAGTAGGGTGACGAAGTCCCATTCAGGTATAAATGCATTTATTTTTAAATCTATTGGATGAAATGAGTGCTGACAAAGCACAGTTCTTACAGAGCATTGTTATTCAGAGAACAGGGCCAGTTCTAGAAAAAAGATGCCAATCCATCTGTCAACATTTTGGCGTCAGTTATTTAATATTCCATTAAGCTCTCATCTCATTCTGCTTCTGGATGTGAATTCAAATATAATAAACACTAGAACAGGCAGAAGTATATTGGCATTTTCTCAATCTCTTTTTTACTGAATGCATCTGAATTGATGCCAGCTAGCACACATCTACACGTCACGCTCTCTGCTCTTCGCTCTTATGAGTATGGATATAATGTGTCTTTGACATATGAATTATGATTCCATCACTACAAGCTTTGGTTATCAGCGCACATGTACACCGGCCCCTTCATTTGGAGATTCGATTCCCTTACATAGAAAATTTGAATTTGACGTAAAATAAGAACCATTTGGCCCATCTAGTCTATGCCTTTTTTGTAATGTAAAGACTTCAACCATAATCAATCATTGATCTTGTCTTAGATTCAGGATATCCATATGCCCATCCCATGCATGCTCCCATGCATGCAAGTTCCTTCACTCCATTAGCCTCTACCACTTCCGTTGAGAATTGATTTGATTTATCTGCCAATGCCTCAGTAAAGTAAATCACCACTTAGTAATCTAAATGTTATTTACACACCTGGGAATTCTCTGGGTTTGACCAGAGTCTCAAGTTCTGCTTTTTCTTTTTTCGTCTGGCAGAGGAGCAGTGTTCGGCTGGGCACAATTCTCTCCAAGCTCAATACTGTCTGAGGCTAGCCCTGCCTCCACAGATGACCAGCCCCATCCATCAGAAAGCCACTTCTCCAAAAGAGAGAGATCTGGATTGTCTACCCTGGGAAGTTCCTACGTAGGGTTATACATTATTTACAAGTTCAAATACTCTTGTTGAGTTAGCTGTTCAAGGGCTTATAGAACAAAGTAAGGCATTCTGCAATTGACCTTGAGAGTCCTTTTGAAAAAATATAATCCTTTAAACAGTATTTCATGGTCCTCAGAGAAACAGTCTGCTTATATATATCGATGTGTTATTCTTAAATGCCAATTTGGCACCTTGTCTAGGGTCATCTGGAATTATTGAACTTTCTTTTATTATAATGTTCCTCAGTGTGGTTCTCTGCTGTACTCCGTGGACACATTTAGTATTTACAAAGTTCCAGCACATTATAGAAATGTAGTACAATGTAATGTATCCAGTCTCTCAAATTAGTGTTGTCTTCAGTAAAGTTTGAAGGCAGGACCTACTTTAAACTAATCCAATTTTATAAGCTAAATTTGGAGATAAAATGCTATTTCTCCCCATTCTCTCTAAAATGTAAACAGCGCCATTATTTTCCCCATTGTCCTCTTATCCTTTTGTATCAACCTTCTTCCCTATCATTAAAATGATAGAATACCAAAAGTGTTTCCCTACCACTTGCTATAGCCCAGTCTAGGCCTGTCTCTGGGTACATTACATAGGCGGGTAAAGTGTCTTCTCTTTGGTCATATTTGAGATCAACTATGTATAGAGAGGTAGTTTCTAGTTAAAATGCAATAAACAGGACACACAGGCCTGTTTTCACATGTAAACTATTTTTATCTCAGTAACAATCTGTAAAGTTTATGTAAACTTTTTCTTGTTTTAGTACAAAAGTACTAAACATAGGTTAGTAGTTATGAAGGATTCTGTTATCCACAAGCTGTCTTGTTATTTCATATAGTGTTAACAAAAATCAGGAATGGTTGCCTACCTGTAGAACTTTTTAATTAAGCTTAACTGCAGTCAGTTGAAAACAAATAATGTTTATCTACATAACCAGCAAAATGTCAAACTGTACCAAATTTAATTTGATCATATTAAGTGTTTACTGCATTGGCATTGTGTTCCTAGGGCACACAGAACTGAGGATAATTGAAACATCCTGGAATTAAAAAGTTTTCGTGCTAAATGTATTTTGTAGTCCAATTTGCATGGATTCTATGCTCCAAAAGCAGTGTCTCTGTGTGTGTGTGTGTGTCTCTTGATATATAAACTTAATGACTAAGTTTACTAACTTGTTGACACTCATATATTATATATTTTTTTTTCAATGTCAAGTTAGAGGTAAAAAATCATAAAAATGTTACCATAAAGAATTCATCTTTTACTAATTGGAATTTTGGAATTTTAACCGCAGTGCTCCTAAACTGAAGCAGGGTGTTCCGGCTCTTGTACAGGATTGTTCTTTCTTCACTAAGAAAGTGATTATTTACTTCATGTTTTATTATTTCGTATTATCCCTAGGGTATTTCCATTTCTAGCAAAAGTAGCCTTTTGTTCAGCTACCATTTTTGCACCATAAATTGAATGTTACAAAAAGCATTCCCAAAAGCAATTGTCCTTACTCCTAGATTCACTGTGCATATTGGGAAGTTTGTTGAGTGAGACTTTTCACGTCTGATATAGGTTTTTCTGGCTTTAAATGCAGATTATGCAATTATTTCCCCAACCTGAATGTCTTAGAAGAAAATAGCAAAGTATCAATTTAGGGAGGGAGGAAGTGGAAGAGACAGATATATATTTACAATTTTTGGATAAGTTTTATATTTTAAGAGTTTAATTACACTTTCATTAAAGAAATAAGACAATTTAAATGAAATAAGTAGTGAATAGCTAAACATCCAGAACAAATAAATTTCTTCATTGCACACAACATGGTTGAATATATTTCCCATAATGGCCTAAATTCAATGCTAGACAAAATTGTGAACAGAAAACCTATAGATAATTAAATACCTATTTATATGTTGCAGCCTTTGGAAGAGTGGGTATTCAATTACTAATAGGTATTCAGGTTTTCTCTAGCATTGAATCCAGCTCAATATATTAGACAAAAGCTACTGGGCTGTATTTATTGCTGAAGGAAAATCTATCACAAGTAATCCTCACACAGATGTCAGAGGGAAAGAATGAGAGTGATACATTTTATCTCATTTCACGAATCTGGGACAATATATCAGATTTTAATTTTATTTTTGCCATTGCAATCTATGCCAGGATTACTATTAACATATACTGTATGTGACAGACTTATGTCCAGCCTTGAATTTGGTTCATTATGTTTCACCTGCAGGATTTGCCTACCTGGTAACTTCCCAGGTTTGGTTTCCCATCAACCCCCCCCATCATGTGACCGTGGCTGAAATTGGGATAGTGGTTATCTAAATATAGGGGCGGTTGTGAGTCGAGAGTAGGGAGAAAGCTAGAAGATAGTAGGAGGAACCTATAGGTAACTGGGTATGATAAAACACTTCTTCTCTGATTAAAGATACTAAAACAGAGTCTCACAGCACCTTTGGCAAGGTCCCATTTATATCTGTTTAGTGAAAAAAATCATAAACACCCCACATGTTTCAAGAGTGGGTGTTTCAATATCTACCTAGAACTGCTTAGTGCAGAGACTTGACCTATCGCAAATGACTGGGACGGTTTGATGATTGTGACAGAACTACCTTGCTGGGCCAGACACAGCCCCCCCTGAACTATGCAGTCACATGAGTACTTGCCCACATTCAGCCTGGGCATTTGGGTCATGGTTCCTCCTGTGGGGGAAGTGTGGGGGGTCACTTGTAAAAATGTAGGTTGAAATGCACACAGACTATCTGCTCACACCATGGGAGGTCCCTTCCAGATGTTTCTGTGGATAAATATGCTATATTCTGTTGTGTGCATGCTGACTGGTGCTGGACGTGATTTAGGGGACAACAGGTGGATACATTTCTGGGAGTGGCTACAGCTCTCTTGGTGATATGTTCCATAGCATTGTACATTTTAACAAATACCTTCTTTACCCTTTAAGTAGTAATCTCAAACTTTCCATATTATAATCCGTTTTTTACATGACAATTGAACTGGGCAGAATAAGTTTCAGTATGTCGTTTGAATGGTTGTATTAATAAAGCCATGATTAGGAGTAATATATATTTTTTCTCATAACTGTTTCAAATGCTCATAGCACACACACACAGCCTCTGATCCTGTTGTTATCTTGGAAGGTCTGCTAAAATGACTAGAAAGGTATAGTTATTAGAGAAATCTATTAAATGCCTCATTAAAGGAACACAGTCTCATTATCTCATTTGGGTATCGACACTAATGTTTCTAACATGGCTTAGACTTTCCTCCAACGAATTACATACATTTACATAACATGTAGTCCTTATTTTGTGATACCTAAAAAAAACCCTTACCATTATGCAATTATACAGCCTGTATTTATTCGTACAAATAAGCCGAAATATAAAATAATAGCTAAATATTTGCTGAGCAACTACATAGAAAAGGAGTTAATCTTCTGAGAATTCACAGCTAGCAGTGAACCAGACAGGAGTAGGTCTCTAAAGACCTAGGGAAGACTGTAGTGAAATGTACTTAAAATCCATTGGGTTATGGTTGAATTGAAAGTGTATTTCAAGCCTTTTCCTGTTCTGTGTCACTAGCATAAATGAGTTTGCTGTAATACGTACCATTTGGAATTGCTAGCTATTATGTATTTAAGAATATTTTATAACCCTGTCACCTCCTGATCATATAGGAGGACCATTGAGAAACAAATTGTCAACAAAGGAAATATGTTTTCTTGTATTATTCCTTAATAGCAGAGGTAAACAAAGGTATCCCATTTTTTCTGTTCTGCTTCAGGCAAACTGTGGTCTATTTTTTTTTTTGAGTAACAATTTTATTTTGACACAGATTATGTTGCAGACAAGAAAAATTGTGGAGCCACATGCATGGTTTTTCAGTGGGCAAAGTAGGCTCCTGAATCCTCTTGAACACCCCAAAGGTCCCTCTCTTCGTAGGAAGAACTGTCTCTCCCTCAGGCTTTTTGGCCAGGGAGGGAAGAAAGTTTCACGTATCCCATTTGGAGTGTAGCCCCAGAAGTTGAAGATTCAGTGGTCCAGTGATCCATTATGGCCCTTACTTTGGCACATTTAGCACTGCTCCTCAGGCCTCAATAAATAATAAATGCTGTCTGGGGTGTTCTCTGATGTAGTAAGTCTAGATGATAATGTGACCTCCCTTGCCACCAACTAACCCAGAAATATATAAGTAGCAGAGCTGGACAAATCTATGTGCAGCATTTATGATCAACCATTATTTTTTAGGAGCTCAGAAGGCCCGTACCCATAAAGATCAATATATTCCCACAAAATGTGGGTATCAGTAGTAAAAGTGAAACCATGGCAACCTGACTCCTAGGATTAGCCCAGAACTGCTCAGTAGTGCAATAAACTTAAAAGAAATAGATTTAATATTGACTTGTTATAGAACTGAATGTTGTCCAACAGCATTTGTCTATTGTTTTCAGATTTCTTGTCATGAGGCTGATTTTTACATTTATTGTAAAAAGTACAATTTAACATTTAATAGGAAAACTATTATACCATAAGAAATAAGTAATTCTAAGTAGTATAATTTTCAATTAAATACAATCTTGCCACATGTATTTATTAAGATAAATTCTTCTCACTAAAAATAAGTCAAGTTTAGGTTTCATGGTGAAGGCTGCATTCTGGCCCATCCTCTACGGCATCCTTACTCAGAGATATTATATCTCAGCACAAAGCATAAGAGGCATGGCCACAAAGATACGTTCCAGGGTGGTTGTGCCCGGCCCTAGGATGGTGCATGCATGTAGTAAGTTAAATGCGTCAGAAGAATCTAGCACCACTTTACAAAGAAGCTTTCATTCAACTCAGGTTTCCACTATATAATATAGTTATCTAAAATCCAGTGAAACAATATTTTACAGTGATTGCTTTCTACCTCTAGAGATGCTTCCTTTTACCTAGATTTATGCAGCTAATTCACATGAGCTAGCCTAGATTGACAATATCACATATGTATATATCCTTGTGTAATGGGGCAAAGGAACCTAGGCTTCTACTGATTTTTCAGACTTTTTATTTTTTTTCCCCATAGATCACAGAAAAGGTTTGGTAAACTGGCCTAAAAGACACAAACATTTATCTGCATATCAAAAGTAATTTAAATATGAATTGTGCTAAGAGAATGTGGGAACAAACGATGCCATACAAACCTACATACTAAAAAAATGTATATAAATATATTTTTTTTAATGTGATATAAAAAATATGAATATATAGCACACAAATAAGAAAAATATATGTATGAAAGGGAATATTATAGAACTAGAAAATACGAATTCTATGAACCTTTAGAAGGTCATAACCCCTAAATTTGAAATACCCAAAGAAGGTCAACTGGTTTAAAGGGTGTTGGTAGAGATGTGGTTGAGGGCAATTACGTTTATAAACACGTTCTTCAGATTGGCAATCTGAGAGGTATGTTTGCAGTTATGATACCACCATTTGGCATTTTTGGATATAAATGGATTGGACCTCACCATGTTTATGAAGATGTATATTGGAATTATCACTTTTGAATTAGAACTAATCATATCTGGTGTGCAAAGTGATATCTGGCACATCAATAGATGGCCATGTGGGCTTGGAATGCCCTTTCAATTCTATTCCATACAGAAGCTCTATTAATTGTGTAGCCAAGCTGATATGACTCTGAAGAGAGCTGTTGAACATTTATTTTTTCTCGAAAGGCATTTATGTGATAAGGTACTATAATATACTTTATGCAGACTTTAGCCTTTTACTTGACTGCAAGGACTTTATGGAGATAAGGCAATTACTGGATGCCGGGCGCAGAATGATGTTCGAACCTGGAAACGGAATATCCATGTCTTATACCACTTATCTTGGCCCTACAGCTGTTGATTCAAGAGATCAGAATCCATCTCGAATAAATTTAAATTCTGTTTGTATTAGTCTCTATGTGATGAGAGCCTATTGAAAAGTCATCCTTTTCATTCATCTTCAATGAACCTGCAATAAAATTAAGGATGCTCTTTGTAAAATCTAATATTTAAAGTTTTTTATGGGAATATTGCTTCATCAAACGCTCTTCAGCATCCGATCGTAGATTAAGACTATGGGGTGATAATATCCCAATGATATACTGGCTTCTTTGGTTATTGTGCTATGCAACATAATAGAAAGTAAAATTGGAACATTAGGAAAAATGGTGATCATTATGTTTAACGTCAACAGATTAAATATTAATAAATCTCACTATAACCTTACAATGGATAAAATGCAATTTTCCATGTAGCCATATGACTAAAATTTACCTATCATTGCTCAATTCAATATGCATTAAATCACTTCAATAAGATAACTTTAGTTTAACTGCCTCTTGGTTTCATGAAATTCTTTTCTATGGATTTTCTCTGTGACTTCTGTGCAATTAGAAAGTGGCCAGGGGCTAAGATGGAAACATAGAAAAAATGATAAAAAAAGAAACAAAAAAATGGTTTGTTACTTAGGAGTTAGTTAACTTTTTTAAATAGGCCACATCTATATATTTTGACAAAAGATAGGGCTTTGCATATATGAAAAATCGAGAATGTTATTGTGTAATTATGATAATTTTATTGCAACACAGGTAGCTATATCTTCAAATCTGCATAAACGTCATTTGTCATTATCTACTTTTATATTTCTTACCCCATTTTTTCTTGAAACAAGGCTAGCTCCTGGGTTTCTTGCACTTTAAATTACCCATAACGTGTTTTTTTTTATATAAAATTTTTACTTTTGGGTACACCGCTTGTAACTTTACTTTTTCCAATAATAGTGGCTAGTTTTCTTTTTAGTTTGGATAAAACATATAAAGCAAATTTGCCTGCTTTTGAAAATTGAATATTTTCTTTATTTACACTGCTTTTGTCTGGCATGGAAATTCAGACCCAGAACAACAAAGGCCACTAATTGCAGATAATGCAGCATATAATTGCTACAAGTTTAATGACAGAGAAATGTATACAAAAAAGGAGATGTTAAAAATCTATTGAATTATTTTTAGCAAATAACCTTAAAGTAGTAGGAATATATGATACAGAGTTCTTAACAGAACCGACCATATCCGTCAATACGCTGGTTTTCACTTAGCTATAAACACCTTATTCAAAGCACCTATGTATATATGTACCCCAATGTAAAAAATCTTGAGGATCCACTGCCCTAATTAGTCTGTAACATCACTCACCATCTAATATATGTTCTTTATTATTCCAGCATTATTCCTATGTTTTAATAGCCTTGAGAATGACAACCCAACTCCCAATGTTCAGTTTTCCACTAGAAGTGACGTTTTTAAATCCTTTTCCCATAATCCCACTTTTGGCAGTAGTCAGAAAACTGGTTGAGGAGATCAGAGGACCACTCCTGAATGGCCATTGATCTGTAGAATTGACCAAGGTTTAGCCTAACCTAACCTATGTGCTAATTACTGGCCATAATATACCATACCATATTATACAATATCCACATTTCTTTTGCATCCTATAGCACACTGTATTTTAAAAAAGAACATATTATAAATGTGCATTTGTCTCGGATTATGTCCTTTCAGTCTACAGACATCTCTGTGTATCCCAATGACTTGAAAATTGGATCAGATATCGGCGAGCTACTGCTGTTTACAAGTTCTGTTGCTAGGATGCGATACTCAATGGGAAAGGGGGTGGTAGAAAAATGTAAACAGAAATGAGGGGATTTGAGATTTTCTTCACATAAAAGGATTATATGCAGTCACAGAAAGCATCAGTGGCAGACATTTTTTTCTTCCTCCCTTATACCCTTTCGTTTCTGTACCTATAAGGTTAATTGGGTAATCTTCATCATGCCATTTGTTTCCCTTATGCAAGTTAATGGCACACTGTTTAATGCACACACAGGACTACCAAACTCCCAAGACATCATGTAAAAAGTCACCTTCAACTCATCAACTGCTGGCTAATCGAGGAAGCAGGTAGAAGTAATGCACGTGTAGAATCCGCATAATAATAATCTGTTGTTTTACCACACCACTATCTACTCTAATTGATTTTGTGTGTCTCTGTAAGCAGCTTAGAGAAAAAAGAAAAATGCATTTGGAAATCCCTTAGGAGTGTCATTAAATGTCATTGCATAAGAGTGGAAAAAATTACCTGAAGGAAATGAAAGCGAAAGGTTCCGGAAACGCAATATATTTCTAAGTTGAACAAATATAGTTAAAAAAATAATACACTTACCCAAGAGTTGTCATAGTAACAATGGTGTACCAAAAGGAAGCCGGGATACTTGTGAACTTGCTGGAAGATGACCCTTTTTCTGCGTAAAACATCACAGTGGCAAAGATGATGATTGCCATGGTCAGGGAGAAGAGGAGGAATCCCAGTTCAGAGGCACAGCTCTTCAGGGTGTATCCAAGAATCCGTAAACCCTGGGAGTGGCGTGAGAACTTGAAAATCCTGAACACTCGGAAAACCCGCAGAGTGACAAAAGCGCCGCTCACATCCTCGTTGTTGGTCATTACCAAGCCAATGTAGTATGGCATGATGGCTACGACATCAATGATACTCATGACGCTTCTCATGAACCTGTACCGACTGGGGGCTGCAAAGAGTCTCAAGAGATACTCTACTGTAAATATCATGACACAGGCAGTGTCCAGGCAAAAGAAGGCTACATCGTACCGCTCTCCACAGGGCAGTTCCTTGTTACCTGGCACGAGTCCACATGGAACAGTCTCAACAACATTTGTGATCACCGACACAGCAATAAAGAAGCCAGTTACATAGTAGAAGACTAAGGCTAAAGTGCTGGTATGGGGATTTTCAAAGGCTCGCCACATTGTCTCACGCAAATTAAGAGAGGGCATGGCTTCTTGACTGTGCTCAAATTCATTATCATCCATTAGCCTCTCTGCATTTTCTCGTTTTCTATCTTTGTATTCTTCGTAGCAACAGTCCCCTATGATTTCAGGCAAAATCCCATAGAAAGACAGCTCTTCATCATAGGCAGAAATGCATTCATATCTAGGGTAGTGCAGCTTGCCAGTTCTGTAAAAGTTTAGGATGCTTCTGAACACTTCTGGATCACGGTCAAAAAAGTATTCCTTGGTCTCCTCGTTAAAAAAGAAGTCCTTCTCTGTGCTTCCAAGAAGGGTGTCTGGGTACCTCTCCAAGGTAGTTCTCCATGTCTGGAATCGACGCCCACTAACATTGAGAATTATTAGTTCATCCTGCCTTTTGTTCTTGTCTGCTGGCGCCAGTGGCATAGGACAGTTGGCCACTGGCATCCAGCCAATAGCGGCTGCCCTTGCAAAGGGTAGCCATGCTGCGACCCCAGAGGCCATGAGGACGCCAGGTCCAGTAGGCCACTCGTGAACCTTCAAGATCAGTTTGTCTTCAGAGAAAAACCATCTGCAAGAACATAATAGAAGCAAGTGAAACTGAGCATCAGTCAAATAAAGAAAACATAATATAAGGTTTTGCTACTATGGAAACACAATAATATAGAAAAAAACATTAATTTCCCTGTTACAAAGTCATAATAATTGTACATACTCAAGTCTTCCAAATGTATCCTCACAAATAAGTATTCAGATGTTTTCGAAAGGCCCCAAATTATCTATGTTAGGTTTAAATGTTTTGAATAATTCTAATGGCTGCAAGTTAAATTGATCTTTGATTAATTGTTGACAATGAGATGCTTCTTGGAGAGCAAAATAATTTTAATAAGCTGTCAACTGGTGCTGTGTAAAAAAGAACCTTTGTGAGTAACAACTATGTGAGCTATTCTGAAGCTTCCACGTTTTAGAACAATTTTTGAATTTGCTAACATAACATTAGTTTTTAGGTGTTCCCATGAAGAATAAACTATATATTACAACATTACATTATGAAAAAATTACATTACATTAAAAATGAGTAGGTACGTATACACAGTAGATAGATAGATAGATAGATAGATAGATAGATAGATAGATAGATAGATAGATAGATAGATAGATAGATAGATAGATAGATAGATAGATACTGTAGATAAATAGATAGATAGATAGATAGATAGATAGATAGATAGATAGATAGATAGATAGATAGATAGATAGATAGATAGATAGATACTGTAGATAAATAGATAGATAGATAGATAGATAGATAGATAGATAGATAGATAGATAGATAGATAGATAGATAGATAGATAGATAGGATACACTAGGTTAAGATGCCAAAATCAAAAATTAGCTGGTTTATATAACATTCAGTATAAACACAAAAAAACATCACGTGTAATAACTTTTAACGTAGTGTTTTGTAAGCCTCATAAAAGTGCAGCTCTAGGATAGGAAAGACACAAAAACAAGTTAAGAGTCATGCTGCAGGTTATTTATTTAACCATTAATGGAAACAAAGGATATGTGCATCAGAATAACATTTTAATCTAGAATGGCTGTTAGGATATTTGTGTAACCTGGTGCTTGGCAATATGTTAATATTTAATGAGGATGTTTTTTAGGTTTCCAAGGGCAACCATGGTATGATATACAATTCATTGTAATATTATATTCAAGTCTAGGGTAAATGTATGTGTTATTTTGAAAGTTGCTTGTACTTTTGAAATAAATGAGTGATCACAGCCATACCTAAGAACTACTGAGTGAGTCTCTTCACGAAGCAGTGGGCCTAGTAATGTTGGGCTAGCCCCAGACAGCTTCTTGTTGGTGGGGAGTAGGTAATTTGTAGGTGGGTAATGGGCATGGTAAAACATTGCTGACATAGCTAGAGAAAAAAAACATGGATGCACGGTTTCACCCAGAGACTCTAGGTCAAACCTGAAGATCCAAGGTTCCACCATAGCTGGATCTTTGTAGGTCTGTATTTACATTTGTCTACTGTGTCTACATTTGGACCAGAGACACGTGGTTCAAATGCGTTGCCAGTAGTGGCGATACAAGTCAACAAGGAGACATTTTGGTGCATTCACTTTAGTACATTCACAGGTGTAATTGTACCAAGTATAAAAACCTAGCATTAATAAGTGAAGACAGTAAATTCCTCTGCTATTTTCCTAATGCTTTTTGTGGGAGAAGAGGTATTGGTTAAAACAATAAGATGCATATAATATATTGTAACCTATAAACAGATCTGTATAAAACCTTGGTAGTTTCCATGGTTGGTCAAAGGGTTACTTTCTGAATTCACAATACTCTACATGCTAAATCAACTTTATTCACCCTGAAATTACCATTAACCCCTTAATGACAAAGCCCATACATGTACGGGCTCAAAATGCATTGTTTTCAATGGGTTTTGGGACTGGCCATTGTCCTTAAGGGGTTAAGCATACAATTTTAATAGGAGTAAATAAATAAGGTATAGGCATTTTTAAATGTATTTTTTAATAATTTTTAGCAACTGTTTTAATAAGGGATATAATTGTGTTCTGCAGTCCCCATTGTGTGAAGTATGTGTTGGGGATTGCTGGGATTATATATCATTCACATGGCTCCTACTAATATTGAAGAATACATTTTTTATTTGATTTGCTTTTCCTGTAGCAAAGTCAAAATATACACTGTAGATTGGTATTTGCTTTCTCGAATTGAGGTAGGTCAACCAACACTGTCAGCTTAACTTACTCACTGATCCATGAGGATACCTTCTCATATCTTAAATGGCCTCTAAAGACTGGAAATGGGGGCTACTACTTTATTGGATGATTGATTATCCTGTCTGAATCTAAATTCTCAGAATACAATGGTAGTCAAAATCATGGATAATATAGGAGGTGACAAGCTATAGACAAAAAACAGCATTGCCATTGTGTTGAGAGCCAGTCAAATAATACACATTTCCATTGTCTATTTTTTTTTACAACTGTAATGATGTAACTACATTAATACACCAAATCCACATTCTGCAAAATTTTCTGGCAATTTCATTTTGATCCCAAGATATAATAAGTAAGACTAGATCATTTCTACTGAGTATATCTTTTTAGAATTTGTTTTTGTTTTCAAAGTCTGCTTCTTCTTAAATACAGCATACTGGCTGGAATATAGGCCACCATGTTTTACAGTAAACTTAAGTTTATATTTATTATACGCTTGCATAAACGTATAGAATTATATTCACTCCAAAATGATGACATAACCAGTGTAAATATAGGTGTTGAATTACCCAGTGCTCCTATATGGAAAAAAGCAGGAGGCACTCTTCTCACAAAACTTCCTCAGTAAAAGACTAACTAACACATACTTGTAGGGGTAGTTCTTTATTAAACATGTTCATATAGGCTTGACTAGATCAATGTTTCTCAATATTGTTTCTCAGGTATCCACATTGTGTTGATCAGGTGATGTTTCTCGGGAATAGGTTTTAGGATATCTAAACAAGCGGCTCAGTCAGCTACCTTTCAGACACTCAACACCTTTGCTTGTGCGATTGGAAGGATGGTTGTCATCATTCTAGCTATCAAGTACATCCAGTGGCATATTCTCAACATTATTTGCAAGGCCTAGGCCTATCCCCTACCAAGCGATTGACCTCACTTGTGCCAGGCATCTCTCAATTTTTTGCTTAGGGAGTTAAGATACCTCTATTGAAACTGTCCCAAAGACCTCCATATTATCTTTTACAGGCAACCAAATATGAGCAACAGGGTATGAAGTCATATCCAAGCACAAGAAGAACCGTAGCAGATGAGAATGACCTCCTGGGTGTGGCTGGGTCAGTGTCACGTCTAGGGTAGCGACCCCCTAAATATATGACTGTGTATATCTGTTAGATCAATGTAGTAGACTGTAATACTTTTCACTCATACCAGAGTACTCAGTTGCAGTTATATTCTACTTAATATATGTACAACTCTAATGTCCAGTTCTGTTACATACATATATACCATGCAAGTCATTTCACAGGAGGGTATTATCCCACTGTGTAAAACGCTCTTCTGCATATTTCACCTTTGGGCAATATTGCTGTGTGCATTACACAGAGCTATTACATACTACATCAGCCTTCTGTTTTCTAGAGACTGCATTCTTTCAATCTGTACCCGACATATCTCATATTTGTTTGCTTTTCCACAGGTCAACACAGCGTCACCCTATACGCTGCTTTACAATACGGAATAACAAGTCCAACTCTCTTGTCTGAAACATTTTGTATAGATCAAGATTTGTTTCAGTAACCTGGAGGAAATGTGTTATAACTGCCTTTGTGAACGAGCTAGGTTCAAAACCAGGATTCAATTTTATATTTTTATATATCAAAATAAACCTTCAATCTATTCAACCTAGCAACATATTCAGTAGATGGCAACATAAAATTGTATCATCGTGACTATCACTCTCAATTACTCTTATCCTATTGCTTCAGGTAGTGCCTTCTAAAGCAGTGACGATTTCTCAGAGATTCTAACAATGTTTGTGAATATGGAGTTTTTTTTTTCATTAAAATGATTTATACCCATGCATTTTTCAAAATAGAAATCCCTGTGTTTGCCCCCTTTGGTAACAAATATATTAACCATATATGTGCCAACATTTCAGCAGCTTGTATATGACCTTTTAAACTATTTTAATGGAATCAATTCCATGTCAAGAAGAGACTTCTGAAGTCCTGAAAACACTTTTTTTCTATGATCACAATAAAGGTAAATAAGTAGTGCCATTGAGCACTGGCCTACCAGGCATTTGCCTGGGTAGTTTGTATGTAAAATGTAAAGATACAGGCAGGAAGAGTAAATTTGAAAACAAGTCCATGCAGAAGCAGTCCTACTTCTGGATATGAGCCAATTAAATAGGCCTGAACCTCCCCTCAACAGGACACCTAGTGGAAGAAAAAATTACAATCTGATAATTGTCAAACATGTTTTGAGACATCTCCCCATTAATTAGGAATGTTTAAAAATGTAATTCGGGGACATAATCAGGAAGTATTTTCATAAACTTTCCAGGTTAAGATGGACACTAAGACACCCTAAACTTGCGAAACAAAGTGTCTTATCAACATTGTGATTGCTGAAGAAGACTGTGGTTGACAGAGCTGTCTTGCAAGACGTCCTGCATAAATAAAGGAATTCTCCTGCTGTGTTCTGTTTTGCCTTTCCTTAAAAAAGTACTTACACTTATATTATGTGTCAGTGCATGACTGTATCTTAATTTGTTATTGCTATCCCTCCTTTTTGAGTGCAATAGAAAAAAAATAGAAATGAACTTTTCAAAAAAGGCATTTTCAGTACCCTATGATGTCATGCATTGAAGCACATGCATTATAAGGTAGGTGTGACGTTAACTTTGTTCATGGAATGGTTACTCCACCTTGGATATTTTTTGTGATGTTGGATATTGCTTTGTGATGTTAATATAGTAAGGAACTCATCCGACTTAGGGATGCCCAATACCTCTTTAGCTGTCCCTGTTCTTTCTAAAAACTACCTAGGAATCATTTATGTTGTAGTTCGTCTCTCAAATCGAAACATAGATTTTTATACCAGTTTCCGGGTATATAGAATGGGACACACCGACACTATTCAATACTAAAAAAAAATGTTTCTCACAACAAGCAGATTGAATATTATATGAGCAGTACATAGCAGTTCATAACAGTTAACAAGTACAGAATACTCGAAACAACCCACATCACTTAGATAAGCTATTTCAATAAGGATTAAGCAGTGGATACACGTACAGTAAATTATATATTGGGTTGTGTGCCCCATAGTGAATAATAGAACAGAAGTCTTAACCATTTTCAGTGTCAGAGAAGCGCGAACGCGTCTGTGGGATAATCTGAACACCCCTCTGCTTAAATATGGTGTACTTTTGCTACAAACTAGAGTGTTATAACAGTTGTTTAAAAAAAAACCCGACTATAAAAGGAAAGAAACTGAAATTCTTAAATTTTTTTTTCGTACTTGAAGTCATTGCAACATTTCCTTGCAAGGAGAGGCCATAATAGACCTGGCGCAGAAGCAAGGCTACACATGTAACTGTGAACCAGCAATAAAATTCCAATTAATTCCATCACTCTGCAGTTAAACTGATACCTGCTAGATTGCAAAATGACATCTTGGCTACACAATGTGTAATAAAGACATTGTGTTTTCACTTGAAATAAATGCACAGCTTTGTTTTGGAACACTGTACGGTGATGTGAAACAGACACTGCACACCGATACCGTCTCTTTGTTACACACAAGGTTAAGTCGCTGTTAAACTCTAATCATGTATAAAATAATATATAAATCACAAAATTATTTTTAATCAAAGCTACAGTTTTATGATTACTGTTGTTGTACACAAGGAGGCTGCGGCAGCTTTGTAACAATAGCAAAGTGAATTAAGTTGACAGTAAGTAGAATTCTCTCTTAATAAATTAATTATAAAAGCAGCTCATATTAAAAATAGAGTACTTGGAAACTGAATACCATTAGGCGGATTAATTGATAGGTGAAAAGTTATTCTAGTCTATTCATTTTTGTCCTGAATAGACTCTCTACGATTCTATAAGGGGGAAAAAAAAATACAATTAGATTTAAAAATAGATAAAATTACCCAGGGTGGCAAAAACCTATCGGAAAGTTTGGAGTTAAAGAGAAAATTGTAGGAGCCAGCTGGGTTTTTGGGGGGCAAGGAAGGCCCCTAATACAGAACAATATTTAATGGTAGAAAGGGTTAACAGAAAAAAAAAACATTGCTGCTTGTGATCAGTTAAATGCCAGAAGGATATGCAGTAGGTGGTGCATAGCACTCACAGGGTTAAAAGATATCGCTGTCCCCTTAAGGCTATATATTAAGCATGCTGTGGTCGTTTGCTGTAAGTCGTACTGGATGTTTCTGTATCTTTTGTCCTTTTCCCATAGGAACACACAAATATTGTCTATAAATGTTCCCACTCTCAGAACGAGGTCTCTGGGATCGAAAACTGTTAACTTCAATCTTGTTAAAATATGCACTCGGTCACATGATCAATATTTGGAAACACCCCTTTTGTGTCAATATAGTGTTAATTATTTACTTTTAACAGGAAAGCATAAGCAAGTTAAGAATGGCGGACAGATTTAAAAAAAAAAAATGTAACCCTAGATTATGTGTATAACCCTAGTTGCATATTGAAAGAACAAATACAAACAAAACTACACTTGCCATCAGCTCAGATCTGATAGCTCCTGAAGAAGAGACCTCTGAGGTCTTGTAATCACATATGACTCTCCATCTTTTTGTATGTTTTCCCACTATAATGTATCACTTTTGATTGGGTACTTTTCATTAGAGATCCATCAATTCACTTGGAATGTGACAGAATAGCAGAAATACATGTATCATTATATTAATGTATGTAATGTGCAATTTTGTTATAAACCATGCTGAATGTGATTATTATTTTATTTTATCTATTGTATACTGTCAATAGATGACTTAAAGGTCACTTTTCCACACTACTAGTTTACAAACTGCTAGGTGATTCATCGAATCCATTGTAATGCCAGATGGGGCAGCAGTATTGTGTTTCAAGCTGCAGTGAAGTCCCTTTTGGCTATGTAATGGTTAATATGCCATTTTATACAGGCAATATTATGCAAGTAAGGATGTATTTGGTTCTCCCTGAGTTGCTATTAACTGGTCTGCTGGTTTTTCATTGATGACATCACACATGATGCCCAAGTGTTACAAATGAAGTCACATTTCTGAGCTACAGAAAGAGGAGGGAGGGTTCACAGTCTTAATTATGGTTTGCAACGTCCGTTAATTAGGATTTAGTGACTCCCACATCTCACACCCTTCCCCTCACGATACCGCCAGTCATAATAATAGCCTCTTTGATATAAATGCTAAATAGAGAGAGAGGTTTTTGATGTTCTCTCCATTCATATGGAAGATTTCATTAAAAAATACAAAACACTAAACTTTTTTAGCTTCAACGGTTGGATTTCAATTATTGTTATTTTTCTGCTAACAAGACTTACTTTGATGGAGAAGAACAAAATAGTTGTTTCATCATATGAAGCCATGATATAGATTGCTTCTTTCTGAAGATGGTAAATCAGTAATATGGGCAATGCAATGCAAGAATAGTACGTGCACCTAGTTCATCTTTCAAATATGGCTAAAAAAATGTTCATAGATGAGGTTTTTCCTGGACTCCAAAATACTTGACACGGCTTTCTAATTATTTAAAAAAAACAGAGTATATATATATATATATATATATATATATATATATCTAAAGAGCATCAAAAACCCTTTAGCACTAAGCTTTTAATTAGGTAATGATTGCGAAGCTGTGTATGCATCGCCACATCCACTGTTGGTGCTATGGGAGGACATGCATTAGCATTACATGATTACATGATGCATTGCTCTGAACAAAGACAATCGCAACGCAATGTGATTTCCATATCATTAACTCCAGCATGCGATGACAATCGTATTAAATGGCTATTACTGCTCTCTTCTCAAATAAAAAAAAAAAGGGATTTTGGTAAATCTTTTTGCTCTCATTCTCTGCAAATCTGTAATGAAACCTAACCCCCCCCCTCAAAAAACACTAATCCTTCTGGTTTAACCCATTATCCTCCATGCTACTGATTTGCCATCCTAAGGGCCTTCAGCCACAAAGTGGTTAATAACACAGAAAACCTTACAACGACTGCACTTTTTTTTTTTTTTTTTTTTGCTGGCGTCTCTTAAATTAGGACCTATTGGTTTAATATTTCACAGACCCTGATTTTTTGGTTTTTTTTTACATTCTTTCTGTACTGTTTTTTTTTTATCACACATATGAATAAAAATGCATGTTTAGAACGGACGGGTTAGCAGATCTCAGCAGCACATCACCACTGTTGTCAGCAACAGGCAGAGAATAAACAGATTTAAAGCTTCCCCCCCCACATACACAATCAACTGGTAGCCTGAGAACACAATGATAATTGGAGCTTACCTTAAGCGTAGTGGAAGGCATCACTTGCACTAAAGCTTCCTGTAATAAATAAAAAAAGGCAGGGGATAGTAGGATATCAAAAATAAGAGCAAAGATACTTATACTCCGCTTCTCTTTCAAATCGAAAAAAAAAAATCAATGAGAAGTAACGAGGGAGGAAGAATTCTGTAAAGAAAAAAGTAGAATTCAGAGGTACCACACCTCCCAGGAATTCAGCGTTCTGGTGTCCAGGGTGTTCACATTACTTGTGACGTTGACCTGATCAGATCCGTAAAATATATGTACATATATTCCCCGTGTGTGTCGAAAATGGTACCCAGCTTGCGAGATGTTGTGGGGCTGGTTTCAGCTCGGAGTCTGCTTCTGTGTCTCTCTCTCCTTCTCTCGTTCAGCCCCAGTCAGGCTTTCTGTAAAACAAGAGAGAGATGTGAGCTAAGAGGGACACCAGCAAATGAAATCATTAAACACACAACACATCTGACACTGCATGCTAATGGAGCTCAGCGCTGGAAAACTGTACTGAAAAGTTACCCACAGAGAGGTTCATTCAGCTGCGTGCTCAAGAGGGCTAAAACTCTTTGCTGCCCAGCATCAGGACTTGCTAATTATTCCAACCCTTTTGTTAATGATATCTAAAACCCTTTAGAATTACGGCGATGAGTGGGCTCTTAAATCTTTCCATTAGAAAGCAAGGCTCTTTTCCAATTCTAAATCCGGTCTCCATTATACTTCAAATGCTGGTTAAAAAAAAAAGTGTTGTATTTTAGTATATACTACACTAACACAACATACAATAGCGATACTATTGATAACAAATAATAGATCCTTCTGATGATGGCTGGTACCTGCCCTAATAACAGTTTTTTATTCCACGCCCTTAGTTTTGCTTTTGGCTGTCCCTTCACTTACTCTGTTTCACATGTTTGGAGCTGTGAGTGGCAGTTCAAAGAGGAATGATCAGTTTGAGGTTCCCCTACCAACCAATCTTTCATCTGGAGATAGGGAATGTCAGGTCCCATCTATCATAGGCAATGAAAGAAAAACAAAAGAGTCACCACAAGCGTTTCCTTATTAGGAGAGATGATCTTCTTACCTTATGTAGAAGTCTTAGTGTATGGGGTCCTTAAAAAAGAGACCCGGTGGGATCCATTCAGCAGGAACTGCAGTAGCGACCAGGAAGGATCAGTAGGTTTTGATGGGCATCAATCTGAACTAAGAAGGATAGAACGTTCATCTGAAACTCGTCACTTGATAACGGTAACATAGTAAATCCAACATCACCTCCTGTACAGACAGGTTGAATAATTCTCATCCCCCCCCTTTTCTCCCTCACTCTATGACTCCAACGGAGAATAATATGGATTAAAAGGCAGGTGGCGCCCTGCTCTCTGGCAGAACAGAGAGCTAATATCTGCTCACATGCCGGAGAAGCACGAGCCTGGTCTTATGCGCTGAATTCGGCAGAAGCATGTAACAGGTCCATAGACTGTAGAGGGAACAAGCCTTACTGATTTCTTTTCTCCTCTCGCTCGTTCCTCCGATTGCTCCAAGGCTGCTTTTTTTTTTTTGACCGTGTGTGTGTGTATGTAGGGCTATTTTTAGGTTCTTACACTGTCCTATATCTCAGAGGTGATGCTGTGATACAGATCAAACTGCTGGATGAACAGACCTCCCATGCTCGCTATTAAGATCAGGGGAAATAGGAGGGCTTTGTGATGATGGAGAGACATTAACCCTGCAGCGCCTGGAAGGTGGGGTCCACACACTAGAATCGTTCACTAAGGGTAATAAGAAGATACATATAAACCCTTGCTGTACATGTGTGTATACAAATAGTATATATATATATATATATATATATATATGACTCACGTTTCATTGTTTGCTACAAAGTAAATCAAATTATGTGTGTGAGAGGAGATTAATCACATTTCTATTGATTCCCAAAGAATTTCCGTGTGTGTTAGTAAAATGGTTATTTGTATGAATGCAGGTGTTAATATTCCCTGGCGGTATATGGATATTAATAAACAAATATATATCACGGATTGAAAAAGCATTTACAGATCTTAAACTCGTATATATCGTTTAACCCCTTAAGGGCAATGGGCGGTCCCTAAACCCATTGAAAACAATGCATTTTGAGTCCGTACATGTACGGGCTTTGTCATTAAGGGGTTAAGAGTCAATGGAGCGGTACGTTAAATGACATCAACATCTGTAATGTTTTTTAATGGGTACGGATCTCCTTTTCCCGTGGGGCAACTAAAGCACTTATTATTATAACAATTACAAACAGATATCCTGACAGCTAAAAACTAAAGACACACAAATGAGATTATTCGTGGAGTAGAAGTAGCCAATGAATAACCCAATCACAGCGTCGCGTAGAGGGTTAAGTCAACTCTAACACCTGTAATTACCTGTTATCATTGTGGTGTGAAGCACAGAGGGGTCATGCAGAATTACTTCTCAGGATACCAATTAGGCAATAACTATTAGAAATCACAGAAGTTTTATCCTAGCTAATGTGCTCTATTGTCATTCTTTGCTTAGGTATGCTATTTTAATGATTTTTTTTTAATGTAATGTAAAACATCAATGCACGATAAAGCATTTCACAAATGTAAATGACTCCTTCTTGGCAAACCTTCTAGATTTTTTACCAAAAAGTATGCATGCAACTGTAAAAAGTAGGATGTTCATTATCATTTTCCCCGTTTATCCCTGAGAGCTTTAGCACATTACCAGGGTATACTATGGAAGGGACATGCTTGTGAGTAAATGGGTTTATTCACTAAAGCATATATTTTAAAGCCATCATACAGGTCCAGCTCAGTCATCTTCGCAAAGAAACCTGCCAGGTATGGTCCTCCGCAATGCAGATAGAAGTAGCTGTGTTAAAATTTCTACTGCAAATTTATTTAGAGAATACGTTCCAGTTACTTGTGAAAATAACACATAACACTCTTCTGACAGACATACACACTTACTGTAACACACACACACACGCACACACACACACGCACACACACACACACACTCATCTTACAGTTCAGCAGAGTCTTTTCTCTGGGCAACTTGCACCACATGGGCTTCAGTGCAACTACTGTGTTGTTTTTACTACTTAAGGCCAGCACTTTTTACTATTTATTTTAAAAAAAAATTTTGTGAAGTTTCAAGACATATAATTCCCATTTCACAGATCTCGAGGCATTTTGCACACACATATAACAAATAATGTATCCAGTGTCTTGGCCAGATACTCCCCAAGGCGGATACCTGCTCACTGGCATTAATGTCTTGTAAAATCCGCAGACCTGCAATGTTCACATGTATGTTAGGCTCCGAAGTAACAATAAGAAATAAAATGATACTAGCAGAGTCAAAACGTTATAGAGAATTATAATCGTCCCCCAGCCAGTTCCCAGACCAGCCCGTTTCTGGCAATATATATATATATATATATATATATATATATATATATATATATATATATATATATATATATTATAATGTATTAAAATGTATTTTCTAACAATTTCATAGGTAAATGTTTGATAGCATAAAAAATGGACTGCGTTTCAAAAACTCTCAGTTACTGCATTACTGTTATTTGATATGAAGTAAACATATTCAATAGCATTGTGCATGTGATTCTCTGTGTCTGAACACTCAGTTCAGAACATAAACTAACCCTAGAACTTAGTTTAGAAAAAAATATACAGCTACAACATATCCCCCTACTTAGTCTCTGTTTTGGCATCTGTGTTTAAAACAGTGACATATAACCATTTTCTGCATCTTCCAGATGTCCTGGCTTAAGCAAGAGCATTCCAAAAGGTCCCTTAAACCTATTTGCCACTCCAGTGCCATGAATCAGGCTTTACATTGGAGCTGTCACATTTCAGATTCTCCAAATCCTAATTCCCACACTTATATAGAACACAATTAAGTTTTTTTTCCCCACTTGAGCTTAAATAAAGAATCTGCCTTAGTAATTTTCTGCTGTCAAAAGTACCAGCCTTGCTACCAGTTATTGCTTTAAACTGGAGCCTAACCCTAAGGTAGCTGCTGCTTTACAGTGAGAATGTTTAAAAAGTCCACGGTGAACACTCATTATGAGATATGAATGAAAATACATGAAAAATGACAAGGCCATAGTATTGGTGTAATGTATAGTTGGATTAGTTGTCAGCCACTGGCCTCATAGTGCCAAGGCCACGTTTTACCCCCTGTCTGGCCCTGTTTTGAGGTATACATAGGGGCAGTGTCACCATTTTTAGAGATCAATAAAGCAAACAATTTTGCATACTTGTCTTTGTGTCAATGGTTGTGGTTCCCACATACTTTTGGTCATAAAGTTACTTTATTTCTAAGCTTCCCCGGTAAGGTCCATAAATACATGGTTTGACGAGTTTGGTGTGGAGGAACTTGATCGTTCTACACACAGCCCTGACCTCAACCCCATTGAACACTTTGGGATGAATTGGAATGCTGATTGTGAGCCAGGCCTTCTCATCCAACATCAGTTTCTGACCTCACAAATGCTCCTTTGGACGAGTGGGCACAAATGCCCACAGACACACTCCAAAATCTTGTGGAAGAGAGGCTGTAATAGCCGAATAGGGGACAATTCCGTGTTAATATCCATGGTTTAGGAATGGGATGTCCAACAAACTAACATAACTATGAGGGCAAGGTGTCCACATACTTTTGGTCACATAGTTTATCTATTATGTAATAATAATAAAATAGATAGGCCAAGACGGGAGCATTAATGCATGACTTACGGTGTATCTATTAGAGAATGTCCGATTATACAGAAACTTTTTGGCCTGACCCTATTTGCTGCTGTAAAAAACATCACATCTTATTCGGTTCTTGATCATGTTTTTTATTATGTATTAACTTCAACCACATCTGCTGGAAGCCTGTTACGGATATCAACCAACATTTCTATGAAGTAACATTTACCTACATCATGTCTAGGCCTTCACTTGTGTACATTCACCATTTTTTAACTCTTTATTCATGCTTTTATCAATAAATCCAAAAGGAAAACATACAGTAGCTGTGTCCAGCTTTTTTCCTCCCCTCCCTTTATCCCTCCCAGCCAACCTCCCATCCTATTTTCGCATCAATTTCAGATGTAGGTGGCAACGAAGATTTCCAGTGTTTAGCAATACATAGGTGGCACCTCTGCACATATCCTAAAAGTCAGCATATTATGTGTGGAAGTAAGGGGGCAACCTTATAGTTATGATTCAATAATGTAGACCAAGGTTCAGGTGGCTGGGGTACCCCAAGATTAGTGCTTAGGGGGTGAATGCATACTGGCATCCTTGGGCAACCATTGGGTAATCCCAATGTAATTGTATGTACCTATGTCCCCACACCCCCTGAATCACCTGGGCAAAGCCTTTGAAAAGAGGTGTACCAGTTACTGTGGGTGTAAGTACCAGTATGCAGGGATTTTGAAGCCATTTTCTAATGCGGACTACAAGCTTCTATCTGAAACAAGTTTACCATAATTTCCCCCATTCGCCCATGTCTCCCAAGTCAGCCTCCCATCACCGCCTGTATGTGCCAGGGTTCGGGGTATTTTACTCCCAATAAGTGGGTATAAAGTCTAGAGATAAGGCCCGTCCCTTTCTGTCCCCAGGCTGCAAATAGTTCAAAAGCATCCAATAGTAGGTATAGTACCATATTGGCTCGATTATAGGCAGCACCAGAATATAGGCCGCACCCTAAAAGTTAGGTGCTTTTTTTACATTTTCTTAGTAAAAAAAAGACTTAGCGGAACAGATATGCTGCCACTCTGCCCACCCCAGATATGCTGCCACTCTGCCCCCTCGAGATATGCTGGCACTCTGCCCCCACGACATATGCTGCTATTTGGCACCCAGGGCGGATTCTGTATGTGGCACCCTCTCGCACAACATTCATGCACAAACGGTGGTAAGCTGCAATCCCTCTGTTAGACGACCATTACGGCACCCCTCTGATGAGTGGCATCTGGGGCGGATTGCCTTCAGCCCCTCTTTAGGTATGCTACTGTCTCCAGGGTTTGTATTCTCCTGCCTAGGTCTGCAATCTCTGTGGTAACTTGTGCAAGGCCCTTTTTCAGATCCAATTGTAAGTCAGCGTTCACTATTCTGATCGGGTCCATTAATTCTTTCAGGTCTCCCCTCGTCATCTGGGCAGCTGCTGAGGCATCTAAGCCAAAGTTGGTGCCCCAACCTCGTGGTCTTCTCTTCGTCCCTTGAAGTAACTGGTGACATCTGGCGCTGCAACCCCTTTTTTATTGCCTCAACATGGCAGCTTAGTGTTTGTTCCCAAAATCTTGCTTTGGGTCAGGTTAATTACCTTTTTTGTAGAGTTAATGAGCTGGCTTGTGGAGTAGATCTACTCTCGTGTGACCATCTGGTTCTAGCATAAGCCATGCTCCCCCAACCATTTACCATTTTAACCAAACAGATATGAACAGGCATCATATTTTGAGAGCGGTAATCAGACATGGAAAAAAAAATGTGCTAACCAATCGTTAACCTCAATAAATTATGAAGAGCACTTGACAATAAAGAAGAAATATGTAAAAAAATATCTATACATTATTTTAACATTTTTTAAACTGATCATCATTTTTTGACATTTTTCAATAATAAATTTCCACCTATCTGACATGAAACTAATTATTCTAGTGCCATTTTGGTCACAGAGTCCTCTTATTTTGTAATTTCTGCATCATTTATAAAACATTCTTCTTAGATTTAAAATAACACATGAAGTAGATTAGTAAGAGGAGGTCAGTTAATATAAATGCAAATGTGTTCTCAAAAGACAAATTCTATTTTACTTGTAGTGTTTGAAGCACTTTCCAAAATTTGGTTGCATAGTGTCGATTTAAAAGTAATGGTAATGTTTATCTAATTACTTATTGTATATCTTTATATCTTTGTATATAAAGCTTCTGTTTTATGACAGGCTGCGAGAAAATATAAAGAAGAATAAAAGTAAAGTAAATATGTAAAGCCCGTAGTAAATATTCCACCCAAAGTCACAAAAGTACCACCATTATATATTTACAGTGTTGCATATTTAGAGTTATAGTTAAATCCCATCCATTTTTATGAGTGAGAGCATCTCTTTGGAATTGATAACCCTATTTCCCTCTTACCCTCCCTCCTTTCTGGGAGCTCAGAATGTTTAGTGGGTATGAGTGTATCATACTTCTAAAAGTAACAATAAAGTGTATGGTTTATAAATTATATTGACCAGATAAAATACGTGTGTACCTAAGATGAGGGTGGCCTTAAGGCCGAAAGTGTCTGAAGTGAGAAGGCCGAACACATTTTCTTGCACACCAGCACATCATGCACTTCCGGACCTCTTGGAGCACTTTAATCCTCCTTCCGACACTCCTGAGGAAGCCACACATGCGAAGCGCGTGGAGGAATCTTTTTATACTTTTTTATCCTTTTATTTAATCGGAACTCTTTGCAGACTTTTTAGATTTTTAAATTTTAAATTTAAATTTATATATTTATTACTAGATATTTATATATTCACTGATGTTGCATATGAATTGTCCCATATAAGAAAAGGAAATCCTTTTATACTTAGGGCTGTGTCCCAGAATAAATTATATATTTTAATTAACCTTTGGTGAAATACACCTACTTGGGCACATTGTCCTTCACCTGAAACAACGATAAAAAAACGGGGGCGATTTTTGAAAGACACCAGTGAAGCTACCTCAGGACCCAGGGAAATCAGATTGTGGAGCTGAAGGTATACACCGGACAGTGACCATTACTGGTGGAGTTACATACATCTAATTGTAAGTGCATCCACCCCATTTAATTGCCATCTGGAAGAAGATACTATCCCATGGTTTTCTGTTCTCTGTCTTTGTGTTTTCTCTATATGTGAGCCACATACAGACCCCAAAGAGGTTTTTTGAGGACTTGATAACCACATACTTATTGTGGGTGCAATAGTTGGATTTTTATCAGATACATTTGGTGAAATCGACTTCTACACTATTATTTCTTTTTTGTTTTCTTGTTTTGACCTCTTATGATTGGTTTATATGAGCGCCCCTAAGTGGAATCGGTTTTGTTACTTCAACATAGGGAGAATGTTGTGTAGGGCTGCAGCTGTAATACCGATGAGGAAGGAAAGTATCATATATATATATATATATATATATATATAAATAGCAAATTGGAAACCCTGCTTTAATCAACCTGAATGGTCAACTGCTGCCATACTGGTTTACTGTGTTCCACTCCTGTTACTCCCCACTACCATTTTACTCCCTTCATCATCACCCTAACTAAAATATCCACAATCCTTTTGTTCCTTTTCTCAGTTTCCTCGATTGACAGTAGAACTTTTATCTCCATCCAGCCACCAGCACCATCACACTATATTCGTATTGCTCCCTTATTGCTTTCTTCTCCAATTCTGTCATCCTAGGCATTTTTTACCTTCCCCATCTCTGTCTCCCCCACTTCTCCTGCAATCTCCCCACTACCACAAGTCGTTGTATTACTTGTGCATTGTTTTACTCTTGTGCTCTTGTTGGTTTTGTGGGCAGGATTAAACAGATATGTCAATGGAAGTATTTTCTCTGTAATGGCACAAGTGAGCAAACACTGAGAAGCTCTGAAACAGGTATGCGCTGTAGGGAAGGCTATAAAGTTGTTGTTTCTTGGTTGTGTTGTTCTCATATCTCTTTGTATCAAATATGTTTAAAAATGATATGTTGCTAGAAAATATAGTTAGGAGAATTCTAGTGAATCAATTCAAAATATGTACACAATGATTCGTGTTAGTTTATGGATTTGCTCACATGTTAAGTCAAGCATGCTGATCACAAAAGACATTGCAAAGCAGAGATTTTGTATACAGCATAAAGGAAAATATTACAGTACCTGAAAAGAAGGCTTAATTTTGGTTTCTCTTGCCCCTATACAATAGAAAAAATCTTGGATATTGAACATTAAGGCTAATGTTATTAAAATATTAATATTACTAAAGTATGTTTATTTCATGGATTGAATTTCAGCTACAACATTTTATAAATATTTAAAATATTTACAATTCTGAGAAAAAATAAGTTTTTCTTTCACAATATAAAATAAGCCAAGCTCAGTTTTGCAAGGAGAACACAATTTCCTTATCATAAATAAAACTATGATCAAGAAGGGAATTCTGTAATAAGAATCAATGCCTAGTGCCAGGGCTGGGCTGGCCATCTGGAACACCAGGCAAATGCCTGGTAGGGAACTAGCTGGCCAATATCACTGCATACAAAAGAAGCGTGTGTGGCCACACATATCCAGCTGTCGGCAGCTCTGACATTATTAGGCGGCCATCAGCATTCAAGTGCCAGGGACATGTGTCCGTTGCCAGTGTTCTGGTCCATAGTGCTTCTATAATCATACCTGGGACCTTGTTGGGTTTCAATCTCAATCTCCAAAATAGAGTGTGGTGTTTGGTCATGCCCATTAGCCAACAAGGTTCCATATACGCCTGTCTATCCATCACCCTTTTGAAGTCTTTGGTTAGCCATGAATTCACATGTGGCTTGCCCCACTGTATCACAGCAACAGAACCAAAACAGAAAGTAACCAGGTACATCAATAATGCCAGAAATTATATTTTTTTACTAGAAAAATGGCAGAATGTGTAGCATCGCAAGGTTCCCAGGGCCGGACTGGCCCACCGGGATACCGGGAAATTTCCCGGTGGGCCGGAGGGTCCGTGGGCTGGGCGGCCATGAAGACAGCCGCTGAGCTGCCCCCCAGGCTGCCCGAAATCTAATCAAAGCGGCCGCTGGGTGCTGATGCGGCCGGCCGGCATCAGCACCCAGCAGCCGTGTGCGATGGCCGTCTACTAATGGGAGCAGTGTGAGGGGTGAAAGCTCCGCCCCCTCGCACTGACCTTTCACCCCTCACTATGCGGCCATCAGATTGCTGGGAATGTAATCTGAACGGCCGATGCGTGCTGATGCCGCCGGCCGCCTCTGCTTTAATACTTTTTTTTTTACTTTATATGGCGAGCCGATCCAGCTTACCATATAAATAATAAAAAAAAGTGTTAAAGTAGCTCCGGCCGGCGGCATCAGCACGCGCCGGCCGTTTAGATTACATTCCCAGCAGTCTGATGGCTGCATAGTGATGGGAGCAGCGTGAGGCGGAAGCTCCGCCCCCTCGCGCTCAGACTGCTGCAGCACCGGATGTCAGGTAGAGGAGAACAGTGTGCAACTACCAGGAAGTCAAGAGAAGTAGAAGGTGAGTAAAATAATGTATTTTTTGTACTGTATGTTTTTTGTATTTGTTAAAAACAAAAAAAATCGGCATGTGTGTGTATGTAAGTGTGTCCCCCTATATGCCACTCTGCCTCCAGAAATGCCTTATACCCCCCTATATGCCACTCTGTCCCATGATATGCCTTTTAACCCCCTATATGTCAGAGTGACATATAGGGGGTCAAAAGGCATATCTGGAGGCAGAGTGGCATAAAGGGGGTTAAAAGGTATATCATGGGGCAGAGGAGCATATAGGAGGGTATAAAGCATATCGGGGAGGCAGAGTGGCATATAGGGGGCATAAGGCTTTTCTGGAGGCAGAGTGCCCCATGATATGCCTTTTAACCCCCTTCATGCCACTCTGCCTCCAGAAATGCCTTATACCCCCCATATGCCACTCTGTCCCATGATATGCGTTTTAACCCCCTATATGGCAGAGTGGCATATAGGGGGTTAGAAGGCATATCATGGGACAGAGTGGCATATATTATTTTTTATTTAATATGGCAAGCTGGATCGGCTTGCCATATAAAGTAAACAAAAATGTCCCATGATATGCCTTTTAACCTCCTATATGGCAGAGTGGCATATAGGGGGTTAGAAGGCATATCATGGGACAGAGTGGCATATAGGAGGGTTGAGGCATATCAGGGAGGCAGAGTGGCATATAGGGGGTATAAGGCTTTTCTGGAGGCAGAGTGCCCCATGATATGCCTTTTCACCCCCTTTATGCCACTCTGCCTCCAGAAATGCCTTATACCCCCCTATATGCCACTCTGTCCCATGATATGCCTTTTAACCCCCTATATGCCACTCAGGCATATAGGGGGATAAGGCAGTTCTGGATGCAGAGTGACATATAGGGGGTCAACGGCATATCTGGAGGCAGAGTGGCATAAAGGGAGTTAAAAGGGATGTCTTGGGGCAGAGGGGCATATAGGACGGTATAAAGCATATTGGGGAGGCAGAGTGGCATATAGGGGGCATAAGGCTTTTCTGTAGGCAGAGTGCCCCATGATATGCCTTTTAACCCCCTTTATGCCACTCTGCTTCCAGAAATGCCTTATACCCCCCTATATGCCACTCTGTCCCATGATATGCCTTTTAACCCCCTATATGGCAGAGTGTTAAATAAATAAATAAAAAGTATTGGGCAGACCAGATGGGCTGAATGGTTCTTATCTGCCGTCACCTTCTATGTTTCTATGCATCATCTTTGAACAGAATTGCATTAGAATGTCAAGCACATTATAATAGAATTGGATTTTACAGCTGGGTAAAGCTAAGGGACTTTTTGTTTGAGGGCTAACTATTGTAGCCTTAGGGATCCTGTTGAAGTGGCAGCCAAAATCTACTGTTTAGAAAGATGTACAAACCAACAGAACAATGCATCCATCTCTGTTCACAGGGCACACCACTTGGTGATTGTGATGGAGATTGTGGCTATGGGAGTATGATTGTGAGTTTATATATATATATATATATATATATATATATATATATATATATATATATATATATATAAAATAAATTTTTAAAATGTCATCATTGATAAAAAAAGTAGGGCTAGGGGGATCCCAAGATACAAGCATCCACAGCTCTCAATGTTATAATGCTGGCTTGTATATTGCGTCCTATTGATTCATCCCTTCCTGGCTCTGAAAAAAAAAGTTGACTGCCAGAATTTACTCTCCATACACTCCTAAATTAAATATAAATTTTAACAAACTAGACGATAGGGTCCAATAAGGTGAAATGTGTTCCAAACTCAAAGTGCATATTTCCCATTAGAGTGAAAGGGGGATCAAATATATTTATTCAATGTTATCGTGTACACTTCCTAAAGAGCTGACCCTAAAGCCGTCCCTATATGCAGTGTGAATATTGGTGGATATAAGGATATATTTATAATATCTTTAGTATAAAATCTGTGTTCCTTTCCCAAAGTGTTGAAAATGTTCCTGCTATTGCTCCTATTAATGGCAGTCAAAGCCAGGAACTGTATAGTGGAAGGACTAGTCAGGAGACAAACCAATAATTTAATACTTTTATCTTTTCAGAGGTAGTAATTATTTGCCGTTGTTATTATTGTCTTACTATTTTATAAGTAACTATTGAACTTGTTGGGAACTCACCTACTATATTGTAAAGTAATATGTGTAAGAAATTATGACCCTCTTACAGGGATATTCTTTTAGGGAATGTGTGACGAATAAAGCACAAATACAAACGTATAGAAAAATGTATATTGATATTGAATTAGGCTACTGTTACAGGTTATAAAACATATAACATACAGAAAACATTTACCAATAACACAAAACAAAAGGGATACTTAAGCACATTCTTGGGAAACCTCTCTCAGCTCACAGGCTTCTCCCGAACGCCATCTTGCGCAGCTTCGTTCTGAGTCTCCTGACCCAGGACACTTCTGTTCGCTGCGTTCTCCTTTCTCAGACTCCTCTTTCTCCCTTCTTTCTCTCTTACTCTTCTTTCTCCGACTCTTCTTTCTCTCAGACTCAGACTCCTCTGACTCTTGCTCAGACTCAGACTTTCTCCGACTCTCCTTTCTCTCTTACTCAGACTCATCTGACTATTGCAACCCCTAACTAGTCATCCCAGAATTCCTTGTACCTCCCAGAAAGTGGTTCACCCAACCCCTCTTTCCAGAGATTTCCTGTATGACCCAATTATGGAGGAGACAGGTAGTCTATGCAAACATGCACACAGTTATGTTAATATACATCGGCTTCAGTTGTCTGACCCCCTGTGGGGTATCCCACCTCTGCTGGAGCCTTTGTTCCAAACCCTTTGTAATGCATTACTATGCAAATTACCTTACATTGTAAAACCAGATATCTCACCTTATAGAAACCCAAATCATCCCCAAAACATTATGCAATAAATGTAATATCCCATTTTAAAGGCACCCTTCATTTCTTACAATCCCCACCTAGAGGGCGAATGACTCGCATAGAAAATGAGCCCTCTCAAACAAATGAGTGCATTTACCACATGTGCCATGAAAGATTGTATGTTTTCACTGAGACACGAGTGACCTGACAACCACAGATATTTAAAATTTAGGGTACTGTAAGGCATTAATTTAGCCAAATCATAGAGGCACTCACAGTTATCATTTTTCACTAATAGTGTGAATTCCTTCAGCCATATCTTTAACCTCCCATTACCCTCTCAGACTTGGCATCACTGCAACCATTTGTGTTCACTCCCATCACTCTCAGGTACCTGTGCCACCAACACTGCTCCCACCATAGCTTCCTTTAACCCTTAAATTGCATGCCTTGGTTTAGGCCTCTGACCTCTGCCCACTGTGACATCTGGCGTATTTTCACACCAACAGCACTCCCTTTGCTGTTCACTTACACAGTGTATTGAAGAGACCACACCAGAGAGAAATTCTGTTTATTGAATGTGTGTAGTGGTGATACCCGTGAAGGTGTTTGCGCACGTTTACTGAAACCTATATAGCTGGAGTCGGTTTGTGCTTCAGCCCTTGAAGGTGTTTGATAATTTGCCCATGGCTTCTGGAAATTAAAAGATACTCTACACAGAAAGTGTGTATGATTATCTTGCCCAAATCACTAGTGGTTCTCTTATCATTCTTGTCTCAGCATTAATATCTGGCTTTACAAATCTAAAACATTGTAAACACATAAAATACACAAAACATACATACAGTACATAACAGATACTAAAATACTAAGACTTCCCAACAACAACAGTAACCTTGTGGAATATTCGGTATCCACTTTGAGAATGTTAATTTTGTAAACAATATCTATGAAGATGGAGAGAGAACAAAAAGGAGATTGAATGCTACCATTACATTCACAATGTCTTGGCAGAATGCAATCTATATAAAATAAAATATAAAAAATCTGTTGCCATTCAGAAATATGAATAAAAATCAGATTGAGGCTATATTTTGTTTGTAACCAAAAATTAAAACAAAACAAAAATCTAGAGCAGCAAAAATATATACTGCTGAAGACCAACAATAATGTTACATAATCACATCTCTCCACTGTGATCAAGACATAAACCTCATATTGGCAACAATTCACCTAATCTATGATTTTAAATGTATTTAATCCAGCAACAAAGAAAAATTAAGATATCTGTAGCTGGCAGTGCAGGCGTCCTAAACTAATAAAACAAAAATAATTTGAAATTTGGCCCACCTGACTGTACTGAACAAATTTAGAGGCTTATCCTTAAGAAAAATAAAAATAGATATTAAGGTCCTCTATTAATATTTTGAATTTCCTGCAAGAAATCACACATGTTAATGTCCCGATCTCCTCACAGGTTCGGCTCCTTTCTTTCTTTCTTTTTCATTTAGTATCGTCTCTTTTTCTGAAAAACAAAACTTTAAACAAATAGATTAGCATCAACAACAAATAGATTGTTACAACAACAAATCTAGAAGAGCACACTAGTTTCCTTCTGATTTCGCTATCTTTTTGTTTCTTAACCTTTCTTTTATTCTGGACACTTCTGCCTTTACAGTGTCCAGTTCCTTCATATACTCTGTTAAACAAAACTTTAAACAAATAGATTAGCATCAACAACAAATAGATTGTTACAACAACAAATCTAGAAGAGATCTAGAACACTAGTTTTCTTCTGATTTAGCTATCTTTTTGTTACTTAACATTCCTTTTATTCTGGATACTTCTGTCTTTATAGTGTCCAGTTCCTTCATATACTCTGTTACTTTACATTGTAACTCATTATTCTCTTTTTCAAATCTTTCTTTCTGTGCCTTAATAACATAGTAGGGAATCCAAGGCTTGATGTATTCTTTCCTAACACCATTACCTCTTCCCTGAGATCCCCTCCTAGCATAATTAAAACAACTCTTATCTCCCTGCCTCCAGCTATCAACCATGGGTCTTTCCTGAACACGGTGTTCTTTGGCAGAGCGAGAATGGCAATTTCTGGCAAAATGCCCTACTTTACCACAAGCAAAACATTTAAAGGCTTCCCTTTTACCTATGGGTCCTTGATTGTTTTGGAGCCTGCTCTGATATAACTGTCTCTGAAGCGAGGGGCTTAAAACAGACACAGGCTTTGCAATTATTTTGCTGTGATTTTGGATGACTTTAGGATTAGCATTATTTTGCTTCTCATCTAAACCTTGCCCATCTATTTCATTCACATCATCATTTTTTGACACTTTGACTGCAGCCACAACATCATTTCTTTTCTGTAGCTGTACATTTAACTTGCCACTTATAGCTGTGCAATGCACACGATCAGCCTCCCTCTTACTGCAAGCTGCCAGGGTCCTAATCTCCCCCTCTGCATCCTTCAGCCTCTGAGTAAGCCGCTCATTTGCACTACGCAATTCCTCATTTTCCTGCAAAGTCTGCTGGTTGCTTACACATAAAGCTGCAGCATTCTGTGCACAAATCTTACACTTTTCAAGTTCAATGTTCAAACTTACAACTTTTGCTTCCAAAAGTTCTTTTTGCTCTTTCATTGATTTGTACTGCTCCGCTATCCAACGGGCAGCAAAATCCAGAGCAGTTTTCCCCTTTGATTTGGATAATTTCTTTTCATAAACTGCCTTGGCCACATACTCCTGAGCTTGGAACCATGGATCTGAGGTTCCTACTATATACTTAATAATACCATCGGGGTTTGTGGCCCTAGCAACTTTTTTCAATAAACGCTCCATCATTAACAAAGCAGAATTCACTGAAATTTGTATATGCAAAACCCGAACACTATCCCAATTTAACACACAATATATACACTTATAAATATACTCATAAATCACACTAAACCCCTCCTACCTGGCTCGCCAATATGTAAGAAATTATGCACTTAGAAATATACTCACACTAAATCACACTAAATCTCTAAATCACTCCTACCTGGCTCGCCAATATAAGAAATTATGACTCTCTTACAGGGATATTCTTTTAGGGAATGTGTGACGAATAAAGCACAAATACAAGCGTATAGAAAAATGTATATTGATATTGAATTAGGTCACTGTTACAGGTTATAAAACATATAACATACAGAAAACATTTGCCAATAACACAAAACAAAAGGGATACTTAAGCACATTCTTGGGAAACCTCTCTCAGCTCACAGGCTTCTCCCGAACGCCATCTTGCGCAGCTTCGTTCTGAGTCTCCTGACCCAGGACACTTCTGTTCGCTGCGCTCTCCTTTCTCAGACTCCTCTTTCTCCCTTCTTTCTCTCTTACTCTTCTTTCTCCGACTCTTCTTTCTCTCTCACTCAGACTCCTCTGACTATTGCAACCCCTAACTAGTCATCCCAGAATTCCTTGTACCTCCCAGAAAGTGGTTCACCCAACCCCTCTTTCCAGAGATTTCCTGTATGACCCAATTATGGAGGAGACAGGTAGTCTATGCAAACATGCACACAGTTATGTTAATATACATCGGCTTCAGTTGTCTGACCCCCTGTGGGGTATCCCACCTCTGTTGGAGCCTTTGTTCCAAACCCTTTGTAATGCATTACTATGCAAATTACCTTACATTGTAAAACCAGATATCTCACCTTATAGAAACCCAAATCGTCCCCAAAACATTATGCAATAAATGTAATATCATATTTTAAAGGCACCCTTCATTTCTTACATATGTTCTCGTGTTTAAATTCTGTTAGTGGTGTGAGGCTGTAAACCCCAGGGAGATTATTAGCTTGGCATTTGGGTACAGGTGCTATGCAGATCATACATAATAGGGTAGAGCAATTGGAGAGCAAGGTGGGCCAATGCTCCGTTCCCCCATTCTGTGGAAAATCCATGTCAGCTTTTCCAAGAGACTAGAAGTCTGCAGGATCCGGTCCGGGATTGCTATGGGGCTTGCATCAGGCACAGGTCCAGGGCATTAAAAACCCTTGGAGCCTGATAATCAGAGATAGTGATGGGAAGTTCGGATCATTAAAATGATCCAATTCATGATCCCAATCTACGGATCATTCAGTGTGACTCACAGGAGTTACTGTTTCCCAGTCCCTCCCTGCAGTCAGACTAACGATTGGCCCCGCCCCTTTCATTACAGTCAATGAACCCTCCTGCCTGCCTACAGGGATTCGAATCTTACAGAGATTCTAGTCATTCAGAGAATATCACCATACTTTTATAAATAAATACATTAAGAATCTTCACTGCCCCCAGAATTTAGATTCCCCTTAGTTTGCCCCCCTTTACCTCTAACTGCACCTTAAGTTAACTTTATTAAATTAATTAAATTAACCCTCAGTCCTCAGCATTAAATTAACCCTAAAGACCCCATTAACCATAACTGCCCCTAAATTAACCCTAAAGACCCCGTCAACCATAGCTGTCCCTAAATTAACCCTAACGACCCTTACCGATGTGGTGCTAGCTTGCAACCTCTCTTTTACTGCCCAGTTGAAGTAGGAATGTAGCAGGGTCACATTCCTGCTGTGTTCCGGCTTCCCGTTTGCGGTAAAATAAAGGGAGCTTGTATAGTGTGCGGTAAAGAGGTGTGGGAAGTAGTATGAATGACTCATTGAATGAATGAGTAAATAAGTGTTTATTAGCATGGATGTATAAGTGTTTGGAAGCAAAGATGGGACCGAAATGGCACAGGTAGGGTGTTTGGAGGCAGAAGTGCCACATGCTGGCTGTTGGGGGGCATAAATGACAAAGGCAGGCTGTTTGGGGGTAGAAATAGGATAGATAGACTGTTCGGGGGCATGGATGGCACAGGCAGGATGTTTGGGATGAAAATGACACATGCAGGCTCTTTGTGGGCAAGGAGTACACAGGCAGGCTGTTTGGGGACAGAAATGGCACATGCAGGCTGTTTGGGGGAATGAAACATCACAGGCAGGCTGTTTGGGGACAAAAAAGGCATAGGCATGTTGTTTGGGAGGATAAATGGCACAGGCAGGTTGTTTGTGGGCAAGGATGGCACAGAGAGGCTGTGGGCAAGGATGGTACACACGGGCTGTTTAGGGACACTGTAAAGCTGCTTGGGGGCACTTGCAAGTTTTTTGGGGTAGTAGATGACACAGAGATGCTGTTTGGGGCAAAAGTGCCACAGACAAGCTGTCTGGGAGAAAAGTTAGCACTCAACTGTTTGGGGGCAAAGGTGGCATTGTGGGACATGTTGCTTCTGAAGTTGAGGGGGGGTCTGCTCCCAAAGATAATTATATGGGCCTTTTAACACTTTTGATTCCTGGAATTTTAATAATGAGAAAGGGGTATTCTTGATAGTATATAAAAGGTGTGTGGTGTGTGGACACAAGAACTTCGCCACGGGGTTAAATATATGGGGCTGGTGTCCAGAGTATGGGAGCCACAAAAAAATTAGAATTCTCCTGTGAAAATCGGGACACTATGGGAGGTGTGTGCTGCTGCTAATAAGCACTGAACTCAATGCGAGGGAGAAATTAAAACATTTAGAACACTTTTTCACTTTTAATCTTTTACATCTACTAACATTAACAAAATAGTTTTGAAACAAGAGAGAATACATCATCTCCCAGTGGAGTTTTGCGCCAATATTTTTTATGGTTCACAGTACATAAAAGACGGTATTAACCTAATGCAATTTATGTTTATGCTCCAATTTGCAGTAAATGCCAACATTTAAGGTGGAATTTATTTTATGGTTGCCATAAAATTACATAATTTCTCTCATCTACCTGCTGCCCCCTGCTCAGTCATGTCTCATCTGTTTCTATGGCTGCCAACCCCCTTCCTGTATCACGATTTACCTCTGAGATGAAAATTTAAAAGGAAACAAAAATAACATGGCGACACAGAAATAGTTGTAGACAAAAGAAGTGAGAGGGTTCTTTGTACACATTGTCGCTTCATATATATTAAATTGGAAGTTATGCTTGATAAATTAACATAGAGCACATAAGTTCCTCCTGTTTGAAGGGTTCTTTAAAGTTGGGTTGGGATCTTGTGCAGGGTCATGATATGCCAATCACTAGGTTGGGTCATTAGCATTAAACAAAGTCATGTCTTTTACAAAGAAATTGTCCATACTGAAATACAAATCATCTCGTTAACTACCGTCTTAAAAAATGTGTTTTAAGCACACCTATATTAAAGTGCTGCTTGGCTGGGCTTGTCCAGTGGGTCATAAATGAAGCCCTCTTCTATATATGTGAATAGAGTCATGGGCACGAGTGAGATTTCTGCACTGGGTCACGGCAAAAAAAAAATACTTGCCTGATGTGCTTGATAGCCAGCCGGGCATATATATATTCATACCTGAGAGCTTTCTGGCTCTGGTTACCTGCTGACATTGCGATTGGTCCTGCTGATGTCGATGGACAGAGAGTTGGGCATGCCGCAATGCTGCTCCCATGACTGAGTATCCGTGTAGTGACCCGGAGACATGGTGCTTCCCCCGGAGTGTCCAGCCAAAACATGGAGAGTTCCCAGATTTGTCTATAGTCACTATGATTAGCCACAAGTGTTGGTTGATCAGATGATTTTGAAAACCAAAATAACTGGATGCAATAGCATGTCCACAGCACAAAAGCTCTGCCAGGTACTTGTTGTTACTTGTTGTAGGTGTTGTTACAAGACAAGTAAAGCCATACGTTTCGGTACATAGGTAAGTTTAAAACCATCCCTGTTTAATTGGAAGGGCTAGAAGTCTTCCTATACACAGGGTTGCGGGTGAAGTAGCCAATGTGTTGGGTGAAAAAGATAGTGTCACAGTAATGTATTTATCCAAATGAGCATTTTAGTAGTATGTCTTGGCTTTTAAATATGTTCAGACTTTTTTTTTCTCATGAGTGTCCACTCCAGACTATAATGTCTCTGCATAAATTAAACCTCATGGTTGATGCAGGAAATGTTGCCAGGACCGGTTACGCTACTAGTATATAACTATTTTAAAGGAAACCATGCATACCGTTACTCATGGCTGAGGGTGGTATGGATGACTGGTATGGAGGGGGCATATGATGTGTCTGGGGGGCTGATTTTTTGGATGGGGTTAGAGAAGAAGCGGGAAGGGAGTGGGGAATGGTTAAACACTGCTCATGTGACCCAAGACTTCCTCTTGGAGAGGTGGGATGGCTATCGAGCAGCAGCTTCCACTATGCTATAGAAGCAGGTTCATATGTAGCAATCCGAGAGGGGAGACCCTAGGACTCACTTTGTGAACACATATTAAATTGAAATTTTTAAAGAAAACATTTGGGAGCAAGTACATCAAAGTTGGTAGCTGGCTAGCATAGTTGCCTATAATGTGCAAGACAAGTGCATAAAAACAATGTTTTATGTGTAATGTTTTCTTTTAAGTATTTTTAAACCTTTTATTTTACCTCCATTTAGGTTTAACAGGAATACTACTGCTAATGGTCTAGTTGGTCTGTGGTCCAGCTGGAAAAGACAATGCTAGAGTGCTGTAAAGACTTTAGAAACAGCAGCCTTTGATGGAACCAGGAAGGAGACACAAGTCTCAAATGGCATTGCTAATGTGTGGTTTATATTTAACAAATATAACAAAATGTAAAATCACAGGTACTCACGAAACCTCATAAACTCGGGGATTGCTGAATCTGCAAGTTGTTTTACAAAGCTTAGCATGTGAGGGAACACAACTGGTGCCGAGCCTGGTCAGTTAACCCTTAACTCAAATGACCATATGACTTCTTAGTGAATGGACCCAAAAGAGTATGTTCCCGGGATTGCAGATGTTCATTTGGGTTGGATATCTAGCATACTATGTGTCTTTATCAATGATATTTGTTTTCTTCTCACTTCAAATTGGATGTCTTGGCATGGCAGCTAAAATGTTATGCTTTTATTAAAAGACAGTACTAAGGCCTACTAATTTTTAATGTCTCGTTGTAGATAAGCTACATGTGCTGAGCAAGACTACCCCCAGGCAAACTACTTACTGCTGAAACCAAATATGCAAGATGTCTTATCTTTTATTATGTCTAATCTTTTATTTCCACTTTGGGATATGTGGCATATTGCTGATGCAGAATAACTAATATCTTTTCACAATGCTCTTACACTGAAATCCATTACAAAATAATATATAGAAAGTTTGACACTACAGTTAAGTATATGTGCAAACTGAGGCACTAGAAGAGCCTATAGTGTACACTACTAGGAAAGGTATGTAATAAAGTTTATTCACGTACTTCTTTTGCCCCATGTATACTCCTAGTGTCTTGGTGCTTTGTGGACCAGTCCTGATTTTTGGGACAGTGGGGATCATGATCCAGTTGGTAAGATCTCTCTTGACTGGTCCAGGTAGCTTCTTAGAAAATGAGCATACATGGGAACTCTCTGGGTTTGACCCAGAGATTGCCGAGTGAGCACTGCTCCTCTGGTTCTCCGGGTCAAGACCTGAATCCACCGGGTCACGGGAGCAGGGTCTTGAAAACCCCCGCTCCATGCCCATCTTCTCTTTAAATGGGGGGTGTTTCCCACTGCTGTCAGGGGGAACTCCCACTGACGTAAGGGGGAACTCCCACTGATATCACGGGACCACTTGCTGACATCAGTGGTCGGTCGTGGCCGCGTTCTGCAAGGGAAGGCTCCGGATAGCTGGAGCCCAGAAGTTCCCAGGTATGCAAATGAGTACCTGTGAGAAACGGAAAGCCTGATCCTTTGGCCATGAGGCTGGTATTGCGGCAGCGAGCCCAAGGTGTTATAGTGTCCCCTGGGATGGATTTGCCAGGGCAATGGGCACAAGAGTAGCGTGCAAGTGTACTGTGCACAGGTTGGCACTATTTTCACTAGGATCCCTTCGTTTGATGCACTTTTTTTTTTTTTATTCACCTCTAAAATTTGCCCCGGTCTATAGCTGGTGGCGGATGGGAAAAAATCTAAGTGTATCAGTCACCTGGCTGCGGCCTGCGTACTGTGTGTGACTTTTGGGTTTCGGATTGAGTTAACCACCATAGGGTCACCGTATGTCGCAGTGGAACTGAGTCACTGAAGACACTGTAGCGGCTTTTGGTGGAGGGGAGTGGATTGTGCCTTCTGACTACCACTTCCCATTGAAGAGTTCAGTGGGTCTTAGGTCATGGAGCAAAAGAAAGAGGTTACATATACGCTTGTGGGACTGCAGCCTCAGATGACAAAGATTGGGGACTTGGTTTCCACTGTGGCCCTACCAGTTTTGGAGCACCCATCACCCTTTTTTGTTCTTCACATAGATATTTCAGTAGACAACGGGAGGAGCGCAATTCCTTGGGCTCTCAAAGAAAAAATAATAATAATGGGGGAGTGCCGTTTATCAAAGCAGTGTTGAACTATAGTGACAGAAAGTAAGGTTCATTGTCCTAAAGCTTGTTGCACCTGAAGGTTCACCATTCTGGTAGGCCACCTTCACTTCAAGCTCTGTCTGCTGGTTCTGAGAGGTCAGCCTAGTGTCTAAATTATTTGGTAGGTACTCCCTCATTGTACTGGGTAAATACTTAGCTGTGACACAGCCTACACCCCTCCAAATATCTTTCTACCAAAGGTTAACAGGGGTTGCCCTGCCTATCCACACAACTAGCCAGAAGCACCATCCCCACAAAGACGGTCAATTCTGGATAGCTAACCCTGGGGACTGCAATATATGTCCACCCTGAATGTCAACACAGGGTAAGTGAATGGTAGATTACACTAGAGACTCAGTTACTGCACAGAGATGACACAAATCAGTTTGTTTTTCCAATATGTGTGACTAATATATTCATGCCATATTGTAAAGCAACATACTGTACACAGGGCTTACAAACAAACATTGACACGCATGATCAGTGCTCTGCATAGCGTTAACTGTAGGGTTAAGAATATAATGTTATGTGGAAATGTATTTCTTCAGTATTGTAGGTTTCCAGAGGGCAGACAAAAATAAGAATAAATTAAACATAGCAGTCTTGCTTTTCCGTTTTGTGAAGTTTCATTTGGCTGTGAAAAAAAAAAAAAGAGAAAGAGGATTAGATAACATTTTTAAATTAGAAATACGACTCATTTTTGTTAGTAATGTAAAAGGCCTTGGGCTGAGTTTCATTATCCTGTTTGTCTGGGGCGCTGACAGCAGTGTAATACTGTGATTGGAAAAAAAAAGATGCACAAAAGATGTTGGTAAGCTCGATTCTACCCCTCTAACCTAAAGAACTAATATATTATATTTTCCTTCTTCAATTGCCCTAGTATTTTACTTGTACTAAGCAGTCTGCTTAATAGTTTAGCAGACAACCCCTTTTCTCTGTGTCTACTTCCTGCATTGCAGAGCGTTGGGAGTCTTCCAGTCCCCGGTAAGAATAGATAGTCTCTAAAATAAAGTCCACAAAGGGCTTTCACACTGAGGCTTACAGTTTGATTTCATTTGATGCTTTTGTTCGAGACAAAATAGCACCAGAACCTCCATAGTATAGGAAAAGCAACACAAGAAATGTTTTATTTGCATACAAAAAAGTATGATTTCAACTTTCAATAGGCTGCCTACAGGAGGGTGGCATCTCAAGTTAACTTGCGTCATTACAAAGAAAAATTCTCAACCGAACAGTCTGTTCCTACCCAGATATAAGTCTTGGCCTTTACAGGCCCTGCCAGTGGACTTCAGATGCTGTCCTTCTGGCCGTATGTGTGCCACATCTTGTCCCACCTATACACTTGGAGTGAACCCCAATATATGCTCAAAGAGTAAGGAGAACAACTCAACCAGACACCACATGGTCTATGATTATGCCCACTGGGGACAGGAAACTTTATTCACTCACCAAAAACTTTTAGAAAAATTAGGAGACATCACACCCAGTTTAATTCATTCTCTCAACACTGCAGAAAGGCTTATAGCCTGGTTCTAAAGAACATTTGTGTCAAAATCCAGTCCTTGGGAGCCATAAAAATATCGTAGTTTGCATAATATTTATAACATATTGCTCATTGATGCATACTATTAATTGTTTTTGATTTGTAGTCTCTGACAGCCAGCTTGGAAACCCCTGTTTCAGGTTAAGTTAAATCAGGAAAATAATGTTGTAGATGACAAAGTGGATATGGGCTACAAATAACAATTGTCGTCAAATGCATAATTTTGCAAAGCAAATATTTTAAACAGATTTGTGTTAACAGAATGTAGATATCCTTTCAATATTATTTAAAGGGCAGCAGTCGTTACAGAATTTATTTGAACAGAACACTTTTGTAGCAAGGTTTGATTTTTTTATTAACCTCTATACCGTGCATTTAAAACACACATTTTATATAAAGGCAGTAAAATAAAAAATGTGAGTCTGCTTAATCCTTACAAACTTTTAGCAAGGTTTAGGTCTGTTGAGATAGGAGACTAGATTAACCAACTTTAAAGGAGCTGTGACATTTCCCCAAAATTGCATTTGTTCTTATTTAAAAAAAGTTGAATGCATTGTTTTTGAGACAATATAAAAATCTATTTAATTATCTGGTACCCACCTTTGTAAACATAAGCTTGCATGGAGATTGTTTGAAAAGTTGCCTTGTTGCCATAGTAACCTGTGTAATGGCAATACTGGTTGGGCTTTCTCTGGCTGCTAAGGAGATGAGACCACTTTTGAAATGTTATACAAAAATCAATTTTTAATGTATGACTCTTTTTCTCAAAGCATATGGATTAACTACTATGGCTTCCAACGCATACAATAAACGGTAATGTGCATTGAGGTGGGCGGGCTGGCCATATGTTTGATTGCCAAGCCAATTCTTATTTTCTATGCAGCCACTGGAAAGAAGAATGCGTTTTTAAGTACTTTAATATGCACTCTTTAACGTGCATGGGAAAAATTGTATATTGAAGAGAAGCTACAGCTCCACAGCTGCAGCACTCCGCCACCATGTGCTGGTTGTTGTTGTACCAGTTTTGGCTGTTTGAGGTAGGCGGTCAGTGACAGGAATGCCCTCAAGTTAATTTTCCCCCTCTCCTTGCTTTTTTTATGTGCACGCTTGTGAGGTAGTAGAGACAAGTTAGGTCTCCTGCAAGGCTTCTTATAGTGCGTGAGAACACTTTACCCCAGCTGCAGATGTGTTCAGATACTGTAGATGTAGATACTGTAGATGTAGATACTGTAGATGTAGATACTGTACATCTCCTGCAAGCCTAGGAGCTGGTGGGGAGAAAAAGAGAAAATGGATACGCGGGGGATTCCAGAATTTATAAAATGGAAAAAAGCATTAAAGTGCATATTGTAATTGGAGCATGCATTTAAGCACAGCTTAGAGTTGTCTAATTCAAACGGAAATCATAACCAATATGCACAGCTTTTCTATTTTGTGTTGGCACAGTTGGGTATTTTTGTTTACGATAGATCCTGTGGCTGACCATATACAACAATAATATCCACCTCTATCATATAATGGAATGGTTGTATTTAAAAAGAAAGTAGCAGATATTAGTTCTATAATAGGATTACAGAAGTATCCAAATATAAGGTTGGAATCCAAATTCTGACATCCATGCATTAACCCAGGACAGAATGGAGACGTATTTGGCAGTACACCTTTCCATGTGTTGGGTTGTTATTATTATTATATGTTACTGAAGATTAATAATACTGTATATTATTAGTAATAACAATATACTGTGTGTAAAACTTACTGAAATTAGATTAAATTCTATGATTTTAAAGCACACTCTACCAAGTGCTCTTAATTTAGTAATTTCATCTGTAAATTACATTTTTCTGTGTCGAACCACATATACCCAAGTGCTAATTTGTTAGTCCATCATTTCTCATGTCAGTCCATCTGCTGAAAAACCTTTTTTTTAGTTTTCGGTGGCACAAGATTTTACATCATCACCAGAACTATGACTCTACTTTCCTAGCAAGTTCTAAAGGAAATTATGATCTCAAGTTCTGCGCCAAACACTGAGAAGCTGTAAAATGCAAACAAATTGTTTCTCAATAGCCTAAAAGTTTAATAGAGTGAAATTCTTAGGAGTTCTTTATTATAGACTAACAAAAGCCAAATAAATGTTAAAGGTAGTGTTTGCCTTAGACAAAACATTAATTGCACTTTCCAGTATGTTAAACAAATAGGTAGATCTGACATTATATTCTTTAATCTGAAGGTTTAATCACATAAAAACAACAGAGCAACCTTTAAGAAGCCTTTTTCAGTTTCTATGGCAACAACCTATTAGTATCTATTGCATAGAATTTAGGTTTCTTCCCATTAAAACCTGGTGGATATATTAAATGCAAAATATTTTCTATTTAGGGTCTCTGGAGCTGTGCCCTCAATGGTGTTAATTTCTTAGTAGCGGTTTATTCAGCATATACTAACAGATTAAGTTATAATTATAGTTTGTGGATTTTCTGCCACTGTAGGAACACAAATCATAACACATCAGGCATGTCCTTCCCAACTCCACAGGGTTGGTAATTATATTTAAAAAAAATATATTTTATTTTAATGTAATTGTGAGCAGTACAGATCTCAAAAGACTCAGAGGCAAAGGGCACATAATTATTATTATATTACTATTGGTAATAAAGGTAGGTGATTATTAGTTAAATGAAGTTGGAGAGTAAAGCAATGCCTGCCTACCGCTAATACTTATATATCAAACTATAAAAAATAATTAAGGCTTTTCTTCTTCATATTTACTTTTTATTTATGATACCAAAAAAAAATCAATTACACTGCTCACAATGCATTTAGAAAAACATTTACTGCTATTTCCAAACTTCTGCACAGGTAGCTGTGGGAATTGCAGTTAGGGAAATTACTTTGTGTTTTTGTAATATTTTTTTATAATAATAAGAGTGATTTGCATTTATATAGATACAATTCTGGCTTCACTGAACAAGCAAAGACAGGGAAAAACATATTTAAACAAACTTCTCTATTGCAGCCGTTATTATTATTAAGCATAGATGTAAATATAGGGGGTTGAGTAGAGTTTTCGGTGCCTTTTTTGTCCTAGAACAAAAACAGTGGGTATTTAAAATAACACAACTTTAAAATCTGTATAGTCTATATACAGAGTAATGTACTGTATTTAGCAACTATGGTTTATTATTATTGTATTATTTAATATAATAAACAGAAACGGGGAGTATCCTCATCCTTGATGTCCAATGAGTTGCTTGCCATGGAGTTCATGAAGTCATATGATGCAACTAGATGGTTCATGGCCTTGTCCAAAGAAGTTTCCATCTATTTATTTCAATTGGCTACCCATAGCTCATTTGTTGCCTACAAGGCAGCAGTACCAGGGTCCAACTTTAACCTTTTTTGATTTTGAGAAACCGCTTGTATCATCTTTGTTGTTTGGTTCCAAAGAAGAGCATCAAAAAAAACTTGCCCCAAACCCATGCAAGGTATACCCTTAGAAACAATGTCCGGTATGCACCAAAAGAGGGAGAGAAAGGACTCATGATTTTTTTATACACAATACCCAAGTGAACCTGATTTTGATGTTAATGTTCTGTTTGGTCCATGGGAGATTTTACACAACACTGTGGTTTATAGGATTGGGGCTTTTGGGGGGCAGAAATGATACTATACCACACAAGATTATTTCTCAAGTGTTTGTGAAGTGGCACTTTCATAAAATAAAGTAATTGTGACATTTTATTAACCTATTGACATGCCAGGCACATTGCGAAAATACATACCCTTAACGACCATTGAAATGCCTAGCTTTCTTGTTGTTGCTGGAGTGCCTCAACAACAGCACTAAAAAAGGTGCCCCATACGACCGCTTATAGGAGTGGTTGTATTCACCATATTGAAAGGCTATATGTCTTTTAATTATGGCGGCACTCGGCGGCTATAAAAAAAAGAAAAGTACCACCTAAGCTCAGGCAGTCTTGCTGAAGTGCCTCAGCAACACAAAAAAATAATAGTGTAAAAATAGTCAAAACAATAAAAATGTAATAAAATTTAAAAAGTAAAGACCCCAGTGATGTCAGCACGATCTATCTTCCCAAGAATCCTTGCATGGAAAGAGTTAAAATACCAGCATTTGAAATACACCGGGGTGTCTAGTTTTCAAAAATACATGTTTTAATAGGATAAATTGAATTGGCCAGTTTCAAAGATGTCCCAAATAGGGCATAGACGTAAACTGGCCAGAGGTCCAAAAGAAAGTAGAATGAAGTAGAAAAAAAACCACACAAAAATACTACTGTAAACGTTGACAAAGGCTGGCTGTAGAATTTATGCATGCAAAGAGTTAAAAAACCAGCTTTTAAAAAATATGATTTGATGGGGTAACTTGAATTGATTGGCTTTAAAGATGTCCCAAATAACACATGGGACAAGATGACCAGATGTCAAAATTCCAAATTGAAAAATGTACACCTCCAAAATGTGACGTTTCAACCACAAACAACCCAACAAACCCATGCATGAGTGATATCACTGTACTGTAAGATGTTGATGAAAACATATTGGGGTATTGTTTGGCAGTGACACATACCAGGAGTTGTAAATTAAAACCCAAATTAGAATGTGTTTGTGGAATGGGATATAAGGGTTTTTTTTCTCTTTTTTTTTTATTATTTTTATCTTTTTTTGTAAAAAAAATGGTTAGAGGTCCTCTTAGGGACCTCTTGAACATGTTGTTAATGCCAGTGATGTCACAATGGCATCACTTAGCTCACTTTATTGGTTTTTATTATTATTTATTATATTATTTTAGTGATTTTTTTAAAATCAGTAATAATTTTTTTCCCTTTGCTTTGTGTTTTAGCATGGGAGGAGGGTGAGAAACATGGTTTCTCACTCTCCTCCCTGCGATCCCCCTGCACTGATCACACTGTGATCTCTCTGTAAATCCCCACAGACTTGCATAGAGATCACAGTGTCTGTGCCACATCGGAGCGATCGGACAGACCCTGTAGGGGATATCCTGTCCTCCGATGACTTTCCGGGTGATGCGACCTGGAAGGGAATGCCCGATCACATGATCAGCATTTAAAAATGTTGTCCGGCTTTTGTCCTGGAAGCTGTTACGTGAGATCGGACAGCAGAAAGCCTATCCCTGCCGCTGCAAGGAGGGCAGGATGTACCGGTACGTCCATCGGGGATTCTTGGGATGCATTTTTTGGACATACCGGTACGTCCATAAGGGACTGAAGAGGTTAAGGGGTTAATGTCTAGGGTATGAGAGTTCTATAAACACATATGTTTATATATAGGTCACTTTGGTATTGTAATCTATATGATGTTCATTTTGAGAACCATATATATACACGCCTTTATTAAACTGAAAGAAAGTTGTAGCTTTAAAAATATAATTTTCTTCATCATTTTTTTTTTATCAACCATAGCATTCTTTTTTAGATTTTTACATTTTTTAGTTATTATGACATCATATGTTGTGACATATATAATATACCTTAAGTCTAAAGAAAAAAATAACTCAAAAAATGATGGTTTCCTATTTATGTTCACCAAAATATTTCAGCTGAAATACTGTTTAAAGCAATGTATAGCAAAATGTCATAAGAAAACAGCCTGGCCTTCCAAAAGTTACCTGGACCTGTGGAACTCAAAAGGTTAATGCAGTAAAGACCCCGACTGCAGAGGGGACAGCTTGGCCCTCTCCATCTTTTATGGGATAAAGTGAGTAAGTCTCTTTCTAACTAGTTTGATACATGGACTGTCCAAATAAATTGTCGGTTAGGCTTATTGCTTTAGGACTAAAGTAGAGAAAGTATTATTTTTATTTAATGTTCACTGAAAGTCTATGTAAAAACTCCTATATGTTTTTAGTTATTTACTAAATTTTCAATTACAATGATCCAATGCATGTTGAAAACAGCACTAGGTAGGTATAGTATATACCTACTAGATTGATGTTTAATGCTGTTGTTCCACCAACTTTTCTGAATGTGTCACTTTTCAAGATAAATCAATAATTACAAAAATAATTCCCATTCACAGACATTCTTTAATCATGCGAATTTTGACTTAAACATAATGATTCGGGGAATGCTTAATTGTCATGTGACTGAAATAAATAAATAAATGTTAGCATGTCTGAAATGTTATTAACATACTAGTGTAAATAAGTTGAACAACAATTTAACGCCTATAGCATGGTTTTTCTGATTTTTTTTTTACATATTCTAATAGTAAGGTGGCTATTTCTAGGAAAGACCATTGTGTTTGGCTGTGTACGGTGTCCAGGATTCCTAAAACGTTGCAGACTCGTGTATCTTAAGGATAGTGATGTAAAATAATATACTTGATGGATATGAAAAAAACATTAAATAAAATTGCTCCGAGTACATCATTCCCGATGTATTCACACAGTAATACAATGTACCTTTGTAATGACATAAACTGATTGTATCTGTCTGGAGGAAAGCATGCCTTCCAAATCTTTATTCATAACATGGTCTCCTTTGTACACTCTTGTGAATGCAGATATATGCAAAGCGGGCATGCAGCTCCGCGGGCCTTATTCAGACTTCAGAGACAGGGTGATTATATAAATCCAGAATCCACTCATCAGCCCTGTGAGGCCTGGATTAATATAATCACTTTGTGTTGGCCTTCCTGGGAGATTGATTGTGTGCTTGGTAGATTGAGATTAACCCTTTGAATGTCGTGTGATGTCATAAACATGTGTTTTCTAGTTACATCTATGTAAAATGCTACAAACCTTGCAAACCTGTTGACAGTACATCTATTTTTCTGGATCTGAGTTTATTCACTAAAAGGAGAGTTGAGTTTTGATGTTAGGTGAGAGACACTGATTTAACTATACATTTTAGGCCAACCAACATCTTCCTGCAGCTCACTTGAGATGAACCATCATAATGTATAGTGGAAACTGCATCTCTCTTGCAAATTCTCTTGACCCCAGTTTTCAGTGGCGTCGCTACAGGGGGGCAAGGGGGGGCAATTGCCCCCCCTAGGTTAATCCTTGCCCCCCCTGTTGCCCACCTGCCGAAATTGGAATAAAGTCGCAATGCGACTTTAAATCCCGTCTTTTTTTTTTTTTTTTATTTAATGTGGAGGAGAGAGAGGGTGCGGCCCGCGTAAGATCGGCAGCCAGGGCAACCGATCTTACTTGGGCCGCACCCCGAGCCCTGCTACTTACCTGTGGGAGGGTCTTCTGTACTGCATACAGGAAGCGGAAGCTAGCAGAGAACGCAGAGGGAGGCCGCGCCCCCTGCTGACGTCTGTGAGCGGCATCGAGGAGCTGCAGTGCAAGTAAGGGGGTGGGGAGGGTGTTTGAATGAGTATGGGTGATTGAGGGAATGAATCTGTGAATGAATGAGTATATGAATTAATGTGTGTGTGTGTGATAGCATGGATGTGTAAGTGCTGGAACCTTGGCATGATGGAACTGTGATTGCTGTTAGCAATCACACTCCTATCATGCCAAGTCAGCCAGTACATGCTGAAACCTAGCTAGCTGCCCCCCTTGTATATTGATGCTGCCAGCAGTATGGGGTCTGCACATCACTTACAGCCACCCTGTACCAGCATGTACTGGCTGACTTGGCATGATAGGAGTGTGATTGCTAACAGCAATCACAGTCCCATCATGCCTAGGTTCCAGCATTTACTGGTTGGATGTGTAAGTGCTGGAACCTAGGCATGATGGGACTTTGATTGCTGTTAGCAATCACACTCCTATCATGCCAAGTCAGCCAGTACATGCTGAAACCTAGCTAGCTGCCCCCCTTGTGCATTGATGCTGCCAGCAGTATGGGGTCTGCACATCACATACAGCCACCCTGTACCAGCATGTAGTGGCTGACTTGGCATGATAGGAGTGTGATTGCTAACAGCAATCACAGCAAGCACAGTCCCATCTTGCCTAGGTACCAGCATTTACTTGTTGCCTTGGTATGATAGGAGTGTGATTGCTGTGTGGGCAGTGTGGACGCAACCTGTGATCTATGCCTGTAATTTAGGGGGTTTTAAATATACCTTTTAATGATGTGTTTTTATGTGAATTCCAGTTGATCTATACCTGCAAAGATGGGTTTTTGCGTTATTCTGTAGAGCCATATCTATATATTTCCATACATTATTTATGTATACCTGCAAATACAGTGTTTGTATGTCTTATTCAGTTGATTAATACATGCAGTGCTGTTTCCATGTATTTATTTGATCTATACCTACAATGCTACTTTTCATATACTATTGTATACCTGCAAATACAGGATTTGTATGTCTGATTCTGTTTATTTGATATATACCTTCAGTGCTGAGATCACAAGTGAATATCAGTTGATCTATACATGTAAAGCTTGGTTTGTGTGTTAATGTGTTGATCTATACCTGCTATCGGCAACTGGGGCTAATATTAATATATATATGGGCAGCAGGGGCATCAATACACAAGGGGCAAAAACACTAAGGGGGGTATAAACGACAATGCAGTGTGAAAAATCCATCCTGATGTAGACGTCTGTGACGTAGATTGTGTCCTGCTGTTTGTGTGTTTTTGGTTATCAGTGTAGCAGAGCCTGTCCTCGGGTGTGTGTGTATAGGTGTTGGTGTGGCAGAGCCTGTCCTGGTGTGTGTTTGGGTGTTGGTGTGGCAGAGCCTGTCCTGGTGTGTGTGTTCAGTTGTCAGTGTGGCAGAGCCTGTCCTAGGGTGTGTGTTTGGGTGTCAGTGTGTCAGAGCCTGTCCTGGTGTGTGTGTGTTTGGATGTTGGTGTGGCAGAGCCTGTCCTGATGTGTGTGGGTGTCTGTGTGGCAGAGCCTGTCCTGGTGTGTGTGTTTGGTTGTCGGTGTGGCAGAGCCTGTCCTGATGTGTGTGTCTGGGTGTTGGTGTGACATAGCCTGTGTTGGTGTGTGTGTTTGGTCATCTGTTTCCTGGCACTTAACTTACAGTAGGAATTATTTAATTTATATTTATCCAGAGATAAAATGCCCTCCTGAAGTTGTAGTGACTTCAGGGGACAAAACGTTCAAGGCCTTGAAATCATTTAGTGGAAAAGTTATTTATTGTGTTATAATATTTATTTCAAGGATTAGTCGCACTCAATTGTGGCTTCAGGCTTCCCATGTTGAATGATCAAGTATTATTTTAGCCCAATAACAAAAGTATAATTCCATAGCACATTACTTTTGGAAATTATGAATGCCCCCCCAGTTTGACTGTGGTATCTTGTGTGCCCCCCCTATATATTGTTTCTAGAGTCGCCACTGCCAGTTTTCCAGACAGGTACCTTTTCATAGTGAAACTGCAACACTGGAAACTCATTACAGGTTTCAGTCACCATTTCATCTCATTCTGGCCCATTATTATTTATTCATTCATATAGCACCATCATATTCTTTTCAAATATTTTTATTAAAGTTTTTTTCAAAAACCTTTTTGTAACATAACAATATTCTGTGTAGCTGTACAATGGGTAGTATATGCATCTCTCTTTGCAGCAATAAACTATTCTGTGTCCCCGACTCTGCTTAACCTTTAACCCCTTAAGGACAATGGGCGCTTCCTAAACCAATTGAAAACAATGTATTTTCAGCCCGTACATGTACGGGCTTTGTCATTAAGGGGTAATATGCCTTGACATTTAGGCATCAGACCAGGACCGGCCCAAGACATAATGCCACCTGGGGCGAAGTTTAAAATGCCGCCGCCCCCCCATTATCTACCCTTCCTCTGCCGCCCCCCCCGTTATCTACCCTTCCTCTCCCTCCCTCCCTTCCTATTATCTACCCTTAAAACCCCCTCCCCTTCCCTTGTACTTACCTTTTTAGCAGTCCTGCGGCGAGTCTCCCTGCTCGGTCTCGGTGCCGGCTTGTAATGCTGAGCGGCTAAAATTACATCATCTTCCGGCGCTCAGCATTACAAGCCGGCACCGAGACCGAGCTAGAGGGCTCGCAGAGGAGAGAGAGGGGCGCCGAGCAGGTACTGACAACTTGGTAAGCGAAAACCACTCGGTGCCCCTCTCTCTCTTCCGCTTTCAAAAAAAAAAAAAAAAAAGGCGCTTGCGGTGGCAAAGTGCCGCCCCTTCAAAAGTGGAAGGAGTAATTGCCCCACTCTGCTCCATTGTAGTGCCGGCCCTGCATCAGACATTGCAAATAGACAATGTACTTCCGGGATGGTCCTTGGAAGGAGCTACATTGCATGTTACCCTGCCTAAAAAAAACCACTAACCTTGCTGTAAACCGTTAACTTATAAAATTGCATTATATCAAGAATTCAGCTGAGGTCTAAGAATATTTCACATTAAAATAAAATGAACAAACTGTATGTGTCATTAGGTAATGTAATAAGAGCTTGATATAAAATGTTACACTGCTTTATGTGCTGCAAGACTGGTACATTAAGTATTACCAGCTTGACATGAATTTTTTAAATTGTCAATGGTACCAGCAGCTTTCCAGCTAGAATAAGATGTCCCAAACTTTCCATTGATATTTCATGGTTAGAAACCAGGGGATAAACTGGATACTCACGTTGTTGAACCACTTACTGTCCTGTCCCAGGAGCAAATGTTATGCTTACATTTTGGGTTCTTTTAAAGTTAGTTTACTTTCTCTGACATCCCCTACTTAAGACAAATGCATATTAAAGTTTTTTTCAAAAACTAAAATAAATAATGTACATGTAAAAGAAGCTGCAGCTTCCCATCTCTTCTGTGGTTTGATGACTTTTTCCATTGATTGACTGCTTGAAACAGTGGGATCGCTTTCTGCGCATGTGGGCTTGAATAGATACCCTCCTGCGGCGCTTTCCTAGTTTTCCACTTTTATCCATACTTTATGAGATATATCTAACCAGAGCCAGACTGGGAATCGCTAAGCAGCCCTGGGCACTTTACATCAAATAATGTATGTGCAGCCACTAGCTTAATGTGCTTGGTTGTACTTTAAATTTTTATACTTTCATAGCATGTGGCCATGCGTATCCAGCCGGTGGACGCAATCTGTCACTAAAGCAGCACTATTGGTGAATATGCAGCCCTGTCTGGATTTGCCCTGTGAGCGAGATGGCCAGTCTGGGCCTGTCTCTCACAGACAAATCCAAAGTACGGTTGTCTCTTTAGAAAATCAATAAAACCAGAATGTACACTGGATTAAGGGTCCAAGGCCTGAGTGAAGAATAGTTAAAGAAATAGTGTGATTAGTCATAGCTGTCAAATATATTTACAACGGAAAATCAATTAAAAATAAAGCAGACATTCCCTGGGTTTCTTCTTTCTGCACTTTAATTGAAATAGATTTTTTTGGGCCTGAAAGGCCAATCTAAATATGTATTGGTGTTAACAGTAGTTAAAAATGCATGGTTTGCAATTCAACTACTTCACTAAAACACAAGTATTAATTATGGATTATCCACTGTAAGAGCTGAAAAAACCCCACTTAATTTCTAGACAATACAAAATGATGACTATAATTCAGAAGGAACCTCTATGCTGAACCATTGGCGCAACCACAGGTGCGATGGGGCTCGTTCTTCTAGGGGGCCAGGTGCGACCCCCTGTGACCCCTTGTTCCTGTCTCCTCGTACCGGTTCAAAATAGTTTAGAAAGGGCCCTTTCCACCTGGATCGCACCAATGTGCGAGCAGCCGGAGATAAAGCTGGTAGGTGAGAGGTAAACTGGCAGGATGTGGGATGTATGTATGTGTGTATGAATGTATGCATATATATACCGTATTTGCTCAGTTATAAGACGACCCTGATTATAAGACGACCGCCCAAAATTTGAATATTAATTTAAGAACAAAAAGAAAAAGCCAGAATATACCCTATAGGAAAAAAGTTGTACTCGTCTTGTAATCGAGCAAATACGGTATATGTATGTGTGTGTGCGCACATGGATATGTAATTGTGTGTGGGCATGAATGTGTAAGTGGGGTGAGATGGAGTGTATGTTGTAATGAATGTGTACATATGTGTTGGTGAGTATGAGTAAGTGTGTGTAATTTGTGTATGTTGGAAGAGGGGACAAGGGCAAAGAAGGCACAGATCAACTGTTGAAGTTGGGGGGCCCTAGGGCAATTTTTGTAGCTGGGCCCTGTGGTGAACATGTGTATGCAAAAAGTATGCCATTGACAATTTAACCCTTTTAATATCAATCCCATTTTTTTATGATCTTAACTAGATTTATTGTTACATATTAGCTGCAAAATCAATACATACATACATATTTATTTAACACAGGGGTAAACAAACGTCAAAAGAAACATCAAGCTATTTATACTACTGGCAGTAACTTGTGTTTATGTTAATTAGAAGTTCATGTAAACTATGTAAACTATTTTTTTTTAATAAAAGCTATCATTGAGAAAAATATGTTGTTTTTATTTCCTTTTATTTTCCAACCTGCCTCCCCAGTTATGCACATCTGCCCCAAGAAAAGCCTTATACCCCCTATTTGCCACTCTGCCCCATGATGTGCCTTTTAACCCTCTATATGCCACTCTGCCCCCAGACATGTCTTATACCCTCCTATATGCCACTGTGCCCCATGATATGCCTTTTAACCCCCTATATGCCCCTCTGCCCCATGATATGCCTTATACCCCACTCTGGCATATAGGGGTTAAAAGGCATGTGATGGGGCAGAGTGGCATATAAGGGGGTAAAAGGCATTTCTGGATATATATATATATATATATATATATATATATATGCTAACAGCAATCACACTCAAACATTTAAATACCATTCCATTCCATTAATCACACATACTTGCTCATTAACCCCCCCCACCACCCCTTACCTGAGCTGCAGATCTCTCACTTGCAGACTTCTGCAGGGGCCTGGCGCTTCCTTTTGCAACTTCTCTTGTCCCGCCTCCACGGGAAGAAGGAGGGGGCAGAGTCTTGTAACGACTCTGCTGGCTTCCTGTTCTGCTGTTAGTACAAGAGACGCTGCTCGCGACCAAAGCACCGGTAAGCAGCCTGGCCCCAGCGGACATTTTTTTCAGCTATTTGAGGTCTGATTAGAAGACGACCTCGATTATAAGACGAGGGGTATTTTTCAGAGCATTTGTATTTTTCAAGATCTATTATTAATATTGTCTAGTTTTACATTTCATGAGTGTTATTAAAAAAATGGGTACATTTCTTATATTTGTTTTCTTATATTATACAAGTTGTTTTATTATATTTATTTTTACCTACTTTTGCAAACTTATCCACAAGGGTATACTTACTTACCAAAGTTGACAGGATGCAAACAACGCTACTGTCAGAAAATACGGAACTGTTGGAAGCTGTTTGAAGACAGAGCGACAAAAAACTCCAAATATTATCTTAGAGTTATAGGGTTAAGTGTAAGATTTGTAAAGAAAAAGTGGATGTTTGAAAAATGGAACAAAGGAATGAGTGGGCAATGGACCACCCCCTCACCTGTTTTACCCCTGGGGCAAAGCATCCAAACATTGCCAGTCCTTGACATTTGGGAGCGGACTTCCAGAGCTTAAACACTAGGTCCAAGTGTATGCTGGCTACACTGGCGGAGGTAGCAGGCGTTGCCACAGTGCAAACAGACGCAGCCAGGGGGGAGAAACTACCTTTACCATTTGGGACATTTTAGGCATGACTTTAGCCAGGAAGTGAACTGGCTGGCAACAGACGCTGGCACCACCACCAGCAGAAGCAGCATTGGAAACGGAAAAGTTAAAGAGTGGGCAATTGATGACCCGCTCACCTGTTTCACCCCAGGACAAAGTATCCAAACACTGTCAGTCCTTGACGTTTGGGAGTGGACTTCCAGAGCTCAAACACTAGGCCCAAGCGTACGCTAGCTACACCGGCGGAGGTAGCAGGTGTTGCTACACCGCAAACAGACGCAGCCAGGGGGGAGAAACTTGATACCCCAACTTGGGCAGATTGAATTTAAGAAAGGCAATCTGCTCCATCAGGTAAGGTGTCTGACGGGCCACCTTATACACCGGCTGGGTACACCCGTCAGTTCTTTGTTGCTTCCTCCCGGAACTGCAAGGGTAAACCGCTTCCAGCGCCAGATGATACTGAGAGGGAGGGATCAGGAGCTGACTTGGTGTCCTTGATGTAATAGCACTTTTGCCTGGCGAGATGTAGCCAAATACGATGCTGTAATTGTCCTGGAAAGGACAATCAAATCACAATCGGTGATCTAGATGAGACTAATGCCCCGGGAAGTAACACAGTTCAACAGGAAAAGTGGCCATAAATCACGCCCACATATCCCCGCCCTGCCCAGACAGTCTGGCGCCATACTCAGGCCAGCAAGCCTCGTAATGTCCCCTTAACCCAAAACCGGGGTTTTTGGGGTGATCCCGAGGGAGCAGCGCCGATGGGTAGATTGGGGGCCTGAGAGTATCCTATCCAAAAAGTGACACAATCAGCTGTGGGGATCTGAGAGTATCCTGTCCAAAAAGTGACACAATCAGCTGTGGGGAGTGGCATCCGTTCTACGTTTCCCCTGGGCGGACCCGAGATAGCCAGACGCGCATTCCGTTACCGCGCCAGCTGACCCCCACTCTCCTGGAAGTCCCGTCGGCCGGGAACCACCCCTGGTCAGCACCCCACCATCCGGGGGCCAACTCCACAAAAGAGCAGGGGAATAAGAAGCACAACTATAATTACAACATATACTGGTGACAAGGTGTGAGCCATGCGTGAGCGCTGTGCACTCAGTATAATTCCAGTCATAAAAACGTGCTCACTTTGAACAGTGGTTGGCGGACATGATAGCAGCTGCTGCACAACCCATGAGAGTGCAGGCCTCACACACTCTTCTTTTTATCCCAGTAGCTAAGAGGGTCAACATTAGGCGCAGAAGGAACATCGCAGACGTAAAGTTTGACCATTTCAGCGGCACTACTCTCCTTTCTGTGAGTGGGTCCGACCAGAAGATCAGCTTACTCAATCTGTGTCCTCCTCTTCTTTGAAAAATTGATGGGGGCGCCGCAAAAACGAAGATGAACGGGAGGAAATGAAGAGTCTTCGTTTCGTGCGTCTTCTACCTTTTGTCCGCCGTCATGTTTGTTTCTTCGTTATTCGGTTTGAGCAATGAAAACGCACTATTCGCGTTCGTTTTCATGCTGGTCAGAATAAGAATTCACAAGTGTAATATATATAGTATCATATAATATATGTGCTTTGTGGAATTATTATCATGTATTCACATCTCCCAGTTGGTTTTATTTTATAATCGTGTTAGCGTTAGTTCCAATTTTACTGCAATTACAGAAACACTGTTACACTTGCAGTCTTTTTAAAAACCTATCGTTTAACCTGCTTTCAGACACATAACATGCTTAAACCCTTTCAGTACAAATTCATGTCATATCTCCCTAGGGAAAGGACTATGAAACCAGCATGGAGTTTCACATGTTGCCAAGAAGCGCTCTGTAAATCAGCCTGTGTAAATTACTGTCACTGGCTGGTATAGGGTATACTTGACTTAGGTGTCTATAAATCAATCATTACATAATGCCGAGATAACGAATTCATTGTCCAATAATGGGGTAAATTATGTCAACTGCTCCATGAGAGAGTTATTAATCCCTTTGTCCTATGTTAGACAAAAGAGAAGTCACTCTGGATCTAATATAGCAATGTCACATATCTTCAGCAAACATAACTTTACAATGACGGAGTCTTGTGAACTGTCTCGCTGGGTGGGGGATAGGATTTTTCTTAGACTGATGGCTCATAAAATCACTCTGACCTCTAATCTACTGGGAAAAGGATAGGCTGTGGACTGCCTATGTAAAATTCAATTCTGGGTGTCTCTGAGTATAAAAAAAAATCAGTTCAAGGAAGCAGAAGCATAAGATGAGAGAGAAATAAAAAAAAGAACAGATACAGGTTTATGGCAATTAGCATAGTGAGACCGACTGAGGGACAGGAAGAATCTGGAAAAGAAGCATCTACATGGTAGAAAAAAATAAAAGCTAAGGATACAGAGGGAAAAAGCCAAAAATATAAAATCACCCAGTTACTCCACATTATACACATTTAGGTACTGTTTTAAGTATGTGTGTATATATATATATATATATATACTGTGGGATATATATATATTTTAATTGACTGAAACCTAAACAAAATGCTTCATGTCTATGTATGCGTTTCTTTTTGGCGATTAAGGAGAAGGTGACATTTCCCATAATATCTCCTCCACAGCTGTTTTATGAAACCAAGTTTCAGTTTTTTATCCCCAAAAGCTGGTGAGCCCCAGGCCGTGCAGATAACAGCACAATGACAATTCTACACTAGCACTAGATGGCATTTAATGACACCTTTTTCTACTGTTCTGCTTTCCTGCTGAAATGTTGAAGCAGCGAAAAAGAAATCAATGGAAGGAATGAATGTGCTATTTGTGTTCCGAAATTAATTTCCCTATAATTGAAAAGACAGAAAACTTAGCCCTCTGTCTTGATAATGTATTATGCTGTGTACATGCAGACGTGAACATCTCTGTTCTATGTTGGGTGAATACTAAACCAGTATTTAAATTACAATGGCTGCTCTTCACAAGCAGTTTGTGATGTTGCGCTTCCGGCCCCCGTCTTATCTTTGTCAGCAATAAAAAGCAACAACAAAAGATTGCAGGCAGAAAAAGGGGGGTCATTTATCAAAGTGGAAAAGAAAATCATTCCCATTGAAACCAATTAGATTTTCTAGTTTGATAAAATATGGTATATTGTTATTTTGCCATAGAAAGATATTGTTAAATAATGTCCAACCATTACTGGATAATTCTACGATGGTTTGCATAGCCACATGATTTCATAAACAAACCGGGGCACACCTATTGTCCTAAATCCTCATGGATCATGCCCTGGCTTTTCTCATCAGGGCTCTAAGGCCCATAAGAAGTTTAATGTTAAAGGGATAATTGTACATTGTGACTGGGTATTACATTCCACATTCATCTTCTCTGTGCAGCATGTTTGTGTGATATAGTGTAGAAAGACACCCCCCTCAGTGTGACAGTACTACAGAGTGCTGCACTTCCCCCATGCATGAAGAGGCTACAGGAATGTAAATTGCTACTTCTCTCTTGTGTAGAACAAAGCTTGGCTACAGGGGAAGGCAGCAACATTGCTCACGGTAGACATTTACTGGGGTCTGTGGTGGGCAATATAATGATGTTCTATGGACCTCCACAAACCTTGCCACCGACGCTGGTATCCTTGTACAGACACTTTGCCTATCCCTGTTTGGCTAGGTAGTGAGAATTTCTGATTAGCCAGCTTGTCGCCATTGGTCAACTTTGTCCCCTCTCATGGTTGCCCTTCAGACCTAGTCCTTAATGTTGTAATTGGTTACCTACTCCCCTCATCCCTAAAATTGATTCCTGACCTGAAATCCTCATTTCCCTTGTTATCAATGTTATTGTGCTTTTATTTGTATAAAGCCCCATGTTTTGCTTCATTAAAGCAGCATTTCTCCCTCACTAACTCATCTGGTTATTGGAGGGAATTCCTTTGCAGAAAGCCCAGCTGCATCAAGGTTCAGGACTCTCCCGTGCACTGGGAAGCACCAGTGTACCCCTAGGAGAGGGGAAGACCGGCAATGATGGCAAGGGAACTTAGGATGATACCACATGGTTATAGAAGGGTTTGTTCTTTAATGGCTGGGGGAAGTCTTGCCGGGAGTGTAAGAATAAAGTAAGAAAACACATATTTCTAAGATAAGGCACTCAACTTTTACTATACAGTTCTATCCAACACACAGTTAACAAATTCTGAACTGACATAATTGTAGATGTTAGATCATGGATTAGATATTCATGATGATTATAAGAGGAGGTACATTAGTTAAGATGAAAAATGAGGTTGTGTTGGCAGATTCAGTCAATGCTTTCAAAAAAGGATGGATACTTCTGCAGCTCCAGCAGATCCTCTGTCATATTGTTTGGACAATCCATTTCCATGGGCTAGAGATAATGAGAACTTGAGGGCATGGTCTGGAAGGCCCTATAATTAACAAAATGTCTCTGACAATTATTTGTTTTCCTTTTTTTAACAGGTTGCACTCCTTAAGTGACAAGGGCATAGGCAGGGATTGTCACTGTACACCTTTCTGACACCCAAATGTTTACTTTGATGCATCCCACGTCCTTGCCTGTGGGACATTGAGGAGGGGGGCAGGTAGGTAGACAGGGGATGGATGGAGGGGGAGATATCTGTTATTGGCCAATGCCTGTCAAGTGGGTTAATTGTACATTAACCCACCCATCCCAATGGGCAGATCATGTGGCCAAGGTGTGTTCTTTGGCTCAATGCACCTTGTTGGTACTTTATTTTAACCACCCCCATGGCACATGATGGGTGACATGGTGACAGGCACTGTAAGGACTCTGCGTCTTACCTATTCATTTATCTTAAACACCCATTCTACTGAGGAATAATTAATAGTTATTGGAGATTGGGGGAAGGGAGGGTGTCATCATCACTCCACCATCTTTGGGATACTCGTTGCAAGTTGGCAATAGTGAATATGCAGTTGGATTGTAGCCACAATTTTTGCTAATTTAAAAAAAATAGTGAATAAACCTTATAGTCAATGAGGTATAAAGATGGTACTCACCTACTTATCTCAGATTAATTATTAAACCCTTTAGATTTCTATGTGGACTACTGATTTACATCTAATCAGATAATCACTTCAATCTGATCACATAATCTGGCCACAAGTCAGTCAAAAGGATGGATATACACTAATGGGTTTAGGAAAAACAATATGGTTCCTTTAGTAATTGCTATAGCACAGAATCAGCTGGCACACTATAATCAAAATACAGTAATAATTTTGTAGTAATAATAAATGTTCAAAAGTGTTAGAATTAAATGTTTCACCTTGGTGATCCTCAGAATTGCTTATGGGAAGCCCCATTCCTTTTAACACAAAAACATAGAATTTGATGGCAGATAAGAGCTATTTGGCCCATCCTTTCTGCCCATTGTTCCTGATAAAGACTCAGACCTTAATCACTATTTGGTCTTGTCTTAGAGTCCATAAAACTTCCTGAAATAAACTTCCATTGTGTACTTGGTTAAATCATTTTAACCCCTTAAGGACAATGGGCGGTCCCTAAACCCATTGAAAACAATGCATTTTGAGCCCGTACATGTAAGGGCTTTGTCATTAAGGGGTTAAGAATTTCAATGTTTCTTTCACATCTCACCAATCTCATCTTCACTGAACTGCATCTGTGATCTGTAAAGAGTCTGCTTTTTGTAATTAAGTGTGTCATAAACATTGGTATGTGAATATGTGGGAACTATATGGGCTTGATCTGGAGTCTCTGGGCAGATGGAGCGGTGTTTAACCATACCCACTCTCCTCCACTCTCCCTCTCACTCTTGTCTAGGCTAGCCCAGCTCATGTGTGTTCTGTACACATGTCTGGTTTCTTTGCAAAGCCACTTCTTCAAAATAGGTAAATTCTGGTAAGGCTGCCCTGGGAAGTTCCAGATATCATATAGAACCTTCATCCTTTTCCTCCTTTCACTCCAACCAAGAATATGTCAAACCAGGCACATGCCATTTTGAAGGATTGAGCCCTAATTCAACTTCATTAAAGATTAATTTTTTTTCTGTGTCTATCTGCCCGACAAATAATTATAATGCTTTTCACAGCTAGAACTCATTTTACAAGTGCAGTGCAACTTCATGCTAATGAAATGTTGCCATTATTACTTTTGTCAATCATCAAAATGTTTCCAAGCTTTGTTACTACAAAAAATAGGAAGAACGTAAATACTGCACAAGATGAAATGCTTAAAGGGTTAAACACTCAATTTCACGAGCGTACAGTACAAAATGAAACTACCTCTCTTTAGAAGACATCTTTCTGCATGTCTTAGAAACCTCAGGAGAGATCAGGTTGTGATTTATGGTGCAGATTATTGAAAAGCCATAATCTTATAATTATAATTTGGCACAGTGTATGTCATTGTGCGTTGAAGTGATTTGTGAGATGGGCTTCTTTGAATACATCGCACTGCTTGTGTCCCATGGGGGGAGAAACTTTCTCAGGAACATTGCACCTACTTTTGGAATTAACTGTTAACCTAGTCATTCATGTGTACTGTAAAGGCCCTTTTCTATGTGCCAAAAGAAAAATGAGATTCCATCCCTGTGATTGAAACTGTATTTACCAGATAGAGCTAAACCGTGAAAAAGTTAATTGAACAAAATTTCATGAGATTCCAAGCAGACAAGGCATGGAATTACAGTCCTGTCTACCTGTCCTCCTGTCCTCCTCTGCTGGTGGAAAATAAACCATCTGGCACAAATACGAATATTAAAGCTATTATTTAGAAGTATATCTGGCCTGCATGCATTCAGCTGGTGATAATTGTCAGGGAATACATCATAATTACTATCTCAGATTATATATTTATTATTATACCTGCATTCACTGAGGTTCAACGTCACCCAGGGCATTGCCTAGGGTAAAAATCAAATATCCTATGCCAAGGCATTTTCAGTCAAATTCTGGACTTTCAAGTAACCTTCATGTCATGACGCTCCATTATATAACGGTAGGTGAAAACTTAATGGGCTACTTTCCACCTATTTTCAAAGACTGAAAATCAAAAGCCTTGATGCCGCATACATCCTCTATATTATTGTGCATCTCTTTGTGTGTTTCTTTTATAGTGTTTATATCCACATTAACTAACCACATTCTTTAAAACACATTCCCAACAGCAGATGTAATGAAAATTATGTTGTTGGTATCATATTCCAGTTAGAAAAAGTAGGGTATAATTACATCTGCGGTATATTTTTTGCACTTTAGCATTATGTAAACAGCAGCTAAAATACATTTCCAGAAAAAAATACAGATATTGCACTAACCGCTTGTGAAGTTGTATATTAACGGCGAGATCACTAATATAGCTTGTATCCTTCTTTACGCATCAAATCATAAGCAATGTTTTTGCTATATAAAATAATTTTATATTTTTAGACTTGCATTCCAAAGACAATCTTTTTCCTCAAACAGCTTCCCAGTGAATCTTTGTCTCCAAACAGCTTATCACTTGCCAGCGACATCTTTGTCTACAAACAGCTTATCATTGCCATCTGTACACCTGCATAGCTTATCAGTGCCATATTTGTCCCTAAAACAGCTTGTGTCTACCATCCTTGTCTCCAAACAGCTTACCCATACCATCTTTGTCCCCAAAATGCAATTTTTGTCCCCAACCAGCTTCCCAGTGCCATCTTTGTCCCCAGTACTCCATTGCCAACTATGTCCCCTAACAGCTTCCCTTTGACAACTTTGTCCCCAAAACAGCCTCCCAGTTTTCCAACTTATCTGACTTCGAAAGACATTGGGCCTTGCTTTTTCTCTCCACCCGACCTGTCATCTTGCTGCCCATGAAGATTATTGAGTGTCGCTGCCTACGTGGGCTTAGACGACCAGCTTATATCTCCTAGTACGTCCTTTTTTTTTTTTAGTAATCACGAAAAGCCATGCCTAGCACTAAAAGGGTTAAGCACAGGACGGGGTTGGAATTGCATATGCTGTTTTGGTCTTGTTAGCAGGGGCAGGTCTGGGGTTTTAAAGACCCTAAGTGGGATTTACTAGGCAACCTATATTTTACACAAATTTATATGTAAATGTATATGCCCTTCCCCTTTTTTGTCTAAGGGCCACAATCAATCACTGAGTCATTAACAGTTGATTATTATATATATATGGTAGTGCCATGCCAGCAAGCCAAGGGTCTGATATGCTCATGGTGAGAAAAAAACCCTTTACTGCACAGCAAGCAAAAAAAAAAAACACCCATGAATATGGGCATGCCTAAGAACAATTCTAGCCTAAAGTTTACAGTGCCTTTTCAGAAGTCTAGAAAATCTAGATTTTATTCATATTCACTATCCATATATCTTGTCCGTTATAGCAGAAGCTAATTTTGAAGCAAGTGCTTTATTATTTTCTAATTTTTAAATAAATGACAATCGCTACACACAAACACACACAGACAGCTGTATAGGGCCCCCATAAACCTATTGGTCCTCATCACACGATCGATGAGAAAAACTACGTGTGTGTGTTGTAGTTTTCTGCATCACTGTAATGATTTGTTTAAAGAATTGGGGAAAAATAGAACATCACCCCTAAGGCAAGGCAGGAGATATAATTAAAGGCCATCTACCCACTGTATCCATACACCTGCCCATGTATTGAAGCAGGACCTCATATGATTGAAATGACATCATATGGTAACACTATGCTTCAAGACAGTTGCACAGATTTTAGCATCATTCTTCAAAAATGCTGCTGACAGGAGACATGACATTACTCTTTTACAAGAAATATTCATTTTTTCTAGCATGGTTATTTCATTTTGACCTGTATGATCAAAATAGATGGTGGCAGGTTTGATTTCCTAACCCAATAAAACCGAACATAAACCATAAAGGCGGTCTCTTTTCAGCATTCATTTTTGTTGCTAACCAACATAAAATGTATATGTTAATGCACAGGACATACCTCAAACAAGAGGTACCTCAATGTATTCGTCATGGTTAAATAAATAAATAAAAGGTGTGTGTTTTTAATCTATTATCTTGAAACATCCTGCTAAAAAGCCTAATTATGTACTTAAACCTGGAGATACTGTAAGTACACATTAAGAGGAAGCTGCCATAGTCTTATGAAATGTCATTAAAGTGTAGCTGTAATGGACTTTTCAGTTCTGCCAACTGTTACAAATGCTGGTTAAAATATTAAAATCCAGTAAACAACATCTAATAAGTATAAAGGAAAATGTTTCCGGACTGTTAAGTTATTTATATTGTGTGTACGTCACAAGAGGGTAGGGCCAGTCTAGAAGAAGCTGATTTCAAAGGGGTAGCTCTACCTGTGACCTGTCATAAAAAAGAGTATACTGATCTAGATGTTCTACATTCCATTTATTTATATAGCGTCAGCACATTCCGTAGTTCTGCAGTAAACTAAATAAAAATAACAAACAATAACAAACTGGTACAAAAGAAGAAGATGGCCCTGCTCTTGCATGCTTACAATCTAGTTGATATACCTATATATATGCCGAGTCGAGACCAAGATAGATTTCAATCTTGTAATCCATTATACATCAGTTAGCCAATAAAGGCACCATCTTTACCAAATTTGCTTTCTCTCTTTCTATGGCTAACACAGTACAGCTCTATACCTATATTGGGATATTCCCCCACACCCTTGGAGGCCTGGTAATTGGTTCTGGGGAACCCCAGATACTTAAAACAAAATACTGTCTGCGCTTCTCACCCTAATAAAGTTGGCAACAAATATATAAACATAATATAAATGAGAGGTTTTGGTTATATGAATTGGCCAAAGCATAATTAAGCTCACCCGCCACGTCAAGGCACACTCTCAATAGGGTGAGAACCTACTCTCACCTCCTACATAGTGGGCACACAAAGCAGTTTATACTGCTACCAAAACCTTATTTTGTTTTTTGTATTTTGTTTTTTGTATACATTGTACAGCCAACACACTGTATTTGCAGCATGCTCACACTGTTTGGTAGGCCTCATATTATACATTTGTATTATTTGAGCCTGAGACTAGCTTAGCGCACCGACATCTTTTCTTTTCCCTGTTTGCACATATTTGAGGTTGTTGGCTCCTCATCAGTCTGGTTGCAGCTTGCTGTCCAGGGGTTAATTGGGAGGAGGTTTAATTGCACCTCCCCCAACACATTAATAAGGTTTTGGTAGCAGTATAAACTGCTTTGTGTGCCCACTATGTAGGAGGTGAGAGTAGGTTCTCACCCTATTGAGAGTGTGCCTTGACGTGGCGGGTGAGCTTAATTATGCTTTGGCCAATTCATATAACCAAAACCTCTCATTTATATTATGTTTATATATTTGTTGCCAACTTTATTAGGGTGAGAAGCGCAGACAGTATTTTGTTTTTTTGTATACATTGTACAGCCAACACACTGTATTTGCAGCATGCTCACACTGTTTGGTAGGCCTCATATTATACATTTGTATTATTTGAGCCTGAGACTAGCTTAGCGCACCGACATCTTTTCTTGAACCCCAGATACTTCCCAGGTAAACCAGTCTCCTTATCTGTGCCAATACTGTTCAACCAAGCCCCAATTTCCAAATAGAAAGTTAACCAGCGGCATACAATTTTGCCAAACATCTACTCTGGCTTGTGTATAGTTCTGAGCAGATGCATATTCTCCTTTGTGAATGGACTGGTAGAGGTGCAACAACATTAAACATTCTGTCGGCTTTTAAAGATATACCTCTCCCCTCATCTTATTCATGCAAAATCTTGGTTGTGTTTTTATTGGCAAGTACGAGATAAATGAAGTAACCTGATGGTGAGGGGGTTAATGAAACATACAGGCCTTTGAAAGAAAATGGTTCTGGTAAGAGGAATTAGCGACTGATGAGGGAAGTCCTGGAATTTAATAACAGAAGAGAAATCCTATCTACACCTTCTCAGTTGCAAGAACAGCTCCGACTAAATCAATATTATGCACCTTTAAACGTGGAGATTGCTTTAGTGGTGATACACTTTCCATCAGAGTGCTTTTGCAATTTACCTTAGAGATATAACAACAACATTAATTATAGGTTTTATAGTTTCTTTTTTCCGGGAAAACAAATTAACAGGGCAGATGAAAAGCCAGGCCCAATTTACATATTTAATGCATACAAAGTATTCCCCTCTTGCCGATTTCAATACTTTTTTTTTTTTCTTTAGAAGTGCTTAAACGCTACAATTTATGAAACATGTATGTAAGGAATTAATGAGACAGACATATGCATGGGATCAGATGTTCATTCATTTTATTTCCTCTTATGATAGTCTCTGAAAGGTCTAATTATGTGCATTTCTGTTTACCTGCTTTCTATGATGTGTAAAATTATTGGAAGAATTGCAGAAACAGTGTTGAGAGCACTTAGAGAACCTGAAAGGATGTCCATAATAGGCTCTTTTAAAAAAAACAATTATAGGGTGAGTAAAGAGGTAGAAATTATAGGAGCAGCTATAACAAGTTTTAGAGGCTGTGATTAGTGTTATGCATATTTACGTATGTCCTGACTAAGTGGGCTTTTGACAACACACTACCCACAGTGGGTGCCCATGATGTGCTCTTACAGTCCAATTCTCCATAACTCATTCCCCCCACTCAGTTGAACAATGCAACATGCCCCAAAGAGGGATTAGGGGACAAATCCCTCTTTGTCCCCTAATATCCCTTGAATGGAAGCTCAGAATGTTTGCTCTGGTCAGTGTTCTACAACCCAAGAAATAACAATAATCTGTATAGGAACATCAGATAATGTGTTACTAATAATAATTTCTTCTTATAATTACCTTACTCAGCCACATAAATGACATAAATTAATAGGTTGTAAAGCCACATGCAAAAGTCACACTAAATCCCTTGGCATCTACCCATCACATCACCAAAAAAAAAAGTGTTTCTCTTTGGCCATTACATGCATGGAGGGTATGATGTCACAGTGTTATGATATGATGTCACATCTCAAGCTCACATAAACACTGACAGCTTAGTAATAGGGCCCAATTATTTAGGGTTACATTTAAGCAGGATGCATATCATGTTCTTTTTTTTGTTGTACCCATTAATCTTTGACCTTTGGTGTCTTCAACTTTAGTAACAGTCTTCATTTATTAATTAAATTAATGAATCTATTTAATTTATTAATTTTAAAAAAATCACAGTGTCGCTCGCCATTTGTTCTCTCTTTTAAGACTGCAGTGTCATTGTTTGGGTTATTTTGCAAAAAAACTATTAGAGATCAACACTCCAAGGATAGACAGCAGCTTAATAGTCTGCACGGCGGTGCACCCTCCCTTGGGAGCATCTCGAGTTTTAGCTCACTTGTGACATTACAGAAAAAAAAAACAATCTCCATTGACAAATCAGCTTGATCCTGCCACAAGGGTAGTCCAGAACTGAAATATGAGGCAAATTTCCACTGCAAGAGGAAACCAACAATCCAGATGTACATTTCAGCCTTTATGGGCTTGATCAGTGAGGTGTTGTTGGGATCCCTTTACACTCAAGAAGGTCCACGTCTAGACTTACTGTAGCACATGGGATAGACCCCAAAAGAGCATTGAAAGGTGAGGTACCATGCAAAAAATATTTAAGGTCAAATTATGAGGAAGGACAGCCTCTTAATAGCCTGCTCAATAGCGTCTCAGGTTTTAGCTTACTTATGCTATTACAGAGGAAACACCTCCATTAACATATTGGTCTGATATGCTAGGCACATTTCCTCTGCAAGGTGAAACCAACAACTCCATGTCACTTGGTTCAATCACATGGAGAAACTGTGACTCATGTTTTGGTTCTAGGGTGCCCTGTTGGGGCTTTCCTGAGCAGAGGTTTGCTGTAGGGCAGGCCAATAAAGCATTGTGTATTCTCGAATCAGTTCTTTCTCTGCTACTCACCTTTATAAAAGGGTGCCTGAACCAACAACAATCAGCAACTTAACAATCGGAAGAGATCATCTCATAGGGAGATATTGCTCTAATTTGACATTTTGTTGTATATACTTGTTTTGTGTAAAATGTTCAACATCCATATACTAATAAATCATATTTATTACATTTAAGAGGAAACTACTCCCATGATGTACGCATAACGTAAGTTTCTAATACATATGAATTGTTTAGTTAAGTGACCATTACCTAGGTTTACTTAGAAGAGTCACTAATCCGCTTTAACATTCTTTTTTGCACAGGTCCAGTGGGATGGAGTGTTTAAGGAGCAGAAGAGATTGTTGGAACCTGATGAAATATTATGACAAAATAGTTCTGTTTGATGTTCATCAGTTGCAATTATCTGCACACTGAAGTATATTAGTTAACATTCATGCTAGGTCAGGGCTCGACAAATCCCAGGCGCCAGGTCGCCATGGTGACTCCGAATTTTGTCCTGGCGCCTAGGAGTTTGTCAGCCTCTTTACAGCCACACAAAAATGCCCCCGCATCACCACACGGGGGCGCTGCTGCTGCTGTCTGACAATGAGTCTGGGCAGACAGCACAGCCACTCAGAGCCCACCCCGAGCCTGAGATCACTCCCACGGAGTGAGCCTGTAGGCTGAAACCGCGATTGCAGGAAAATCTGCAATAGGGTTTTCAGCTGCCACAGGCAGCTTCAGGAAAGGGGGTTCAGTGTTGATTGGGTCCCCACACAAGTGTGGGGACCTGACACAACACCCCCCTGCTGCCTGATCGCTCCATGAGAGCGACAGGGCAGCGTTAACCCCTTCAATGCCCCTTCATTTTAGGGGTTAATTCCCGTTTTGTACAGGGCCCTGCTGCTGGTGGTCTGCCTGGAAGCCCAGGCAGGCCAGCAACAGCAAAAACGAGCCCCCACAAGCCCTTTGATGGTTCCTGTAGGCATGGAAGCCTACAGCAGTCATCAAAGACTACCCTCCCTGCAATGGCTGGTCCATAGACCAGCAATTGCTTCCCAGCTGCCAGAGGCAGCTTCAGGGACAGGGGAGAGGGTTCTTCGGTCTCCACATGAGTGTGGAGACCAGCCCCAACACCCCCCTGCTGCCTGATCGCTCCATGAGAGCGACAGTGCAGTGTTAACCCCTTCAATGCCACAATTGTGTATAACACATTCGTGGCATTGCAGGGGTTAACATTTGTCCCCACAAGCTTGTGGGGACTAAATATCAGTCAATGCTGTGCTCCAATGGAGCATCAGCATTGAAAGCGTTAAAAAAATATATATATATATATATATATATATATCATATAAAAATAATTAAAACAAAACAAAACAAAAAAAAAACAGCACTGACCTGAAAGTCCAGGGTGCTTCCAGGTCAAATGCTGTGAGTTTAGTAACTGGGCTGATGATCAGATCACTCCTAACACTGTTAGTTTAAAAAAAAAAATCCTGGCTCCTAACTTTTTTAGCTGGCGCCGAGATTCACAACAAATTTGTCAAGCCCTGTGCTAGGTTACCATCTTCGTATAAGAAGCATTAACTGGCAGTCATGTTTATAATCCAGTAAGAAGCTCTCACGTTCCCTGCATTATGCATCTCTTCTAAGACTGCTCCCACATGCAACTTAGCATATATTAGCCATGAAAGTGATCATAGAAAATGAAACAATATGAAAATAGAGCTCCATTATAATCAGCACAGTAATTATATTACCTTTTAATGCGCTGGTGATTTAGCTTAGTTATTTTGCTTAAGTCCTTATCTGCCAAAGTGTAATAGTTGCTGTTAGAAAATGTTATGTATACTTCATAGTAATGTGGTGGATTGATGCTATTGTCTTTTTCTGGCATTATAATGCGTTGAGATGATTTTATTAACTCTTGTGTAGCCAATTTGTGTGGTATAAGATGTATGATACTGTAAAACTGACTCATATGGCCCAAACATCTTTTACACCTCTGGTTGTGTGAGCTTTTACTATGGGGTAATATTAATAAACAGTCGTGTAAATGATAACAACACTACAGGGAGTATCTTTTCTTTTTTTCATTTTTTCTTCAAAAATTCTGAATTTCTAGAAGAAAATAATTTTATTACATTATATGTATTAATGTTTTGTTATTTACAATACTGTACAAAAGTTTTAGACAGGTGGAAACATGCTGTAAAGTAGCAATGCTTTCAGAAATAGACTTACCTTATCTCTTACCTTTCTCATCCTCCATCCTGTCATGTCAGGCCTCTGCTTTAGTGCTCCCTAATCACAATGTGCTGGCTATTGTAGCAGAGCATGGGGGTATGACGTCATATCCCAACACCCGGTATAATTGCTGGAGCATAGTGATTTGGGTGCACGGATGCCGAGGTCTGACGTTGGGCCGGTTAGAGGGGGATTGTGATCTCCCCAACCAGCCCTGCTCATCGGACACCTCCTACTCAGACCAGCACTAATCTTGGGCAATTGCCTCTCAGGCCGCCCTAAATGTTAATAAAACGGTCGGCGGAGTGGCCGATGTGGCCGCATGAGCGCCGTGGCCGTCTTAAATGCGGGACAAAATCCTGCATTAACCGTGATCACAGGGGTCACAACCCCCGCGATCACTTCCACAGAGGCCCTGCCACTTACCTGTGCGTTGCTCACTGTGCGTCTCTTGTTCCATCCACGACAAGCAGGAAACCAGCAGAGACACGTGACTTTACGTCAAGTCACATGACTCTGCTCCTTTTCTGCTTTCCTGGAATGCAGAGGGATGCAGCGGCTCCTTCAGAAGTCTGCGAGTGGCACAGAGTGATCCGCAGTTCAGGTAAGTGGGTGGGGGAGGTTGTATGAATGAGTATGCGTGACTGAGGGAATGAATGAGTGTGGTCTTGGTGTGTGTGTTTTGGTGTCGGTGTGGCAGAGCCTGTCCTGGTGTGTGTGTGTGTGTGTGTTTGGGTATCGGTGTGGCAGAGCCTGTCCTGGTGTGTGTTTGGGTATCGGTGTGGCAGAGCCTGTCTTGGTGTGTGTGTTTGGGTGTCGGTGTGGCAGAGCCTGTCCTGGTGTGTGTGGTGTGTCTGTGTGGCAGAGCCTGTACTGGAGTGTGTGTTTGGTTGTCGGTGTGGCAGAGCCTGTCCTGGTGTGTATTTGATGATCTGTTTCCTGGCACTTTACTTTCTGTAGGAATAAATTGAAATATAGTCACTTTAAAGGACAAAACTTTCTAGACTAAAACAGCCTGCCTGTGCCCCGAAACAGCATGCCTGTGCCTGGTCAGCTGCTAAAACACTGTGCCACCTCTGCCCCTAAGCAGCTTGTCTGTGCCATCTCTGCCCCTGAAGCAGCCTGTCCGTCAGGATCTCTGCCTGAGACCCCAAAGGAGTACTCCCTAACCGCAAGTGCCATGTCCAGCGCTGATTCCTCTGCTCCCTCCTCCGCTGCCCCCAGCATGGCTGTTCCTGTGCGGATGATGTCACGCACAGGGGCGGGGCTTCCGCAAGCGACCCCTGCCCCTGAAGCAGCCTGTCTGTGCCATCTCTGCCCCAAATCAGCCTGCCTGTGCCACCTCTGCCACCCCAATCAGCCTGCCTGTGCCAGCTCTGCCCCCCTAATCAGCCTGCCTGTGCCATTTCTGCCCCTAAGCACTAACTTACTACTAACTTTATTCTTTTAATCACCCACTAACATTCATTCACTTACTCACCCATTCACTCTCCCGCACCCTCTTACCTCTCTTGCTGATTTCCCTGGTCCGGGGGCAGGCGTCTGATGAGTGGCACCCGAGGAGTACCACCACCTTTCGATACGCTACTGCAGAGATCCATGATCTCCCCAATTAGTCCTGCCTCTCTAGCCTCACCTTTCCTACGGCCCTGCTGAATCAGCAAGGTCTTTCACCAGGCAGAAATTTCCAGGCAGACAGAGGTTTCCAGAAGTTATGCCCAAGCTCTTTTGAAGAAGCACAAAGAAACTTGCAATGTTGAAGACCATGGAAGCTGTTGTTGGTCAAGGTAACAGCTCAGCATTTGCAGCAAACAGTGGGACCCTGATACACTAATCTACTGTCTCGAGAAGTATGGTCAGAAGTGGTCTTCATGGAAGAATTGAGGTAAAGAAAAATGGTAGCAAGAATCGAACCTATGACTCAATCCACCATTTTTCTCAAGTTTTAGGATTTTATTTAAGTTTTGCTGTTTGTCTTAATTTCCCACTGCCAGAAAATAGAAGTTAAAGCAGACAGATAAATGTCAGAATACTGATGATCCATAAAAAATATCTTAAATGTTATCTTATACATTTTTCTTAGTTCTTTAAAAGCTTTAACTTCATCCAGACTTAAGTTGTTTGCCGTTTTGATTTCTTTTAGATAACTTTTTAAAATCCTTCAATACCATATTTTTAAATATTTTAAACGAGTACACATCTATGTTCACATGTATACATAATTGCAAACACATATACATACATCCCACCTCCTGCCTCCCCCCACTTACCTCTCACTGCTCCAGCAGCTATCTCTCCGGCTGCTTGCACACTGCAAAAATCAGACTACTGATTTTCTTTTCCTTTTTAATAGTTTTTAATTTCTTTTCCTTTTTAATAGTACGATCTTACACTTGTAAAATGTTTCTTCCTGATTTGAGAATGTATTACAAGAGTGGCACAGTTAAACCTGTCAATATATATTGAGAAGACAAGTAATGCATAAGTGTATCTTAGCATAGCCCTAATGTTACACCACAGTAACCTTGACATACTTGAATCATTTCACTTCAGTTGAATGACCTTTATATATCTGCTTCTCTCACAAGACTTCATTATGGTCACAAAGTTCTCTTTGTAGACCAGAATGAAGGTTCTGCATACATTACTGCACCCTCAAAGGACAAATACCTAAGAAAAGTTAAAGCATATATTATGTAGAGTTTTCTTGCTGGATACATTAAAAAACACATTGCTTGTGTAGCTTAGGGGGTATACAGTGAAGGAAAAAATTATTTGATCCTCTGCTCCCTCCTCCGCTGCCCCCAGCATGGCTGTTCCTGTGCGCGCCTGGATGACGTCACACACAGGGGCGGGGCTTCCGCAAGCGACCCCTGCCCCTGAAGCAGCCTGTCTGTGCCATCTCTGTCCCAAATCAGCCTGCCTGTGCCAGCTCTGCCCCCCTAATCAGCCTGCCTGTGCCATTTCTGCCCCTAAGCACTAACTTACTACTAACTTTATTCATTTAATCACCCACTAACATTCATTCACTTACTCACCCATTCACTCTCCCGCACCCTCTTACCTCTCTTGCTGATTTCCCTGGTCCGGGGGCAGGCGTCTGATGAGTGGCACCCGAGGAGTACCACTCCCTTTCGATACGCTACTGCGGAGATCCGTGATCTCCCCAATTAGTCCTGCCTCTCTAGCAGGGCCGGACTGGGACTGAAAAGCAGCCCTGGAAAAATTTGAAGACCAGCCCCATATAGTTTATCTCACGGTGAAGCTCTTATACCCACACGCACCCGTTATACACACCCGAGTCACACTATGTGCCATTCTTTTTATCTCATTATTTGTATTAAAATGCCAGAAAGCAAAAGTGTCAAAAGGCCCTAATAAATGAAATACATTACACATAATGGGATCAAAACATTTACTACTGCGAACATTTTTAGATGAAAGAGTTCCATTTTATTCAGTGGAACAAAACACTGATCACATTATTCTTCACGATATTCTGGTAAGAAACTTTTATTTCTTTATTAATTCATGTAGACTATTTTTTTCCATATTTAATAAAAGCTATGATTGAGACATGTTTGGTTTTTATTTCCTTTCATTTGACAACCTACCCCCGAGTTATGCACCTCTGCCCCCAGGCTTGCCACTCTGCCCCCTGATATGCCTTCTAACCCCCTATATGCCACTCTGCCTCCAGAAATGCCTTATTACCCCCTATATGCCACTCTGTCCCATGATATGCCTTCTAACCCCCTATATGCCACTCTGCCATATAGGGGATTAAAAGGCATATCATGGGACAGAGTGGCATATAGTGGGTATAAGGCATTCCTGGAGGCAGAGTGGCATGAAGGGGGTTAAAAGGCATATCATGTGGCACTCTGCCTCCAGAAAAGCCTTATGCCCCTCTGCCTCCCTGATATGCGTTATACCCCCCTATATGCCACTCTGCCCCATAATATGCCTTTTAATCCCCTATATGCCGCCTCCAGAAATGCCTTTTACTCCCTATGTCACTCTGCCTCCAGAAATGCCTTATACCCCCCATATGCCACTCTGCCTCCCTGACATGCCCCAACCCTCCTATATGCCCCTCTGCCCCGTGATATGCCTTTTAACCCCCTTTTTGCCACTCCACCTCCAGATATGCCTTTTGACCCCCTATATGTCACTCTGCATCCAGAAATGCCTTATACCCCTATATGCCACTCTGTCCCATGATATGCCTTCTAACCCCCTATATGCCACTCTGCCATATAGGGGGTTAAAAGGCATATCATGGGACAGAGTGGCATATAGGGGGGTATAAGGCATTTCTGGAGGCAGAGTGGCATATAGGGGGACACACTTACATACACACACATGCCGATTTTTTTTGTTTTTAACAAATACAAAAAACATTATACAGTACAAAAAATACATTATTTTACTCACCTTCTACTTCTCTTGACTTCCTGGTAGCTGCACTGTTCTCCTCTTTGCTGACAGGACAGGACCTGACATCCGGTGCTGCAGCAGTGCGAGGGGGCGGAGCTTCCACCTCACGCGGCTCCCATCACTCTGCGGCCATCAGACTGCTGGGAATGTAATCTAAACGGCCGGTGCGTGCTGATGCCGCCGGCCGGAGCTACTTTAACACTTTTTTTATTTTATTTATATGGTAAGCTGGATCGGCTCGCCATATAAAGTAAAAAAAAAAGTATTAAAGCAGAGCCGGCCGGCGGCATCAGCACGCATTGGCCGTTCAGATTACATTCCCAGCAATCTGATGGCCGCATAGTGATGGGAGCAGCGTGAGGGGTGAAAGGTCAGTGCGAGGGGGCGGAGCTTTCACCCCTCACACTGCTCCCATCACTAGACGGCCATCGCACACGGCTGCTGGGTGCTGATGCCGGCCGGCCGCATTAGCACCCAGCGGCTGCTTTGATTAGTTTTCGGGCAGCCTGGGGGGCAGCTCAGCGGCTGTCTTCATGGTCGCCCAGCCCACGGACCTTCCGGCCCACCGGGAAATTTCCCGGTATCCCGGTGGGCCAGTCCGGCCCTGCTCTCTAGCCTCACCTTTTCTTACGGCCCTGCTGCATCAGCAAGGTCTTTCACCAGGCAGAAATTTCCAGGCAGACAGAGGTTTCCAGAAGTTATGCCCAAGCTCTTTTGAAGAAGCACAAAGAAACTTGCTATGTTGAAGACCATAGAAGCTGTTGTTGGTCAAGGAAACAGCTCAGCATTGGCAGCAAACAGTGGGACCCTGATACACTAATCTACTGTCTCGAGAAGTATGGTCAGAAGTGGTCTTCAAGGAAAAATTGAGGTGCAGAAAAATGGTAGCAAGAATCGAACCTATGACTCAATCCACCATTTTTCTCAAGTTTTAGGATTTTATTAAAGTTTTGCTGTTTGTCTTAATTTCCCACTGCCAGAAAATAGAAGTTAAAGCAGACAGATAAATGTCAGAATACTGATGATCCATAAAAAATATCTTAAATGTTATCTTATACATTTTTCTTAGTTCTTTAAAAGCTTTAACTTCATCCAGACTTAAGTTGTTTGCCGTTTTGATTTCTTTTAGATAACTTTTTTAAAATCCTTCAATACCATATTTTTAAATGTGACTATAGGGCCTGTGTTGTGGGCTTGGGTTATACATTTAGAGGGAGTATTTAAATGTGTATGTAGAAAGCAGGGGCATAAGTAGAAACCACAGAGCCCTGGTGCAAAAAGTGCCCCGGGGGCCCCCAACATTGACTCTAAACAGCTTGTCTGTGCTTTCTTTGCCCCTTGCCCCCTTACAACATACAACATATGTAAACACACAAATTACACACACTTACTCATACTCACTAACACACACTCCATCTCACCCTTACAAAACATGCTCACACGAATACACTTACACATCCATGCTCACACACATACCTACACATCCATGCTCACACACACAAGTACAAGTACACATTTATACACACACACATACACTTTTATGCTCACACACACAAGTACACTTTTATGTTCACACACCCAATTACACATCCATGCTCACACACGAGTACACATCCATGCTCACATGCATACATAATTGCAAACACATATACATACATCCCACCTCCCCCTACTTACCTCTCACCGCTCCAGAAGCTCTCCGGCTGCTTGCACACTGTTCAGCCTTAAGTTTCACAAACCCCGATACATTCCTGTCTCCCCATGCGAGTTCAAAATAGTTTAGAAGGGGCCCTTCCAACCTGGATTCCAACCCTTTCTAAACAATTTTGAATCGGTATGAGGAGACAGGAACAAGGGGTCACGGGGGTTGCACCGGGCCCTCTTGAGGCACGGGTCCCGCTGCAACCCCTGTAGTTACGCTACTGGTAGGAATGGCTCTTTTGGTACCTTTTGAGTTAAATGTAGAGCTGGAAGGCACTGAAATCCCACAAAGCTTGATTGATATTGATCATATTATTGATTTGGGCATTAGTTTGGAACCTTTTGCACACATGTTAAGCTCACTTGGCACTCATCAAATTGTTTTTTTTTTGTGCTTATTATATGACTACTTTTTATAAGCAATTCTATAATAGAATTAAAAAAAATAGTAAAACAAAGGACATAAAAGTAAATGTCTGCAAAAATCAGACTACTGATTCAATTTCTTTTCCTTTTCAATAGCACGATCTTACACTTGTAAAATGTTTCTTCCTGATTTGAGAATGTATTACAAGAGTGGCACAGTTAAACCTGTCAATATATATTGAGAAGACAAGTAATGCATAAGTGTATCTTAGCATAGCCCTGATGTTACACCACAGTAACCTTGACATATTTGAATCATTTCACTTACCTTCAGTTGAATGACCTTTATATATCTGCTTCTCTCACAAGACTTCATTATGGTCACAAAGTTCTCTTTGTAGACCAGAATGAAGGTTCTGCATACATTACTGCACCCTCAAAGGACAAATACCTAAGAAAAGTTAAAGCATATATTATGTTGAGTTTTCTTGCTGGATACATTAAAAACACATTGCTTGTGTAGCTTAGGGGGTATACAGTGAAGGAAAAAATTATTTGATCCTATGCTGATTTTGTACGTTTGCCCACTGACAAAGACACGCTTAGTCTATAATTTTAATGGTAGGTTTTTTGAACAGTGAAAGACACAATAACACCATTTCAAATAAGTTATAAATTGCATTTTTCTCAGTGCAATAAATATTTGACCCCTTTGCAAAACATGACTTAGTACTTGGTGGCAAAACCCTTGTTTGCAATCACAGAGGTCAGACGTTTCTTGTAGTTGGCCACCAGGTTTGCACACATCTCAGGAGGGATTTTGTCCCGCTCCTCTTTGCCACCTTCTCACCAAGCTGCTTGGCGATGAACTTGTAGCCCATTCCAGCCCTGTTTAGGAATACAATATTTTTCCTGACATCCTTGGACAGCTCTTTGGTCTTGGCCTTGGTGGAGAGTTTGGACTTTTATTGATTGATTGCTTATGTGGACAGGTGTCTTTTATACAGGTAACAAGCTGAGATTAGGTGCACTCCCTTTAAGAAAGTGCTCCTAATCTCAGCTCATTACTTGTATAAAAGACACCTGGGAGCAAGACATTGATAGGGGATCAAATACTTATTTGAAATTCCAAGATTACCATAGATTATAAAAGGCTGTATCAATAACACAGAAGGACCACATTGAGTAAATTACAGGAAATTGAAAATGTTCCCTATCCTCCTAATAGAGCAAGAATTTTGAAATCACAGTCCTGCTGGTTGGCATATGTGAAAAATTCTGTCTGTGTTAAAGTGAGACAAGAAGCCTGATTAAAATAGTGCTCTAGTTCAATGCAATTTGGGATTCATTCCATTGAACTGACCAAGGGCCTAATGACAAAAACTACAAAGCTTTAATACTATGCCAAGGAAATCTTAATGCTATAATTAAGAGGTTAGATTAGATGAGGTTAACGTTTGCAGGAATGATCTGGGAGGATAGTGTAGATTGGGTAAATCAGTAAGGATGACCTATTACATTACTTTTATTTATAAAGCGCCGGCGGATTCTGCAGCGCTGTTACAGTCAGAAGAACAATTTAGAAACACAAACAATAACACATACAATAACAAACCGGTGCAAAGGAGAAGATGTCCCTATGTTCTGATTGCCTGTTAGAGCATGTATGTACAGTATCTCACAAAAGTGAGTACACCCCTCACATTTTGAGCGGCACATCGCGTCTTTACAGGGGCGGGACATAGAGCCTCACTGAGTCTTACAGCGGCCTTAAAACTTGCGGCCGCATCAGCTGTAATGGAATCTCGGTGTGCCGACCCACGGACTGACCAGCCCACCACGGGTGCTGCAGGCTTTTGCCCCACATTAAAGACGTCCCCCCTACCTTCCGGTAGAATCAGCAACAGGCAAGCTTAGATTCTGAGAAAGAGGTTACAAAATATTTTGCTTCATATGTGGTAAACGTTGCAAGAGGAGGTGCAAATAGAATGTAGCAATCTCTGCTACATACTACCATGAAACACATATTCTTCAAAAGAATGTTGCTGATTCTTTTAGTTGTTATCAGATATACACACTCAGCATTATCTACACTCTCAATTCAATCAGTTGAGAACCATGTTAAATTTGGGGCTACAGGGTTTGTAACATATTTGCGATCAGAATGGAAACAAATAATAGACCATGCTACCATGTGTGGTCTGCTAGTTCAAAAACAAGACTGTGCAGAATGCATTGATTACACAGGGATAAAGAATGGAAAAAACAGAACTGGAAATAGACAAAACCAGATGCTTATCTCTCAAGCAACCTGTTTTCTAAGGGACACTTCTGATATCTGACAAACAGCTTTACTTTCCTCCTTTTGTGGACAGTGCGGATCATGGGCTGGTTGGGGAGATCCACTGATCTCCCCTAATTGTCCAACAAACTGCAGCAGAGATCTCTTTTACATCATATCCTGCCCTACGCTTCACTATCACACAACGAGTACCCCTGGTCTCACCTATATCCCTGCTCCATGCACCTATACAGGGGCGTATCTATAAACCACAGGGCCCTGGTGCAAAAGTTGCCCCGAAGCCCCCAACTTCACAGCTGTCTTTTGCCTGCATTGTCCCCAACTTGTCAGTGTCTTCTTTGCCCCTTGCCCCCATGTCCAACATACACTCTGCCACACATATGTAAACACACTTACACAAATTACACACACTTACTCATACTCACTAACACACACATACACATTAATTGTAACACACACTCTATCACACCCACTTAAACATCCATGCCCACACACACAATTACACATCTACGCTCACACACAAGCACACATCCATGTTCACACACACACAATTACACATCTAGGCTGACACACACACACAAAATTAAACATCCATGCTAACACACACACAATTACACATCCATGGTTACACACACGCAGTTACACATTCATGCTGACACACAATCACACATCCATGCTCACACACACACAACTATACATCCATGCTTACACACACACAATTAAGCATCCATGCTGACACACACAAAAATATGCATCCATGCTGACACACACACAATTACACATCCATGCTGACACACACAATTACACATCCATGCTGACACACACAATTACACATCCATGCTGAGAAAAAAGGGGGGGGGGGCTTGCTAAAGGCAGGCAATCCAGAGACAGGGTCCTGTATAATTGTTCCAGGGCCCATTTTTTAAAGAAAACTCCATAGACTTAACCTACAATAAAATTTTGTAAACTTTATCTATTTCATTCCTCTTTCATTGCTGAGTAAAGTATCATTGAGACTGCAGTCATGGGTTAAAACAAAAACTTAATCTATAGCAGTTCCAGTGGGTTAAATGAATTACCGATTTTTTGTTACTCCTAACAAATGGTCTGTAAGAAGGAGAAAGAGGATGTAGGATGGAGACTGCAGATGGATGTGATTGACTTTTTCTTTCAAGCAGTTTCATATAATATTTCATCTATACCTAAATGACCAGCTACAAGATCTGGCATGTCCATCTACTCTGCCGGCAATATACAATACAATGGGTTATATATGTATATTATTCTCTCAGTATGCAACAAATGAAAGCTTTATATGATTGTCAATAACAAGCAACAAACCAACTGAAAGGGAATATGTTATTAATAGTACGCACTGAGATAAATATTGATATATTCTACCAGCTTTGATGAGCACGGAGCTCGGACAAGTAAAAACGAAGCAATTTGCTCCAACAATCAGATTTGTCTAAAAATAGACCATTACCAAAAAGCAATTGTTCATTTTTTATAATTAGTATTCTGTACATTTTAGCTTTGTTTCTCCATCAGCTGTTGAATCTGTGGTCTACTCCATTCCTCATAATAGCATAGCTGGTATTTAAACAGTAAGTGTCACTATCTATCTCTCTATCTATCTCTCTATCTATCTATCTATCTATCTATCTATCTATCTATCTATCTATCTATCTATCCATCCATCTATCTATCTATCCATCTATCTAGTTTTCATTTCATTAGTTTGCTGCATATTTTTGCCTTAAGAACAGCATCATTTGTGATTAAGAGAATAACTGTATTCTCCAGAGATGTACCCATTACATTCCTTTACATTTTAAGGATAGCGTAAAAAGAATAAAGTTAAAAAAATAAAAAGAGAAAAAAAAATGTGAAAAATGTAGTGGCTATGCGCAGGTGGTAGGTTTGCTGAATTACCAAAAAACTATGAACTAGCTGAATTTCCTCTTCAGTGTTGGTTAAATACAGATTATGCGGAAATTCCGAGGAATAAGCCTATTATTTATTTTATTTTGTTTGCAAATGTGATTATGGCTTTCTTCCTTTAAGGATGATCATAAATTAGGTAAAGCTGTTCTTTAACTCTTCTAATTAAGAGTGACATGTTGGCAGGTTATCCTTACCATCTGTGCCACTGGTGCTGATTTTTCTTCACTTTAACAATTTCATTGGTTAAAAGATGCGTGTGATCTATTTGGGTATAATTGTTCATATACAGCAGTAATTATGAAAAGCCACACAAGCACATGGGTTTTTCATATCTGAAATGTGATGTCACATGGTCCAACGGGCTAATTGTATTATTATGATACACAACTTAATTATGTATATTTATTAATTTCATGTATTTATTTTAGCGCTTCTTAAGAAGAAGAAAATCTATACACTTATAGCAAGGGATAACCACTTATTTATAAATGTCAGGTTGGATGCTGACTTTATTATAAACTCACCACTTGCTATGCTATTTTGTTAATTGTTAAATATAAACCAACACGTGTAGATTTCCCAATTCTACCATAGCTGCTGTATAGATGATCCTTAATTATGGTCCGTAAACATGTACATGTCCTCAAACAAAAATGTCAAGGCAAAGGAAAGAGTGAATTTTCTCAGCATACTAGTATTTCTTAAGTGTGGTCACTATCACAGGTTTGACCTTTTGACCTTTTCTTGTGTGGTCACATTTGGGTTCTATGTTATAATTAAAATTAATTCTGGGACATCTTTTCACTTTTATATAAAAAATGTAGAAGTAAGCATGAACTATACGCTATACATGTAAGAAGGAACAGCAAATCCATTGCAGAAGAAAAATCAATGAATAGAAAAGAGTGAGCTGTGTAGTGAGGCTTTGTAGGTAGGACATAAAGCGTTAAGGGTCAGATCTGACATCTGACAACTGGATCCTGTTTAAAACCAAGATGATGTGAGAGAATGTGCATGTGCAAGGTCATTTGCTCCAGGCGTCTTTCCAAAGCCTTTGTAATATCTTCATATAACATTCTGTTTGTCTACCATGCTTTTCAAACATGAGAGGCTATTGTTTCTTGTTTTTGTTTCTTTGTTTAACTAGTTATAGTCAGCTTTCTAATACGCAAATCTAGCCTTTCTGATAAGTTGGCAATTGCCCTACTTATAAGTGCTTCTCACACGTTGGAACTTCCCAAGGCCTTATCCATCTTTTGGGAAAGTGGCTTTTTGAGGGGGCGGTGCTAACCATACATGAGGTAGCCAAGCCAGAGGCATGCTTATCTAGGGAGCCCCAGCCTGACATCATATCCTGGTGCCCCATGACTTAAAGACAAGCAGTCTGTGGGGGCTGTCTAAAAGTCAGCTAGGGGCCTTTTAAGGCATCTAGTGTAAAGGGTCTGGTCAGAAAGATCTCCATTATAACAGCGCCATTGAGCAGCAGCACGCCGGGGGACCTGATCCCTTAATAGTCCTATCTGCCCCCCAGTTTTGTGTTGTGGGAACTACCGCCCCCTGGGCCTCTTGTCCTAGTCCTAATGGGCTAGGCCAGAATATGTTGCTGGGTCTAACTGTGTATGGGGCAGGGCTAGCTGCACACAGGGACTGAGCTAGCACCAGAGAGCCTCAAGTAATCAGTGAGTAGAAAAGGGAGTGTGCAGGGAATAGGAGTAGTGTGGGCCAAACACAACTTCCTTCACCATATCCTGAGCCTGAAGGTGGTACAGTATAACTTGCAACAGTTATTATATCATTATATCATTATATCATTATATCATGCGCCAGACACAGACAGTGGTACAGCATGACTCCAATTATTATATATCCAGACACAGACAGTTTTACAGCATAATTCCTATCAATATAGCGCGAGCCAGACACAGAAGATAATACAGCATAACTCCGATCACAATATACGGAACCAGGCGCTGATGGTGGTACACCGTAACTCCCATCACTGTATGCTGAGCCAGACATTTACGGTGTTGCACCATAACTACCATCACTATATACTGAGCAAGGCACTGATGGTGGTACAACATAACTGCCCTCACTTTATACTGAGCCAGAGATTGATGGTAGTACAGTATAACTCCTATCATTATATAGCAAGCCAGACACAGATGGTGCTACACCATAACGCCCATCACTATCTCCTTTGCCAGACATTGATGTGGTACAGCATAGCTCTCATCTCCTATTATCATTTTCGTTTGCATTTTGTTCCTTTTTCACTCTCAGTCATGCTATCTCACAATCTCAGGCTCTCTTACTTTCTCATTCTCTCACACTTTAACTCATTCTTATTCATATTCTTTCACTCTCCCACTCTAACTCACATTCTCTCACATTCTCACTCACTCTTTTTCACACTATCTCACACTCTCAGTCTTCTTCATGTTCACTCACACTGTCACGCTCTCTCATTTTCTCTCACACTTTAACTCACTCTTATTAATACCGTCTTACTCACACTCTAGGTCTCTCATACTACTGTCACTCATCGTTACACCCTCTTATGCTCACTCACACTCTCACTCATGGTCTCTCAGGCTCTCTCACTTTTTCTTGCTCTCTCACTTTCTTATGCTCCCTCACTCTCGCAGTCTCACTCACACTGTCTCACATTCTCATGCCATCTCACACTCTCTCACTCACCCTCTTATTCACTCCCTCTCACTTACTGTAAAGGCTGTCACATACTCACACTGTCTCCCACTCTCACTCATGCTTGCTCACTCACATTTTCTTACACTCTCACTCACTGTCTCTCACATGCTTTCTCTCTCAACATCTTCCTACCTTTTTTGTTGACCAGCTCAACGTCCCTCTCTCCTTTTCTGCAGCTCCACTTCTTCTCTTGCCTTTCCTTCTTCTTCTGGATTTCATTTTAATGTCTTTTTTATTTTGCCCTCTTCTCCCTGGTACCAGCATCTCTGAGCAAGTGATCATGGAGCACTTCTTCTAAAGTATGACTAGGTAGGCACAATATATACATCACTGAGCATGCATTTATAGAACTCAGAAGGTATCAGCCAACGTTTGCGACCCTGGTATGAGAGGGATGTTAGGGCATTATTCCTGCTGCCATTTGCCAGTCTCTGTGGGTCACTCTTTTGGATATTAAGCAGACAGCTTATCAGATATCTTATTTAAATCCAAAATATATATATGAGATAGCTCCACTGGATGCATATTAAAAAAAGTATTAAGTGTGGATTTCCTAAATCCTGTCTGAGATTGCTACTAGCTGGTTCACGCATAACATATCGCGCAGAGAAGCAGATGGTCATTGTTCCATCCATTACTACATAAGGTGACACAACATATGGAAAAAAATTAGGACAGGCTCCTAGTACTACTAGAGATAAAAATAACACAAACAGACTTTTTTCAAGATGGAATGCAGAGATTACAATTACAATGAAGCACATTGATACTGTCGCTGTCAGAACAATGCGATTCAAAGGAACTATCCTTTGGAATTATCCTAATTAGCTGGTTCCTAACAGTCCCAAAGCATTAACTATTTAATAGTGTATGAAACTCTTACTACAGGGAGAATTGAAGGCGAGTTTGCAGAAGAGTTAGGGTTTTAAATCTTTCATTTTTCATTGAGAAGGGCCAACACTTGCAAGTTCTTCCATCTAGAAGGACTGATGCATAATTCAATAGGTAAGGAGACTAAAGAAATCTTCTTGATTTAACTAAACATTATACAGGGCTATAAACATAGAATGTATAGTTATTCCTGTCCACTCACCCTTTAGTGATTAAGTCCCAAAGCATCTGTTTAGTGATTGATTTGGCTAGTGGTTCTTATGAAAATAATTACTTGTCAGGGGTAAAGATATTACATGTTAAACTGCCTGTATTCAAGCAAGAATTTCAACTGTAATTTGCCAGTATATAATTGAATTAGATTTGATTAAGAATGGAGTCAATAGTCTTATCTCCTTTGTAAACAACTGCAAACATTTACAGTTATATTTAAGTGCACATATAGAATTTTACCAACACCCAACACAGAAAACGTTTTAATAATACCTAGTGCAGTACACAAGATACATTTCTTTGGAGTAGAATATATGTGAAAGAGAAGCAATGTCAGCTGCAACAGAGATTGGCAGGCAGCAGCGGAAGCTCAGCTCTCTGCCAAACCAGACTCTTACAAATCCTTTGGACAAAGCTGCAGATACCAGCACTGAGGATATGACAAAGCCAGTGCTGACTGCTCTGTAGCCATCAAACTGGCAAGAGGGAGCCTAAGCAGGAATCTATTATAAATGCATCCTCGCTAGCAATGTGACAGTGCTCACCCACAATGTATTTAGCTTTCCAAATGTTTGACAACCCATGCATAATTTCAACTGCGTCTAATTCAGCTAGGATTTCCTGAGTGCACAGAATGTCCTGCTCTACTTTATTATTCTTAGAAATTAGAAGCAAACAATTTTTGGATAATATATGTAAATATTTTTATGCTGGTTGTGAAAAAAATGTTCAAAATATATATTAATAAAATATCTTCTGGGTATTTATTGTTTACAGTATATGGGTAAATATACACATCTACCTTCATTATACGACCAAAAGTATGTAGACACACCTACTGATTATTCAGCTTAAGTGTTGCAGCCTACCCCATTGCTAAAAGGTGTTTAAAATCAACCGCTTCTGGATATAACATCAGCACCGAAGCTGTGCACACTATAAGGGAGCAGTGAAACTGAGAACAGACCTCATGCTTTCACCACAGGACTAGAGAAAGGTAAAAGATGGGGAGAAAAGGGAGAGATAAATAGTATAGAATAGATAGTAAGAACATAGAGAGAGATAATGAGGAGAAGAGAGAAAGGGGACAGAGAGAGAGAGGGGGAAGATAATGAGAAAAGAAGAGAGAGATGGGATAAGGGGATAGATAATGCGAAAGAGGAGTGATATTTGCAGTTACAGTCATAAATTACATACACATCTTCAACAATTAAAATTATTATAGTTATTATTATAATAATTTGTCAGACTTGGTGTCATGACAAAAGAATAAGGTCATTTGTGTTTAAAACTTTGGGGACAGGAACAGAGCTCACATTCCCACTAAATGACTTCAGAAAGATAAGAGATGGGGAGAAAGGAAAAAGTTATGTAGTACAGAATAGATAGGAAGAAAATGGAGAGATAAAGAGAAATATATAGGAAAGAGATAATGAGGATGAGAGAGAAAGGACAGAGATAGCGAGAAGGGGAATAAAATAAGAAATAATAGAGATGAGGAGAAATGAGAGTGATATTGAAAAGAGGGAGAGATAAAAAGAAAGGGGAGAGGTAGGGTGAAAAAGGTATAGATAGAGAGAAAGGGTTGATATAAAGAGAAATAAGAGACATACAGAGACAGGGGAGAGCTAAAAGGAAACATGAGATATAGGGAGCAAGGAGAGAGATAAAAAAGAGGAAGAGAAATAATGAGAAAGGGAATGATCAAGGTGAAGGGAAGAGGAAGGGCAGATGTTGGGAGAAAAGTAAGAGATAAAGAGAAATAGCAGGAGGGATAAAGAGAAATAGCGAGAAATGGGGATCACATAAAAGGGGAAAAGATAAAAGAGAATGCAAGGGCAAGCATGAATGCGCGTGTGTACGTGTGTTTATGTGTGTGTATGGGCAGGCATGTGGGTTTATGGGCAGGCCTTTGCAAAGGTAGAGTATATGTGTGTGTATTTTGACGGTCTATCCATTACTGTTACTGTTTTGGGCCTAAAGGGTATAGGATGAATAAAGGGTGGCCCTTATCCAGACTGTTGTCACCTCCTGTCTGCATTCCTGCCTTTCCTTTTGTCGTGTTTAGCCCAACCATGTGATTCCACAAAGAACATAGAATTTGACAGCAGATAAGAATTGTTCGCCCATATTGTTTGCCCACTTTTTCCTGCTGTAATGACTTAAACTTTAATCAGTCCTTGCTTTCCTCTCTGATTCAGTATACCTTTATGCCTATCCCATGCATGTATAAATAGTGTATTAACGTCTACCAGTTGTACTGGGCGGTTGGTTCATTCATCTACCATTCCCTTAGTAAAGTAAAACCATGTCTCTGATTCTTTTTCATAGTACAATAATATAAATATTTATAGGATTGGACTAACTAAAACAGTTTCATAGCCTGACAACTCCATCATTCTCTAATGCAACGGGTGTAGCATTCCATGCATAACAATTCACTTGATTCCTTTCCTTCTTGGAATACTGTTTATAATGAAATATCCAATATATTAAGTGCTTCAGTAAACATTGTGCGCCATAAAATAGTTTTGTGTCGCCCAATATATAGTAAAGTTGTCAATTATTTTTCAATTACACATAAATACCGAGAATGTGCAATTTTATAATTACTTTACAATGTAATCTAGGAAGAAAAGAAATCCTTTATGGAAGATGCAGAATGAGAATAATTATGTATTTTTTTAATTACAAAGTAGGTGGCCATAAATTATCACTAAGTGTGTACTGTTAATCATTGGTAACAGAAAACACATTTCTTTTAATCGGTGGAGGATGGGGAGTTTATCTTATCCAGGGTGACCCGACATTAGTGATTCAGGCTTTTCTTTCAGTAGGAAATTAAATGAAGTCTAAGGCTGGTGGGATAGATTCATTTTAGCATGTTCCGTTGTAGCATGTTGTATACAGACATGCTGTGTTGAAGATTATTGTTATTTTATTGAATTTCCAATGCAAATTTGTCCTTTCTGGTTTGTGTAAACCAGCATTTGAATTTGATTAAGTGATGTGGTTTGTGGCTTTCCATGAACTGGAGAATGTATGTATACACCAAACAACAATCAGCAGTGCAGTGCAATCTACATATTGGCAGAATAATAAAGCCTTTTTTATGGTCATTTAACCTGATATAAGGTTTTGCAACTTGGGAACATTGATAAAACATATCGATTGTGCAAATGCACTGCAAAATGACATATAATACATTTGTTTCATCGTTATATGTTTTTTTTCACTAAATGATTTTGGCTGTGGTGAGGGGTGAGGGAATTTTCTTTTTATTATTTTCATTTATTATTACTCACTATCCACTCCATCCTGATGGGAAGGGATGGATGGAGGGGCAGAGGCATCAACGCGATATGCTAAATCAATGACTGCAAAGGGTTTACCATACTTTTCAACCCTCATGTTAGACCAAGTGTTGGCCTACGGACTCAAGGTACAGATTAACGAAAATGTGAGTTTCTTGTGAGGGTGTGCAAGTACTTGGGACTTTTCAAATTATGAGCTTGTAGTGAGGATAAGTGAGGGCATGAGTATGGCTCAACAACTGGCAAAATTAACCCACAATCATTATTGGCAAAGAAAACCATTTCCCAAAATTGGATAAGTGACAGTGTGCCAACCTTGAGGTATTTCAAACAAACTATTTACCTGTTTCAAATGGAATTAGGAGGCTAAAACCTCAAGAAGAAAAACCTATTTTTCTTCCCAAACATGGTCTCCTTACATTTTATCGCTAAACTCTGAGTTGTGGACTCAAATTCACAGTCTGTTCAAGTACATTTCCCAGTACATCTCTTGAGCTCCAGGATGTGCCCGAGCAACCTTGCAACTGACGCAACCTAGGGAGCACTTCCAGCTGACCCAAAATCTAGCAGTACAATCACAATAAAACATGCAATGCTCCGTTTGGTGCGGGAAACTATTGTGATACCCTGCAGCTGTATAGCTTGGTGCAATATGGGGGATGACTTCTTGAGTTCTTCAAACTCTAGAATGAATACATCCCTTCATATATCATGACAATATGGCTCATGTTTCCTGGCACTGAACCATTGAGCCGTATGTTTTGTTTTTGTGCTAAGTAAAAAAACTCAATAAACAGATGTGGGAATAAAAATACATTATGTTGAAAATGACAATGTCCCTTCCATATTGATCAATAAGCTCTAAGTATCTGTTTAATCTGCTCATATGGTATCATATGGTATCATATGGTTTGCAATCCATCTGGCGCCAATTCGTATTTGCTCATCATACCTACTGACTTCTGATGAGTGATCATCTGCCATTGTCAACCTGAAACAGGTTTTCACCCTTCTCATTATGCTAAATGACCTTTCCACTGTACAAACGGTCACTGGGAGTGTTTGAGCAATGAGAATTGCTTGCTGGACTGATGGAAATAAATCTGTGTGCTTTAGCAAATACACAAATCCATTGTGAAACTATTTATCCTTCATTGACCAGATCTCAAGCCACGTGACTACTTCAGCTTCCAGGTTTGTAAATTTCTGTGATGTTTGCACTCTAGCGTTTTATTTTTGCCCTTTGTTTTGGGCACAGTTAGAACAGAGTGAAATCTTAATGCTTTCATTACCAAACCAACTTTCTAATGATGAAATAATAGAGTCTATGGCACATAGGAAGATTATTCTCTTTCACAGAACAACCAAAATAAGAATAAAGCATTTGATTGCCACACTGTCTGTCAACAAAAAGTTCGATGTTCAACTTTCCTGCCAATGTTTGAACATTTGAAAATATTTCCTTAAATTGCTCTTCTATTTTCTTCTGTAATCATGCAACACAGTCAGAAAGTCTTGCGCATGATCACACACCTTGAGGATATCAAGTTCAATTGCTTAGAGAGCCTGATTTACAGATTACAATGAGTAGTTTGAAATTATGGTCAAGCAAAAGAGGAAGCCCACTGTGCTTGAGGAAGATTGCAATTGATATGCAGTGGCCAGTAAGATGAATTGCTTGAAAAGCTCTTTAAAGTTTGAGCTAAAAGTCTAATGCCCTAGTGTTTAACTGTCCGCTGTGTTTCACTCAGCAATGGCACATTGGGAAAAATAGATCTTCTTTTTGTACTCTTACAGAAAAACTTGCTTTTACCGTGCCAATAGAATTCTGTATAGCAGGAACAGCATTCAGGTCATTACCAACCAAATCCAGTTTATGTGCAGCACAGCAAGCACAAACAGCTTTTGTTTATTACGGCTTAAACAATGCCATCTATCATATTCTTGGCCATCACATTTTGCCAATCCAAATTTAGAACATGTATCCATGGTCCTACTTGCAATTGAAGTAGCATCCATTTCTTTTGAGATTTCAAATCCAAGGAGTTTGTTTCTGATGACAGCTACAATGCTACTTGTGTCTACAAAACTTACTCCAAGTGACATTTGTTCTTTTTTAGATATATCAGCACTTGCATCAGCAGTGATGGAAAATCCATTTGACATATTGACCAAGGCACTTCATTAGAATGACCGGATGTCCCATTTTTAGAGGATAGTTCCTTGTCCCTAGTTTCTCTTTGTCATAATTGTTCCCTGAAAATCCCATCAGCACACAGATACATTATGTTTCATAAGTAATCTGACTTTTTCTTGTTATTTCCTATAAATTCTATCATTGCCAATATTATATAAATCTCGATCAATCATTTTATTTTTTGTATATCACGTTTACTGTGGCAGATTGTGACACTTAATTACTCTGCATCTAAATTCGATGTGACTGATCAAGATATCATGTTGGTAACTTTGAATACATTTGTAAAAATGGAACCAAAGATTTTGACTTCCTAGTCCCAGCAGTTTACTCTTCAATCACAGCTCCTAAATAATCTGTGCTTGGTTAATTTTCCAATTTCTTAAATGGCTGTACACTCATGGTTTTATTTCATGGAGACTGAGTAAACCCTGCATAAATGCCATCCTAAATCTGCATACAGGGTATATTTGCTAGTTCAAATTAAGGGTTGTAGTTTCATTAATATAGAAGCTGCTTGCAAGTATATGCAACTTTAATTTGTTTGAGTTGCAGGTAAAGACATGCCATATGATTGGCAGGTTGTATGTCTTTGCCTGCAACTTGCAAAATCCTTATTTTGAAAGGACTAACTCAAAGAAATAATATACAATCGGCCCCCTAGACTCCCTATTAACCGAGGGGCCAATGATTGATTGCCTTGTTTCCCAACCTCATGTGCAGCATTGAATAGCTAAATAATATCCTGAGGTAAGTATGAATGAGATGGGAGGAGGGTTAAAAGATAACAGATGTATCTATGAAAGGCACATAACCCAGGGTAAGAGATACCCTCAGGGGGAGATAGAGCCCACTTATGCACCTCCCCGCATGTAGCAGGAACCAGGGTCATCTGAGCGATCCCTGGCCTTCGTTGCTGCCTTCCTCATAGTGTAAGCCTGTTGCAAGTGGGTTTCCCCTCAGGTGTGTTCCTCCCGGGAGGAAGTCTTCCAAAGAACCCCACCACTAGTAACGACACGCTAGTCAAGATGCAAAATGATTGGTAACATTTATCAGTGGAAAAACACAGGTTGTTCAAAGACAACAGGACAATAATAACTCTGGGTAAACACACAGGCCACAATCATGTTTGCTTGCTGTTATCTTCTGCTGATCAAGCATCAAATGTGTAGGGTGAGCATTTATTTAATGTGGCCAATCAATTTAAACCTGGGAAGGTGAGACACATGGACACATGGGAGTTGAAATTTAGTCAAACTCATGCATGTTTACTGCTGACAACTCACATGCACTTGCTGTTTAGTGAATACACACTAACTGTGGGGCCTATTCACAAAGAAGTTGAAGTTGAGGTTGCATGCACTTACATGCTAACAATCACAAACCAACCTCCATGTTCATTAACACATGAGTTGTTTGCGAGTGTATGCAAGGGTGTGTGATTTTACATTTTACAGCTGAAGATGGCTTGAGTGTTGAATAAAAACACACGGGTTTATGTCTGTAACTTGCAAAATGTACTGTTCAAACACATCCTCAACATGTTCAACAAAAAAAGCATAATACAAAACAAAAGAGGGTTCCTCAGCAAGGAGTGAGGTAGGGTGTGGGTAATTAAATAAAGTAGAGGCACATGAAATGAGGGACTAATACCTGAGAGGTTAAGCCTTATAAACTGCATACAGTAAATACCCTTGTGCCGGAATGATCTGGTTTTACTGGATGAAGAGATTGCCTTATTTCTTTTTTCCTTTGCTGTCTGCTTCAGATTTTTGAGTAACTAATATTCTCTTTTCATTTCTTATTGTTTCCCTGTATCTGACGCCACATTCAATCATGCCCGATCTGCTGCCTTACTGTCTGAACTTTCTCTTTCAAGGAGAGACATGACCTGTCACATCCCATAAGGAGAATAACCATTTCTCAGTAACCAAATGAACTGACAATGCCAATGGCATTGATCGTGTGTTATTTTGCAAGTGGTCACTTGAAAAGCTGTTTCATATAAATCAGTATGCCGCAACACCTTCACTGCCGTTTTAATTTGAGTCTGAGAACATTTGTCTCTCAACAATGAAAATAATTGAATGGTTGGACAATGCTGTCTGGCGTAAATGGATATTTCTGTAGCGTGTCCTTTTGTTGAAGTGATTGCTATATCGTACATTTTAAAGAAACTTGCAAGCTAGTTATTATTATGTGTGTGTCTTGAGTTTGAGTTCAACCTCACAAAAAAAAAGCATACACTCGACTGCATGGGAATTGAGTTAATACCAGTCCATTAACTTCTGAGTGGCTTAAGAGTTGGAAATATGAGTTGAAACTAGTTACGTGCAAGTGCACCCTACATTATAATAATACATATATAAAAACTAAATAAATGTTTAAGAAAAAAAAAAAGGAAATCACTCCTTGAACCAAGCAGAGGCTCTTGTAGTTCTTCCTAAGACTTGTGCCTACTTTTCTAGTGTAATTAACTCTTTCTACATCCATATTGAGGAATTCACTTGTGCTGTCCCTTTTTTCTGGAATTCAAGTCAAGCTTTCTCCTACTTACTCTATTTGTTAATGGTCACTGTTCAGAGACAAATACAATCTACCTTCTTAATACCCACAACGTGCACCCCAAAGAAGCCATCAATCATCTACATTGCACAGTCAACACCCCTATACCTTCCTGAAGGACACTGGCACTGTCAGTTCTCTAATTCCACAGCCTATCCCAATTAGTTTATCCTTCAGTTTTTCTCCTCTGCATTTGTAACATATTCTATAATTCCTTCAATTAAAACTAGTTTATTTGCAGGAACTTTTCAAAGCAACAGTTTTAGGATTGATGATCATGTGCAAAGTTTTCTATAGTCTTCACATTTCAGAACACGGTTCAGTAAGCATAAGAAACTTTTTTTATATATTGCATATCAATCTCAATTCATTCACTTCAGTGTCATAAATCAAATTATGAAAGCTTAATGTTGTCTTCGGGTTTCTCGCTATCTCAGACTTCTTGTTTTTAATTTCATTTCGTGTCTACAAGTAATACTAAATTTGTTAAAGAAAGACCTTGATAACTTTGAAGAAAGAAGAGAAACAATCCTTAATAAACAAAAAAACATTGTCCTTTATTTTACAAATACTAGACATTTGGATTAGAGGTGATTTTTTTAAGTAGTCATACTCTTGCCAGCTCACGTTTGCACTTGCAGAAATTACTACTTGACTCATATACACTGAACTCCAAAATTGACAAAAGCAGAAAAAAAATTGCAAAATAAAATCCAATCAAAGTCAACAGTCAATTGTAGAATGGATACTGATTGCTCAAAAGACACGCTGGGCAAAGGCCCGGTGGGCTGCTGGCCAACAGTATGCTGCCACACTCTACAGGAGCATAAAAACAAATACAGCTGACTGCCACACTTTCCTCATCAACAAAGAAAAGGAATCCCAGCACTCCAAACAAAAGCAACGTTTCGGCCAAACGTTGCTTTTGTTTGCTCTCGCTTAATAAAGAGACTGGAAGCTGTTTGGAGTGCAGGGATTCCTTTTCTTTGTTTGTGTGTTTCAAGAGGGTTTATGATGTCCCTTTTTTCCTGCTAGCACCCAGCTTCCTGGGAGTTGAGTGCAGAACCATTTTTTCTTTTACACTTTCCTCATCAGGCAGCTGCCGGTCATAAAGGGCTACAGCTGTCCTGGCTTTTTTAGTCTTGCCATGATTGGGAGAGTGGAGCATGGGCCCCATGCTTACCAGGGTATTTTATTATCCTATAACCTCATACTGAGCACGGGATTGGGTGAGGAGCACAGCATGTTGAGAGGAGGGTATAGGTGCATTTTACTTAGAAAAACGGGAACATAGAATTTGACTGCAGATAAGAACCATTGGGCAATCATCATTACCCTTGATTAATAATGGACCCAGGTGATCCCCGTTTATTTGAAACATTGTAAGGTTGTAAGTGCTTGCATGTGGTCATAGGAAGCAAGCTTTTTATTGAATATATGAATTGATTTGTGAGTTCACATGAAAGAAGCCCATGCAAACTCGAGTCTGGTGAGCAATATGCCTTTAAAGTGACCACTCAACGTCTTAATAAATAATTTAATACAGTTTCATTTATAATCAGGTTAAATAAAATACAATTACCAAAATTATAAAATAGTATGTGTAAGAGAATCCATCATACAGTTAACAGGCCTCATATAAGCTGATCAATATTAAGTCCGATTTCACAAAAACCTGTACTAAAAAAAATATTAACTTAAATAGTTAAAACCAACCCAGGACACCTGTGGCCCACATGCCAATGCATAGTGGCAGTAGCAGATTCCAATAAACTGAGTGAGGATGCCTTACTATATTGACATTGACCTTCGTGATTCACCTAAGTGAATAAAACAATCTTATACTGTTTACGCTTCACAAAAGGTGAAAATTATTTGAACTGAAAACATTGGTGTGAAATCCCTCTGTGTTTTTCTATGCAATTGTTTCTATTTCCGCCCAGTGTAATTTTTTCAGATGCGATCTCAAATCAATAAATTAAAAAGATTATCTTTAAAAAGATAATGCCTGTGAAATGTATGTGTCATAACTACATGATATTGCACATGATAATGGTGAAGTACCTTGTAATGACAGGACTATGGAAAACATGATCTTGCTGAAACACGTGAGTAGACCTGTTTTATTCAAAAAATCTAATTCTGAGGGAGTTCCAATGGGGCACTCATCTTTTACAGCATCTCAAGGTTCAGGAAAAGATCCAGACTCAATTTTGCATTATAGGACCACAATCACTAACAACAGCAGCTCTGCACCAATGTATTCGGACATCCAGCACAGAGAGTGGCTTGCATGTATTCTGGGGTGTCCATGATGGCTTGCATGCGACCTGCCATTATTTAATCTAATCTGTCGCCCAGTAAGACCTCATTTTGTCATGCATTTTTTGTAAAACGTAGGTAAGTAGGGGGATGACCTGGCCCAAAGTGACAGTGCTCTTGCTTAAAATCTCAGTCACATCCCAGAATGGCTTCAAGACTGCTACCACCTGCCACATTAATGACCATTCCCCTCTTCTTAATGGGCTGGATACCTCAGTGTTCTGATATGAAGAGCCCGCTGCTCTTGGATCTCCTCCATCATGTCCAGGGTGGAGTTCCTGCAGATGACTACATCATGACATAGATGGTGGTTGGGTAGACCCGCCTTTTCTTGGTCCTCCCTCAGTAGCTGGCTAAATCCAGGTCATTTTCGTCATCAACATTGTCATCTAAGATGACCATATGCTTTTCCACCTGCACAGGAGGAGGATTAACGTCCACTCTTGTTGCAACAGTAGACCTTCCCTCTTCTTCCTCACCATAGAGGGCTATCATCATAGATCTGGGGCTATCATCTGACAGTGCCTCTGCTTGTGGCCCCTCTTTTCTCTGGAGAGTGCTTACATTAGTGGTATCGCCAGGGTTGTTAGTGATAACAACAAGGGTGGTTGTGGTTGCACTGGTAGTTGTAGTTTTATTCTGTGCTTCACCATAATAGCTACTACTAATCCTACGTTTTTTCTACACACCTGCTGCCAGCTCTACCTAACCCACAAACACTGAAATCACTCCTCATGGATATTTCTAAATGTTTTATATACTCACTAGTAAAAATGAAAAATATTATGCCAGATTATTTATTATTCAGCAATGAATTGACGATAATAAAAAAAAATATTTTTGCTGTCCAGAGCTTTGGGTGGTAGTTAAACTAGTACTCTGATACAGGTTTTAAATTTTAAAACAACCAAAACACAGTCACACCATGTATAACACCAGTAGAAGTGGCAGGTTTGTCACCAATATTTATTTATCATTGAAGAATAATAGATGATATGATTCATAAAAAATGAACTTGTCTACAAATTAGAAGTTTGATTGGTACTAGCGTAAATGGGCAACTGTCTTAAACTATTACTCATTAAGAGGTTTTAAATTTTAAACAACCGAAAGACAGTCACACTGTGTGCAAGCCCAGTACAATTCCTGTTTTTTTACCAATATTTATTTATTGATAAAAGTGAATTTAAAAAAATAACTTGTCCACAGATTAGAGGTATGACTTGTAGCAAAAATAGGCAACTGTCTTAAAAAACTAAACTATACTCAGGAATAGTGGATAAGTCCTGCTGCCATCTCTGTAATACACTACAGTAGTCACTGCAGCTTTTTCAATCCATCCCACAACAGTAATTTATTTTGCACTAAAATAAACTATTAATTAACTTGCAGTGTGGTAGGTGAGGAATGAGCATCAATCTCAGCCTCTGCTAAGCTGTCACTGTCTCAGACTCCAACTCTCATCAGTCTTTAACTGTTGCTACTGAGAAGTTAAAATGGCGTCACCACAATTATACATCTAATGCTTGTCCCTTCCCCTTGTAAATGCTGATTGGCCAGAGTGAAAAAGTAAGGAAAAAAACCCCACAGGTTGATAGACCCATCCATCACAGATATAACAATCAATGAGGTCAGACCCAATTTCTTGGCTACTTCTACCAGTCATTGACATGTACCCTTTTACACACAGTCCTTTCACACTGTACCTTATCAATGAGTGCTAAAACGGCTTATAGTGGTGCCAAACCGTGTAAAACGAATGATGAAATTTATCAAATTTGTTTTTGTTTGTTTTCTTGGGGACCACCATTTGTTTTGTTCACCAGAGCTTCACAGGTTGCCACTGGAGTCCTCTTCCACTCCTCCATGACAACATTACGGAGCTGATGGATGTTAGAGACCTTGCGCTCCATTTGAGGATGCCCCACAGATGCTCAATTGAGTTTAGGTCTGGAGACATGCTTGGTCAGTCCATCACCTTTACCCTCAGCTTCTTTAGCAAGGCAGCGGTCGTCTTGGAGGTGTGTTTGGGGTCATCATGTTGGAATACTGTCCTGCGGCCCAGTCTCCGAAGGGAGGGGATCATGCTCTGCTTCAGTATGTCACAGTACATATTGGCATTCATGGGTCCCTCAATGAATTGTAGCTACCCAGTGCCGGCAGCACTCATGCAGGTCCAGGCCATGACACTCCCACCACCATGCTTGAATGAAGGCAATATACCCTTGTCTTTGTACTCCTCACCTGGTTGCCGCCACACACGCTTGACACCATCTGAACCAAATAAGTTTATCTTGGTCTTATCGGACCACAGGACATGTTTCCAGTAATCCATGTCCTTAGTCTGCTTGTTTTTAGCAAACTGTTTGTGGGCTTTCATCATCTTTAGAAGAGGCTTCCTTCTGGGACGAGAGCCATGCAGACCAATTTGATGCAGTGTGTGGCATATGGTCTGAGCACTAACAGGCTAACCCCCCACCCCTTCGACCTCTGCAGCAATGCTGGCAGCACTCATACGTCGATTTCCCAAAGACAACCTCTGGATATGAGGCTGAGCATGTGCACTCAACTTCTTTGGTCGACCATGGTGAGGCCTGTTCTCAGTGAAACCTGTCCTGTGAAACCGCTGTATGGTCTTGCCCGCCGTGCTGCAGCTCAGTTTCAGGGTCTTGGCAATCTTCTTATAGCCTAGGCTATATGTAGAGCAACAATTCTTTTTTCAGATTATCAGAGAGTTCTTTGCCATGGTGAACTTCCAGTGACCTGTATGAGCGATAACACCAAATTTAACACACCTGCTTTCCATTGACACCTGAGACCTTGTAACACTAACAATTAATCACATGACACCGTGGAGGGGAATGGCTAATTGGGCCCAATTTGGACATTTTCACTTAGGGGTGTACTCACTTTTGTTGCCAAGGTTTAGACATTAATGGCTGTGTGTTGAGTTATTTTGAGGGGACAGCAAATGTACACTGTTATACAGGCTGTACATGCACTACTTTACATTGTAGCAGAGTGTCATCTTCAGTGTTGTCACATGAAAAGATATAATCAAATATTTACAAAAATGTGAGGGGTGTACTCACTTTTGTGAGGTACTGTAGTTTTTTAAGAAACTTGGTAGGTAGTTTATTTCAAAAATCTAAGAAAACTACCAACAGTTCTTCTTCTTAGGCAGCCTCAGTTGCTTCTCTCTTCATGTATTCACAGCCTGCCTGTGCCAGCTCTGCCCCTAAAGCAGCCTGCCTGTGCCAACTCTGCCCCTAAAACAGCCTGCCTGTGACAACTCTGCCACTTTAGCAACCTACCAGTACCACCTCCCCCTTTAGTAACCTGCCTGTGCTACCTCTGCCCCATTTAGTAACCTGCCTGTGCCACCTCTGCCCCCTAAACAGCCCGCCTGTCCCTTTTCTGCCTCTAAGCACTTATTCATTCACTCTCCCGCACCCTTACCTCTCTTGCAGATTTCAGTGGTCCAGGGGACAGCCGAGCATCACTGTGGCCGCGCCAATGTCTATGCAGCAATGTGCATGGAAACTCTCTTTTTCTAAACAGGGGAAGTAGGATGCTGGGCTGGAAAAGACTTTCCTCGCACAGAGTGCGAGTCCCACAGCTGTAAGCTGCCAGCACTGCGTTAGGCAGCTGTCAGGCCACCGGGCACCCAATTGATGAGGGGCACCGGGGGTGGACTCCCCTTTAGGTACGCAACTGGTTTTCATTAATAGTTAAGTCACTTGTTTCATGTTGGAAGTATGGCTTTTGGCTGCAAGTCTTCCACGAAGATCATTTCTGACCAGACTTCTCTGGACAGTAGATGAGTGTACCAGGATCCCATTGTTTTCTACTAGTGCTTAGCTGATGGCACTCAATGGCTGATTAGTTATCTCTCCAACCAGCCCATATACACTATACAATATGCAGTACAAAGTGCTGCACTCCTCTAAGACACAGATCACTGGTATATGAAGTCATATCCTTGTGCTCAGCAGTGAGGATGGCAGCTGTGAATGGGGGTGCCGCCGTATGTCAAGCCTACTGCAACACCAGAGATAAATACATCACTGGTGATTGCATCCTGTTTTGTTGCAATAGCAGTGTTGTGCAATTTTCCTTGTTTTCATTGGGGGAATTAAATTCTCATATTTAATTTGGAAGTCTATATTTCTTTGCACTAATGATACATTTGTGTGCATTTTATATACATGCTGATCTTTAATTATTTAATGCATAATATATTTACTCAGAGATCTATATGATTGATGGCTATAAATCAGAAATCATCCTAGTTGCCTCTGGCATTCATGGAGTTGTATAATAAGAACAGCACTCATTGCCACCCAGCCCCACGCTGACAGTTTTTTTTTATGAGATGTGACAAAAATGTTCTTTTTATAAACAGAAATTTAGTGATGAATGAGTCACAGAGATGATTTATCAGACCCGCTGTGAAATGTTACAATCTGCCAACTGAGGTGGGCGTGCTATTATGCCCTAATGAAGCAGCCGATCCAGGAGACCAGAAAAAAAATTAAATATATTAAATAAATTCATTAGATTACACTATCTGCAATAGAGCTAGTTAAAACTGTTTCCACAACAGAATATTAGGCTTTGTTTCGATATGATTTCCTTTTATTTATAAGTTAATAATAAACCATTCTCAAACCCTGCTAAAGGGGTGGCACTATTATATATGCATATTAAGCAACTGCTTAAGGTGCCCTTGATATAAATGGTGCCTTAGAGGATGAGGGGTAGAGATCTATACAATTGTAAGGCAGATTTTTAAAGTTATATCACTGAAATGTACTTTTCTTAAATTTTTTTTTTTTTAAAAAAGCATGTTAAATATAATATTGTGCTTCTTGGTGTATGCATTTTTTAATTATTAAATATTGCCCATATAAATTGTTTTGTTTAACGCCCCATGAAACCTGGAGCTACTCAGACTTGGGTGGGATCTGTTCCTTTGTATCATGTACAGTAGAGCCCTGCGCGGGACTGCTTTTTTAATCCCGCTCCCGCTGTTTTGAATACCGCTCCCGCCTGCTCCCGCAATGTGGGTGTTCAGCTCCCGCCCGCTCCCGCCACATTTGTGGCCAATCACCCCCGCCTCCTTACCTGATTTCCCACACAGTCCCGCAAGGCTGCCCTCGAGTTGTTCCCTCACAGCATCTCTTCTCTTGCTCCGCCCAGGAACAAGGCGGAGTCACAGGAAGTGACGTCACATCACGTGACTCCGCCTTGTTCATGGGCAGAGCAAGATAGGCGGGACCCGCCTCCCAATGCAGTCCTCTGATGTACAGACCTAATGTTACTTTATCTTTTCGTAATGAACCCAATTCTTACCTCTTCATAAACAGTTTTCTACCCTAGGGTCAAAAACTTTTTTTCCATTTTATTATATAAATTCCAATTTCTCTTTTCTATAGTTAGTGAGTCCCACTATGAATATAGGTTTATTTCAAAGACAGACAGAGCTTTCTTTTGTTACCATTTTATATGTATAGTCCATTGTTCAGTGATAAAAACCCCACATTTGTGCATCCTCAAGTAGAATAATACCCTAAATGTATTGGTTTTTAAATCTAATTTACCATGCTCCCTTACATACTATACTATTTTTTGTTATTTTTAACTTTTGGATTGGGGGCAGGGAGAGACTCATATTTTTTACATTATTTAGCATTTTTTATACTTTTTGATACTTTTTAAATTATTTTTGTCTTTAGAGACTTAAGGGGACTCTCTTCTAGCCAAATGTTACCTCTTGTTATATCCTGGGGACATCTCTGGGGTCTGGATCAGTAATTTACTTATTTTTATTTTGTTTACTATGTTTACAAATATTTTACATTTTTACTTCTTTAAGAGAGTTTGGTCTGTGGGTGTCATTGTGTGTGTATGTTAGTGTGTGTTAGTTTGTGTGCTCAATTAATATTAGTCTGTATGTTTTTGTTCCTGGTTGTGTTAGTGTATGGGTGGGTATGTATTAGCGTGAGTGTCTATGAGTCTGTGTATGTTAGTGTGTGTCTATGTTAGTGTGAGTGACTGTGTGAGTGTCTGACTGTGTGTGTCAGTGTCTGGGTGTGTTAGTATGAGTCTCTGCATGAGTGTGTTATTATGAGTCCCTGTGTGGATGTTTATTAGTGTGAGTGTCTGTGTGCATGTTTGCCCAGGTGTTAATGTTAGTGGGGATATGTCAGTGTGTGTGGGTATGTTAGTGTCAGTGCCTGTGTGCATGTGAGTTAAAGTGTCTGGTTGTGTTAGTATGAGTGTCTGGGTGTGTTAGTGTCTGGTTGTGCTAGTAGGTGTGTTAGTGTCCCTCCTGAGATTAGACCCTGCTGCTTATGTGTGTATGTGTCTGTCACGTGTTTGGAATTGTTAGTGTGTGTGTCTGGAAATGTTACTGTGTGCCCCGGTATATTAGTTTGTGTGTTTGTTAGTGTGCGTGTTTGTGCGGGCATGTTAATGTGCGTGTCTGCGGATGTTCCTGTTAGTAAAACAAATAGAATGGTAGTACAGCCAATATAGCGCCCTCCAAGCACTAAAGCAATCAGCAAAACATCTCAAACAAGGCTTGCAGTCAAAGAAATAGACCAATGAACCAAATAATATATGCAAGTATAATTTTACTAGACGTAAAGTGTCATAGAATAGAATATACATGTACAGATTACATACCAAGAGATGACAGATTCTGACAGTAGGGGCTGACACCCTTTAATATCCCCCAACATTTCAGCTCTAAGACTTTGTCAAGGGTAGGCTCTAAACACCATAATGTGTGATGGGGATATAAATATCTTGTGGTAGCGGGGGAAAATGACAGCCGTCATGTTGGTAACGGTGTGGTGACGCCCCAATACGTATTGACATGCATGCACGAATAGCGCACTTGGGTCATATGAAATAATGTTATTGCTCACAAGCAAAATTAATAACTGTGCGATAATAACATAAAGGCTAAGGGGGGTCATATAGTTTAACCTACATCAAACCCAACCCAGTCATAGTGATTGTACAATCACAAATAGATACTAAAACAGTAATTCAAGATATGCACATGATAATCCTGTCACAAAATGCAATAAAGGAAATAAATAGTAATGAACTGGATAACATGATTAAGATAAAAAACCCAAATCAAAAAAGCAACTACATAGTATTGTATTAATTAAAAATTAATGACTTGAGCCAGATAGGTAAGTAACATGATTACATAGGCATAAATTAAATCAACTATTATGGGTGAATGGAAGGACCCCCAATATGCAAATGAAGCTGTTACAATATGCAATGTAAGAAATATAACCCCCAATGAGATGTACAATACAGTGTACAATACAACAGACAAAAGATACAATGAAGGTAAAATCCAATAATACATAATAAGGCAGAGGTGGACCCATGTATGTTTCTGTGTTAGTGTGACTGTCCATGTGTGCGCTAGTGTGAGTGTCTGGATATGTTTGGGTACGTCTGTGTGCATGTGTGTTAGCAGTGTCAGTGTCTATGTGCATTTGAGTTAATGTGTCTGGTTGTGTTAGTGTGTGTTAGTATCTTATTGTGCTAGTGTGTGTTTTAGTGTGCTGTCCCTCCTAAGATCAGGCTAGGGATCCGCCCCTGGTTAACATGTGTTGGCAAGAGAGGAATTCTGAGTCAATTAGCCCAAATGCTCAAAAAAAAAAAAGCATTAGAATGAGATATTTCTAGAATCCACTTCAGTTACTCCAATTTACACAAAACAAAGCCATTGGACAGCTAAAAATCCAAAAGGAAATGTAATAGTGAGAATCAAGATAAAAATATCAACCTAGGATATTTCAAATATCATGCTGTGTCAAAGAGCCAAAACTTTTATAGACTGGAAACTCTTAGAGTAGGTTAATGTAAGACTGAACTTGTTCCCTTTGATCAATCAGCACCACATGACGATGTTACAATCAATTATTCATAGCATTCTCAAGTACACAGAAGAACATCATAGGGCAAAGTAAGTCACCAAGCCAGTCTCATTTCAACTTGTTCACATTTTTTTAAAAAAACAGATGTTTCAGCAAGAAAATAAAAAGAGGCCTTCGAACATCTAGGAGCTTGCTGAACTCCAAAGCTGGATGACATTTCAGAAAGGTTAAAATTGTAAATAGTAATTGTTGTTTTCAGAAAACTTGCTGTAACTCATTGTCTAGAGATACTAGGATTTCTGTGTTTGCCATGACCTACACTCTGCAAACATGTCCTTTAACTCAGAAATGTGCAGTGATCCATCTTTGGATGGAAAATGATTTTGCTATTTTTATGAATGCAGTTTCAGTTGGCTTGCGTATTAGTAGGAGGGTAAGAAGCGCAGACAGTTTTTGTTTTTTGTATACATTGTACAGCCAATACACTGTTTCTTGCAGCATGCTTACACCTGTTTGGTAGGCCTCGTTTTACACATTTATATTATTTGAGCCTGTGACTAGCTTAGCGCACCGACATTTTTTCTTTTCCCTGTTTGCACATATTTGAGGTTGTTGGCTCCTCATCAGTCTGGTTGCAGCTTGCTGTCCAGGGGTTAATGGGGAGGAGGTTTAATTGCACCTCCCCCAACACATTAATAAGGTTTTGGTAGCAGTATAAACTGCTTTGTGTGCCCACTATGTAGGAGGTGAGAGTAGGTTCTCACCCTATTGAGAGTGTGCCTTGACGTGGCGGGTGAGCTTAATTATGCTTTGGCCAATTCATATAACCAAAACCTCTCATTTATATTATGTTTATATATTTGTTGCCAACTTTATTAGGGTAAGAAGCGCAGACAGTTTTTGTTTTTTGTATACATTGTACAGCCAATACACTGTTTATTGCTGCATGCTTACACCTGTTTGGTAGGCCTCGTTTTACACATTTATATTATTTGAGCCTGTGACTAGCTTAGCGCACCGACATTTTTTCTTTTCCCCGTATTAGTAGGAGAGACAGATACCAACTTATCCTAGCCTATGCTACAGAGTTAAGTCCTCATTAAGGTCTACTGAAATGCAATTCACTACGGCTGGAAAAGGAGAACAAAGTTGCTTCATGAATGGAGCGTTTCCAGTGTTAGTTGAGAAGAACATGCTTGCTTATCATATCGTAAAGGATCAGGGTGACCAACATGGGTGTCCCAAGGCAAACAAAGTTGATAGGTTCACATGTTACAATGTTTACACCACCCTTAATTTCAAGCTGTGTTCATCTGTGTTTGAAAGTTACCTGCATTCATTTATTATTTGATTAATGCCACACAATTGCTAAAATGTGTTTGTAACCATCCTCTTAATGTCTGAAGATTTATGTCAAGTTTTCCCTTTTGCCACTGCCATTGGACAGCCATGCTGACTAGATTTAGCATAATGTCTGGATGACTCTAAAACGGTTTTGACTACTGAGTCCACAGTGTATACCACTCAGCATCACATCTGTAGCACCTCTAGAGAGGTGTGATCTCTCAGGTGTTATATAGAATACATATTAGACCTTTTCTCTAAACTTGAAAGGTTTGCTAGATGTGAGTATATGACAGTGTTCTACAGCCCTAGAAGTTCCAATAATGTGTATATGAGCAACAGAAAATGTAAAAAATGTGTGTGTGTGTGTATGTGGGGGAGCACTGGATAGTATTCTAGCTCTTTGGTCTAGATCTATATTTTTTACAGAATATTCATGCTAGATAAATCACTATTTGGTCCATTGTCAAACAATATCGTTTGTGTTTTTTAAGGGACTGAATACCAAGCATCAATGAGTATAATGATATTTCGTATGATTCCCTTCTCATGTTTTTTGTTTTAGAAGTAGAAAAGGCTAGATTTCTACCCCTGATTGTCTTTACCACAGTTTGCTCCTAACAAAAAGCCTTGCAGGTGTATGTAATCCATTTTCTTATAAATGCTATATTCCAGTTCACTGTGGTTAACGCAAAACTATGTTAAAGCTCTTGCTATTATTGATATTGATATATAACTCCCTACTTAGAACACTTTATTTCTTGAGTTCAATGAAAAATATAAAGTTTAATGTAGCTTTATGATTTATTAAAAAGCTACTTTATTTCGTACCATTCTCTGAAGAGTTGCTCGGAAGGCAGTCAGAAAGCTACCAGTTTGCTGTTGTAGTCCCCTGGAATATCCAGTAAAAGATATCATATATAATTCTGGAAGATTACACTTTGTATAAAAAGACATACATAAATACATATAATAGCAACCACAATGGTCACTAAACTAACTCTACCACCAAAAGGAATTAGGAAAACAACAACCACAAATATTATCATGGGTGGAGGATAGGACCATCAATGGTTTGCTGCTCATCAAAAAAAAATGATATACTTTATATTTTGGTGAAAACAACTGACACATTAAACAAAGCTAGAGCGTTTGATACCACATATACTGTAGTCGTGTGGACTACAGTATATGTGGTATCAACCATACATTAACATTCCCCTGGGGATCCCTAATGGAAATAAGGCAGTCAACAGACTGAAAAGAGCTTGCCAATTCTTATCCCCAGTGACAGGGAAAGCTTGTGTAGATTCCCATTTAATTAAGATATATGAATAAGAATGAGTGGATATAAGTTTGCCTTCTAATAAATAAGGTTTGACCACATGTACTGTTTAGTAATGAATGTTTCTTTTTATCACCCCTGAACACGGTAACAAATCAGATAATAGGGGTACCTGTCTGTCTATCTATCTACCTTAACCCTCTAGAAAACAAATCTATTATTACAGCATTCCAGATTTCTCTCTGTATTTTTAATGCATGCTGAGTTTGAGTCATCCCGTAATTTAACGCACCGCCCATTGCTGTCAAGTTAGAGTTAAAATTAGTTTTAACACATTTCATAGCTTAATGAGTCTTCCCTACTGACTTGCTTTTTTGGGGGATAACCTGTTAAGTACAATCTGTAGAACCTAAAGGTCAACATATTTTTTTTTCAAATTACTTTCTCGCAAATTTGAAAAAAATTGTATAATTTGAACTGCACAATAGAAGTGCTTTAATACATGCTAACAGAGCTGACAAAAATATAACGTACAGTTTATGAAATAATATATCATATTCTAAAGGATCCATATAATATTTCTTTTTGTGACACAATGTTGTAGATTTTGTCGGTGCTCTAGAGTCAGATCCAAACAAACATTCCCATGACCTACAAAACTTCCATCTTCATCTTTTGCAGTTGGCATAAACCATACATTAACATTCCCCTGGGGATCCCTAATGGAAATAAGGCAGTCAACAGACTGAAAAGAGCTTGCCAATTCTTATCCCCAGTGACAGGGAAACAGAGAAACACAACAACCCTTTGGATTTCAGATAATTACGACAATGTTTAAACACTGCATGATGTTTAAAGGGGTGGGACAGGCCAGTAGACTGTTAAATGCATACCAATGATTTCTTAGCTAGTTGTTCTTTTCTTTTATGTACCATAAGCGTATGAAAATATTGCATTAAGAAGAACACTAGGAACATGTCATTTAATGAGAATGTAAAGCATACATTGTTTTTATTTTGTACTGAAAAGCTGGTGATACTAATATTGGAAATGGCTGACTCTACAATAATTAAATCACAAATTCAGAATGTCTTCTTTTAGGTTTCAAGTCAACAACATGCTCATTAAAATGCATGAATTCATCAGACTCACCATGCTTATTAAAACATTATACTGACCATGCTTATTAAAACAAAATACCGACCATATGTATGCCACTGTTAATACTTTTACCAAACTATGTCTGATGTATTTTTATGAGACAACCTCAACACTAATAAGTGTCTTGATCAAGGTTGTATCTCAACAAAAAACCCTCTGGGACATCAGATTTTACATATGTGAAAAAGAAAGTGCACCCTCTTTGAATTCTATAATTTTACATATCAGGACACAATAACAATCATCTGGTTCTTAGTAGGTCTAAAGATTAGTTAAATACAACCTCAGATGAACAACAACACATGACATATTACACAGTGAATGTTTTATTGAGGTTGCTGATAATCAATTAATCAAGAGCATTGAATTAGCAGCACCTGTCTGCTACTTAGCATCTTAATTCCTATTGCATCAATAAGTGTGTACTTATAAGGCTGTTTTTCACACATGGCTTCTCCATTTTAGCTTTATTTTTTGCTGAATAAATCATGACATAGTGTAATATGTCATGTGTTGTTGTTTATCTGGGGTTGTTTTTACCTCATTTGAACACCAAAGAGGGTATACTTTCTCTTTCACACAACTGTACACATCTGTTATATCCAATCCAGGCCATGATACTTTCATTTATCAGAATAACCTGGATAGTGTGTTAGTGTTGAGTAAATGGTTATGTTTGTGTGATTGTCTGAGTCGGTGTGTTAGTATGAGTATGTTAGTATGAGTCTCTGAATGAGTGTATTAGTATGTTAATCTGTGTGCATGTATGTGTCCGTGCCTGTGTGCGTGTGTGTGTGAGTGTCCAGGTGTGTGTGTGCTAGTGTGGGTGTGTCTGGATATGTTTAACATACTTAGTGTGTGTCTGTGTGCATGTGTGTCTAGGTGTGTGTGTGTTAGTGTGAATGTCTGCATGCTTCTGTGTTTGTATAAATGTGGGTATATTAGTGTGGATACATAAGTGTGTGTGCGAGTATGTTTGGTGTGTGTCTGTGTACGTGTGTGTATTAGTGTTGACTGGTTATGTTAGTGTCAGTGTCTGTGTGCATGTGAGTTAATGTATCTGGTTGTGTTAGCGTGAGTCTCTGAATGATAGTGTGTGTTAGTGTCTTGTTGTGCTACTGTTAATATGTGTGGATATGCAAACTCAGTCGAGTCTGTTTAGTCAAATTAATCCTTAACTGAGACATTAAAATGAAAAATTTCTAGAACTGCAATTTACACAAAACAAAACTGTTGGACAGCTAAAAAAACAATAGAAACATCTTATTACATAGAACAAAAAGCAAAGTTTTTGGCTCCTGAATGTAAGTAAAGTAAAGGGAGCCATCACCTAAGAGACACATACCAGCAGTGTTATAAAATGTAGAACAAAAATAAAACCCTTCTGTTTCTAATGACTACTGGGCATGACCTCAAGTCAGATCGGGACATTGATGAATATCTCAAATTACTGTGCCATAAATTAAGATAATTATAATTTGGACTTTAATGCAAATTTCTGTTGTGGCACATGCTTTCATTTTTCTAGTACAGGAAGTGACAAGTGATGGATGTTTTCCTTAAAATGAAGATACACAAAATATCACTTGGACTCCAGCCACTGGAGGTTACGCAGAAAGATGCTAAGTTTAACCCCTTAATGACAATTGCCGGTCCTGGCACGGCACGGAAAAGCATGTGCTTTACGACAATTGACGTGCCAGGACCGGCACGTCTTTAAACGGGTGCAGAAAGCGATCTACTATCGCTTTCTGCACCCAAAAAGCGTTGCTGAATGCCTCGACCTCGAGGCATTCAGCAACGCCGCGATCGGCACGAAGGGGCCATCTCTGGCCCCTCCACGGGGCGTCAACATCCGCCATACTTTGTATGGCGGCGGACGCCCGTTTTAAAAGCGTTTAGGAGGCGATCGACGATCGCCTCCTAAACTTAAATGGTGTCGCTGGAATGCCTCGATCAGGAGGCATCCAGCGACACCAAACACTAACCTTTTGATGGGCTGTGACCGCTCCGGAGAGCGGTCACAGCCGCAGCTGCCGGCAATCTTCGCCATCAAGGAAGATGGCCGCCGTCCTGTAACAGGAACCACAAATTTTAAAAGTTTGCTAGATGGTCCAGACCATCTAGAGAACTTTGGCTCCACTTGCAGGTTGAATACAGGTACTGCATTCACCATGCAAGTCAATGGAGCCCAGCTTTCTAATCACAGTGTGATTAGTAAAAATAAATTAAAAAATAAAATAAAATTAATAATAATTAGAAAAAAATAGTAAAAAAACAGTAAAATGTAAAAATCATTTCCCACTGATGTCACTATCAGGGGAACCTCCAAGTTGAAAAAAAATGTTAAAATTTTTTTTAAAAAAAATAATAATAAAAAAAAAATATATATATAAAAAATATATTTTTGTGAGCAAGTCCTAAAATTAGCATATTAGCTTAAAACAATTCTCGCATGGAAAGAGTTAAAATACTGGCATATTAAATGCCCGTGGGGTGTCTACTTTTAAAAAATGTATGATTTGATGGGGTAAATTGAATGGGCCAGGTTCAACAACGTCCCAATTAACACGGGGGGAAGGATGGCCACACATCTAATTTCCAATTAGAAAAATGCACACGTACCAAATGTGGCCTTTTAGTTCCCCCAAAAAATGACAAACCCATGCATGTGGGGTATCACTGCACTCAGGAGATGTTGCTTAACACATTAAGGGGTGTCGTGTGACAGCGGCATATACCAGGAGCTGTAAATTCATACATAAAGTAGGTGTGTGTGGGAAAAATACACACACAAAAATATTACTGCAAACTTTGAAAAAATGCTGGTGGTAAAATGTGTGCATGCAAAGAGTTAAAATACCAGCATTTAAAATACCCTGTGGTGTCTAGTTTTGAAAAATATATGGTTTTGTTGGGCACACTGAAATGGCCCGGCTCAAAGATGTACCAAATAGGGCATGGGCAGTGGATCCCAAATGCCAAAGTTCAACATTGAAAAAAGCGCATGCCCCAAATGTGGCCCTTTTGCCCCAAAACAGCCAGGCAAAATCATTCATGTGAGGTATCGCTGTACTCAGGAGATGTTGCTGAACACATATTGGGGTGTTTTGTGATAGTGACATATACGAGAACATTTTAATTCATACCTGAATTAAAATGTGTGTGGAAAACCTAATGCAAACAAATGACTACCACAAAGTTTGACAAAGACTGGTGGTAGATATGGTGCATGGAAAGAGTTAAAATACTAGCATTTTAAATACCCTGGGGTGTCTAGTTTTCCAAAATATATGGGTTTATTGGGCACACTGAAATGGCCCGGCTCAAAGATGTACCAAATAGGGCATGGGCAGTGGATCCCCAAATGCCAAAGTTCAACATTGAAAAATGCGCATGCCCCAAATGTGGCCCTTTTGCCCCCAAACAGCCAGGCAAAATCATTCATGTGGGGTATCGCTGCGCTCAGGAGATGTTGCTGAACACATATTGGGGTGTTTTGTGATAGTGACATAAACGAGAACATTTTAATTCATACCTGAAGTAAAATGTGTATGACAAAACAAATGCAAAAAAATGACTACCATAAAGTTTGACAAAGACTGGTGGTAGATATGGTGCATGGAAAGAGTTAAAATACTAGCATTTGGAATACCCTGGGCTGTCTAGTTTTCAAAAATATATGACTTGATGGGGTAAATTGCATTGGCCGGGTTCAAAGATACCCGAAATGGCACAAGGGGGGAAGAATTACCAGATTTGGAAAAAATGGCTTTGAAATAGCAAAACGCTACCTGTACTTATTGCCCCATAATGTGTAGAAAAAAGCAAAAAAACATAAAAACATTGGGTATTTCTAAACTCAGGACAAATAGTAGAATCTATTTAGCAGGTTTTTTCATTACCTTTTATAGATGAGTAAAAGATTTTTCAACTAAAAGTTAGAAACAGTCATTTTTTTCAAAATTTTTCACCATATTTTATAATTTTTTTAATAGTAAATAATGTGATACAATCAAAACAATGTCATCTAAAGAAAGCCCTTCTTGTCCTGAAAAAAAAAATATATAATGTGTGTGGGTTCAGTAAACGGGAAAGAAGAAAATTACAGCTAAACACGAGCAGCGCAGAAATGTTAAAAAGGCCATTGTCACAAAGGGTGCAAAAAGTAAAATCAGCCTTTGTCTCGAAGGGGTTAAAAACGCTTATCACCAGAGCAACCAATAGAATGTTTCCGTTAATTAGACAATTTCATTGGTTGTTACTTCATAGCAGAATAACTCTTTATACTGTATTCTAGAGCTGTACACCTGTCCCTGAATACTATAATCACCTTATTCCTGCTACAGCTGGTCACCTGCATATAAAACCTACCTAGTAACATTTAGGTCATCCAGTATTGAGTATTAGTGAAACCTCAAGGCACCTCCAAGTCTTGCTCAGCAATAGGGAAGCCAATCAAATCACATAAGCAGAGTAATACCAATCCGTCCAGGCAATTACCAAGCTAGTGTTGCCACTTTATCTTTGATACAGGTTGTCTTGGGCCTTCTGTAAGGGCAGTTCAGACCTGAAATGTGAGGCACATCTATCAAAAACCATCATAGAAATACATGTTGACATCTATGGCTGTTTGGGCTCTTTAGGCATATTGAACAAGGGGAGTACTTCTGGAATGTCCTTTGTAATCCTTATTACAGGGGATGTCCTTATAATCCTTAAATTAGACGATATACGCCTGGTTGCCATATCATAGATCTGGAGTTTCTCAAGTGTTTTTGTAATAGTTTCTGACAATGTAGAATCTTCACCAGCATATCACACTGATCTCAGCATAAGGGCTGCCCAAAATGTGAGGCCAATCACCCCATCAAGAGAGCCAGATATTTATTTTTGCTTATATTAGACTTAAAAGTGAAAATATGGACCCTTGCTTACTCTGTCTAGAGAGATTTCAACTTCACCTCAATCTTTAGGATCACAAGGGCAGAAATTCCTGCCATTCAAAATCTAAGACATAAATACTGGGGATTTTGTCACATTTTATGCCAATATATTGCTTAGCCCACCACTACGTCAAAGTACCCCATGTTTGGCAAGTCATATTTAATTTTTCATGGATATATCGCTTACCAAGGAGCCGAATCAATAGGACCACATTGCATTTTAACCTAAATGAGACTCACAAGCCATTTAAAGCCTTCTCTGGACACCATTAATGAGGCACCTGTATGGCAGGAGGGGTAGCACAAAAGCTATACAAACACAGAGGAGCGCATTAACACATTTCTATACTTTTTAATGTGTTCTTGCCTTCCTGAGATAGTTCTGCCTTTTCCCGCATTGTAGATAGCTGACATTTGCTGTCTTCCAGAAAGGCTCAGGAAGGCAACTACTGAAATGAATTTGATGATCATTTGTAAAAAAATTAATCTGGCCTTCACTTAATAAGGTTAGCTGAAATTCTGTGAATGGGGCAGCATCATGGAAGCAGCTCAAGGGTTAATGAATACTGAGTTGCTGGGAATTAGTATTTTTGTAGAGATGAGTAGAGATGAGTTTCTTTCGAATGTGCAGGTGAACTGGTGTAAACAAATTAGTTTACATATTGTGTGACATGCGGCATTGCCGGCATATTTCTCTTGTTCTTTAGTTAATAGTTAAAAAAAAAAAATACTGGTGCAAAATTTAAATAAGAAGAATGATAAAAACGATTTAACTTTTAATTAGGCCTGAGTTTTAGTTTTTTTTTTTTTAGTATTCCGTATGTTTCGATCTACTCTGTCATTGCTAGATTTTCCTTTGACGCATTAAATTCAAAGGCATCAGATCAGGTTAAATCACTACACTGGACAACATCTTCTTTCCATCACTATGTTTCGTTAGAGCATTAGTTTAGATGATGCATTGTGACTGCAGTAAGCCAATTGTGGAATATCATGCAGAGAATATAGCATCAGGAGCTGTCAGGTTAGAAAACTAAAAGCCAAACATGCATGCAGGGTGTCCTGACTTGGAAGACAAGACTATGACATATCGTGCTGACTGAAGCCCATTTAACGCATGGGCGGTAGAAAACAAATATAGAAGACAGATGCCATTTTTTACGTTACAGAGAATTTTACTTGTTCAATGTTTTTTTTTTGTTTAGGGTTTTTTTTTAGTGCTCTTTTGAACTAAACACAAAAGTAATAAAGGCCCATAGATGGCTCCATGTGAAAATCATTTTCCATTCACCTGACACTTAAAAGGAATGTGGAAAGAGATGTTTCGATTTATCTTTTAGCGCTCAAGCAAAGGGGTTACTTCAAAACACAAAATAGTCTCTGGCTGCATGAAAGCAGATGGAGAGATACCAAGATATAATAACAAGAACAATATCTTGTATTTTTAATGCATGTTGTCCATTTTGCATGAACTCAAGTGTGCCATACTACATGAAAATGGGTGCAGATGTTTTTTAGTTACTAGAGTTGGAAAATTAGACTTTTGCTGTGGGAGTAGCATTAGCCAATCACATGTATTGTATCTAAACATCAATGCTTTGTTGGATACATGTGCTTAGCTGCAGCTACTCCAACTGAATTCAGTGGGTGCTAAGCTTCCATTGACTTGGGGGTACCATTGAGTGTGTGAGAAGTCCACTAGAGGCAAGTGGAGAATACGTTATTTAAGACAGCGATCCCATTTTCCCTAAAAAAATATACAGTTTTAAGGACTGTATTGCACTTTTACTACACCTTTGCAAACATATAGTCATAGTTCCATGTATATCCATCTACCAGTTATTTAATCTATGTATGTCTGGTCTTATATTTATGTTTGGTGAGCACAATGAAAATCAATGATTTTTATGTTCAAAAATCACTCAGCAGAACACTGAAATCCATCACTTATTGTTTCATACTGCTGTACTAATGACCATGGGCAGACATCGGGGCCTAGGGGTGTACTGCCTCTAGGAATAATGCCACAATTACATATGCTAATGAATCCACTGACTCAGCATGTGGAAGACGCGTGTTCTCCTGATAATTCTGCTGTAAAACACTTGTTAACTTTCCCCTTTAAAGACATGTCCTGTCCAATTAACACTAGTACATTAATCAACTACCCTTTTTATTGGTGTAGTACCTTTTTTTGCATTTCATTTAACACTTCTGAGGAAGAAAAATAATTCAGTGGGGTATATCTATAAAAATAAGTGGAACAGTTAGTAAAAGGTTTTGTTTATACTATATCTAGGTTTTTGTGAGCAGAAAACTTAGGTTTTGATATACACTGGAATGATGAGTTTATTGTTCTTGCATAAACATTGCATAACAACCTCATTAAAATTAATAAATATGTACACCTACATATTTTTTGACTGGGCATTTGGTTTTGTGCTAAGGGACTTAAATTTAGGGACTAAAAATAGGGGATGATTTGTTTTAATCCATGTGATGCATTGTTAGTTAGATGGGCTACATTTGTAAATTTTTTGAGTTTATATAAACCCAATTTAGATGATCATAGTCTGCAGTGCTGCGGGGGACCTGGATCCTCCTCTCTGGCAGCCAGTGAATGTCTGCGCTATGCATGCAGACAACCTCTGCTGCTGCCTGACACTTCTGCCAGGGCTTCTATGAAGGAGCTTCTGCGTGACATGACCTTCTGGTGCTCTGTCACAGAAGCCCCAGCGGATGTCCCGGTGAGCAACAGAGGATGACTACGCGCATCGCACAGACATTCACCGACTACCCCTACTAGACACCAGGGAGTCTGAAGCACTGGGGACAAGTCTGGGGATGGATTGGTAAGTCTGGGGGCAGAGTGGCATATTAAGGGGGCAGAGTGGCATATCAGGGGGCATAATGCATATATGGGGCAGAGTGGCATATCAGGGAGGCAGAGTGGCATACTGGGGGGTATAAGGCAAACCTGGGAGGCAGAGTGGCATAAAAGGGGGGGTAAAAGGCATATATGGGACAGGGTGACATATCAGAGAGGCAGCGTGGCATGTATAGTGGGGTATAAGGCATATCTGGGGCAGAGTGGCATATCAGGGAGGCAGAGTGGCATACTGGGGGGTATAAGGCATACCTGCAAGGCAGAGCGGCAAAAAAGGTGGGGTATAAGGCATATATGGGACAGGGTGACATATCAGGGAGGCAGAGTGGCATATATAGTGGGGTATAAGGCATATCTGGGGGACAGAGTGACATATAGGGGGTATAAGGCATATCTGGGGGACAGAGTGGCATAATGGGGGTATTAGGCATATCTGGGGGGCAGAGTGGCAAGCTGATGGGCAGATGTGAATAACTGGGGACAGATGTACATAACTGGGGGGCAGGTTGGCAAATAAAAGAAAAAAAAAAAAAGAAATGCATTTTACTCAATCGTAGCTCTTATTAAGACTAAGATCCAGATCCTCCGCAGCGCTGCAGGACACTTGGATCTTCCCCTCTGGCAGCTGGTGAACGCCTGCGTGATGCATGCAGACAACCTCTGCTGCTGCCCAGCATTTCTGCCAGGGCTTCTATGATGGAGCGCTGGCATGACATTACCTTCTGGTACTTGATCATAGAAGCATCCTTGGTTTCCCTGCCAAGGGACTGGAAAATATTGTCAGTAGATCACAACTGGCTGGTTAACACTCTGGGTTGTCAGTCTATTAAATATATGAATTGAGCTTTGAGTATTCCTAAACAATATCATTTAATAAAAAAAAGCTGGTTTCTAAAACTGTCACTGAATGGAATTATTATATTCGATCTCTGACAGTTAGGTATGCTTAAAAACATTTGGAAATAATAATAAGAAAATGTTACAGTTGTTTAAGACAAGAATTTCCACTCAAATGAGAAAATGAAAAGCTTTCAAATGAACTAATGAATGACCATTCACCTGGTAACGTAATCTAAATGGAGAAAAAAAGATAACATGCAATTATAATAGGGAGAGTCAATTTGATAAAGAAATCACACTCCACTGCTGAGTATTTTGAAATGCAGTTTTATTTGTACTTAATATGCCACTTACCGAGACTTCTAGTTTCCCTGCCTCTGTAAATTGATTTTATTTTGCCTCATTAGTTGGAGAAGCCCTGCAGGTTTGCTTCTTTGCATTGGTTGTGATAAATATGCAAATTGTATTAATACCCAAACCTTATAATATAAACTTCTATGATATCTTACGGCTATCCAACAAAGGGGAAAGCATGCTGAGGGAGGTATACTGCAATCTGGAAGTCTGCATGACTCTCTGCTAGTAGCTCAGATTCTTGCACCGTATACTACTTTCAAGACTCTGTGCAACGAGTCAGTGTGTGCATGTGTAAGTGTATGGTGGTAGAGCAAGCTGGTGCGTTAGTATGTTTGTGTATATATTCTCTGTTTGTACTCATTACTATGATCCACCTATGTCCACCTATAGCAAAGCCCCCAAATCTGGCCCACCTACTGTAGATGTCGGTAAAACTTGGGTCACCACTGGGGTAGGGGAATGGATCATGAGGACCCCAATCCTGAATGTAGAATACATGACCAAAGCAATATCCAGTAATGGAAAGATGAACAAAAATGTCTAGTTTGGGAGATATTCATGTTCCTTGTCTGATTTTGTTTCTCAATATTTCTTTGGTATAAGAAAATCACAAGATCAGACAATAATAGAAAAGTGAGAATGACTGTTTACTGCAGGACACCTGGATCCTCCTCTCTGGCAGCTGGCAAACATCTGTGCGACATGACCTTCTAGTGCTCCATCATAGAAGTCAGGGTCATCTTATTTTCGAGCAAATACGGTATTTATGATTTCCACTTGTGGTTTTAACATTTTACATAGTTACATTGTAAAAAGACCGAAGTCCATCAAGTTCAACCCTTCTTCTTAACCTTTCTACTCTTGATTCAAAAGAAGGCAAGAAAAAACCTAATTAAGCTACTTGGAATTCTTCCATCAGGGGGGAAAATTCCTTCTTGACTCCAAAAGGCAATCGTATTTCTCCTTGGATCAAGAAGCTCTAAAATATTAATTCTATTTATAGCCCTGTATACCCATTTTGAAGGTATCTAATGTATTTGATAACACCACCCCCCTTGGCAGTGAATTCCATACCTTTATTGTCCTCACTGTAAAGAATCCCTTCCTTTGTCGTCTATGAAACCTGCGCTCTTCCAGTCTCAGAGGGTGACCTCTTGTTCTTTGTATATTTCTGTTAATGAACAGGTCACTGAAAAACTTTTTATATTGACCCTGCATATATTTATATAATGTTATCATATCCCCTCTAAGAGGACATTTTTCCAGTGTATATAATTTTTACTTTTTTAGTCTCTCTTCATAACTTAATTTATTTATAGAACCAATAAAAAAATAGCACATGTTACTGTAGATTAGAATGCATTGTTTAAACTATAATCATTTATAGGATGCTAGCAGATTTCATAGGACTGTTGCCTCAACATGAAGAAGAGGGCCTTGCCTTTGTGAGTTTACAATCTATTACATTGTTAGTAGGAACTTACAATGAGCAGAAGACATGCACACCACTCATAGGTTTATGAGCACGATTTTCCACAATAACCCTGACACAAGGTCTGTTGTCCTGCCTAAGAAGCATGTAGCTAACCAATACTCATGTGTGAATACAATTGTCATCAGACACTATGCAGAGTGTGACACGTCTTATTTCGTTCAGGCATAGGATGCAATTGGCATGTGTTGACAACAACTTGTGTCACGACACCCGATCTTCGTGTAAGTTTGTCAAACACCAACTAAACAGTGCCTAGTTGTTCTGGTGCGCCTCCCCAGTAGTGTATCCTTTATTGCTTCTCCTGTTCCCCTTGCTTGCTTCGTCTAGATTATTGATGTTTTGCTTTGTTAAAGCTGATGAACCTTTGTTGCTGGCCCTGACCTTTGAACTTTGCTTGTTAATTATCATGTACTGGTACATCATCTGTACATGGCACAAATGGAACATATTACTCATTTAAATTACATCATGAACAACTAATTACCTATAAAACATGAAGTGCTATGACACATCGAACGAAACACAAAATTTGACCTACTGTACATGCTGTGCATCGTATGTTAAAGAAGAATACAAACCCTTAATAGAAAAGACAAAACATATTGTTGCATATCTTTTATTTTAGTGTATAGCGCCAATTACACTTCAAAATGTTTCATGTGTATGCACAGCCTACACGTGGCCCTGACTGTTTCCAAGTATAATTGGTTAACACTTTCAACTTTGTTCTCTGATTTCTGCATACATTATTTGCATAGTATAGTTTCTGAGGTTGAAACGTGGGAGTCTTGCAAAGCTCAGACATTTATCTAGAACGGTATTAGAAGTGTCTAAAACCTAGGAACACTGAAACAGACAGACTAAGCCCTTAACAAGCCTGAAGAAAATGCAAAACCGTACAGGTAAAAATACCATGGATCAGACTGTCAATTCTTTCCCTTTGTATGCAGTTCTTTTTATGACTTGCCAGGAATATAAATACAGTATATAACCAGTTTACATTGAGTTACAGATTTACAGCTAGTGAATCTCATATGTTCCCCTATTCTGTGATATGACCCACCTCTTGTAACTCAAGAGGTTACCTTTTGTTTATGTAAATCCATAGAATAGAAGAAATAGAAGAATTTGCCCATTTGTCCTCAGGAAAAATCAAGATTCTGATCTTAATCAGTCTAATTCCTTATATGTTTAAATTGCAGTATTTAAACATCTGATCCTCAAGTTTTAGACTATGGTCTCTTGTTCTAATGTTTCTCATCTGCAATAAACGTCCTTCCTGTACTTATATCCCCTCTGTCTTCCTTCCTCCAAGCTATATGATTGGCCCTGGATTTATTATACAGCATGGCAACAAACATACAAAAAGTTAAAAAAAAAAAAAACCTATTTAATTAACAAAGTAATTAACACACCTGATCGCAACATCACAAGTCTGCCTGGAATTACATGTAGAGAGAGAAGCAACTGAGGCTGCCTTAATCCACAGAAGAACTGTTGTTGATTTTCCAAGATTTGGTTACAACCTACATGCCAAGTTCCTTAACCCCTTAATGACAAAGCCTGTACATGTACGGGCTCAAAATGCATTGTTTTCAATGGGTTTAGGAACCGCCCATTGTCCTTAAGGGGTTAAAAGACTGTTTGTGTGTACCTAGAAGAATTGATGCTGTTTGGAAGGCAAAGGGTGGTCACACCCAAATATTGATTTAGATTTTTATTCTGGTCACTCACTTTGCATTTTTGTTAAATTATAAAAATAAATTATTAACACGTCTATATTTTCTGAACAGATTTTTTTCACACCTGCCTAAAATTTTAGTGCAGTAATGTATATATACATACAACATTATTCAAGGCAATAAAAATAACACTAGGAGTGACTTTTAATTAGAGCACCAGTAAAAGATAAATAGTCCAAATTAGAAATTGTAAAACACAAATGGATGTACCGTTTATTTTTATGTGTGTTTAGATTCAAGAAGTGTGAGTTTAAACACAAATATTTATCACAGTTCTTCCCTGTTTCACAATATATAACAGGAAATTGAATTAGGAATATATAACAGGAAATTGAATTAGGAAACATCACTTCTATATGAACCTACAATCATAATGCTGCCATTATATACACACATAAAACGAATACTGTGTCAATTATAAATATACATTTTGTTTTTCCTAAATACCAATGGCAGCATCCATAAAAATGTTTGGGATCACAGGTGAGGGACTAAGAAGAAGCAAATGCTTCCAAGGGGAGATTCTGGTCTAATAATCTATGTTTCTGTTTATTGTGAAGAATTAGTCCACCAACCTGAGTGTCACCTATTTCCAATTTCCAAATAAACATGTACGGTTATATAAATGGGTCATCATAAGAGAATCAAGCTTTAGAATACCAGATTTCTGGGTTTTTTGTTTGTCTTGGGTTTTTTTTTTTACCAGAAAATACATTGCCTGGTAGGTATGAGCAACAGCTGTGATCAGTAATTCTTTTAGATAAGCAAACAAATGGCTTGAACTTTTATGATAACCTGACTGCGTGAGAAAAACCCCCAAACTGAGCTATGAGTATCAAAATAAGGGGATTATGTCTATTTTTTTTCCAGGACTTCATACTTCAAGTGTGGTTAAAAGTCATGTAAAATTACTTTGTGATTAAAAGAAGGCAATTGCTACATTAGTAAGGAATGCTGGTGTCATGAGATTTGCCACACATGGAAGAAAATTATATTTTATCTGTTTATCAAATGTGATCTCAATTAGGATGGATTCCATGTTCAATGGAGTATTCAGGAGAACCTTATTTAATTAAACTGATAGGTCTCATTAGAAATCACAATGCAATAAATATATCAGACGGTTAATTTGTTGAAGTAATTTTAGGTTTTCTTTCATGCCAAAGACTTCCTTATTATGGTTTGTACTAAATTGTGTTTTTGCCACTCCTAATCTTCTTGGATAAGAAAATTGACCTAGTACTTCAGATTTGGAATTCAAAATACAAGGCAACTTTAGAGCACCATCATTTTCTATAGCTATAGTTTTCTTTTGTTTTCCCTGTTTTTGACTTTGTGTCTTTCTTTCAAAAATATACCTACAAGTACTTACAGAGCAGTATGTATTCCTGTTTACAAGAGCAATAACTATTTGAGCAAACAGAATTAAAATAGTGCATCTAAAATACTAGAGTCACCCTGCAAACATTGAAACATACAATGATGATCTCAGTTGGTCTCAAATAATAACCTTGCAAGAGAACAACTGTTGCAGAAAGCCATATGTAAAAAAAAAAGATAAAATAAAAAAATAGAAAAAGTTCTATGGTAGCTTCAACTACCGCACCTTAAAAGTAATCACTACAAGCTCTTGGAGGCAAGCGTAAGTGGTACGCAAAAATGTAAAGATTTTACTTTTGTGGAATTAGCACATCAGGCATCTCTCTGTGGAGCAATTAATTTGTGGATATTTGGTCCTTTATCTCTCCAGAGAAGGTGTCAGTGGACAATAAGCACAGGGAAGAACATGACGGAGATAGGATTTCTAAGGTTCTGAAAACATTCAGAAATTTGCTACAGGAATTTTGGTTTTGGTTAACATTTTCCATAAAGATTGTTGTTTATGTGGACTTCATTTGGGGCACATGTAAGAGCCAAGACGGTTCTACTTGGTAGCGTTATGATGGAGAATGTATTTTTTGTCCAGAGATTTGTTAGAATATGAAGTCAACTCAGGATGCACCTCGCATGAAGGCGCAGAAGCATTCACCCTCCCACAGGGGCCGGCTCTGGAAACATCTCAGGGAGGGTTTGCCACTGAAAAAGTTTGATTTTCAGTGAAAGCCGCTACAAATACTTCAACACAAGTACATTTCGGTATGACTGTGTTTCAAAAAGTTGTGGGATTTGGGACCCAAATACCCAGTGGCAGAGTGGCGAAACGGGATTACGCTGGTGAAGATCAGCGCAATGTGGTGGTGGCTAGACATGGACAGTTGTTGGGGCCAGAAGCACGTTGATTTGAGCTTGGTTTTTCGGTGGGTTTTTATATTGCTTTTGAGATTCAGGATGAGGGTTGCTTTTGCAGACAATCTGAGGCTGGCGGCTGAGAAGGAAGATCTATAAATACAAAGCACTATAGTGCGCATACCACCACCAAATAAAATAAATTGGATACAAACCCCAAAAAGGTTAAAATTATTAGCAGAGAGGATTCTCCAGATGTAACAAATGGGTAATTAAGCTACTAAAGTAGGAACCGGAAAGCGCCACATTCTTAACATTCTATCTGTGTACATGTTTGTGCAGTACTCCCACTGCTAACAATAGCCTTGAAAGGAAAAAGGATCAGATCCGTAGCACCGCCAATAACAGCAGACAACGAACTATGAGACTTTTAAATGGTCATTTTTATTACCTTGCTTGGCTGTCAACATTTAGAACTCGTCACTCGGCGGGTGAAACGCCTCACGCGTTTCTTGTCTGACACTGATGCTTCAACATGGGCATATGGGCTAAGGGGGCTTCTGTTCTTAAATAGTATTACCCATAATACTTTGTGATATTAAAGGGATGGGAGGGAGGGGTCAGATCTCCATTTAAGCTTAACTCCACCCCTCCCCATTTTTTCTTAAACTGCTCTTATACACGTGCTCTAATACAACACTAGGCTAGCCCAGCAGCAAAGACGTGTATCTCTACACATAATGAAATTCATTCACATTTGTAAATACATGAATACATGAAAAAAAAAAATAAAAAAAAAAATAAATATATATATATATGTACCAAGCCCACATGGACAATTGTATTTTTAAGGCATGAGCACGTTTTGACAAACAATGAACTATGTCCAATTACGGTAGAGGTGGAGCTCTTGGGGGGGGCAGTTACGGAACAAACGGGTATCATTTTGGTGTGATAAACAACAGATGGTTTGCACAGTGAATCATATTTCTGCTTCATCCGGGCCAGTGGTTGAGCTTTTGCATCATTTAGTATTGCAGTGTTTGGACTTAACTTCATGGGTGAGGGCATTTCACATTCCTGAAGGTATTGGGTTCAGCTCTCATTTTTCTGGTTTGATTTTTTGATTGCGTTTGTTGGGCCTTGGGGATGTGACTAAAGGGTTGGAAGAAGTCAACAGATTGGTTTGATGTGAGACGTCCAGTAACTTTGGGCATGTTCTTAAAAAAAATTTCAGGATTTAGGTAGGGTTTGTCTAATTTTAAGGCTTGCGTATTAGTGAACTTGTTGCGTCAAGTAAGGCTGGGAGATTAGCATTTCAGGATCTGACTTGGGGGGATCATTTGTTTACATGTCAGTCTAAAATTGATGGGAGGGGAAATAGTTGGTCAACGGTTATTAAAGGAATTGGGGTGAAGGTTGCTCTGTGAGTGTTATTGAGAGGTATTTGCAGGTTGAGGGTAAAATGGTTTAATTTTCTAACACAAGAGGACGGTCTACCTCTGACAATGTATTATTTTCAGCCGGTTTTTAAGAAAGTTTGTGGTATAGCTGCCAAAGAGATTGGGAAACACTTGAATCAAGGTGACAACAGAGTCAGTGCAAGTGGGTTTACCTGAGAGTGAGTTAATGAGATGGACATCAAGTTATGTTTATATTCAACCTCATTTAGTTTAAGTACTTTTGTTGCAGATTTTCCTCCGTGCTAGTGGATGGTTGGCAATTTGTTTATCCACTGGGGAGAGCAGCATGCTGCAGAGTGCTTTCTGGAGGTACTTGTTTCGGATTTCAGGACTTGGAGGTTGTGTGCCATTGTGGCCTTCGTTGGTCACAGGTATTGCCAGAGTTGTTTTTCATGAATAATACTTTTACTAAGCCGATGATCCTGTTTCTGCAACACTATTCCTACTTGGCTTTTCACCATCACTGCAACTTGACCTGTGATTTGGTACCCTCATTTCTGCATTGTTTGTAGCCCAATGGAACAAACTATCAAGAAAAAGAGAGCAAGTATATAATGAACGAATGGGCTAATTTTTTCATGCAATTAACCTGAGTCAGCATGAAAGGAGCAACAGTTGATTTATGTCATCTATTTAATGCAATTCTTAATCTAACCTGCTAACCTGTTTTAAAGACAGAAAGAAAGGAGGCTAGGAAAAATGAAATAACAGCAACTTAAAATCAATAAGGGAATGTGGATTTCTTTCCCTGTGTTGTATACAAGGGGTTACTGGTATCTGGAAACTGTATCCCTATGCCACTCATCCTTTTTCAACTCCACAAAGTATTTAAAGGGATATTATCATAAATATAACAGATTGAAATAATGATTGAAAACGATAAGAACTTATAAATGTAACCGCCCCTGATGGCCTTGAAGGAATGTGGTAAGGCTATGATGAATGAGATTTAAGCATCATCCAATTATAGAAAACAGCTTTCCCTTTGCATTTATATGACATTAAACAGTTGTACTTGACTAGGCTTATACAGTATTTTTTTTTTAATGGAAGACATAAGGAAAAATTAAAATCTCATTGCCAGTTTCACCAAACAATGTACTGTTAAATAAATTACTTATTTGATGTACTATAACTGTTATAGACGCATGCCTGTGGTTCTGTCTTAAACGTACAAAGTGTCCCTGCCACTATAACTTAACATGTTGATACTTTTTTTATATGTTTACTGTTCTGACTGTTAATAATCTTTTCTTCTGTTCCTAAAGAAACTTCTTTTATTCCATTACAAACAGATGACCCTGTAAAGTCTGCGAAATGCAATGTTCCCTTGAGAGGTTCTAGTATTGACCTTGAATACATCTGAATAAAGCAATTATTTTGCTTTAAAATAGCCGAAACCCATCAAAATGCTTCAGTTGCAGTCCCAGGAAACCCTTTATCCATCTCTGGCAAGTTGAAAGTGACCAGTGCCAATGTTATTTTGCACAAATAAAGCAATGACACAGGTCACCTTAACACCATTCAAAATAAGTCAATATTCCCTATCTGCATAGTCTGTTACCAAACTCTGAGTAACTTTGTAGTATCGGGCCTTAAAAAAGGGGGCTGCGTTTTTTAAATCATTGACTGATTATTGATTATTATGATTGGGGGCAGCAGCTCCTGCCAACATAATGTAATCAAAATGGGGTGGTTTGCACTTTTAAGACAGGATATTGACTTGTGGTAATCTGGTGAGTTTGTCTCCAAACGACATATACCCCCACTTCCTATTCAATCCACAAACACTACATAGGTATATGCATTTTTAATATCAATCAGATCATCCCTATGTGTTATCCCAAAACTTTGCACAGTGCTAAATATGCTCATAGGTTTCATGCCCCTCTGCATAATTATTTGACTTTAAAATTATCTGCATGGAAGTTCAGGCATTTACCTATATTGTGGTGTGACCCTCGCCAATGTTACACATCAGCCTTCAGTATGTAGCCAGGATTAGAACCAGCATCCTTGAGCATGGGAGATCATACATCCATGTCAGCACCTGAAGGCCTCGGGGTCACTGGGGTTCCTGTCTCCCTTCATCCTTATTCAGGCTCCTGGCACACATATGGCTCATCTGCAAATCAAGGACCTTTATTAACCGGGGTTGCTCCCAGTTTCCTTTGGAGCAATATTTCCTGGTCTTGACTGTTGTTCCTCCTTGGCATGGACTGATTATTGTTTCTGGTTACCACTCTGTACTGTGTTCTGGTTCTCACTTGCGTATGATCTTGGCTTGCTTGACCTTCATTTACATGTCACATGTTACGAGACTGTCCTTATCCTTATATCCCGCTCACTGTCATTTTTACTCCACCTGCTGACGGCGTTGAGAGTTGTGGAATTCCACAATGTTTGCCTGACCAGAGGACGGCAGGATTCCCCTTGGAACTCTCTGGTAGATCCCGAATCAGCTGCATTCTGCTAAAAATTTGAGCAGTTGTCACTCCCCCACAACGTTTTAGATCAGTAAGGTATTTGAGGACGTGGGAGGCAATTATAAGAGGCATCCAGAGATGTATGTGGTTAAGGGAAACCAGGGGAGCCTGTTTTTCGTACACCAGGACGTCTCACAGCAGGACATTAGGGAGAAGGGCGCCAGGCTGACGGCAAGAATGTTTACCTTGGGCGGAATAGGGGGAGTGGAGGATTTTGTTTCAACAAGCCCTATGTATAAATATGTGCCTTGTTTGGAGTCTACCAACTCCAAACAAGGTGCTGAACGAGTACTTGTCCATGCACAGAGACTTATGTCTGACCCACTACCTGCAGTCATGTCACCAATAGTGCAAAATACATAGAATATACTACATCCTATGACATGGACATAGTATTTATTGTTAACAATGCATAGGAGTAAATTACCGTATTCTTATTTTTTAAACCATGATTCCTATAAATACCGTATTTGCTCGATTATAAGATGACCCTGATTATAAGACGACCCCCCAAAATCTAAATATTAATTTAGGAAAAAAACAAAAAGCCTGAATATAAGACTACCCTATAGGAAAAAAAGTTTTACTAGTAAATATTAATTCATGTAAACAATATTTTCATATTTAATAAAAGCTATGATTGAGAAAAATATTTTTTTTTTATTTGCCAACCTGTCCCCCCAGTTATGCACATCTGCCCCCAGGGTTGCCACTCTGCCCCCAGAAATGCCTTATACACCCTATTTGCCACTCTGCCCCATGATGTGCCTTTTAACCCTCTATATGCCACTCTGCCTCCAGAAATGTCTTATACCCTCCTATATGCCACTCTACCCCATGATATGCCTTTTAATCTGGCATATAGGGGGTTAAAAGGCATATCATGGGGCAGAGTGGCATATAGGGTGTTAAAAGGCATTTCTGGAGGTGTATATATATATATATATATATATATATATATATATATATATATATATATATATATATAAACTGCTAACAGCAATCACACTCCTATCAAGCCAAGGCAGCCAGTACATGCTGGAACCTGAGGATGATAGGAGTGTGAGTACAGCCTCCCTATGCCATGCTACCACCACCCTTACACATCCATACTAACACACACTCATTCACAAACCTTTAAATACTCATTCATTCCATAAATCTCACACACACACACACGCACACACACGCGTGCACACACACACACACACACACACACACACACACACGCTCAAACCCCCCACCCCCTTACCTGAACTGCAGATCTCTCACTCGAAGACTTCTGCAGGGGCCCGGCTGTGAGTGCAACTTCTCTGGCCCCGCCCCCAGAGGAAGGAGGGGGAGGCAGAGTTATGTGACACTCTTCTAGCTTCCTATTCCCCTGCTGCTCGCGACCAAAGCCCGGTAAGTAGCATGGCCCCAGCGGACATTTTGAGGTCTTATTAGAAGACGACCTCGATTATAAGACGAGGGGTATTTTTCAGAGCATTTGCTCTGAAAAAACCTCGTCTTATAATCGAGCAAATACGGTATATGTCCTCAAAGTAATGACTGCAATTAGCGCACCACCAGGACTACAGTGTATGTACTGTTGCAATTTTAGGTTGCACACTTGATGTCAGAATTTATTACTACTTCAGAGCAGTCATTTCAGAAATAGATAATTTCAAATCAGCAGGATTTACCCTAGAGCTTGGCAAACTATGTCTCTGGATCCCTCATCTTGCATGCATTTGTTTTCTAAAATAGGAAGGATCCTTATGACCAGACTACCTTTCCTACTTAACATTTAAAGGCAGATAAGACCCATTCGGCCCATATAGTCTGCCCATTTATCCGGATGTAGAGACTTAGACCGTAAATATTTAAGATTTACAACTGAAATGTGACAGTGCCTACCTAACATCCACAGGTTAGTAATAACTTAGTAAACAATCTAGTCCTCAATCATAATTTTACTACTATGTGTCAATAACACGTGCAGGTGACACAGTGTGACAGTTCTTCCATCTCTTCCATGGCCTAGAAGCCTCTAAGAATCCTTGCTGCTAAAGACTGACTGAGTAACGGTTGAGAACAGACCGGCTTGTCAAGAAGAGAATTATGTGAACTTTCAATAGAAATGGCTAAAGCAAATGCATCCCGTTAGCATTTTGTAAAGTGTCTGTGATTTCATGGACTTTACCTTGGTGTCCCAAAGAGTCCTGAGTCTGAATTAGATTACTGGTGCCACATAGACTTTCTTTTGTTAATTGGACGTCCACAATACAGATGGCAAAGGAATGTTGTACCTTTTTTGTTGCTAGAACTATTTTTCCCGATATCTGTAACATATCATTATTGTTGGGTGGCAGTAAGACTTACTAATATCCCCATGGTTTGGAAAAATTGGTATGAAACCGTACCTCATCGATTTGCATTAACTATGTGAAAATAAACAGCCTTGGATTTCATACTGTACATCCAGTGCAGATCATTATTTGTACAAGCCTGAAAAACAGTGTTTTTTATTACAGTAAATTGACAGAGAAATTCATACGTGCTACAAATCCCCAAGCCACTAACTCAATCTCACATATTCAAAACATGTTCTTACAAGGTCAACCCATGGTCATTTTCTACAATACACAATTTTTAGTTTTGATTAAAGATTTATTAGCATGGGTACATAAACCGAGCTTTTGAATCCTGTTTTTCAGCTATAGGACGGTAATGGCTAATAAATAAATATATAAATAAAAGCGATACCTTTGTTTATAGCATGTTCCTTGTTTTACAATGACTCCCTCCAACCTCATGAGCTGTTGTCTCACTGTTAATGTAGCATAACACCTCATTGATTTTTCCTTGAACGTTCTGTGTGCGCAGTGAATAAAAAAAAGCCATCTTTAACCTCAGAAATGAAAATCATTATGGAGCATTCTTCACATTTATAGATCTTGTTTTTTTAATTTATATATTTTTTTTTAAATAACTTGCATCAGCATATACTATTCAGGGTCATATTTATTTCAGTGCTTGCATGAATACAAGATTCTCTTACACCAACAGAAAATACTACAGTCTCTTTGTTTGTCTGTCTGTCTAACATCCGTCTATCTATTAATTTGCCTTGTGTGAATAGCACTATTTGTGACAGTGCGACAAGAACATTTGCAGCGGAATTATTTCAACTATACAAGATTATATGTGATTACATGTACTTTATGCCCTTTTACTGATGGCAAGTATAATTGGCAAAATCTCAAGGTAATAACCTCAACTGATAAATGTCAATCATTAGGCCCCAAAGAACAAGGCATGCAACTATCCAATTGATGATATGATACCTGCGTGCACTGTTGCATCACTGAGGCAGTTTTGTTTGCATTAAATATTCTGCACATTACACCGGACTAAATTATTTTACGTGGTTTGTTAGCTGTAAGTACTAAGTGCCTCTCTTGGTTCTGTATAATCCTACCTTGAACAGCAATTTTCCAGTTCATTGTAACTGATGATTTCATATGGGTTTCACTGGTGGTATCGGTCTGTTTGTTCTTCTGGGTCAAAACACATTCTCTTGAAAAGTTGAATTAGCTTTGTTCGGATGAGCCCTTTTTCATCTCATCTGACCAATTTGACTCAACCTTTGAAAATTATTTAAAGTGTTCCCTGAAGATTAAGTTGAGTTGTTTGTTGAGTTGACTTTATTTGGGGGATCATGCTTTGCTTCAGTATGTCACAGTACATGTTGGCATTCATGGTTCCCTCAATGAACTGTAGCTCCCCAGTGTCGGCAGCACTCATTCAGGCCCAGACCATGACACTCCCACCACCATGCTTGACTGTAGGCAAGCCACCCCTTCAACCTCTGCAGCAAGACTGGCAGCACTCATACATCTATTTCCCAAAGACAACCTCTTGATATGACGCTGAGCACGTGCACTCAACTTCTTTGGTCCACCATGGCGAAGCCTGTTCCGAGAACCTGTCCTGTGAAACCGCTGTATGGTCTTGCCCACCGTGCTGCAGCTCAGTTTCAGGGTCTTGGCAATCTTCTTATAGCCTAGGCCATCTGTATGTAGAGCAACAATTCTTTTTTTTTCAGATCCTCAGAGAGTTCCTTGCCATGAGGTGCCATGTTGAACTTCCAGTGACCAGTATGAGAGAGTGTGAAAGCGATAACACCAAATTTAACACACATGCTCCCCATTCACACCTGAGACCTTGCAACACTAACGAGTCACATGACACCGGGGAGGGGAAATGGCTAATTTGGCCCAATTTGGACATTTCCACTTAGGGGTGTACTCACTTTTGTTGCCAAAGTTTAGACATTAATGGCTGTGTGTTGAGTTAATCTGAGGGGACAGCAAATTTACACTGTTATACAGTCTGCACACTCACTACTTTACATTGTAGCAGAGTGTCATTTCTTGTTGTCACATGAAAAGATATAATTAAATATTTACAAAAAATGTGAGGGGTGTACTCACTTTTGTCAGATACTGTATATATATATATATATATATATATATATATATATATATAGTGGTTATTATATAGGGTATGTAAAAGGATACATGCCATAAAGAGTTGGAAGAACTACTGGACAATATAAATATAAAACTATACAGGAAATCTTCTGCCTCTGGCTAGAATTCCAAGTTGCTTTGGAAACTCAGAGGATTGTTTTTAGATATGCATTCAGGATATTAAGGTACAATATATCTGTTAGAGTTTAAAATGTAGGTATATCCCATATGACAAAATATTTATGTATCCATTCTATCCTATGTTAGTTGGGAGTTTTGGGTTTATGTGACTTGAGTTTGTTTGTAGAATCAATATTTTTCTTACTGGTTAAGTAACTGGTAAAATGTTGTCCCAAGCAATTCTAGCCCCAGTGACCTTCAAAGACTGCACTTCTATACGGATTATTGCTTTTCTCTTCGCTTGAATACACTTTTGCTTCACAACATTACCCAGGGCAGACAAAGATGATGCATCTGTTTGAGGAACTGTCATTTAAGATTGCCTGGCTAATGGCAATTTCTTCCCCCAACAAGATTCTTAGTGCACATTTCATCTCCGTGTCCAGCACCCACAAGTGTATGTTCACACAGAGGACTTGACTTCCTGAATTTTTCATTCTGATATACTGAAATATCATTCACCCAATGGGGAAGCACTTAGAGAATAATTTCAGGGATAAATGTGCTATATTAAGCAAAGTGATATATATATATATATATATATATATATATATATATATATATTCTGCCACATAGAGGCGGTGTAGTCACCATAACAATCTTAGGAATTTGCCAGCTGATTGCTGCACTTTTTTACCACTTTGTTTTAGAATTACCATTAATATGTAACCCTTATTTAAGATTTATTTATCAAGGCACAAATATTTCATTGTTGGGACAAAGTGCTAACTTTACATCACTATGGGAACCAATGAAACAATACCGCTGAATAATCCAAATTTATAAATCTTTTTTATTTATAAATCCCTTAATTTCCCATTGCTTTATACAGTTTCTTTTTTATTTAATCTGTTTTTTTTCCAGTGTGACATCATACTCAAACAGTAACTGACATTTTAGGTTACAAGTTTAACATTGAAAAGGACATTTTCCTGTCCATGTCAGTGTTAACAAAGTGGTAACAAAAGGTTAAAACTAAAAAACTAAGTATATATGTATGTAGATATACAGTATATATATATATATATATATATATATATATATATATATATATATATATATATATATATACACACACTGATCAGCCATAACATTATGACCACTAACAGGTAAAATGAGTAACACTGATAATCTTGTTATCATAGGGTGGTATGTATTAGACAGCAAGTGAACATTTCATCCTCAAAGTTGATGTGTTAGAAGCAGTAAAACGGGAAAGCGTAAGGATCTGAGGGACTTTCACAAGGGCCAAATTGTGATGGGTAGATGACTGGGTCAGAGCATCTCCAAAACTGCAGCTCTTGTGGGGTGTTACCAAACACCAAAAGTGATCCAAGGAAGGAAAACCTGACAACAGGGTCATGGGTGGCCAAGGCTCATTGACGCCTGTGGGAGGCGAAGGCTGGCCTGTGTGGTCAAATCTGGCTGGCCTGTGTGGTCAAATGTGGTCAACAGATGAGCTACTGTAGCCCAAATTGCTGAAAAACGTAATGGTTCTGATATAAAGGTGTCAGAGCACACAGTTTGTTGTGTATGGGGCTGCACGTTTTCTTTTACATCATGTGGATGGCAAAGTGCTTGTGTGTTGCTTACCTGGAGAATACATGGCACCAGGATGCATCCATGGAGGTCCCACCATTTAAACGTACAGGACTTAAAAGATCTACTGCTAACGTCCTGGTGTCAGATACCACAGCACACCTTCAGAGGTCGGAAGAGGTCCAAGCCTCGAAGGGTCAGGGCTGTTTTGTCGACAAATGGGAGACCTACACAATATTAGGCTGGTGGTCATAAGGTTATGACTGATTGGTGTATATATATATATATATATATATATATATATATATATATATATATACGATGTAAAAAAATAGAGTATTGCAGAGTATGCGGTGATACCTTTTTTATTGGACTAACATAATATTAAAAAGACAAGCTTTCGAGAGTTATCCTCCCTTCATCAGGTCTGAAGCAATACTAATCAACATGATAGAGGTTACAACTTAAAACAAGTGATGGTATAAGTGAAGGGGGGGTTGAGTGGGGTGTCGTAAATAATAGGTCTGGAGGTGAGAAATTCAGAGAGGTAGAGAGATAACCCAGGGACAGAACAAATAAACTTAGGGAACCAATAACCACAGTAAAACATCAAAGATAACAGCAATTAGACATTGGATGACTAGATGAAGTTCATATGAAGTTCTGGTAGTGTGTAAGGAAACCAGAATACACATTAAGTCCCTCTTTTATGGTGTTAAAACGTGTAATCATTTTCATCTCAAATGTTTTTCTTTCCTGAGAGTCTCTGAAATTTCCTTTGAGTACTTTAATTTTTAGGTTTTGGATGGAGTGATTGTTCTGTGTGAAATGATGTCCTACCGGGGTGCAATATTTTTCTTCCTCATGGTTTTTGATGGAGCTTCGGTGCAGGTTCATTCTAAGGTGCAGCTTAAGCCCAGTTTCTCCAATGTAGCACCCTTTGTCACATGCAGAACATTGTATCATGTACACCACGTTTGCCGATGTACATGAGTAAGAGTCTTTGATGCTGTATGTTTTGTTGTTGTGACTGGCTGTTCAAATCTGAACCCTGCCATCAGTGTTTCATCTAAGTGGTATACTATCCACCTGACCAGTGCAACATAGAATGAGAAAGAGGTTGCTTGAACTGGACTCAGTTTTTTATCTATTATTTTTTTAAAGATTACATTAATAATTGATTGTTCCTCTTGCTCTTTAGATATTCATTACTGTGTAGTTATGGTTTGTTGCATAAAGATCCGAAATCCTGTTATTCTGGAATGGCTTGATCCCAAACCAGCTTATGCTGATATCAGAAGTACTGCATTATTTTTTTCACTAATTGTGATCAGATCATTCAGGGGATTTTTTATAGAACAAATACCACTAAAGTTAGTAGCCTATATATATATATATATATATATATATATATATATATATATATATATATATATATATATATATATATATATATATATACAATCATATTAATATTGGCACAAGCCATTAGCTTGAAGATATTAGTACACAAGGTTCATCACAAGTTATGCCATACTACATTCAAAAGACCTTCCTGAACCCTTTCAGAAAATATTTGTTGATGCATTTCAGTCTGGAAAGGGTAATACGACCTATGGGGCTCCACTTATCCACTCTCAGGGCCATACTGACCAAATGAAAAATGTTTTGGGTGTTCACTTAAGCTTTTATAGTGTGCAGAAGTTCTTCAAACATGTCGTTATGTGTAAATGTAAATCAAGCTACTACTCTATGCAACGTTAAACTTCTTGGCAGTACTTGTTTTATATTGATCTCAATTTACCATTTAAATGGAGAGTCGAGAAACTACAAAAGGTTTAGTCAGGGAATGAATCAAAACAACCATGCACTATTCAACCACAAGGCACACCAATTTAAATGTAGACAGATCATTGAATTAAACTCTGTTTTTTTTAACTGACAAATGGACAATGATAACCTTTTTCAGTCAAACAATTGGTGTTTTACTTAGAAACACCAATTGTAATAAACAACTAGTGGTGGACGACATTACAACTAGCCATGTTTCTACAATAGGGTGACCACATTGGGCATGTTTTCCAGGACACATATAATTTTTACATATTGCTGACCAGCCCAGATAAAGTGCTGCCCTGCAGTATGAGAAATTTATAACTAATTGATTCCTTTCCATAAGTCTATACATCCCACATACTACAGGGCAGCACTGTGCTGATTATCAATATGAAAAGCGCATACATTTTACTGGAAAACATGGCCGATGTGGTCACCCTACTCTACATAATGCTGATCTGTAGCTCCTATGATAACCAACCTGGTCGAGCTATTTAAACCTATGTCCCTAAACATTTTACTTACAAGAGGATAAACAATTTAAGTGAGCCTTACTGCATTATATAAGAGCAGATATAAATGTCTAAAACTATCAATCAGTTTTGGGACTTTTACACATTTATGAGTTTTCCAAAAACAATTGCCTACCAGCAAAATACAACAGCAAAATACAACCTCAGCGATAAATGTATTTTAAATATTTTAGAGCTTTTTTATGACGAGTAAAACACCTTCCCATGGAAAGAGGGTTAAATTATCTCATACTATGGTTATCAAATTTTAATATGCTTACTTGCAATGCAAGCCTTTAATACATATTATATTAGATGCAGAAAATACCCTGCATGCTACATTCAGTGAAATGTGACAACAGGGGAGAATAACGGTTAATAGGCTGTAGTATCAGGTCCATGGTATCTTTGAGTTATTGTTATTATTTATGTAACTTTGTGGTTATTTACTAAGTGTCAGGAGGTTTTTCATGGTTTCAAATCCATCATTTTGCTATTTGTTATGAAGGCCCAACCCTGGCTGGTTTCTCCAACAAGAAGGGCTGAGCTGGGACTATATAATGCATTACTATATAATGCATGGTACAGGAAACTACATCTCTCCTGGCAACTCTTTCTTTAGTGAATAGGCCTCCTTATGTCAGACTTCTATCATATACTCAGGTTCCCGTGAATGGTTATGTTTTTTGTAGAATTCCTGGTTGTAGTAGACTTCCACTCCGCACTCCGCAGACTTCCTTGAATCCATTGGCATTATCCAGAGACATGCTCAATACTGTGACATTACAGTGGATATAAAAAGTCTACACACCCCTGTTAAAATGCCAGGTTCTTGTGATTTTAAAGAATGAAACCTTTAATGTGACCTATAACGTGAACAATTCATTTGCAAAACAAGCTGAAATCTTTGAAGGGGAAAAAAAATAATATAAAACACAATAACCTGGTTGGATAAGTGTGTAACTAATACTTTGTTGAAGCACCTTTTGATTTTATTACAGCAATCAGTCTTTTTGGGTAGGAGTCTATTAGCATGGCACATCTTGACGTGGCAATATATGCCTACTCTTCTTTGCAAAATCGCTCCAAATCTATCAGATTGCGAGGAAATCTCCTGTGCACAGCCCTCTTCAGATCACCCCACAGATGTTCAATTGGATTCAGGTCTGGGCTCTGGCTGGGCCATTACAAAACGTTAATCTTCTTCTGGTGAAGCCATGCTTTTGTGGATTTGCATCTGTGCTTTGGGTCGTTGTCATGCTGAAAGGTGAACTTCCTCTTCATCTTCAGCTTCCTAACAGACGCCTGAAGGTTTTGTGCCAAAATTGCCTGGTATTTGGAACTGTTCATAATTCCCTCCACCCTAAGGCCTCGGTTCCAGCTGAAGAAAATTAGCATGAGGCTGCCACCCCCATGCTTCACTGTGGGTATGGTGCTCTTTGGGTGATGTGCAGTGTTGTTTTTGCGCCAAACATACCTTTTGGAATTATGGCCAAAAAGTTCAACTTTGGTTTCATCAGACTATAACACATTTTCCCATGTGCTTCCGTCTTGCCACCCCACCCCATTCATATGAAGAATACAGGAGATTGTTGTCACATGTAGATGTCCAGTTCTTGGTAATGTCTCTGTTGTGCCATATTGTCTTCACTTGATGATGACTGTCTTCGCTGTGTTCCATGGTATATCTAAAGCTTTGGAAATTCCTTTGTACCCTTCTCCTGACTGATATCTTGACTGATAATGAGATCCCTCTGATGCTTTGGAAGCTCTCTGCGGACCATGGCTTTTGCTCTGAGATACAACTCAGCAAATGTCAGGTAAATCCTACTAGAACAGCTGAACTTTATTTGTGATTAATCACAGTCACTTTAAATGATGGCGGGTGTTTAATGACTTCTATTTAACATGAGTTTGAATGTGATATTAATTCCGAACACAGCCCCAGTTATAAGTGGGTGTGCACACTTATGCAACCAGGTTATTGTGAATCCCCCCCAAAGATTTCAGTTTGTTTTGTAATTGAATTGTTCACGTTATAGGTCACATTAAAGGTGGAAAAATTTCTGACATGATTTATCTTTGTCTCATTCTTTAAAATCACATGAACCTGGCATTTTAACAGGGGTGTGTAGACTGTTTATATCCACTGTAATATAAAATATATAATTTTTTGTCACTAAACTGCTTCAGGAGTATCTATATCAGATCTACAGTTGACCATGTTTCCTTTTAGACTAGTTCTCTGGTTTTGCGCCTTTTACTTGACAAACCACATTTGAAGGCATATCGTAGCACAGGTGAATTTGTCAAATTGATGTTATATATCATTTTGTTTTTCCTCAGGGGTTTTCTCAACTTTTTTCCTAAGGTCAATTAATATAATATTTGCGTAATACAGTCAGCTTTGGCATATTTTAGTAATACGGTTTTAGGAAAATAATTTATGAAGCAATTGTAAAGGATCACTCAATTTTAACAATAACATTGTCTTTTTTTGTAATAAAGTAAAAATATTTTTTTGAGAAAGTCATTGCTTGCTTATGACCCCTGTCATGGCTGCCAACATTTACATTTACTTACTATTCTACATTCACTTATCTCCTCTACTGATTTTGTATTAAAACTAGTGTCTCTCTCAGCAGGAACAGTGAGTGAAGATCTCGTGCTCCATTTCCTGTAACAAATGAACAGGGGCCCACTCCAGCTGATCAAAAAGCACCCACGGTTGTTAAGATTCCTGCAGCATAAGAAACATAACTTTTACTTGTCTTGGAGAAGCCAATTCTAATTTAAATATAAATATGTCTATAAGAAATATACATACAATTATTTAATCATATGAATGATATGAATATATCTCATCTCTATCTATCGATCTGTCTGGAAATCATATAAGCACCATAAACACATATAACAATATATATATATTACTTGATGATTAGTTATAGGGTCACTCCATCCATTAAATATATCTGCACTTAATTAAAGGGGTTGATCAGAATGCCCACCTATTAATTCGCCCCTCAGCTCCTTGGCTTTCAGGAGATGCATTTGGCCGAACATATCTGCTCTCTACTAGTGCGTATTCACAATACATTTACCTTTTCTAAGGTAAGAAGCTTTTTACTTTCAAATAAAGAATGCATATTAAAGTGTTTACTAAGTACTTTAATATCGGTTCTTCTTAGGTGGGGCTGTATGGGGCTCTGGGGTGTTCCTTTTAATGTAAGCACACCAAGATAATATAGTTTTTATTACCTTACAAGCTGTTTTAAAACAATCCTGGAGATGAATTTTGTTACATTTAACGTAAATCTGTTTTGCACTATAAGGATAATAAAAGAAACGGCAAATAATCCAACATCTGGGTTATTAAATAGCTTATCTGAAGAGCTAAACTACAGTCAAGACACTGTAATGCGTGCACAGATCAGGCACCATGAAAATGAATAATTAAAATGATGCACAAAAGCAAGTGAAACATTTTAGAAACCTGCAGGACTCTGCAAGAAAAGATTGATTTCCATGGATTGACCTACGCTTGCTTATTTATTGCCTGCTTAAAATTCACTTAGCATCCGCAGCAGCCTCATGATAACCAGGGTTTCGCAATAACAACCTTACTATAGGTAATTGGATGGTAGCTCACTGTGGTTACAATCACGGCACACACGGGTTGAACAGTAAAACTTGCTTTCTTTACTTTGCTTAACTTTTTTTTTTCACTCTTATTTAAGGGTTGAATACAAAAAAGTAAAATATAATTGGGACTAGCTAAATTGGGAATAGCTGAAAAAGTAATATCTAGTTGTCTCGTTGGTATGAGTTTCATTATACTTCTGTTAATTCCCATAGCTCCCTCAGCAAAACAAAAGTTTCACCTGTATCTTGACATTAAAATAAAAAGCAATATGTAGGAGAACGTGATAGGGCACAAGTAAAATGCTAGATAAATTATTGAAACTGGGGGAGCTTGATAAAAGCGAGTTGGAGCATGGCGCAGCCTCCAAAACATAGGCATAACTAAACATCTCTAAACATAGACAGGCTTTAGGTATCCTGATATGAGAAATTATACTTTTTGTGTTATAAGTGGAAGCTTTTTCACTCACATTCATATACGTTTCAGTGTGCCTGCTGCATTGTGAGGAACACATTTATTTATCAAATTATTTTATTTACTTTTTCTTTTTTTAAATGCTATTGCAGGGTTTCATGCTATTCATGTCACGCAACAGCTGGATAGGAGACACCGAAGTTAGGTAGGGCCCAAGGGTATAACGTTCAACAAGCCAAGGTCAGGATTCCGGAAAACAGGATAACGGGTAAACACGCCAAGGTCAAGATGCCAGAGAATACACGAGGTCAAGAAACAAAGCCGAGGTCAAACACAAGCAACTGGATATCAAAATGCACTCTGAGGAGTAGCACTAGGCATAGACAACCATCAGAAGGCAAGGATCCTTCAGACTGAGGTGTTTAAATAGGAACTGGAAGTGCATGTTCGAATTTGCAGCCAAACAGTACAAATGTTACTTCTGGTATCAGGATTTGTGGCCATCTTGAGTGTGGTGTAATCTCCCATCATAAAGGCCTGCAGTTTGGGAGTTCACCACTAGAGGTGCCAAAACAGGTTGCCGCACGGAAGGAGGTCTTCCTCTCCTGTGCGGCTCTTCAGTAGACTGCAGCTGTGGCCGAGAGAAGGAGGGGGGGTCTCCTTCGTAGCGGCCGCTGCTGTGGTGGTAGTCGCGCAGTGGAGGGGGGTCTCCCTCTTCTCCTTGGCGGCTGATGCTGTGGAGGTAGTCATGCGGCGGAGGGGGTTCTCCCTCTCCTTCATGGCGGCTGCTGTTGTGGCTGAGAGGAGAGGGGAGGGGAGGAGAGGTATCCCCCTCTTGTGTGGCAGCAGGTAAGTAACAGTTCAATGAAAATTATTTAGCTTAAGGTATTTTTATTATTTGGTTTGAAATTTATGGGGATATAATGGGGAGAAATTGCAATTAGAAAAATGTTTTGTTTTTTCTGTATTTTTACAAATATATCATGATAAAATGCACTGTTTACCCTAACATAACTATCCATGAATACCATACATACCATAAGTAAAATAAATAAATACATAAATATAAAGGTTGTGTATTTCCATGATTCTAAGAGCAACATGACTATAACAAAACTTTGGAATTTGACCCGACATCTGGTGGGGGAAAAAATGTGCCCTTAAAGGGTTAAATCGTCCTAACAGTTGATTTGTTTCAGCCCCACTGTGCAGTTAGTAAGGAACACATTGCTCTGTGCATAGAATATATTTTCTCTAAAATGTGCTCACTGTAATTGAGTTACAGCACCTTTCACAGGTTTATAGGTAGCTCCAGGAAAGGATTTAGTAAGATGGGATATATATTGAATTAACAGCTTTAACATTTTGAGAAGCTTGTGCATTTGAAAATTAGTGTGCTGAGGGTTTTTTCTTGTCATACCCAAAAATCTTTAACATTTATGGTTTTGCTTTTTATAGCGAAAACAATACTATACAATGCAGTTTGCGTACACGACTAGAATCTTAGAAAACTGAAATTCTATCCATTGAATAGAAAATTAATGTTGCCTCACTCAGCTGCCCTAAAATATAATAAAATCCTGTCTATAATCTTGGCACTTAAAGGGTGCATTAAAAGAACATACTTTCACTGGGGAGAGTAGAAAGGAAATTTTGCAAAGGGGTTTAGGTAGACTCCCTCCACATAAAACAGTGGCTCTCGTAGAGTTATAAATATACCTGGGAACTTCTGGGCTCCGGCTACCCGCAGCCTTCCCTTATGGGGCGTGGCCAGGACTGACATTGGTGGGCGGTCCCACTGACATTGGTGGGCGGTCCTGCTGATGTTGGTGGGTGGTCCTGCTGACGGCAGCAGGAAACACCCCCATTTAAAGGGGAAATGGGCTGGGAGTGGGGCGTGTCAAGACCCCGCTCCCGTGACCCGGCAATCTCCAGGTCAAACCCGGAGAGTTCCCAGGTATGGTTATAAAATGCACTTCTCATCCCACTTAGAATAGGATGAAGGGGGTGAAGAGGGAACAAGTGCGCTGTATACCCCCATGTTATCCTTAATACCTCCTACCCCACAAGCTTCCCCCCGCTTGTTTCTCAAGACCCATTTTTTAAAAAAAATTAACATGTAGCTATTTAAAGAGGACAGGGACATGAGTGTTACCCTTGAATGACCTTGCCTGTCAAATTTAAAGTCACATATACATGCATGTACTTTAAACCAACTTGAATATTACTGAATAGAGAAGCTGCTTTGCAAATGTTAGCATGAGACTGGTCGGGTCAATTGAGTTTACTACTTTACATCTTTGTGAATAAATCCCAGAATGAGACATGGAGAGAATGTAAAACAAGACTTGTGTAGAAAATCTGTATGACTGTTCCTTTTGTTTCAAATTCATAGTTTCACAGCTACTATATTGCAGCTCATATATATATATATATATATATATATATATATATATATATATATATATATATATATATCATTTTATATTCAATTTGCAATTTTATTGCAATAAAAAACTGTGCGATTTCAGTTAAAGTTGGCAGTTTTCCACTAAATCTACATTGGAATCCATAGTAAATGGATTTTGTAGCATTGCAATCATATAAACCATTATACATGTGCATTGTTTTTTTTTAAAGGACCCTGTTTCAATTTAGTCATGTTCAAATTCATTAAATTGCATGTTTTGTCATACGTCAATGTTACTGGTATAAAATTATGAATGAGGTAAACTTTTACATGACTAAAGAATTATCTCTCCAGGAAGGGTCAGAAAAGAGACACAACAGTAACATTTTTTTTTCATTCAGAGAAAAAAGATGAACTCTATTGTGGTTATAAAATCAGTCTAAAATACAGGTAAAAAGAAAAAGGACACGTTCAATTTGCTTCATTTATTACAGAAAATAATTAGAGCACTGATTAAGAATAAATATATACTTACTGTTAAGTAACTGTTTAATCATAGAATGGAAAAATAAAGTCTTGAAAGCAGAGCAAGAAAGACAATGCCTAGAAGTAAAATGTACCTTGCACACAAGATATTACATTTTACCAGGATCTATGCATGTAATCTACAAATCTGGCAAGCCAAGGAAATGACAATGAACACATACACAAAATATAATAACGGAAATGCACAATGTGCAAAGGTAATTGGAATTGCTAACATTGTTTGATAATAACAAAATAAACTTGCTTGCCGATTGAAACAAAATTCAAGTCAAGGTAGAATAAAATAGAACAAAAGTTTTGGGAATTGTATTGGGGAATGGGACTAACTGTAAAGGGAGACATGGTGTGATCCCAATTGTAATTTTATCCTCTGGGTCTTCAAGCAAATCCAGACACAATCCTTCCTACATGTTGTCTGGAAGTATCAGCTCCATCTTAGTGATGAGCCCCAATGAAACTTCAGTGTTTGATTTGCTGAGTTTTGCTTAAGGCTAGAATGTCTATATGACAAGGTGTTGTAGGACAATTATTTTATTAAACAAGAATCAACAAGATACAAGTGATTGTACCAAGTTTATGGTTGTTTACAATTTAAGACAGATAATGTTGGATTCCCAGCAAGGCACAGAAGTGGTCAACTGTTTTAGGATATACATGGGAGAATAGGTAGTTCTTAATAGAGGATTTAAAATACTGCAAAATCCTCTATCTTTCTAATACAACCTTATAGAAATCTCACCATTAAATCTAAATGATAAATTATTTGTAAGGATTAAAATCTCACATTGAACTTTGTTTGCATTTTATTTACAATGTGAGTGTGATATTCAGGTCTGTGAAACTATATTTGAAAAATACACATTTGCAAGGTTTGTGGGGTTTTATTTTGTACCATGAAAATGTAGGGTTGAAGTAATTTTTATCCATATCATTCTTGTGCAGGAAAAGATCTCAGAATTCCCCATAATATTTAGGTCTGGATGTAGAGATACTGAATTCTCAAGATTGCTCCAGGGAACCAACTCGTATTAATCCATTCCAAACACTGTTGATCTTCATATTTTAAGGATTTTTCCTGGATTAGGGATCTGGTACTAAACAAACATTTATATAACCCAATGTGAACTCATTTACACAGCATTTGTTAACGCAAAGGTTTTTTTTAAAAAAAACAAAGGTCTTTTTGGTAATTTAATCTCAAATAATTTTAGAACTGTGTCATTTTGCATAAATCAATGGAGCAGGAAAATAACCACAATGATTTATCAAACAAGTTTAATGAGGACCATCTTCATGTTACATAGCTGGAAAAAACATTTTATAACTGAAACTTATTGCATGTCTAAAGGTCACTTAATATCTATACAGATTTAAACTGATTTCAATTAACATGCCAATAGTTGTTACTTTATAGAAAACAGATCACTTTATAAGGATCAGGTACTGTGCTTGTTTTTATTTTTATTCTCCATTCTGTTATAAAAATGGGATATATTATATGTTTAAATATGTTTAATCATACAATTTTAAATTAATTCACTATAATTAGATTAGACAAGAATGTGTTGCAGCACATGAGTTAATATTGTATAAAAAAATAGGATAAGTATGTAATAGGAACAATTACCCTTCTTGTACACTTCCCACTTTGTTTTGTATAGAGTGGTTGGCTTCCTCTCACAATGATCTCTATGGAAAGGTTTACTATCCATGTTAGGCTAGGTTTCCACTTGTTTTTTTTTTTGCTAAAAACGCCCATAAAAACGCCAATTCAGCCACACAGCGTTTTTTTTGTGAAAAAACGCTGCAGCCAGATGTTAGCTGTTCAATAGGAAATCGCACAATGCCATATCCACTTGGCGTTTTTCTGTTTGGCGTTTTTTCAGTCCTCTTTGGCGTTTTTCTGCTTTTTTGGGCTCTGTGGCAGTTTTTCAAAATCGCAGCACGTTGACACTGGCGTTTTTTGCAAGGAAATCTTGGCGTTTTTCTCCAATAGAAGTCTATGGGAGAGAAAAAACGCCATGAAAAAGCCATGTGGGTTTTTTGCCTTGGTGTTTTTTATGGCGTTTTTTTCCACAGTTACTGGGTCCATCCTCTGCATTGTATCTGTGTGTCCTACAAGAAATAGGCTGGAAACAAAACAGTTTCACACAAAACAAAGTTCATATTGAATTGTACACCATTTAGAACAAACATGCCATTACAAACAAACATACCCGACTGGATCCTGCGTGCCAAAAGCAACAGCAAACAATTTGCACCATCATTTGGGGCCAATCTTCCTAGAGGAGCAGACATTCGGAATAAAGCATGCCTTACAGACCACAGAAAAGAGACAAAAGGGGTGAAAATTCCAACGTGTAAAGGCTGGAAAAACTGCCTAAGGTCAAAAAAGCAATTTCCACAGAGAGGCTAAAACGCCAGAAAAAACTCCTGGCATTTTCATCAAGAAAAAAACGCAGGACAAAAACCCAAGTGGAAACCTAGCCTTAGAGTTGAGTGCTTGACTACAATTAAGCACTCAACTCTAGCAGCCCAATTAACTACACATGAATATCTTGTGGAATTAACTTTGAAAATATTATTCATCCTAAGTCCCAAGATGTAAAAGTGTGCAGGTCTGATTATACATATAGGAACTAATATTTGTAATATTGTCCCATTATAGATGGAGGACCCCTGGATTGCATTACATATGGTAGTTTCTCAGCTATCATCTGTATGTGATTCCTCTACATATGATCTCTACGTGGTCTGTAGTAAAGGATACTAACTCTGTATAGGCATTTTTGGATATGGTTTTGGTCTCGTTTATTCTAATGTTATTAGTAGAATATTTATTAATATTAACTTTGCATGTTTATCAAAAGGCCAATCAGTTATTATTAAAAATAATTTCTACATTTCAAAACATTCTCTGTAAGCTTCTCTTGAACAGTCAATATCAACGTTGAGATTAATTTAGACTGTGTCCCATTTGCCACATTTAAAGTTGAACTGTTATTTCTGTGATAGAACCATCGACAATCAAAATCATCTCTCATTTGATTTTTAAAAAAAATATTATTCTTATTTAATTTTCATATTATTGATTATAATAGTTAATGTAAATTTACCTTAATTTAAATTTATTCAAGCAGTAAGTTGTTACTTGCTTCCTGTGATCCATAGCATATGTCTTCTGCTAGAAATGTTATCACAAATAGCTCCCACATATAAGTTAAAAATACAGATAACCTTATATTTTACTTTACAGAAAAAAAGAATCATGCTTAAAATGTGTATAGTAGTGAAAAATGCAACAGTTTTTCTGTAAATTGAATAGATTCATCTATAAAGTGGATAAGATTCAAAACAGCCAACACACCCAAGCACTGGAAATTTGAGATAAAGTCATGAAAATGGGCCCAAAAAAGGGACCCTGCTCTCCTCAGTGGAGCTTCTAATTCCAGACCTCACTTGCGCATATCTCCATATGTATTGTATCATTGTATTTTATTTCACGTTCTGATGCCATTGTGGGTCCTTGGAACAATGCAAATATAATCTAACTATATTACCGTGCCTCTATCATGCATATAAAACAAAGATATGTGCTATGTGAGTGCGTGAAAAATTTGTGAAAATCTTAATAAACATTAGGTTACATAGGAAAAACAGCCCACAAATAAATATCTGCAATACTGCATTCAACTTACATTCTATTATAAAGTGCTAAATCACCATCATTACTCTTCTAACGTGACCTTTCGATGAACATAACTGTACTTGGTTCTATTATTCGAAAACTGGTTAAACAATACTAATTTTGAACACGGTTTAATATACTTAGAGTTCATGTAAACATTAACTGACAAAATAAATAAAATACTAACTAGGCAAAGTTAGTAAATGTTCCTTGTACCCATGTTTACTATAAAAACAAGTAAAAGGTGAAACAGGTTTGTGTTATATCATCATCATCATAATTCCAAGTATATAAATATATATAAATTCATTTTGAGTCTATTCACGTCAAGTGGTCAGTGGTGAAAATCTTAAGTGGTCTCATACCATCTTATTGCAATCATGAGTGGTCTGCGAACATCTCAAGTCCTAATTTCTGGCCCTTGGAAAGAGCCCATCCAAAGTATTTAAATATTAAATTAAAAAAATAAACGCTAAAAAATAAAAGGGGCGCCTTTTATTCATTCATGAAAGAGTTTTCAGCAACCACTCAGCGCCCCTCTGTCTCCTCCGCTCCCTGCCGCCACCACCTCAGCGCTGCCCTGACTGCTGTGGTGGGAGCGCAAGGCCTCTGTCTTGGCGAAACAGAGGCCTTGCGCTCCAACCACAGGACTTTAGCAAGGTAAGTGAACTACAAAGGGGGGGAAAGGGGGTAGATATAGAGAAGAAGTGAGAGGGGGTATATAATGAGAAGGGGGAGAGAGGGGGGTAGATAGTGAGAAAGGGGGGATAGATATCAAGAAAGGGGGGCAGTAAGAATATTAAAATAAAGAGAATGAGAGAGAGAATTAATGAATTAATTCATATGTGGATAAATGGTGTGCATGAGTGAGAGAATTAATGAATCCATATGTGGATGAATTGTGTGAATGAGTGAGATAATGAATGAATTAATGTGTGGATGAATTGCTTGAATAATTTGTGAGAATGCATTAATGGATATGTGTATCATGGATGTGATTTAAGGAAAGGCAAAGATGGCACAGACAGGGTGTTTATGGGACAAAGATGGCACATGGTGGGCTGTTTGGGGACAAAGATGACTCACACTGGGCTGTAATCTGTTTGTGTAATCTAAGTGCTGGACTGGTTCTATGTAGGCAATGTGGACATCAGAGCTGGCCTTTGGGGTGTGCAACCTGTGATCTATGCCAGTAATTTAGGGGATTTTAGCTATACCTTTAATGCTTAGTTTACGTGTGATTTCCAGTTGATTTATACCTGCAAAGCTGGGTTTGTGTGTTATTCTGTTCTTCTGTATCTGCTATGCTATGTTTCCACACATTATTTAAGTATACCTGTAAATACAGGGTTTGTATGTCTTATTCAGTTGATTTATACCTGCAGTGCTGTTTCCATATGTTGTTTATTTGATCTATTCCTTCAGTGCTGATTTTACATGTGATTTTGATATGATCTATACCAGCAAAGTTGGGTTTATGTGTTATTCTGTTGATCTATACTTGCTATGCAGTGTTTCCATATATTATTCATGTATACCTGCAAATACAGGATATGTATGTCTGATTCTGTTTATTTGATCTATACCTTCAGTGCTGAGTTCACATGTGATTAACAATTGATCTATACATCCAAAGCTTGGTTTGTGTGTTATTCTACTGATCTATACCTGCTATGCTATGTTTCCATACATTATTTATGTGTACCTGCAAATATAGCGTTTGTATGTTTTATTCAATTGATCTATACATGCAAGTGCTATTTACATGTGTTGTTTATTTGATCCATACCTGAACTACAGAGAGGAAGGAAAAGAGAGGTGTGGCTTAGTGAATGAGGGGACAAAGGGACTCTGGGGATGATTACGGGGGAGAGGATCAGGGTCAGAAGGAGGGAAGACTGCACTGGGTGGCACCTGGTTAACATTCAAGTGGTTACACATTGAATCAATTAATTCATGTAAAATGCAACTCCTTGTTAACATTGGCCAAAATAACATGAAAAGAATGAGTGACTTTGCCAGAACATATCCCGATTTTTGGTGAAATATCTATTTATCTATTAATCATCTGTGAAAAAAGCAAATCTTGTGATCAGTTCAACTAACTAAATTTAAAGACTTAAAACCAAAAACAGTAAACATTTTCTGTAAGAAGCACACACTCTCCAAAACCCAGTGTGTATATGGCAAGGAAGCAGAAAAATATAGCATAGCACTGTATATTAAGTAAAAACAATGTAAATTCATTCCAGATACACAAAATTATAAATGACCAGAGCTGAACACCATTCCCTACATGGATATTCTCTCCGTGAAAGAAAAGGATTTTCTTGGGTCCATGTCTGCATTCTTGTTGATTAGCTAACACCTACTAACCAATTTGTTGATTTTGTTTTTTTTGCACCATCCAAATTGAAAGCCCTATAGCACATTAACTACTACTTTCCCTTGGCTACTGTTTTTTTCTTTATCTGAGAGAATATAAACCAGTCAACCACATTGTTCAATATAACCTTATCTAAAAAAAAAGGCATATTTCCGTTTGCATGGGTTTATTAATTAGACATAAAGACGTATTACTGTTCCAATGGATCCACAAAATAAGATAAAGATTACATAATATTTAAAGACATCAGAGGTCTCTTTTTCAAGTATTTATTAGAATTGTATTCTATGAACATGTTGGCCCACTATATGAAACATCATCTTCTATAGGCTATATATCACCCCTTTTTATGATACCCTTTACACACTGTGGCCAGTTTGATAAATTAATTTTAACATTTACCATTAATATTTAGTCTACTAATTTCCACATTAACCTTTTTCCCAAATATCCCCGAGGTACATGGCACAGAATACAGACATCAGTTAAACTATTGCTAAATCCAATCTTGGTAACTGCTCTGCTAATTCAACACAAAATTAGTAGAATATAGACTGACCTTCACGTGGGATGCTTAAGAGACTAAGGCATGTTGCTAACTAATGAATTATTGCATTTATCAATTCAGAAAGTAATATGAGTGGAAATATTTAGTGCCCATGTGGAAAGAAAACTGAAATGTCAATGAGTTCTCTGCTGATTCATGTTGGATATGATTAACTTACTTAACTTAACACTTAACTATTTAGTGACCAATCCAGACGTTAAAAAAAACAGAAAAATGTCAAAATTCATAATGATTTTTTTTTTCATAACAATATAAGATTACAAAATAAAGACCACATTCTTAACTAAATATAGTCGCCCTTTTGTGTTATCCTGAAACATTTCTGGATTTCACTTTTTTTAAATTGCATTTTTTTTCTATAGGAATTGAAGCTAAGAACACATAGGAAGTAGATATTCTAGAGTATTAAATATAATGATCATCAATCACGAACAAAAACATTGTTATAATTACAATGTGTCAGCCAACATAAAACCATTTTTATTATGGAATTTCAAAGAAATTTGGGCTGTCCATAAGAACCCATCTAGTTTTCTTTATAAAAAGCATAAACCTTCTCAGGTCTTATTTAATTCCTAATGCCCAGTACATATATCCTAGAATCCCCCTGATATATTGCCTACTGAAAGTCTACTTTGATCTGCCACCCCCTCACGCCCCTGTTTTACATTATGTGATCTTGTGCTTTCATTTCATGTATAGACTAGTCAGAAAAACCTGTAGGAAATCATCTTTAAAGCGTTCCAGTATTATAGTCTAGGTGAGATGTCCCCTTGGTTTTCAACATGCATTCCACCCTTCATTGTCTACCATAGCAGGCTTTAACCCCTTTATGACTGCATGGTAGGTCAAACAAAAAAAAATGGGTTTAAGGCATTTCCATTGCAATGTGTATTTTTCCCTTAGATTGCATCTCTTGCTACTATATTCATAGCATTTTATATGTGCAGTATGTCCCGCTGCATGTGCAATCTACATGCCTATACATATATTTGATATATTTACTGAGGGAATTTGGGTTTTTTCAAAAATATTTATTTTCCGGTAATTTTTTTTTAATTGGTTTTAACATTTGTACCAAAACATCATGCAACAGTTTGTTGGATATTGGAAAAACCCGATATACAGTGAAAATGAGGTATCGCAGTAAGTATGTTACTGTATATGTGTGTGTAAGTATGACAGTATGTGTGTTACTGTGTTAGTTTATGTGTGTGTATAAGTACAGTATGTTTGTGTGTGTTAGCATGTGCATGTAAGTATTTTACTGTGTGTAAGTATGTGTATATAATCATGTTAGTGTGTGTGGGCAGAAGGAGCTTGGGGTCCCAACTCCTCTCTGGCAGCCAGGGAAGGTCTGCGCAATGCGCGTAGACAACCTCCTCCAGCAGCTGAGGTTACCCGACAGGAGGATCCAGGTCCCCTGCAGCGCTGTGGGGGATCTGGATCTTAGTCTCATAGGCAGACCTCTATTTGAGGTCTGATTATAAGATGACCTCGATTATAAGACTAGGGGTATTTTTCAGACCATTTGCTCTGAAAAAACCCTTGCCTTATAATCGGGCAAATACTGCACATATATATATATATATATATATATATATATATATATATATATATATATATATATATATATATAAATATATATATATAATATACGCCGGTGTGGAATCTCATCCGCTTCATAATGTGTCCCTGAACGGCAGAAATAAAATGTAATCACCCTAAGTGAGAAGGGGTAAAATCATCATCCACCATATTGAATAAGTGCCCCTAATTAGAGATTTAGTATTCCTACACTAAAAGGTAATATTTGTGATAGGTTTTGCATTTTTTGCAGGTTTGCTCTGCAAACTTTCTGCTGGATGCTTTAAAAAATACTGCAACAAAGGCAGTGGAACAATTTGTACTGTAGGTTGACTACGCCTCCCCTTTAAGTGTGGATGATTACAAAAAAATATGATGCTAGGGAAGTGGTAATTATAATGCATTCCCTAGGAAATTCTCCAATGAAATCTCTCACGCTCCAATCAGAGTCTAGGTGGAAGACTGTAATGAGTAGCAGAAAAAGCTACAATATAACATGCTTTGCAATCTTGATCGTATTCTCTCTGGGATAGCTCCAGAGAGCCAAATGTTTATAATCCTGCAGGGTGAAACCAACTCACTAGATCCAATAAATTCTCAAAATTCAGTTTCACCTGTGGATAACACCACAACAGCTTATGCCACACTATCCCTTAGTACCTCTAATTTCAATGTATTCATTTTCCTTCTGTCTTTGGGTCTTTTTGGCAGTAATTGAGCTATACTAATTAACACAGATTGAATAATTTTTTAAAATCTATGGCACTAACTTCGCATTCACCTATGGGAATGCAGCTGCATTAGAGTCAACAAATCTATTACATTCAGATACACGGAGGCCTATACAAAATTATGTGATTTGAAATTCTTTATCTATGTATGGATAAATCTGAAGTCACAGTGACATCTTAAAACACCTTTTATGTTAGTCTACTTAAAGAATAAGGATAATATATGTATATAAACATATATAATATATATATATATACCGCATTTGCTCGATTATAAGACGACCCCACCAAAATGTGAATATTAATTTAGGAAAAAAAGAAAAAGTCTGAATATAAGACTACCCTATAACAAAAATGTTTTACTAGTAAATATTAATTCGCATGTAAACTATCTTTTCATATTTAATAAAAACTATGATTGATAAAAATACATTTTTTTGTTTTTATTTTCTTTCATTTGCCAACCTGTCCCAGTTATGCCTTATACTCCCCTATATGTCACTCTGTCTCCCTGATATGCCTCTTAACCCCATTTGCTCTGAAAAGAACCTTGTCTTATAATCTAGCAAATAGGGTATATGTATCATCCTGAGGACAGTCCAAGGTATGTTGTTTGAACTTAAAAATGAAAAATTAAAATCCATAGTCTGGATAGTTTGTACAAAATCCAGTGAGTGCCTCTTTGGACATCTATATAAGTAGCTGGAGCAGCAACAGGGTATTGACCGAGTGATATAGGTTTTTTAAAAAAGCTCCCTTCTTTTCTTGCATCGGAGTAATAACCTCTGTCAAACACATAGTTTGTAAGGGCAACTGGTTGCATCCTAAAGTATCAATTCTCCTGCAATAGAATAATATCTGTGTGTGATGTATTCATTGTGCTAAGAATTAGCCATCTTTTCTGAGTGGTGTTTAAGCCCTTAAGATTAAGGGCGGTCAGTTTAAGTGTTAATGTCATAATACCTTGAGGAGCACAAATCTGTCCGAAAGGGACCTTTGAACCCAGCGCGCCACTGAACAAATTATCCATTAAGGCTTTTGTGCTATAAACACATAATTGAGCGAGCTCAAAACCTTCACAAATAGTAACCAGAAAAACGATAACAGAAGAAACCAAAAAAAAAAATTGTATAAAAATTAGTTATACAAGCATTGGACCTGGCCTTACTTGTGAAAGACACATACATATTAAGTCAACTTGCATGAACTCAACTGTGACCCACAAAAAAGTAACATGCACTCACATCATCGTACAACAAAGTTATATTTGAATTACTACACAGTTTCCTTTGTACTCCATACACAAAGGTTGAGGAATTGACCCAAAATAAACCCCAACATTAGAATTCCTGAGGTGTTTCATTTCAGGGTGTCCAATAACGCCTACACAAGACTAGGCAGATGAGGACCTGCAGCAGGTCCTATTCAAAGTTGTTAATATTTGAGGAAATCACGCATAGTCCAAGGGTAGGCATCTTCGGTCTTTGTGACAGACATTAGACCTAATGTACACTGATGGCTTCCTCGAGCATTCCCACAGATGTTGGTATCTGTGTGTAGACATTCTGCCAATAACTGAGCATACAGTTGGCAGAATATGACTAGTATCAATAACGTGTTTTCTTCCCCCGAAAAAAAAGAAAGGAGATGGCAAAATATTAACCAATAAAGCTGGATCTTACACACATTTACAATGATCGGATTAGAGTTCTGAGTACTGTGTTTTTGTGTAAAACTAAATATTGACTTGGTTAGATATTAAAGAATTGCAGGGCAGCTGGCAGGCAAGGGTAATGAAGAGCAAATCAACAGGTAATGATGGCGGAAAAGTTTGCAGTTGCTTACAAGAAGGGGTCAAGACATACATTTCAGAGTATATTGATATGCATTTCAGGGCTATGTTATAACCAACTGTGGTAGAAACTAGTTTTCTTTCTTTTAAAAGAAAATGCAGGGGATAGCGTTTGCTAACGTATTCAAGACCACCCAACCGATCAAATATATTATTATCGCTGAAATGAATAATGCAATTATGGTCTACTACAAGTTGTTTACCAACATTACCATTTATGCAGGACAATTATAATTACCAGTGTATTTAAAAGAAAATGTTCCACTATGATTTATACACATCAATAAAACCATTAATTTATTCTTTAGGTATTGGCTCATATGCTTCAGTATTTTTGAGAAATCTTGTGCTTCCCCCACAGCAGTAGCAGTAGTTCAAACAAGTAGGCCCACAGAAATCCTGAGATTTTTCTTTTTTCTTTTCCTCATCTTAGAGCTGGCAAAGCTCCTAGAAAATGTGAGGAGAGGGGTTAGTACTCAGCCACAGCAGACAAACAAAGAAACAAAAAAAAAATATTGGTATCATTTGGGACCATCGTTGTTTTCGGAGATTCGAACAAATACACTCATTTGGTCAAATCTGTTAAAATAAAGTTCGTACAAACCTTATTCACTATTTGTAATGTTGTTTATAATATTGTTTTTCTCGTCCCAGAACTCAAAGAGAATGAAAGATGAGTTAAGATTGCTTCCAACTCAATCGTCTACCTAAATGAAACATTAAAAAAAAAAATATTCTTCTACAATTTTACATATTTATTTGTTTTTGGTCTTTAGGTATATATGCTATATTATAGCCACGGGAAGAGGGCTGCAACTACTACTAAAGTGCTTATATAACGAGTGTGAATCTTCGAAAGTCCACAGCACATCCAGAGGGTTAAATAACTAATTCACTTGCAGTCTATAACAATAAACAGTTTCTTGTTTTGAGGTTACATGATCTTTTTTAAATGTCGGTATTTTACAAGGTTACATAACTGCTCTTCAATTATTGCTCTAAATATAAGCTCTTCAAGTTTATATGGTAGTAGACAAACAAGACACAGCTATCTTACTTCACAACTGTCCTGCTTAAAGCACAACAGTCCTGATTTCGAGGCACTGTCCCACTGAACTGTCACACTGTTCTACTTTTGTGGGCAGTGGAACCCATGCAACAGTTAGAGAGATCTGATGAGATCTCTTAACCTGGTCGCTCTACGAGGTTTTGCCCTGAGACCCCAGATGTAGCACTCCTCACAGAACTCAATCTCTGGGTTGCACTCCCTGCCCTATACCCCTTCCGCCGTCATACAAATTGCAGGTGTTTGGGGCTATGCTCACCCACATATCTAAATAGCTCCTCTCATTAACCTCGCTAACCCAGCTAATATAGCTAACCATGCAAATTACTCCTCCCGAAGAGGAAGGGCTCTGGAATTTCCCATGTATGACTATGGTACTCAGCATAGAGCATAACTTATGTCTCTTTGACTGCCTATCCCAAACAGTTTCAGATAGGATGCAAATTTTGAATCTGAGCAGCTTCAAGATGGGCATTATGCAAACAGAGCCTGATATAACATGAGTGGAGTGTGTTGACAACTGTTTTTAAGACATATTAATCTGCATAAAATAATGTTCCTGAATTAGCTTTCATACTTCACAGGAATCATAAAATGTTCTTCTTGATGTTAATCAATATGGGAAATATAACCAGTACCATGATATGATAAATGAAAGAAAACGTTACCCCCAAAAAATGCTTAATATAAAAAAGCATTACAGCTCTCACACCACTTGTTTGCATTATTTATTACAACATCCTCAAAATAGCACTGCGAAGCATATGTAGGGCATCCTACATTAGCAAACAAATGGTTTTGTGTGTTTAATCCTATGCTGTCGAGATAGAAATGGAGAATAAAAAAGTACGAAGCATAAAGGTTAACTCATTTTACATTTGACCTCTTTCATGTATCAGTCAAATTGGAATGGATTTGAAGTCCCTTTAATCTGCACAGAATTTCAAGCCAGTTGAAAAGGTGGGGGCTGGGGTGGCAGCATGATAGCGTATTAATCACAGGAGTCATCTCCTGCCATGCTGCTGGCTGTGTTAATGTCACTGAAACTGTTTTTAGATATATGCTTCCCATATATAAGAAAATGTACACACTGAATGTAAACCGCAATACAATTAAGTACAGATTATTTTTTTTCCCTAAAAAAGGAACTGCCACATTCTAGATTAATAAAAGTGTTAAAAACATTGTGATTATAGCTTTAAACAGCAAGTGTACAGATAAACAATCTCTAATGCTATAGGCTTCTGCTAAAACAATGCAGGTAGATTTCTGGAGTGTATCACACCTTACTAGGCTGCAAGTAAGAAACATTGAACAAAAGTATTAATAATAACACAATGTCTTGGGATGGTCCTGATTGCTCTCTCTCCCAATTCCTGGTATAATACGTAAATGAAACTTCCTTATATAGAATCGACACAAGATTATGATTATTGTCACCAACCACCCAACTCTCCCAAAAAGTCAATGGTCTATCAAGAGGATAAACACCCTCAAGCTGTTTAACAAAATGCGTCAATTAATAATGTGCATACTTATCCAACAAGATCGCTGGCCTATGCTCCATCGTAGAGGTCACGATTTCAATGTGCCGTTTACTAATGGATCAACCTAGGACAGCCCATGGAAAGGAGGCGGGATAGATGTCTAGGGCCCACTCCATGTGCAAATAAGGGATTGTTGAGGAGCTGTATAAAGAGAGCTAGCTGTTTTCTGCAGATGCCCAAATCTTGTGTGAGGGAAGTGTAGTCAAAGACATATTAGAGGTGGCATGCCACATGGTACTTGTAAGAGTCTAATAAGCTAATATCGCACCGCAGCTTTAGGTGAACTAAGGATCAAGCGACTCAGTCTCGATATCCTACTTTTCCAAACAAATTCTATAACCATGGACTTTAATTTCCAGAAATAAAACCCAGAAATTTGAATTCAATTGAGTTACAGTATCAAGGCCATGCAGGTTTACATTCAACTCGTATAACCTTGCCTGAAACTTGTTAAATTTAAAGTTGCATGCACTTACGAACAACTTGCATGTTAGAGCAAATACAAGTTAGCTGGTAGATGTTAGAATGCATGAAAGGCATGTGACTGAGGTTACTTCAGTGACTGAAGTCACCCTTAAAGGGAGAATGTACTGTCCCTGACATCCCCTGTTAAAGAAGAATGCACATTTAAGTACTGGAGGTTCTGGAGTACAGGAGATATTCAGAATTTCCGAATTCAAATGGTTAACCTTTAAGTTAGAAAGCCTTCCAAATTCCATATCCATACTCCTGCAGCAATGGGAGAGAGAGATGAGGATGGGATTCCAAAAGATTATCAGCGTACACTGCCAGTTTGTGATTGAAGTCATTTGTTCTTTTGCCTCTGCTGTCTTTGTTAGCATGCATCGCCTGAAGGAGTGGATCCAAGGACAGAACAAGCAAAAGTGGGAAAGAGGGCAACTCTGTCATGTACCATTAGTAATCCTAAGGGAAAAAAAATTTACCTATACCCTAAGTGATTATATATATTCTACATGTTATACATGTTACAGCCCAGCATGATAGCTCTTAGCATTTGAAAAAGGCCATGCCACCCTAACACTTTCTCCATGTTAACCAATAACAGAACCACCCTTTATTCATGATGTCCCCCTGGCAAGTGGGAAGATTCTACAGAATGCCCGCATATGCATTTTCCCCTCACAAAGTGCTTTAGTGTGCATTCTCCTTTAGTGGGGTGTCAGGGACAGTGGTATGCTTTTGTATTCTAACATTTACCAAATAACCTGCATACAAATATATATTTTAATATTTAATATATACATATATATATATTTCAGGGCATAGCTGAATCCCTGAAAACCCATAGCTGAATATGTATATATATATATATATATATATATATATATATATATATACACAAAAATATATGGAACCTACTGAGACTTGATGTCAAACCACTAATAAAGATTACAAGATTACTGGAGATTTGTACGCATTTATAAGGACCATTTCTTAAATCAGTTTAAACATTAATAACACTCCATGCCAGATCCTGCAGTCAAGTTTATATGGAAAAAAAAAAACACAGCTTAAAAACCATTTTAGTCCAAATCCTGTTAAAACATAAGAACATGATATTTGGGTCATGCAAATAATCGGATGTTATTTTTTCCCATGTACACTAGCTATGTCAACATGATTAGTGGCATATCCCATGCAAGAACTTTGATTTTATACTGAAAGATGGTTCCTGAAGACAGGTTTGACAAGCAGTTTTTCGTGTAAACATTTAAAGAAGAAAGGCAAATGGTAGAAGACGTGATTTATGGTCATATGTGACATTTACTTACCGGTTTAAATGTTATGTGTACCATGGTGCAGAAAAAATCCAAAATGTTCTGTTGTAATATTATACACATTTTGGAAATTTATGGCATAATACCTCTATAGAGGTTTTAGTAATTTAATGTACTGTTATTCTATTTTTTCAAGAGACATTTACTCAGTGGTTGTTTTTTTGTTTGTTTGTTTAAATCCCATCTTTCTTGTTTTCTTAAGCCTCTTATTGAATTCATACTGGATTTTGATGTTGTGAGACAAGGCAAAGGAAGAATTACTAAGCTTTTTCATTGTCTCTGTTTTTTTGGCGGAGCCTGGGGAGCAGATAAATTAGAATTCAAAGCAAATTGAGCTGCAGTGATTATTGGGTATCCTGTGTCATATATCAACTAGCCGTAGGTCAGAATTATGATGATGATTAAGAACAGTGCTTCTTTATATCGTTTAACAGTTGAAGAAGGAACCTGTGAGAATTGGAAAGCTTTCAACAAGTAGAATTACATGATTGTATGAACCTGTTGATTTTATAAATGTTATCATACCGTTCTATGAACCAAAAACTCAATAACAGATTTACATATAGCCAATTAAAACCTTATGCTCCCTCTCTGTTATCATAAAACCAACACACTGGCCAATAGTACCATAAATGACATGACATTTGGGGTGTGGTTTCCGTTTATTTCATATAAATCCAAAATATCTTGTGCCAGATCAAACAAATTTTGCTTCACCCTTCGTGCCCAGGGTTTTAACCCCTGACATGACTGTCTTTTTTGACAGTTTTAGCATATCTTTTCACTTTGATTCCCATTGCTGCTGATCACAGAGTGATCAGCAGCAATGGGAATCAAAGTGAAAAGATAGAGTGATCAGCAAGTAGGACTCCACTGCCCTGCATTGGTGATTACAGTACTAATTACTGATTATTAAAAATCCCTTTTGCAATTATGTAAGCACAGCTAGAAATCTCCTCGTTTCCCATGAAAACAGCTAAGTGACCCCAGCCAGTAGAGGGTGCAATGCATTCTCTAGACACCGGGGGTTGTTTGTGAACAGGAGAACTTGGAAGTCACCTTGCAATCCCCACAACCACCCCTTTTGTAACAAGCATTTGCAACCCGCAAGCAATCTACATATTAATGAATTTGCGTGTTTCTTGCTCTTTATTCAACTTTCCTATAGGCAAGTGTATGCAAGATGAGAGTTTTTTTGTGTGAGTGTTAATGTCAGTTGACCGCACTGAATCTGTATGTTGATAACTTGCAATTTAGTGAACAGACCCCACAGAGGACTCGTTCACCCAGCTTAACAAACTTTAACATTAAGTAGGAAATGCAGGCTACTGTTTGTTCCTCTCCAGATTTGCTCATGAGGAGCACTAAGACATGAGGTTAAATGGATGCCTGACGGTACAATTCCCCAACCTGTGGTAGGAACAAAACTTACTCACTAATTTTAATTGTGTCTGGGGGTCCTTCCTGTTTCAAATTTCTTTTTTTTTTTTGTTGTTTAGAGCTAAAATCTGTGTCTTTATTTACAAAACTTAAATGAACAGCTTATTAACACCCTTCCCCAAACTAAACAAAGTTTTATATTTTAGATTTTTTTTAAAATTGGATTTTCTTTTCTCAATTTGAACAGCATTGCTATACGATTTTCAGGTTCTGTGTTTGTAGCTTGGCAGAGCTACAGATTCAAAATCAGTAAAACTCTGTTTGCTACCAATGTTTAATTAATATGACCTAATTGAAGGTTCTTTATAATGATGTTCATATAGGAGCTTTAAAAAAGCACTAATTTGGTTGTAAATAGGAGTGCAGTGACCCCTATAACTTAACTCATTTATATTACTGGAAGGATTCAATAATATATGTTTTATGCTGCATTAATAGAGTTTAAGGTGTTCATGCTCTATGTAGATAGGTCAAAGCTTCTACTAAACACTCTAGTATCTTGATTAATACCGTAATGTATGTTTCTATGACCGGAGGTACATATACATCATATTAAATACTGAGAGATATGTGGGGTCATAAAAATAAATATAAATGTGTGCATTAGAGGGTACTTAACAACACAAAATTTACTGGCACGAATGAATAAATAAATGGCCTTAAGCATTTTAGGTCTTGGACACAGGGCGACATTCCTAAAAGAGCAGATTCCGTACAACATATTATTATGTAGTGAGGTATAATTAGATTTGTATTTAATGAGGTTTTATGCATCTGTTTTAACGCATAAGCCATATCTTTTAAAAAAATGATTTAGGGTTATTGTAGGAAGACTGAGCAGAGAAGCAAGTAATTTGCCAGAGCCTTTTCACTCTACTCAGTGAGAAGAATAACAAATAAGAAGAGGTGGAATCCCAAGGAAGCACAGGAGGGCAGAGGGTATTTGTTGGGATTTTAATGATGTGCAATGTAACTGGCTAAATTCTTGTAAATTCAGTCATTAGCGTACAAATGTTGCAGTCACAGGGCTTTTTGTTGTTTCAGTAAGGAGCTAACACACAGGTTGGGAAGGAGTAGATTAAAAAAAAAGCACAAACACCAGTGAGGCTGTCAAATCTGCAGTTACCCTAACAAATCAATGGCTAATGTTACTTATCAAGGTTTTAAAAAGGTTCCAGGATTCCAAGTTATGGTTCAGATAATGTTATTTTGGTAGAAAATGTAAAATCGCTAATATACATGGTTCCTGCAAACCTTAAGGCCAATAGATTGTCCTTTAACCCATTAAGGACAGTGCATTGTGAGCCTGTACATGTACCGGCTTTGTTGGGAAGGGGTCAAAGGAATTGAAATTTAGGTAGGATTTAAGGTTCCTTTTCACAATCCACATTATATAGATTATTTCCTCTTCGTTTAGTCCCTAAAAAGAATCTGGTCCTTTCAGGTTAACTCTTCATTTTCTTTTCCAAAAGGTAGTGCTTTGATATGTCCGAATTCTCTGTGTCTTATGTGCCTTTTTAAGATGCTTTGAAATTGTGGACAAAATGTTTATTGAGGCAGCATAATTACTTCACCTGTGGTGTCCAGATTTGTTTAAACTTTACTTTTAACAAAATTTGCCAATATTGAGTTTGTGTGAATATCCAAACACAAGAAAGGGGCCCCAACAAAACAAATGAAAATGAAGGGGAAAGCTCAGAATGTTCATTTGAATGTTTTTTTTCTCATTCTCACTCAGGCTCCCTCATTCTCACTCAGGCTCCCTCATTCTCACTCAGGCTCCCTCATTCTCTCCCATGCTCTCTCACATACTCTTTAATTGTGGCAAAGGTCCTTTGTTGGATGAGGTGGATATTGAAGTGATGTTAAGATTACTACCTATTCCCCGTTTTAAGTGTTTAGGTTTCCAGTTTATTTTGACAAAAGTATGCCAGTGGGTTGCTCATCCTCATGGTTTTACTTAGAAGCCTTTTGAACTTTTATGGCATGGCCAGTTAAGCAAGTTACAGGGTTAGATACTATGATCCATTGGTAGAGCTGGTCATCATGATGCTGTTTGTTGAATGTTTTCTTGGCACTTCAGTTTCCCTTAGTTTTTTTATAATTGTTTTTATTTAATTATTTATTTTTTTATACCAAATGGGGCCGAATGTAAGACTTAAGACGTGCGGTGTCCCAGCGCCCAAACCTCTTAATAACTGAATCATCCATGCCCCATCTAGCTGCCTGCGTAGCGGCTCCAATCCAAAAAGAATGGGAACAATACTCAGCAGGAGGAAGAGACAAAGCAAAAAGGTAACGCCTGTAAACGGCAATGAACTGAAAATGTGAGAGATAAGTGCCATCCTCGTGTATCAGCAACACCCCCTCTTGTGTAGGTCTAATTGACATGTAGCTCTCAAGACAACGCAGAGGGCAAAGGACGCTGCCCACAAAACGCGTCAAGTAGACTGTAAAGCCTCTCCCCACCTTATTCGTCTTTCAATTACGCACCCATAAGAGCAGGACGTCCTGACTCCTTGACACGTCCCCGCAATGCAAGCCTGCCGAGCAAGTCCTGCTTGTTGCTCTTGATTAAACGGTGTTGCTGTAATACCTTAATGTCGCCATATGTAATATGGCAACGGATGCTTGATTTAAAAGTTTAAATTAAAGCTTAAATGGTGTTGCTGAAATGCCTCGATAACAAATACAAGTACTGCTTTCAACCGTGCAATTCAATGCTTTCCAATCACAATGTGTAAAAAAAAAATTTTTAAAAAAATACAAATTGTTACAAAAATAAATAAAAATGTGGTAACATTTAAAAATAATGTCACCGTCGGGGGAACCATCCAGTTCCAACAAAATGTTAAAAAAAGTCCAAAAATATAAAAGAGTTTATTCTTATGAGCAAGTGCTAAAATGTCCCAACTAGGACATGGGTGCAGACTGACAAGATGTCAAAATCAAATAAAATGTGCACCTTCCAAGTTCAGCCTTGTCTATATTGGAGTGTGTTGGCATAACAGGAAAACCAGTGGTCAATATGCGTGATAAAGGCACAAAGGCAGATGCACTGTGGCAGGATACAGACTAGAGATAGGGGACCCCAGAGTGGACTTCAGATAGGGGACCATGGAGCAGACATTGGATAGGGGACCAAGGAGGGGACTTCAGATAGGGGACCTTGGAGCCCACTTCATCCTCTGGCAGAGCACAAGGCTGGAACTCCTCAGGCAAGGCACATGGCTGGGACATGGCTGGAAGCTCACAGATGGGGCACTGGACTCATGGCAGGGCACACAGCAGGAAGCCCTCAGGCAGGGCACAGGCAGGCAGCCCTCAGGCAGGGCAGATGGCAGGCAGCCCTCAGGCAGGGGACACATAGTCAGGCAGCCCTCAGACAGGGCACACATAGTCAGGCAGCTTTCAGACAAGGCACACGTAGTCAGGCAGCCCTCAGACAGGGCACGCGTAGTCAGGCAAGCCAGGTCAATACGAGGAGATCACAGGGAAAAAAAGACAAATTGGAAGCCGAGAACAAGCCAGGTCAAAACAGGGTAGAATCCAACAGGGAACAACATTACAATGCCAAGGCCCAGACTGGAAGGTAGGGCAAGTATATAAAGGCAGGGCTAATTTCTGGATATCGTGGCTCAGCTGTCCCAAATTACCGTATTTGCTTGATTATAAGACGACCCTGATTATAAGACGACCCCCCAAAATCTGAATATCAACTTAGGAAAAAAAGAAAAAGCCTGAATATAAGACGACCCCAAAGGAAAAAAGTTTTACCAGTAAATGTTAATTCATGTAAACTATTTTTTTTAATAAAAGCTATGATTGAGAAAAATATTTTCCCCGGCTGTCAGAGATCAGAGTTCACCGCACCGGTGCGGCACCGGTGCGGGGAACTCTGATCTCTGACAGTCGGGGAAGGTCTATGCGACGGACGCAGACAACCCCCGCTGCTAGCCACACCTCCTTCCGGCTGCAGCGGACGTTGTCTACGCAGATCGCGTAGACGTCAACCCGCTGCACCGGCAACACAGCCGGCAACACAGCAGGAAGCACCGGTAAGTGTGTGTATGATGGGGGGGGATCGGGTGAGACAGGAGGATCCAGGTCCCCTGCAGCGGTGCGGGGGATCTGGATCTTAGTCTCCTAATCAGACCTCTATTTGAGGTCTGATTAGAAGACAACCCCGATTAGAAGACGAGGGGTATTTTTCAGAGCATTTGCTCTGAAAAAAACCTCGTCTTATAATCGAGCAAATACGGTATTAGAAACAGGTGTTCCTGAGAGTGTTTTCTAGCCTGTAAGGTTCTGAGCAGGGCATTTTTATGACAATTATATGCAATATGTATATAATGGAAAACACTGGGTGAGTTATAATAATTATATAAATAAGAAGAAATACAACAAATAATTATTATATTTGTTGCTATAATACTGTGCAATATTGGCAATATTGTCAGTCTGTTCCTGTACAGATTGTTCTTTAAGAAGCAACATTTTTTTTGTTTCACTGTGCAGGCATTCCATAAATTATACAACCTTGAAATTTCCTTATGCACCTTTCTATAAATCTCAGTTAGGTGCTTTACCTCTGAAACGGTAAAATCATGACAGTTGTGGTTAGATACAGCTCAATGTCTCACTCTTGTAAAGAACAGAAAGCACTGTATAAAATATCCATCTTTCGATGCTTGCTCTTTTATAGCTGACAAAGCAATGATAAGGGAATGATGGTAAGGGACATTATTTTAGTTATGCTGCCCTAGATCATCCTGAAATGACATATATATTGCTGTGACTGCATTCTCTCCAATCCGAGGTCAGTGGAGCAGTGTTGTAACATTAGTAGGGCTCCTTAGTTTGTGTTTTAAAAGTAAAAGGTAGCAGAAACAGGATATAAATTACAATACTCAACAAGCTCTTAGTTTTTTTTTTTTTTGTTATACATGGTTAGATAAACACAAAGATACATGAATGGATAGACAGATAGACAGATCTAGTGAATCTAGAGTAGTGTAGATTCACTAAGGTTTAAGTTGTGAGTAGAGTCAACATCTTAAACCAGAAATATTCTGTATTTTACCAACCCAGTGTCCCAAAACCTCACTCACAGGTTAGCTGTGCAGTCTTCAGGCCTCAATCCAGCCACCTATTCCAAGGATCAGTTTGCCACGGCTTGGAGCGGCAGACAAATAGCAAGAAGAGAGATTTGTGTTCCCCTTGTTCTTTTTTTTTTATAGTCTCTGTTGGTCATAAATCCTTCCAGATTATCACTGACTTAAAGCAACCCTGATCAACCCTGTTATCTCATATTCTGCTTCCCTATCATTTGTATTTCTTTTGAGATATCTCATAGGAAAGGAGAGACACAAGTCCCCTCACAGTCACAATAACTTTACTGTATCCACTGAAGTTGTTTAATTATAGCCAACACAGCTCAGTTGGTCTGACTTGCTTGACCTGACTTTCAACTTGGCATTACCGTGAGACTTTGTGAACAGACCTGAGAGAGATAGTTGGATAATAGACAGATCCCTGTATTAACTCCTCTTTTTTAAATCAATTTATTGTGTCGCAACCTAAAATTCAAGTGGATTAATTAACCACTTAAGGACCAGGGTTATTTTACAATGTTTTCCAGAAACAACCAGAGCAATTGCGTATATATACAGTATATATATATATATATATATATATATATATATATATATATATATACTGTAGTTTGGGGTAGCCGTATTAGTCCAGTGTATAAGAATGCAAAAAAAAACCAGAATGTAGCAGAATCTTGTAATACCTTTTTTATTGGACTAACAGTACTTAAAATAATAGACGAGCTTTCAGGAGTCCTCCCTTTATCAAGTCAAAAGCATTTCTCTTTTGCATTCTTATATATTCTTATATATTCTTATATATATTTTTATTTTTGATTTTTTTTCTCCAAACAATGTAAGGATTTCTTTTAAAAAGAATAATTATATATATATATATATATATATATATATATATTTATACACAACATCATGAAATTTCTTTAAAATAAATTAAGAAAAAAGCCCAAATTTGACAGTTTTACCTATAAAAATTATACATGGCCAGTGCGAAAGGAAAGAAAAAAACAACAAACAAAATGTATTTAGGTATGTGTTTTGATTTTGTTAACACCTTATGTTTGGTATTTTCATTTATTCTGGTAGTTGCGTGGTTTAATATGAATTACACGCATCACTGTTTGAAAAATAGATTTTTTTTTAAATTGATATACTGGGTGTTAGGTTCCAATAGAGACTAGAAAAGGCAAAACTACTGAACAAATGTATATATTTTTTTAAAAATGACAACCAAAAGTCTTTTACTGGGGGCATTTTAACACGTTTTAAAACATTTTAGTACCAATCTGTGCTAAAGGTTGCAGTAAAATCTATTTTTTTTATATATTTAATAAACACATTAAATACAAATGCAGTATTTTAGTATATATATTTAGTATATTTCTTTCCAAGGGAGAGGTCCCATATTTCTGGTTAACCCCCCATAAAATTAAATGTTTCCTAAAAGCACATCTATTGAAGACACACCACTTTCTAGGTGGCTCACTGCTCACTCAACCACAAATCTAATAGGATCACAGAATTTCTTTTTTTCCTCCTCTACTTTCTCACATGTCAGGCAGGTGGCTTCTGCATGCTGGAATACCTGAGGCAGGAAGTAAAATAGAAAAAAAATCTCCCACGTGTCCTGAACATATAGATACCACATATGTGTGGTATGTCAGCTTTGTAGGATCACAAGACATCCGCAAATCATGAAAGTACAAAGAGGTTTAGATTTTCTTACAGCTGAACAGAACATGGCTTTTGCGAGTTAAACTACCCCTAAACATCAAAATAATTCCCATAAACTATATATTCTCCCAAAGTAGAAAGCCAGAAGACCTCAAAGACTTCCCCATCTAAGTGGACCGCCACAATCACAAATCTAATGGGAACACAGGAATTTTATTTTATTTACAAATTAAATGTAAACATTGTAAAATTGTAAAAAATCGGATCACTTTTAAGTGACATGCTTGGGCCACTGACATTGATAGGTGAGACCAATCAATCAATAATCAGTGTCATTCATAAGTGATCAGGCTGTAAAAGTAATGTAGTAAATAATAAAATGTTTTTTTTTTCCTATTCATAATTTTTTGTTTTTTAATCTTGGATGACCCCACTCTCTCTCTGTGACAACTTTCACTTTTGGGAGGGGGACATCATAATCATCCGCCCACCTTTGATTGGCTCTGCTGGCAGCAATTGACCTATAAGCACTTTTGAGTTTAAGGTCATTGCTGCTAAAGACTTTTGTTTTATTGTAATTGTTTTTCTTAAAAACTCTTTCAGTGCAGGTGCTCAATAAGAACACACATTGACTCTGATGTGGTCCCCACAAGCCTGAGGGGAGTAAAGACTTTAACCTCTAAAATGCCACGATCATTGATGGGGTTAATGCTGAACAATCACTCTTAGGGAGTGTAAACAAAACAAATAATGGCAACTGGGAGTTAAGCCTCAAAACAAAGCTCCCATGCGAGGGGTGTTTTTCTTGATTTTGCTGGTCCGGGCAGACAGTAGCCCCTGCGATGGCTACTTAGGGGCATTGTTTAACAAAGACATACAATTCGTCCTCAAGGGACATTTTTTGATGACTGCCTCGTTTATATTCCATTGAAAAGGGGTCAAAGTCAACATAGTTTAGAAAGGTTTAAAAAAGGCATGTCAACTGGATTGCACTGATCCTGATGAAAGCAAACAGTTAAATTATTAAGGTTATGGAGCTCAGCAGATATACCATTTTATCATTTGTAGGGGTTGTTACATAAAAAACAGAAACATTTACCCCTTTCAATAAATGTGACAATAACCTATAAATAAATACTCATGAGATGCATGGCAACAAGTGTTCCCAGGAAAAAAATATGGGGACAAAATTTTATATGATTAAATAATTATTTCTGATAAGACTTCAGTAGTACTGGGAATTATGTTTCTCAAGTGGAATTCAGTTACAAAATTGTTATATTCACCAGAGTAGGTGGTACAGCACCATTAAAGGTACACAACAGTAATTATATGCACTTTAATGTTTATGATAGCTGCGTGGGTCCTTAAAATTATCGAGTTATTCATTTGCCCCTTTCCCAACAGCTATATGTCATTCAGTACATACTGAATATGTATCACTCTTTAGAGGAGGTGTCAGGGACATTAGACTGTAACTTTAGACGGAACTGTGGTGCCTGTGAGGTGATTTTCCCTGCAGGAGCTTTACATGGACTTTTAATGTAATTGTATAAAGTGATGAGGTCACTGCTTGCACCTCTTTTCTAGTAAATCCAATTTAGCTAAAATTCTGTATTCCCCATATAAATATTGTAGTACTCCAGTGTACTCTTTCCAATTCAATCAAATCTTTTTTTATGAACCGGTGCTTAAAATTGAACTGCATTTCCTCAATGAGGCTTAACTAATGCTTTCTACAGAGGCATAATCACATTTTAAGATATTGCATTGATACCCTTTTTCGTGTGTGCAATTAATTTGTTAGCCTTAGCAGCTGTCGATTGACATTAAATATAGTTACTAAAGTTGGAGTTAACCAGTACCCCCGAATCTTTTTCAAGTTTGGATTTCCCAATTCTGACCAAATTTAGCTCATAATTAGCATGTACAAGTTTTTTTGACAGCCCTGTTCTATATAAACAAGTCCAAAATGCCAAAGTAGGAGGAATTCTACATATTTTATAAAAAAAAGATTTAATAATCAATATTTCCTCCCCTTGTCATAACGCTTTTAAGTATTGCACAACCCTGTTCTTTTAAAAGTAGGGATACATGTAGACATACATACTTCTTAAGACTTTTTTTTGGTTAGTTTTCTGGCCCAGTTGTTTGCCGGCAACAAAATTTGTTGCCAGGTACCCACATTCAGTCTCACTCACACTCTCACATTCTCGTTCACGCTTTTCCTACCTTCTATGCTGTCCACTTCTGCATCTTCTTCCTCTTCTCTATTCTAACTTCAATCTTTAATCTGCTATCTTCTTTCTTTGTCCACATCTTTGTGGACATGACCTGGTAGCAACTTCCTCCAAAATGGCGGCGCTGCAGTGATGTGCTTCCCGATCCTCCAAAATTGACATCCTTCTCGATCCTCCATATTTGGAGTATGTATGTCTTAACTTGCAGACTGAATAGCCAGGCTATAGCAACTGCTGCTCTGTGAGTCAGGCAAGCAAGAAAAGCTCATCACAGAAAAGCATGTCATAACGCCAAATAAACTTTTCATAGATTCTGTCCGTATGTGTACTGTGTACTATATATGTGAATGTGTACTGGGTGTTTCTCAAATCAGAACACTTTGGGTCTGACAAGAGGTGGGAAGGTGTAGGGCTGGCCCAGAAGGGCAAGTCCATCCCAAATATGGAGGATCGAGAAGGATGTCAATTTTGGAGGATCGGGAAGCACATCACTGCAGCGCCGCCATTTTGGAGGAAGTTGCTACCAGGTCATGTCCACAAAGATGTGGACAAAGAAAGAAGATAGCAGATTAAAGATTGAAGTTAGAATAGAGAAGAGGAAGAAGATGCAGAAGTGGACAGCATAGAAGGTAGGAAAACATTTACAATAGCGTGAACGATAATGTGAGAGTGTGAGTGAGACTGAATGTGGGTACCTGGCAACTAAATTTGTTGCCGGCAAACATCTGGGCCAGAAAACGAACCAAAAAAAAGTCTTAAGAAGTGGTATAAACCATAAAAGGACAGAGGCACCCTGTTTTCTGTTTCAATTTCATGTGTAACATTGTACTAAGTTATTTAAAAATCTACTCCATTTTACTTTCCCATTCATAGCAAAATATTGTTTTTTTATATAGATTGCCTAGAATGATCAAGGAAATTCAGTTCCACTGATGTGGTACTTCCAATCATGGTTTTCCTGCTTCGCTCTTTTAGCTATTCATCACTAGACATGAACAAAAGGCCAGTTAAGGCCAAAATAATCAGAAACATTCAAAACGAGGTTGATGAAAGTTGACCTTATTAAAGTGAAATCAAACTTTATACTGCCGTTCAATATCCCAAATACAATGCACATAAAACACTGAATAGGAAACACAAAATTCTGTGTGATTAGTCCTTTTCCAGAAAAAAATAATGACTTTTACATACACATGATAAATTATTATTTGAACTTTGTAGATGTACTGGAAGCTTGTGCACAGATTCAATCTTCACTGTTAAAGAAGGGGGAACTTGAAGTGAACCATATAATAAGATTTCAGCTTAATAAAATGTCTTGGCACCTGGCCTACATCTCCCTTGCTTTCTATTGTGGCTGTAGAAAAGAGCAGAATTATTGGAGGCTGGAAGCATTATTGTTCACCGAATTGGAAAATAAGAGTCACATTGTAACTCTGTGATGTCTGCTTCCATTGTTTAGCTTACTGGATATTTTCAAGTGTGTATTGTATAGCTAAACCTGTTCTTCTCTGGACTACAATAGTCTTTGCATCAAGGAAATCTAACACTTATAATAGTACTATGCTAGACATTTCAATTCCAGACTTTCTGCATCACTGGGTCAACACATTTTGATCCATCATTGACCTAAAAGGTATGAAACTTGATGTTTTTTCATATTAAATAAGAACAATAGATCAGACAAGATATAAGCTCCACTTACAGAATATTGAAACTTTTCCAAATTCTTAGGTAATGATTTCCATGCATTGTCATTTTGTACTGGTCATTTTTCTAGAGAGAAAGCACAGTCAACACATCTTGACAGGAAAGGGGTTTATGATAATTATAATCTGGACTGTTTTGTGCTGAAGGGTTTCTAGATCATCTAGCGATCATTTTGGGATGCTTGGCCACAGTTTGGTGCATGCTAGGCTGTTCGCATTTCAGGTGTTGGACAGAGTCTAAGTTCTTTGAGAGTACAATGATTATAGACAAGCCCAAACTGGCCATCTGGCACACTAGGCCGACATACCTGGGAACTTCTTTGCTCTTGCTACCCGGAGCCTTCCCTTGCGGGACACGGCCAGGACTGCCCACTGAAGTCTGTGGGAGTTCTGGCTGACGTCTGTGGGCGTTCCCGCGGATGTCAGCGTGAAACACCCCTATTTAAAGGGCAAATGGGCCCCTCATAAGCAAACAATCAGAGTCATTATCTATGCACATTCAGCCCTATATATAAAGGCCACTGGAAAGAATGCATTGTTGTAGTATTATATTTGCCTGTGTACATCACGGTTAAAGTTATATTTCCAGAAAAAAAATTTATGAAAATAAGATGAGTTTGTTAGAAATGAATTTATAGCACTAAAAAGATCTATTTAATAGTGTTAGAGAAGTAATTTTTATTCAGCATCTAGTTGTATTAAACTGAGGCATATGAAATGTCATCTTGTATTTCATAATTAGAGCTGAAAATGCTTATGCTCTGAGTCACTGTGATCGGCATTTTGCATTACCTGCCTCTTTGACCCATTCTAGTTTTGGAAAATTTCAGTTAGACTTAAAAAGGCACTTCTTCCCTTTTGGTAATTGTTTATCTTAAAGAAACATACTCATTTATCAGAAGAGGCACACAGCCTCCCCATAGGACATGTCAAGTGACCAGCAACATACAAATGTGGGCATTAAGTAGCCCCACCAATAATGCACTGGCCTGGGGGGTACAGTTGACCCCAGGACTGGTCCAAATCCTTCAAACAGGACAGATACAACTTTGGCGAGCAAAAGTTTAATCTAACATCACATTACATGACCACAAAGTAGGAGTGCGGTAGGACACAAGAGTCCAGCTCTGAGTAAGTGTGTGTGTGTGAGTATACTTGGTTTTGCTTGCCCCCAGGGCCAAAATGAGCCAGCCCACACCTGTTTACCACCCAGGGTGTTGGTTTATTCTTTCATGACTTTTACTCATACTACTACTGATGATATATTGAGAGTAATCAGGATTATTTAGTGTTTTATTAGATTTCATATTTATTTTACTTTTGAAGAATTAAGTAGACTTTATTTTGAGTTTTAGGTTAGTTCAAACTATTAAAACAAACCATTAAAACCATGTTCTTTGCTTATATAGCTTTAAAACATTTTCTTTATTTTAATTTGATTTTATTGTTCTGTAGCCATGTAATACATAACAATCTCAAAAAGTCTACAAATAGACTCTTGGGAGATATATTATGTATATCCATGTAAAGAAAATGTTTTTGTATTAATACATATTTTAATCCCTTAAGTACATAGCATTTTTACACTACTTTTTCAACTGTAATTTCCTTCTTTTTTCATTTACTGTACCCGCACAAATTATATATTGTTATTTTCAGGACAAATAAGAACTTTCTCTTGAAACCATATTCCTATATAAGCCACCATATAGTATGAAAAACAATATAAAATGGAAAAAAATAAAACACATTATACACAGGGGGTACAAGGTGCAGAAACACTTCTCTTTCTTTGCAGATTTGTCTGCATTAATCTGGCTTCTTGGAGTACTTCCCTTTTGAGGAAGCACTCCGTGAGGCCTAGTTAACGGAGCTAATACCGAGGAGATATTCTTGCTTGCATCAGGGAGGCGAGAGAGACAACTGCATTTCCGGGAGACTCTTGTAGTTAATGCAGTCACTTTTACACTGTTAAACATTTAGTATGAAAATGTAATTTCCTGGAAATTACAAGGCAATCAGAGAAAGACAATATTAGAAAATGCTGACAGTTATATCTAACAATGAAAGCCTTCTCAGCCTTATCACTCAATTAAAACCTTAATCCTTTAAACCTTTGAAACACATCCAGTTGTGTGATTGTTTGGAGCACAGACCATTTGAGTCACAGTTTATTGAAGCAATACTTTAAAACAAGGGGCCAATTAATTTTGAAATTGTTTTTTTCCATCTGTAACATAGAAACATTAAGAAGGCTTGCAATTGTTTATGCAGTGTAGAAGGAAGCCTGTATCTACCTCTATAAAGACTTTAATGGTTCACTTGTGTGCGCCTGATCACTTTGACCACAAGCCTAATAAAATCCTATCATGACTACCCAACCCCTATACACAGGACAAACAGGACCCAACATAGTGGCTAATAGTGTCAATTGGCCCACCAGTGGCTGCTTGCATGCTGTATTAGCCGTCATATAGTACTTTTTTTGCTGGGCGATGTGGGAGGTCAGATGGGGGCCAACTTGGTACATGGGCCCCTCTCCGGCAGGAGGAGTTTTTGCAGAGACACAGACAGTTTATGGGCATCAGTGATTGAAGCATCAGCGTCCTATTTCCTATCATGTGACAGGATCTACATTATTCTGCCACTTTCTGCAGTCACATGTTACAGTCAGAGTATAATGAAAACGCAAGTGTCAGGATACCCCAGCCATCAACCTACAACTAAAGGAAGAGAGATACTCTGCAGGTAGGAGCTGCATTCCGTGTTTATGGCAGTCAGTGTGTATACAGGCGTGTGTATGTGTTTGAGGATATCTCTGTATGAAGATATGTGGCTATGCTTGTTAAGCATTTCTGTGTAGGTGTGTGTATATATGTATGTGTGTCGTGGCTTTGTGTGTCTACTTATATCAGTGTAGCAAAAGGACAGAAGCAGCTTCAATGACACATGCGAAGATTTATTTTTATGCTGCATCATCTGATGGGTAATTGGTTATGTGAGGATGTTCAGTTAGGTGAGCAACTTTCATGCAGTTTTGTGAGAACGCAAACTTGTTCTGCATGATTCGCCCCTGGCATTGTTTGTAGTTCACTTCCTTCCCTCTTTAATATGCGTCTTTCCAATTCCAGGCTGAATTGTGCTCTGACTGTAGACTTTAGTAGTCAGAGAGTACTTTAATATGCATTATTTCATATTAGGTGTATCAGGGACCTTAAACTGCCCCTTTAAAGATGAAACCGTTTGAATAAAAAAACATTAATGTATATGAACTAATAAGCTAAGATCCATAAAAAATGTTTTTGCTTTCTTTTTCTTATCTACCTAATTTAATGTGGCTATTATCTTTTTGATACTTAGCTGGACCGATCTCTGTTTCCATAACGATAGTCTAATGCCACAAAACACGATCCTGTTGCTATAGCAGTTTTCAGAAGAAGTAAAATGTTTATTTAAAATGTTGTGTTCTGGGAATTAGGTTAAAATTATGGGTAGTTGAAGACATGTTATATCGTTTAACAGCAAGGAGACTAAAAATATTCTCTGAATGCAGTAACAGAATGACATTTCAAACAAAACAATTGTTTGCAGGCTTGACAATTCATTATAGGGTCTAGCTAAATGCCTTCTATTTATCTAAAATGCTTTAGAATCTTTCATGACAAAACATTGATTTAAACATGTGTCAGCTATATCAAGTATGATAAAAACACTGTAACATTTTTTTAATAACAAAACATCTTTAATATTGTTTTATATAATATATGATTTATTGTTTACATTGAGGTCTATTCACTAAGTTGAGTTGTAGAATTAAAAACCGTGTAAAAGATTGCAAGTTGCAGGTGAGGCCATGAATGTTGAACGGAGATTTGCATATCATTGTCCACAACTAGCAAAAATGAGTTCTAAATTCGTGCCCCTTCAATATATTATTGAAAAATATTAATGTAAAATTAGACCCTACTATTAAACAAACAATTGATCAAAAAGACATTTCAACATACTTCATGGCTCTGTTATCAACTACTCCAGGAAAAGAAAACATCACCTAACATTTTTTAATCAAAAATGTAAAAAAATAATATACACCTAAAGACTTATATCAGCTTCCTTGCTACCAAAAATGATCAAGAGTTCCCCTTACCGGGGAATTCTCTCTGACAGCCGGGGAAGGTCGGCACGATGGACGCAGACAACCCCCGCTGCTAGCCGCACCTCCTTCCGGTTAGCAGCCGGGTTTGTCTGCGTCCATCGCACAGACCTTCCCCGGCTGTCAGAGATCAAGAGTTCCCCTCACCGGGAGTCAGAAGCACCGGTAAGTTTGGGGGTTTTTTTGGGCTGGGGGTGTTAATTGGGGGGCATAAGGCATTTCTGTAGGCAGATTGCTCTATGAAATGCCTTTTAACCCCCTTAATGCCACTCTGCCTCCAGAAATGCCTTTTAACCCTCTATATGCCACTCTGCCTCCTGAAATGCCTTATACCTCCCTTTATGCCATTCTGCCCCATAATATGCCTTTTAACCCCCTAAATGCCAGAGTGGCATATAGGGGTATAAGGCATGTCTGGAGGCAGAGTGGCACATAGGGGGTCAAAAGGCATATCATGGGGCACAGTGGCATATAGAAGGTTAAAAGGCATATCATGGGGCCCAGTGGCATTTAGAGGGTTAAAAGGCATATAATGGGGCCCAGTGGCATATAGGGGGTTTAAGGTATTTATTGGGCAGAGTGACAAGCCTGGGGGTAGATGTGCATAACTGGGGGCAGGTTGGAAAATAAAAGGAATTAAAAACAAAATATTTTTCTCAATCATAGCTTTTATTAAAAAAAATAGTTTACATGAATTAACATTTACTGGTAAAACTTTTTTCCTGTCTATATTCAGGCTTTCTCTTTTTTTCCTAAATTAATATTCAGATTTTGGGGGGTCGTCTTATAATCAGGGCCGTCTTATAATCAAGCAAATATGGTATGCACGTTAAGAAAATCTTCCTAAGGATTCTTCTACTGTTTATGGAATTATCACCTGATGTACCATGGTCCACAGTAATAAAGTGAAATAAAGATTTTGCCAAGTATCCTACTAATGCTCTTTGATATTTTAACTAGCTCTTTGGTAATGTGAAATAACACATTTTATCCTTGTCTATACCGCTCTGTGGCAAGCTAGCCATAGCAGGACATGAGCTGAGCTAATGCCAAGCCAGATCCCAGCTTGGCATGTGTAAGGACCCAATGACCGCAGTAGCTCTTAACCTACTTCAAACTTCTGGCTCTAGTTTCTCTCCTGGCGAGCTGTGCTGAAGCAAGCATATGTCTTAGAAACCGCTCCATTTAGATGATGTTATAAATCTTTGTATTATCTACATTAGATGCTGTAATACATGATGGATTCTCAATTTTTATTATTTAATTTGGTTTTAATAAGGTATTCCTTTGTGATTCACATTTTTTTTTTAACTTAATGTATGATTGATAGCAGTTTCTTTAAAACTGTGTCTGTAAATTTATCTCTGAGATCTGCCAATTTGACAAAGTCTTCCATTTTGGATTAGCTGCATCTAATTTTCCTTAACAACAAGAGTAATTTATTTCGGGTACCATTCTTGGATGTACATATTCACTTACTCTTTTAGCAGTTTTTCCCCCAGATGCACTCTTATCAGGATAAGAGTGTTATGTGGGATCTCTGTGGGGAATTTTATCAAGGTAAAAGATAGCTTGGTTTTAACCATAATTGTGTTAACTTTATAGCATCAATGTAAGTTTTCCTAAAATTGTATAGCACAAATGTAAAGGACATTTCCAAACTGAAAAAGACAAGTAAAATGAATGTCAGTTTGAACTAATTGCATTGCTAATTGCAGGGGCTGGTTCACAGTTAATAATTCTATACCTTGAAAATGTAAAATGGACTTTGTACACCCTAGGCAGAACTTCAATAAGGCAAATGTAAATAAGAAAAAGAGGGGGTAGATAGTAGATGAGTGCTGGAACAAGTCCTCTGAGTGCAATCTAGGTGCTGGGGCAAATCATGTGAGTGCTCTCTGGGTGCTGGGGCATGTCCTGTGTACGTAACCTGCAGCAAGTCATTTGGGTGTAACTTGGGTGCTGTGCAAGTTGTATGAGTGCGCTCTGGGTGCTGAGCAAGTCTTGTGGATGCAATTTCTGGTGATGCGGCAAGTCATATGTGTGTGCAACCTGTGTTCTGGCATGTCCTGTGTATGCAGCCAGGGTGCTGGGGCAAGTCCTATGAGTGTAATCTGGGTGCTGGTGCAAGTCCTGTGAGGGCAGTCTGGATGCTGCGACAACTCCTATGAGCGCGATCTGGGTGCTGAGCAAGGCTCCTAAATACAATTTTGGAGATGGAAAAAGTCCTATATTTGTAACCTGTGTGCTGGGGCAAGTCCTACGATTGCAATCTGAGTATGGTGGCAAGTCATGTGTGTGCAACCTGGGTGCCGGCATGTCCTGTGTATGCAACCTGGGTCCTGGAGCAAGTCCTATGTGGGCAATCTGGGTACTGGGCAAGTCCTGTGAATGCAATCTGGGTTCTGGGCATGTGAGAAATTAAGACCCTCTTACAGGATTATTCGTTCAGAGAATGTGTGACAAATAAAGCACAAGTACACGTGTACAGAAAAAAACATAAATATTGAAACTGAATTAGGTCACTGCTACAGGTTATAAAACATGACATACTGAAAACACCTAATCACGACAGAAAAACAAAAGGGATACTGAAGCATTAAAATGATGACTTCTTAGACTGAATATTGCAGCCCCAAACTTATCCCAGAACCCCTTGTTTCTTCCAGAAAGTGGTTCACCCAGCTCCTCTATCCAGAGATTTCCTGTATGACCCAGGTATGGAGGAGATAGTCTATGTAAAAATACAACATCGTCTGCTTCCGCTGTCTGACCACCTGGAGAGTATCTCATCTCTGTTTGAGCCTTAGATTCCAAACATTGTGTAGGGCATTACTATGCAAATGGCCTTACATTGTAAAACAAGATAGCTCACCTTACATAAACCCAAACCTTCCCAAAAGCATATGTTTATGTATGCAATGTAATATAACATTTTAAAGGCAGCCTTCATTCCGTACAGGCAAATCTTGGGTGCTGAGCAAGTGGGTCAATAAATACTAATACACATTTTTAACTTGATCACGCTTTGGTAGTTTTCTGGGTTTTTTTATTCTAACTTTGTATAGCCATAAACATTTAATATGTTGCCACACTTTCAAAAATATATGGTTTGGTTTGGGTCAGTTGAATTGGCTGGCTTCAAAGGTGTACAAAATAAGACATGGATGCAAGATGACCAGATGTCAAATTTCCAAGTTGAAAAACTGAATTGTGCATGTCACAGATATGGCCTTTTAGCCCCAAACAATCCAACAAGCTGTACCCAGGAGATGTTGCTGAACCCATATTGGGGTGTTGTTTGGCAGTGACATATACTGGCCCCAAACAACCCAACAAACCTATGCATGGGTGGTATCACTGTACTCAGGAGATGTTGCTGAACAAAAATTGGGTATTTTCTTGCAGCATCACATAGCAGACTGACAAAATGAATGGGAAAGTAGTAAAAAAAAGTTTTTTTTCTTTCTATATATATTTTTAATATTAAAATGCATGATTGTTTTTGTATAATTTGCCTCCAAATTCCTCTTTTATATATATATATATATATATATATATATATATATATATATATATACATATATATATATATAATCCCCATTATATCTATAAAAAGTAACACAATAAATTACAAATATATTCTAGTAATAAAGAACTAGTTATTGCCATCATAGCTGAAAGGACAACTAAATATTCATATTCTACAGCTTTAAATTTAAGTTTAAATGCATAGCCATCATCATCTAAATCTTATCACCCTGTCTACATAAATACATTTTGGCTTTAAGGTTTATGCTAAACACAATAACTTTTGCATCAATGTATTGAACGTCTATTTTTTTTTTGCAACATTACATTGAATTTAATGAAGAGAGCTCTCCTTCACTAAATTGCAATAACAATAAAACACACAGGCTTATGATTCAAAATACAGATTGAATCTCTTTGCCCAGAAGTCAAGCGATGTGCCCATTTCAATAAATACTTTTTATTTGGAAATTTTCATACAGCTCTTCAGTACTTTGCCAAAATGTCTCAAATAATATAGTCATGCTTCATTACATTTTACCGTATTAAATGCTCTATTTGAGTGCGGCTTTGTGCCCCAAGAAATATCTTATATTGCTGTCCAGGTAGATTTAAGGGCTTACAACTTACAAAATGACCTGAAAATATTCAAGCTTTTGTGCATTTCTCTAGAAAATAAACACAGTTTATAAACCCTACATTTATTGCTTAAACAGTTGAGCTTCATTTTGATGTTAGTGTTGTGCAAAATACTGTAATACATTTTCTTTTTATTAGTACAGTATAGTTCAGTGTGAAATAAGTAAAGAGCAAAACTTATAGATAGTTATCACACATACACATAGGGATGCCAACTCTGTGTAAAGAAAAACATCATATGTGTGTGGTGGTGTTATTAATGTGCTAAGTGTGTATGATAGCTTGAGCTTTGTGTTGCTGAGAGTGGTATGTATAGTTGAGAGTGATTTGTGTGGCTGAGAATGGTGTGTATGCTACAGTACACATATTCACACATTACACACATATACACACAGAGTCCAAATATACACACAGTGCACATCTCTATAATAAAACAGACTTGGATAACTAAGTAATGCTATGTGGGGCCAAGAAAGGGATGGAGCTAATGCATGGCAGAAGCAAGAAAGAACAGGGACTCCACCATCACTGCCAGTGTCCCATAGAGCATGAGGATTTGTGGCTTTCCTCCTCATCTGCAGATACAAGCCTGAGGTGAGACAGCGAACTTCCCTATACCTCAGCCAACAGAATAACCTTGTTGCCCTGTAAAAAGCCTGCGATTATTTCCGCAGGGGCCCTGCTGCTTACCTGTGCGTTGCTCGCACACGCTATGCATGCAATGTCTTTTGTACCGCCCAGGGGAAGCAGGAACCCAGTGGAGTCACGTGAATTTACTTCACGTCACATGACCCTGCTCACAAACATTATTTCACCCATTCATATACTTCATCACAGATACTCATTCATTCACTCATTCACAGATACTCATTCATTCCCTCAATCATGCATACTTGTTCCTACATTATCCCCACCCCCTTACCTGCACTGCAGAGATCTTTCTGTGCCGCTCACAGACTTCCGGAGGGGCCGCTGCTTCCCTCTGTGTTGCTCGTACTCATCTTTCCCAGGGAAAGCAGGAATGAATAAGTATCTGTGAATGAATGATTTTCTGTGAATGAGTGAGTGAATGAATGGGTATCTGTGATTAAGTATATGAATGAGTGAATTAATGTTTGTGAGTGAGTAAATTGTAAATTGTAAGTGGAGGGGAGCATGGCACAGGGAGGCTGCTTGAGGCTAGGATGCTAGGATGCCACAGGCATGCTGTTTAGGGGCAACGGTGGCAAGTCCTATGCTTCCAATACTAAAGGGGGGCTAGGTGGTGGGATAAATGTACAACGTTGGGCTAGCTGGGGGCAATATACAAGAGTGTGGGGGCATTAGGGTGACCACATCGGCCATGTTTTCCAGGACACATAGAACTTTTACATATTGCTGACCAGGGGCATAAATACACATAGTGCTGGCTGGGGGTGAATACACAAAATGGGGGTCAACGACAAAGCAGTGTCCTGGTGTGTGTGTGTTTGGGTGTCAGTGTGGCACAGCCTGTCCTGGTGTGTGTGTCTGGGTGTCAGTGTGGCAGAGCCTGTCCTGGTGTGTGTCTGGGTGTCGGTGTGGCAGAGCGTGTCCTGGTATGTGTGTGTTTGGATGTCTGTGTAGTGGAGCCTGTCCTGGTGTGTGTTTGGGTGTTGGTGTGGCAGAGCCTGTGCTAGTGTGTGTGCTTGGGTGTCGGTGTGGCAGACCCTGACCTGGTGTGTGTGTCTGGGTGTCGATGTGGCAGAGCCTGTCCTGGTATGTGTGTGTTTGGATGTCTGTGTGGCAGAGCCTGTCCTGGTGTGTGTTTTTGGTGTCGGTGTGGCAGAGCCTGTCCTGGTGTGTATTTGGTCATCTGTTTCCTGGCACTTTACTTACTGTAGAAATAAATTGAACTATTTAATCTAGAGATTAAATAGTCACTTCAGAGGACAAGACTTTCTAAGACCATAAATCACTGAGAAGAAAAGTAAGGGTTTTGTGTTATTTACTCTATTTCAATCTGCATATCTTCTTAAAAAGGATTATTGGCAAAAAATTGTGATTTCAGGCGTCCGTGTATTATGACTTTTTTTTTAGTGTACACACAATCCCATCACATTACATCAATATGCGTTAGGAAGTCAGGAAAAGATGGGCATGGATGGTGGGCTGATTCGGTGGCACTATACTCAATGTATAGTGCCACCGAATCTACTGAGTTGGTTTGAGTAAATCCTCAAGCCTGTGTGTGTAGTACATTTTCTGAACTTAACTTTGCAATACACATTAGACAGATGTTAATGGCTGTTAATGTTGAAAAAAGTAAAAACATTTCCTCGATTAACCAGCTCTTCAACAAATTACATTCACCACCTCCGTGATGTTGTTGTGGAGGAGTGGAAGAGGACTCCAGTGGCAACCTGTGAAGCTCTGGTGAACTCCATGCCCAAGAGGGTTAAGGCAGTGCTTGAAAATAATTTTGGCTGCACAATAAATTGACACTTTTGGCCCAATTTGGACATTTCCATTTAGGGTTGTGCTCACTTTTGTTGCCAAGGGTTAGACTTTCCTTTACAGTGTAGCAGAGTGTCATTACTTTAAATTGTAGCAGAGTGTCATTTCTTTAGTGTTGTCACATGAAAAAATATAATAAAATATTTAGAAAAATGTGAGGGGTGTATTCACTTTTGTGAGATACTGTACATATGGCAGCTTAACTATGCATCTCCATTCTCCATGTGCAAGATGAATGCCAAACATGCTAAAATCTATACGCTTTTCCATGTAAGAATTATCACATCTCAATTAGAAATAGCAAACCTTGCGTCAGACAACGTATGCATTACATATGATCGTTATAATAAAAACAGTGTGGTTTGAACAAATCTGTTTGAAATACGAATTCTACCACTTCACCAGCTGGTTACTGTAGATGGATTTCTGCATCAAAAGAATTCACTGCGTAAAGAAATCCCATCCAAGTCTCCATTTCCAGATGATAGCTTACGGTGAAGTGAAATGGTTTAAAAATACTATCCATTACGGTTATAAATTCTAGTTAATGTCAAACACACACCCCTTTATGAGCAACATGTGGCCTATTGCTTATCAGACTTCCAAACAACCCAAGAAAAGATAGATTTTGTTTTTGCCGAACAAGGAACTTCTCTTGAGTACAGGCTGTCTTGTGTCTAGACATTTCATGTAGCATTCTCCTCTGTAAAATAATAATACCAAATACATTTTTTAAGCAACTCCTCAAATAATGTGTCATCCTCTTCAACCAAAGTTGTAAAAAAAATACAACTTGTAGCTACAATGCTGTATGTGAAATATTATTTCACATAGCTCTAGCTCAACAGATGTGTGTATATAAATATATGTTTTAAATTTTAGAGTGTCTGTCTCATGATCACAGCAAAGAATTTGCTGTTTCCACATCTAAATCACTGTATGTCTAAGAAGGTCAAATGAAAGTATCTAAATTGTGTTAGTGCAAAGCATTGCCACTGCAGAAGCTTATTATACATAGTTAGGACAGCCGGCAGCACGAGCAGGGCTCTCTCCACCTTATTGTTTTGTCTTAGTCTGTCAATTTTAGTCTTGTCATACCCCTTGACTATATTTATTGTATGAAGCGCTGTGTAAATTGTTGGTGCTATATAAATAAAATATAATAATAATGTTTATTTTGAAATCTGTTTACACTAGTGTTATTTTTGAAGCTAAGAATTTGTATCATCAATATACTTAAGTCACTGGTGTATTGTGTTTTTGCTTTTCAGTGTATATGCAGGGTGTCTCTTTTAGCTTTCTGCAGTAAATATAAATAAATATTGATTTCAGTGTAACCTCTTTTAGCAGTTGAAGTGTAGAATCCATTTGAAATTTAGTCATGGAGCTGAAGCACAAATTATGCCTTTTGGATAAGCATTAACACCAATTAAAGAGACATTCCAGTGTGTCCGAACTTGGACCATACATTTTTAAAGGGACTACTCAGATATACTATGAATTAGGGTATATGTGATAACTGGAGACTCCCTTTAAAGTTTAGATGGGTCATTGAATTGAGCCTCTAAGTGTTTTACAACCATAATAAAGTTTATCCTTTTACCAAGGCTGAAACTTGCAAACCGGGTAAAATTACCCGATTCTGTATTCAGTTCTAATACTCTTTAAAAAAAAAATAATAATAATAATATATATATATATATATGTATGTATATATATATGTATGTATATATATATATATATATATATATATATATATTAAAGGGTATTTATCATTATTACACACTATAGTGTTAGGTCCCAAGCTAAGTAGTATGCTGACCCAAACATTGCATAGTTTTAAATATGTAATTCTAAATTAGCCCAAAGTGAAATATAATAACCCAAATATGTGTTGAAAGTAAAAAATATTCCTAGTAAATGTCATCAGTTTTTGGAGCTTAAAATATATTTTAGTAAGTGATAGTTATCGCTGAATTGATGTCTGCCAGTGATACTTGAAATGACATGGAAAAACAATTATTATAATCTAGTTCTTGTAAAATGTACTCCTCAGAAATAATAGTTTCACATCTCTGCATTAGTATTGATGTATACCCTTAGTTTATCATTAATGAGCCTTGAGAAGATTCTAGGGTAATAATAAATAAATCATCTGAGTGTTCTCTCTAAGATTAAAACAATAAGACTAGTCAAAGATCTCCTTGCTCACAGCAAGAGTTGTTGGTTCCCTTGTACAAAGGGATTTTGCCTTGCCCTTCTGGGAAGTTCTAGTCTGATTTGCTGACAAAAACTATCCTGAGTGGGGACTGCAGAGTTTTCTATTCAAGCTTTATCTGTTCTCGGCTGAACTAGACTGGAAACTTTTTGCACAGAATAAACTAAAAATCAGTTTTATATTGTTATCAACCTTAGCGTTACAGGTAAGTTGAGTTGTCATCTTTCATTTATTTTACAACAAAAATAGGTGATATTAAAAGATGAATCCCAAGGTGTAGTTTTGCTGAGATTAGATTAGTATTTCCAAATACCATGATTGAAAAATAAATGTTATTGGTATATTATCTCTAAAGACACTTCTAGAGTATATTACTCCAAAAAGTAATTTCTAGAAGCTATTAGTCCACCTTCAACTATGCATGCTGTTGTCGAAGTATGAGGCCAGGTCATGGGTGCTTTCTACACTACACTTGGGAGCAATGTGATTACATAAATATAAAAAAACATGGCGACATGAGACATTGCACAGTATATATTTTCTCTTGTTTTGGAGATCGTATACCCTTTTACTGGGCATTTGTCTATTAACCATTTCAAGAGTCTGTTACAAAAATACAGATGTCAACTAAGATTCATCAGAGTAGATTTGGGAGATATCTTTTTTACAAGACACACCGAAAGTGCACATCACTGTTTAAACTATGTGTTCTGGAATGTTTTACAGGCTACAATGGAAAACATTGAACTTCAATTGTATATAAATGATGTTCAGCCCAAGAAGACAGCCATTGTTTATTCCTTTTAAATCCAAAAGATTATTTTGGTTTCAGAAACTATTTTGGAAAGAATGGTGACCCCAATAACACTGTAAAATACTATTTAATAGATGTTAAGATTAATCTTCCATGTAAGTATATAGTTAATTAATGTTTTTCTTCATTCTTTTAGCAATTCCTAATGCCAAAAACTGTGTAGTTGATGCAAAGGAATATAACAAAGATGTTGTAAACTGTACGATGGAAAGGAGAAATATGGGAAATATCATACCGTGCAATATTGAAAATCAGAAAAGAAAAATGGGCACCAACATTTTTTATGATCCAACCTTTTATGTTCTAGAATACAAGGAACTCCATAAATCTGTTTAAATGTGTCCTATTTTAATGCAATACTACCAGTTATTAGAACAATATGACTAAAAAGCTGACAGTAAAACTAGTAATAATAATAATAGAGAAAATGTGAATAAATAGGACTGACTAATGCATAATTAACCAAACTGTATTAATTGGTTAATTATTATTTAAACAAGTCAAGCCTAGAATACAGAAAGTAGAGTTTGCTTCAGTAAAGTGGTATGAAAAACTCACTTTTAAGGGTTTTGGGTGGGTAAAACTGATGTTCCCTGAATTGTTTTAGATGCTTGTGAGCGGGCCAGATTTACAAATTGTAAATTTGTTATTTGGAGAATTGACATTTGAGGGAAAGTAGCCATTTATAAGTATTTGTGATTACAATGAAATATATCTATTTAACTGTAATGCAAACATTTTTAAACTTGCAGAATAAACCCACATGTGATTTATGAATTTGGATGGCAAAGGTTTTAAGTAACTCTGTGTAGTGTCAATGGAATACTAAGTACAGTCATTCAGCAAAACTATGGTTAACAATGGGCTAAGGACAAATAACTTTTCCTGGTGTGGCCTGTAACTTGTCAAACATGACTTGTAATTATACATCCTAATACTAACATAAACAAAGTTTCCAAGTCCCCCACTTAATAAGGGTCTGATACCTGATGTGTTGGAAAATGTGGAGATATATTAAATGGTTAATTCAAGCTACAGAGAACAATCAGCTAACGTTTTATGTGGAAAGAAAATCAATCTCCTTGCTCAACTTTTATTTGATTTTTAAATCCATTTCCACCAGGACTACTATAAACATGCACTGGGCACCCTGCTTATATCATGCTTAGAAAATGTGCATTTTATTTAATTACTCAATACAAAAATAAGAGAGTATATAAAGGACGCCATTAATTTTTTATTCTCTAATTTTGTCCAAATGAAAGGTTTTATTAAGATTTAACAAAAAGAAAACTCACAGGAACAAAAATAGTACAATGCTGAATTCTAAGAACACATTTCCAGCAATGTCATGTTTCAAAGAAACACAGTCCATAAAGCTTAAATGGGTTATTATCATATTAAAAGCTACTATTGATCTATAACAACAAATTGTATATGTTTAACTGCGATTTTCAGGTAGACATATACTGGACTGGGGGAAGTTTCCAAGTTTCAAAGTGACCTGGTAGTGTTTCTCAGGTGTAGGCCGAGAGTTAAAAGAGTAAAAAGATAGACAGCTTTTAAACAGTGCTCGGGACAGAGGTGGTGATCTGGCTTTTGCACCTCTGTCCCGCTCTCTGTTTAAACACTGTCTGGTACAGCATTAATTTGCTCCATGTATAAAGCGGATATAGAGGCACCATTATTTTAACCTGTTTCCTGCTAGTGAATATCCCTAACTTTCCCAATAAATACAGTAACTATAAGAATAGCTGAGGGACACTCGCAAGTATTTAAACAATATTGTTAGTCCCTATTAGCGGAGACATAAAAGATATGTCATTGCTAGGTCATTGTTAGTGACAGTCCAATTATACACAGATATTAAACAAGGAATGTGTTAAAAATGCTCAAGATGTGTTCTTAAACATGTCGTACCACTGTCTAATTGCAAAAAGGCAGAACTTTTCACTTAAATGTGAATTGGCAAAATATGAGAGGTTGCAACAGCAAAGTTGGTAAAAAGTCCAACTTGCAAATTCACTAAAGTCAACTCACAAAAAAACAACTCACACACACATACATACAGGAGATGCTAATGTATGAGAGCACATGTAAGTTGAAAAAAGCAGACAATTTGCCCTTTCTGCCCTGCTGCGACATTATATAACTAAAAAAGCTTTAAACTAAAAGAAAGCTGATGATTGCCCCCCTCTTGGAGACAGAGAGGGGGTATAAAGGGCATATACTCCTTCTCCCTCATCCCCTGCTAATGGGAATGGTGGGTGTTTAATAGTATACAATGCTCTGATTTCTGGGCCTCTGCCACATGTGTTTTGGTGTCACAGTGTCATGAGAACCCACTGGGGTACCTATGGTCACCAGGACTTAAGGCTAACTGTATCCTGCCTCGATACTGCCTGTGTTCCTTTGATTGGTTTCTATGCATTCCCTTTCTGAAAATATGTTGTGAACATAATTGGGTAGTAGATGTTCAGTGTGCTGTCTAACAGATATATCTTGCGCAGCTTTACTACTAGGCTATTTGGCTTGACATGGTAGGACTGAATACTGCCAATCTTACCCTTGTCCATCACATGCAGGATACATAATGATGTTTATGCAGCCTGCAGTAAACATTTTTCATAAGCATGACAATCGTGTCATCTCTAGGAAAAAATAAAATCCTATCATTGAAATTGTCTAACTTGTCAGCCCTGAAAAAAAACAAATGAGAAAGCAATTAGGTTCATGTAGCCAAAAGCAGGATCACTGTTCCTTTTATTTTACTTGAAATTCACATTTTATCGACCCCATGATTGTTATAAACGTAACAGTATAATATGCATTTGATCAAAGACTGTGATCTAATCTAAGAGCGCTTCAATAGAATTCACTTTGCTCAATGCCCATTTATAAATATAATCCCAGAGCAGATTAATCTGATGAATGTAGAAGCAGACGTTTTCCTCTCTGACAAGCAGATGGTCCCATTAATCCTAAAGAGGCCATCGTTAAAAACCAAAAGCAATAAAATTACTGCACATTTTTTTGTATTATCATAGTTTAAGCAAATAAATCCGATATCCTCTTGTTACATGTCTAAGACTGCAGGAGAGAAATGTTTCTTTTTATCATTTTACATATCACCATCTGATAAACGAATAATAAATGAGGAGTGATAAACTAGCAAGTCAGCGAATCTGTTAAAGTTATGCTGTCATAGCAGTTCCGAAACAGATTTCTGCTTACTCATTTTAGTCTTGGAAAATAATGCGACAAAATAGATCACCATTGTTGACAGTTGCACCATTAACACGATGTTGTGAGATGTTTTGGCCATTTGTACCAAGTAAAACCTTTCACCCTAAATTGTGTCATACTTAGGGGATAGATGACAAGGGGGTAGGGATAAAATTGCCCCCTGGGCTGCCCATATTTTGGGTTCTATTTCATATTCACTAGGAGAGCTACAGAAATATGGAATAGGAATATCTTAAATCACTACTGGAAGCTTTTGTTATTTTTTTGGCTCTGTATAGATCTCCTTATGTTTCTCAAAATGTGTTTCGTAGTACAGATTCAGCATGATGAATGACAGACTGTTTTAATAATTGGCCACTTGACTCCTGGTTGTGTTCAACATTGTTGAAGGGGCACCATGATCGTAACCAAAATCCTAAGTATTAAATCTGGTAATGTTGTTTTCAATCAGTTACCTTATCACAAATGTGTCAATTTGTATATGCTTACTAAAATGTAAATTTGTTTTAAGGAAGGAAGTTTCTTATGAAGAGGAAAGTTTTCATTTTGGTTCTGAGCTGCGCACATGAGCATGATTAGTATCCCACATCCCAAGGAAAGCAGAGAAAAATCATAACTCATCTTTCTACCACCTGCAACCATACTTTTCTTGCAGCTCCTCTTCTTCCTTACAAGCTCCTACAAAGCGGCCTTGGAAAGACACATTCACTTTTGATTTGCTGAAGCTATGTCACTAATTGAGAAAATGCTGTGAAGTCTACAGTATATCCATGGTAACTTGAGTTATATAGATAAAATGGTTATACAAGCTTACCTGGAAGTCTGAAGGCCAAATGTGCGCTTTGCAGATACCAGGTGAACAACTAGAATATATAGGCCTACTATAAAATTTATTGTAGGAGGGATGATGATCTGGAGTTATTTTTCAGGGTCTTGGCTAAGCTCCTTAGTTCCATTTGTATGCTTCCAACTTTGTGGCACCAGCATGGGGAAGGCCATTTCCTGTTCCAGGATGAGTGTGCCCCTGTACGCAAAGCAAGATCCATAAAGACATGGTTTAACAAGTTTAGATGTGGAGGAACTCGAATTGCCTGCATAGAGCCCTGACGAATTGGAATGCGGATTGCGAGCCAGGCAAATGTGCCCATATTTCCACATAAACACTCCTAAATCTTGATGATTGTTATAACCACAAATGGGGGGTTAACTCTATTTTAATGCTCATGGTCTTAGAATTTGAATATCCAACAAGATCATACAGGTGTGATGGTAATATAATGTCTATCTCCTTTGTTTTCACAGACACTTGGTTTGGAAACTCAGCCAGTTTTAGCTCTGCAACACTATGTTTTATTTGGGACTCACCTCTCATGGGGTGCTTGATGTGGCAAGGCAACTTTATTGCCAAAATGAAGCACTAATGTCTCATTTATTGTATGCCTATATTTTACTTGTGACCTTCAATATTGACAGAATCTGGTCTTCTAAGTGTCTAGCCAATCATAGTATTGATACTATCCAGGCAAGTTTTAAATACGTTACAGGGCAATAATGCATTTCTAATACTCATTACATCACATGGGAGAAAATAGGCCCATGTCTCCTTGAAAAATTATATTATCCATGTTAATCAGTTCACCGCAGTTAAAGGAATGGGTGATTTTTATGTACTCACCTGCAGTCAGCAGATTAGCTGTTTAGTTGAAAGAGTAAATTATGTCTAAATGGCTTTCATGAAACAATGGAACATCACTGAATCAAAGCAATTTTATAAGGATTAACAGGGATTAATTTTATATGATACGGAATGAGATGTATCATTATTGTAACAATAGAAAAAATGAAAAACAAATCCCAGGCGGATAAATATTCTATTTCTCTAGCAGCAAACTAATAGGGAGGGAAATATAACTTAAGCTTAGATGGAATATTAGCAGAACCTAAGGCATTCAAACTCAACCCTGGTTGTTTTATAAAAAGGTGTTTTTTTATTAATGACACATATAGCATGACTCATAAACTGCATAACTCTATTGTAATCTGAACAAAAGGGTATGTTTAGAATTACTTGTAATGTATATGGATATGCTAATAGAGATATTCATTTACATAAGTAAAGTGTAAACACATGAATACTGATATGGGTGATATAAGCATTTGTAGTTTGTATTTTTTTTAACTGGAACTTGAATCAGTTTATTGATTAATAATTTCAATAAAATTGTATTACATAATACACAGGCTTGTAAATACAGGTTTAAATAAAAACCAGGGAAAACCTGGCTACCATAAGTTCTTTACTGCATATGACAGCTGAGAGATACCTTAAAATGTCTTCGTGAGCATTGCTGGGAAGGTGTAATGAGACTCCGGTAAATATGCGCTGAAAGTGATTCCATTAATTCAGTGAGAGTGCTTCCCCGCCACTGATTGGCTGCTTCAAACATAGGACCACAAAGGAGGCAGGGAGCTTCAGCTTCTACCTTAAGTAAGTCTTTGTTTTTTAAGGAAAATTCATTTAAGACATCTTTCAAATAAAAAAAAAATGCAAAAGAATACTACAAACTCAGCCAAGAGTTGTCGATGCTTAAAACTTTTGACCTCTAGGGTTATTATGGAAGAACAATTGGCATCCGTATTTCAGTTTAATGCTACTGTTAAGAGCTAATTTGCTTTGGCATCAAGAAGAATATTGTCGGGCTTCCTTGGCCTATTTCAAGCAGGAGTCTTGCTGTGTGTCACATTGACATTTAAGAGAAACAAAGGAACCTTGAGAAACAATGACCCTGAGCATGGGTGGTTGTCCACCATACAGCAAACAGAAACAAAACAGCTCCCACCTTGCTTCAGATTCCAAAATTCAAGCCCCCTCTTGGACTTTGAGTTAAGACTTGAGTTGGACTTTCAATAAATGAAACATCTAGCAACTAGAGGCACTTACACGTGCCCTATCCCGGTGGAAAGAAACAATGTTTTACGCCCTCAGGCGCTTAATCATATTTGGTTGTCCACCTGCCCATGTTATCACCAGGAGGCTATGTGGTCACAGGGGTCATCTTTGTTCTTGTTCCTGTCCCACTTCAGTAAAAAGGTGCCTTTATATCCTGGAGCTGCTCCCAGCTTCCTATACAAGAGCATTGATTCTGTTATTAATTTCACGTGTCTGATTGCAGATTAGCACTTATCTGATTCCTTATCCTTTTCTGTTTTTGCCTGCTTTTTTGGTACCTTGTTTCCAGTGCCGCTTTAATATTGATTGGACCCTGGGCAAGTATTATTATTATTATTATTATTTTCAGTTGGCATAATCATCCCAGGTATCTCACATCCCAAGGAAAGCAGAGAAACTCATAATCCACTTTCTTCAACCAGCAACCATACTTTCCTTTCAGCTCCTCCTCTTGCGAACAACTTCTCTTGAACTGCCCAGGGAAGGCAGGAACACAGCAGGGTCAAATAACGTAATGTGACCCTGCTGATTTTCTGTTTCCACCCGGGTGGTACAAGAGAGGTGGCTCGCAAACGCAAAGGTAAGCTGCCTGCCCGTGTGGCTGCCCCTTTGCACCCCGTTAAAGGCGTCCCTGCTTGTTTCAGCCTAAGAGACTACAGATATTAGACTTAAATTATCCTTTTGCCTTATCCTTGGGTGTATGTTACCTGTAGCGGGGACTGAGCAACATCATGAACAGGGGTTCAGTACCCTGTTGTCTCTGTTCATGAGTGCCCCTTCTGACATCCCGGGGCTCCATAACAAAGTTATCCAGCCTCCATGAGTAGAATAGCAAGCTTGTCATGATGGCCGTTCTCGCTTGCCATCTCATGCATATTTATGAGGCAAATGAAAGAGTTATTTTATCATTTTTACCTGCCCCATAAGATCCATGAGAATGCTCGGAGCCTAGAGGGATACTTAAACCCTCAGTTTGACTTCTGTCATTGCCTGTGACTCTGTACTTCACTGGTGTTCTGATTATTGTATTGATTCCTGGTATTGATTTTGGCTTGAACCTTGACAAAGTTGATTGCCACCTGCCCTGAACTGTGCATTGTGAACACAACTACCTTCTTGTCTGTACCATTGGTCTGTACCATTGTATTTGATGACTTATCAGTTGCTGAGCCCTTCTGACCACGTGTATGGCTTCCAGCTGTGCCAGTATACCCATTTGTCTTTGCCGTGCCTGCTGATCTTTGCGGAACCCGTAAAGGGCATTCTTTTCCACTCCTGCATCTACAGGTGGGCTACAGTGTATGACAGTCCCTATCTGAGTTGACTGCCAAATACCAGTAAACAGGTAACTACGAGGATATCAGACCAGGTTGCCAAAACAAAGATGGCACTCAAGATGGAGCAACCACAGAGTCTACTGGTGGTAGTGTGGGTATGTGGACAACCTTGGGTCAGGTGGGCAGGTGCTCAGGGTCAGTGGTTCTAACCCCAAGGTTCCTGACAATTACATCATATTTCATTGCTACATTTCAATCAGTCCTAGAGAGACCACAAACATGAACCCGGGCAGGACTCTGCTCAAAAGTCTAAACGCAAGCAGTTCACAAGGTAACCAACAACCCTAGATGTAGATTTATACCTTTATGGAGCTCATCAGGGTGCCTCTAAAGAACAGCAACTAAAGTCTACCAAACAGTTTTAATGTTATGCATGACAAATGAATCCTTGTGTTTTTGACATTTAATGTAGAGAGGAGAAGCCTGCTCAAAGAAGTTATCGATCTTAACAAAAGACTCACTGTCATTGCCGTTTTAAACACATTTCTATAATACATGTAAAATCAAACCATTACCGAATGATCATATTAAGCATTTGTTTTTAAATGCAGTTATTTCTTCTGGGTTTCAAAGGTTATGCAGGGTCACACCTGTGATTAAATTAATTAAGATTGTGGGTCCTCATGTCATAGACAGTGATGCTCATGATACAGTAGATTTGGTAATTTGATATAGAAATGTTTACTTGCTATAAAATGAAACTGCAAACTTGATAGAATAGATACAGAATATCAGTTCACTTGATCCTTCATGTCTTTGGACATGTTTATAACTATATCCTTCATATTTACAAGACTAGTCCTGGGGTCTCTGACCCTGTGTTGTGTCCCTTCACATGAAAAAAAATGTTCCATAGCCTGTGCAGTTTTTCATACTGAATAATGGCAAAAAGGGAAAAATATATAATTAATGAAACAGGGTGCTTCTGTACTCCTCCAAAAAGGGTTTTTAAAGTAATTTAGTCACCACAGGGATCATAATTGGGGACTATACACCTCATTTGTCCTTGCATCTTGCAGGTTAATGAATCTGCTGAGTTGTGTCCTTTTAACTTGCATTAACTCACATTAACTCAACTCTCAGATGTATTCATGAGACACGAGAATTATTTTTTACAAGTTGGCTTTAGGGTTAGATTTTCATCCAGTTTATGCAATTTGCTGCTGCACCTGTGTCTGTTGGCAACCAATCTAATCATGATGGTTGCTTAGTCATAGTCACCTGAAGGAAATGCTAAAACCTTGTTTTTAGCACTTTGTAGAAACTGCTGCCAATGGGTTGTGGTGCCGGAATCTAAAGATTAAGTGTGGGTGGGGTACCTTCACAAGACACGTCATACAGAGTTTTCCAAAATTGTTCAACAGAAGTCAGGACTAGTCCAACTTATTACTACCATGCCAATTCTAATTAGAGACTTGATCAACTAGGGACTCCAGGGAAGTCAGATGAGGGAAAATATTTTATTCTCAGATAGGATAAAGTATATATGACTCAGCCACGAACCAAGTGTTCCATTGACTGTGTGTATGTTGTGAATCATAATGATATGCCCTCATGCAGGATAATGTTTTAGACCAATAACAGTGTACTAAAAGACAAGAAAAAAATAAGTCCAAGAGTAACTGCATAAATTGTACAATAGTGCACTGTATTTTTAACGGAATTTAACAATTTTGTGCGTTCTTATGAATCTTTGGTAACTAGGTTTTCACAAAGAAAATGCAAAATATTCAAAATTTTAATAAAAAAACAATTGCAAGGAGTTACAAGATGTTACACTGTTGGAAGCTTGAACAGTAATTGTAGTAGGATAAACCTATGAAAAACCGGTTAGAAGAATGTCAGTTTATTTTATTTTGTTAGAGCATACCTAACAAAATTGTAATTAGATATTTTGGTTTTACTACTAACAACTGGTAGTAATGGATCTTTACATGAACATTTGAAAAAAAAAATAATAATTCAAGGAATAAGCAAACATTACAATGGTGCTAGAAATAATCACAGTAACAAAATACAGACTAGATGGACAAAATGGTTTTTATCTGCCATCACATTCAAACAATTAAACAATGCATCACAATATTGTGCACCATGGATAGCTGACACAAGGATGTTTTGTTTACATATAGAGATGCTTGACAACATAATCCACTGGGACTTGGTTTAACAAGTGTGGTGAATAATACTGTAAATATGCGGTTCTGTTTATCCTTTGTGAAGGGTTTAGACGGCTTTTAATGTAATCTATTGATATCAATGGTTATAAAGTGCCTGGATGCATTGTGGGACTCATAATATGTTTAAGGAATGGGATTCGATTTTGCGCTACATGGCAAAGAATTCCTAGAAATCTTGGTGACGTTAGCAAATTTAATTTCTGACTGGGATTTCTAGCAAACTCAATATAGACACTTCTGCTAAAGCTATTGATTTTATCACGTACCCTCTAGCGTTATAGAATACTTTTCCTATTTATAAAAAGATATAAGAGAAAATTACATTAGAAAAGCTTGCATGGATCTTGGTTTGGTCTGATTCTATGTTCTTGGAATACCTGAGTAACGTAATAATCTATTATGATTCTTAATTATGCCTTTTGCTCAGAATACTGATGGTCTGAACAAAGAATGGTTGATGAATGTGTTTTTGACTACAATATGCCCTAGGCAAAAAGGTTAAACGCTCAACTATTTAGTAGGCCAATGTGCTAACACTGTGTTAGCTGGCATAATATAGAACTGTATAGATGTTCTATTGGACCTCATAAGTGCAGGTTAAATATCTGCTTGTCATTGGCTAATTACTGTATGCACAGTGTCACCTGGAGAGGGTTGTAAGACCATTTCCAATTTAAAGTATATCATACTGTGAGAAAGGTTATTGAATAGTGGAAAACATTCAACACAGTTATGAGTGGACGTCCCAACAAATTCACCCCATGGTCAGACTGTGCAATGCTCAGAGAAATTGCAAAAAACTCAACATCTCAGACTCTACAGGCCCCCGTGTCATGATTAACTCATATGATGTAGTGGATGCATGGAAGGGTAATCCAACCGAGGTGGTTCGTTTCTTTGTGTAAGCATTGAATGGGTTAATCTGATGTTGATTTAAATCAGTTTTTTGTGCATGCCCTCTGTATCTATTCTGGCTAGAGGTGTCATCTTCCCAGAGGACCCATGTGGTGATTCATGGCCCAACTGATAAGGATCCTGAGTTATAGGAATTCCATTCCTAGCTTAAGTGGATGGGTTTTCCATCCCCTTTACCCCACCATAACTTATTGGCAGATCAAAGATAAGAACCCTGTGGCCAGAGGGGTGTTTTCTTTCCAAAAGAGTCTGATTTAGGGTCAATACAGGGACCTCAAAGGAGAACTCCACATTTTACTCTCATTGGAACAACATCGTAAGATACCATCTGGACTTAAGGAGTTTCCACAGGCCTGCTTATCGATGAAACTCGTGAGTGAGGGTCCTGTGTTTAAGTCCCATTGATTTTAAGAACTATTTGCTTGTTTTGTTTTTCTTTTGTATGTCTTGTTTTATATAATTGTGGCACTGTGTAACCTTTGTCTTTTTGTTATTAAAATATTCATAATCCAAATTTGTCTTTGGGCTCTAGTATTGATATCCACAAACCTCAAGAGAGGATCACATTACCAAATTTTATTACCTAATTTCTAGAGGATATATATATTGTTTGCACAGGGTGGGTTGATACATATATAGAGAATATAATTCAGGTATCTCACGAATCCGGTATCAAAATCGTGAGTTGTGGCAGACTACCTGGGGGCTTGGGACGTAACAATGGCGATGGGATTCCCAAATAAGCATGGTTTATTTGGAAGAGTTGCCAGGAGAAAGCCCCTTCTCTCTAAAAAGAACATGGCTGCACTGTTTAGGTTTGCAAAGTTGCATCTGAACAAACAACAAGACTTCTGGAACAATGTGCTTTGGACAGATGGGACCAAAGTAGAGATTTTTTGCCATAATGTACACCGCCACGTATGGTGAAAACCAAACACAGCATATTAGCACAAACACCTCATACCAACTGACAAGCACGGAGGTGGAGCGGTGATGATTTGGTCTCGTTTTGTGGCCACAGGACCTGGGAACCTTGCAGACAATGAGTATACCATGAACTCCTCTGTATACCAAAGTATTTTAGCGTCAAATGTGAGGCCATCTGTCCAACAGCTAAAGCTTGGCTAACATTGGGTCATGCAACAGGACAATGATCTCAAGCACATGTCAGATATTTTAGGCTGGAAAACAAGTATTTTTTTCTTTGTGTATTTTATTTGAGCACAAAATGGAGTCAGAACCATTTTGCTTTCCTGAATCATATAATATTTTTTGTCCTTGTTCTCTCTATAATTGAGAACAAAGAAGTGTTTATGAATATAGCTGCTTCAGCAAATATTACCTAATTAGTCTTATCTTCTACAGTGGGGCAAAAAAGTATTTAGTCAGCCACCAATTGTGCAAGTTCTCCCACTTACAAAGATGAGAGAGAGTCCCTGGCGGCGTAGTGTGTTACTGATGGTAGCCTTTGTTACTTTGGGCCCAGCTCTCTGCAGGTCATTCTTGCGTGGAGCCCCAGATCAAGGGAGATTATCAGTGGTCCTGTATGTCTTCCCTTTTCGAATAATTGCTCCCACAGTTGATTTCTTCACACCAAGCTGCTTGCCTATTGCAGATTCAGTGTTCCCAGCCTGGTGCAGGTCTACAATTTTGTTTCTGGTGTCCTTCGACAGCTCTTTGGTCTTGGCCATAGTGGGCTTTGGAGTGTGACTGTTTGAGGTTGTGGACAGGTGTCTTTTATACTGATAGCAAGTTCAAACAGGTGCCATTTATACAGGTAACGAGTGGAGGACAGAGGAGACTCTTAAAGAAGATGTTACAGGTCTGTGAGAGCCAGATATCTTGCTTGTTTGTAGGTGACCAAATACTTATTTTACCGAGGAATTTACCAACAAATTCATTAGAAATCCTACAATGTGATTTCCTGTATTCTTTCCCCCCATTCTGTCTCTCATAGTTGAAGTGTACCTGTAATGGTGAAAATTACAGGCCTCTCTCATCTTTTTAAGTGGGAGAACCTGCACAATTGGTGGCTGACTAAATAGTTTTTTTGCCCCACTGTATCTGAGAAAGTTAAGGAGTAGAAGCTGCATATCTCTAGGAATGTAAATTGGAATGGGGGATACATTATAAGACCACCACAACTATATGGGTGACCAAGAATAAATTCCTAACTTAAATGTAATTGTCTTAAAGTTATTTCTTAGACCAGAGCGTCTCTTAGAGGTAAATGAAAGAAATACAATGGTACAAATATGATAAGAAGTACTAATTATAATGGGTAAAACCCACCATTATGATTGGAGGATTCCAATCTATAGGTGGAGAATATGATAATAACCCCTGTCTAAAAACTTATGTTTTAAATAATTTAAGGACCCACTCACCGATACAAATTAGACTCCCAAAAAAATCACGCCCAGACAATTGGAATTTTGGAACATCACAAGATCTTGGCACCATATTTTACTCTTAGAATTACTTTGAGTTTCTAACATATATAACTTTAAGAAAGTTATTCTTCTTTCCACTTAATTTTTTCCACTGAACCTGGATTGATGTCTACAAGAACCAGTTGGACCACAGCAACAAGTGGTGGTAAATATAATGGTTTTAATATTCTGAATAGAGGTGCATTTTGTCTACTTCAATATAGAATTCCCTTCTTTTGGGAAATAGTATATGACGTTATTGTATATGACGGCTTGTGAGACTGCCGCTTATAACCCGTGATAATGACAATGATGTAAAAGGTATTTTTACCTGTAACTGAAGTTTGACATTATTTGCATCTATTAGAAACTTCACTGATACTCTTTAGAGATTATTAAATTATTTTAATTGTCATATTAGTAAGACTAATATAGAGAGAGATAGTGATCTTTTTGTTACCACTCTAATTATTATTATTTTTGGTTGCTGAGTGGAGTGGAAATTATGTGGTTTGATATTAACAAATGCCATTTATATAAGGTGATAATGGATCAAGCTAAATGTTTATACCATGTGCTTTTTCACCTGTGGCATTTTGTATGTGTTAGACGCATAAAGTAATAATTCATATTTAATAACTCATCGATAAAAGACTGTATTTTGGATTTGATTCATTTTGACATGTTTTAAAGATAATTTTTCTGTTTTATATTATGCACTGCATGACTTATATAGATATTTTATAAATTGTGTTTTTACAATAAATAATATTTTTGATTGACTATCGTGGTAATGATAAATATCTCATTTGAATTATAATTTCCGGCGAGATCTGAAAGGATTTAGGATCAGAGATAAAATATAGGGTATCTCTTTGTATTAATATTGTGGATGTGGTCCTACAATAATTAATAGTGTCATTATTTTACATATGTGATAGAATATTGGTTTTGCCTATTTTGTCTCATTAATATCCCTAACACACACCAGCAACAACAACAGATTGGATGAAAAAAGAAAAGAATCAAGGTGTTGCAATGGCCCAGTCAAAGTCCAGACCTCAACCCGATTGAAATGCTGCAGGACCTTGAAAGAGCTGTGCATAAAAAAATGCCCACAAACCTCAATGAACTGAAACAAAGTTGTAAAGAAGAGTGAGCCAAAATTCCTCCACAACTATGTGAGAGACTGAAAGTCATAAAGAAAATGATTACTTGAAGTTATTGCTGCTAAAGGTGGTTCTACAAACTATTGAACATAAGATGTACTTACTTTTCCACACATGGCTTCTCCATTTTGGCTTTATTTTTGTTGAATAAATCATGACATGGTGTAATATGCCATGTGTTGTTCATCTGAGGTTCTATTTACAGTAATTGTCATGTCGTGATATGTGAAGCCATAGAATTTAAGGAGGGTGTACTTTCTTTTTTACACGACTGTATACATACAGTACTATGCAAACAGTTCACACAAATGTGAATGCTTTCATATGTACATACATGTTAATAGTTTGTTTTTTCATTGACCAAAACGCAAAGTGAGCGAACAGAAGAAAAGTTTAAGTCAAATAAATACTACCTTCAAAAAAGCATCAATTCTTCAAGGTACACGTGCAATTTAATATGTAGGTTAAAATACAGTCATCAACTGAAACAGAAACAGTTGTGTAGGAGGAATAAAACTGGGTGAGGAACATCCATACTCACTAACAAGGAGGATGTCAACAGTCATACACCATAGCAAGACCAAGCACAGAAACAAGACACACATATTGCATCAGCGAGGTCAGCGGGGTCTCTCCCAGGTCTCTCCCAGGCAGAAACTTCAAGACAGACAGGGGTTTTCAGATGTTCTGTCCATGCTCTTTTGAAGAAATACAAAGAAATGGGCAGTGTCGAGACCATAGGCGAAGTGGTCGGCCATGGATACTTAGTGCAACAGATGAAAGACACATTATGCTTAATTGTCTAGCAGTGTCATCATCTCAGAATTGAAAGAAAACAGTGAGAAGTCTGGTTAGAAGGAGTCTTCATAAATAAATGTCAAAATCCTCCGACGTGCAAACGAAGCCAAGCGACTCAACTATTGACAAAAACTGGAATGAGTGTTTGCAGGCAACAGTGAAGCATGGCGAAGTTTAAAAAGTAGTCTTATCAACATTGCAATTAATAGAATATTTATAAGACTAATTTCCATGCTTGCACCAAAAACACTTTTTATACATAACCCCATTATTTCATTGTTTCCTGGCTGTGACTGAAGTCTTGATTCTTAAGTGATTGCATAAGTATTATGCATAAACTTAAGGTTAAACCGTATCTGTATACCAACAGTTGAGCCAAACTGCCTTTTCTGTGTTCATGAATGAATGCAGTTGTATTATAACAGAATGCAGTTTATAGCATACAGGGAACCAACACATACAGTGCCCTTTACTAATATTGCCACATTTGGTAAAAATGAGCACATAATGCTGTGACAAATTGTATTTGTTGTTTAACCCTTTTGATCTTTTCTTCAAAAAATACACATAAATACTCTGCTATCATGGATATCAAACAAATGAAGACACAACACAGATTTATCCCAAAAAGATAACTGTGAAATATATGTGTGGCATTATCAGCGCCTCTGATTTCACGTGAGAAAAATATATTTTAAGTACCGTATTTGCTCGATTATAAGACGACCCTGATTATAAGACGATCCCCCAAATCTGAATATTAATTTAGGAAAAAAAGAAAAAGCCTGAATATAAGACAACCCTATAGGAAAAAAGTTTTACCAGTAAATGTTAATTCATCTAAACTATTTTTTTTAAAATAAAAGCTATGATTGAGAAAAATATTTTGGTTTTATTTCCTTCTATTTTCCAACCTGCCCCCCCAGTTATGCACATCTGCCCCAGAAGTGCCTTATACCCCCTATATGCCACTGTGCCCCATGATATGCCTTTTAACCCTATATGCCGCTGTGCCCCATGATATGCCTTTTGACCCCCTATGTGCCACTCTGCCTCCAGAAATGCCTTATGGCCCCCCATTTAACCCCCCCAAACTTACCGGCGCTTCTGACTTTCTTGTCATGTAGCCGGGGCAGCGTGTAGATCCCACGCAGTTCCGCTGCAGCCGGAAGGAGGCTGCTAGCCACACCTCCTTCCGGCTGCAGCGAAAGTTGTCTACGCGACATCTACACGCTGCCTCAGCTATACTCCGGGGACTCAGAAGTACCGGAAAGTGGGGCAGGGGGGGGAAGACAGGACCAGGTCCCCTGCAGCTGCGGGTGATCTGGATGTTAGCCGTCTCATAGTCAGACCTATTTGAGGTCTGATTATAAAACGACCCCGATTATAAGACGAGGGATATTTTTCAGAGCATTTGCTCTGAAAAAAAACTCGTCTTATAATTGAGCAAATACGGTATATTTAAGCGCTCCATTATAAAAACCTAATCTACACCGCCTATCCAATTCACTTTAGCCAACCACCAAATTGTTAACTAATCTTAACACTGTAGAAAACTAAAAAACTATGATTTATTTTTCATATATAAAGATTGGGGGGACGGGGGGGGGGGGGTGTTATGGTACAGGAAAGCACTCCCGATCTTAGCTTACCTGTAGCCAGGGAGCCAGACATCTAACCTACCATTAAAATTATAGGCTGATCATGTCTTTGTCAGTGGGCAAACGTACAAAATCAGCACAGGATTAAATACATTTTTACTTCACTGTATGTGTACACTCACTTCAATCTTTTTTTGACATGAATTTAAATTCTCATAAACATAAAAAATCAAATGAATTAAACTTTGATATTAAATGAAGCAATGCATAGGTCACAAAAGATCAGTTGACAACTGCTTTTGACAATATGAGGATATTTGTCTTTTGCATTCATATATAATCCTCATTAATATTCCCTATACTGTACCTAGGGGAAGCATATACAATTAGGGTATAATAGAAACAGCAATACATCTTCAACAACAACATTGCTGTTAAATTTAGTCTCTAGTGTAACAGTGCAGTGGGAATTTTCACTTGAAATCAGATAACGTGAATTTATAGTCAGGTCAGTTTTCTTATTGAAAACTGGTATTATTTCTGTTTTTCCTGAATCAGTGGGAATACTGTGTAAGGTATATCAATGTGCTTGGCTCAAAGTAATTTGAAAATATATAAGAATAGAGTTTTCAATATTATATATTGGAATTTCAATAGATATTGAGCTGGATTTGCAATTTCACACACACACACACACACACACACACACACACACACACACACACACACACACACACACACACACACACACACACACACACACACACACACACATATATATATATATACTACTTGGTTACATTTACAATAATGCTTTACTACAGTATTGTCAGAAAATGTTTTTGTTGCCATAGCAACAAGCTGAAAGTTTCCTATTGATTATGTCATTCAATTGGCTACTATGGTGATAAAACCACTTTGCAAAAAAATCCTTTTTTTACATATGCATTTCATAACTCGCATTTGGTCATACCTAGATCCCAACCCAAAAGCCCAATATATCCCCAAATTGCCCAATGTAATATTTAAAATACATGGTTGGCTAACTGGGCAGCGTAAGTCCCCTGCCTTGTGTATTGTGGTAAGGCTGCATGCATCTATATATCTATTCATATGTGTATATCCATATATAATTACATTAACATGAACAGATTAACATAGCCCTAGATTGTGTTTTTAGTATAACTAAGGCATGTAAAAGTATATAAATTTCATTCTATAAGAATATTTATTTCCAGACCTATCAAATACTACTTGTAAAAGTGTCTATAGTTTCGATTGAGGTCTTTTAAACATATTTTCATAATGTTTGTCTTTTATGGTGAGCATCTCTCCTCGATGGTGAGATGCAAATGTCTTCCTCTTCATGATTACTTACTTACAATGAGAATTGCAGTCTTTATAGCTGTATAGATTGGCAGGTTTTCTGCCCAAGGGTATATTAATGATTGGGTTTGTACTGCATTGCAGACCTATATGGCTGCATAGCAATTAAACATGACTTTTTCATGCACCAGCTGACAGCATAGAGAAAAAGCCTCTTTTTATTAGAGTTCAATCACAATACAGATTTGCAATAAAAGATCAAACAAGCATCATTTATAAAGAACAAAGTTTCCAACAAAGCCTGCAAAAAAAGCTATTAAAATGGCTAAATTTGAAAAAGAGAAACTGATTGCTGAAGAAGAGTAAAACGAATCCCAAAAATAGTATATAAACGGTAAAAAGCTAAAAACAGAAAGCAGATATTTTAAATATTTTTTTCTTCTGTTTACATGAAGCATAAATCGATGGCTGAGCCCGTGCTGGCTGATTGTAACGGACCATTACAACAAACATTGGATTGGCTGACACAGGGAAAAAGTGCTTTAAGTAATTAAGCACTGTTGAGGTAAATAAGGCTGCAGGGCTGGATGCCTGGTATACACCCAAGGGTATTTAAGAAGCTAATCCTAATTCTGGGCAGACCACTATTTTTAGGGATTCTTTCAGTTCAGGTATAGACTAGCATAATGCAGATGTGGTGCCCATATTGAACAAGGCATCGGAATTTCAGCTGCACAACTACAGGCCAGTGAGCTTGACATCTGTAGTGGGAAAATCATTTGAAGGGTTGCTAAAGGCATACATTGAAGAATACATCCTGAATCAGAACATAATTTGTAGACTTCAGCATGGTTTTTTGAAAGACACGTCTTGTCAGACCAACCTAACAGCATTCTATGATGAAGTCAGTAACAATATAGATCTAGGAGTGGCAGTAAATGTGATCTATTTGGATTTTGCTAAGACCTTTTTATCCGGCTCCACGCAAAAAGGTTACTGTACGAATTGTCAGAAATAGGCATAGGGGCAAATGTATGTACTTGGTTTTGAGATTGGCTTAAAAGATAGAATCCAAAGAGTGGTTGTAAATGGAAAATTCTCAGACTGGACCAGGTTTTGTGTGGAGTACCTCAGGGTCTGTGCCAAGTCCTCTTCTTTTTTATTTACTTTAATGATCTCCCACATTGCATTGAGAACCATATCTTAGTGTTTGCTGATGACACATAATTAGGTAGGATAATACAGTCTAACCTAGAAGTTGCTCCTCTGCAGGTGGGTGTAGACGGTGTGGGAAATTGGGCAGGCAAGTGGCAAACAATGTACAATACAGACAAATGTCAGGTTATGCATTATGGGAAACAATTCAACATTTTCTCTTTGGGGAAAAAAACACGGATTTAGGAATAGTTGTAGACAACAAAGGTATCAACAGTGTGCCATGCTAGTCAGCAGCTGCAAAGGCCAATAAGATATTGTCATGTATAAAACTGGGTATTGATTCATGGGAGGATATCAACTTGCCTCTTTATAAGTCAATGGTAAAGAGAGACTAACAAAGTTCCATCTATATACGCTAGAAAAACATCATATTAGGGGAGATATTATAATATTGTATAAATATGTGCAGGGCCAATGTATAGAGTTCTCCAGTGACCTGTTTGTTAACAGAAATGTACAAAGAACAAGAGGTCATCCTCTGGGACTGGAAGAGTGAAGATATTATACACAGCAGGCACTAATATTAAAATATATCCAGACCTTCTTAAAGGCATCCATTGTATTTTATAAAACACCTCCTCTTGGGCAATGAAGGTATGGAATTCATTGCCAAGAGGAGGTGCTATCAAATACAATGGATGCCATCCGAATTGGTCAGGATATATTTTTTAGAAAAGCAGAACATACAGGGCTATAAATAATCCAAGGAGAAATCTGATTGCCATTTCACCATCCCAAAAATAACTCAATGTTTTTTTTCCCCATCTTTTAGATCAAAATCAGGAAGGATAGGTAGAAGGGTTGAACAAAATTACTATGTTACTTTATTACTATGTGTATATACAATTTCAACATATAATGAACAATTACATTTTAGTATATACATGTGGTCATGTCATTTCATATATATGTGTGCCTAACTAACGTGCATGGAGCACTGAGTTAGTGTTCTGCATATTTTATTAAAGATTCTCAGAACATCAAAAAAAGCATTCACACGCAGAGGTAGGTGCACTTTGTAATTGATTGTTGTCTTCACAACTTTGAGATTGATTTGCATCTCTATGTATGTTTGATTTGTGGCCCTCTTTCATATGCAAATGCTGATAGTCTACAATGGAGTAAGCAGTCCATGTTCTGTCTTCTGCATGGAGAAAAAATAATTATATCATAGGCTGTACAAAACATGTAAAAATTGTAGCCATCTCCTCTTTTACACCATCAACTCTGGTTGTCCAAGCCCTTCTGTTTTAATAATCTATCTAATTCTATTTACAGTTAGCTTTTCTCTTTGTCATCAAAGTATAATGCAGGATCCTCTCATCCCTATATTCACAATTTACTTCCTCTAATGCCCATCACAACGTATATTAACTGTGAGATTAAGCACTGACATGTAATGACTAAAAAACATGAAATCTGAACCTTTATATTATTGTTATTTTTCTTCCATTGTCCAGACTTCACAAGCATTACCCTGTATCTAGAAATGCTGATATGTAAAATATACAGTATTTTTAAATAAAGTGTATGGAATATTAAAATCACACTATTCACAATATCTATTTGGAACATTTATTCATTTGGAACATTTTATTAGAAAAACATTAAAACAGTAACTCATGACTTCTGAATTTTATGGCATATTTGCATTACTTCCTTTACTCTCACCAACTTGCAGCAATGACAAAGTTAACACAAGAACATAAGAGAACCAATCACAGAACATCACAGGAGTATATAAATCCTCAACATCCCTTCTTCCTCTTTCTTTGGTGCTCACTGACAATTCAGTTGGTTCCTTGTTCTCCTGGTCATGTGCCTTTTTTATATGGTTTGGTTTTCTATTTCCATCCTGTGTTTCTTTGCGGGTTCTATCCCCTCCACCCTCCCTCCTCATGCTGGTTTATTATCCATGGTGGGGTTTTCTTTCATCTGTTTTGGGGATCTGGCTGGACTTTTTTTCTTGCCTACTACTCTTTCCCCTCTCGTTATATATATATATATCTTTTGCGAGTTATCGCTTCTGTTTTTTTGTAGCGTCTTTCTCCGCTTTCTTCTCCTTGACAGCGGCCATCTTGGGGATGTTCTTATTTGGAGCAGTCTATGCCCCTATAATCAGAAGCCCTCACCCTTTCGGGTATTTTCTGTGACATTCTCCCCTGGTTTCCTGGCACCTGTATTGCGCGTTCAGATTTTTGGGCTGTTCCTAGTTCAGCCTCTAGTGGCTGCTCTGCCTCTGTTTCTGCTCTCCTCCTGTTATAGCTTCCTGCAAACAGAGCCTTTGCATTGTTTGGCTTTGGTCCTTGTTCTCCTGCTAGCAGCATTTTGTTTTGGATTACCCGCTGCGACCTGGCTTGCTTCTGACTCTCCTCCTGTTTTCCGATTTTGCTTTGATACTGTCATTCTGGTTCTGACCCGGACTGTCTGACTACGTCTGCCCTGCCCAAGGGCTTCCAGTCATGTGCCCTGTCTGAGGGCCTCCAGCTGTGTATCTAGTTGTCTACCTTGCCAGACGGCTTCCAGCCGTGCTGCTCCCGTGTGCCCTGCCAGAGGGCTTCCAGCTGTGCTCCTTCCTCTTGCCTTGCCAGTGCACTTCCAGTTTTCTGCCTGTACTGAGCTTGTCACCCCAAGTTTATATCCTGCTCATGCTCAGAACACCTATAGATGGTGCCCAAGAGAAAGACTAAGGCTAAAGTGGAGCGCAGCCCTGAACTAGATACATCAGCCTGCCTACAGCCATGCTCTGAACCCGAACCTGCCCCTGTATCGAGACTCCTACCCATTCTGGCACCCAGTGCCATTACAGTTTCTTAGTTAAGGTTCTTCATTACCAGCCCTACAGCCCTATATCCTCTAGTCTCCTGCTGTCCCGGGTGAGCCCCTTCCTGGGACCTTATCTAAGTTAGTGTCAAGTTTGCCCCTACAGTGTTAAGGTCGTCCTCAGAGACCTGTTCTTTCTCAGGGTGACCCCTGGTGAACCCCACAGTCAGTGTGAATCTTGTTACCGAGGACGTGATGTTATAGTCTAATGAAATCCCCCAGGATGTGTTCTTGGCCTGGCTGGAGACCAAGTTCTCCAGCTCCATGGAGTCATTTCTGGCTCAGCAGGCATTCCTTTGGGCATCCCTAGGCAGACCCCCTCCCCCGCTCCCCCGGAGCACATGAAGGATCAGTCAGACTCTGACAAGTTAAAGGGTGAGCCCTGACCAGCAAAATGACCGTGGAAGGGCAATAGTGCCTACGCTAGTAAAGGCAAGACGTTGTTTGTTTTCTACACCAACTGGGTTTCTTAATCAACTCCCCAAATCAGAGTTAATTCCTTGCCAGAAGATTACATTTCTGGGATTAAAAATAGACTCTGTGATGTCTCTGCTGCTTCTCTCTACGTCCAAGACTACCGCTATCAAGAAAGAGATTCAGTCATTACTCCGCAAGGAGTCTCGATGAAATGGTCATCCATCCAGGTGGTTTTCCTGGCCCGCTTCAGTATTGTTCGCTGCAACGCCTCAAAGCTCAGCATCTCGGGATGGCCTTATCATACGATCAGCCAGTATGGATGGATATTTGTCGCCTCCTCCTCCGGATGGACAACATTTCGGCCGTGAGGTAAATCAACCATCTAGGAGGGATGCATTCCAAACGCCTTACGGAGCTGACGAAGGAGATCTACGAGTATCTCCCAGGGGCGGACAACCAGTTAGCGGATTGGTTCTCCAGGCACTGGAGGGATTTGACTGACTGGAAACTCCACAGACAAGTATTCTCAGAGCTCCAACACCTTCGGGGTCTGTTGTCCCTGGAACGTTTTGCGTCCTGGACCATTTAACCATTTCTTCAGTTGTCTCCTGCAGGAGTAGCCAGAGTAGGGAGCTTACGTCTTTCCCCCGTTCGCCATGATCCTTTGTGTGGTTCAGCATCTCTGGCACTCACTCACTTGTGGCCTACCCAGCTGTGGTTCCCGGCGCTGTTGGAGACATCTGTTCGAAATCCTGTGGCGATTCTGTTGTTTCCCTCTCTGCTGGCGGACCTGGAGGGTCTTCTTCATCCGCTGGCACTGGAAGGGCGACTATCCTTGGTTGCCTGGATTAGCCTTGGCTGCTCCAAGAGTTCTGGGCTCTGGGCAGGCGCAAGTCTTACAAGGTGGCATGGGAGTCTGGCACACTTGGTGTTTGGGACAAGAAGTGGATTCCCATACGGCCCCTCTGACTTTCATCCTTAATTTTTGGGTGACTTGTATGAAAAGGGAAAGTCTTATCAGTCTATCAATCTGTTCCAGTTGGCTATTTCTAGTGCTCATGTTGGTTTGTCAGGGGAACCGGCGAGCAAGGAGCCCTTGGTTTATCATTTACTGAGAGGTGTGCGGTTGGCTAAACCCCTGGCACGAAAATTTGATTCTCAGTAGGATGTTTCCGTGAAACTTACCCTTATTTTGTGCCTTCTCTCTTTTTGTAGGATTTCCGATGTTAAGGCTTTTGAGCGGACGGCAGTCTGGCAGACATTTTGAGGGTGGTTAACGTGTCCCCTGTTTCCACGGCTGTTTTGGCATTTGTCTCTTAGTGTTAAAACTGCAAATGTAAGCCTTCAGTTTTGCCGTAAAATTAAAACATTATTCTAGCCTTGGTGTCAAAATAATTGTGAGTTTTTCTGAGGCCTTCGCTATATTATATTTGATTATTTTATGTGTACCTCATGCTATTTATGCTATGTTTGCCTCCTATGGTTGGCTATCAGTGTGTTTATCTTCTCTTTTATGGTCCTGTGCTATTCCGTGATTGGTTCTCATACGTTCTTCTGTTAACCAAATACTTGCCCCCTGTCTTTATTAAAATTCCAATTATTCTGAACACCAAGGCTAGAATAATTTTTAATTGTGGCTCAATTTGTAATTATTTCGATTAGTTACCATATCTTGCATAAAAACAACGGGTACATATATAAGTCAGTAGATAATATAACTGTGTTTTGGTTGGATCTGGACTCCTTTTTGAGAAAAAACTAGAGAAACATCTACTGTATGTAATTTAATCAAGCTGTGATTCCAACTATACATTCTATGGTCATTACATCAGGTAAAATGGGCAGACTAAATGAGCTGAATGGTTCTTGTCTGTTGTCAAATTCTATGTACCTATAGTAGATAGTAGAGAGATCATGAAAAATTAAACACGCTCCTGAGTTTACCCAGAAATGCTGAGGTTTCAGGTTTTAAATCCATACACACTGCTCCAAACTAACTCTACCTATTAAAATCTTCCATCTTCATAAAACTATCTGAAAATACCTTTTTAGAAGGCACAAGAAGCCATAAGGTGCTATAAAACAAAAATAAACTGTAAGAAACACAAATTAGATTTTACATTTAGGGATGAGCCAAAAAGTAGTTTGTTTCAGGGCAGTGCAGCATTGGTAATATATGGTTAAAAAGTTTATCATCACAAAAACCACAAATAAACACATATACTGTATACTACTGTTCATCAGTTTAGGAGTCACTAGACCTTTCTAGTAGTGCTAACATAACTGCAAAAAGGTTTTTCAATGATCAATTAACCTTTTAAACGTAAACTTGGATTAACACAACGCGCCATTGGAACACAGTTATGGCTGCTCATAACGGGCTTCCTGACACTTATAAAGATATTCCATTAAAATCAACTATTTCTATCTACATTAGTCATCTTCACATTAACCACATCTACCTTGTATTTCTAATCCATTTGATGTTATTTTAATTAAAGTTATTTCAAGAACAAGGACATTTTAAATGACCCCAAACTTTTCAACTGTGTTTTGTATATATATATATATATATATATATATACATATATACATATATACATACATATACATACATACACACACACATACTACATGTACCCTTATAGTTTTGTAATAGTAAAACATTTTTTTCCTATAAATCTCCAGCTGAATTTTGTTAGCTAGAAAGAACACTTTGGCTTCACTATCATGTTACATTTATACTGTATTAATAATTGTGGTCTCTGCCCCAAGGCTATTATACCTATTCACCTCTTTCCAGAAGTGATATAGTATGAGTCAAAATGGCTTGAGTAGATCAGGGGTGAATCCAGCCCACATAATAATAAAAATACCCTTGTAGCCTTACAATGTTAATTTGTTTTGTAATCATAAAAACTAGATACATTCTGTGAATTATGTTTTAACCTGCCTATCAGTGGTAACTAAATTGAAATGCCACCTAGATGGGCCTTTGAAATTTAAGTGAAATTGGTTTCCCCCCAAAAGTTACACCTCAGCATTTAACTTTAGAACATAGGCATATATATATATATATATATATATATATATATATATATATATATATATATATATATATTATTGTCATGTCTCATGGTTTATTTTGTATTTTGATTTATATGCTGTTTGCTACTGGCTAGTATGTTATTTGTCCTGCTGGGCTCCCTTAGTCAGGTTGTATTCAGCTAACCCCTCCCCTTTCCGGTAGATTCTGTGCTGTTAACTATACTGTCTGGTAGCAGCCATTTTTATGTGATTTGTTAGCAAGAACTACTGTCTTTTCACCTGCATATCTGTACATATTTTCAAGGATTGTCAGCCTGAAGATTAAAACTTTACTGAGATCCTCTTCTACATGTCAGTTTTGCTGAGTTGACACTGTCTGCTGAACTTTCATTGTGTGAGTACTGGTCAATACAGACATAGCAGTTGGTCTCAGGAACCCATATCTCACAGCTTTGTTAAGTGAGGCAGAATAATTATATATAGTATAAAATTTCCATTTTGTGATATTAACACTCTATGTGTAATTATAAACATAGGAACAGTTATTACCATAAAACAATGTTAACAAAAAGGCCCCCTTGAAAAATGTTAGGGAAAATCTCAATGGCATGTCACAAGCCAGTCCCACCACTGTTGTAACAGGACATTTTAAGAGGGCTAACTGTAACGATTATGGTGAGGTAGGACCCCAGATGGCAGAGTTAGCCAGGCCAAACAGGAACCAGAAAGTCAGAGAACCAACTGGGTCAGACAGGTAATCAGGATAAGCCAAATCAGAATCCAGAGACGAGGTCAAACAAGCCGAATCAAATACCAGACGAACAGGAATCAGGAGCCAAATCAGGAGACAGGAACGAAGTCAGCAAGCCGGGTCAAACGAAGAAATAGTCACAGCAACTCGTACAGGAAAACCACAGAATACACCAACCAAGGGTGAACCAGAAGAGGAAGTCCAGGTTTAAATAGGGACAGGTGGAGGTGTGTCCTGCATTAAGGAGGTCACCCGAGGCTATAAGAACACGTTATGTATGTAACGTGTAATATTACTTTTTGGCCACACAGTGGCGCTGTGCTACCTGTTTGCCGCGTGGTCGGCCACGCGGTGAAGACGCCGACCGGGTAGCGGTGGTACTAGCTGCCCGGGAAGCCGGCTGAGGAGGCAGCGTCGCGGGACCAGCCACGGCGCGGGACCGGAGAGGCAGGTAAGTCCTTACAGTACCCCCCCCTCGAGAACCGCCCGAAGGGCGACCAGGACCCCTGCCAGGCCTCCCGGGGTATTTGGAATGGAAGAGGCGAACCAGCCGAGGCGCGCGGACTTCGGAGGCGGGCACCCAAGATCTTTCTTCAGGTCCATAACCCTTCCAGTGAACCAGATATTGCAGAGCACCCCGGAAGATGCGGGAATCGAGGATGGAACGGATCTCGTAGTTCTCCGAGGAAGTGACAGAAACGGGACCAGGGCTGGCCAGAGGACGAGTAAAACGGGAGAACAACACTGGTTTCAGGAGGGAGACATGAAACGTGCGAGGAATACGAAGGTTACGTGGCAGGTTCAGTTCATATGTGACAGGGTTGATACGGCGGAGGATGGAGTATGGTCCAATAAAGCACGGTGCTAGTTTTTGCGAAGGACAGCGAAGGCGTATGTGACGGGTAGAGAGCCACACCTTGTCTCCAGGCATATAGGAAGGGGCAGGTAACCTTTTACGGTCATAATACCTCTTTTGTGTCTGAGAAGCAGCTATGGACGCAGAGCGGACAGAGGACCAAACAGAAGACAGGTGTTTTAGGTGTGCGTCCAAAGCAGGTACCCCTACCTCTGGGGTGTCTGTAGGCAAAACAACCGGGTGGAAACCGTAGACACAATAAAAGGGAGTGTGTTGGGTGGAGCCTTGCACGGAGTTATTGAGGGCGAACTCCGCAAGCGGGAGGAGGTCAGCCCAGTCGTTCTGGTTGTCGTTAACAAAAGCTCGTAGATATTGTTCAAGGCGCTGATTAGAACGTTCCGCTGCCCCGTTGGTTTGGGGGTGATAAGCCGTGGAAAAGGACAGGGTGATACCTATGGCTTTACAGAAGGACCTCCAGAACCGGGAGATGAACTGGACTCCACGGTCAGATACGATGTCCTGGGGAATTCCGTGGAGTCTAACAACTTCTCTCATGAAGATGTCCGCGAGTTCTCTGGCTGAGGGAAGTTTAACTAGCGGAACAAAATGAACCATCCTGGAAAAGCGGTCCACGATGGTGAGTATGGTGGTGTAGCGGCGGGATAGAGGAAGTTCCACTATGAAGTCCATGGCAATATGGGTCCAGGGACGACAAGGCACTGGAAGGGGCCGTAGGTGACCAGCTGGAGGAGTCCTGGGGGTCTTGGTAGTGGCACATATGCGGCAGGATCTGAGGTAATCAGCCACGTCTTGTCTCCAGGAGGGCCACCAAAAACGGAGGCCTAGGGCCTGGCAGGTGCGTCGAAGACCAAGGTGGCCAGAAAACTTTGTGGAATGGTGTAACTGAAGTATCCTTTCACGGTACACAGGAGGCACAAACAGTTTGCCAGGTGGAGTATGGGCTGGAGCAGATGGTTGGCTGGCTTGAATGCGTTGCAGGAGGGGAGAAGCAACGGCTAGAGATACAGCGGAGATAATGCGGTTAGCTGGGACGATGGGTTCCGGGTCTGGTTTCTCCTCTGTGGCTGTGCAGAACATACGGGATAAAGCGTCGGCCTTGGTATTTTTAGACCCCGGGCGATAGGAAATAACATAATTAAAACGGGATAAGAAGAGAGTCCATCGTGCTTGCCTGGGGGTTAAACGTTTGGCATCAGCAATATACTGGAGGTTCTTGTGGTCTGTGAGAATAGTAACAGGTATGCGGGAACCCTCCAGGAGATGACGCCACTCAGTAAGGGCGAGGATGACTGCCAGTAGTTCCCGGTTGCCGATGTCATAGTTCCTCTCCGCATGAGAAAAGCGTTTGGAAAAGAACCCACAAGGATGTAGCGGCCCTTCATATGTTTTCCGCTGAGATAAGACCGCTCCAGCGCCGATTTCTGAAGCGTCTACTTCTATAACGAAGGGTTGAGAGACATCAGGGTGAACGAGGACCGGAGCAGACACAAACAGATTCTTCAATTTCTGGAAGGCCTGAACAGCGGAGGCAGGCCAGTTATGACAGTCAGACCCCTTTTTAGTGAGCGCAGTCATGGGAGCCACAACCTTAGAAAAGTCTCGGATAAATCGTCTATAATAGTTAGCAAAGCCGAGGAACCTCTGGAGGGCTTTCAGTCCTTGTGGTTGAGGCCATTGCAGAATGGCATGCAGCTTGTCAGGATCCATTTCGAACCCTGTATCGCTAATGACATAACCAAGGAAGGGTACGCGGGAAACTTCAAATACGCATTTCTCAAATTTAGCGTATAAACGGTTTTCACGAAGGCGTGCCAGGACCTTTTTAACGTGTATCCGATGTGAATAAGTATGTCATCAAGGTAGATGACAACGAATTGGTGAAGATAGTCCCGGAAACAGTCATTAACGAATTCCTGAAATACTGCTGGGGCGTTACAGAGCCCAAATGGCATTACTGTATACTCGTAATGGCCAGAGCGGGTATTAAAAGCTGTCTTCCACTCATCGTTCTGACGGATACGAATGAGGTTGTAAGCACCACGTAAGTCCAATTTAGTGAACACCTTTGATCCCTTCAGGCGGTCGAACAACTCGGTAATGAGTGGCAAGGGGTATGTGTTTTTAATGGTGATTCGATTGAGGCCCCGATAGTCTATGCACGGGCGTAGACCGCCATCTTTTTTAGACACAAAAAAGAAGCCTGCACCGGCGGGAGAAGCGGAGCGGCGGATAAAGCCCTTTTGGAGGTTTTCTTGGACGTAGGCCTCCATGGCCTCAGTCTCGGCCGGGGATAACGGATACACTCTGCCCCTTGGGGGTACGGTGCCAGGAAGCAGGTCAATAGGGCAATCATAGGGACGGTGAGGAGGCAAGGAGTCAGCCTCTTTCTTATCAAACACGTCAGCATATCCCTGGTATTGCGGAGGCAGGGTGGTGGTATCCAAAGAGGCGATTTTCACTAAGCATGGTTGAGGGAACATGCAGGAGGAGCACCGCCAGGAAGTGATCTCACGGGTAGACCAATCGATGTCAGGGTTATGCAGCTGCAGCCAAGGGTAGCCCAAGACAATGGGGGCAGCTGGAGTAGTTATCACATGGAGCGTTATAGTCTCTGTATGGAGAACCCCAACTCTGAGACGAAGCGGGATAGTTTCGTGGGTCACCGCTGCAGGTTGAAGAGGTCGACCGTCAATGGCCTCCACGAAGATCGGGGAGGTTTTCTCCTGCAAGGGTATATTGTGGAGCCTGCAGAAGTCATGGTCAATAAAGTTTCCTGCAGCTCCAGAGTCTATAAGGGCTGGAGCCAGAATGGTGCTTTCCTGAATAGTGAGAGATGTAGGCACAAACATACGAGGCGCCCGGTCATGGGGAAAGGCAGCAGAAAGGCCTAGAGGAGGTACCCCAACCCTCCTTAGGCCTTGTAGTTTCCCTGCTTCACAGGGCAGGAACGCACATAATGTCCTTGTTTGCCACAGTACATACAGAGGTTCTGTTGCCGCCGCAGGGATCTCTCCTCCTCAGAGAGACGTGTGGAGCCGATCTGCATGGGCTCCTCAGGCGGAAGAGAAGCAGAGTCAGAAGAAGCCGGACGTGGAACAAAACGTACTGGAGCCCTCCTTTGGCGATCTCGCTGTACCTGGCGTTCCCGGAGGCGCAGATCAATGTGGCCAATGTAGGCGATGAGTTCTTCCAAATCCGTGGGCAGGTCCCGGGCAGCCACCTCATCTTTTAGGCGGTCAGATAGGCCATTAGTGAAGGCAGCAACCAAGGCATCGTTGTTCCATGCCACTTCTGCAGCCAGGGTACGGAACTCAATGGCATAGTCAGATAAACTGCGTGTACCCTGACGCAGTGAAAAAAGACTTGACGAGGCAATATGGCCGCGACCCGGCCTATCAAACACTTGACGGAAAGTGGTTACAAAGTCAGTATAATCGTTGACCACTGGAGAATTGCGTTCCCAAAGAGGAGTTGCCCAGGCCAGAGCCCTGTCAGTGAGTAGGGAGATGACATACCCCACACGAGCTCTGTCGGAAGGAAACAAGTAGGGAGACATCTCAAAGTTAATGGAGCACTGATTGAGGAATCCACGACAGGTAGCAGGATCTCCTCCATATCTGGGAGGAGGTGGTAAACGGAGGGTATGAAGACCTGGATCAGCAGGCGGTGGAACAGCAACAGGTGCAGCAGCAGGCACAGGAGGAGGACCACGTGCTGGATCGGTCCTCGCCAGGAGTGTTTGCAAAGCCTGCGTAAACTGGTCCATGCGATGATCCAGACTTTCAATACGGGCTTCACAGGTAGACATCTTCTGGCCAATCTCCGCGGGGTCCATGGTGACCCTTGGTACTGTAACGATTATGGTGAGGTAGGACCCCAGATGGCAGAGTTAGCCAGGCCAAACAGGAACCAGAAAGTCAGAGAACCAACTGGGTCAGACAGGTAATCAGGATAAGCCAAATCAGAATCCAGAGACGAGGTCAAACAAGCCGAATCAAATACCAGACGAACAGGAATCAGGAGCCAAATCAGGAGACAGGAACGAAGTCAGCAAGCCGGGTCAAACGAAGAAATAGTCACAGCAACTCGTACAGGAAAACCACAGAATACACCAACCAAGGGTGAACCAGAAGAGGAAGTCCAGGTTTAAATAGGGACAGGTGGAGGTGTGTCCTGCATTAAGGAGGTCACCCGAGGCTATAAGAACACGTTATGTATGTAACGTGTAATATTACTTTTTGGCCACACGGTGGCGCTGTGCTACCTGTTTGCCGCGTGGTCGGCCACGCGGTGAAGACGCCGACCGGGTAGCGGTGGTACTAGCTGCCCGGGAAGCCGGCTGAGGAGGCAGCGTCGCGGGACCAGCCACGGCGCGGGACCGGAGAGGCAGGTAAGTCCTTACACTAACAAGATTCCCTGCATGCATGCACAGTAAACACTCCCACTCATTTTATTAATTATAAGCAGGGCTGGATTGGGGATAGAAGTGGCCCTAGCCCTTTAGTGCTCGCTAAATTACCGTATTTGCTCGATTATAAGACAAGGTTTTTTTCAGAGCAAATGCTCTGAAAAAGACCCCTCATCTTATAATCGGGGTCGTCTTATAATCAGACCTCAAATAGGTCTGACTATGAGACTAAGATCCAGATCCCCCACAGCGCTGCAGGGGACCTGGATCCTCCTGTCTTATGCCCCCCCAACTTATTAGTGCTTCTGACTCCCCAGTGTGTAGTCGGGGCAGCGTGTAGACGTCTATGCGATTCGCGTAGGCAACTTCCCCGGCTGTCAGTGAGGAGAGTTCTGGTGCGGGGAATTCTCACTGACAGCCAAGTAAGGTCTGCACGATGGACACAGACAACCCCCGCTGCTAACCGCACCTCCTTCCGGCTGCAGCGTAAGTTGCCTACCTGCTGCCCCGACTAGTACACACCGGGAAATCAGAAGCACCGGTAAGTTTGTAGGCAGAGTGCTCTATGAAATGCCTTTTAACCCCCTTAATGCCACTCTGCCTCCAGAAATGCCTTATATGGGGGTATAAGGCAATTCTGGAGGCAATTCTGGAGGCAGAGTGGCACATAGGGGGTCAAAATGCATATCATGGGGCACAGTGGCATATAGAGGATTAACCCCTTAATGACAAAGCCCGTACATGTACGGGCTCAAAATGCATTGTTTTCAATGGGTTTAGGGACCGCCCATTGTCCTTAAGAGGTTAAAGGCATATCATGGGGCACAGTGGTATTTAGAGGGTTAAAAGGCATATCATGGGGCACAGTGGCATATAGGGGGTATAAGGCATTTCTGAAGCAGAGTGGCAAGCCTGGGGCAGATGTGCATAACTGGGGGGGGCAGGTTGGAAAATAGAAGGAAATAAAAACAAAATATTTTTCTCAATCATAGCTTTTATTTTAAAAAAAAATAGTTTACATGAATTAACATTTACTGGTAAAACTTTTTTCCTATAGAGTCGTCTTATTTTCAAGCTTTTTCTTTTTTTCTTAAATTAATATTCAGATTTTGGGGGGTCGTCTTATAATCGAGCAAATACGGTATATATTTGCAGCAAGAGGCTGGATGCATGTGGCCATATGATACAGCCTTACACTCTTACTGGATGTGGCCAGACATATCCATCCACTGCAGTTGAAGTTAAGTGTGTGGCGCCTTCAGCGGTAATTTTCAAAGTTTGCCAGTACAGGCCTGATTATATGCACTCTTTGTTGATGAAGCTGTATGGTAAATTAAAGCATGACTTCATTTATTAACCCCTTAAGGACAATGGGCGGTCCCTAAACCCATTTAAAACAATGCATTTTGAGCCTGTACATGTACAGGCTTTGTCATTAAGGGGTTAATTCCTTAAACTTTATTATAATTGAGCCTTGTTTGAAAAGGAAGATTAACTACCAGTACCTAAAGAGGATCATTATACAAATAGTAAGGGCTCTGATCTTGAGAGAAAAAAAAGTAGACTTTCACATTCAGATTTGCATGAATTTGAATGAATTTTGCCATTTTGTACAAAGTCCAAAAACCTCCAACAAAAACAAAGCAGAGTGCACCAAATTTTTGCTTGGATTTCATTGTTTTTTACTCTCATTCTCTCAATGTCTCCCTAATTCCTATGTTGACTCTTCTGTGTCATCTTTCCCCCCAGCATCGCTTTTTTCTCTTGCCTCTTCTTGTTCTTCTACCTTCTTTCTTCTGTCTTCTTTCTTCATCCGCTCCTCCCCATGTCTTCTTTCTTTGTCCGCTTCTCCGTGAACCAGGCCTCCAGGTGCACTTTGACAGAAGGGTGGAGCCTCCTGGCGGACCGTCTTCCCCAAGGTGCAAAAACGCTTATCTGCAAGTCTCTGCATTATTCTAGTCTATCTATCTTCTGCACAAGAGTGGAGTCATATCCATTCATCCAGTCAGGAGGAATGTATATTTCAGACTTTACCAGAAATCGAAGATGACAATGATTATAACATGCTTTATTTATATAGGACACTAGTGTGGAGTAGTGAAACATTATATCAGTGAGGAATTTATATTCAGCTGTGGACCTTTTGAAAAATGCACAGGGGTTTAATGAGATATTGCCAAGAATAAAAAGAATATAAAGACAAAGAAAATGAAAATGTGAACTGAAAATACCATTGGCTTATCCTACTACTTCATTATTGGCTAGCTTGTGGCAAGAGATGTTAATTGACTTTCTTAATTTGCTGGATGTTAAATCATGTTCATATATAGCTAAAATTCTTCAGTTGCAACACAGAAATAAGAAGTTTTTTCGTAACAAAAAAAGTGAACAATCAGCAGGTGAAAAATGTTTAAAACATATGATGAAAAAAAGGGAAAGGATGAGGGACATTGTATAAAAAGGCTGAGTTCATAGACTGGTGTTAGCATGTTCTAGAATTAAATAAATACTATACAATAGGAAAGGGGCAGGTTAGAGGAAAATGGTTTGAGAGGATATTGACATTGGGTTCTACTGTGTTCTGTTATATACTAATTATTGTGAACATGTGTGAACCTAGGTTTACTGTCTCATGAGTGCAGGATTTATTTGGTAGGCAAGGCTAAATTACTGAGCCAGCCCTTATGATGTCACCCTATTTCTTCCTCAACATCTATGTAAATAATGGAGGGTTGGCACTTTCGGCCCAGAGCACACAAGACCCTTATAACTAACATACACTGACACACATGCCAATGTATGAATTTACTCATAACCACACACTATAACATCATTTGCTAACACCCACAAACTCTCTCCAATACATACACAAATATTCTAACGTCATACTATGACTCACACTAACTTATTTTCATATGTTACACTTAACATTAAGCATACTTCAAAAAATCATAAATGGATTCACTTATCCTTATACTCTGGGTACAGCTGGGTTAATCTTGCTCTTCAAAGTGATTTTCCTGTAGATCAAATAAGTACCCTCACAATAATTGTGTTGCTATTCGGTGTGCTTTACAATTTTACGTTGTAATTCATTTCACCTAACTCTGAATCGATAACGCCACAAAATCCATAAAATGTATAGCTGAGTACATTAATACCTTGTGGTATATGTTCAATTATGATCAGCCTCATCAAGAAACACTAATACATTTAACCCCTTCAATACCAAAGTTTTTTAGTACCCCAATGACTACATGTTTTTTTACCATTTTTACAATATGTGGGTTTAATTAAGATTTCCCTTTTCTGTTTGATGTACCCACACAAACCATACATAAAATAGAGCTTCCATTTGAAACAAAGAAACATGCAAAAAAAGAATAATTTATAAAAAAAAAAACCCTAAAAACATTTTTTTGCAGGTTTCTTTGAATGGCTTCTACACAGTAAGTGTCATTGATGAACAATTACTCAATTGCTGATTACAGGCATACCCTACATACATTTTTTTATGTTCAAGAGGACCACATCCATCTGTCAGGACCCGGGCAAGCAGGTTGGGTAGGAGCAGGGGAGGGCTGGCAGCCTAAGGCCTGGGGTGCAAGTCTAGTCAAGTGGCCCGTTGCGCCACCAAATCAGCACGCCATCCATGCCCATCTTTTCCTGATTTTCGAACGCATATTGTAATGTGATGGGAGTGGGAGTAAAATAATTTATGTTTAATACATTAAAAAACAGCTAATCTTTGTAACAAAAAAAAAATTAAATATGGAAAAATTGGACCCTAGGCATTTCCTTGGGCCCCTGCCACACTGACCATTGATTAAGGGAAGACTGTGAGAGTCAGTACAGTCTTCCCTCCTCCTGACCCTACTGTGACATTGAGAGGTCCTCTCCCCTGTAATCATCCCCAGAGTCCCTTTGTCCCTCATTCACTAAGCCACACCTCTCTTTTACTTACTCCCTGTAGGTCAGGTATAGATCAAATAAACAACACATGTAAACAGCACGTGCATGTATAGATCAACTGAATAAGAAATACAAACCCTGTATTTGCAGGTATACATAAATAATGTATAGAAGCATAGCATAGCAGATCAACAGCAGATCAACAGAATAACACACAAACCCAGCTTTGCAGGTACAGATCAACTGGAAATCACATAACAACTAAGCATTAAAGGTATAGATAAAAACCTAAATTACAGGCATAGACCACAGGATGCACACCCCCAAAGCCAGCCCTGGTGTCCACACTGCCCACATAGAACCCGACCAGCACCAAGATAACATTAACAAATTACAGTCCAGAGTGAGCCAACTTTGTCCCCAAACGGCCCAGCGTGAGCCAATTTTGTCCCCAAACAGCCCACCCTGACACCAGTACAGGCAACACCGACACCCAAACACACAAACCAGGACAGGCTCTGCCACACCGACACCCAGGCACACCAGGACAGGCTCTGCACACAGATACCAGGACAGACTCTGCCACACCGACACCCAAACACACACACACACACCAGGACAGGCTCTGCCACACTGACACCCACATCCAAAATGCTTTCCACACTGGTTTGCTGCTTGTTTGTTTCCCCCCCTTGTGTATTGATGCCCCAGCCAGCCCCCCTTTGTACATTATGCCCTTTGTGTATTGCCCCATGTGGATTTGTGCCCCCAGCCAGCCCCCTTTGTACATTATGCCCCAACACCCTTGTGTATTGATTTATGCGATGTCCCCAGCCAGCCCCCTGCCTTGTGTATTGATGCCCCCCTTTGCATTGTTAATAACCCATGTATATTGAACCCAGCAACCCACCCCCCACCTTTGTGTATTGGTTTATGTGGTGCCCCAACCACCCTATTGTGTACTTATACCCCCTAGCCACCCCCATTTGTATTCAATTGTTGTCCCAATGCACCCCCCCTTTGAATATGGCTCCCCTTCTGCCTATTACCCCAACAATTTTTTTTATTTTTTTAATACTTTCGTTTTTGCTGCCATCCTTCACTGCTGCTGTCCCCCAACGTGCTCTTCTAGCTGTCACGAGGAGCTGTTCCGTGTGACTCCGCCCCCTTGAGCGGCCCATCACATTGACGATGTGACGTGCCGCGCAAGGGGGCTGAGTCACACGGAACAGGACACTGGGCGGCAATGTGGAGGCACGCTGGCCGCTTAATGACTTTAAAGCGGCCAGCGTGTCTTACTGCCGCTTTAGGACTCACAGCCACATCGGCTGCAATGGCATCTCGGTGTGCCGGCCACTTTGGACAATAAAGACGGCCCTGGCGTAGCTGAATCGGCCAATTAAATGGGCGGCGCGCGGCCATTTAATGTAGAATCAGGGCGGCCTGGGGGACAATTGCCCCCCTGCCCCCCGGCCCAGCCCGCCCCTGGGTAGGAGCCCAGTTGCAGGGGATACCAAGGGCTCTGTCTGTACAAATAAAGAGACAGGAGGCTGTAGGTAAGTATATACAAATAAGTCTATATTGGAGTGTGCTAGCAGAACAGGAGAAACATGACTAATAAATAAGCGTGATAAGGCAGATGGACCAGTTAGGATACGTACTTCGCATAGGGCACCACGGAACAGACTTTGCATAGGGGACCACAGAGCAGACTTTGCATAGGGGACCACGGAACGGACTTTCCATAGGGGTCCACGGAGCGGACTTCAGACTCTCTGGCAGAGCTCAAGGCTGGAACATGGCTGGAACACAACTAGTAGCCCACAGGCAGGGCACTGGACTCATGGCAGGGCACACGGCAGGGAGCCCTCAGGCAGGGCACACATAGTCAGGCAGGTCGAGTCAATACCAGGAGATCAGAGGAACAAGAGCCAAATCAGAAGCTGAGATTAAGGTCAGGACAAGCTGTGTCAGTATCAGGAGATCACAATAGCCAAATCAGAAGCCAAGATCAAGGTCAGGACAAGCTGGGTCAAAACGGGTAGAATACAATAGCTTGGAACAGCAGTGGACCAGGAAGGAGAGAAACAGCAAAGCTGAAAACACTTCAATGCAAAGGCCCAGACTGAACGGTAGAGCAGGTATTTAAGAGCAGGGCTACACCCAGGTAACATGGCTCAGCTGATCAGAATAGTTAGAAATGGATACTCCTGAGAATGAAGTGTGGTCACTAGTTGCTGCAGGTAGCCATGGCATGTGTATAATTATCACATAGCCCAGGCTGGCAGGGTGGAACCCTAACACCATTTCCTTTAGTGAAGTATTTTTAATAATAAGGGGTTTGGAGGTAGTGGACAGGGGCAGGAGGCTATACAATGGATTGTTGTAAGGGCTTTATTATTGTTATTATTATTTCTCTATTTTATTTCAAATTTGTATTTATATTAAATAAAAAATAATTTTGTAAGGGCTTTATTATTGTTATTAATATTTCTCTATTTTATTTCACATATGTATCTATATTTCATTACCTTTTCCATTTGTGAGAAAGAAGAAGCAGAGCTGCAGGAAAGGAGACAGAGACATGGAAGCAGTCAGTGGAAAATAGGAACACCTTAAGAGAGTTGGAATGAAAGTATAAAAGTTTGTAAATGAGAATGTGAGAGCATGAGAGTGTGCGAGAGCATGAGAGAGTGAATTTATTCATCAGTAAAGATAATTGATGTGGGCCTGGTTTGGGGTGTGGTTTTGGTGTCAGGAGCCCCATTTCACGCTTGGACCCAGGCAGCAAAATGTCTTGGGCTTGTGCCGAACACCGTTACAAGAGATTGGTTAACAGGAAGCCTCCTGGAAATTCAAAGAGGCCCACTGGTGCAGCTACAGGAGAGGGAAAACAGTAGGCTATTAAGATATAGTGCAAACAAATTCACTGTACCTTTCTTTCTCTGCAAATGTATTGGCATTATACTGCCCTTTCTGTGCACCTCCGCAAATGGGGGAGCCATGAGGACAGCCTCTCCCCCATTACATGAGGGAGAGAGTGAATGGAAGGGTGTGAGAGAACGTGAATGAGAGATAGTGTGAGAGAGTGAGAAAGAACCAACAAAATTGTGAAAAGTGAAAAGCCTTTTTTTCGTTTGTTTGTTTCGTTGAGGTTCCCTACTTGTTTTTTTTTTAAATGAATTTTTGTATGAATTGATGAAATTAGCATTGTTATAATTGTTATTATTGAATGTAAAACTCTATCTAGTATTTTGGAACTTTTTAAAAAGTTGACAGTGTCTGAGTCCAGCAACTGTGAAAATGTCCACCATGAGCCATTTAATGTCTATTCTTGGTTAAAATTAGTATTTGTGTCAGTATACAGGGTTAATATCAGGGGCGTATCTAGAAACCACAAGGGCCTGGTGCAAAAACTGCCCCAGACTCACCAAGCAACATGTGCCACAGTGCCACCATTGACCTAAACAGTTTGTGAGTGCCGCCTTTGCCTCAAGCAGCTTATCAGTGCCATCCTAACCCCCAAACAGCTTGTCTGTGCCCTTCTTGCCTCAAGTTTGTCAGTGGCCCCAAACAAAATCTTAGTAAAGGGATCACCCAGTTACCTTCAATCTACCACCGATCTCCTAAACAAACTTGCCAACATTAGCACATTTCCTGATGTCTCTGTTCTTGCTACCATGGGTGTAGAGTCCCTCTACACCTACATTCCCCATTGTGATATAGCAGCACACCGCAAATACCTGGAGCAGGATAACCTAGGAATAGAACCCATAACACAACTAATACAGTTTATACTCAACCACAACTACTTCATATTTGGACAGGCCTCCAAAGAATGGGGGCTGCAATGGGCACACCGAGGGCACCACAATATGCCAATCTGTTCATGGCCTAACTGGAGGAGGACTACATCTCCACTTGCCACACCAAACCACTGTTACATAGAGTATTTCCTAATCATCTGGACTGGTAGCGAAGAAGAACTATTCAGATTTCATGAAGACTATAACACCTTCCATCCCAACATAAACTTGAAACTGAGCCACTCCCACACAAAACATCCTAGACACTACCAATTACCTAAGAACAAGTCCATTCAGAGTTCACTTTACCGCAAACCAACCGACAGACCAAAAGCACAACAGTTTCCATTCCAGACATACCAAAACACAGTCATTTTAGGACTGTGTTTTGGTTCCAGACATACCAAAACACAGTCATCTACAGTCATGCCATCAGATCCTAACCTCAAACAATGAATCGCGAGGAGCACCCTTCACAGACAAACAGCAAATGGTACCTCTCCCTCCAACAAAAGAGATGTGAGACCTGTTCACACATCCACAGCACTGCTAAAATACTAATGCCAGGCTCGCACTTGCACCACAAAATCAATGGTTATTTTACGTGCAAATCATCCAATGTAGTTTACCTTATCATGAGTATGAAATGCCCAACAGCAATGTATGTGGGAGAAACAGGCCAAGCGTTACACAAACGGTTTATTTTATTTTACGACCACAAAAAAATAGCTACACCCGACGGAGAGCATTTTTATCAACCTGGGCAAAGCATACAGGAAGTGAAGCTCTTAGTACTGATGGGACAGTTCTGTACCCAGAGGAAGATATGAGAGGTCAAACTGATATGCTGGTTAAATACCCTACTCGCTGGCATCAGCAGAGATAGCAAATTTATCTCCGGATCTAAGCTTACAAATTAATAATCATCTCACAAACACTGAATTACTACAACCATTTTATTCCTGATACCATTTGACACCTTTATAGATCGGGCATGTTTCAAATTGTTTTATGGCCCATCTAACCAGGAAGTAGCCTGATCAAAGACGCTCTGACTGAAAAGTATCTATTAGATCCCTGTTAGTCCAGCTAATTTACTGCTGAGAAAATTCTCCAATATATATGTGTTTTTTTTGCCTTTTTCTAAACCTGTAAACTGTGCTTTTGTATTTAGGAAATTCTATTTTAGCTTCATTAATGCCTGAGGAAGTGACTTAACAACTTGGCCTTGAAAGCTTGTAATTAAACTCTGAGTTAGCCAATAAAGTGTGTCATTTTTAACTATGACCTTTTTCCTGTTTTTCCATAGTGAACACAGTACAAACCTTTTGATTAATAAAATGCAAATAAAGATCCAATTAAATAATTACTGTGTTCAAAAATATTTTAAGAGCCACTCTATTACTGAGCGACTTTGTTGGGCTTACCTCACAGGCCAAGCTTTACATATTCCACTGTAAGCGCACTAATAGGTCCAAGAGTGTATTACTACACTGGATTGTAGAGAAAATGTTTGAACATTAGCAAAGGACTTCATAGAGAAAAAATAGTCCTTACCTTGTACAAACTATGAAGCTTATGATCCTAGGTATAAGATGGCTTGGGCTGGATCATGAAAAAAGAGAAAATTATTTGTTAGTAAAGAGTCAGCTAAAACACGTCTCTGGTTTAGTCCATATGTGGCTTAGCGCACATTTAACCATTTGCACACACATATAGGTAATCCTTCAAACGATATCTCTAGCCCCTAGAAATAGCAGTGATGTTTAACATAATTTTACCATACAAAAAGGTTTCAGTTTAACTCACCGATGACAGACAGCCACTTCAGAACCTGTGGTACAAGGCATTTCTGCTTAGAAATCTGCTTTTTTGTGCCATTACAGACAAAAACTCTCCATTTATGTATTAATCTGATTTTAGGTCCAAAATGCAAAGCACATTACCTCTGGTTTAGGGAACCAATAACCCCAGAAACACTTTTCACCATTCAGTGGGGTCTGGTTGGCATCCTTCTAGGCACACAAAAGCAAGGAGTTCCATGTCTGGACTCACGTTTCCACCTGGGACAAATCCCATTAGATCCTCAAGGGAGAAATACCATACAAAAAGATTTGGAAATTTGCCTTGAATTTAAGTTCTGGACAGCCTTTGTGGCAGGATCAGACTGATATGTAGATGTAGATTTGAGATGCTCCTGAGGGGAAATACACTGTAGAACCTGTCCATGTTTGGTGAGTTAATCCCACACCCTTTTTTTGTTATGGTATTTTACCCTTCGGCAACCTTCCCATCCCAATTGGAAAGGCGAGTCCAGATGTGGACCTTCTTGCTCTCTTTTGCCTAGAATCATACCAACTGGACCCAGCTGGACCGGTGTATGAAGGGCTAAAATGTATTTCTGGGGTTACTGGATCCCACGTGTAGAGGAAATGCCTTGCCTTTTGATTCTGGACTGCCAGTGACAGGATTAGGCTGATAGATCAATAGAGATTTTTGCTCTGTAATGGTACATGAGAGCTAAAATCTGAGATGCTCCCAAAGAGGGATACATTGTAGGCTGGGCTACTAAGGGCTTGTTTGTCCTCGGCATATTAATATCAAACCTTTTTTTGTATGGTGTTTAACATAATTTCAGCTTCAAACAAATATGTGTCTACTGGAATTAAAAACATCAAAACCACTAAATAAGATCGCTAGCTGTAAGTATCTCACTGCTAAAGAATAGAATTACACTAGTTTTCATTTTTATCTATAACAAATAATTTCATTTGGCAGGATATAAACAATATTATTCAGAGTGTGACTGGATAAAAATGCATGGAACAAGACAACAAAACTTATGCACTGGAATATGAAAGCATTTTTTGCAAACAGGAGCGAGAATGAAATATGTTCTTTATTACCTATGGATTCTTAAAAATTGTCATGTCAGCAAAGACTTTTTTTCAGTAAAGCATTTATGGAACTTGGCTAGCAGTGAGAATAGGAAAGAGCCATATATAAGTGGGGAAAAAAATGACTACAAAAATAAATAAATACAACTGAAGCATTTCTCAAGTCATTACTTGCAAACCTCCTTGTCATACAAATCAAAGATTTTATCAATGATTTACTATGCTGTGATTTTCATTGTCTGAAAATCATGTTTGTAAATTGACCTTTAATTGCCCAAGGGATGGTTGGCCTTAAATAACAATAAAGAAGAAAACCATACAGCCCGTGATATACATATGTGGATATTACCAAATAAATGTGATTGTGGTGCAAACAATACCAACCCAGTTTCATATACCCATAAGTAATCATTGAGTGGGTAACCACTATTGGTATGAAAATAACTCACTCTTGTTACGGCTCCAGCCGCGTGTCAGCAGCCGCGAGGTAGGGGGAGACCCCCCGCTTCGGTCCGGCGGCCGCTGCTGCCGCGAAGAGAGGGGAGACCCCCCGCCTCGGACCAGCAGCAGCAAGCGCCGCGAAGAAGGGGGAGACCCCCCGCCTCTGCACGGCAGCCCCAGCCGCAACTGCCGCGAGGAAGAGGGAGACCCCCTGCTTCCGCACGGCAGCTCCAGCCACAGCCACCGCGCAGAAGGGGAAGACCTCCCTCGTCTACCCAGCAGCCGCAGCCACCGCGGAGAAGGGGGAGACCTCCCGCTTCTACACAGCAGCCGCAGCCGCCGCGAGGAAGAGGGAGACCACTTACCTGCACAAGATCCTCCCAGCAGCTGGAGCCGGGAGACGCGTCCTTCTCTGGAGTCCTGACTCGTTCTGCTTCACGCCACCTAGCGGCGCCGGCTGGTACTACCTCGACCTATATGGAAAGATTACGAAATCGCCAACCACAAGATGGCCGCAGGAAGTGACGTAACGGCACTTTGAAAATTTGGCGGGAAACATCCAATTAGTGCCTAAACTTCCTGTGCCTATATAAGAGACTTCAGAACTCTTAGACTTCGCCTTCTGATGGTCGTCTATGCCCTGTGCTAGCACCCAGATAGCGTTTTCCTGCTTGATTCCTGTATTTGACCTCGGCTTGTTTTTGACTATTCTGATCTCTGGTATCCTGACCTCGGCTTGCTCCTCGTTTATCCTGCTTTCCGGTATCCTGACCTCGGCTTGCTCCTCGTTTATCCTGCTCTCCGGTATCCTGACCTCGGCTCTCTGGACCATCCCTGCAGTCCTACCTGACTACGGCGTCTCCTCTGTACGCTGTGCCGTGACAGAATCAGAAGGCCATCATGAGACCCGCATCGGTAGGACAAGGGTCCACTGAGGCTCGACTTGACGAGATGGATCACCGTCTGGATCAATTTGCTCAAGCCCTTCAGACTTTGCTTCAGCGTACTGATCCTGCACAGCAAGCACCGCAACCTGTGGCGGCTCCTACTCCACCACCGTTACCAGTAGCCACGGTTCCTGCTCACCTGCCTCCACCCCAACGTTACGGTGGTGATCCGGCAACCTGTCGGGGTTTCCTGAATCAGTGTGAGATACACTTTGAACTGTCTCCTTACGCCTTTCCCACTGAACGTGCCAAGGTGGGATACGTCATTACACCCTCTGGTTTCGAGATGGACCCATCCAAGGTCCAAGCCATCAGAGACTGGCCTCAACCTTTGGGCCTGAAACCCCTGCAGCGTTTTCTGGGGTTTGCGAACTATTACAGACGATTCATCCGTGACTACTCCAAGGTTGCGGCTCCTTTAACGTCCCTTACTAAGAAAGGGGCGAACACCCTGGAGTGGTCTCCTGAGGCCATTTCCGCTTTTTCCCGGCTCAAGACTAAATTTACCACCGCTCCTGTGTTGCGTCATCCTGATCCTCGGTTGCCATTTGTTCTGGAGGTCGATGCATCTGAAGCCGGAGTCGGAGCTGTCCTGTCCCAGAGAATCTCATACAGTGGTCCTCTCCATCCGTGCGGATTCTTCTCCAGAAGATTCTCCCCAGCAGAGAGGAACTATGATGTGGGGAACAAGGAGCTGCTGGCTGTTATCCTGGCACTGGAGGAGTGGCGTCATCTACTGGAGGGTGTGCAGATTCCTACGTTGATTCTAACGGACCACAAGAACCTTCAGTACATAGAGAATGCCAAGTGCCTAAACCCTCGACAGGCCAGATGGGCTTTGTTTCTCTCCCGATTCTCATTCGTATTGACTTATCGTCCGGGTTCCAAGAATGTCAAGGCTGATGCCCTCTCCCGGATACATGTGCTTCCAGAGGAGGAGGGTCGTGCGCCTGAGCCCATTATACCTACTACCAAGGTTCTCGCTGCGCTACACCTTCGTTGCCGGACTCCCTTGCTTGATCGCATTTCTGGTTTACAAGCCCAAGCTCCAGCGTCGTTGCCGGTTGGGAAACTTTTTGTTCCTGCTAACCTCCGTACCCATGTGCTTCGTCTGTCCCATGGCTCCAGAACTGCAGGCCATCCTGGGCTAGCACGAACCAAGGACCTCGTGTCCAGGACATTTTGGTGGCCAGAATGGAGCAGGGATACTGCCCTGTTTGTCCGCTCCTGTCTCAAGTGTGCTGCCAACAAGTCTTCTAGAAATCTCCCTGCTGGGCTGCTCCATCCATTACCTCGTCCTTCAAGGCCCTGGACTCACCTTGCCATGGACTTTATCGTGGATTTACCCAACTCCAAGGGATATACTGTCATCCTCATGATCGTCGATCGCTTTTCTAAGATGGCGCATATGATACCCTTGAGGAGACTACCCACGGCTTCGGTGTTGGCTGACTTATTCATGCGGGAGATCGTCCGCCTCCATGGAGTCCCTACTGAGATTGTCTCCGACCGTGGCACTCAGTTTATTGCACGTTTTTGGCGCGAGTTCACTAGAGCCTTGGGTGTCACCCTGGCCTTTTCCTCCGCATACCACCCACAGTCCAACGGCGCAGCAGAGAGGGCTAACCAGCACCTCGAACAGTACCTGCGCATATTCATTAACCATCATCAGGACGATTGGGTTGACCTGTTGCCATTGGCTGAATTTGCTCGCAATAATGCGGTACAAGAGTCCACTGGAGAATCCGCCTTCTATTGTGTGTATGGTCTTCACCCTCAACCCTTTCCTGGCGCCTTCCCTACTTCTACTGATCCAGTACTGGAGGAGCGGTTGGTGACTATCCAGTCTACGTGGGCTTCGGTGTGGAGGGCTCTAGAATTGGCGGGTGAGCGACAGGAACTCCAAGCTAACAAACGTCGTTCTAGGAATCCTGCCTATTCTCCTGGGGACAGAGTGTGGTTGTCTACAAGGTACCTGCGACTCAGAGTACCCAGCATGAAGCTGGCACCACGTTTTATCGGTCCTTTCTCGATTGTCCGCCGGGTGAACCCTGTCGCCTATGAACTTTCTCTGCCTAGGACACTCCGTATTCCTAGAGTCTTCCATGTCTCCCTATTGAAGCCGCTGGTTTGCAACCGCTTTTCGACCAGATCCTCTGTTTCGGAGACTTCGGCCACTGATATTTCTGGACGTACTCCTCAAGCTATCCTGAAGTCTCGCAGGCAACAAGGGAGTCTCCAATATCTGATTCATTGGAGGGGACTTGGCCCAGAGGATCGTTCCTGGGTACCGGAGGCTCGGTTTCATGCTCCTCACCTTGTACGTGCATTCCTGGCTAGAGGGCAGAGTTGCTCTAACAGGGGTCGCCCAGAGGTCGCCCCTTTGAGGAGGGGTACTGTTACGGCTCCAGCCGCGTGTCAGCAGCCGCGAGGTAGGGGGAGACCCCCCGCTTCGGTCCGGCGGCCGCTGCTGCCGCGAAGAGAGGGGAGACCCCCCGCCTCGGACCAGCAGCAGCAAGCGCCGCGAAGAAGGGGGAGACCCCCCGCCTCTGCACGGCAGCCCCAGCCGCAACTGCCGCGAGGAAGAGGGAGACCCCCTGCTTCCGCACGGCAGCTCCAGCCACAGCCACCGCGCAGAAGGGGAAGACCTCCCTCGTCTACCCAGCAGCCGCAGCCACCGCGGAGAAGGGGGAGACCTCCCGCTTCTACACAGCAGCCGCAGCCGCCGCGAGGAAGAGGGAGACCACTTACCTGCACAAGATCCTCCCAGCAGCTGGAGCCGGGAGACGCGTCCTTCTCTGGAGTCCTGACTCGTTCTGCTTCACGCCACCTAGCGGCGCCGGCTGGTACTACCTCGACCTATATGGAAAGATTACGAAATCGCCAACCACAAGATGGCCGCAGGAAGTGACGTAACGGCACTTTGAAAATTTGGCGGGAAACATCCAATTAGTGCCTAAACTTCCTGTGCCTATATAAGAGACTTCAGAACTCTTAGACTTCGCCTTCTGATGGTCGTCTATGCCCTGTGCTAGCACCCAGATAGCGTTTTCCTGCTTGATTCCTGTATTTGACCTCGGCTTGTTTTTGACTATTCTGATCTCTGGTATCCTGACCTCGGCTTGCTCCTCGTTTATCCTGCTTTCCGGTATCCTGACCTCGGCTTGCTCCTCGTTTATCCTGCTCTCCGGTATCCTGACCTCGGCTCTCTGGACCATCCCTGCAGTCCTACCTGACTACGGCGTCTCCTCTGTACGCTGTGCCGTGACAACTCTCAAGTGTATTCTGTATAATAACAGCCACCCCTTGTCATTCTACACAGCTTCTCCCAAAATCGCACTTGCTTAAAAAGATATTCCTTCTAGAGAAAGCTAGGCAAAAAGAGAGAGAGATGACCTTGCCTGAAGGAAAATTTCCTGAAAGGAAAATTAAGAAAAAGATAGTTTGCCCAACCTGCTGGAGGTTGGGCAAGAAAGTGTTTATAGACTCTTTTTGCAAGGTTGAACTTTTTTAAAAAAACAAAAGCACAACTTTGTTACAAGGGTTAGCAAAAAATGTAACCTGGACTCAGGTTAGTCAATCTGGGGTAGGGCTACCTAGATCAGAAGGACGAGTGTTCTACTGTTTTTGAGCACTATGGAGAGGGACCCATAGTTGGTTGATGGAGTGTGCCTGACCAACCATGTCAGGGGTATGTTTACAGCTGGTAGTATTTGGGAGGGTTCTCTTAGAAATTATGTTTAATTTAATTATTCATTATGTATGGTTTTTTTTTGTAAATCAAAGTTTTTATTATTTTTATAAGATAGAAATACACAAAAGAGATGGGGAGGGGAACAAAGGGAAAAGGGAAGGAAGGAATTGGCCAAGAAAACAAAAGGACGGGGGGGGTATACAGAAAATATACAGTAAACAGTAAATTCCTGTTGCAGGAGCATAATATTTGTTACAGAAAATATGGACAATAGGACAGCAAAATTCCTAGTCAAGTTAACTCATCAGGGCCTGCGTCGAAGGGTCTGCCAAGTAGTGTGACCAGTAAAACCAGGCCCCCCTATGCTTGTCATCCTGGTTAGTAGACCTGGCCACCAAATCCTCTAGACAACGCACATTTTTCACTCTCATGACCCATTCTCGCAGCGAAGGTGGGGTCGGCGTACCCCGATGAAGGGGAATTAAGGCTTTGGCTTCATTTAGCAAATGCCGAGCCACTGATTTCTTATAGGTGGATACTGATAGAGAAGTGTGATGAAGCAAACAATTAACAGGGTGAAAATGAGGAGAATCAGTGAAATGTTGCAAAGTATCATGTACAGCCTTCCAAAATTGGGACAAGAAATGGACAGTCCCACCAGATATGAAGGACTCCCTGCAACCCACACCTCCAACAGACATCAGAGTAATCAGTGAACACGGCATGCAGACGCGAAGGTGTGACCTATACCAAGACCTAGTATAGGTCTACCTATAATAAGACCTACACCTAGGGGACTGCAGCCTGAACATGTCATGTTTTATCTTGTTCCCCACAACATAACAATATAATACACCTGCCGTTAATTCTGACAATTCCTGTTTTCATTTTAGCTGGCAATAATACAAAGATAAATGAGGTGCAATTTCACCAGGAAATATTTCATCAGGAAATATCCTTTGCTAAACAAACTGAGGTATGTGTCATTGGTTTGGATTGTATTAGTCATATTTCCAGGTATGAATGAGCGTATGATATATGAGCAATTTTGTAATCATATGGATGAATGCCCGAACAAAACTGAATTTACATAACACATACATATCAGTGGTCTCAGCATGTAAGCTTATATATTCTTACTATAAACTAAAGCAATGTACAGGTTGTATTAAACATTGTGCTTATGAAAAATATGGTCATAGCGTTACTTGCGTTTGAAACAGAGAAACAAAACAAATGTCAGTGTGGATAACACAAAAAACTTTTCTGTCAGTATGAAACAGTTTTAAACCCAGTAAGAATATATGTATAATAGACATGTGCACAGTGAGTAAAATTGCTTTGGACTAAATTTTTGCTCAGATGAAATTCAGGGGCCTTTTTGCATTTGGAACAACATTTGCTTTGGCTTCCCAAAGGTGGAGGTTCCGAACACCTTCTGGACTTCTTCCATTATAGAAATTTACAAAAAATGTTTCGGTCAAAGAGGTGCAGCAGCAGAAACGGTAGGGCACTGGGCCTGGGCAGGCAGACATTGGCACATGATTGGCACATGCAGTCCCATGGAGCAGGACTGATTTTCCCCAATATTATATATTATACATATTATTGTCACCAATATTTATCAATGAAGAATAATAGATGATATGAGCGAAAGATAAAAAAAAAAAATGTGTCCACAAACTACAGGTTTGGCTTGTAGCATAAATGGGCAACTCTTAATCAACTAAACTCAGGAACAGGGGAAAAATGTCGGCTGCAGTACTTGTAATTCACAACAGAAGTCACTACAGCTTCTCCAATCCACCCTACAACAGTACGTATTCTGCACCAAAGTAAACTATTAATTAACCTACAGTATGGTATGGTGAGCAAATAGCATTCATTTCACCCTCTGCTAAGCTAACAGTCACTGTATCACACTCCAACTCTCATTCACTCTTATGCTTGTCCCTGATATATACCCTCTTATTCACAGTTCCTCCCAATTTACCTCATCAATGAGTGCCAAAATTGTGCCAAAACGGCTTGTAATTGCGGCAAGTACACAGATGGCCAATAGGAGTGATCTGATCATTAAGGCAGCCCCTGGATCATTATCAGCCCACTTTTGATTGGTTCTAAAGCAGTTTTTAACTGCTGCAGTTACCAGGCTTACAGCATTTGACCTGAAGGCACCCTGGACTTTCAGGTCAGTGCTGTTAGTTTTGAAATTATTTTTTTTTTTATAATAATTCTTTTTGTTAACTCTTTCTTCCATTGGAGCACAGCATTGACTGCTATTTAGTCCCCACTAGCTTGTGTGGACAAATATTAACCCATGCAATGCCGCGATGGTGTCATACACCATCATGACATTGAAGGGGTAACACTGCACAATTGCTTTTAACAGAGCAATAGGGCAGCCTCCGCAGCTGGGGCTCAATCGCTGGTACATTGCAGGGAGTGCCCCGTACAAAACGGGTATTACCTCCTGAAATGCTGCGATCGCGGTATTGAAGGGGTTAACGCTGCACCTAGGGATTTCCACTCCCGTTATCTACGCAGCATCGTAGGAGTTAAAAATGCCATCCAAGTGAAAAAGACCTCATTGAGAGGTTGAAACTTTGTTCTTTATCTCAATAAATCTTCCTGATGTTGGAACTCTTGAGTGCCTGGAGCCTTTATTTATCTATTCGTTAAAAGGAAGGGAATTGTAAAGAAAAAATAAAGGTGTCTGTTCCACTTTATTTTTGCTCTTTAGCGTGTTAATATAAAAACCTTGGCATTTACAATATTTGGTAATAAAATAATTTAAAATATTGCATTTGTTTCTCTGCAACTTTCTGTACAAAAAGATTAGAATTGATTTACAATTAAATATAATAAAAAATTTGACACTTTTACGTATTGGAATAAAGGAATGTGTGGATTTTTTCTTCTGTAGATAAAAAAATAGATAATGTTACACTCTACAATCTAGAAACATCTACCAAGTAGACACTATTTTATTATTATTATTAGGGGGTCCTAGTAGGCTAGGAGACAAACTATTGTTACGCTACATTTTCAAATAATGTCATGGAGTCCACCTACTTTAATTTATATTAATTTTAATTGATCTTACTGTAGAGTATTGACACGTTCAAGAATGTCTATTTTCTTTTCTCATATCCATAAGGTCTGTCATTCAAATGCAAATGAGGGACCATAATTGTACTACGCTTACAAAAGTATATAAGTTTATAATAATACATGGTTGAAGTAAGTTGCTTATACTTCTGTGTTCCTATTATATTTCCCACTGGTTTCTAATTCAAAAATTCAAAACTATTGTGTGGTTTGTGCTGTTGTCCAGTGATATACCTAAAATAACTTAAAACTAATAAGAGTAAATAATACCTAATCAACACGGTTATCATGCATTACAATTAATGCAATTTTAGAAACTATACTTCGTATTGTTGCAGAACATACACTTCTAAAAATACCTACTTCTTGTTCTTTTTGAGAACAAAATCAAGGAGATAGAGTTTATAGTTCCAAAGTCGTGGGGCTAAATTGTCAATATTAGTTCATGTTAAATTAACAAGCTCACACAACAAAGGCTTAATTATATGACCTAATGGTGTAAAACAATTATTATACTTTATGGAAAATTGGCAATTAACTGCTGCGAAGAAAAAAAAACCCAAGCCATTTTAGAGACTATGCTTTTGTAACGCAGCAAGTCGTTAACAAGAACTAAGCTGCGGTTTTGTCGTGATAAAAAATCAATCAAAATAATCTATTAGTATTCAGGTCTTGTACAACCTATTTGCCACTGCAGTGATCTTCACAACGTATGTGTTATATTGTCATCTAAGAAATAATAATGTGACAAATAACATAACAATCTTATCACAAATAGCAACTTTAATGGGGAAGATGAAATCGTATGTATAGATAGATTACATTGACATTTGGGTTGATATACATCATTTATTATCAAACAGCAACTTGGAGAGCTGTGCAATGTTGTTACTACCAAACATGAGGTTAGTAGCTAACTGTCTAGCTTGCAAGTTGCTTGTGAGCATTCAGCGGATTTACTAATCTTGTTCAACCCGAACTCTGCTCTGAAGTGGAACTTGCAAAATAAGATAGACTGTCTTAAAGGTATACTGTTTGGGGAACATGTCAACATACTTGCATAGGTACAAGCATTATCAGTGAGTTGGCCCCAAGACTCTTTGGAACAGCCAATAATAAATTAGCTGTGCAATTTGTTGGTTGTGGTAACCAAAGCGTTTAATGGGAACTTCTACCATTTTTTATTAGTTGCATCATATGAAAAGTATGTTATCAAAAATAGTGTGCTGTTTTCTTTTTAAAAAGAGTTCTCAATTTTGCATAATATGATGTCATCATGCAGCGGCAAAGTAACCATTTGTAAGTGTTCTAGCTCCATTATTTTAAACAAACAACCTGAATCCTTTTCATACTGCCCATGGTAAACAATACTCCGACTTAGTCTTAAGCATTTGAAACAAAATTAGCTAAAAACAAGTTTTTGTGAATACTAGCCTACATACAGCCCCATATTTTATATTGAAGGTGAAAAATAGTTTTCCATAATTGAAACCTTAATTTATTGGGTCTTCTCATTACTGCTGAAACTGGGATTCTAATTATATTTGCAGCCTGGTCACGTTCGACATTCAGTTTACAAAAGTTGTCATTTCAGGCTGTTTGTGGTGAAATACCTAATATGTCAATCTCTAGGGCCATAGCAGGCCAGGGGGCTGAATCACTATGACTTATATTAGTTACTTATGTTATAGTAGGAATATCCATTTACCCTGATCTGATTGCAGAACTAAAGGGCTATTGTATTCCAAGCACTTCTTCAGTTTATATACACTACAAATGGCATTTAATAGGTTCCACTCTATTACATTAAAAGCTGCCATTTGGGCTATGGTATGGCTTTAATCAATATTTGCAATTCAATTGTGGTTTGAAATTTCTGAATTAATGGTATTTTCACCGTTTGCCCTGTACTTGTAACATGATGAATTATGGATCACATTTCCATCAAAATGTAGACAAAAATATTTTTAGTGTTTTTTTTCCATACAGTATAAAGTTTTTACAACAAAAGCTTATAGCAACACATTAAAGAAGTCTATCAAATGGGCAGACTAGATGGGCTGAAATGCTGAATGGTTCTTATCTGCCATCTAATCGCCAGGTTTCTATACAACATTACATTTTATTTAAAGAGTCCTGTAGCATTGTTACAATAGAGTAGAATGAAAATTAACAATAACATTAAAATTGACAATATACAGAATTGACAATAACATTAATATACGTTAAGACATAAAGGTACAGAAGGAGGCAAGGGCCTTGCATATTGTATATTAACAAAGAGATCATCAAATGTGTGATTACATGACACCAATATCCCTTTCCCCAGAGTTAGGGGCACATTGATTCCCTAAGAGTTAACATCAGGGGTAACTGGGAAGTTGTGCACGAACCTTCCACAAAGCTGAAATTAGGTACCGATTGTTTGAGAAGATATAGCTTATGATGGATTTCCATTTGATTAATTACAAAACATATATTGATCTGGTATGATCTGCTAGTTTCATTTTAGAGAAAGCCAGCAAAGACAGTGGCAGAAAAATACAGAAGAAAATGGAACCTGATGCATTTGAAATAAAAGCTGAATTCTGGTTTGCGCCTCAGGCTTAAAAAACAGGAGATGTAATTGAAATCTAGAACTTACTACAAATGCATTGACGAACATACATTAGTAAAAAAAAAAAAAAACCTTGCTGCTGCAAAAGGAAGCAATCAAACTAAAAAAAATACACAAGCTCCTTGATATTCTCTCCAACACACTTACTTTTTCAAATGTGATTTTCCAAGTAAAGTTCAAACATTACTGTCTCTTTTATGGGAAGAACACATTGTATATTGAAGGTGCTGTTTGACTTACACAAAACATTAATTTAATTGGACTTTGTATTATGCTGAGCAAATAAACCTGAGCAGATCTGACCCTTTTTTATTTCCTCTGAATGATTTAATCATACCTAGAATAACACATAACTTTTAAGAAGCCTTTTGGGTTCTATGACAACAACCCACCCATGTCTGCTTCCTTGCCACAAGAAAAGTGCTCCCAGCAATAATTATGAATATATGAGAATTACCGTATATGAGGAATAGCATTTGTTTAGATAAAAACATTAGCTTTGCATTTTTGCATGGCAAGCAAGAAAATTTTGCAGATCTATCATTTTATTCTTTTTTACTATGTTTTCTTCTATGTGAGGTTTCATGACATAGAAGCAACACTGAAACTTTTAAGAAGCTTTTTCAGTTTCTATTGCATCATCCTATCATTTCCTGTTTTTTTGTATTATATAATAGTTACTTGTTCATGACATTAAATATGAGTGAAGCAAAATTTGACATGAATAAAAAATTATTTCTGGGAAGAGTTTGGTCGTTCAGTAGTACCAGGAATTATGTATCTATTGCTGCATATAGTTACAAAACTCTTACAAGGTGACAAGGTGTCATTTTGTAGAGGATAACTTTTCAGCTATACATTTTGCTAGCCTAATGGCTAGTAGATATATGGGTGAAAAGTTAGGTAATCTTACATTTTCCCATTTCCCGGCAAAGAGATAAAAAAACTACAAACTTGGATGCTAGCTGGGATAGAGCCCATAGCAGAGTTGATAGCACTGGCGTTTGCTTTGAGAGTTGTCCACACTGTATATATCATCTATATGTGTATATACACACACAGGGGTTGCAACTCTGGGGGGGCCTGGTGACCCCTGCGACCACTCGTTCCTGTCTCCTCATGCCAGCTCTAAATTAGCTCAAACGAGCCATTTCGAGCTGGTTTTACGAGCCAAAGCTGCAGGAGAGGATAGGAGGTGCATACTGACAGAAGGGCGGGGGATGTATGTTTGTATGTATGTAAGCATGGATGTCTGTGTATAAGTGTATGTTAGCATAGATGTCTATGTATATGGGTATGTAAGCATAAATGTCTACATATAAGTATATGTGAGCATGGATGTCTTTGTATAAGTGAATGTGAGCATGAACGTATATGTATATGTAAGTGTGAGCATGAATGTCTATATATTAGTGTATTTGAGCACAAATGTGTATGTGTATGTGTTAACATCAATCTGTATGTAAAAAGCATTTGTATGTACGAGCATGAATGTGTTTATGTGTTAGCATAGATGTGTATGTGTAAGTGGTGTGTAAATGTATATGTGTGTTCAGGTATGTGTACCAGATTGTATGTGGTAAACGGCAAAGAAGGTAGAGACAAGCTGTTTGGGGGCAATTATGACACACACATCTGGCAGGCATAGGGTCAAAAACGTAGGTACCAAACTTCAGAGAACACTCAGGCAATGAAGACCACAACAGGGTAATGAATAGAGCATTTCCGGAGTTTTTGAATCCGGCGCTCATCACAAGCTCCGCCCCCCTGGACTGCATCACAGCAGTTCTGGACGGCCCCCCAGAACCCCGCCTCTGGACCAGTCCAACCGTGCCCCCTTCACTACAGACAGTAGGAACGCAGCTGGACCGGGAGCAGGTGAGTACAGAATACTGGGGATCAATGCTCCGTCAGGCATTAACCACCACAGAGGACTGCTTGCGCGCACCCGATCCTGAGAGAGTGACACAGATTTGCCCTTACACATAAACATGCTGGCTTACAGCTGCCCTTGCATGCACACACTTGCTTGCTCAAACATACAAACAGAAACATGCCCTTTCCTCATTATTGCTTCCCTTCTCTCTCTCTCTCTCTCTCTCCATTTTTGCTCCATCTCTCCCATTTCTCATTATTACCCCCCTTTTTCTTTAGCTCCATTCTTTCCCTTTTTCCTCCTCTCTTTGATCCCCCTTCTCATTATCCCTTTTTTCTTTATCTCTTCTTTCTAACTTTCCCTTTTCTGGTTATATATTCCCTTTATTTGTCTCTTTGTTCTCTTCATCTCTTCCCCCTTTTATTTGATTTCTCCTTTCTGATCTCTTTTTATTTATCTCATCTTTCCTTTCTCTCCTTCTATTTCACTTTATCTCTCCCTATCTTCCCCACTTCTTATTATCTCTCGCTGTTCTCAACATCTCTCATTATCTTTCTCTTCTTCTTTATCTCAATCTCGCTTCTTTCTTTTTATCTCTCCAATCTGTGTCTATCTCTCTTCCATCTCATTCTCTGTTCCCTTTCTTCCTGTATCTCCTCTTATTTATTGTTATATTTGGCACCCCATCTTTCAATTGCACAGACTTACACACTTAGATCAACAGACATACTCATCCATGCTCACACACACCTATATATTACACCCTTACACATACATGCTCACACACAAAAACTTACACACCGATGGTCACACACATTTACACATCCAAGCACACACTTGTACATACACATGTATGCTCACACACATACACATCCATGCACACACACACAAACCATTACACGTCCATGCTCATATACTCTTACACATACACACACTTCCACACACAAATCCATGCTAACACACCCATACATATCCATGCTCACACTCATACACATCAATTGTCACACGTAGTTACACATACACATTCATGCTCACAAACACATGCTCACAAACACATGCTCACATGCTTACACATACACACACATGCTTACACATACATGACTACATGAACGCTCACAAACACCATCCTGGAGGTGTATTGTGTAAGTGTGCCTGGAACCTGCAGCAGCACTATTTAGGCAAGTGTATATATATATATATATTGACTGTATCTGCATATTAGTCAAAGCACTTACGGTAATACCATCTTTGTACATATGATGAACTTGTGTAGAGAAAACCCAAAATAATCGATAAGTGTTTATCTGTTGCCTATCTTTTCTTTTTCTTTTCTTTTTTTTTTTTTTTCTTCTTTGTATATTTTAATACAACATTGTTATGCTACTGTTTACTCATGATGGGTTTTTTCCACAGCAGTGGATTAACAGTTGGAGGTGTTTTAGTGGGACCTCTCCTTGTGTTTTATTGCTATATTCCTTGTGCTAACGCTGTTGTTAGTGATATTACTGGGAGCCCTTCCAAGCATATGATCAAAATGAATTCAACTGCTGTGCTGTTGCAATAAAAAAGATACAGTTCAGGATGAAACTAATAAACTTGAAATTAAAACAGCACTGCAGTACCTATCAAGATGTAGTTATATCAACATGATGTAGCTTGTTTAGGCAGTTATTTCGCACTATAATTCACATCATCCACATCAGTCTAAAAGAAGGAAAATGGCTGAGATTCAATACTTTACTAATGCAAAGATTTTAGCGTAACTAATTTTTAAACAAGTAAGAATGAAAGGGTCATAGGTAGGTGGAATAGTTCTCCAGTACTGCCACACCCCCATTTAAGGGGCTATTCAGGACCCAGCGACCCGAAGGATTTGAGTGTCGACTTGGTCAACCAGAGGCTCCTATTGATATAAAAGAAATAATTGAGGCTGGTAGTTGTTTTTTAAAAATATTTTTTTGTAGTTAGGTATTAGATATAGCATCTTTGAGATGTTTTTATAGTAATCTATCAGGGGAGGGCTGGCAGCCTAAGGCCTGGGGGGCAAGTCTAGTCAACTGGCCCATTGCACCATGAAAGCGGCTGCGAGCGACATTGAAAGCGGCCGTCGTGCGGCAGTCACTCCACCAGCACCTAATGAAATTAAAGTGGCCGGCGTGCAAACACCGCATGCCTCAGCTCTTCATCACACCCCTTTTAAGACGTGGGAAGAGGAGCTGAGGAATGGCCATTGGGTCTGACAGCCGCATGATGCAGGGGCGTACCTAGGGTATTTGGCACCTGTGGCAGACCCTGTATGTGGCACCCCCCCCACACACACACTTTAAAACTGCATAGTTTCTATGGTTAGGCAAACATTGACAGGGGTACAGCATATTTGTTATCATTATTTACTTAGGGATTATGCGGTACGACCGTCAATGTGTGCCTATACATTGAGCCAGACACTGACAACCCCTATCACTATATACTAAGCCAAACATTGATGTGGTGTAGGCTTACCACTTTAGTGACTGGCATAGTATATAGTAGGGATGCACCGAAATGAAAATTCTGGACTGAAACTAAAAATTCAGCATTCACTTGGCCAAAACAGAAAAAAAAAACAAAAAAAAAAACTTTAAAATCCTTTATTAAAAGTAACACCAAAATTAGACAAAAAAATCAACAATAATATTAACACACACACATATATATATATATATATATATATATATATATATATATATATACACATATACCGTATTGGCTCGGATATAGGCCGCCCCCGTATATAGGCCGCACCCTAAAAGTTTGGTGCTTTTTTAAAGAAAAAGTTTTTTTTCTTTAAAAAAGCACCAAAAAAAACATGCTGCCACTGTCCTCCCCCCCCGAGATATGCTGCCACTGTCCTCCCTCCCCGAGATATGCTGCCACTGTCCTCCCCCCCGAGATATGCTGCCGCTGTCCTCCCTCCCCGACATACGCTGCCGCTGTCCTCCCTCCCCGCGATACGCTGCCGCTGCCCTCCCTCCCCGCGATCCGCTGCCCTCCCTCCCCGCGATCCGCTGCCCTCCCTCCCCGAGATCCGCTGCCCTCCCTCCCCGAGATCCGCTGCCCTCCCTCCCCAAGATCCGCTGCCCTCCCTCCCCGCGATACGCTGCCGCTGTCCTCCCTCCCCGCGATACGCTGCCGCTGTCCTCCTCTGCCCCCCCTCCTCGACTTACCGGAGCAGACTCCCGGGTGTCTTGCGGGGCCGGCGAGGGACATCTACGCAATACGCGTATGCAACTTCCGGTACCGTTACCGGAAGTTGCATTTGCGTATTGCGTAAATGTCTCCCGCCGGCCCCGCAAGACACCCGGGAGTCTGCTCCGGTAAGTCGGGGGTGGGCAGAGGTAAAACGCTTAGATAACCTCCCGTGCCGGCACCCCCCCCCCCCCCGTGGGAAGTGCTGGCAGGGGAGGCTGTCTGAGCGTATCGGGGAGTAGGATGCAGGTCCCCTGCACCGCTGCGGGGGATCTGTATCTTAACCCCGCTGCCTGCCCGGCGCCCGGGACTGCATGTCCCGGGCGTCGGGCGCTAGACCCCGAATATAGGCCGCACCCCCACTTTAAAAACTTAAAGTGGGGGAAAAAAGTGCGGCCTATATTCGAGCCAATACGGTATATAACAACAATCACAATCCTATCATGCCCAGGTTCTAGCATGTGCTGGCTGACTTAGCATGATAGGAGTGTGATTGCTGTTTGCAATTATATATATCAATATATATATATATTAATACTGTCATTGAATTATTCTGTCCAATAAAAGTGTTAACACACCGAAGTTGGACCAAAAAATAATTTATAACAGCAATCACACTCCTATCATGCCTAGGCAGCCACTACATGCTGGAATCTGGGCATGAAAGGAATGTGATTACGGACTCCCTATGCCAAGCTATCCCCCAACACTTACACATCCATGCTATCTGAAACCCTCATTCACAAACATTCAGCATAACACCCATCACTCTCACACACTTACATTCAGCATAACACCCATCACTCTCACACACTTACATTCAGCATAACACCCATCACTCTCACACACTTACATTCGGCATAACACCCATCACTCTCACACACTTACATTCGGCATAACACCCATCACTCTCACACAGTTACATTCAGCATAACACCCATCACTCTCACACTTACATTCAGCATAACACCCATCACTCTCACACACTTACATTCAGCATAACACCCATCACTCTCACACACTTACATTCAGCATAACACCCATCACTCTCACACACTTACATTCAGCATAACACCCATCACTCTCACACTTACATTCAGCATAACACCAATCACTCTCACACACTTACATTTAGCATAACACCAATCACTCTCACACACTTACATTTAGCATAACACCCATCACTCTCACACACTTACATTCAGCATAACACCCATCACTCTCACACACTTACATTCAGCATAACACCCATCACTCTCACACACGTACATTCAGCATAACACCCATCACCCTCACACACTTACATTCAGCATAACACCCATCACTCTCACACACTTACATTCAGCATAACACCCATCACTCTCACACACTTACATTCAGCATAACACCCATCACTCTCACACACTTACATTCAGCATAACACCCATCACTCTCACACACGTACATTTAGCATAACACCCATCACTCTCACACACTTACATTCAGCATAACACCCATCACTCTCACACACTTACATTCAGCATAACACCCATCACTCTCACACACTTACATTCAGCATAACACCCATCACTCTCACACACTTACATTCAGCATAACACCCATCACTCTCACACACTTACATTCAGCATAACACCCATCACTCTCACACACTTTTCTTCTTTCACTCTCACGTTTGCTCTTCCTCCTCTTCTTCTTCTTCTACTTCTTCTTCTTCCTGTCCTTCCGGTGCACTGAGCGCGGAAAATTTTGGGCGTGGCTTCAGTGTTGTTGCCGCGCGCACCGAAACGGGAGGGGGCGGTCCGCCCCGGCTGCCGCTCATCTTAGGGGTGCCACCATGCCGGCACGCCTCCAGAAACTGGAGGCGTGCCGGCATGGTGGCAGCCCTCAGATGAGCGGCAGCCGGGGCGGACCACCCCCCTCCCTCCCCCGCCAGGTACGCATGACGGCCGCATTCAATCCTGCTCGCGGCCGCTTAGTTTTTAACTTTGCGGCCGCAGCCGCATTGAATGTCTGTCTGCCGGTCGTCCGTCCGGCCCACCGGCCCGGATTTAGGGCGGCCTGGGGGCAATTGCCCCCCTGCCCCCCGGCCCAGCCCGCCCCTGGCCGGGGCGGACCGCCCCCTCCCTCCCCCGCCAGGTACGCATGACGGCCGCATTCAATCCTGCTCGCGGCCGCTTAGTTTTTAACTTTGCGGCCGCAGCCGCATTGAATGTCTGTCTGCCGGTCGTCCGTCCGGCCCACCGGCCCGGATTTAGGGCGGCCTGGGGGGCAATTGCCCCCCTGCCCCCCGGCCCAGCCCGCCCCTGTAATCTATCCTTTGTGTAATTTAAGCCTCGTTTCCTTTGTGTTTAGGAGAGCCCTGGCCCATTCCTATTGCATGTACTATGTCATACTATTTATACTTAATTTGGGGAATTTGGTTTACAGATTATTTTTTTTTAAGTTTGTTTTATAGGTTGTTTAAAAAAAATGATTACTTTTCACACTGAACTAGTCAGTACCTGAATGATATTGGTGGCCTTTGACTTGTTAGAATGATGAATATTATGGACGTATGGCTGTGGTCCCCAACCTAGTCAAGTCTCATGGTTTTATGAATATCTTGTTAATGTGCATTAAAATCTTAAAATCCTAGAAGCTCAGGTTGTTGAAACTCTCTGAGTTTGGCCCAATGGCTCAAGTAATTGCAGGTGACTGTCAGGGCCCCCAGGCAGCCTTTACCATCGGGTTCTGTTCTCTCCTAACCCCCTTTATTGGGGAAAGTTCACATCCATGTACAGCTCACTGGACCCCTCTGGCCTCCTAAACAGAGCAACAAAAAGGGAACCCTGGAAAGATCACAGGTATGGAAATTTCCTTTGGCACCCCTTGCCATCATATCCTTAAATAAATACTGTCAATATGTCTGTAAAATGGCAGAATTATCTTTTCTTTCTAAACCAGAAGTCAATTAAACAATGCATGATCTGCTCATAATATGAATATTACTGGGTGCTAATGATTTTGCATCACCTCCAACTAGTTGTCCATAAGGAACTCCGCATTCAAAAGACACCTAAACATCCCAACACTATGGTATGTTAATTACCAGTAATATTACTGTTAATTGTAATGTTTAAGTGAAATCTAATAAACCGATTACACCGCAACAAAACTTTTTCCGAATTAAACAGCAATTATGTTTATGCCTCACATTCTTATCTTGCATTGACAAGCGTTTTGCTACGATTAATTGATTTTAGCACCGTAGAGTTTACCACTCTATTTAAATTACCCTTTTAATCAAGATGCTTAAAATGTTGTATGGCTTCTCCTATCACAACAGAATTACAGCACCATGCTCACTGCAGGAATGCAGGCTGAAAAGGTTTAATAATCATAATGATTTATTTACAAACTGGGTGTCTCAGTGAAATAGCAGTGAGCTACAATTATAATTATACATTTTAAATGAGAGAGCTTATAGAATTACATAACACTATCTATCTATCTATCTATCTATCTATCTATCTATCTATCTATCTATCTATCTATCTTTTTTCTTTAAGGTCATGCATGGAATATCAGGTACACCAAATGAAAGTTGTTGTCTTACTCGCGTTGCCGATAGTTGATGCAATATCAACGTAGGTTAATGTACATTACACTCATCTTCACAAACAAAATCATATTAGTGTATTAGATCTTTAGTAGCTTTTTCTCGTCTGCAACTTTGGCTATATGGGTAGCTTAGTAAATGCCATTAGCAGTTTTGATACATGTGGTACATTTTGTGTGAGACGTATTGGCTTTCAATGCTTTTCTATTGGGCAGTAGACTGGAAAGCATTCTTAAGGCTGCTGACTGATGTAACAACTGACCCATAGGTAATTTTATTTTACACCTAGTTCTCATGTCTTCTGTTATCATTTAATTTATTAAAGCTTTAAACTTGCATAGAATGAGCCTCCTGTATGTAATAAAATTCAAAGACTTTGCTGGAGCAGTGACTTACATTTGGCACCCTTGGTAAATATGAGCAACAGAGTTCCCTGTGTTGTGTTTGCAATTGTTTGATATCCATGAGAGCAGAGTACTTCTGTGTATTTTTTTTAAGAAAAGATCATAAGGTTAAAAAATAAAGACAATGTTTCACTGCCTTCTTTGTTCATATTTATTAAGGGTGCCAATATTTGTGGAGGGATTATTATCTTTCCTTCTCCTTATAAAAAGAGTTTTAAACTGTCCCTTTATTTTGTCATGTTTAATTATAGGCTGAATCTTTTTCAGTTTGCAAGACTGGCAGGTTGTTTGAATTTATTCAACATATCATCTGTCTTCAATGTTCAATTTGGCTCTATATTTACATCAATTTTGCACATTGAAATGGGAAAAGAAAAGTCAGTTGGAAGATTCCAAACCTATATTAATGAAATCAGCCTGGTCCTTGGTGAGGTTAATGTTCCCTAAATATGTTAGTATTTTATTTTAATTCTTTCTATACTTTTAAAAACACTGTGATATTGAGAGTCATAAAGAAGGCTATTACACCCCATCTGTAATTAAATTAAAACTAACTGAATTAATAGGATATGTGTTATGCACAGCAAGGTTGGAGACACCGGAGTCAGGCAGAATACAAGGGTAGTGAAGGCGTAGTCAGCAAGTCAACGTAGTCGAGGAGCAAGCCGAGGTCAAACACAAAAGACAACCAGAGATAACGCGCACTGAGGACTAGCACTATGAACATAGGCGACCAACAGAGGGCAGTGAGTCTTGGAAACTGGAAGATTAAATAGGAGCTGAAGGAAGGCGCGTGGATTTCCATTTAGCGCCAAAACTTCCACGTGTCAGGATCTGCGACCATCTTGAGTGTGGTTTAACCTTCCAGTATGAAGTCCTGTAGTTCCGGAGTTGACCACCAGAGTTTATTTACATTTATAGGAGCAAACCACTGAATATTCTTCTATAGACTCCATATTAAGTATTTTGATAAAGTACCTTTGGTGTGAAACATGTTAATCAGTTTTTCTGTCCTTGAGGCTGGTATGTTATTTATTGTTTTTTTTTTTATATGTTTCTGAACATAGTTTTTCATATATATATATATATGTTTAATATGGGATCAAGTATCCAAATAAAAAGATATATTTATTAAGTACACATTTTGTGTGCCAGCTTTGCCCCAAACAGCCTCCCTGTGCCACCTTTGTACCAGCCACCCTGTGCCATGCTTGCCCACAACAGCCTGCTTGTGCCATCTTTGCTCCAAACACCTGCCTGTACCATCTTTGCCCCTCACTTACAGATCCAGGCTATCATACACATACCCATTCAATTACTCATTCACAGTAATTTATTCACTTGTTCATAGATACTCATTCATAAACCCCCCCCACCCTCTTCCCGCAACTGATTTCTCGGTGGCGCTTTCACACATGGGCCCTCTGCTTAACTTTGGGTTGCTCACACACTGTGGGAAGAACTTCTCATTTACCGCTCCCTGGAAACCCGGAACACAGCATGGTCACATTGTCATGTATCTGCCCCCCAGGCGGTACAAGACAGCGGTAAGCTGTGAGCCCGTTTTTGCCCTGCATTAAAGACGGTCCTGAGTAGAGTCCTGAGTGTATGGAATAAATCTAGAGTTTTCGTCTGAAAGAGTTAGCAAGGTTTCCAGGATCTCTGTTTGGAACAGGTATTCCCAAAATGTTGCTCTTTGTCCAGGTGCATCTCATCATCTACAATGTTAGCTGTACATGTAGGGGGTAATACTCTTGTTGAGTTAGGACCATAGACCTTATTCTTGCAATCAAGCATGATTTAGCTAGCTGCGGTGTGATCTTCAAAGAGGCCACATTAGCCTGCTCTGAGGTAACGTCTTGACGTGTTGAGAAGTTCTTTAAATCCTAAGGCATTGAAGCACTGCCGTAAAAAATTTATGTGGTGGTTTCTAGGTTTGTTTCCAGAATTGAAGATGGGGCCATCAGGCATCGGGAGTTGGAAGGCGACAATATGGATGTTATGCAGAATGATGGGTGTTCACTTATCAACTATTGGATTGGATATGTTTAATTTGGGTTTGCAAGCGGGCATTGAGAAGGAGCTGGCTGTGGGGGGCTGCGGTGATGGAGGAGATCCCCCTAGGCCAGCATGTGATGGAGGGGACCTATAAGCGGAGCAAGATTAGGCTTGCGGAGGCATGCACAGCAGGGGCTCAGGTTGATGATAGAACCGCCTGATGGGCATGGTTCAGCAGCTGGCAAGTCATTTATGGTTGGTCATATATGTGTATGATGTTATCGCTGGCATGGAATTAATAAAGATGTGTCCAATGCCCTCACCCACATATCGGTGTCATGTCATTTTTATAGGAATGGGTTAAGGAGTTGGGATTCATGACTCTAGGCCTAAGCAAGGGAGTCCATCACTTGTTTTTTTTGCATTTTTCAATGATAAAGGTTTCATGGTTAAATGTTAATGTGACAAGTATGCTTTATACTAGACAAAGCTCTGCGAGGCAGAACTGCATTTGTCATCAAGGACACTCCGAGGACACTTAATTGAAGGGATTCATCTTGATTTTATATACTTCTGTATAAATAAAACAATTTGTTCCTTGCTTTCTGTTTTATTTGGCACACAGATTTGTTTGAAAACATAATGCTTACTATAGTTGTTTTATTTTTTTGTAGAGTTTGTGAAACTTTTATTTGATTTTTTTTTTATTCTTTTATTCCATATATGAAACATAGCAAACAATGTGGAATAATTGTAGAAGTCAAGTAACCTACTCAACGGTACAGCAATCTTCTTTCTGTCCACCTGAAATATGAGTTCATAGTTATGAAAGTTATGTGAGGTATCATAATAATGGTAAAACAAATAATTTAGTATGTCGTAAACTGCATGCATTCTGCACACTCCTTCCCCTGACAAAGGATTATTCAATAAACTGTGACTGCATGTGAGTTGGCTAAAATGCTAGTTTGTATCAGCAAATGCACAAATTCACAAAAATTTCCAGTCGCATTTGCACTAGAAAAACATTAATCTCAACTCATATGCACTTCCATGGTGCGCGCTGCTTCACTGCTGAGCAATGTAAAGTCATATTCTGGCGCTCAGCATGGCATCCTGGCACTGCGACCGAGCTAGAGGCCTCACGGAAGAGACTGAGGGGTGCCAAGCGGCTGCTGAAAACTTCATGAGCGACTGCTCGGCGTTTCAATCCCAGGACAATGCATTGTCCCGGATTGAGGCTGCCCGGGATTTAAAGTCCCATTGGGAGACTGTCCCGGGCAATCCTGGACATGTGGTCGAATGCCCGGTGAGCAGTGCTAGAATTTACAGGGCAATTACCCTTATCCAGTGTGTGGCTGCAGGTTGGATACCCACCATTGCATACTGCTGAAGTATGAACACTCAACGTGAGGCAATCTGTATCTAACAGACAGACAAAATGTGTTAGTTAATGGCCTTCAACTGCAGTGGCTGATTTAAATCCCCAGTTCGGCCCACATGCAAAGTGTTGTAAGGAAGTTCTCCCCAACAGACCATCGATCCCCACTGGTCCGAAAAAGTAGCTACCTGGGACAGCATGGGTGTGCCAAAAAATCATGCATTAGAAGCATCACTATTTAGGAAAGACAGCTCTATTTGGACCCCCATTCCTTCTGTCATTTTGTCTATGAGCTTAGTATGTATGCTGGGTATGAGTGCATTTTATATAATGTGTATATATAAATAGAAAATGTATTTATAGCCTGTATAAATTGTGTAAATAAAACACATTACTAAAAATAAAGTAGTCTGTTTCATTTAGAAGGCTTAGTGATATGCTCTATGTATTGCTAATTTACCTGGATACAATATATTTTTTTTTAGGATTAACACAAAATATTTTGAAGGTCTGTTGGACACCAGTTTTATGTATAACTCCCATAGTTTGCCCCTCTTCTTAGAAGAAAAGGGAAGAGAAATAGGCTTGAACAGGTAGTGGGCAAAGTGTGGGCATGGTCAAAGCCACTTACATAGTCAACAATTAAACTCACTGACCTAGGCTATGTTTACACCCTATGTAAACAGACCAAATTGTGATGGACCTCTGATTCTGACTTTTATTTTTTTATTTTTACCCCAGTCCAACTCTTACACCCCATATATATATAGAGAGAGAGTTTTCTATCTACAGTATACCTTTCTACTTTTTTGGAAGGAGGGTACCTATAAGTGGACAGCAGGGGTGTGTGTATTATACCAGATATTTCACATTTATTCTCAGAGCCAGGGTAGCACTTACTCTCACATGTTTGATGCTTAGATTTTATAAGGGAATTACTGTACTGTACAAAGAGGGTGTGACTTGATGATACCATATGATAAATGATAGATACTCTCATATAGTTAAAGTAACAATTTAAATAAATAATATTTGTAAAGACCATATGCTTGGGTTGTGTCATGTTTCCTATGGGGTTTCTGCTATTTTTATAGCCTTCCTGAACCACAATTTTGGCTGAGATTATTTTAAACCTTTTAGACGGCTAGAAACCAATTTATCCACAGACATCTGGATCACCAGGTGCTTAAGTAGCTCTGGACTTTAGCTTTTGCCAGAACATTGACGTTTATGGTCCAGAGAGTCCATAAACCCTCCTTTTGGAACAGCATTACCCATTGCTGGTTGCTGTGTTAGATGCCTGGATGGCATGAGGTTGTTTTTCATCAGTAAAGACCAATATACCCTTGTACCATTTCATTGGATTCAAGGTACTACAGGTAATTTAAGCCTCGGTATGCTGTCCATGGCATTTATATTAATATTTGGCCACATGCATAGAAGCACAGAATTTGACAGCAGATAAGATGGGCTTAATGGTTTATATCTGATGTCAAATTCTATGCTTTCCTGCCATAAAGGTTCAGAACTTAGTCAGTCCTTGGTCCCATCTTAGATTCAGGATAGCCATATGCCTATCCCATGCATGTTTAAATTCCCATTACTATAGGCCCTTTAAATGCTTTTTGTTTCTATAAGTGACGTCATCATTTTTCAGTACATAACAACTTATTCATCTCTCCAGACTTTCAAATTACTACAAAATTAAGTATACCAGTAAGCACATTTTAATGCTGTAGAATTGCATAACTAAAACACTCACTGAAATGCAAATAACACATACAAAATAAAGGATGCTGGTTGATTTCTAGGCACATTCGCTTTTGTCATAATCAAATGTTTTAAAGTTTAAGACATTCACCAAAAAAGAGCTTTTATCATATATCACAAAAAACTGCAAACAACATAAAATCAAGACATTTGCTTTATTTTTCCCTAAGGCAAACAAAAATATATTTTAGATGCATAATTTTATTACATAATGTAGTATTTTTTGCTCATATAAACAAAAACAATTTTAAGTGGTCCTTTCTGCAGCACTCAAACTTTTAGATAAATAAACATATTTAACATTGATGATACTCACTGAAATAATGACTGTTGAATAACTATAGGCAAAAATGTCCTAGGGAACTTGGTGTTAGGAGGAAAATGTGGTAAAGAGGAGGCAGTTCAATGAGAGATTTCCCAACCATGTAGTGATGCCTTTTGGGCAATGGGTAGAATTCTCTGTAGGTATGACAGCCATTTTGAATTCATAGAACATAATGTCAAAATGAGCAGCAAAAAATAAATAACATTTTAAAGTTTCTTTTGAGAATTTAAGCATTGTACCCAATGCATTGCCGTATACAAATATAATGGTAATAGTGATATACACTCACTGGCCACTTTCCTTGGTACACCAGTTGAATTGCTTGTTAAAACAAATAGTTAATTAGCAAATCACATGGCAGCAACACAATGCATTTAGGCATGTAGATGTGGTCAAGACAACTTGCTGAAGTTCAAACCAAGTATCAGAATGGGGAGGAAAGGCTATTTAAGTGACTTTCAACATGGCATGGTTGTTGGTACAAGACAGGCTGGTCTGACAATTTTAGAAACCGCTGATCTACTGGGATTTTCACGCACAACCATCTCTGGGGTTTCCAGAGAATGGTCTGATAAAAAGAGAGTGGCAGTTGAAAATGCCTTGCTGATGTCAGAGGTCCAAGGAGAAAGGGCAGACTGGTTCAAGATGACAGAAAGGCAACAGTAACTCAAATCACCACCCGTTACAACCAGGGTATGCAGAATACTATCTCTGAATGTACAACATGTCAGACCTTGAAGCAGATGGTCTATGGCACCAGAAGATCACACCAAGTGCCACTCCTGTCAGCTAAGAACAGGAAACTGAGGCTACGATTTGCACAAAATTGGACAATGGAAGGCTGGAAGAACGTTGCCTGGTCTGATGAGTCTTTATTTCAGCTTTGACATTCAGATGGCAGGGTCAGACTTTGGCGTAAACAACATGAAAGCATGGATCCATCCTGCCTTGTATCAATGGTTCAGGCTGGTGGTGTAATGGTGTGGGGGACATTTTATTAGAATACTTTGGGCCCCTTTGCACCAATTGAGTATTGTTTAAACATGACCAGAGTATTGTTGCTGACCATGTACATCCCTTTATGACCACAGTGTACCAATCTTCTGATGTCTTATTCCAGCAGGATAGCGTACCATGTCACAAAGCTCACATCATCTCAAACTGGTTACCTGAACATGACAATGAGTTCACTGTACTCCAATGGCCTTCATATTCAGTAGATCCCAATCCAATAGAACACCTTTTGGGATGTGGTGGAATGGGAGATTCATATCATGAATGTGCAGCCAACAAATCTGCTGCAACTGTGTGATGCCATCATGTCCATATGTATCAAAATATCTGAGGACATTTTCCAGAACCTTCTAGAAAGTATATCAATCACTCAACACACAATTTACCCAACCAGATTAACAGGTTTAAAAGTGCTGTTCCACATAGACAAAACATTAACTGAGCTCTCTGGGGTGTTAAGCACACAAACTTCAGCAGATCTGCACATAAAGCAACATACAAAACTTAAGAGTGGCATGGGGATGGTTAAGAGTGAGTGGCATGGGGGGGTTCAATGGTTTTCTGGAGGCAGAGTGGCATATAGGGGGTTAAAAGGCATATCAGGGAGGCAGGGTGACATATAGGGAGTATAAGGCATATCTGTTGGGAGAGTGGCAAATAGGGGGTTAAAATGCATGTCAGGGAGGCAGAGTGGCATATCGGGGGTATAAGGCATTTCTGGGGGCAGAGTGGCATATAAGGCATATCTGGGTTGCGGATGTGCAGAACTGGGGCAGAGTGGCAAATAAAAGGAAATAAAAACAAAAAAAAAATGTTTTCAGTTATAGTTTTTATTAAATATGAAAAAATAGTTTACATGTGAATTAATATTTACTAGTAAAACTTTTCCTATAGGGTAGTCTTATATTCAGGCTTTTTCCTTTTTCCTAAATAAATATTCAAATTTTGGGGGGGTCATCTTATAATCAGGGTTGTCTTATAATTGAGGAAATACGGTACATTACAGTGCAAGCTTGATTGATAAACTGAAATACATTCGAGTGCTAGCTTTACATTAGAGACCAATTCATTTGTAGAACATTTTTTGGAGTTGATGATGCAGGGAACCAGGCTATTTTAAAAAATGTTGTACCCTTCCTGACAGAGGCTGTTTTAATACTTCTGCAGCAACACAAAATTGTATATTGTTGGATAAGAAGGGCTTTCTTTAGATACCATTATTTTTATCATATTATTTAGTTTACTGTAAAAAAAATATGGTGAAAAATTGAAAACATTTTTGCTGACTTTTATTTGAAAGATCTTATGCTCATCTACATCTAAGCTAATGGAGAAATGTGTTAAATCAGATTGTAATATTTGTCCTGAATTTAGAAATACCCATTTTTTATTTTTATTTTTTTGATTTTGTCACAAATTCAGTCATTCTGCCCCATGTCCTATTTGGGACATCTTTGAACTTTCAATTTACCCTCATAGTTACATAGTTCATAAGGTTGAAAAAAGACCTAAGTCCATCAAGTTCAACCCTTCTACCTAAACTTCCTATTCTTGATCCAAAAGTAGGCAAAAATAAAGTAATTAAGCTACTTCGAATTCTGCCATCAGGGGAAAAAAATTCCTTCTTGACACCAAGAGGCAATCGGAATTCTCCTTGGATCAAGAAGCTCTAAAATATATGTTATTCTATTTATATCCCTGTATGTCATGCCTTTCTAAGAAAATATTGTGGCCCCTTTTGAAGGTATCTAATGTATTGGATAACACCACCTCCCTTGGAAGTGAATTCCATACCTTTATTGTCCTCACTGTAAAGAATACCTTCCTTTGTCGTCTATGAAACCTGCGCTTTTCCAGTCTCAGATGGTGACCTCTTGTTCTTTGTATATTTCTGTTAATGAACAGGTCACTGAAGAGCTCTTTATATTGGCCCTGCATATATTTATATAATCTTATCATATCCCCTCTGAGATGACGTTTTTCTAGCGTATATAAGTTTAACTTTTTTCTCTTCATAACTGGTATCTCCCAATCCCCTTATTAATTTCGTAGCCCTCCTTTGCACTTTTTCTAATTCCATAATGTCCATAAGGACCAGTGCCCAGAATTGTACCGCATATTCAAGGTGAGGTCTTACCAATGACCTGTAAAGAGGCAAGATAATATCCTCCTCCCTTGAATCAATACCTCTTTTTATGCATGCCAAAACCTTATTGGCCCTCGCAGCTGCTTGCTGGCATTGCGCACTGTTGTCAAGTCTGTTGTCCACTGTTATTCCTAAGTCCTTCTCATTGGTAGTTTCCCCCAAGGATATTCCATTTAAAGAATAGGTTGCATTTTTATTATTTTTACCATAATGCATAACTTTGCATTTCTCTATATTGAACCTCATTTGCACTGTCACTTGCACGCCCAGTCCCCAACTCTGTCTAAATCTTCCTGCAAAGAAGAAACATCAAAATTAGTCTGAATTACCCAGCCTAAAAACTGTGACATGGCTCTCAATGCATGAAATGCATAATTTTTTGTTTTAAAACTAGACACCCCAAGGTATTCCAAAAGATCCTATTTTTAACACATTCCATACTCCCTGACATGCTCCATTTAGTCTTTCAACTATGACATCTGGTTTTCCTGTGCCCATGTCCTATTTGGGACATCTTTGAAGCCGGCCAATTTAACTTACCCCCATCAATCCTTATACCCCAGGGTATTTTAAAAGCTGTTATGCACTAATTCTACACTTCACATGCACTAATTCTACCAATAGGCCTTTGTCAAAATTTGTGATAGTAATTTGTTTCACATACATCGTACTTCAAGAGCTCATGTGAAAGAATTTACAACTTCTAAAACAGTCACTGCCGAAGAACAACCCAACATGTATTTAACAATATCTCCTGAGTACTGTGATACCACATATGCATAGGTTTCTCGGGTTGTTTGGGGCTAAAATGCCACATTTGCGACATGTGTTTTTTAGTTTTTCAACTGATCATCCTGCTCCATCTCCATCTGCTCCATCTCCCTAAGCTTAGAGATACACTCAGGTATTTTTTTCAAGGGGGTCTTTGTTAGTACCTAGAAGAAATCCATAGCCTTTTCCAATTCAGTTAGAGAGATTCATTATAAGTGTATTCTTTATAAGTGTATGTGAGCATGAATGTGTATGTATAAGTGTGTGTCAGGTTTCGGCCCCAGCCCTGCAAACTGCCAGGTGTGGCTGGCCCTTTAAGAGGTCTGCCTGGAGTTGATCTCCTCTCCACAGCTTGCTGGTTTATTTGCTTGTGTCTGTATTTATGTACCTTCGCCTTCTTTCCCCTATAAATCTGAGGATTTCGGTTCCTCTCTCCTCTCCCCATGTCCCGGTGGAGATATCCTATCCTTGTGTAAAGGAGAAGAGTCTGAGGATCTCGGCTCCTCATTCCACCCCCTGTCTTGCCCTGCCTTGTTCCCTGTCCTTTGTGGTGTCCTGTACCATGTATGTCTTGTCTGGTTATGTTTAGAATCCATGTTCTGTGTATTTATGTTCAGCTGTGTTGGTTATGCTATTTCTATGCCTCCCTCACCTGAAGCCTATGTCATTAACACACCTGACCTTATCGACAGGCTTTATATCCCTGCCTCTCAGTAACAGAGGTGTGAGTTCATTAAGTTACTTTGGAACTACAGTTCATGCCTCTGGATCTATCGCTTGGATTTACCATTTGGCCTGCATGTTACCTTTTTGACCTGGACTCCCTATTGGATTTACCCCTTTTGTTTGCTACCCATCCCAAACACTTTTGGATTCTTACCTGGACTATTCTAACTTCATACTCCCCAGCAGTCTGTATACTTGATATGCCTTGTACTCTGCTACTTATGGTAAGATGTATCTGCTTTGTTTAATATACCTATCATTTGTGAAGTGTGTGTCTATCACTGTGTGTGTTCTTACACTCCTGCGCTCTGGACTCCAACATCCAGTAAGGGCTGAGATATGATGAGCCTGACAGTGTGTGTGTTAACATGAATATGTATGTGAAAGCATTTGTATGTATAAGCAGGAATGCGTATGTGTGTTTGTGAACATGTGTTTGTGAACATGTATTTGTGAACATATGTGTGTAAGTGGTATAAGATGGAGTGTGTTTGTGTGTTAGCATGGATGTGTGTGTATTGTGTTTGTGTGAGCATAAATATTTATATATAAGTGGAATGAGAGGCAATGTGTGTGTTAGAATGAGTCTGTTAATGAGTAAGTGGATGTGTAAGTATGTGTATGTGTGTTAGCATGTGTAACTTTGTGTAAGTGTGTTTATATACATTAGGTGTGGCAGATTGTATGCTGATGGGATAGGCAAGGGGCGATGGTGGCACAGATAACCTGTTTGAGGGCAGTGATGGAACAGACCACCTATCTATGAGCAAAGATGGCACAGTTGTTTGGGGGCATTGACAAGCTGGGGGCATAGATGGGGGGAAGGATGTATCTGATAAGCATTTGGGGAAAAGTTGATACTATGGGACATGCTGCTTGGTGAATTGGGGGGGGCAATTTTCGTACCAAGGTCCTGTGGTTTCTAGTTACGCCCCTGCCCACCCCATAGTTGTTACTGACACACTGTATTAGCGCAGGCATTGTATGTGTAGTGTATAAATAGTAGTTTCCTGGCATGTAGAAAACATCATGGCGCGAGACTATAGCTGCAAATTAGCACTGACACCTTAAGGCAGCAAACTGAAGGACTGGAGATGACGCTCAAGGTACAGTGGGGCAAAAAAGTATTTAGTCAGCCACCAATTGTGCAAGTTCTCCCGCTTAAAAAGATGAGAGAGGCCTGTAATTTTCACCATAGGTACACTTCCACTATGAGACACAGAATGGGGGGAAAGAATACAGGAAATCACATTGTAGGATTTCTAATGCATTCATTGGTAAATTCCTCGTTAAAATAAGTATTTGGTCACCTACAAACAAGCAAGATATCTGGTTCTCACAGACCTGTAACATCTTCTTTAAGAGTCTCTTCTGTCCTCCACTCGTTACCTGTATCAATGGCACCTGTGTTGTTATCAGTATAAAAGACACCTGTCCACAACCTCAAACAGTCACACTCCAAACCCCACTATGGCCAAGACCAAAGAGCTGTCGAAGGACACCAGAAACAAAATTGTATACCTGCACCAGGCTGGGAAGACTGAATCTGCAATACGCAAGCAGCTTGGTGTGAAGAAATCAACTGTGGGAGCAATTATTCGAAAATGGAAGACATACAGGACCACTGATAATCTCCCTCGATCTGGGGCTCCACGCAAGATCTCACCCCGTGGTGTCAAAATGATCACAAGAACGGTGAGCAAAAATCCCAGAACCACACAAGGGGACCTAGTGAATGACCTGCAGAGAGCTGGGACCAAAGTAACAAAGGCTACCATCAGTAACACACTGAATCATGCAGTGCCAGACGTGTCTCCCTGCTTAAGCCAGTACATGTCTGGGCCCGTCTGAAGTTTGCTAGAGAGCATTTGGATGATCCAGAAGAGGATTGGGCGAATGTCATATGGTCAGATGAAACCAAGGTAGAACTTTTTGGTAGAAACTCAACTCGTCGTGTTTGGAGGAGAAAGAATGCTGAGTTGCATCCAAAGAACACCATACCTACGGTGAAGCATGGGGGTGGAAACATCATGCTTTGGGGCTGTTTTTCTGCAAAGGGACCAGGACGACTGATCTGTGTAAAGGAAAGAATGAATGGGGCCATGTATCGTGAGATTTTGAGTGAAAACCTCCTTCCATCAGCAAGGGCATTGAAGATGAAACGTGGCTGGGTCTTTCAGCATGACAATGATCCCAAACACACTGAATGAAGGCGTGGCTTCGTAAGAAGCATTTCAAGGTCCTGGAGTGGCCTAGCCAGTCTCCAGATCTCAACCCCATAGAAAACCTATGGAGGGAGTTGAAAGTCCGTGTTGCCCAGCGACAGCCCCAAAACATCACTGCTCTAGAGCAGATCTGCATGGAGGATTGGTCCAAAATACCAGCAACAGTGTGTGAAAACCTTGTGAAGACTTACAGAAAACGTTTGACCTCTGTCATTGCCAACAAAGGGTATATAATAAAGTATTGATATGAACTTTTGTTATTGACCAAATACCTATTTTCCACCATAATTTGCAAATAAATTCGTTAAAAATCAGACAATGTGATTTATGGACTTTGTTGTCTCATTCTGTCTCTCATAGTTGAAGTGTACCTATGGTGAAAATTACAGGCCTCTCTCATCTTTGTAACTGGGAGAACTTGTACAATTGGTGGCTGACTAAATACTTTTTTGCCCCACTGTATATGTGCGCAGCTATCGTGCACTAGCCAGCCACTTTCCAGGTTTGCCAGATGGCCCGTCTCAGCCTGGACAGCATTCCTTCGTAGGCACAGAACTACTAAGAGTCTCTACATTTTAAAAAGTGATTATTTTGGATACCGTTCTGTGGCAAATTAGGAACTACTTCCTAATAATATATTTAACCCTTCTTCCCAATTCCCAATACTGACAATTTGCATCTCATTTAAAATCACAATAAAAGTAAAGCAAAGAAGGTGTCATTATTTTCTTACTTTCCAGCTCTCCAATGTTGCATTTGCCAAGAGATGGCAAAACTCTAAAATAGTGTGACACTCATTTTGCCATTTTGGTAACTTGTGATCAACCAAATCACTTGTAAGTCTCTCTATGAATACCAGATCTTTAACTACAACAGGGAGATGAGTGTTGCTTTCAAACAACACTATTTAAAAGGATTAGAGGATAAAAGTTGACAACTGCAGAACATAAAATACCAAATCACTCATATAATTAAGCTTCATCATCCTGAGGGAGACTTCAGTGCTTTGGACCCGAAATGACATTTCATTGGGGTTAATTAGAGCTCATGTGAAAGAATCTAGTAAAATAGATAAGGCATCGTTCAAGCACTAAATGGCACAATGATCAATTGGCTTTCCTGGGGGACAGAATTGTGAAGATTTGCACAGTGTAATAAATTACTTTAACAACACATTAAATTAGGTCATGCCCTTACCCTCTATTCACAGAAATATAAAAAGTGATTTTTGGAAATGTAATTTCTAAGATGCAACTAGTAAATTATTTATAGATACAATTTTTATGAAGAAAGGACCTGTCACCGTTTATTACATGTATGATATATTTATATATTTATGATATATATATATTTATGCTTGTAAAACCTAACCGCAAGATTCTGTTCTATATATATATATATATATATATATATATTTATATATATATATATATATATATATATATATATATATATATATATATATAGAACAGAATCTTGCGGTTAGGTTTTACAAGCGTTAGTGGCATTTACACAACTCTTAGTTATTATTTTGTCATAGTTATTATTATGTACTCAGTATTGCACATCTTGATTGCTGTTTGACATGTGAAGTCTTGGAGAGTCTATTAAAACAGACTCGTTGCTGTGCTGTTAGACCATTTTACCGGCAGGGGAAACCAAGTACATAGTTAGTTGAAGATGTCCTTGTGCCTGCATATTTTTTTATTAATATTTTATTTATTAATATTTTTTAATTAACTGTATTTTTTTAAATTCCTGTAGCTTGTGTTTTCTTTTTTTTAGTCCATAGACTGTTTCATCGTAGCAAAGTTTGGTGCAGTTGTTTGAAATATCATAATTATTCACTTCCTGACAAAAAACAACTGGTTCCCAAAGTGGGTAACGCAACTTAACGGGTAAAAAAATATATAATGTGTTACTAGTTAACATGGCTGTTCTCTCCTGTATTCTGATAAGGCAGAGTGTTTGTTTTGTAACGTAAATGAAAGTATACAAGCTTAAATTGTGTCCATGGTAGGTATATTTTGAAGTGATAGATAGATAACACATAAACATATTATAAAATAATTACAGTAATACATTAATTAACAAACGAAAAAAAAATCCCTTTCAGGAAATGTGTGAAAGGTCCATGTAGTGCAATTTATTACTGGTTTCTTTGCCATTATAACATTGTGATTGTGTGTTTGTCATTTAGAATATTTATAATTAATATGTAATTTGTTGGTTATGGTAAATGCTTTATGAAACATAATAAACATTCTATAATTGACGTGCATGCTGTAAATTAGCAAGCTCAATTTACACTATTGATACTGATGGCCTTTCAGCTGACAATATTTATGGAATTTTAAATTAAAAATCTTGCTGAAGGTAGGAGAAGCAACATAACCCTATTTCAGGTTGTGTTCAGAAGAAAGATTAGTGGTATTAAATGTGAAAGATCAAAGAGACCTTTTTGGATAAGCGCCCAGATAAAAGATTTCTTTATGTGTCGCCTTTGATAATAACAGGCTATCAAGATAAGTGAGCCGCTCACAATAGGGGAGAGAATATAATGTTTTCACAGTCCTACATCTGATTACAATGCACGTCGATCACATCTACTTTGTGGTATTGTGGCAATGTAGCTTTGTCAGAGAAATTTCACAATCCCATCCTTTTAAAAAAAATGTAAAAAAGACCTGTGGGATAAGTAATTGTGCGAATGCCAGTTTATAGTCACACAAGTACAATATATAAACACACACACACACATATATATATATATATATATATATATATATATATATATATATATATATATATATATATATATATCTTATACCTCCCTGATATGCCACTCTGCCCCCCAGATATGCCTTATAACTCCTATATGCCACTTTGCCCCTAAGATATGCCTTATACCCGCTACATGCTACTCTGTCCCCTGATATGCCTTATACCCCCCCATATGCCACATTGCCTCCCTGATAGGCAATGGCCTCAAGTACTCAAGGCAAACGACTTAAGGAGTCGTGAGAAACCTTTGGTATCCAAAAATATTGTATGTTTATTTGCTTTGTTTTGTACTGGAACCCAGAGTAGCTGGTTCAGTAACTGGTAGTGAGGGAACTACTATGAGTTGGCCTCTTGATAGAAGTAGACCTGTTCATTTGTGTATTTTTATTTGGTGTCAAAAAACTGTTTGATTTAACCCCTTCAGGACTGGGAGGTTTTTAACATGATTGCCCTAAATGGCCAGAGTAGTTTTTTGTGCTTTTGCTATGATTTTATTCAACTCCGATTGCCCACTAACTTATTTAGTGCACCCTTACACGTTATATATTGTTTTTTTCAGCACAAGTAGGGCTTTCTTTTGAAATAATAACTATATGAATATAAACCATTATTTAGTATTAAAAATGTGGGGAAATTTAGGAAAATGAAATATTTTCACAATTTCACCTATAAAAACTATATATATATATATATATATATATATATATATATATATATATATAACCACCAGTGCAAATGGGGGAAAAAGTATTTGACCTGTCTTTGGAAATACCACATATGCATGGTATTTTCATTTATTTTGGCACTTACAGGGTTAAATATGAATAGAGGTCTGACTACAAGGCCGCTGGAGCCGGAAGGAGATGCTGTTAGCAGCGGGGGTTGTCTGCGTCCATCGTGCATACACCCTCCGACTGTCAGAGAGAATTCCCCGCAGTGGTGCGGGGAACCCTCCTCTCTGACAGTCGGAGAAGGTCTGCGCGATGGACGCAGACAACCCCCCCTGATCGCCCCTCCTTCTGGCTGCAGCGGAAGCTGCCTACACAAATCGCGTAGACGTCTACCCATTGCCCAGACAACACACCGGGGAGTCCCCGCGCAGGTCTGATTATAAGACGACCCCGATTATAAGACAAGGGGTATTTTTCAGATCATTTGCTCTGAAAAAATCCTTGTCTTATAATCGAGCAAATACGTACCGTATTAGCCCGAATATAGGCTGCACTTTTTTCCCCCACTTTAAATCTTTAACGTGGCGGTGCAGCCTATATTCGGGGTCTAGCGCCCAACGCCCGCGACATGCAGGCAGCAGGGTTAGGATACAGATCCCCCATAGTGGTGCAGGGGACCTGTATCCTACACTCTGATACGCTCTGACAGCCTCCCCTGTCACGGGAGATTGTCTAAGCGCATCGTGCAGACGTTCACCGTGAACGACCTCCTCTGTCGGCTGGGGGCATAAATACACGTAGTGCTAGCTGGGGGCGATACACAATGGGGCAAAAACACAAAAGGGGGGAGTTTAGCTTCTGTCTAGTTTAATATTCAGCACCAGGCCCATGATACTCCCAATCTCCCCAAGAAATTCTAAGAAGTATTTTCATGATAAGTATCTCATGGATAAAATGTGAGAAATAACATATATACCAAACACACTGCATATATAGTTTGAAGAAAATATGCTTATAAAATAGTTTTTACCCTTTGCACATTAAAAAAAAATATTCCTGGATTTCATTTTAAAAATCTGGTCACCTTACAGAAGCTACAGTTACAGACTGATGAGAGATAGAGTGTTAAACAGTGACAGCTTAGCAGAGGCTAAGAATGATGTGCATTGCTCATACACAATACTACAAGTTAATTAACAAAGTAATAATAGTTTATTTTAGCAAGGAGAATGCACTGCCTGGTGTGGGATGGATTAGAGAAACGGTAGTATATGTATACAATTTGTATACCACTTACAGGGACTGCATTAGACATTTTTTCCCAATTTATCTTGGCACGAATCCTTTAGTTTTTTTGTGAAAAAAAAAAAATATCTGTGACAAAATTAGGCATTTCACTGTGCTTACACACACTGGGTTTTGGTTACTTATTAAATACTGTTCTGTTCTTGAGTAGAGTTTAGTTGATTAAGAAAATGTAAAATATGCCTGCTTCACCTATTGTGAGAGATGATTTTGTTAGTTAACAGGGGAGAGTGGATATGTTTTAATATGCTTGACTATTCAAAACAAAGGGTAAAGGATAATTTTGAATAAATACGATCTTAAATCTGTGGGGAAGGAGAGATCACTTCAACCCATACTCGGCAGGAGCTATATATAATAAGTTTGTAGTCTAAGATGCTAACCTCAGCTTGTTAAATAGAATTCATACTGTGATTTATAATGAGAGAATAATTCCAATCAAGGGAAAATAGTTTCCTAATGAAATAAATAGTAGGGTGATTGGGAATTTATAAATACCATAGGACATTACTTGATAATTTAACACTGCTGCTTCGGTTTGTGAGAACCTGTAAGGTTATCTGTGTTAGGAGAGTTTGATCTGGGGTTTGTATTTCTGATTACCTAATACAATATTACCTACCTTTCTTACAGACATTATCTTCCAGGATGACCTACAGCTCTACAGATGTAGGATGTTCACTGAATAAAAAAATTAAAATCCACTTTTCTTCAATGCTAAACTTCATTACCATACACAGCACTGTATTTGACGCACAAAAAGACATATTTTGTACAGAACTTCAACATTTATGACTTGCTGTATTTATTTGAGCTTATTTTGGCCATAAATTAGCTGATTCTACTAACTGAACCTACCAGTAGTTTTTTTGGACTTCATTGTGGCACAAAATACAATAGATTTATTGGGCCTTGATTCCATGAAGTTCCTCACTGGTTGCTCAGGTAAAATGCAAAATTGATGAAGGATTTTTCTCTTCAACGAAGACGTTAGAAAACCATGAAGGAATGGCAAATGCCTAAAAAATTCAAGACTACAATCTACATCTATAATATTTAAAATTTAACTTATTGGGTTGTACAAGATAAGCATATGAAGGATTTAACTTACTGTTGCAGACATCAGAATTGGTTGAGTGACCTTTCATCGGTGATGATATGTAATAGGACTCTCCAACAATGTGCTATGATGCTCTTCTTACTGGTAGAGGGATAACTATGACATACACATTTTAAAAAGACTGTGACATATTAATGTTATATTGTTAATATATATAATCGTCGGTCAATTGCAGGAATGAGCTCCAAAATAACCCTACATAAAAGATCCATAGACTATAAAGATAAGCAAGTTAGCTTTAGTGAAGAAGAAGATAAACCCCAGCCAGATTCAAAGAGGGAGGACCTGTTTTAGCAAGCTTTGCATTGGCTAAACACTCCTCCCCTCTTCATAAGCCTGACTGGTCCAGGAGAAAAGCCAAGGACCTCATCATCACACCTGGCTCATTTGGCATATGCATTTCAATTGACCAGATATTCTGTTAAACACAGGTTGGGGATAAGAAAATAAATTATGAGTTACTGGCATTATTTCAATGCAACCCTGCCTCATACATTAAACATGCAGTTCCTCACTCTACTATAGTCTAACTTCCATGCCTAATCATTTAATTTAAACAATGTTTAAACATCTTGTACATTTTATCCCTAATCATTTGATTTCACAAATGTTTAAGCATTTACAATAAGATTTCACATTAGCTTTTTTGGTAATTGCCTATACTAATAACCTATTAATACCTATTGTCTGGGATAATATGTTTGTCTCCACTTCCAGTGATAAATGTAGTACAATTCTTACAAAATATATAACACCATGGAATTTTCCCTGGGGAACAGTTATCACTATGAATTAGGATGCCAATGGTAATTCCCCTAAATCCCATAGGACAAAGTTTAACAATGTAAAGTGCAATACAATGTAACAGTAAAAAAAAAAAAGGTTCAAGCAGGCATCTACATACAGAATTTATTATGTAAAATATGATGTAACAAATTGGAGGACAAGGTGGCGAACTCTTCTATTGTATGGACATCATAGATTTTTTTTTAACAGACACCAACTCCTGACAGTCATCTTACTAGTTACCCAATTATATTGCATAAGGTTTGTTTCCATCTTTCAGAAATTGAAATAGTAGTTTTTGAAATCTGACACACTAATCTGTAGGTTCACTGCAAATCCCTTTGATTCTGATAGAAATATAGATTAAGCAAGAGAGATGGAGAAGTAGTGTGTCTAGGAAGAGGGGAAAAAAGAGAAGAAAAAAATGGTGTTTACTATGTACAAATGCAGAAAATGTCATTGGCAATTGTACCCCACATCTATCAGTATCATATCCCTCTCCCACCGCAGCAAATAAAATATATTAAATATATTTTAAAAAACCCTCTTGTTAACCAAGGGAGTAAGTCATTGCCCTACGTCCTAGATTAAACTGTACACACCAACACCCCCAATCCTCAATTTTAAAATAAAAGTGGTGGTAATATTTCCTGATATTACTTAAACCGTTGCCCCTCTATTTTAAGACTATGCCTTCCAGTTGTGGCAGTATTTCTTCTTTCAAGTAAAATCTCTTCCTTTATTATGTTGATTCCCTTTAAGTATTTAAATGTTTCTATCACATCCCTATCTGCCAGCTTTTTTTAAAACAAAATGTTTACTTTTTATTTTTAACTTGCACTATTTAATGTGGCATGTACTTACAATGTATTAGTGAATAAGAGTTATTTTATATGTTAGCATGCAGCCTAACTTTATTCTTCTTAGTGAATAGACTCAAAACACAAAACGACACAGGCACAAAGACAACAAAATACATAAGTAAACATATAACCACAACCACACATAAATAAATATAAAAAACACAAAATACCTGTAGCACAGGATTACACAACACATACAGTTAATAGAATCCTTTGCATTAAAGTGCTTCATGTTATGATGACTCAAGTATTTTAGTTCTCAACATTTCCCACAATTGTATGTTGCTCATGACTATTATTAATTATTAATTTATGTAGTGCTATAATATACCTTTCTATAATGGAGAAACAGGACATAACAAGTAATGTATCACACAAAAATTTGGACTTGCAGAAATGAAAGGTGAGGAGGGCTCTGGTCAAATAACCTTACAAACCCCAAAAAGCGCTTAGCTAAACATATGGCCATACCTGGGAACTCTCCGTGTTTGACCTGGAGATTGCTGGGTGAAGTACCGGTTCTCCGGGGCAAGACCCGAATCCTCAGGGTCGCGGATGTGGGGCTTGACACGCCCCGCCCATTTCCCCTTTAAATGGCGGGAACTCCCATCAACATCAGCGGGAACTCCCATCAACGTCTAGACTGCCCCCTGACGTCACTGGGCAGTCCTGGCCGTGTCCTGCAAGGGAAGGCTCCAGGTAGCCGGAGCCCAGAAGTTCCCAGCAAAGTGATATATTACAAGACGTCTTTTATTTCAAGGTATGAAAGTGATGTTTGTGAAAAACTGTAGAATTGAAATGACCGTTTCTTTTATTTTACCTCCACATTAGTTTTCAGTCCAACTTTTGTTCCTTGTTTTTTTATTCTCTAGTCTTAATGTGAAACTGCCTGAACAGAACTTATGACAGTTCTCTGAGCTGTCTTCAAAGCATGTGCCTCTGAATCTCTCTGGGACTCCCGGTTGCTTTGATTTGCAACTGGCCTCTTTTCAACTTCTTGCAACAGTTGCACATGGTGAACCTATTCAGTGAAGACCGAAAAACCTAAGCAGTACTTTAAACCATCTTTTCCACAGGGATGTGAGTGACAAGAACTAATAATCAAGCCCCTTGTCAAACATGCTGAAGTTTCACTCACAATAAGTAACTGTGATAATAATTTTCAGAAGGCTCAGGGGAAATTAAGAACATGATTCTTTTTTTTTCGGTGTGCTTACTGGAAAAGCTGTATATTTTTTTATAGATTGTTTAAAATAGTTTTCTGACCCTGCTGTGCTAAACCTTCATAGAGTAAAAAGAACCTTTGTAAAACAGGTGAAATCAGTACTATGTTAAGCAACAGATATACTAAGCAGTATTCAGCCAGGGGACATCTTCTGACATGTTTCAACCAAATGGCGTCAGCAGGCTGCACAGTTCTCAGAGCTAAAATGTGCCTTATGGCAAGGTAAATATTATCCTAATTAAACTAATTTTAACTTTTATTTTCACTTCTACCCCTGGACGTCTTAAAAGGACTGGGACGAAGAGCTGAGGCACGGCCATTGGACAGCATGGTGCGTGCCACCAGCCGCTTTAATTTCATGAACGACGGCCTCCACCCGCTGCCCCCACCAGACACCAGGGAGTCAGAAGCAGTGGTAAGTCGGGGAGGGGGGTAGTGTTGTATGGGGGGCATAAGGCTTTTCTGGAGGAAGAGTACCCCATGATGTCCCTTTTAACCCCCTATATGCCACTCTGCCTCCATAAATGCCTTATACCCCCTATATTGAACTAGAATCATCCTTCATAGATCCTTTATATGTGTTGTAGCTGGACAAGTGTTTTCTTTCTTTCTTTCACATTTCTCTTTTGCTTTCTAGATCTATTTAGGGCATGCAGTAGTCAACAAACTGTTGTACTTGACTAATTTAAGGATAGACACAAATTTTGGGTCACAGAATATTGAGTAGGTTTATATAACACCATACATCAAAAAGACACGGCAAAGACAGCTCTTTAGTGTAGCAAGATTTATTTTGAACATTGAATCATGTGAATGTTAATTAAAAGTAATCAACGCTGATGAGATTTCCTGAAGTTTGTAATTTAAGTGCTCTTTAAAAAGGAGGGAGAAGAAAATGTATGCAGTAAAACACCTCCGCCCATCATGTACAATTATCCTAATATATTAGCATAACAAATTAAATCAGCCTGGTGAAATTATTGGTAGGAAACATTATGAAAATGAAAGGAAATTTATTTATTTTGGAATACATTTAAATAGATTAAATATCCTAATCAGAGATTTTGTTCTTATTTTAGATAAACCTGTATAATTGGTAAATATATGGAACAATTTCCGAGCATATAAAACAGCTTTTTTTTTTACCATTTATTACAATTTGGTAACAATTGACTTTGCATAAATAACAACAATACATTATGAAGGGCCAATCTCATGAAGCTTCTAGTCAAAGAATAGCTAAGAGATATCTGAAAAGTTATTTAATTGATTGAGCTATGCATTATCTAGAACTAGCCCTTATTACTGAGAAATATGTCAGGGATGGCCATTTATAATGCATACTGAACTTAGGGAGCTGAAACCCCAACTCTTGAGCAAACTGTCCAGCCAACCCTGGGAACCTCCCATAGTAGGCTACCAGGAGCTCTCCTTCTTCTGAAGGAGCAGCTTTGAGATGAGGAAGGGCAAAATATTTTGTTGGTCAACCACGGAAAGCATTACAGAGAGATAGTGGGAGAGCAATTAGGTGGGTAGTGAGTATAACTTAATGCAGGGGCATCCAACCTGCGGCCCGCCAATTGCTGCAGGACTACATCTCCCATAATGCTCTTTCAGCTAATGGGTTGGATAAGAAGGATGGGAGATGTAGTACTGCAGTAGTACTGCAGCTGGAGGGCCGCAGGTTGGACGCCCCTCACTTAATGCTTCTCCAGTGCTCCAGAGAAAGTAGAGAGTGATGTGTGAAAGCAGAGCTTTACTCAGAGACTCTAGGTCAAACACAGAGTTTTCATATATGCCTCTAAGTCATATGGGGGACTGCATTTGGCAGCATAGCATTTTGGACAGTATGTACTCTAGCAGGAAAGATCAATACTGGTATGGAGCACAAAATAGGCTCCCTGCACTTGAAGGCTAATGGCCCATAGATCACAGACATTAACTGTCCTGGGCTGCCACATGCATCCAGCAGGTAGCTACTTTACAACCTGCTGCCAGAATGTTTTTGATGCCTGTAATCACAAATTTCCAATCTAGACAGAAGGATGGGGAGGACAATGTGTATGCTGGCCTGTTTTTAAAGTTTTTTTGTATTTGTCATGTTCATATTACTGTTTCTATGCACTGTATTGATGTTTTCCTTCCATCTTTGAACTTGGGTCTTTTGAACTTAGATCAATCCTACCATATCCAATAGTGGTTTAAGATTAGACAAATGTTTTAAAATAATAAGTAATTTGTGAATTTAAGTATTGTAATTTCAAATATATTGCTATAGTTAAATATTTTTTCAAAATGACTGTCATAATAATTTATAATTAATTATAAAAAAGTGGCTAGATGTCTACTTTGTTAATAATTTACATGCACACACATGATGTTTACAAAAAAATCAAAACCCATATAACATCAGCTCTGAACTAAGTTAGATGTTCCCATGAATATTCAAAAATAATGCAGAAACTCTACCTCATCCCTAAGGAGCTGATCTTTGAGAACCAGGATAAACTAACTGATGATGGAACATTTAGTTTACCCTCAAAAAATATGAATCCTAATGCATTAAATATGGATCTTCATATTAATTAATTTTTCGTTTTTTTCCTGTTGAACATATTAAATCACAGATACATTTTATTTAGTGCTGTGCATGTTTAACCTATTTTAGCAAACAGTGGTTTAATGCATTGCATTGACAATTGATAATGCCTAACAAATGTTTGTCACCAGAATGAGGAATCTGCACACACACCAAATGAACTCAGGTGCTTAACTGTGCCAGGAAGGGCCAGCTCCCAAGTAGATCAAAATAAATAAAGGCTCCAGGCACTCAAGGGTTCCAGCTCAGCAGATTTATTGAAGGAGAAGGACAACAATGTTTAGACCTCACAATGAGGCCTTTATCAAGTTGACCTCATTGTGAGATCGAAACGTTGTTGTCCTTCTCCTTCAATAAATCTGCCTGAGCTGGAACCCTTGAGTGCCTGGAGCCTTTATTTATTTTTACAAATGTTTGTGGCTTCTATTTTGTTCTTGTGCAAGCATTTACATGCATCTTTTTGTTTGGCATCATTGAATTACTTAAACATATTTTGCTAATTTAACAATTTCATAACTAAATACAGCATTAAAAACATCACTTTTCGTATCCACATTTTCATCTTTAATTATGTAAAACCTTGGTTGTTATAATTTTAGCACTTAATTTCCATGTGACACAAAAGCAGGCAGTGATAGGTTGCTGATGTAGAAAGTTAAAACGCTTCTTAAACCTTTCTGTATTTTAATGCGACGGAAACTTAAGAAAAAATAAATAAAATGACAGGTCTGAGGAATTTGCAGAGCATAATAAAAAAGCACAATTAATGTTTTCTCTGTTATATCTATCACCTGCTGGCCACAGGCAAGGCTGGGCCAGGAAAAAAAGAGCATAAGAGGTCCAGCGTGTGTTTCAGTGCACTTACCAGAACTATCAAGCTTTCTGAGATTACCAACATAATCGGTTCCCAGACCACTTGATGAGTCCATTCAAATACCAAATATATTACACAATGTAGACCTTGCTGCTGTGCAAAACACAGCCAAGGATATTCAGGCACATAATTTAGGCTTAGTCAATAATTGAACCAATACACCTAAGACAAAACAGCAATACATTGTCATGAAACATACTACCAATAAGTAACAGAAACCATGACAAAACAAAATAAACTGCTCCAGTGTACAAAAAGTATAGAAAAGACACCTGGGAAGTGTGTGTGTGTACACGAGGGGAGGGTAAACAAAATATAGGTTTCTTTTGTCCATTGCTTTTATCGCTGCAACAGAGCCATAAAGATCACAAACATGTTTTAGATGTTTCTAATCACATTCTAAGGTGCAAGTAGTACCCCTCTAACTGAAGTCAGCAAGAAGGTCTGTGATTGGACTCGTCTTTATTATTATTATTTATTGTTTTATATAGCACCATTCAATTCTGTAGCGCTATACAATGGGTAGACAGGACATAACAAGTGGTATGTAACATAACAATATGACATACAGATACAACAGGTGAGGAGGGCCCTGCTCAAAGGAGCTTTTACACTTTGGGAAACCCCAAGCTGATTCCCGAATGGATAAATGGAAACAAAAAGTTGTGAAAGTTTAACTACCCTCCTGTGAATCCCGTTACAGAGGGAAAATCACATCCACATATCAGGATAGTCTTAACAACTATGGCAGTCTAGATTTGAAATAGAAAGTTAGTTTCCTCTGCAAAAGGGAACAACGTCATATGTTTTTTTTATACAAGTTCATTCTTGGCTGAGTTAGTTTCATTCCTGTTGGTACACATTTTCCCTATATGGGCATCTACTTGGGTTATCTCCAAGTGAGATTCAGAAGTAGACCTCCCTGCTCACATCAATCTAGATGGATGTTAGTGATATCTCATTGGACTATGCCTTTGTTCTATTTGGTCGCTTGCAAATTTGTAAGGGAGCACCAACTAGAGGGAATTAAACTGTCCACAAGCTCATCATAATCAATGAGACTGTGGAGAGCATATGAGAGCTACCACCACCACCACCACCACGAATGAATGAATGAATGAATGAATGTGTTGTAAAAAGTATTTGCCCCATCCTGATTTCTTCAATGTTTGCTTATTTGTCAGATTCAAATGTTTGAGATCATCCAACTAATTTTATTAGCAGATAAAGACAATGTGAGAAAACACAAAATGCAGCTTTCAAAAGATCATTGCATTTGTTTAAGGTAAATACCATATTTGCTCGATTATAAGACGAGGTTTTTTTCAGAGCAAATGCTCTGAAAATACCCCTCGTCTTATAATCGGGGTCGTCTTATAATCAGACCTCAAATAGGTCTGACTATGAGACGACCAAGATCCAGATCCCCCGCAGCTGCAGGGGACCTGGATCCTCCTGTCTCCCCCCCCCCCCGCCCCACATGCTTCTGAGTCCCCGGTGTGCAGCAATTCGGGTAGACAACTTACGCTGCAGCCGGAAGGAGGTGTGGCTAGCAGCGTGGGTTGTCTGCGTCCATCGCGCAGACCTTCCCTGGCTGTCAGAGATCAGAATTCTCTCTCTTTTTTCCTATAGGGTCGTCTTATATTAAGGCTTTTTCTTTTTTTCCTAAATTAATATTCAGATTTTGGGTGTCGTCTTATAATCGAGCAAATACGGTAGTTAATCAAAATCACCATGTGAAAAAGTAATTGACCCTAAACCCAATAACTTGTTGGTACCAAGACACCTCAATCAGATTCAAGTCAGAACTAGGCCATTCAAAAACCTTTATTTTGTATCTTTTAAGCCATTGCTTGTGTGCTTTAGATCATTGTCCTGCTGTATTACCTATCCGTGCTTGAACTTTAGGTCACAAACTGTTGACCGGACATTCTCTTTCAGGATTTTCTGGTAGAGAGCACAATTCATGGTTCCATCAACTATGGCAGTCACCCCCAAGCAACAAAAGCAGCCCCATACCATCACACTACCACCACCCTGGTTGACTTCTGGTATTGGTATGGTGTTCGTATTGTGGAATGCTGTGTTATATGTAACAAGACCCATGTCCTTCAAGAAGCTCCACTTTTAACTCATCAGTCCACAGAATCCCAAAAGTCTTGGGGTCATCAAAACGTTTTTGTCAAAGGTGAGATGAAGCTTTGTGTTTTTTGTCTTTCAACTCCCATGGATGCCATTTTTGCAGTCTTTCTTATTGTGGAATTGTGAACACTGGCCTTAACCCCTTAATGACAAAGCCCGTACATATACGGGCTCAAAAAGCATTGTTTTAAATGGGTTTAGGGACCACCCATTGTCCTTAAAGAGTTAACTGAGGCAAGCAATGCCTGCAGTTCTTTACATGTTATTCTGGGTTCTTTTGTGACCTCGTGGATAAGTCATCTCTAAGAGGAATTTTGGTAGGCCGGTCACTCCTGGGTAGGTTTACCACTATTCCAAGTTATCTCTATTTGTAGATAGTGTCCCCTCCCTGGGACATTAACGTCCACCATATATAATGTGGGGCAGATGCCTGATTTAAAAGGGCTTAAGAGGTGAACAACGAAAAAAGAAAAATTCACTATATTTACATTTTTTTTAGAAGAAATTAGATGATTTGATCAAAAACTAAAGAAATCCCTTCTTGTTCTGAATGCCCCACACACAAAATATAACTTGTGTGGGCACATCAAATAAGAGAGAAGAAAAGTACAGATAACCCCCGCAGGAAGGGTACAAAAATAAAAAACAATCTGGTCCTGAAGAGGTTACATTTGGTTAATTGAATGAGTTAGTAACTAAGGGAGGGGGGGATTACTTTTTTTCACATAGGACCATTCTTTAAATAAGAATCAATGTAATCTCGCACATTGAGAAATCAAAAACAAACCAAAACTTTTGTTTATCATTGGTATAATCACGAAAAGAACGTAAACTACTGGATATTTTTTTTAAATATACAATGTACCTTTCCTTTGCAAATATATAATTGCAACTTAAAATTATGAAAAACAAACAAAACAAACAATATGTTATATTAAAAATCTGAAATTATATAAACTAAGGTATCCCAAAGTTCCCAACCAGTAAAAAATATTGGCCGGAAAATTCAAAAGCATTGATAAAAGAAATGTTAATTATCTGTCTGGGACACGGGAGAATACATACTACACATGTGCAGTATTGTGTGCATACACAGTAGGGCTGCCAGTTTGAGTGACATTGTACCTCCCAAGCTCAGATCATTTTATCTAATATTCTTTTGATTTTGTCACAGAAATACTAGTGGGCAAATGTATTTTTTTTTTTTTATTTCACTGAGAGTTGTGATATCTCTTTATTCCTCAAGAATAGAGGCTGTATAACAACCGGCAATTTTAAGTTCAGTTAAAATTTTATAATTTTTTAGTGAATTTTTACTGTATAAAGTGGATATAGAGGCAAAAGGTGATCACTGTTGACCTTTTTTGCATGCGCCAACCCAGAATTCCTTGTGGCTGTGGCAGCACCATGAGATTTCTGAGGGGAAAACCAAGCCTGGCTTGTCTGGTGTGTGTAGATGAGTGTTTAAATTTAAACATGAATGGGATATGCATAAAGCTATTCCGAATCCAAGACAAATTCTCTGTTTCTATTTCTTCTATAATCATTTGTCCCTTTTTTCCCCAAACCTCTTCCTCTGTTCTAGCTCTGTTTCCACTGTATCACCCAGCACGTGCCCTTTTGTTTGTCGTAATGAACCCTCTTACCTATTTACCCACATCCTTAGCAAATCCCTTTTTACACTATCCCTTTTTATTATCTTGTCATTCCCTGTTTTTATAAACAACCTTCGTTCTTTTACCAGTGGCACACACAGCTGGATAGGTGACACTGAAGTCAGGCAGGACCCAAGAGTACGATACATGGTCAACAAGCCGAGATCAGGATGCCGGAACACAGGATAAACGAGTAAACATGCCAAGGTCAGGATGCCGGAGAATAACGTAGTCAAGGCCGGGGTCAAACACAAATGGACTAATATGAGAAAACACACTCTGAGGCCTAGCACTAGGCATAGATGACCATCATAAGGCAAGGATCCCTCGGACTGAGGCGTTTAAATAGGAACCAGAAGTGTAGATTCAAATTTGCCCCCAAAACAGTACAAACGTCACTATCCAGTATCAGGATATGCGGCAATCGAGCGCTGAAACTGCAGCGGTAGTCGTGCGGTGGAGGGGATCTCCCTCTTCTCCTCTGTTGCAGCTGAGAGGAGGAGGGGGGTTTCCCTTTCCTCCGTGGCAGCTGCTGTTGCAGCTGAGAGGAGGGGGGGTCTCCTTCTCCTCTGTGGCGGCAGGTGAGTAACAGTGCGCCTCCTCAAAAGGGCAACCTCCAGGCGACCACCAGGTCGAATGTACGTATCAGATGTGGAAAGTCGTGAAGCTGGAACCCAGGAACCTTCCGGACCAAGACCCCTCCAATGTACTAGGTACTGCAAACTGCCCTGCTGAGACAGCATTAAGGATAGATTGAGGAATCTGATCCTCCAAATTTCTTACAGGTGCTACTGTAAAGATCTGCCATCAATGGTCTCGAGCCATATAGGATTCTGTTTAGGAAGTGTGGGAATAAGGTACTGATTGCAGAAGGTAGAGTCAACAAAGTTCCCTGCAGCTCCAGAATCCAGAAAACCCTCTGTGAAGACTGAACTCATAGACCAGGACAAACTAACTAGAACAATCATACGAGTAATAAACGTATCAGGGGACAGTCCCAGGACACCTAAAGCAGGTCCCTTTAACCGCCCTAGGTGCAGGCGTTTCCCGGTCTCTTAGGGCAAGATCTCACTAAATGGCCAATCGCTCAACAGTACATACAAAGTCCTTACTTTCTCCTCCTAGACCTCTCATGCTCAGAAAGTCTGGTGGCTCCCACCTGCATGGGTTCTTCAGAAGCAGATGGAGTCATTGATGGAGGAATAATATGCGGAGCCAGACTTATGTTGGATTGTCCTCCTCTCTCGTGCTCTTTGGCTTTCTCTCTGCGATTGCCTTTCGTGGCGACAAAGATCAATCTGGGTACATACGCGAGTACTGCATTCAGATCAGTAGGCATGTCCCTGGCAGCTATTTTGTCTTTTAGGATATCTAATAATCCATTCAAAAAAGCTGTGATCAAGGCTTCATTAGTCCAATTCACTTCAGCCATCAGATTTCGGCATTCAATGGCATAGTCCATAAGGGAACGTTCCCCCAACAGCGAGGATGAAGCAGTAGACCTCCTGCTGGGAATGTTAAAAACTGAGCTGTCACAAATTCGGAGTAAGAGCAGACTGCCGGAGCGTTTCTTTTCCAGAGAGGAGAGGCCCAGGCTAAGGCCATGTTGGTAAGGAGTAAAATGACATAGACGACCTTAGCCCGATCAGTGGTAAAAGCATATGGAGATAACTCAAAATGGATCTCATGACAAGAAGCAGTATCTCCTCCATAGCGTTGTGGTGGAGGTAAGTTCACAGGAGCGTGAACCAAAGGAGCAGGAACTAGAGCAGGAGTAGAAACAGAAGGTGACACCACTGCAGAAGGAGTAGTAGAGTCTGGAGAGCTTGGGCAAACTGATCCAGACGGTGATCCATCTCGTCAAGACGAGCCTCAAAAGCCACTCAAACACCAAAGGACTGATATGAGAAAACTCACTCTGAGGTCTAGCACTAGGCATAGCTGTCCATCAGAAGGCAAGGATCCTTTGGACTGAGGTGTTTAAATAGGAACCGGAAGTGTAGATTCAAATTTACCGCCAAAATCGTACAAAGTCACTTCTGGTATCAGGATTTGTGGCCATCGTGAGTGTGGCGTAATCTCCCTTTAAAAAACATCTGTAGTTTGGGAGTTCGCTCTGTGCGAGCGCCAAAGCTGGTTGCCGCACGGATGGGGGTCTCCCTCTTCTGCGTGGCTCTTCAGCAGAACACAGCGGTGGACGAAAGGAGGAGGAGGAGGGGTATCTCCTTCTCCATGGCGGCTGTTGAGGCGGTAGTCATGCAGTGGAGGGGGTCTCCCACTCCTCTGTGGTGGCCGCTATTACGGCTGAGAGGAGGAGGGGGTCTCTCTCCTATATGGCAGCTGCTGTTGTGGCTGAGAGGAGGGGGGGTTCCCTCTCCTACGTGGCGGCAGGTGAGTAACAACCAGCATATTAACCTAAAAGAACTAAAGGGTCTCATGTCCTATCACACATGAACAACATCATTTGAAGAGAACACAGACAAATATTTATTTGCATAGGATTATAATGGTCTTATATATTAATAACCACATTCATATTTTAACAGGAATTTGAGAGCTTACATACCTATAAATCATTTCCAGTTAGGAAATATGACATTTTAAACAAATCTTCTCCTTAAGGTCTAAAGCCTATTTAGGAATAAACGGAAACTCTACAGCAAAATTACACTATAGATAAAATATTTTTAGCTATTGAAATAGATTTCTGCACATTTACAACAGTCTAGGGTTGTAAGTTAGTAAGACCCTAAAATGTCTAAACTAACATATTTTGTTAATAATATTTTGCCAGTTCCCTGCATTACTTATTCATATTGCCGTTCTAGTTATATGCTTTGCGGACATTTAGACCAATGGGACCAAGACTTTAACTACGTTATTGATGTTATTCCTTCTTTTTTCATTATGCAGCAAATGGAAAACTTTGGCTGCCCAAGGGAACTAAGGGGAGAGGAAGCATCAGAGATACACATGATAAAATAAGCATTGTGTTGCAGTAAGGTAGAAAAGCTTCATGTATAACTGTATAAATATTATACGTAAAATGGTAATGGCAAGATTTAGTAGGCCTTGGTGTATAACTTAATTAAAATAGACACTAGTCAGTATAGCCACCATTTACAATGTACTAGGCCTATGAACTAAAGACAAAATAAAGAAAATAAATGGAAAAAAACTGACAATACGTTTATAATGAATAAAATAACCATTGAAAACATAATTTCTGTTGAATGACCATTTCCTTTAATCATGTAATTTTTTTTACAACTAAAATTGTTGCCTTAGAAACTTTTTTAAAACATTTCTATTATTGTTCTGTGAGTTAATCTTCAAATGAGAGAATACAATTACTGATCTAGTATGTTTTTTTAATAAATATTTATTAGCCAGCTCAGTCTGCCTAAGTGGGCCTGTATCTTTTCAGAGGGTGTGGACACATTCTTCCCTGTGGGAAACCAGGAGAGTAGACAATATTCAGCCCAGTGGGTAGATCCATCTTTTATGGCCCAGTGAGCATACTCAATGTACAATAATTAGCCATTTCTAAAACACATAAAACCTGTCAGCCATTATGTTAATGCTGCCTCGTGTCTCGGGTACTTTTAGATGATCTGATGACTTTATGTGAAACGTCAAGTATAATACAAGAAAGTAGCCCAGTTGACAGTTGTCCCTTCCCTGCTTTACAGCCCTACATTTTGGCAGTTTAGTCTTTACCTAAAGAAACCTAGGTGAGGCACAATTTTGAGAAAAAGAAAGTAAACCCTCTGAATTTTATGGTTTTACATATCAGGACATAATAACAATCATCTGTCCCTTAGCAGGTCTAAACATATAAATACAACCTCAGATGAACAACAACACATGACATATTATACAGTGTCATGATTTATTCAACAAAAATACGGAGAAGCTATGTGTAAAAAACTAAGTATACCTTTTGATTCAGTAGCTTGTAGAACCACCTTTAGCTGCAATAGCTTGTACTTGTTAATAAGTAATTGTTTTCTGTATGACTTTATCAGTCTCTTACATCATTGTGGAGGAATTTTGGTCCACTCATCTTTACAACATTACTTCAGTTACGAAAGTTACAAACATACTTAGTTTAAGGCAAACTGTTCAGCCAGTCACACAAATAATTACCATTATAATAACATATATTTCCCTGTTTATGCAAAAACAAATAGGAAAACTAAATCTAAATGAGGATCTTAAAAAAGAACAAAATGGTATGTTGTGATGCACATACACATTTCCACAAGTATGCCAACCTTCTTCAATCTCACATCATCATGACTGAGGGTGATGGGAGCTGTGGTCCACCAAAGCTCATCAACCTATTTTTTTATTTTAAAATACAAACGTATATTTATTTAAATGAATTAACATGTACGTGTTTCATTTCATCAAGCTATTTTTTGTTTTTTAAATGAATATGTATTATAGTACGTTAATATTTTTTTTACTGGTAGACGGTTCTTATAAGGTGGTTCGGTAAAAGGGCCGCCTGGACTAATCAGGAAGGGAAACATGACTACTGGCCCTTGTCGGTCTAATGTTGGGCTGGGTAAGGGAAGTGAAGGCAACAATGTTGCAAATGGGGATGTAAGATATGGTACTTGTGTACTGTCCAGGCACCATCTATACTTGTGTATTTTCCAGTAATACACAAGGTGGCGCCCAGATAATTCAAGTATAGGTGGTGCTTCTATAATACACGAGTACCAAAGATAGTCTTAGTGTTGGGTCCTAAATCATTTAATTTTTCAGAGGACACATCAGACAAGCTTCCCTCTCTTTGAGTCTACTACTTTACCAGCTGTCTATTAAGCAGGGCCCTCGACTTGTTGAGAGTTCATTATTGGTCAACAATTCTTTAAACCCTTAAAATATTCATGACATTCCATGACATTCCAAACATGTGCCTAAAAACCTAATGGCAGCATGAAACATCATGACTATAGTAATGGCATGCTCTTCCGAGCTCATTGCTGCTTAATAGTTCCACGCTAACCATGACTAAGCCCCCTGTAGAAGCTTGATCAAATTTTGTGGTACACATTATACTTGAGGTATGAATTTACAGTTACTGGTATATGTCACTTCAAAACAACACCCCAATATGTGTTCAGGAGCATCTCCTGAATACAGTGATATCACTCATGCATTTATTTGTCAGGTTGTTTGGGGACTAAATGGCCACATTTGGGAAATATGCAATTTAGATTTTCAACTTGATATTTTGTCATCTGGTAATTCTGTCCCCATGTCCCATTTGGGCCATCTTTTAAGATGGCAAATTCAATTTATCCCATCAAACCATATTTTTTGAAGAGTAGACACCCCAGGGTATTTTAACTGTTGGTATTTTAACACTTTCCGTGCATTAATACTACCCCCCAGCCTTTGTTTTTGTGTTTTTTTCCCATAGACATTGTACTCCAGGTATGAATTTACAACTCCTGTTATATGACACTGTCAAACACCACAATATGTGTGCAGCAGCATCTCCTGAGTACAGGGATTACCACCCATGCATATGTTTGTTGGGTTGTTTTGGAACTAAAACACCACATTTGGGAGGAGTACATTTTTTTATTTTAACATCTGATAAGCCTGCGCCCATATCCTCTTTAGGACATCTTTGAAACTGACCAGTTCAAGTTACCCCACAAAACCATATATTTTTGATAACTAGACTCTTTCTATGCCATGATTTTGACAAGATACAGATCTATTTATTTTTTACATTTAGTTGGAACTGGATGGTTCCCTGATGGTGGTATCACTGAAATCACATAGTGAATAGTAAGATGGGGTCAATTGACCTGCATGGTTGAATGCAGTACATGGACTGACCCTCTGAGCAATCACAGGGGATTCTGGGGTGGCTTTTTGGTGTTACTGAGTAAGTATTTGCACTAATGATAATATCTTTTCAGAAATGCATAACTGTGTTAATCTGTTAACTACTAAAATAACCTTAATTTAATAAAAGATGTAGCAGCTGTTGTCTGTGTTTAATTATTGAGGGAACAATACACCCATTACTTTTCATAAATAAAAAGCACAATGTACGATGCAAAAGACCATGCATGCATTTATGTATATAACATCAACTTTTAATGCTATTTGGCCATCACATCGATTTAGGATAAATTAAGGTAAATTGGCCTATAAAGCAAGGCTTTGTGTTCACTTTAGAAGTTTTCCTTTGATCCTTATAGCGCATCTTTACCATTTGTATGTTTTTTTATATGTTTATTTGTGATTAAGGGTATCACAGTTTAGATTGCAGCTTCACTATCACTTAAGCACTGTAGACACACTTTGTTTTTACTCTTTTCCTTTGATCTTTATAGACATGCAGTAGTTTTGCAATCAGCATGCGCTGGGCTGTGATTGAATATGTACATGCATTTAAGTAGTTAAATAACTAACGTACTAAAATCATATTCATACGTTAGTAACTAACGTATGAATATGATTTTAGTCTGAAATTTTAATTTCTGGCACATTTTAGATGGTTCATTGAATTGAGCCCCATAAGTGTTCAAGGATTAAAGAAAAGCATGAGAATGATAAGAATCCTTATACAGAGATCTGAATAACATACGGGATCTGGGTCTCTTTAATGTATTGGGATGTATTCTACGTGCAAGGAATTTGATAACGGGCAATTAAACTGATGCAGAGTAATTATGACACAAAGCTGATATGTTAACTGTTGGGGTACTTATTAAAGTGATTTCTAAGTGATTTATCTTTGTATTCAAAGGATGAGCAATTGATAAGAAGCACATGCTGAGCTTCTGATATAAGATCAATCAGTAGAAAAGTTTCATCTACACTGATTATTTTTGTTTCTTTCTAAAAGCAGCTCATAAAACGATAATAAATATTGGGGTTCTGCTAATTGCCTCTATTACCTTGACACTTTGTGAAAAAAACTTGAATGAAACTCATAGTTTACTCATCATTTTAATACTATGTAACATAAAGGGCAATATTAAAGCAGGCATTTTTTATTTTTAAAATTGGTGTAGCGATTTGTCATTAAGTCATTAAGTTTGAAACTATTTGCCTATTTTGAGTGATTAGTTAATGATGGCTTTAACATAGGGTGTATTTTAGATTCCCACAAGTAGAATTTTAACTAAATATTTTCAAACCAATTACACTGACTAATAAACAACAAGGTATGAACTGTAGGTAGTTTTAATAAATTAATTTACTAATTGTAAAGCTATGACACAACACTGCCTTTAACCCTCCGATGTCTGAACACATTTTTCCCATTGGAGGCTGGGACATTTTCAACAATTTTCTCATCATTTCGTTTAACTGCTATTCCTGGGGAAAAGTTTTTGCTTTACCCATGGTAAATATGTATTGTTTTTTTCGACAGAAGTTCATCTTTCCATTGGTAGCTGGCCTGAGGTGAATTTTGCAAGACATTATATGAATACTCAGGTACAGAAAAAGATCCAAAATTACAAATGTTCATACTATATTATCGGATAGCACAAATGCATACGGTTGCGTCAAATAAACACATTACTACAAAACTACAACATCCTATGAGTATATATTTTTTTAACGTATAGATTTAGTAATATTTTTCATAAACATATACTGGCATTGATAATAACACAAAATTGTCTTTTATGATAAATTCCATAACTTATAACTTAAAAAATATATGTTATTTTCTATTCCGGCAGGATTGTACTCCAAACAAAACAAGGTCCAGAAAGAAATGGTTGGATGAGCTTGGTGTGGAAGAACTTGACTGGCCCGCACAGAGCCCTGACCTTAACCCCGTCAAAAACAACTTTGGGATAAGGTAGAATGGAGATTGCAAGCCAGACCTTTTTGTCCAACATCAGTGCCTGACCTCACAAATGACCTACTTGATGAAAGGGCACAAATTCCCACAGAAACGCTTCAAAATCTTGTGGACAGCCTTCCCAGAAGAGTGGAAATTGTTATAGCTTCAACAGGGGGTCCAAGGACCAATGTATTTAGAATGCAAAGTCATACACCCGTTGGTGTAATGGTCAGGTGTCCCAATACTTTTGTCCATTTAGTGCAACTTACATGTACTTCTGCTGTGACAATCGGCATAATCTGGGCAGTGGTTATGAGATAGTTTCACCTTTCCACAGCATTTTATAACACTGAATTTAAAAATCAACTTTATTTATATTAAAGCTTGCATCCTCTCACATAATATTATCTTTAAAAAATAAAAGTTTGCATTTATCCTAAAAACTGTACAGGATTTTCACAGATTATGTAAAATGCAATCGGTCCAGAGAATTGGAAAGCAACAAAATATAATTGAGACTACGTGATCCCTTGACACACTTTCCCTACACATTTTGTGGAATGGCCAAAAGCCAATGGATTTACTATGCACTGTGAAGATAATCACAGCTGTAAATATATGCAAAGAATTTCATGCATAAATATCACTCTGGTGGTTTTCTGTTTGTTCTTTTGCCCAAAACGGATATTTTTTTTCTGTAGCAAAAATTAAAGGAAAATATAAAAAGTAATCTTAATTTCCTCAATGTTTTCTCAATCCTTGTCACATAATGAAAGTCATGGCACAGCCTTATCATATCTCATAGTAATTTATTTATGTACCTTTATGCCACTTTTGTCATATGCTTGTTCAACCCTTATCCCCCATTTTGTGTTTATATACACACAAATTGTGTAGTATTTTATGTAGGACACATTCAGTTTGTGCACATTTTAAGCTAATTTTTCTTTGGATTTATCCTATACAATAGGGGCTGCTGCTGAAAAAAACAAGGTCAATAACATCCCCGGATATAGTAAAACCTCAAGCATGAGATGTGCATGGGGGGTTGATCTGTTTAATTCCATCATGACTGAGGGTATTCCCAGCCTATCGACCAGGGGCAGGCTGACCCAAATGGGTTTCCTCTTGAACCTGTCCTAATTCTCCAAACAAGGCTACCCTGGTGCAAGGCACAATGAGGTCAGCTGTGTGCAAAATGCCCTAAATACATGGTCAAGTTCTGTGCAAGGTAGGGGTCTGTTTGTTAGTGTGTTAGAGTAAGTGTATGTAAGTGTGTGTCAGTGTTTGTCAGTATATGTGTGTACGTTATGGTGGGTGAGGCGGCTGTGGGGCCCATTTAGGAAGTAATAGTGCCACCTAAGGACATTAAATGGTTAACCATTTACATGTCTAATCAGAATGCTGATGATTCCCAATTAATTTGATTTGTGTATGTAATCAGCCATAATTTTAAACTAGACACTGTGGCAATGCTACTTTATAGTTCTATGGACACCATTAAAGTAAATGGGACCCATGCAAGCCAATGGTGGATGTATTTCGGTAAACCAGCCTTACAAATTATTGCATTTTATATTGGTGAATACAATAAAGAAAATTATATGTGGATTGAGTAGGCATACGACATAAGCTTTGTCTGGAGGTCTGGAGGCCAAGCAAGGTAAAGTATTGAGGCCAAGCAAGGTAACGTATTACATTTAGTAAATAGAAATTGTTCTAATTTAGTTTGATATGCTAATTTACATGAGAATATACCAGACATTGTATGAACAATCTCAGATAGAGGGATGAAAAACATGTCAAATTATCCTGAGAAAATCCAACTAACTGGAATCTCTTCCTGAGAAATGCTCCCATCTTGCATAGACTGATGGATTTGTAAATGTTATAGTCTGCAACGGGGTACTGTTGAGTAACTTATAGTATTATTTTGACATACATAATTTATCAAAATAATTAGTACCTGCACGCATCTAGTTTGTCACCATGTCTATTTGTACCATTGTTCTTATGCTGTATGCTCTGTCTTCTCCGTGTAATAAAGAAGTTTAAAAAAAAAAAAAAAAAAAATCATTGATGCCACATTTGATTAGGGCATACCGGGTTTTGTGTATTCATAATGACAAACATTAGGTATGGTAAAAATTAGTGGACTGTTTGTAACAGCATACATTTTATTGATTGCTGTGCACTAGTTAGTATCAATAAACAAATCTGTAGAGGCTTTTATTAGTTGAAAGAAAGGCACAACTGTGTAGCTGTTTTGACCACACTATGAGTAACATATCACCATGTTACTAGATACAGTGACATGGAGGAGGGGTTAAAAAAAACTATTTTCTTTGAGATGTTTGGGGAAGAGGTTGCATAAAAGAAAGGACTCTTCCCCGCCTCTAAGTCTACCAGGTTGTGGGGATGAGATCCATCTCAGCACTCTTTGGGTGTCAAGAAGGTAGACCAGGAGTGGGGTACATAGGGCCTGCGAAAATCATTTGGTCTGGCCCCGCCAAGGCAACTGCAGGTGGCTGCATGCCTTTAATGGGGGTGAAATGGGCAGCCATTCATGGGAGGGGCCGCATAGCAGCTGCCCCTTGTAGCCCACAGCAACCGTGGTGGCTTACCTGTCTCTTGTACCGCCAAGGGGATGCTGGAACCCAGCGGAGTCATGTTACGTCATGGCCCTCAGCAGAAGAAAGGTTCCCCACCCCTGAAGTAAACAGTAAAAAAAGACAAAGCCGTTTTCTCACGTTTTCAGGGCCCATCAATCAATGCCTTGCTTCAAAAAAGCAAAAAAACAACATCAAATGGCTGCTGGCCGTGCAGGATTGTGTACATATTCTCCTGTGCACCAGGCTGGTATTAGCCTTAAATTAGGCATCTACAAAACAAATATAGGTTTCCAAATGTAAATTGTAAGATCTTCATAAGGTGGCCCCATAAATCTAACTATAACAAATCTATTAGAATTGACCCAGCCTCTCAAGTTGCACTTATATACTGTTGCATTTAAAACTTTATTTGCTCTCTATAATGTTCTTGAAATACAAAATTTAATTGTGACATGGAAATTCTAATCTCACTGAATTAACTATTGATTATGAAGGGCCAGCCCTCCTCCTCCATCATGCCGCTAAATGTAAGCTCTAGCACCGAAAAAATGTGTTTATTGTGAGAAGGATGAGATTTTTTACCATTTCACAGTTTATGACAAATTCTGTTTAGCTGTTATAATTTTGCAAGTGGGTGAAAAGATGCCACTGTTCTGTTTGGGGTTAAATAGTGTGTTAATGAAACATAAAGATTTCCCATTTCAGATGGCCAGCAACATTTTTTGGTGGTGAAAGGCAAGAATTGTTAAATATTTCAGTAGCAACAGCAGTGGTGATGAAATTATATAACAATACACATATCCCAGAAGAATTCCTCATACAGCCAACCCTGGCTCCTTCAATTCTTACAGTTTACACAATTATGCTTATTAGCCTGACCTCTCCTCTGCTGGGGAGTAGGCACCATACATGTGTACCCATATAGGTCACAGGCTCCCAAGCTGTCTGTTCCATATGCATGTTCTGTGTGTTTCAAATGATTGATTCAGTCTATTGTGGGCGAGTAAGATACTTTCACAATTCCACAGGGAAAAGAGAAGATATTGATATATATGTCATAATGCCAAACATCATATCTTTGTTATCTTTGCAAATCTCCCAAAGCATTTTAATAGAAGGACAAACTGGAATGTCAACATAAATATCACCAGAGACAAGCTTTCTTTGTATGATCGTAACTAACAAGCAAAGAATATCTCAGTTCGCATCAGCAAAGCAGACTATGTTTATAAATGCCCAGAAACTGATAGAACAGATATTGTGCAGTGGCTGGCCTTATATTAATAATAACAATAACATCTGTACAAATATTAACATTAGGCATTAAACTGAGTTCAAAACAGCCAAGGAAATAAGCTGCCATGTGAAGAGGTGTTTAATTACCAGTAGAGCATCATGTGCAAGCACTTAGGCTGGTAACATTAAGGCGGTCAGTGCATGGTGGAAAAGAGTGAAATTAGAAAAATATGGGAAAAATAGAAACTGACAGAAGATACAATTTGCATAAACTTTAGGTAAGAGTCTCCACCTGTCTTTCTTGAGGACATGATAAACAATGAGGAAAGTAATGGGTTAAGTGGGTCAATTCACCATCATTAGGTGACTACAAGTGTCAGCAGTAATGTTAAAATACAAACCTCATCCATCCATGTTTCAATAAGACTATTTCAATACTAACAAGTCTATAGGTCAGTCTAATTAAGGGTTAACTTGACTGCGCAGACTAATAATAGCAAAACTAATCACATACCCATTAATATGTTAAGTGTTTGTGAGTGAATGGGAGTGATGAACAGTAATAATAATTGTCACTAGCACAACAAACCATCTAAAAAAGTGATAAAGTGCACTCAGTGTAACTCTATTGTGAGACAGAATGTAAATGAAATTGTTACAGAACCTATATATATATATATATATATATATATATATATATATATATATACCGTATTTGCTCGATTATAAGACGACCCTGATTATAAGACGACCCCCCAAAATCTAAATATTAATTTAGGAAAAAAACAAAAAGCCTGAATATAAGACTACCCTATAGGAAAAAAAGTTTTACTAGTAAATATTAATTCATGTAAACAATATTTTCATATTTAATAAAAGCTATGATTGAGAAAAATATATATTTTTTTATTTCCTTTTATTTGCCAACCTGCCCCCCCAGTTATGCACATCTGCCCCCAGGGTTGCCACTCTGCCCCCAGAAATGGACCCCATGATGTGCCTTTTAACCCTCTATATGCCACTCTGCCTCCAGAAATGTCTTATACCCTCCTATATGCCACTCTGCCCCATGATATGCCTTTTAATCCCCTATATGCCAGAGTGGGGCAGAGTGGCATATAGGGGGTTAAAAGGCATTTCTGGAGTTATATATATATATAAACTGCTAACAGCAATCACACTCCTATCAAGCCAAGGCAGCCAGTACATGCTGGAACCTGAGGATGATAGGAGTGTGAGTACAGCCTCCCTATGCCATGCTACCACCATCTTTACACATCCATACTAACACACACTCATTCACAAACATTTAAATACTCACTCATTCCATTAATCACACATACTTCACACATTAATCACAAAAACCCTCCCCCACCCCCTTACCTGAACTGCAGATCTCCCACTTTGAAGACTTCTGCAGGGGCCCGGCTGTGAGTGCAACTTCTCTGGCCCCGCCCCCAGAGGAAGGAGGGGGGAGGCAGAGTTATGTGACACGCTGCTAGCTTCTTGTTTTCCTGCTGCTCGCGACCAAAGCCCGGTAAGTAGCATGGCCCCAGCGGACATTTTGAGGTCTGATTAGAAGACGAAGAGCATTTGCTCTGAAAAAAACCTCGTCTTATAATCGAGCAAATACGGTATATGTATATGGACAGCAAATAAGGTAAAAACAGGTGTTTCTTTTATTCTGATACTTTAAAATGAGTGTTCTTAAAATTAAAATAAAAAGCGCTACGCGTTTCGCTCTCCAGAGCTTCGACCAGACAATATTAATTGTCTACTCATTTGGCCTTCTGCAAAATCATTCTGCAAGATCTTAATCTCATGCAGCAGGATAATTATGCAAAGGCAGTTCATGCTCAAACTCCCCAATGTGGCTGAATGAAACATTTTACCAAGAAGAGGGGGACAAAATTCCCCCACAGTGATATAAAAGACTGATTCCCAGTTATCGGGAACTTTTGCTTTCAGTTGTTGCCAATGGTGGCACACCGAGTTATTAGGTTTTGGGGGCAATTACTTTTTCCCATTGGTATATAGGTTTTAATTACCTTCAATAAATGAAATTATTATTTAAAATAGGGCTGCAACAACTAATCGATAAAATCGATAATCGATAATGAAATTCGTTGGCAACGAATTTCATTATCGATTAGTTGAATCGATTATTATCGATTATAAAATGAGGGTTTTTTCAGAGCAAACGCTCTGAAAAATCCCCCTCATTATATAATCCGTTTAGTCTGACTCACCGTCTCACAGCAGCAGCTCCTACTTACTCCCCCTCCCTGTAATCACTGTGACAACTGGCCCCGCCCCTTCCTTCTCCAGGCCAGAACCACATGGCTGTGACACTCATCTAACTGTAAGTATATGTATATATATATATATATATATATATATATATATATATAATGTGTATGTGTGTGTATATATATATATTTGGGCTACTGAAAGTTAGGGGAGGTGGGGGTTAATTTAGGGGCAGTTATGGTTAGTGGGGTGTTTAGGGTTAATTTAGGGGCAGTTATGGTTAATTGGGTGTTTAGGGTTAATTTAGGGGCAGTTATGTTAATAGGGTGTTTAGGGTTAATTTAGGAGCAGCTGTGGTTAATGGGGTGTTTGGGGTTAATTTGAGGCAGTTGTGGTTAATGGTGTGTTTAGGGTTAATTTAGGGGATGCTGTGGTTGATGGGGTCTTTAGGGTTAATTTAGGGGATGCTGTGGTTAAGGGGGTGTTAAGGGTTAATTTAGGGGCAGTTATGGTTAATGGGGAGTTTAGGGTTAATTTAGGGGAATCTAAATCCTGGGGGAAGTGAAGTGACATATCTGGGGGTATAAGGCATATACATTATGTAAGGCATATGTGGGGAGGGCAGTGTGGCATGTCTGGGGAGGACGGAGTGGTGTATCAGGGTGTATAAGGCATATCTGGGGGTAGAGTGGCATATCTGGGGTAGAGAAGTGGCATGTCTGGGAGGCAGGGTGGCATGTCTGGGGAGGATGGAGTGGGGTATCAGGGGATATAAGGCGTATCAGGCACAGTGGCAGATGTGGGAGGCAGCATGGCGTGGCATATGTGGGGAGGGCAGGGTGGCATGTCTGGGGAGGATGGAGTGGTGTTTCAGGGGGTATAAGACGTATCAGGCACAGTGGCATGTGGGGGGTAGAGTGGAGTGGCAGATGTGGGAGGCAGCGTGGAGTGGCATATGTGGGAGGCAGCGTGGTGTGGTATATGTGGGAGGCAGCGTGGAGTGCTGTGGTAGGCAGCGTGGCATATGTGGGGGGGCAGCATGGCATGTCTGGGAGGCAGCGTAGCAAGCCTGGGCTCAAATGTGCATATATTGGGGGGCTGGTTGGGAAATAAAGACAAGAAATGCATTTTATCAAAGTTTTTTTATTCTGCTGTTTGTATTTAACTTCATTTGTTTAGTAAATTATTTTAAATAAATGAAAAATTTACATTCACTTTTTTTATCCGATTAATCGATTAATCGAAAAAATAATCGGCCAACTAATCGATTATTAAAATAATCGTTAGTTGCAGCCCTAATTTAAAAGTTGCATTTTGTGTTTAGTCACATTGTTTTTGTCTTATCTTAAAATTAGTTGGATGAGCTGCAACATTTACAAATGTTTATTACAAGAGTCTGAAAAAACTACAAAACAGTAACTTTATTATAATATTGCAGGTTGATGTGGCCCTAAGAGTTTGTTGTATGGTATGCACCATGCATGAAAAGCAGTTAGTATATACTCTAAATGTACATCTAATCTGCAATCTTTTCAATGATATGCAGCTTTCACGCTAAAAAGCCAGCACTGGCTTTTTTTGACAATTTTTGAGGTCCAGTTGTTAGTTCCATATGGGTGCTCTGTATTTTTCTGTGGCATACCACATCTGAGCACTATCCATTTAAGCATCAGAAAAAAAGCACAGATGGAGTGTCCTCGACTACATTACATCTGTGGAATCTTAAATAAGCTTAAAATTGGCTGGTTGCCAAATAAAGCACTAAAATTACTTCCAGGTAGTTTAATGAAATGCCATTTTTTAAACAACATCATGAAAAATTAATACAACTTCTGACGCATACTTGGAATCATTGAGAAAAAAGCTTCAGGATTCTTGCTCTCCTGTTGAAAAGAAAGTTTACTTTTTGATGCCTGGATGCTTGTTCAGGATTAATTTGTGTTTAAAAATTAATTTGCCCAGGCAGAGGAGATGGCAAAAAGTATAAACTTCTGGAACTGTGGCGTTCACCGTTCCCAGTGATCCATTAATCTTTAATAAGTTATTTTTAATAATTTTGCTTCAATCCATTGTTTCCAAAAAAACTTATGCTTTTAGAATTACATATGGCCTTTGGCTGAAACAAGATTTTTGCTAGATCTGAGCAAAACTTTTACCTTTTCTTGACAACATTGCATACTGCACATTACACTATGTGTCACGTGTTACTTATCCTGTGAGATTTATTCCCTCAATTGCATTTTGAAGGCAATGGTTTTAAAAATTCAAAATGATGTCAACCAAAATGACTAAAACCAAGAAAAAAACAGTTCTGCTTAAACAGGGATATACATTAACTGAAATGTTTTCATGTTAGGAAGTGCAACTTCCCAAGACTTTCATCTTTGATTTTCAATATATCCCCAGCTGGGGAACAAACGTGGCCCTGACACTTGCCCAGTGGGTGATCACAGGTATCCAGCCTGTGGTCGCGTATGAAAATGTCTGATCTGCTTCACGAGAGGCAGGAAAGGCAAGTTGCATGTATTATCTAATATTGACCCTTCAGCTTCTACTCGATTTGACATACGGCCTGGTTCTAGCCCTGCATGCAGTTGACTTTCCTCTACCTGATTGCCTGGCAATTTAACATTACTTTTCACTGGTGCACATTTTTAGACCTCATTAGTGCAGGATAAGACCTACTTTGGCTCATGAATTTGTAACTTGAAGAGCATTCAAGTTACAGTCAACATTTATAACACTCTTAGAGTATCGTTACTTTTTGAAGACTAAGCTGCACATCCCAAGGAGAGCACATATATCATGTATTTTTGCAATAACCTGACCCGCATTTGCTCTGAAAAAAACTTGTCTTATAATCGAGGAAATACGGTAATGCAAAATGGCCAACTCAAAGGAAAAATGCTGTGGTGTACCCCTCCAGGAGACAAATATACTATGAAATTCTAATTAAAAAAATTATAGCTAAGCAAAACAGTGGAAAACAGGTGGTAGCCCGGCTTCCTGTAGCTCTTGTTAACTTCTGAAGAGCAAGCTGGGGAAGCATGAGCTACCTCGAGATCTCCAACTGGACTGAGGGCCAATTCTCTAGAGGAACTATTAATGAGAGAGCAAGGCAATCCAATCCAATGAAAACCAGAGTATTGGACAGGAACAGAACAAAATGCGTCTCTGTGAGGAGAGTCTCCCTGGACAGGGTGTAGACTAGGTGATCATCTAAGTAAACTATGCAGGATATCCCTTTTAGACTGGCTGAGCGACCACATAATGCAATGTCTGTCCCAGTAAATGGGTTACTCTACTTATGCCTGTTGTTATGGCCGGGTTAGAGACTACCAATGAGACTCTGGGCAACCAATCAAGCTTTGTCCTCTTTCTTAATCTTGCTTAACATTAAGGCTAATGCCCCCATGTTATAGAGAAATTGTCCAAAACTAGGGATGAGAATAGGGTCTATCTTGGAACCAAAAAGTGCCTTTATGTCTGGAAACCCACAGGGGACCTTATTACTAGGTCCTTTTAACTTGAGGAAGTCATAGACCTCAAAATGCCCATCCTACAAGACAAAGCCTTAATGTGGGGCAAATGCCAAGCAGGTTGACTCTGGCTATTTTCCTATGGCTTCTTTTCCCAGCTTCTCTAAAGGCCACTGTTGGACCCTGTCAACCTACCTGGGCTGAGGACATCTAGCACTGACTCTGTGAGTAGTGCACAGGTTGTCTGAGCTTGCCACTATCGGACATCCAGGGTGACATAAAGGAAACCTTGTAAATGTTCAACATTCTTTTTATTCGAATTTTTAAATGACATTTTAATTGTACAGAAAATAAAACATTGTCAGTGATTAGCACATCACATTTTACACAAGTGTCAATGATAATACAGAAGGGAAAAGTGAGTTTATTAGTGCAATATTAATGCAGTGACTTGGCAAACATTTGTTCACACTCTTTCTACAGATAGAAATCTTCTATTCCCTTTATTGCTTCCGAATAAGTTATTTAAACAAAGGTAGTTGATGTATCTGTCCAAACTGTTAGATTTTGAGAACTTTTGTACCTCAAACAACATTAATGAAATTAACACCCTAGAATTTACGGCAAATAAAGCCCTGGGATCCATGAACTCTTATGCCAGATATTGGGATTTTTGGAATGACACATAACCACATATAGCTAATTTTTATAGCGAGCATGATAAGTCGCATGAGAGAAAAGTATACACTAAACTACAATAATTACTGTAAGACTTAACCACTTAACACTGAACACAAACACTTATTTTATTTCAACCTGTTACCTACTTGGGTTAATATGCTCTTGTCATATTTTTGTTTTTACATTGTTAGATGCGTTAGCAATCTTTGTTCCTTGACACATAAAGCCCCCAAAGGGAAGGGTACTGAAATCCAGTGGAGTCCCTTGTCTGAGCTGGGCACATGGAGTCTGGAAGATTTATTATTTAATTTGTGCAGAAGAAGAGGAAGTAGACGAGCTGTTCCTAACAGGAAAACTCCTCTTTTACCTCTGAGCCACTGCCTTTTCAGGTACATTTTGTGACTCTCTGTAGTACATTTTCAGCAGCAAAGACAAATTCGGCGGGATCCGGTGCGTGCATGACACGTGCAAGTCACTTTACATGGACACACACCTCTCGCACAAACCCATTAACCCCCTGTGTTCACAAATCTTTGTCTTTGGGAGGCTTGCCATTTCCCACTAGCTGTTGCTAGGTGGCAGTAGGCAGTGGAGTGTGGAAGTAGGTTAAGTAGAAGCATTACTAAACACTAATCTACAAACACCAGACAAGCCAGAAGGCTTGTTTTTTCCCTCAGAAATCTCATGGTGCTGCCACAACCACAAGGGATTCTGGGTAGGCGCATGCAAACAAGGTCAACAATGATCACCTTTTCGGGTATAAGGCATATCTGGGAGGAAGAGTGTAGGGGGTTAAAAGGCATATATGGGGGCAGAGTGGCTTATTAGGGGGGCAGAGTGGTATATATGGGTGTATAAGGCAAATCTGGGGGGCAGAGTGACAAATAGGGAGTTAAAAGGCATATTTGGGGGCAGATTGACAAATAGGGGGTTAAAAGGTATATCTGGGGCAGGGTGGCTTATTAGGGAGGCAGAGTGGCATATAGGGGGTATAAGGCATTTCTGGGGGGCAGAGTGGCATATACGGCATATCTGCTGGGCAGATGTGCATAACTGCGGCAGAGTGGCAAATAAAAGCAAAGACAAACAAAAAATAATTTTTTCAATCATGGTTTTTATTAAATATGAAAAAAATTGTTTACATGTGAATTATTATTTACTAGTAAAACTTTTCCTACATGGTAGTCTTATGTTCAGGCTTTTTCTTTTTTTCCTAAATTAATATTCAAATTTTGAGGGGTCGTCTTATAATCAGGGTTGTCTTATAATTGAGCAAATATGGTATTTTTTACCCCAAGGGTCACTACTTTCTTAAAGTCTTATAGATCTGATGAAAGGGTCATTATTTATGTGGGTCTGCAACCAGGCCTTGCATGCTTCCAAAAAATCTGGCAGAAGCATACTAGGAGCGTGTAGCATCATGTGATGCAAGCACGCTTTCCGCATGTACACCTGCTGTATGAACAAATCTTTGTCAGCAGTTCTTTTCAGGAGGCTTGCCATCTCCCAACAGCTGTTGCTAGGTGGCAATTCTTTTCCCTAGAACAAACGTGGTTTGCAGATTATGGATTCCTGCAAACTCTGTTTAATATTCCCACTGAAGCAGCTGAAACATTAGCTTCTGCAGTAACTGATGAGGACAATTTTTAAAATGTTCAGCGCATTAGTGCAACAGGGGAAAAAGTATTTTTATGAATATTATTGATAATGATTTATTATTATAGTATAACTGGCAATATTCTGAATAATTGAGCACATCTTGTATGGGTGAAAAATGTATATTATAACACTTGGCTTATTATGCACACCTCTAATTACAATTTTCATCACCTTACAAAGAACTAACTCCTATTGTTAATTAGCAAATTAAGAATGTTTATTACCCACATGCAATTATAATAAATGGCAATAATAATGAATTATTTTCATTGACAAGTTTATTTATCAACATCTGTATAACACAAAATACCATGTACAAGAAAGGGTACAGTTGACCAGGGACACCGAGGCATCAGCAATTCACCCAGAGGGTAGGGGCACCTGGAAGCCGTATATCTTTGGCTTTCCACTGTGCACCTGGCACGCCCCCTCCCCAGTAATTAACACATGCAGACAGACTAACAGACACACATATTTTAAAAAATTGCTCTAACTTGCTGTAACACAAACACATTGACACTTTTAAAACAACTCACAGATTCACTAACCCCTTCAGTCCCCTATAAATGTACTGGTACGTCCATAAAACACATCTAAAGAAACCCCTATGGACTTACTGGTACATCCCTGCCGCTACACGGGAGATCAGGCTGCCATTTGACAGCCTGGACCCCCCCATCAGCAGAAGCCAGCATGGCTGGTTTTCTGCTGCCCAATCTCATGTAACAGCTTCCAGCGAGAACACCGGAAAACTGTTACAATTTTAAATGCCCGAAGCGCGATCAGACATTCCCTTCCAGGTTGCGTCACTGCTGATGTCACCCGGAAGGTCATCGGAGGAGAGGATATCCCCTGCAGGGTCTGTCCAGACTTTCTTCACATATGGTGGAGCTGCCATCTGTTGAAGACATTATAGGAAGAGATATTCTCATCCCTGAATAAATTATTAGGCTGTGATATTAGGGAAAAGAAAAAATGTTGGTGCGCTAAGCTAGTCACAGGCTCAAATAATACAAATGTATAATACGAGGCCTACCAAACAGGTGTAAGCATGCAGCAAGAAACAGTGTATTGGCATTTCTTGCTGCATGCTTACACCTGTTTGGTAGGCCTCGTATTATACATTTGTATTATTTGAGCCTGTGACTAGCTTAGCGCACCGACATTTTTTCTTTTCCCTGTTTGCACATATTTGAGGTTGTTGGCTCCTCATCAGTCTGGTTGCAGCTTGCTGTCCAGGGGTTAATGGGGAGGAGGTTTAATTGCACCTCCCCCAACACATTAATAAGGTTTTGGTAGCAGTATAAACTGCTTTGTGTGCCCACTATGTAGGAGGTGAGAGTAGGTTCTCACCCTATTGAGAGTGTGCCTTGACGTGGCGGGTGAGCTTAATTATGCTTTGGCCAATTCATATAACCAAAACCTCTCATTTATATTATGTTTATATATTTGTTGCCAACTTTATTAGGGTGAGAAGCGCAGACAGTTTTTGTTTTTTGTATAGGCTGTGATATTACTTCGGAACTGACTATCCTCCATTTAAATATCCCCTCTATGAAAAGATCGGGAAAAAAGGTCATATCATTTCATGATGGCAGCAAAAATGTCTGTAGCAAAAAATTGGAGGTCTACAGAGGTTAATCCCTGGATGAAAATCAAAGCACAAATAATCTATCAGTGCAAAATGGAAAGGGGGATTGCCTCTAACTCTGGTTAAGCAAACTCGAAGCTTTATAATTGGGTTCTAGAACCCCCTCTTGAATTAGGTAATAAGATATAATCATAAATAAATATTGAGTCCAGTAATGCAGTGCAAATGGAAATTAGAAATAATAGCTAAAATAGTCTTAGATTGTCTTTATAACTAATCAGCCTAGACAATTGGAAAATGATTTCATACCCTTTTTGTATAGATTTGCATTTTTTGTAACAAAATAGTAGACCCTGAAAAGAAAAAACCCTTACATCCCATTGGCCTAACACAACATCTAAAAGGTATTAAATTAGAGTTGCAATCCCATCATACCTAATGTAAAAATTCTATGAATAATGTACACCTTATAGTATGTTCCCTATAAGTGCTGGGAAAGTATGGAAATTCTATATAAATTAGATATTTCTGAAATCAGGACACCTGAATTGTGGAGTGGATTTTCCATAACTTTACCTAATTTTGTGAGTCAGAGGGAAAATATATAAGAAATTAGGTTTTTATTCAAATTTTCACTAGTTCTTACTAAATTTGTCATCCTAAATTTTCTGTTAATCATCTAACTATGGTTTCAAAAGAAAGCTCTATCTGTCCTTGACAAAAAAAATATATAGTTTACATGGGTACACTATTCGCAGGTAAGAAGAATAATCGCTGAACCGACATACCGCGAAAATTGCAAAATTGCTCCGGGCTTTGAGGTACCAAAAACCCCTGGGACTGAAGAGACTTAACTGTTGCTTTTGAGGGCATGAAAATGTCTGAGGCTTCAAAATGTGTGCCTTACAAGCAAAGGCTTGCCCCTTCCCCTTACCTGTGATTTGACAAAAAAATCTCCCCATTACATCACAGAAAAAATAAAACGTCAATCAATAAAAAAAAAATTTATTTTCCTCCACCCATGTAGAGTAAGGTGGAGGTTAAATAACCCTGGGGTTAAATAACCCTTATATACTTCTCCACTATTTCCATATACTGTAAAAAAAAAACCTATAGGGTCATCTTTGTCCCCACCCACTTTGGTGAAGCAGTTAAAAGTCACATATAAACCCCTATACCATGCTCAACCTCCCCTCCATCTTTTTACTTTGGAAAGGAGAATGTTAAGTTAAAGAAAATGTAAAATAAAACCCTTACTTATGCCAACACACACTAACCCAATAATTCAATAAACACATTCTAACACTAAGACGCACATACACGCTGTAACACATACACTTACACACACCCCTCATCTCCTCACTTCAGATCATGCAGGGTCACGTTACATGCTTTACGTGACTATGATGGGATCCCTGGATTCTGGGGTCCCTAGGTGCAGTGTCCCCACTGTACCTGCTTTATCATGCTGCTGAATACACCCCTAAACATTGATGTTTTATGTTGTCTGCTACTGCTGGTCATACATTTCAAGGTCTTCAATTTTTAATATTAAGTCACTGTAATTAAGTTACAGAGGCACATAATACTGAAAACTAAATAAAATATCCCCGTATGCATCTTACTAAACTTTGAGATAAGGAACAGAAAACACCATTGCGTTAGGATGTTTCTTTGGTGCTTTTGTCAATCTGCAATCCATATCACTGCAGGTTATGTCAGTAAGTAGGACATGCATAGGACTAAAAGGGCAATTGAATGCGGCAGTTTAGTTGTTCTACAATATCCAAAATTATCTCCCCTGGTCTCTTTTTTTTCTCCAAGAAAACAAAACCATCAGATTTATAGAGATCCTGCGGAATTGATGTTTGCTTTAAATGTGTTTTAACAACCTTGGCTTTTCGGGTCACAGTTTCACTCTGTGATTAATAGTGTCCTACGCCACTTAATACATTATTGATTTTTAATTCGATAAAAAGGATTTCTGTTGGCAAATCACATTATTTAAGAGCAGGAGAGGGCAACTGAACAGAAGAAAACGTCCTGGCACTTAAGCAAATCCTATGAAGAAGTGAATCAGTACAGCAAAGCGGATTTAACTCTTACTGTCTTTTATGGGCCTTCATGGTGGGTTTTTACAGTTTCTGAATTTACTAACTTTGAGGCGTTCTAAAAAAAGCATCAGAAAAGAAACTGTATACATGTGATACAGATTATAGATGTCAGAATACCCATCTTTTATACACTCCTTTGCTAGCCTATTACCTATTAATTAACTTGGGATGTAAACATCCCTAGGCAGAATAAAGCATTGGGGACACTGTTCTGTTAGTGACAAAAGAAGAAGAGAAGAACTTAGTAATTATTTCTGACCAAAAGGTCAGCAGACAATTCGATAAAGCATCAGAAAAAGCAAGTAGGATGCTGGGTTGTAGATCACGAGGCATTAGTAGCAGAACGAGAGCGATGGTTATGCCACCAGATCTCTGGTCAGGCCTCGTCTAGAATATTATGTAAGGTTCTGGAGAGCCCATCTCCAGAATGATATTGACACATTGGAGAGAGTTCAGAGGAGGGCTACAAAAATGCTGAATAGTTTGCAGCATACAGAGTATCAGGAAATACTAAAACATCTTAATATGTATAGCTTGCAGGAGAGAAGAGGGACGTGTGATAGAAACATTTAAATACTTAAAGAGATTTAATTCAGTACAGGAGGGAAGCTTGCTTGAGAGGAGGCAAACTGTTAGAACAAGAGGTCATAGCCTAAAACTAGTGGGTCAGAGGCTTAGATGTAATATAAGGAAGTTCTGCTTTATTGAGAGTGGTATATAAATGGAACAGTTTCCCAGCAGAAGGGATGAAGGCTAATACAGTGAGGGAATTTAAACATACATGAGATCTGATCAAGGACTGATTAGAGTTTGAGTCCTTATGTCAGGACAAATGGGCAGACTGGATGGGCCAAATGGTTCTTATCTGTCCTTAAATTCTATGTTTCTATGAGTTATACCTCACAATGTCATGTACTTAGTTGAAATAGTTATCATTTGTTTAATGGAGAAGTACCTACTGTTGACTATTCCTTGGAGCAATCAATTAATATAGTAGTTTATTCTAAGTACACACCTGTCTCCTGATTATAAGTCCACATAATTGCCATTTAAAAATACACTATTAATATTGGCCAGTGTTGGTCAACCAAAGGAGGGCCTTCATGAGGTGATAGTGTGTTCGCAGAGTCTTCAAAGAGATTATTTCCATTAGCATAGATAAAGCCTTACAATCCTTAAAACATCATGCTTCATCAAAATGACTAGATATCACTTCAAAGGGAAAAAGACCACAGGGAGGGAATAGATGATACATTAATACATGAGAGGTGCACTGGCACTGTACCTTGGGCCTGTCCTAATTCTCCATACGGGATCTGTATGGAGGCAGTGCTTAGTTGGGTCATGTAACACAATGTTATGTGACCCTTTGATGGTAGCATGGAAGCTTTCGCCATCTGGATCCTCTTTAAAGAATAAGATCCTTTAGGCTTTGTTGATATGCTAGAAATATTATTCCTCTGATTGAAAATTGATACTGCTGGCCTAGCTAATATGACTGCCAGCTAGTAAACCTATGCGTTTTGATTGTACATAATATTTCCATATGTAATTGTTCTATAAGCCAGACAACACTGAAGTTTAGCTGCCTTAAAGGGAGCTGCCTTTGTAAAATATTTTAGCATAACTAATGTATTAAAAATTACCCATAACTTTGACATTGTGTTCGAATTAAGTAATCGTGTTACAGATTTTAGGCTAAAGGGACTATCCAGCCATCATATGCACATGATATGATTTGATAGTTGCATTTTCATGTGGTCCATTTTGCAAATGCATGAAGGATTCTGCAGGATCACCCAAATGCATTTGCCCCTTTCACAGTCCCCCAGTTAAATGTCTTACAGGACATGCATTTGGTGGAAAGTATCTTCCTGCACGTGATCAACAATCTAGTCATCTCCAGCGCTGGTGAAATTGGTCAGTTTAGACCCCAGATTGCATGTGGAAAGTATATATATTGCTTAAGCTACCGATCATTAAAAAGAAAGTGCTTCTATTTATTCAAATGGCAATACTTCCCTGGCACAAAGTGACAGCTTCAAGCAGCCAATCAGTGGCAAGGAGTCTCTGATCATGGAAGAAGAATGCAGATTTTGCAGCATGGCTGCAAATTCTGCACCAGGTAAATGCTTTATTTTTTCATTTTTTTGGTAAATGAGATTTTATTCAAAATTTTATAAAATAAAACATCAACAAGTAAGGAACGAAAAACAAAACAATAGTCTCGATTGAGAGTAGGAGACAATTTTTTCACAGGTCCTGGGATAAGAAAGGTAACAGCTTTTCCTGTGAAACATACCTAAAGCATTTTCTTAATACTTAGATATAGCTTATTTTAATTTAGTTTATCTATTATTTATTTCAATTGTAAACACAAGTGAGTTCACATGAAGACTTTCAACAGTCTGCTCCTGCATTACTACAATGTTACAGTTTCGTATTCCTTTAACAGCTCTATTCTGTAAGGGTAGTCTTTCTCCCTCCACCTTTAACTAGGCTTCATTTTCCCCACATTTCAAATTATAGACTTGATTGATTTTTGATAAAATATCTTCATAACCCTACCATCATCTTACCATTACTCTTCTGATCCAATGGCAAATGTTATTAACTAATCGTGGTTTAAGTTTGAAAGGCTAATCAATCATTAAAAAACACTTCTGCAATTATGTTAGCACAGCTAGAAATGTCCATGAAATTTTCCATGAAAAGTGATCTCAACCTTTTGAACAGTAAGTGTATATACTGGTACTATATACCAGTAAGCAATTCAACTCCCATGGTATACATCCAAAAAATATTGCTAATTGCTCAAAGCCACATACATATTTATCAATAATCACAGCACAGATTGAGTTTATTCCAAGTCTAAACCACTGAGAGTCTAATAAAAACAGAACAAACTTTTCCACATCCAATGTCATCAAATAAAGTTCAATTCAGTTATACTGAATGTGTAGAGGTCCTTGTGAATTTCATTTTGGTATGATCAAAATATGTTAAACCAGTACTTGTTTTTTTAAAAAATAATTAATAAAAGTTAACTTTTGAGCAGAAACCGTACTTTTGTTACATCAAAAACAATTGCTGAGTTCCCTCTTTACCTGGAAGCAGTCCTATTTGGTATCTTAACAGAAGGCAATAAACACATTCAAATTAGACTTGGGCACCAGGGGGGTCTTCATGTTCGTCTTTGTGCTTGTCTTCGGCAAAAACAAAAAACTTTGTATTCCGCAAATATTCACCAGTTCCTGTCTTCTCTTCGGGCGAATATTCGTGGACATTCTTCGTGTTTGTTTTTACTTTGTTTTTTTATAAGGGGTTAATACGGCGTTAACGCGTACCACAGCAGCTCTGGTGCCAGGAGTTTAAATGTCCGTATGAGCAACTCTATTGGTCGCCAGCAGGGGGCTCGTCTGCCATCAACCAATGGGATCGGGAGTACCTCAGTATACAAAAAAGTCATAATACACGAGACACCTGAAGTCACAATTTAGTACCACTGATCCTTTTTGATAAAATATGCAGAGTCAAATAGAGTAAATTACACAATACCTTTACTTTTCCTCTCACTGATTTCTGGGCCTTGAAAGTTTTGTAATCTGAAGTAACTACAAATTTAGGAGGGTGTTTTATATCTGGATAAGTAAAAATTAATTAGTTCTGTTTATTCCTACAGTAAGTAAAATACCAGGAAACAGATGACCAAACACACACCAGGACAGGCTCTGCCACACTGACACCCAAACACACAGACAAGGACAGGCTCTGCCACACCGGCACCCAAACGCACACGCACACCAGGACAGGCTCTGCCACACTGACAACCAAACGCACACACACCAGGACAGGCTCTGCCACACCGACACCCCCACACACACCAGGACAGACTCTGCCACACTGACACCCAAACACACACCAGGACATGCTCTGCCACATCGACACAAAGCATAATAAAATGTGTTCCACACTGCTTTGTTGTTTGTGTATTTGCCCCCTTGATGCCCCAGCCAGGCCCCCCTTTGGTATTATTTTTATGTAATGCCCCCAGCCAGCCTCCCTTCCTTTATGAATTGATGCCCCCACCCCCATTTGTACTGGTTAATGTAATACTCCCCATACCCATGTATAAACAGTCACTCCCCCTTTTTGTATTGATTTATGTGATTCCCCAACCATCCTGTTGTGTGCTTATAACCCTCAGCCGTCCCCTTTTTGTATTATTTAGTTGTTGTCATAAGGCAGCCCACTTTGAATATGGGTCTCTTTCCATCTATCACCTATCAAGTATTTTTTGCTGGCTTCCTTCCCTTGCAGACTGCTCTCCTCTGACATGCTCTTCTCCTCTTCACGAGGAACTCTTCCGTGTGAGCCCGCCCCCTAGAGCGTCACATCGTATCTTCAAAAGGGCGAGGTGAAGAGCCTCACTGGGGGGCATGTTGCCTGCACACAGGCCGCTTCAAAATCATTAAGCGGTCAGCAGAGGCGGCAGGCCCACCGGCGCAGCTTGACATCCGGTATTTGGCCTGCGGGCCGCTAGTTTCACAGGGGCTGCCATAGACCTACTGTATTGTCCTTTGAGAAGCTTGTGGAATAATAGTATATACCTAGGTAAGATTTTTGTTAAAGCAGAGGTTCTATGGAAAAATATTGGTCATAATATTTTAGGTAACTTTACGTGCTTTATCATCACACTTGTTTGATTCTTCATGGTAATGCTACGAAGTCTCTTCCTACATAGACTTTCATTAGTCAGAGTGTCAGGATGTATGATAAAAGTAAGCCACTCTATTGTTTACCACAGGGAGTATGAAAAGGAGTCAGGAAGGTTGTGTGTTAGAGTGGGCTAAAATAACAAAGCTAGAACACATACAAATGGCCCTATACATAACTGCCTGAAAATATAATATTATGCAAAAAAGAATTTTAAAAGAACAATATGTTTGAAAATATATTTTTTATTTGATACCAATTAATGACGTAAAAAGTTCCTTGAATGTGACAAATTCTTTACAGGATATACCGTATTACTTGCTTTTGAGAAAGTCTTTGAGTACATGGTTTTTTAGTTTTTATATTTCTTATTGCTTTTTCTCAGTGTTTGTGCTAAAATATGCATGTGTTACTGATCAGTGTCTCAATTATAAACAATATGAACTTGGGGCCTTACACCAGAAATGTATAATTGCAATACAATCTAGGATGTCTTGGTATGGCGGGTGAGTTTTTGTGCTTTGCCCAAATACACTACTAAAGCCTCAATGCTCTTTGTAGTCTATTATACAGAATGTGGCTTCATTTTTGCTCTGTATTTGCCAAAAATCAACACCATTCAGAGAGCACATATGCTTGTTTTACGTTGTATCTGAATGCAGTTAAAACATTGCATTCATTTTCCTTAGAACAACTAGAAACTTTACAAAAATAAGACTGATTTTATTTTTCTCACTCTTCACTTGTGTTGATATTGGTTCCCTGCAAAATGGAACAATATTAAAATGAAAACAGGCAAATACATCTCTTCACACCTTCTAAATTCTAAATCCAATGCCAACATTACGGCTGGAGGGGCACAGTAATTTTATCATTTCCCCCTGTCGCCAGCAATTTGCACAGAGAAATTGGATACTTTTACATTGCTGACTATTTGCGGAAATATATCTCCTGCATTAATTTCAATTTGAGTTTCAGGGCTTACAGTAATAAATAATTCACATTGCCGAATTATCTTAGAGAGGTAGGCTGGGTTTATTTTCTATTTTATTCATATTTTTTCCTTTCAAGAAGGATGGCTATATGGAATAGATTTCTTTAGGTTTGTTCATACTGCAGATACAAAAGGTTTTTGGAGAAAACTTTCTTGAATCAATACTGTGGGGATTTAGTCACAGAATTCCATATTATGGCAGTTGTTGAAGTTATTCATATTCAAAGGTAGTCAGCAGGCAGTCTTTGTCACTTCCTGTTCAGAAATCTTTTTTTCCATGGTTTGTGAGAACGTGAGTCTTTCCCTCTTTCATATCCTAAATATAATAACGATAAAAACTGACATAGTGTAAGAGTCTACTTACGTTTCACGAGGAAGAAACCAAATGCAGGAAAGAACATGCCTGCCAACATGGGAAGAACGATGACAGACCTGGAACTGAATTACAGGGCTCTTTAGAGATTAACCGTAGGCATATTGAAGAGGCACAATGGAATGTAGCTGAGGGTAGAAGCTTCTGAGAACAACACACCAGGAAGTCATGGACAGATACTTAGCACAGCCAGTGTCCGATTTCAGATTAAAATCTTCAAAAACAATGCCAGACTCTATCCCCACCACAACACAGACAAAATGTGGCAGATCCGGTTCTGTGTCTCGCATCTTATTGTTCTTCTCTCTCTAAAGACCACCTGCTTGTATAATTAGTTTCAGAGATATGCCACATGAGCCATGTATTTTCTAGACCTTGATTCATTGGTATCCCTTACACAAAGATAACATCACGTTATATACAAGTAGGACCAGCCATCAGAGATATTTGAATTTCATGTTTTGACAGTAAAATAAAGTCCCCCTGGGCCACTTAGGAAGGAGGAAAACAACTGATGTCCTTCGATGAGAGACATTGATGTGAAAGATAAAGCTTTTGGTGAAATATGTAGTATGTTTATGTTATAAAAGGGGATGTAGGAGGGGTTTTACTTATTTTTGGATAATTCCAGCCATCCCATCACTGTAAGTTTACTGATTCGTTATTGATTATGTCAACAGTGGGTTTACTATTGGCCATAGATGTCTTTAGGAAGGTTAAAACAAGTCATAAATGGGCTATTATGAAGCTGAGATAGCCTGTTTAAGACACCACATGTAGAAACTCTTCATGTGGAATGCAAAGCTGCCTAGCGGTGGCTGTCATAGGTCAGAAATTGAATGTTGCTGCTTAGTAATTACCCAGGACAGACTTGAAAGTGGGTGAAATCTTGATGAAGTTATAGCCTTAAGTCCTTAACTAAAGATTTGTGTTCGTTAAATGGTGGCCTTTGAGGTTAGGTTTCAACAAAATCAACTCAAATGGGCCATAAGACTCATTTTGGTCCTTGTGTGAAGTTCTGTTAGAGCTCCCACTTTCCTTCTGGTATTCTTGTGGCAACAGGCAAACATTCTCAATTTTCCACATAAATATGAGCCAACCTTAACTTGCTCTATTAATTCTTTTTTTAGTTAAATAAATAGTACTTACCCTATCATAATATACAGCCCAAAACACTAAGTTTGTTGGAGACACGACACACAAGCAAGTTTTTGCACCTAGTGTTCTAGGAACCCTATGGTCAATTCTGGAAAAAACAATAAGTGAGGAACATTATTTGTTTACTTGTAACATGGCAGTACCTCATCATTGCAATTGAGCATTTCTAGTGCATTCTCCCCTGCCTGCTGTGTTCAGGGGTATGATCTCTCTGTGATGTTGGCTGACTCGAATGCTGGAAGGGTGTATGAAAATCATCATAATTAATATTTTTCTTTACATTAACATTGTTTAGGGATGCTGTTAACACAAAAAAAGCACATGAAGTGAAATTTATTTTATATTTTAGTTTTTGTAACCATCTGATTATATTTTTTGAAAAGCTTATAGCTTGGATGTCCAGCTTAGTTACCTGAAATTCATAATGAAAGAACACCATACACATACAGTGAATGTGCATATTGCATACCTATATATTTTCTAGCAAGTTGACTGGCACAATGAATCTGTCTTAAAAATTATATGGATATAAACCTTTTAGTAACTATGACTTCAATGCTTACTTACTATACCTATTGTATTTTTTAGTTATTACTGCCAAGCATAAATCAACTGTCTGTCATGAGGATTCCAAATCTCCTCATCAAGCATATCATTAATGGAATTGGAGGACCATTCAATCATGGAACCTAAACATTAAAATTCGATCTGTCACCGTAGGCATATTTCTATAGTGTGTCTGGAGCATGACCTCTTCATTTCTGTAAGTCACCTTCTTGCTTGTTTATACGTTTGATTTATAACGCATGGTTAGTCCCCTGGTGCTAAAATTAAATACACTTGTATGTATGATTCCACTATCGGTAAATATTTTGTGATAGGCAATAATACAACAGCAAGTGTTTTTATTTATTTCTGAAGCAAGGGCATCCTGACAGCCACAGGGCCCTCAGGCAAACTGAGGTCCCAAATGCCATAAAACATAAGTTGCCTATTTCAAGTAATCACATTTTATACTAAGATATATCAAAACTAACTAGTTTGAGTAGAACTGAAAAGCAACAAAAAATACTAAAAATATAATCATATTTTAAAATCATATTGCGCTATTTTTTATAACTGATACTATTCCAAAAATTACATATAGCATATACACACCATCTCTCAACTATTCCACAAAATATTAGACATTTGGGGGTTGTTAATAAAGAGCCATCCTAGGGTAAAATACTATAACTATAGTAATCAATGGAGCATTTTTGTTTGGGCCATTTCTATACCAGGAGGCATAAGAGGCATTTACCTACCACCCATTCCTTTTCCAGCATAATGCAGGGTAACCCAACCCTGTGTGTAGCTAGTTTGTACTACCCACTTTATAATGGTTCTGATTTTTGCACACTGTCCTATTTACCTTCCCCACTGTCCCACTTTTTCGGTGGGGATCATGGGCCGATTGTGGAGACCCTATGACCTGTCCAGTGACTGTAAACTCAATTGAAGTCTGTGCTAATGCCGAATAAAGTGGGTGGGTGATTGGCCATACCTCCAGCCCTGCCCACTCACTCCATATCCTCACCCCCAAGGTTGCCACTCTTCCAGTGTGACCTTAAAAATCCCAGAATAAAGTGTCAGTATCCATTTCTGGCTGTGTGTATCTGTCAGTGTCAGGGTGTCACGTTCTACCCAGGCTGCGGAGCTGCATATCTATCTTGCTTCAGTTTTTCTGTTTTGCTTTAATCCATTCCTGGATTTCCGTATGCTCAGTTCTGATCTTTCATTCCTGGCTTCTAGTTCTGCTCTTTGCTTCAGCTCTGTTTCCTTTATAAGTTGTGCCCCACCTGTGTGTTCTGTTTGTCTCAGTCTGCAGTCTAAGGTATGTCTCAGTGCTATGTGTTTGGATTTCATGTTTGGTTTGTTTCGTACCTTTGTTAGCAGGGATTAGCGTTAGTTAGCGTTTAGTTATGCAGATTGTGGACGCGGTCTGTGACCGCCTGGTACGCGGCCGAAGATGCGGGTACCCAGGACACTGACAGTTACACAGACACTAACAGACACTAACAATCGCACACAGATGCTGGCACTCACACACGAGTGTCTTCACCCGGTGGGGAAAGCAGGTAGGATCCTGACAGTCAGTGTCTGTGTGTGAGTATGTGGCTTTGTGTGCTAGAGTCTGAGTATATGTGTGTCAGTATAATTATCAGGGTGTATGTGAGTGGGAATGTCTGTGTTAGTGTCTGTTTTAGTGTCAGGGTATCACTCAAAGTTTGTATAATGTCAAAAGCCAGTCGTTTTGCACAAAGTGCTTACTGATACATTTTATTGTCTGATCCACAAAACATATAACTAGCCCAGTAAGTAAGTCAGCAAAATGTGAGGAGTTTACACAGCTGTAAAACATCAATGCAATGTAATAATGCATTATGTAACTTGAACAAAATAAAAATAATTAGTTAGATAAGTGACTAAAACCAGCCAAATATATATAGGCACATCATGGCATTAAATAAGCTTGAAAAGTGAACTAAGATTGCTGTCTTCACTTAAACGATTTCCCTGTAATGCCGTGTGGCCCCTCCAGGAGCTATAAAATTCACAAAAAATGAGTACCACAAATTTGACAACGACTGGTGGTGGAATTAGCACGTGGAAAGAGTTATAATACCACCATTTGAAATACCCTGGGCTGTCTATTTCTCAAAAATATAACGTTTGATGGGGTAAGTTTGATTGGCCGGGTTCAAAGATGTCCCAAATAGGACATGGGGGTAGGATGGCCAGATGAAAAAAGTCCAAATTAAAAATTGCACACCTCCCGAATGTGGCCTTTTAGTCCTCCAAACTAGTCCTCACAAATATATGGTTCGATGGGGTAAATTGAACTGATCGGCTTCAAAGATGTCTCAACGAGGACACGGGAACATGATTAGCAGAACTGAAAAAATAGTTTCTAAATAGCAAAATCCCACTTGTATTTATTGCCCTATATCTTGCTCTCCTGCCTTCAGTTGCTCACCAGACTCAACAGGTCAGTGCAGTCAGTCAGTCAGCAATTTCCCTTGGGCATTAAATAGCCTCCCCCATTCATCTTTTTATACCCTTAATTCCTGCCACTAACATCTGTTCATGAGAGCAGTGCAGGCAAAAACTACAGGCAAATTGAGCAGCGCAAGTGGAACCAGAATTTTCTTACTGTCCTTTGGCTAAAGCTATTTTCACTAACCCTATCCTTACAACAACATGCTACCCAGAACCTTTCACAAGGAGCTCAGCTTTCTTAAATTAAATGAATGAAACACTAAATAGCATATACTATGTAGTTTTGAACTAATTGAATTATGCTAAAAGCTGAGAAAACAACCATCACCCTTTAATTATTACATAGTTGCACCCAATGACACCACAAAGCTCATCTTTGTAAAGTTTTTTGTTTAAAGGTCCAAGCTATAAAATAATAAGCAACTTTGTTTCTAAGGGTGACAATTCCCCACTAGACTACAAGATGCAATGTTCTTTTTGTGTATAAATATACTACCTGTAGTTAATTGTGTAAACTATTATTGGTAGTAAATTATCCATATTTGTAGGTATAGATTTTTATGTTATCTGCTGCACACACAGAATTTAAAGAGATGATAACTGCAGCTGTGGGAGCTATTATATTTTGTAAAAAAAAGAAAGTTTTTTTTGGTAGCATTGCTGTATTTGTCTGAGATATATTAGATAAAAACAAATTGTGTCACTGTCAATAACCTTAACACTTTTAAATGCTTTTCATATCACTTGTATAACTAAATGAAACATTATTCCTAGTATTGAAATGCTACGATTCCCAGAAATCATTTTCTCAGTATTTAAAATTTTGCCTAATTCATTTTTTTCAAGGCAAGGGGCTATTTCTGTCACACACTTTAGTATAAGTAAATATCAGTGTTGCTGGTTAAGAGATATAAAGGTTCACTTAATGGAAGCTAAGATTGGCAACTGCTTGTGGTAAAGCCAGCATTGCCTGATTAATAATTAAGGTATTAGATCAAATTGATGGCTAAAGTCCAAATTGGCTGCTGTTTGGACACAATAGTCAGCTATTGCAGTGTCCATTTTACTTTTTATCAGACAACAACAGGCCTCAGAGCCTTCAAGTGGAATAGATACTGTTGAGTGTGGAGTTGTTGGTTAATACTTACCGGTACTACTTAAAATACAAACACACAAAGTCCCCATCTCCTTGAGAAATTAAAATGAAAACATAACTTTTATTAACACTTATTAAAAACTCTGGTATATAAAACATAGATCATAGACAACACCCGGGACCAAAACATATACGAAGTCTTTACCTCCACAAGTGTTCTTCTTAGCCTTGTACTGCTACACGGATATTGTAAATAGAGCTTGTTAAACTATTTAAAAATTTAAAAAAATTGCACTTGCTTAGTCATAATCTTCCAGTGCTGCCTATAAAGATGCATGAAGTGGTAATCTGTTTGTCAATCATGAACACAGGGTAAGAGAAAAAACATGGTTTGCGTTTTATTGCATTTTTTTACGGCCTCACCTGTGCCCTGGTTAAACTCCCGCTTCCAGGAAACAGCTTAAAGAAAGACTAGAATGTGGCTACAGGACGAGGAAGAAGGCATAGTGCACACAAATTATTTGATAAAATCTATGACTTTTTGTCCAAAATTCAAATTAAATGTAAACCATAAACAGGTCCTATCAAGGAGCTTATCCCACTACAAACAGCAATATTTTGTATGGCTAAAAGACAATTCCTTTAAACAAGAATGGGAAGCAAGAAGAAAAGGTAACACTCTCAATGATTATACTAATTTTAAAACATTGTAAGAACTACATAAGATACATTTAATTTGAATCCCTTCATAGACGACAAAGGAAGAGATTCTTTACAGTGAGGACAATAAAGGTTTGGAATTCACTTCCAAGGGAGGTGGTGTATCAAATACATTAGATGCCTTCAAAAGACATACAGGGATATAAATAGAATAACATTAATATTTAAGAGCTTCTTGATCCAAGGAGAAATCCGATTGCCTCTTGGAGTCAAGAAGGAAGTTTTCCCCCTGATGGCAGAATTCGAAGTAGTTTAATAAGGGGGTTTTTTTGCCTTCTTTTGGATCAAGAATAGGAAGGTTAGGTAGAAGGGTTGAACTTGATGGACTTAGGTCTTTTTTCAACCTTACAAACTACCATGTCTGCTCGATTATAAGACAAGGTTTTTTTCAGAGCAAAAAAAAATGTCTGCTTGGGCCAGGCTGCTTACCGGTGCTTTGGTCCCGAGCAGCGTCTCTTCTATTAGCAGCAGGAAGCTAGCAGAGTGTCACATAATTCTGCCTCCCCCTCTTTCCTCTGGGGGCGGGGCCAGAGAAGTTGCTCGCACAGCCGGGCCCCTGCAGAAGTCTGCGAGTGGGAGATCTGCAGTTCAGGTAAGGGGGTTGGGGGTTTGAGTGTGTGTGTATGTGTGATTAATGGAATGAATGAGTATTTAAATGTTTGTGAATGAGTGTGTGTGTGCGTGATAGCATGGATGTGTAAGGGGGGGTGGTAGCATGGCATAGGGAGGCTGTAATCATCCCCAGGTTCCAGAATGTACTGGCTGCCTTGGCTTGATAGGAGTTTGATTGCTGTTAGCAGTTATATATATATATATATATATATATATATATATACCTCCAGAAATGCCTTTTAACCCCCTATATGCCACTCTGGCATATAGGAGGTTAAAAGGCATATCATGGGGCAGAGTGGCATATAGAGGGTTAAAAGGCACATCATGGGGCAGAGTGGCAAATAAAGGGGGATTAAGGCATTTCTGGGGGCAGAGTGGCAACCTTGGGGGCAGATGTGCATAACTGGGGGGGGCAGGTTGGCAAATAAAAGGAAATAAAAAAATATATATTTTTCTCAATCATAGCTTTTATTAAATATGAAAAATTGTTTACATGAATTAATATTTACTAGTAAAACTTTTTTTCCTGTAGGGTAGTCTTATATTCAGGCTTTTTGTTTTTTTCCTAAATTAATATTTAGATTTTGGGGTGTCGTCTTATAATCAGGGTCGTCTTATAATCGAGCAAATACGGTATGTTACTATGTTACATGACAGTAATACAAGTGAAGAACAATTTAACCCTCTACTTACCAGACTCAAGCCAAGAAAAAGAAATACTCTACTGTAGTGCACTATTTAAAGAACAAGTCACAACTGAAATAGAGTACATACATACTTAATAATAGGGAGCACTATCAGACTATAACTAGGCAGGGGCAATTTCTAAAGTATATACCTCGACTAGTTATCTTTACAATATCCATTTAATGGTACAAGGCTAGGTAGCACACTCGTGAAGATAAGGACGATGTATGTTTTGGTCCAGGGTGCAGTCATCTTATAGGATCTATGGTTTAGACCAGTGATGGTGAATGTTTTTGGGCCCTGAGTGTCCAATTTTCTGCATGAAACCAAGTTGCAACCATAAACACAGAAAACGCCACTTGGTAAACAAGCATGAATCAGGAGCTATATTTTTATATACAAAGAAATAGGGACACGGAAGGGCTCAGAAGGTAAGGAGACATTCAGAGGGAGCGTGAAAGAGAGAATGTGAGAGAGCATGAGTGAGAGTTTGAAAAAAGCATGACAGAGTGAATGTGTGACAATGAATTACATTTCTGAATCTAATAACTCCTCCGACTTTCATCCGAAAGGAAAGGGCAGGAAATAAAATGTGTTGTCTAAAATATGGACCAAAAACAAAAAATGTGTCTGAATCATTTAAGGTCCTTTTGCACAAGTCTATTAAAAAGTATCTATACTGAGTATATAAATCAACAACAGCCCCAATGTAATGTCTTCAAGCAGCAACATCATCTCAAGTGTGTAGGGGAACTGATTGGTGACAAAGAAACACATATAGCAATTAGCCTTGTATGTAACAGGAGTCTGTTAAAAAATAAAAATTATTTGAAGTATATCCACATAAGATTTAAAGGTCAGAGCCTTCATGTAACTACCAAACAGCAACAGCGTCTCCTTAAAAGATAGCTATGATCCAAGCAGAAAAAAATGTAATGATTAGCCTGAAAAAACATATTCCATCTAATATAAAGGCAATTTTTTTGACTCCAAAAATGTAATGAAATGTATTTTATCAAGCAGACAGTGAGTAAAATAAATATGAATAAAATAGAAAGGGTAAAAGCGCTAGAAAAATAAAACAATTAGGTAGTAAAATAAGTCTTTAAATTTTGGTTTAAATAGTCTTTCTATTATAGAAGGTTTTGTAGATATACAGCTGCAGACCACTTGCAAGGATCCCTCTTCTTGGCTGGATAGTAGAACAGTAGTCACAATAGTGGCTGCGCTTCACACGGATAGTGGTTATTTTAAAAATAAAAGAAAAGCATAATGGTGTAGTATGTCTTATCAAGCAGATGAACTAAAAAGCCAAATTATGGTACTCACAATTTATGGGGGTTTAATGATTAGCCTAAAAATTTGCGCTTGGGCGATATGATCCTCGCCTAGGGATATTCTTGCATCGTACTCTTACGGCACTGTTTCACACCCTGTGGAAGCCTGCTGCTAGGCGAAAGTTCAAACCAAAAATCAGAATGAGGAAAAAAGGGGATTTAGGTGACTTTGAACGTGGTATGGAAAAGAGAAAATATCCAGTGAGCGGCAGTTGTGTGGACGAAAATGCCTTCAGAGGTCAGAGGAGAATAGGCAGACTGGTTCAAGATGACAGAAAGGCAACAGTAACTCAAATAACCACTCAGCACATCCAAGGTATGCAGAATACCATCTCTGAACACACAACACGTCGAAAATGCACCATGTCACAAAGCTCACATCATCTCCAACTGGTTTCTTGAACATGACAATGAGTTCACTGTACTCCAGTGGCCCTTCACAGTCACCATATCTCAATCCAATAGAGCACCTTTGGGATGTGGTGGAGTGAGAGATTTGCATCATGGATGTGCAGTCAACAAATCTGCAGCAACTGCGTGATGCCAACATGTCCAGGAATGTTTCCAGCACCTTGTAAAAAATATGCCACGAAGAATAAAGGCAGTTGTGAAGGCAAAAGGGGGTCCAACCTGGTACTAGCAAGGTGTACCTAGTAAAGTGGCCAGTGAGTGCAAATAAGGTGCACATAGCACATGTAATTTGATACTTAATATACAGTATACCTTTTCACCAGCGTAAGGAAATGTTTTGTCGCTTGAGTGTTGTTACACAATGGCCACATTTGTAGTTACCGGTTGTCAAACTAGGAAACCATTTAACTTCTTGTATCAAATTTCAGTGTACGAAATTATTTCTCAGGTTGGGTAACCTTGCCGGTATGAAGTTACGTAACACTGCAAACATGCCAATGTTTACTTTGATCATTGTAAAGTAGATAAATATACATCTTACTTCTGTGGTCTGGAGCTGTGTTGATGTTGTCCTATTGTAGCTATAGTCTGTTACAATAAAGCACTAGGCTAACCTCGTTCCTGAAATCTATGAATCATATGAAAAGGTCTTGGTTAAAAACTTCAGTACATAGTTGATGTACTTTTAACATTTGACCTTTAGGGATATTAGTGTTCACAGCTCGGGGATAATAGGAATTATAGTGTAATAACACTCATAGGCGTTTGATACAATTTAGAAGCCACTGTACTCTGCAACTTTATTTAATCCACATAAAACTGTAATGTAAATTTTAAACCTTCAAAAAAATAATTTATATATTTGTGAAAACCATGTAGCTCACTTTCTGTATATTTCCAAAACAAAATTACATCATCTATAAATCTACCTCTCATATCATGCCACCAGAAAGATAGCTGGGTTAAGTTTAGTGATTTTTTTGCCCCCTCTATGTCCAGCAAAAGGGTGATCATGGACTGCCTGCAGTACTGTGTATCGGACCTGTTTGGGGACTTTCTAGTAGAGATCCTGTCTGGAACTTAGATACAGAAGACGGGTAGCCTCAGTATGGATTTTGCTGTATTTCTGTATACCAGCCACAAGGTATGGAACCGTGTTGTCCTCAACCTACTTCACTCCTGGGGAGTTGTACAACCTGGAGAGGGCATCAGCTTTTCATGATGTGCATTCTAAACCTAAAAGTATCCCCTTGCTTGTCTGGGTCATAGACATCAGGCTTTACCAACATACTCTAGATTGTGAATGTGAACACAGTGATGGGATGAAGTGCCCCTTCCAATAGATGACGTAATTCCTGTAGTGTCATTATAGATAGGTTCTGCAGATGATTTGGGAAAAAAGTTACTTATGATGTCTTGGTCCACATGTCATCGGGACAACATCACTCCTACTGTGTACACCTCAAAATAAAGGGATATAGGATGCAGCATCATGAAGACTGGGAGTAGTAAACCTTTGCGTCAGGAAGTTGAGTGCCATCTGAGCACACATACGGTTTTTGCTTCTTGTTCAACACGGAGAGTGGACGGATGACTCTGGAGAAGCTGTTGATAAATCTGCAAAAGAAATTGGCAAAGCCTATGAATCTTTTGCTCTGCCTTGGTTGATGTGGGTACTGGGTACTGGTTGAATAGCATCAGCCTTTGTTGGGTGATTTTGGATCTTCCCTGGTGCAATTATTTTCCTAAGGAATTCCACCTTGGTGATCTTGAAAATGCACTTTTCTAATTTGGCCTATAGGTGAGACTGTTGCAAAAAGCACTTGAATCATGTCTTTTCGGTGTTGCAATAAGCAGTATAAAACAGACTCTGCCAAAGTGGCCTGCTGCAGCCTCCCAACTTTTAAAGCAACTAGCAACATAATACTCCTGGGGGCAGGGGTGATGGCCCCCACTACCTGTCTCCTGAATCTTGCTCCTGACTGTGAAAACAGCAAGATAGAAGTCTTCTTCCTTCTTGATGTGCCCGGGGCAGACACTCCTAGGCCTCCTGGGCCTAGAACTTATCATGATACTTGCTCTTTCCTGGGCCTTCATCTGCATCAACCACCCCTGCATTGGGCACCTACCCTAATGTAGAATCTCAATATTATGTTCTATTATGTTCTTCTCACAGGTAATAAAACTGAATGGCACAAGATTGATTTTTAAATATTTTCTGCAATTTTCAATGCTGTCAAAGCCATTGACTGCTGTTTAATACAAACCCCCCCCGGTTCCTTCGAGGAGTCTCATTCAAGGTCTACAGAAGCGTTGCTAGGTTTACCTCTGTGTTATGGAGAGGCAGTACACATGTTGATCCATATTAAAGGACTATTTGCTAAACAATAGGAGTGGTAATTATCCACTGCTAGAATGAACAAAGCTTCCACAACCTACTAACATCCCCTACAATATTAATAAAATGCAATAATAAACAAACAGCTACAAGTTCTGCATGAGGTTGTGTTAATTTATTTACATTTATGTTTTTAACAGTATTAAACTTTTGTGCTGTCTGTTTTTTTTCTATTTTAATCTTTTATCTCACCTCAGCAGCCCTCTCTCTGTGGGGGCAGGCAGGCAGGCAGGCTGCCTCTCTCCCTCTCCCTGCATGTAGAGTCACGTGACCAAGGGACCATAGTTGAGCAAGAGCCCTGAGTGTCTGAGAGGAGACCACTTAGGGTGACCACATTATTTTTTCTGCCATTCAGGTACACACTATGAAGCAGTTGAAATTACATAAACAGGTGTATATATATAAATATATATATATATATATATATATATATATATATATAAATACACTGATGCACACCGTCACATACACATAAAATAAATTTTTTATATATATATATATATCACATACACCTTGATTCACATACTATTACCGTATTTGCTCGATTATAAGACGAGGTTTTTTTCAGAGCAAATGCTCTGAAAAATACCCCTCGTCTTATAATCGGGGTCGTCTTCTAATCAGACCTCAAATAGAGGTCTGATTAGGAGACTAAGATCCAGATCCCCCGCACCGCTGCAGGGGACCTGGATCCTCCTGTCGTCGCCCCCCCCCCACACACACACTTACCGGTGCTTCCGGAGGTGAAGTTGGCAGCGGGGGTTTGTATGCGTCCGTCGCAAATACCTTCCCCGACTGTCAGAGATCAGAGTTCCAGAGTTCCTGATCTCTGACAGCCGGGGAAGGTATTTGCGACGGACGCATACAAACCCCCGCTGCCAACTCCACCTCCTTCCGGCTGCCGCGGAATGAGACGTCAACCCGCTGCCCCGGCAATACAGCAGGAAATTGGAAGCACCGGTAAGTAAGTAAGTAAGTGTGTGTGTGTGTGTGTGTGTGTGTGTGTGGCATTTCTGGAATGCCTTACACCCCTATATGCCACTCTGGCACTTAGGGGGTTAAAAGGCATATTATGGGGCAGAGTGGCATATAGGGAGGTATAAGGCATTTCAGGAGGCAGAGTGGCGTTAAGGGGGCATTTAATAGTGCACTCTGCCTCCTGAAATGCCTTATACCTCCCTATATGCCACTCTGCCCCATAATATGCCTTTTAACCCCCTAAATGCCAGAGTGGCATATAGGGGTATAAGGCATTTCTGGAGGCAGAGTGCTCTATATAATGCCTTTTAACTCCCTTAATGCCACTCTGCCTCCTGGAATGCCTTATACCTCCCTATATGCCACTCTGCCCCATAATATGCATTTTAACCCCCTAAATGCCAGAATGGGATATAGGGGTATAAGGCATTTCTGGAGGCAGAGTGGCACATAGGGGGTCAAAAGGCATACCATGGGGCACAGTGGCATATAGAGGGTTAAAAGGCATATCATGGGCCACAGTGCCATATTGGTGTGGCAAGCCTGGGGGCAGATGTGCGTAACTGGGGGACAGGTTGGAAAATACAAGAAATAAAAACAAAAAAAAAATATTTTTCTCAATCATAGCTTTTATTAAAAAAAATAGTTTACATGAATTAACATTTACTGGTAAAACTTTTTTCCTTTAGGGTCGTCTTATATTCAGGCTTTTTCTTTTTTTCCTAAGTTAATATTCAGATTTTGGGGGGTCGTCTTATAATCAGGGTCGTCTTATAATCGAGCAAATACGGTATATATTATTAAGAAGCCTTGGAAACCATGTTGATTTCAGATTTAATAATATACATAAACTCATTAGAGACATGAGTAGATGTTACCCCTCTAATACCAGGCATGAGTAGATTCAGAGAATTAACTCCTCTATTACTAGATATTACATACACAGTCACACAAACAAACAAACACAGTCACACAAACAAACACTGTGACAAACACATAGTCAAACACACCTGGTGCTGGCTGCAGCTTACTCTTGAGTTGGTGTGAAGGAGGAACTCAGCCTATCAGGAGAGGCTTCTGAACTCTCAGGCAATCAGGAGAGTTGAGAAGTCTCTCCTGATTGCCTGCAAGTTCAGAAGCCTCTCAGGCAATCAGGAGAGTTGAGAAGTCTCTCTTGATTGGCTGAGACCTCCTTCACTCAGACTCCTCATTGAGGCTGCCCGGGACTTAAAGTGCTCACCCTATGTAAGGGTCATTACTGCTACCTCATGCATGTGCCAACAGTTATACCCCTCCCTTCCCTGTTAGTCCACGGCCCCTTTCAATATTCTCCCTTGTCTCTTTCTCCCATCTTCATTCCCTCTTTTCTTCCTTGACTCTTGCTCTCCTCTCATTCTGTATTACAGCAAGGGCTCCAAAGCACTGGAACCAATAATTTAACCTGGTTGAGGCACTTAGTATAATCTTAGGCTATTGTGATTTTTTTTTGGTCAGTGATAGAACTGATAGTAAGCTTGTAAGAGCAGGACTCTCTTCTCCTTGTGATTTATTTACGTTTTAAAGATACTATAATTTTTTAATTGTCTTTGTTAAATATGTTTACTGTCTCTTGTTATAACAATGCTACATAATCTGCTGATACTGTATAAATGATTGTAATTTCGTGGATTTATTTTTAAGGAATCATTTATTTTTTCATTTTACACCCGCAACACCCATAGTATAAACTTTAACAGAGATTTATGCAGCTCAGTGTCTTATAAGTTGCATGTTCTTTCCGATTTACGCTATTAGAAAACAGAGAGCATTTCAACAGTAAACAATGAGCAGATTGTAAGAAAGCAATTTTTAAGGTTGGATAACTTGTTATACCTCTTTAAGCATTTTGGTCTTTTATAAATCCAGGCATCTCTAGTTAACTTTGATAGACAGCTCTGCTAACTGTTGATATAAAATATAAATCTTAGAACCATCTGTTTTAAAAAACAAATCTTATTACTGTTCCCAGATGACTGGTTTTACTTTGACTTCAATCAGACAGTTGATTTTAATGTGTTCCTCTGTGAGGCAGGTTAGACGCAGTAAGCTGTTTTTGGAAGGGGCAAAGCATCTCATTCCCTCGATGATGCGTACAATCAGAGACATCATTCTCAAATCTAATAAACAAGGTAGCTACAAGTCTTGCTGAATTAACAAAAGGACTAAAAGGAACATCTGTCAGACAGCCTGCTCCAGTGCTTTCTAACAAACGGAGAGGCATATGCTCAACTAAATTTGGAAAGGCACTTTTCCTTTGTCCCCTAAAAAGCTCAATAAATAAACATACTATGTATTAAAAAGTGTATGGTGTGGTTCTAGCAGTATGAGCATTGAAGCTGAATCTGACACGCAAGAAACATCATCAAGATTATAGGAAGCTGAATGTGATTTAACTTGACTATGGCAGGGTGAATCCTATTCGTCTAATGCTGGAGATAAGTGAAAGAAATTAAAAAAAATAAATCCATTTTCCTGTGCGAATTCCTGTCTTTTTATAGGAGAAAATTAACTTTGTACTTGATTCTCTATTAGGAGAGGGCCATTGGACATCATATTAATCACCATCAAGACATCCTGCATGCAGTCCATAATTGTCAGCGGAAGTCTTAGTAAGATAAGCCATCTGCTGTGTATGCCACTCCATTCTCTATGTGAACAAAAAACATTGAGACAATTTGGGATGACAGTGATAGAATCAAAGTACAAGCAGGAAAAATAAACATCTCCAGGATTTGAGCTCAGTGCAAACATTTGTAATAAAAAGTAATGTATCCTGACATCTATCCAAATTTGTATTTTTCTTTCTAAGCCTGCTGTATTCTTTGTTGATGCAGTTGTTGGTTTACTACATTTATACGTATTATAGTATGTGATGAGTTTCTAAAACCAAATTTACCATGTTAACCGAGTTTGAGCTGATGCTTATTGTTGTACTGGGTTACATTCCACTCCCTAATATCCCATGATCCCGAAGCACTGATGCCACCTAAGGAGCTCACAACAATTTCTAGCAATGTTGCGTCAAAGCCGTTAATGTTCCTAACCTAGGTTATATCTTTCTTACCCATATAAAGTAAGAAAGTCGTTTTTTGTGAAGACAGGGCTGTGGTGTCATGTAATTGCTAGTTTAAAAGGTGATTTCAGTAGAAACCACCGTTGCAATAATGAATTCCACAGCACTCAGGGATGCTATATGCCTTTAAGAAATGGAGCACTGGAATATGACATCTTATCCCAATGTGATGTATCTTAAAGGTGCACAGCGACTTTTAATAAAGTCTAAGAAGGCGGCTCAGCACAGCCTCCATAGTGTAAATAGTCAGGTTGGGGAGATCTCTCTTGTAACCTGCCCATTGTGTGGCCAGACATCGATCTGCCCCCTGGTTTTGAACTGGGGCTGTCACCCTAAGTGTGGACCTGGACTTTGATGATCTAGATACAACCATAGAATTTGACATGCCTGTTTAAATTATTAGTTTTGGGGTCTCCAGAACTGTACACAATACTCTAGGTGTGACCAGACCAGAGATCTATCAAGTAGCATACTCATCTCCCTCTAACTGGTACTAATGCCTCTCTCTATACAACCCACCACCCTGCTTGCTTTTCCTAGTGCTTTTTTGCATTGCCTGCTTACCTTTAATTCAACAGAAATAATTACTCCTAATTCCCTCTTTTCCAGACAGAGCAGTGTCCCAATGCTATATTCTGCCTCAGTATTTTTACGTCCCAAGTTATTTTTAATTTGCAGATGCCATACTTGCTACCATTCTGCGCATCTGTGAACAGTCAAATACACAAGGGGAAGTTTTACAGTTCTTATGTTGTGTTTAAGGTGTTTAAGGGATTTAAACAACTTTTTTTGTTCACTACAATTGTTCTGCATGAGGCTCACCATTTGACCTAATGATGATTGGCCTCATGGAGCTTGGTTTAGTTTTGTCAAGACTTAATATCGGTTACTTCAATAAAAAAACAAGTTGTGCCTGATCTGGCATCTGCTATTACAAAGTATACTTTTGATGTCCTAATTCACTTAGTTATTTCAACCTATTACCCACCAATGGTGTAATCCTTCATTGCTGGACAACAAAAGGCTAGCTAATGTCTGACAAATCTAAATGCATCTAATGTCGTTCCTTTTAAAAGTTATCAAAACATTCTATAAACGATAAAAAATATTTAACCAACTTTTGATTAGTATGCCTAGTATAATCTAGCATTTTCTATATTTCCACTTCTCACTTAGATCAGACTGCTTTGCTTATCGTTTTATCATTGTTACCAAATGAGCTGTGAGTTTTCTGCAAAAAGCAAATACAAAACATTTATACTGTTCATGTAGTTGCCATTGAGAGTTGCAGATAAGAGATTTCTTTAAGATTGCAAATAACAGTGCAGCTAGCTGATAAATTCTCAGTAAGCCTATTGCGCCAAGCGGCATGGAACAAAAACCTCATTTACTAAGACTAAAAATAATTTTCGCTTCTGACATGGCAAATGGAAATTGAAAATGCAGGAACTACTTCTCAACGTGATTCTTTTTTTATCAAGTTCGTTTGTGAGCTTAAAAAAATTCAGTATTTTGCTAGATATTATGCGTTTGTCTTCGTATTTGCTGCAAAATGCTGATAAAATGAAGTATTGACTTTTCTTAAAAAGTATGTAATTATACTCAATGGACTGATCTTCACAATTACTTAGATTATTCAACCAAAGCTGTAAAACATAAACTTTTTTTCTACAGGTCACTTGAAATAGTCAGGCCTAGGTAGCATAAACCTCAAAGTGCTTCCAAGCCTTCACTGAGGTCCAACCTGGCTGTGGTATGGTGGTGGTGTACACCAGCCACTTCACTGGGTATATGCTGGTAAGGCAGGATTTCTTTTTTATAAAGCCAACCAAGTAGCTGGGACTATATGGCACTTTCTATAGGACCTCCTACATATCCCTCTTGGGAGAAGATTTGGAATCTGATGATCCTTTGTGGCTCCACTGGAGTTTTCACCACACAATCTTCACTTTGATATGGAAGCACTTGCACTTCGCGAAAAGCTAGTAAAAAAAAACCTATTACCTAGTGCAAGGGTAGGCAATCTTTGGCTCTCCTGATGTTGTGGACTACATCTCCCATAGGAGAAATGTAGTTCACAACATCTGGAGAGCCGAAGATTGCCTACCCCTGACCTAGTGGAAGCTTCAGTCACATATGGAGCCGTTGTTAATAAGCTACTGTGACTAAGTATTGTGGTGTGTTTAATGGAAGATGTAAATTACTGACGCATACTGTGTAGCTCTGTTTTATATGAGTAATAAAACTCATACACAATTTGAAGGGGTAGATCCCAGATCTCTGCAGAAATTTGAGGCGGTTTCTTAAAAAATCTTACATGTAGGTCTTGTACCATCCACAGCTTCAAAAGTGTAGCCAAATATATGTACGCACGAAATGGTCAAGATCAGGGGCGTCCAACATGCGGCCCGCAGGCCAAATGTGGCCCGCGGCACCTTGAGGTGCGGCCCGCATGAGATCGGCAGCCAGGGCAACCGTGATCACAAGAGCCCTGCTACTTACCAAGCTGAACCCAGCAGAGTTCACGTGACATCACATGACTCTGCTGCAGTCCTGATTCCTCTGTGCAGTACAAGAGAACGCAGAGGTTAATAAATCTTTACCAATAATTCTAATTTTTCTCCAGCGAGCCTCAAGATATGTCTTGGGAAAAAAGAATTAAAGTTAGTGATTTCGTTACTGCTGATTCCATCAATTTCATTCAAATTCTAAACAAGCATTCATGATTTCACAGGAAGCAAATCTGTCAAGTTATTGTATGCAGTCTATGAGAAAACATACAATTTGTAGCATTAAAAAAATATTAAGGAGGGCTAAATTTTTAAGCAGCTCTGTAACTTTTCCCAAATCCTAAATTTTATAGTTCAGTAACCTAAAATAACCTGAAGCAATTACACTCACAGATCAAAATAAACTAAGTATACAGTATAAAAACCCATCTAATATGTATACCATTGGACAGGGAGTAAGAGTGATAACTTAAACACAATACATATTAAACGGCAAGCAGAATTCGGACGTTGATGCCACCTTCTGGACTCACATTTCACTTACACCAGCATTCCAAGGTTTAGGAATAGATTTTGAATTGCAGGACCACCACTAGCAACAACAGCACTACACCAATGGAAAGACACATCCGCCAGCATGCTATGGGACTGAATTTCTCCAAAAAGCCACTAAACCCCACCCCAATATTAGAAAAAAAACAAGAACTGATCCCACCGAGTAAGGAAGGAGACTGAGCCATAGCAGAGGCAGAGCAGGTGACAGGGCAGGCACATCTAACCACATGACTGAATTCCCCCTCCACTGTAATGGTACCCGGTGGCCACTGCTGTTTCTGTTGTCCAGCATCTCCAAGTCTACTAATTTCTGGTACCTGTTGGGAATGTCTAACTCAGTACCTTGGCATCTGCTTGTGTCATGCTGCACCAGGGCTGGATCACCCACTTTAATAATACATGCACATGGGCGTATAAGAAACATTTTTAAAACTATCTGTAAGTAAGCTGTGTAAGTACGATTGGTAGTTTTGTTCCTGTTTTGGCAAATAAAGATAATATTTTCTTACAAAATCTCCAGTTTCTACCCTTGGTTAGATCCTATACACCAGCCTAAACATTGGAAATTTTGATCTTAACACTGAAGAAACTGCCAGAGTTTAAAACTGGAAAGTTTTGCCCATGACAACACCTCCTAAGAATTGTCTCTCTTTAGCCATTTGAAATGTTACCACAACACATGCTAATTCTTCTTAGCCGTACAATAAAAAAATCAGTAACGAAAAATCTAGAAATCCCTGTCAATAGTGTGAAATAGTACGATGTCGTTTATCAATCTAAAACTCCACAATGCTTTGATTAATACAACTGAGTAGCTAAACTGTGATATTATAATATAAATTCAAAATCTTTCCATTATATCAGATATTGGGAGCAATATTATAGTGGTTATTCTCTTCTGTTAGTATAGCTTTTTTTGCTGTTGCAAACATGGTAGTTTAAGTAGACTATTCTACCTCCCCAGAATATAATGGGTGCCAAAATAACAGGCCAACAAATGAGAGCCTCAATTGCGGACTGAAGAGTTTAACGTTAAACCGCATTTATGTCATTCAGTTACGTCTGTCATATTATTTTGGAATATTAGAAATAAGTGGCACCTGCAAAGCATTGGGTTAAAGCTACGTAGATCTCTAAATTTGATGGATGCAGGTGCCACTTTGATTCAGCAGGATTAAAGAAGCAGTTTATTTTAAAGAAAAGTATAAGCAAAAATAGTTGGCTTTATATGCCATTATTTGTAAAGCTTTATAAAAAAATACCATTATATCTAAAGAGTTTCTTTAACTGGAACTCCATGGATGCTCACACGCCTGGTGTTTAGATGGCCATTCCTAACTGGCCAATGATGAGGTTTTTACGACAATAAAACACATTGTGTATAAATTAAATTAAATATCTTTCAAAAAGTACAAACCAGATAGATGTTTACTTATTATTTTCATGATTTGAATTGAGGGGCCCCTGAAAATCTAGAACTACCCCTGCATAAACTTACAAATATTTCTGTGAATGCATTCAGAAATGCTGGTGATAGTGATCATCCTGTAGCAAGTTAAATTCAGAATGGATTAAAATTATTTATATTATAAACCTAACGTTAACTTGACAATCTTAAAAATACTCACACTTACACAAAGGACGTTAAAATAATGATCGTGCCTGTCGAACACGGCATTACATTTACATCACATTTATATAGCGCCAGCAGATTCCGTAGTGCTGTAATTGGAAGGAGATGCTGAAGAAAAACATGGATCACAGCACTGTGTAATGTGAACATGCTGCTTTGTACCTGCTGCATTTATGGTACAACTAATATGCAGCAACCACTGGGGATGTACCTGTTTTTATTCATTAACCAACATTTTAAATAATACGATCATATGAATACATTTCAATGACACCTGTCAGGATGTGAAAATAATAATAAAACTATAATAAAATGATATACTTTTTTAAAAAATAAACATACAATGCTCCTACATGTCCCAGTGACCACCGCTATGTTCCCTTTTCTCTAGGGCTATACATATTTTAACATAGGTACAGTATGGCTTCATGAGGGTCCCTATTATATATATGTGGTGCACACAATTAAACAATAGTGCATATCGATCAGCCATGCTTTATTCCACAGGGTGATTAGCGCACAAGTTACACTAAGGAATGTACGTGTTTATTTTTTTTGATATTAAATAATTGAATATTCCTGCCAGTTTTCCTGTTTGTCGCATACAATTATCATTATACAGAATGCTTTCGCACAGTTAAAACAAAACATTTGATAAAAACATCTGAGAATATAGATGAAGTGGTGCAGCTTTTCAATGCTTCCTACCCTTTCATTCAATCAAGTCTTTTTTTTCTCATTCACACCTTGGAGAAATACATGTGTTTGACATGAAAAAATAGAGAGGTTTGTTACCGTGAAACCAATAGCTGTTGTTTTGCCTTATCTTCTAAATAATTGACAATGCCTCTTATTTACTTTTTTTGTCTTGGTGAAACACAGCCCAAAGCTTGATAGAACTGCGGCCTGTTCATATGTCCAGTAAATACAATAGGTCTAAATGTATTATGTAAAATTCATATTTAATAAGTTATATAATAAGAATTTCTGAAACAAAACTAAAAGTCATTTATAGTCAGGACAGAACAAGAAAAGAGAAATGTAACAGCATTCATGTCTATTAAGTGTTCACACCAAACACTGCCTGCAAAGGTTGTGGATGGATTGCTTTTGTAATTTCATTTTCATTCTTTATTCCGTAGCAAATTCCATGTTCAGTTGAGATGCTTCACTTCTAGTTTGAGCACTCCCGCATCAATTATATAGCTGTATATAAAAAAAAAATGTTGGCAAATTAGAAGAAATTTTATTGTAGCTTTTATAATGTTTGAAAGAAGTTGGACACACAAAAAATGGTATTATGGTGTCATCCGTGGTAATGTGTAATACATAATGGCATACCGTACATCATATATTGATTGTATGGGATAAAATCTGGAGTACAATCTGTCTGACACATATTAAAAAATCATTAGCTGTGTGGGTGATCATGTTAAGGAACACTTTGTGGCATATCTCAACAGGAGGCTTCTCGACATTGAAGTAGGAAACACTGCAATTGAAAAGGAATGCTTGGCCATTGTATGGGCTCTACTCAGGGGCGTAACTAGAAACCTCAGGGCCCCGGTGCGAGAATCTGTTAAGGGCCCCCCAAACCATCTACCCTCTCCCTCCCTACCCCCCTTCTCACGATCTACCGTCTCCCTCCCTACCCCCCTTCTCACGATCTACCCTCTCCCTCCCTACCCCCTTTTCACGATCTACCCTCTCCACCTCCCCTTCTCACGATCTACCCTATCCACCCCCCTTCTCACGATCTACCCTCTCCACCCTCCCTTCTCATGATCTACCCTCCCTACCCCCCTTCTCACGATCTATCCACTCCCTCCCTACCCCCTTTTGTAGGTCACTTACCTGTGGTGGGGACGCGAGGCCTCTGTCTCGCTGAGCACGGCTTCACTGATGAGCGCCGGCATATGACCCAAGACAGACGCCTCACGCTCCCCACACTGCAGTGTGGGCAGCGCTGAGGCCGGCGGCGGCAGCAGCGTTGAGCAGAGGAGTCTTGGAATTCTGTCAGTCAGGGGGGCCCAAGAGGTGCCGAGCGTTCGTTTTCAGCAACCGCTCGGCACACCCCCTGGGCCCCCCTGACTGGCAGAACGCCAGGGCCCGGTTGCAGTCGCGACCCCTGCGACCCCGGTAGTTCCGCCACTGGCTCTACTGTTATAACATTATCTCTTTGGAGTTTACAATAATCACATATCACAACCCCTTAACATGGCTAAACTGTGTGGCAGGGGGATTTGGACAATTGTTGTGCTGGAGCTTGGCACTACACTCCTATGATTTCACTAATCAATACTGAAACAAACTAACTTATGGTAACACAGATGGCCTGTCTAGGCAAGAAGACGTCTAACACTTGCCTACTGTGGTACAGACTCCAGTTGCCTTTTCCTGGTGGATGAGAAATGTCATGAGGTAGGATAAGTATATCTATATTGTTTATGTGAATGAACTGACATGATGGCATCACGCAGATTTGTTGGCTGCACATCCATGATGCAAATCTCCCGTTCCAAAGGTGACTGTGGAGGCCATTGGAGTACATTGAACTCATTTTGAGTTTGAGATGATGTGAGCTTTGTTACATGGTGCATTACCCTGCTGGAAGTAGCCATCAGAAGATAGGTACACTGTGGTCATAAAGGGATGGACATGGTCGGCAACAATACTCAGGTAGGCTGTCGCGTTTAAAAGATGCTTAATTGGTACTAAGGGGCCCAAAGTGTGCCAAGAAAATGTCCCCCACACCATTACACCACCACCACCAGCCCGAACCATTGATACAAGGCAGGATGGATCCATGCTTTCATGTTGTTTATGCCAAAGTCTGACCAGGTCACCTGAATGTAGCAGCTGTAACTTAGACTAATACCAGGTAATGTTCTTCCAGTCTTCCATTGTCCAATTTTGGTGAACCTGTGAGAATTGTAGCCTCAGTTTCCTGTTCTTAGCTGACAGGAGTGGCACCCGGTGTGCTCTTCGGTAACCCATCTGCTTCAAGGTTCGACGTGTTGTGCTTCAGAGATGGTATTCTGCATACCCTGGTTTGAGTTACTGTTACCTTTCTGTCATCTTAAACCAGTCTGCTTATTCTCCTCTGACATCAACAAGGAATTTTCACCACACAACTGACGCTCACTGGATATTTTTCTTTTTTTCTGACCATTCTCTGTAAACCCTAGAGATGGTTTTGTGTGAAAATTCCAGTAGATCAGCAGTTTCCAAAATACTCAGACTAGCCTGTCGAGCACCATCAATCATGCCACGTTCAAAGTCACTTACATCCCCTTTCTTCCCCATTCTGATGCTCGGTTTGAACTTCAGTAAATTGTCTTGACCATGTCTATATGCCTAAATACATTAAGTTGCTGCCATGTGATTGGCTGATTAGCTATTTGTGTTAACAAGCAATTGAACAAGTGTACCTAATAAAGTGGCCAGTGAGTGTATATACACATACAACATTGGCATGTCTAAAAACAATCCTGCTCTGAAGTACAGTGGTAGGATTATATTTATTTATATTTATACATTTTTCCACACCATAAACATGTAGAATCCATAGTTTAAAAAAAAAATCACAAAAAAGCATATCTGGAAAGAATGGGCTGTTTGTTTTTCTCATGATCTACTTAAATGAATCACGCTATCCCACATATTCTTTGGTTTGCAATAATAAAAAAAAAACAGTAATGCATTGTCGGAAAAAGCCATAGTTTTGTTTTATGTTCTTTTCTCCTAGTCCATAATTCAGATTCACTGGAAGTTCATGAGCAAAAACATTAAATAAAAGATGGGCTACACTAGAAAGATATAAAACAAACATTATGAAAATCAAAGAAAACACAAGAAGTACTGTACTTTTACTAACCAAGAATACATTTCAGCTAATGTATTGCAAATTCACTTTGTATTCCTAGCTGAGTAATGGCAGAAAAAAAGTCATCAAATGTTCTAAGAAGCCTATTTACTACTTGTGATATAAGAATTAATAGAATCCTTGGTTTAATCAGTATTGTTTCGCTTTGCTGTGAAATGAATCTGTAGGAATGGATTTAGTGTGGGTCGGCTTAAGCTTTCTTTATTGTAAAACATCAAGCAAATACAAATACTAATTACACGATGTAATTACCATTTCTGTAACATGTAACATTTGCTGCCAGCTTTTGAATTCTTTGTTTGGAAATTTGTGCACAGCACTGAAATAAACCACTGTGTACTTAAAATTGGTTTCGAGTACACGCCATTAATGTTGGGAAAACTCTAGTGAGATTGCATCTAGGTCCTTCATTTGTCAAGGGAGCTAGATCACTTGAGTATTATGCCTGATGCTCTCCAGTCAAACTATCATAATTATTTTGAGATGTGCTAAATAAATAGTTTGTATTGCATTTATATTTTGTATGTCTATATATTTTTTTACAAATGAAAAAACTTTAGCCTTTTTTGTAAATTCCTTAATTTTACAATCATTTTATATTTTTATTGGTAGGGCTTTAACTCACCAAAAATCCCATAACAAAATTAACTGTTTAATCAAAGTTTGTGAAATTCACGATTTTTGCTTGGAACAGTGACTTGTGACACAGACACTGATAGGCTGTTGCCATGGAAACTAAGAAGCTTTTCTTAAAGTTGTGCTTTTTTAGAGGGCAACTATGCCCCCTATAATTAAATGTTAAAATCTAAAAAAATAAGTAAAATGAATAAAAGAAAAACAGGGTGTGCCCTAGACCCTCTATTAGCCAATAGGCAGCCTATGGGAGGCACAGAGCCCATCTTGTGCTTCTCACAATGTACAGCATTTCAAACTTGGTAGGATGGGGGTTAAAAGCAAAAATAACATCAGAGGGCAGAAAACCCATCCATGCCTATCTATTCCTACATCTTTCACCCATTTGGATAAAAGGAATTGACATCTGACCAATAAAAAAAATGTGGGTGTAGGGTTTTTTCTTATTTGTATTACGTGTGTAAACTTAATTGATTTTGTTTGCAGATAGGGGGTGGGTGGTTGTGCCCTAATGTCTAATCTCATGCAAGACAGCAGGGATCAGGCAGTTGTTTCACTATGCCAGCAGGCTGAGCTAACTTCTCTTTATTTAGTTATTTAATTTTTTTTTCTGAGGCTCTTCATTTTACGTAAACAGAGCATCGGGTTTAATAAGGAATTGCATGATGAATGGCACCAGGAACTGGCAGGTAGAAGTATGCACAGAAGCACACATCACTTCTTTCTTCATGAAGCTCCATGCTGGCATTATAGACTTTTTTCATGACGGTATGGAACATCATAAAGATGGTTCATATAAGACAAAGACAAAGTGAGTGAACACAAAGAGTCATTTAAAACCTGTATCATCCATGTGAAAAAGTAATTCCTCCCCCAAAATGAAAAACTGGTTATTACGCGGGTCATGTTTGACTAATATTATAAATAATTTGCTGATCTGAAACAATCTGAACGATCTGAAAAATAGAAGAAGTCTGGATGGGGCAAATACTATTTCACAAGACTGTATAACAAATACAATGCAATCATAAGCAACAATACCAGCCCAACATAAAATCAAACCCCAATGATAACCCATCCAAACCAGATCTATTTCCTTCCCTAAAGGAATCAGCAAACCTGGATAAGAAATACCCAGAAGAAGTGGTGCACTTTATGGAGCTCAAAGTGATGGGAGTAGCATTAGCCCTTTTTGTGTTTAACCCCTTTGTGACCATATGGACATACCAGTACGTCCTTAAAATCCGTGCCTAGATGCCCATTAGGACTTACTGGTACATCCTGATTTAGTTTGGCAGCAGCAATGACATTTCCCTGTGCTACATGGGAGATCAGTCTGTCTTTTGACAGCCTGCACTTCCCTCTGTCAGCAGAATGGCTTCCTGTTGACTGATCTTGTGTAACAGTGCTTGTGTGAGTTCTGGTATGCCATTATATAAGAAATACTTATTGCTGATAATATCTAGCTGTGGTCTTTCATGAATCTCACTGCTGCTTTGCTGGGGGGAAGACTCTTGTCACTTTGCTCAGGCTGAGACTGGATCCTGTCTTTCTAACTAGTGTTGCACTCCTTCTGAATTGCTGGCACAAACAGGGTCAATCTCCATTTCTTCAGGTTTCTCGCTATTGTCTACAAATCTTTCTCTGGGAGAGATTTACACTCAGGCTCTACAGCAGACATTATAGTCTGGTTTAATTAAAACAGAACCAAGAGTCTCACTCTCCACAGCCCTAGTTTCGTCCTATAAAGCTTGGTAAGACATCCAATTACTTTGCTAGCTAGTCCCTGAGCATGTTGGAAGTTGTAGTCTCTGGGGGTTACAAACTTTTTATTTAATTCTTATGCCCTTGCCTTAAACTTAGTTATATTTGCATTTTGTTAAAATGTGTCTGGGGACTTCTTTTTTTCTTTTACATAATTTTTATATTTACATAAACTTTCATCATGGGGGTTACTATATTTTTAAAATTGCAGACCAATCACAAACAGCTCGTATATTAGTGAATGCATGAGTTGTTTTTTTTGTTGTATTTTGAGTGCTACTAATTATTAATCTGGCCATACTAACCATTATTCTTGATTTTTAATGAATTTTCTTGAAACATCAGGGTCGGAAAGCTTGTTAAAGCTACCTAAGGTTGTGACTATGTGTTTATGTTTATATGGGTAATCAAAGTGTTGTAAAAAAAATGTATAGGACATTTAGAAGGGCATATGTAGCATATACAGAAAGGGGTGAGCTTGCACATTTTGGAAAAATACTTGGTCCCTGTGTTCCTGTACATACACACACACTCCTTCCAGTTCACTTTAGTTACACCCACTCAATCCCTCATGCACACTCAAATATACAATCGTATATCAGTTATGTTGTGAGACACATCTGTTGAAAACTGTCGTGCTTCAACTGCGGGGTCATGATCCTACTGAGCTCCTGCTTCCCACCATGTGCCAGCCCGATTTATAGTAGCACAGGGGTATAGTTGCTTAGCGCTAAGCATAAACATTATACACCAGAGTGTATTTTACCCCAGGTTCTAAGATAATTAGATGTTATACCTTTCGTAAATGTAGCCATGTTACATTATGTTCATTTTTAGAGAAAATGTTTTGCAAGTTGAACGTTTCAAAATCTGCCTTTATCCAATTAGCTGTTGTATTATTTTGATAAATAGCTGTCTTTGGTCTATTATAGATTTTCTGCAGTAACAGGAGCATAAGGCCAAATGTCAGCACTGTAAAACCCCTGTGGCACTAAGTGATCCATTACTTAATGAATCTTGATTTGGTGCCTGCCAGCAATATTTTGGTATCTCCTAGAAAGTGCAAAGAAAATAAGCGTATTATCCTAACTGCTAACATTAATGCGGTTGTCAGAAAATCTGGAATATCTGTCAAGCTGAGTTTTAGAGAAAGTTGCCCTCTGAGCTCAGTTTACATTGAAAGTTGAACCTCGATGAAGGAGCATCAATAGACCTCTTTGCTGGAGAAGTATCTGCTCACTTAAACTTTTCTTTAAGAAGATGAAGAGTTTTGGATAGTCTGTGACATACTTCTTTAGTTGCAGGAACATTCACTGGTTCTGAGGCAGGGCCAGACTGGGAAATAATGAAACACCAGCACCATATTTCATGCCTTTTTTGGACACAGTACACGTTGGGTTGTGGCCCCAATATTTTTCTATAGCATAGGGACACACCCAAAGTATAGTTGAAAAAACACATTAGTCTTAAACAAGATACAGTACATATGAAAACACATAGTTCCTGATATCACTGTGGCCCATGACATCATGTAATGGGCTGGGAAAAAATTAAAGAGCACTGGTTTAGTTCATATAATATGCAAAAAACTCTTGCGTAAAAAATACTGAGAACAAAGCTATTTAAAATAGAGGAATTACTTTGATGATAAGTAATAAACATTGCAAATAAGCTTGTAGCATTACAAAAAAATATAGAGCTGTAAGGAGGGTGTGTGTGAGCTGCATGGATTATCAGTGACTGTGCATAACTGCGTATGTATGCAAGGGTATGGTTTTTTGATTGTATGTTTACAGTAAGTGTATAGTGTGTGTGCGTACATGTATGTTGAAGTGTATGGAGTTAGAGGGGCTATGTGTATATACATATGTATCTATAAGTATATTGTGTTAAAGGGGCTGTGCGTGTGTATGTATCCATAAGTATACGGTGTTACAGTGGCTGTGTCTGTATGTTTGTGTAATTGTATGTATATGTTGCAAGAGTGTGTGTATTCATGTATGTGTAACATTAATAGTTGGTACAGTATATGTAAATGTATGTATGCTTATGGTGTTAGAAAGGCTGTATGTATGAATGTATGTATGTGTTAGAGTAGAGCTGCTCCTGACCATCATCATACACACATCATGATGATTCATTCTAATACCCAACTACAATCATTGTCGCCAAACCACCATTGTCCCCAATGTCAGGGTTCCACCCTGCCAGCCTGGAGTATGCAATAATTATTCACTGTCATTGTCTACCTACCGTCACTAGTGGCCACCCTTCCCTCTTAGGAGCACCCCTTTCTAATTACTTGGGACAGCTGAGCAACGTTACTTGAGTTTAACACTGCCTTTTTATACCTGCTCTGCGCTTCAGTCTGGGCCTTTGCATTACAGTTCATCTGCCTTGGATTCCGATTTGGCAATGATACCCTCCTTCTGGTTCTGACCCAGCCTGCCTGACTACGTCTGGCAGGCTTCCAAGCCGTGTGCCCTGCCTGATGGCTTCCAAGCTGTGTACCCTGCCACTCTGGTTTCCCCCGTCCTCGCTACAGTTCCCCTTTATTCTTTGATTCCAGTCCCGCTTTTCTGTCTGTTGTGTGCCTGTCTGTACCTACCTACCAGTCATGATGCATCAAGGGGTACAGACATAGACCCTGGTATCCCCTGCAACTGGGCCCTTATCCGACCTGCTGGCCCGGGTCCTGACACCCAATCACCATATTGGACCACAATCATCTTACTCCATCTTATTGCTCTCTAAAATAACTCTAATCATAATCTCTATACCCATCCTTTATTTTCTCATCATCTTAATACCCTTCCCTTTAGCATGCCCCCTTCATAGTCAAACAATATTCAACAATAATTTTCATTAATTCATACAATTTAAGACAGAAGCATAACTAGAAAACACGTGGCCCTGACTTCACAAGCAACATATCCCATAATGCCACCCTTGCCCACAAACAGCTTTCCAGTGCCATCTTTGTCTCCAAACAGTGTGTCAGTGTTCCAAACAGCTTTCCAGTGCCATCTTTGCAACCAAACATTCTGCATCTTATTTTAGCCCCCAAACAGCATGTTTCTGCCATCTTTGCTCCCAGTTTGTCAGTGTCCCTAAACAGCTCGTATATGCCATCTTTGTCCCCAAACATCCTGTCAGTGCCATAAACAGATTGCCTTGCCATATTTGCAACCTAACAGCTTGTCAGTTCCGTTCAAACAGCCTGATTGTTCCATCTTTGCTAAACAGCTTGTAAGTCCACCCAAACCGCCTGCATGTGCCACCTTTGCCCAAAACACTTACACACCCATTTTAACACACAAACTCATCCATGCTCACAAACACCTACACATGTACGCATACACATTTCTCAATGCTTTTGACTTGATAAAGCTCATCTATTATTTTAAATACTGTTAGTCCAATAAAAAGGTATTACAAGATTCTGTTTGCTTATATACTTAAGCGCAATATAGAAATACAACACCTACACGTTTTGTTTTTTGTTTTTGTTATAAGGCACAAATCTAAATATGCCCAGAAACGTTAAACTATTTCACATGGGTCTATATCTTATTTGAGGCTGGTAAGCAGCCCACTCGTTCAAGGTACCCCCACAAAAGATGCATATTGGTTAATAGCAGAAAAACTCAAGGTTTTTGGATAGGACACTTGTTGTAGCCATTTTTTCTACCCATCCTATTAATCTATGTGATTCTTCCTAAACACTTTTGTGTTGCTTAAGATCTTTTGTACAGATTATGTCCAACTACAGATAAATCTGCAAAGATGTATTTAGTTATTTCTTCAGATTTTTAATCTTGTAACGTTTTTTTGGGAACTACAGGGCAAAGATCAGAACATTTCCACTGCAGTCTGACAATCGCTTAGGATTTTTGTGCTGGTTATCAGCCAATTAAAATGTTTTTTTAAAGACTTGGTGAATTTCTAGCATAGCGTATCAGCCTTTGATGCACTGGCACTGAAGTGGTTACATTTAATCAATAACAATGCAACTCATGTCTGCCACAGAGTGCAAATATGCCTCCATGACTTATGTGGGATTTTTGTGGACAAATTATTCCAACATGCGTCTTCCCTAAATAGATTTCACTCAAGTATTGTGTGTGATGGATATTTACGTGATGTAAGCGGTTCTGGTCAGCAGATGTGATGTTACCCCCAGTGGCTTATCTATCAGCCCTCTAAAATCTCATTTAAAGCTCAACAGGGCAGAAAGGTTATATAACACGATGGATACAAGATGAGAGAATCATAACCTTTTTAACTACAATGTCTTGCTGTTCGAACAAACGAAAAGAGACAGAATTCTACACATTGATTTTACAAGGGTCAAAAGGCTACGAACATTTTCAACAGATTGCCCGGCAAGATTATACCTGGATTTGAAGAAGATGATTGCCCGGTAAGGAAGATGTAATCCAAACATTGTCTATCCTGAGCACCAGAAAGTAATAAGGAGAGAAAAGCCATAAATGGACCCAGGAAACGTCTCTGTTTCACTGTAACCACAATATATTTTTTTCAAATAAAAAAACTACCTGATTTTAAAACACGAAAGGCAACAATTGAGATACACGTGCATGGTTATTTAGTTTATGTGTTTATCAATAAGTAAATAAATGCATTCGTCAAACTCTAAGAAACAGAATGGTCCGTAAAAGTACACAGCGTAGCCCACCCCAAGCATCAGACAGAACTCAAGTTGATTTGGAAACACAGGGGTATTTAAACAGTACAAGGGGATAATTTACATACAATAGACACAACAAACCACATAAAGTTTTTCATCAGGTCTTCCTTTGCACAAGGCTCAGTATTTTCACTCAGCCCACCTCAGCCCAGTAGGGGGGTCGCTATTGTAGTCTGTGGGGAGGATGGTAAACAGGGGCCTTTCCCTGACTTCTGGCTGAAACCTGCTAGATATCAGATCCAGGTGCAAATACTGGCCATTGAGGTCTCTGTCCTGCAACTACTGACCCGATGGAGAGTAACACCACACGTAAAACTCCCTCCCAAAAGGCAGATGCCCCAAATCTGTCCAAGCTACCAAGAGTCACTTGTCCCCCACAGGTATATCTGGGGGGCAGATGTGCATAACTGGGGCATAACTGGGGCAGTAGGTTGGCAAATAAAAGGAAATAAAAGGAAATAAAAACAAGAAATTATAGTTTTTATGAAATATGAAAATTTTTTTACATGTGAATTAATATTACTTGTAAAACATTTTTCCTATAGGGTAATCTTATAATTATCAAATTTTTGGGGGGTCATCTTATAATCGAGCAAATATGGTAGTAATAATAAAAAACTATTATTTAATTAATTGTATATGAGCAATAAGCATCAATCTCAGCTAAACTGATTGTCTTGCAACTCGCATCAGTCTGTAACTGCTGCTACTTAGTTAAAATAGGGTCAGCAGACATATATATCTAATGCTTCTTCCTTCCCCTTGTAAATGCTGTTTGGTCAGAGTAAAACAACTAAGGAAAACCTCCCATAGGGTGGTGGACCCATCAATCACAGCCATAACATCAATGAGACCACCTCTCTGGTTTTTTTTTGGTCATTTATTCTATATAACCCATTGGGGTGAGGGTGAGTTACATTTATATTTACTTCTGTCGCTCCGCTCACTGTTGGTGGGTTACACATGGACAATTGTATCTTTGTAAACTATCAACATATTTCAAAATATTTTTATATTAAATATATATATATATATATATATACATACACATACACATATACATATGTATACCAATACATTTTTAATAAGCAATTGATTTTCAGATGTCAGGTCCACATGAATAATGCTATTCCTGGTAGAAATATTCATACAGAGGTCCAGTCAACAGCCTAACATAACTTTATGGATGTACAAACTCATGTTAGAGACAGTTTGGACATATTTCCTTAACTTTTAATCATTGCTGATACCAAAATAGAACATGGATTTGGTTTCCATTGTTTTACTGTTTTCCACTGACAGATTCTTGGCTGTGACTGGAAAATAAATTGGGATAAAAATAAAAATTAGAAGCTGGCAGCAACAATTGAGCCCCGTACCTGTAGGAGATGATTTCTTGTTATTAAGCCTGGGCAGCATTTAAAGTCAGAGAAGATGGTAGTATAACCACCTTTGGCTCTTAGAAAAAATATAGTTTGCTTTGTGAGCTATAGTTGATAAAATAACAGAAGCGTACGATAAATTATTAATATATTTTGCAGGAATGTGTAATTTCATAAATGTGTGATGAGGGTTTTAATAATAATAATAAATAAATAAATAAAATAGAAATTTTACATAAAAAGGGGTTACTATGCGGTACTACACCATGCAGAAATTGTATGAAGATGTGAGTGGACCCATGTGTAAAACCACTGTTGGGTGCCCTGTTACCCATATAAAATGTGGTAAGTATGTATGTGAAGTCACCCACAAAATACAAGCAAGTTGTTCCTGCACATTAGGATGCACATACATGTCCCTTACAAAAAACTACTGCAGTTTTTTCTGAAGTAATACTGCAGTTTTTTGGACATGAAAAAACTGCAATACTGCACTTTTACTGCATATTTACTGCACTTTTACTGCATTTGTACTTCACTGTACTGCAGTTTTACTGCAGTTATTTTTGTAAAGAAGTACAAATGCAATAAAGCTGCAGTACATTGAAGTACAACTGTAGGTTTGCAATAGAAAAAAGTGCGGTAAATGTGCAGTAATACTGCAGTAAAAGTGCAGTAAATGTGCAGTAATACTGCAGTAAAAGTGCAGTAAATGTGCAGTAATACTGCAGTAAAAGTGCAGTATTGCAGTTTTTTCATGTCCAAAAAACTGCAGTATTACTTCAGAAAAAACTGCATTAATTTTTCGTAAGACCAGTTTGCCATTGTCCTGTCAATCTAAAAAAAAGAAAGGCCCACACAAACATTTGTTCAAATCTATGTAAGATAGCGTGGTGAATAAAAATGGTTACATGGTAAACTTATAAGATGGGGATGCAAAAAGTTATTACCACAGTGCAATGTTTCTATTTAGCAATTACTATTTAAACATATTCATTGGAAACCTGCTCCCATACCCACATTAATCATAATAAGTGTCAAGAGGGGGTCAATTTAGGAAAAGTCAATATTTTAGAAAAAAATATGTCTGAGAGGAATAGTTGAATTTATTTATTTTTCCAAATTTAAAATATGAATCAGTCAATAATGGTCAATTCTCTATAAAAGGTTACCTGCTTTTTTGCTTTCCTGAAACCATCTTTTTAAACTTCATTGAATCTTCACAGGAAGATTAAATGATAAAGCCTGAGCAGATGGTAAGGAAGTCGAGAAGGATAAACAGATTGGATGGAAAGATAGGAAATATTTTTCCAGTGCATTAGGTGATCCTAATGGGATATGTTAGACTTCAGTATGTCTGATGTAATTATTTCCTGAGACATTTCTAAGCAGGTCATTGTGCAGCAGTGAATATTGATAAGAATGTTTCTCCTGGCTGCTTGTACAGAATGTACTGTATTAAAAATACTAATTAAATATTATGTATTAATCTCAATTTTATTTCCCCTAATGAATGTTCCCAGTGAAATTAACATGTCTGGTATCCTTGATTTATAATTATTTACCACAGAGATATATTAAAAGCAGTTACAAATTGCATATTCGAGTATTTGTCAAACATCCAAGTAACACATGAAAACATAGTATTCTAGTTGTCTGTGACCCAATGACCATTTTGAGTTTATAAAATATGGGGCAAGTTTTAACATTTATTGGATTAGACATCACTCTGCAAATAGAACAGTATTTCATTAAAAAGGGACTGCATTCATTAAAAATTTCAAAATCTTTTAAAAAATCTATTAAAAAGTTTATCTATCTTTTCTGTGTTTGTTTTCACTCAACTTTTTCCTCGCATGCCCTTGCATGATACTCTCAAAATTGAATTTAGAGACATTTGCCTGTACTCACAAACAACTTTTAATCAGGACTATGGGGTGCTTGTTAAAGGTAAACCATGTGAGTTAATCATGGATGCTCTATTTAAAAAAATCCTACATCATATATAGTCTTAATAATCATGACAGGTATAGGTTTCTTATTAATCCAGTATGTGTTGGTAGTGTGATTTAAATCAAGATCAAGCTGCTATCCACAAGCTAACAAAAACAAATACAAACTACATGATACATTATACAGTTAGAATACATACCCCACCACCACCGCCGTTTAATCCCACTCTCCTGTTTTGAGTCTTGGAAGGAAATGCTGAGGATAGACAAGAAATACTTACTTTCCAAAAGGTGCCCTGCCATTGATGCCGATATGGGGAAAATTCACACCAGAAACTTGATTTTTTAGAAGTGGAGTTTTTTTATATTGTTGTTTTCTGGTGTCAGATACACATTGGTTATATATCTCAGTGGTTTGCATAGCAATATGTAACAAGGTTTCATTACATAGATTAATTACACCACATTTGTTCCTTCCAAAAACATACTGCATGCATGAGAACTACAATCAAACAGTTGATCACTGCAGATATTTTCCCCTTCAATCACTGTACAGTGTAGCACTCCATAGAACAAGTTTCTGTTGCATGAAAATGATCTGAATAATTGTATAATTTTGAAGATGCCTGGTCTAAAATATTCATTACAATAATTGCATTGTACCACTTTTAAACTGTTTCAATTTGTTGGTATCATTACGTGTCAAATTCCCAGTGGACCAGGGGGAAATAGGGCTGCATACTTACTGATCATAGTGAACCTGCATTGCCTGCCCTGACCACTGGACCATCTGTTGAGGTGTGTGCCCTATTCTCTGTCTGTCTGTCAGGGCCTAAGGCTGTACGCTCCTGCCTCACACTCCGGGCAATATATATATATATATATATATATATATATATATGTAATTTTTATTTATATAGCACTAATCAATTTACCACACATGCTCATGTCACATCAGCTACTGAAGCAGAAGGGAGCTTTGCCACAGGGACTCTCATATGCACTACTCAGAATGGGGCTGCTAACCAGTTTGCCCAGTGGAAGTAATGGTGCTACATTATTATATAACATTTTAACTTACAGAAACAAAACATAATGAGGTCCCTGGTTAAACAAGCTTAGATCATGACAGGTCATAACAGTTATGAAAAATAATTAAGTTCTATATTTCAACTTAATCACCTTCCAGGGCTCTTATTGTGACAAGAATAGGTTTATTATAAAACAAAGAAACAACTGTAGCTATGATACAGCCAAATAAAACGATTTAAGAAAAAATATGAGAAGAAAAGCAAGTCCAAAAATAGAAAATAGTACCATCAAATTATTTCCATGCAAAAAGAGTGATCATGATGATGCTCATAATCTACTCAACATGTTTTTTATAAAAATGTATCATAATTATTACGTACCTGTGAGTATTCATCACTGTTTATCTAGGATCTCACACCTAAAGCACAACACCCAAACGAACTTCAACTTTACAAGATACCAAGAAGTCCCACAAAGATATGAACATTATTGAAAGATGTGAATAATGGTACGGAGTCTTATCATCGCCAGTGTCCATCAGCACGTCTTGCAAACAAGGCTACCATCACGGTGGTACTTCCGATACACCTAATAGAGCAGGGAGGTTGAGCCTCCCTACTTGGCCTCAATAAAGCACCCAGCGTGGGTCACAAAACATGCATTACTTAACCCCCATGGAAAGGAGTAGCTCCACCAACCCGTCCCATAGATGGAATTTCCCGGCACATATCATGTGAGGACTTTGAGGGAACAGAAGATCTACCAAGCTTACCCCCTTCTTAGACAACAAAGGTAGGTTGCGTGTCTGTGTAAGTATACTACTGTATGTGTGTGTGTATGTAAGTACATGTGTTGGATGTAAGACATGGTTGGATGGGTTTTGTGTGGAAGAACTTGACTGGCCTACACAGAGCCCTGACCTCAACCCCATCGAACATCTTTGGGATGAACTGGAATGTAGAGAGATAAGACAGGAGGGTTTTCTAGTAGCCATCTTAAAGATCCAGTAAAACTCTTATTACTTGAGTATATAACCACCTCCAGGGGGACTAAAACCATGTTCTATTCCTTAAAACATAAAATATTTAAGGTCACCACTGTTGCTCAATGTGAGAAGAGAGTACCTTCAGTTTAACACTACGATCCTCCCTGATGCATTGTGCGACCCGCGTATTGTGCACCACATGTATCACAGGTAATAAAATAAATAACATTTCATGAAGCACAATTTATATCTTAGTTAATATTGAAGGCACATGTATTCAATGTAGATATGAAATGGTTTGTTAAATTTACAAAAGGACAGCATTTGCATTTCTTACACCCACATGAAAACATACCTACAGTCTGAAGCCACGTTGTAAAGGAAGTAAGAGACTCTATATTACTTTTTATTGGCATAAATAATCATCAACAATCTTATTATAAATACCACTTTTAGATGCATCCGTACAATAGTTTTGATCTTATTAAATTCTATACTATATGCTGTAGAAAAACAGGATATGTTCAGTAAGACGTAGAATGGTAATTTGAGTTAAGGGTTAACTCCCTTTTTAAAGCAATTTTAAAGCAATCGCACTTTTGTGATGAGACCTGACAAGTTAATTCATCGACGAATTGCTTCCATTTTTCAACTTGAATCAACTTGACTGTCATGCAGTTGTAGTGTATACAAGTCAAATGTTAACTTATGTGAGCGTAAATACAACTATGAATATGTGAGCTAGACTTTAATCCAATTTGTATGAGTTTTCTGCTGTAAACTCACATTTTCTGCCAACTCACGCGTACAAGCTATCAAGTGAATAGACCTCCCATTTCAAATATTACTGCAGTCTTTTCTTTCTTGGCTAGGAAGATTAAATGGATAATTCATTAATCGGTTCCACCAACTGTACCTACATGTACCTACACTGTACATGTGATGCAGCTCTGTGTTTTTTCCAAGTCTGGAAAAAACACTTTTACAGAATTGATTGTGTAGTAACAAAAATAATACAGAACGCATGCCAATAAAAGTTGCAATCAGTCAGAAGGTGCGGGGTGCCAGCTGTATTCATGCTTTTAACGTTACATTATTTATCATTAGTCTGCAAGCTGATTCATATGTATCAGTCATTATCAGTTAACACAGATTATAACTGCTCGACAGATGTTAGTTACAGAGTTCAGATTCTCCAAACGCAACAATTTAACATAAGATAATTAGCAGAGATTAACCGTTTGCACAGTGGCCCTGTTCACACAACATGGAATATGCTGAGCATATTGTTACTAGAAAAAATCCCCACGCCCTAGGATAATGTGTACAATACAACCAATCTAGGCAGCTCTTGAGAATGCTTCATAAAATAATCTAGACCTTCAAGGTACTTTGTTTTTAAAACTGAGAGTGGTAAAGTACACTATATGACCAAAAGTATGTGAACACCCCAGTTTTTAATTATTGAGTTTAGGTATTTTAGCCACACTCATTGCTAACAGGTATATAACATCAAGCACATAGCCAATCCATCTTCCAAAGACAAACCCTGGCAGCTAAAGAGCTCATTCACTTTAAATGTGGCAAGATCAGGTCCCAGGTTTTAGGAAACAAGATCTGGCATGCAACTGTAAAGCATTGCATTTAAAAAAATAGTTTTATTAAGAACTACTATTGCTCTAAGAGGATTTTCAAATGATCCTCAATAAACTCAGTCTCTGAAAAAGGTTTTAATTCTGATCTAATCATCGCCCAAAGAGAATTTTAATCTCAAAACTTGCTGCTTACTTTTTTCCTTTATCCTTCCAGTGCAATTTTACCTATTTTTTCTTGGGGCTAAATATAACACAATACAATGTTTTTTCCTGGATTAAGAAGAAGGAAAGTTTACGTCAGTTTCACAGGATTTTCTTCTTTTTTTTTATATATATTTTTATTTTTCGCAATACCGTCCTTTGACAAATGGACCATACAATGACATACATAATATAGAAATATAGATTAAAATTACATAAAAGAAGAAAAAAAAAGAAAAAGAAAGCACAACGATGTTGCCGTATTGCCGGATCCAAAAGGGTATACATTACTTTTCTTCTTAGCAGAGGTACATCAATACATACCGTATTTCCCCGTATTTAGACCGGCCCTATGATTATGTGTAAGCATATTACCATGCGCAAGTCTGTAACTGTGGTGTGAGTGTGTGTTTAAGTATGTTACTGTGTGTGTGAAAGTATGTATGTGTTGGTGTGTTAGTGTGTATATGTTACTATGTGTATGTTATTGAGTATGAGTGTGTGTGTATTTAAGTCCATGTGTAAGTATCCTACAGGACCGCCCTCCTCAGCCAACAAAGTGAAAGCAGTGTGTATGCGTGTTTAAGTATGGTCGTATATGTGTATCTAAGTCAGTGTGTGTGTGTGGTAGCATGTGTGTATCTATGTGTGCGTATTAGTTTGTGTGTAATTATCTTAGTATTATAGTATGAGTGTTTTAGTAATGACTCTTATCTCATTGATCAGTCTCACCAATCATCAGTGACCTAATCTGTTGGCTTCATTCTTTCCTACAAAATTGAGTGTAAAGTTAAACCTGAGTATTATACACAGCTGTGTATTATACTTAAGATTGTATGGTAGCTTTTCCTAAACAATATTTAGTTTCCCTAGGTAAGGTATAGGCTATTGTCACCTAAATATAACTATAGCAACATTACAAATATTTACCCAACCCTCCGCCAGGGGCAAAAGAATGTCACAACCCCCAGAACACGATGGGTCTATTCGCTAAGAGGTTAAGGGTTAACTCTATTGACTAGATTTGGCTCCAGCTGCACGCAGTCACATTTGTGGGGGTTGTTTACAAGCTCATATGAGTACCTGCAACTTTAAATATTGTTGGTTAAAGGCGAGGGCATGCAAGCTCAATGTGAATTTTCATATCCTTGCCTATAACTCACAAAATTAACCCCCTCTTTATTAATTACATTAATAAATAAAATAACATGGTCCCCAGGGCCCCTATTATCCAAGAGGGGGCGACAATTGTCCCTCTTCTTCCTGCATCCCATACATAGTAGGGGTGAGAAGTAGTTAAATAACTCCTTGGGGGAATATGTTAATTTATACCCCTCTCACCCATCCTGTTAATCGGGATAGGGAGCTAAATAACCCTCACCACCATCCCTTTCCTGGTCCGATGAGGGCTTTAAATATAAAGAATGCCACTTGGGGGCCTCTCATCCCTTTCAGGTTAAAAGGATAAGAAAAAAAAAATTCCCTTTAGAGGGACACGGACCCCATCCCCTGCACACTCCTTCCATTCTTGCCCTGTGGCATAGAGGGGGTTAAATCCAATACAATTTGGTAGGGGGAAAAGTCTCCATTCAGACACCCTCTCGTAAAGGGTAAAAAAAAAGTGTCACTTACCGGGGAAAAAAGTGTCATTTACCTTTTTAAGGACCCATCCAGTGATGATCCTTAATAGTAATTGCCACAGAAAGAGTCAATTTACAAAATTGTAAAAATAACCCATCTTTGCCTGTTAGCTACCGATTCCATGGGAGCATTCTTATATACACCCAGTCACCAGCTGCCCCCACTGTTAGAAGCTTGTATTGCATCTCCTTCCATGGGCTTTTTCTTTCTTTATTTATTTTTATTAATATATTTTTAAGTTATATTTTATGCAGCAGAGAAGATGCCCAAGGGACTGATGAGTTCCAAAATTCCCACTCACAGAGGTAACTTTCAAATTAGTGAATTTATGAGTTGATTTTAGGAATTTAAGAATATAAGATGCTCAGAGAACTACACTGACTAGATCATCAAGGATTTCTACTATACACTTTTGAAAGGTGTGAGTCTTTATTCATTTTGACTCACAGGGTCTTTGTGCTAATCAGTCCGACATATCCATTTCTTATCGATTCACACTTTTCTAGTGCTTGTTACACGGGGTACAAACGCAGCCCAGTTAACATGCTGAAACACATTCTGATTCTGAATCCTGCGGTTGAGTTAATGTTTCTGAAAATTAACTATGATATACATCTTTTAAGTACCATTAGCAAGCATAAATAGCTAAAGAAGGAAAAACATAACCGCAGGGACTATGACTGCACTTATGTAGGTTAAAAAAAAAATTGGCAACAGCTAAAGGTTATCAGGTTGTGATCATAATCAGTGGCGGAACTACCGGGGTTGCGACTGCGACCGGGCCCTGGAGTTATCCCAGTCAGGGGGCCCAAGGGGTGCCGATCGGTCATTTTCAGCAACCGCTCGGTGCCCTTCTGTCTCCTCTGCCGCCGCTACCGCCTGCCTCAGCGCTGCCCCGACTGAATTGGTGGGAGCATGAGGCGTCTGTCTCGGGTGCCGGCGCTTCAGTGCCGTCTCGAGTGACGTCATATGCCGGCGCTCAGCAGTGGTCTCGCGCTCCCATCACAGGACTGCACGGTAAGTGACCTACAAAGGGGGGTAGGGAGAGGGTAGATAGTGAGAAGGGGGAGGGTAGATAATGAGAAGGGGTGCTGATTGGTCGCTGGGGTCAGCTGACTAGGCTCAGCCAATCAGGGGCTGCCCCTCAGCCCTAGCCTCCTGATTGGTGGGTGGTGTCACCTGACCAGGGCTGACCAATCAGAGCGAGGGATTCCTAGGCCGGCTGCTGATTGGTCGCTGGGGTCAGCTGACTAGGCTCAGCCAATCAGGGGCTGCCCCTCAGCCCTAGCCTCCTGATTAATATTAAATTGTTAAAGGAATCCTTAATAATTGGCGCTTGAATTTACGGGCATCACGAGCGACATTACTGGTGTGGGAACGAGCCGGCAGTAGCCAGAATCAAACTCACGAGCAACGGGGTGGAAGTCGAACACCTTAACCACAACTCTAAGCCAGAGATACTGAGAGGCACCCGTCTCAGGAGCATATTGGTTTAGGTGTTACGTGATTTTAGTTTAGCTTTAGGTGATTCCCTGAGGCTTATTTTTTACGTCACCACGTAGACCAAAATTTAAGCCATATTGTCTCTGCCCCTACAAGCTACCATTCTTTAGTTTATTTAGAAGTCAGGCCAGCTGGAGGACTGTATTGTATGAAGGACTGATTTTCCAAGCTTTGCCATCCAGTCTCTGTAGCCTAATGGCTAAGGTGTTGTGCTTAGTACCTTGACGCCCTGAGTTCAATTCCCCTATGCTTCAACTGAGTCTGTTTTGGTTTTTAAGTAAGCACATAGACCAAAACATAAGCCATTTTGTCTTTGCCCTTGCAAGCCACCCTTCTTTAGTTTATTTAGTACATTTGTTTGGGAGTCAGGCTAGTTAAAGGGCTGTAAAAACTAAAAGATTGAAAACAGGGCCTTATACCTGTTCTCTGTGGTGCAATGGTAGAGATGTTGAATTTAGTTTTTGAGGTTTTGGGTTTAATTCACTCCAATTGATTTATTTGGTGTGTTTGTTTGGGAGGAAGGCACGCTACAAGATTGCAATGAGGTCAAAAACCAATGGATTGTTTGCAGGGGACAGGTTTGCTAGTGTCTGTAGTGTATATGCTACCCTTCTTTCGTTTATTAATTGTGTTTGTGAGGGAGACAAGCTAGGTGCCACTCCCATATGACTATGTAGAGTAATGGTTAAGGAGCTGAACCCCAGTGCTTAAGGTCCAGGGTTCAATTCCCTTGTGCTCCATCTGAGCTCTCTTCTACATTTTTTTTGTTTGGTGAGGGAGAAAAAAGCTATTGTTAGCAACCAGGTAGACCAAAACACAAGCCACCCAGTTCATGCATTTAAATTGAATGATTTACTCAAAGGGATTTGGGTCACTCTGTCAGCATTAGCCATTTTCCCCACATTTGAATATTTATATCATCATTCACAGGCCGTACAAAATCATCAACTTAAAAATTACCCCTGCATTGTATAGTTATCCCACCATACATCCCCACATTGTGTATTGATTTATGTGATGACCCTCAGCCACCCCTACATGTAAATGAATGCCCCATTGCCCCCCACACCCTTGTGTATTGTCCTCATCCATTTTCTTTGAGAAATCCAGGTGCTGTGGTTGCAGTGGGATGTGTCCGATTGGTTGAACCTGGTCAAGTGACTCCACCAGCCAACCAGGCATTGGGATTGAGACCCGGCGGGGGTTAAGCTTCACTTGCAGCCCTTGGTTCTTTTGATGTTCATTTTCTTTGAGAAATCCAGGTGCTGTGGTTGCAGTGGGATGTGTCCAGGCCAGGGCTTATCTTTGTACAGTATTTCCCCTGTCTCTGTTTTTGCATTGACATTGGCCCTATTCTTTTGTGTTTTAGTTGTTTTTTTCCTGCTTCCACCTTTGCTGTTACTGAAGGCACAAGGCGTCACAGACCCTATCATCTCCAATAATACTAATGTATTTTCCTTCACTTATCATGAGTAGTTCTTCTTCTTTCCATAGCTTTAACATGTCCTGTTCAATCCCTTTTCTGTTGTGTTGTGTCTTTGAAGCTAACGTCCCCTCGCTTTTAGTCTCTACCGCTTCTGCTGGGAGACTGTTCCATTTCTCTACCACTCTAGGAGTAAAACTCCTTTACATTCCATCTAAGCCTCTAACTCACTAGTTTCAGATTATGACCTTGTTTAACCATATCTCCTCTTTTGAAACAAACATCCCTCCTGTGATTTGTTAAATGCCTTTAAGGATTTCCAGTATTTTCTCCAAGCTTATGCATATCGAGATTCCCTAGTCTTTCCTGATCCTGAGCCTGCGTTATTCTTATCTACAATGGTAAGTTGAACATTTCCTTTCACTGTAACTCATCTAGTACTCATAGTTTCCTCAGAGAATTGTGTTGCTTCTTTACATGTAGAGATGTAGAGATACTGAGCCAAGACAGGCTTATCTTAGTCAAGCAGCAGCTGCCCCTCAGCCCTAGCATCCTGATTGGTAGGTGGTGTCACCTGACCAGGGCTGACCAATCAGAGCGAGGTGGACCTGGGCCGGCTGCTGATTGGTTGCTGGAGTCAGCTGACTAGGCTCAGCCAATCAGGGGCTGCCTCTCAGCCCTAGCCTCCTGATTGGTAGGTGGTGTCACCTGACCAGGGCTGACCAATCAGAGCGAGGTGAACCTGGGCCGGCTGCTGATTGGTCGCTGGAGTCAGCTGACTAGGCTCAGCCAATCAGGGGATGCCCCTCAGCCCTAGCGTCCTGATTGGTGGGTGTTGTCACCTGACCAGGGCTGACCAATCAGAGCGAGGGAAACCTGGGCCGGCTGCTGATTGGTCGCTGGGGTCAGCTGACTAGGCTCAGCCAATCTGGGGCTGCCCCTCAGCCCTAGCTTCCTGATTGGTGGGTGGTGTCACCTGACCAGGGCTGACCAATCAGAGCGAGGGATTCCTAGGCCGGCTGCTGATTGGTCGCTGGGGTCAGCTGACTAGGCTTAGCAAACCAGGGGCTGCCCCTCAGCCTTAGCCTCCTGATTGGTGGGTGGTGTCACCTGACCAGGGCTGACCAATCAGAGCGAGGGATTCCTAGGCCGGCTGCTGATTGGTCGCTGGGGTCAGCTGACTAGGCTCAGCCAATCAGGCGCTGCCCCTCCGCCCTAGCCTCCTGATTACTTTGTATTATTATTTATGAATTATGAATTATGATTTATGAGTTATGGATTAATATTAAATTGTTAAAGGAATCCTTAATAATTGGCGCTTGAATTTACGGGCATCACGAGCGACATTACTGGTGTGGGAACGAGCCGGCAGTAGCCAGAATCAAACTCACGAGCAACGGGGTGGAAGTCGAACACCTTAACCACAACTCTAAGCCAGAGATACTGAGAGGCACCTGTCTCAGGAGCATATTGGTTTAGGTGTTACGTGATTTTAGTTTAGCTTTAGGTGATTCCCTGAGGCTTATTTTTTACGTCACCACGTAGACCAAAATTTAAGCCATATTGTCTCTGCCCCTACAAGCTACCATTCTTTAGTTTATTTAGAAGTCAGGCCAGCTGGAGGACTGTATTGTATGAAGGACTGATTTTCCAAGCTTTGCCATCCAGTCTCTGTAGCCTAATGGCTAAGGTGTTGTGCTTAGTACCTTGACGCCCTGAGTTCAATTCCCCTATGCTTCAACTGAGTCTGTTTTGGTTTTTAAGTAAGCACATAGACCAAAACATAAGCCATTTTGTCTTTGCCCTTGCAAGCCACCCTTCTTTAGTTTATTTAGTACATTTGTTTGGGAGTCAGGCTAGTTAAAGGGCTGTAAAAACTAAAAGATTGAAAACAGGGCCTTATACCTGTTCTCTGTGGTGCAATGGTAGAGATGTTGAATTTAGTTTTTGAGGTTTTGGGTTTAATTCACTCCAATTGATTTATTTGGTGTGTTTGTTTGGGAGGAAGGCACGCTACAAGATTGCAATGAGGTCAAAAACCAATGGATTGTTTGCAGGGGACAGGTTTGCTAGTGTCTGTAGTGTATATGCTACCCTTCTTTCGTTTATTAATTGTGTTTGTGAGGGAGACAAGCTAGGTGCCACTCCCATATGACTATGTAGAGTAATGGTTAAGGAGCTGAACCCCAGTGCTTAAGGTCCAGGGTTCAATTCCCTTGTGCTCCATCTGAGCTCTCTTCTACATTTTTTTTGTTTGGTGAGGGAGAAAAAAGCTATTGTTAGCAACCAGGTAGACCAAAACACAAGCCACCCAGTTCATGCATTTAAATTGAATGATTTACTCAAAGGGATTTGGGTCACTCTGTCAGCATTAGCCATTTTCCCCACATTTGAATATTTATATCATCATTCACAGGCCGTACAAAATCATCAACTTAAAAATTACCCCTGCATTGTATAGTTATCCCACCATACATCCCCACATTGTGTATTGATTTATGTGATGACCCTCAGCCACCCCTACATGTAAATGAATGCCCCATTGCCCCCCACACCCTTGTGTATTGTCCTCATCCATTTTCTTTGAGAAATCCAGGTGCTGTGGTTGCAGTGGGATGTGTCCGATTGGTTGAACCTGGTCAAGTGACTCCACCAGCCAACCAGGCATTGGGATTGAGACCCGGCGGGGGTTAAGCTTCACTTGCAGCCCTTGGTTCTTTTGATGTTCATTTTCTTTGAGAAATCCAGGTGCTGTGGTTGCAGTGGGATGTGTCCAGGGCTTATCTTTGTACAGTATTTCCCCTGTCTCTGTTTTTGCATTGACATTGGCCCTATTCTTTTGTGTTTTAGTTGTTTTTTTCCTGCTTCCACCTTTGCTGTTACTGAAGGCACAAGGCGTCACAGACCCTATCATCTCCAATAATACTAATGTATTTTCCTTCACTTATCATGAGTAGTTCTTCTTCTTTCCATAGCTTTAACATGTCCTGTTCAATCCCTTTTCTGTTGTGTTGTGTCTTTGAAGCTAACTTCCCCACGCTTTTAGTCTCTACCGCTTCTGCTGGGAGACTGTTCCATTTCTCTACCACTCTAGGAGTAAAACTCCTTTACATTCCATCTAAGCCTCTAACTCACTAGTTTCAGATTATGACCTTGTTTAACCATATCTCCTCTTTTGAAACAAACATCCCTCCTGTGATTTGTTAAATGCCTTTAAGGATTTCCAGTATTTTCTCCAAGCTTATGCATATCGAGATTCCCTAGTCTTTCCTGATCCTGAGCCTGCGTTATTCTTATCTACAATGGTAAGTTGAACATTTCCTTTCACTGTAACTCATCTAGTACTCATAGTTTCCTCAGAGAATTGTGTTGCTTCTTTACATGTAGAGATGTAGAGATACTGAGCCAAGACAGGCTTATCTTAGTCAAGCAGCAGCTGCCCCTCAGCCCTAGCATCCTGATTGGTAGGTGGTGTCACCTGACCAGGGCTGACCAATCAGAGCGAGGTGGACCTGGGCCGGCTGCTGATTGGTTGCTGGAGTCAGCTGACTAGGCTCAGCCAATCAGGGGCTGCCTCTCAGCCCTAGCCTCCTGATTGGTAGGTGGTGTCACCTGACCAGGGCTGACCAATCAGAGCGAGGTGAACCTGGGCCGGCTGCTGATTGGTCGCTGGAGTCAGCTGACTAGGCTCAGCCAATCAGGGGATGCCCCTCAGCCCTAGCGTCCTGATTGGTGGGTGTTGTCACCTGACCAGGGCTGACCAATCAGAGCGAGGGAAACCTGGGCCGGCTGCTGATTGGTCGCTGGGGTCAGCTGACTAGGCTCAGCCAATCTGGGGCTGCCCCTCAGCCCTAGCTTCCTGATTGGTGGGTGGTGTCACCTGACCAGGGCTGACCAATCAGAGCGAGGGATTCCTAGGCCGGCTGCTGATTGGTCGCTGGGGTCAGCTGACTAGGCTTAGCCAACCAGGGGCTGCCCCTCAGCCCTAGCCTCCTGATTGGTGGGTGGTGTCACCTGACCAGGGCTGACCAATCAGAGCGAGGGATTCCTAGGCCGGCTGCTGATTGGTCGCTGGGGTCAGCTGACTAGGCTCAGCCAATCAGGCGCTGCCCCTCCGCCCTAGCCTCCTGATTACTTTGTATTATTATTTATGAATTATGAATTATGATTTATGAGTTATGGATTAATATTAAATTGTTAAAGGAATCCTTAATAACTGGCGCTTGAATTTACGGGCATCACGAGCGACATTACTGGTGTGGGAACGAGCCGGCAGTAGCCAGAATCAAACTCACGAGCAACGGGGTGGAAGTCGAACACCTTAACCACAACTCTAAGCCAGAGATACTGAGAGGCACCTGTCTCAGGAGCATATTGGTTTAGGTGTTACGTGATTTTAGTTTAGCTTTAGGTGATTCCCTGAGGCTTATTTTTTACGTCACCACGTAGACCAAAATTTAAGCCATATTGTCTCTGCCCCTACAAGCTACCATTCTTTAGTTTATTTAGAAGTCAGGCCAGCTGGAGGACTGTATTGTATGAAGGACTGATTTTCCAAGCTTTGCCATCCAGTCTCTGTAGCCTAATGGCTAAGGTGTTGTGCTTAGTACCTTGACGCCCTGAGTTCAATTCCCCTATGCTTCAACTGAGTCTGTTTTGGTTTTTAAGTAAGCACATAGACCAAAACATAAGCCATTTTGTCTTTGCCCTTGCAAGCCACCCTTCTTTAGTTTATTTAGTACATTTGTTTGGGAGTCAGGCTAGTTAAAGGGCTGTAAAAACTAAAAGATTGAAAACAGGGCCTTATACCTGTTCTCTGTGGTGCAATGGTAGAGATGTTGAATTTAGTTTTTGAGGTTTTGGGTTTAATTCACTCCAATTGATTTATTTGGTGTGTTTGTTTGGGAGGAAGGCACGCTACAAGATTGCAATGAGGTCAAAAACCAATGGATTGTTTGCAGGGGACAGGTTTGCTAGTGTCTGTAGTGTATATGCTACCCTTCTTTCGTTTATTAATTGTGTTTGTGAGGGAGACAAGCTAGGTGCCACTCCCATATGACTATGTAGAGTAATGGTTAAGGAGCTGAACCCCAGTGCTTAAGGTCCAGGGTTCAATTCCCTTGTGCTCCATCTGAGCTCTCTTCTACATTTTTTTTGTTTGGTGAGGGAGAAAAAAGCTATTGTTAGCAACCAGGTAGACCAAAACACAAGCCACCCAGTTCATGCATTTAAATTGAATGATTTACTCAAAGGGATTTGGGTCACTCTGTCAGCATTAGCCATTTTCCCCACATTTGAATATTTATATCATCATTCACAGGCCGTACAAAATCATCAACTTAAAAATTACCCCTGCATTGTATAGTTATCCCACCATACATCCCCACATTGTGTATTGATTTATGTGATGACCCTCAGCCACCCCTACATGTAAATGAATGCCCCATTGCCCCCCACACCCTTGTGTATTGTCCTCATCCATTTTCTTTGAGAAATCCAGGTGCTGTGGTTGCAGTGGGATGTGTCCGATTGGTTGAACCTGGTCAAGTGACTCCACCAGCCAACCAGGCATTGGGATTGAGACCCGGCGGGGGTTAAGCTTCACTTGCAGCCCTTGGTTCTTTTGATGTTCATTTTCTTTGAGAAATCCAGGTGCTGTGGTTGCAGTGGGATGTGTCCAGGCCAGGGCTTATCTTTGTACAGTATTTCCCCTGTCTCTGTTTTTACATTGACATTGGCCCTATTCTTTTGTGTTTTAGTTGTTTTTTTCCTGCTTCCACCTTTGCTGTTACTGAAGGCACAAGGCGTCACAGACCCTATCATCTCCAATAATACTAATGTATTTTCCTTCACTTATCATGAGTAGTTCTTCTTCTTTCCATAGCTTTAACATGTCCTGTTCAATCCCTTTTCTGTTGTGTTGTGTCTTTGAAGCTAACGTCCCCTCGCTTTTAGTCTCTACCGCTTCTGCTGGGAGACTGTTCCATTTCTCTACCACTCTAGGAGTAAAACTCCTTTACATTCCATCTAAGCCTCTAACTCACTAGTTTCAGATTATGACCTTGTTTAACCATATCTCCTCTTTTGAAACAAACATCCCTCCTGTGATTTGTTAAATGCCTTTAAGGATTTCCAGTATTTTCTCCAAGCTTATGCATATCGAGATTCCCTAGTCTTTCCTGATCCTGAGCCTGCGTTATTCTTATCTACAATGGTAAGTTGAACATTTCCTTTCACTGTAACTCATCTAGTACTCATAGTTTCCTCAGAGAATTGTGTTGCTTCTTTACATGTAGAGATGTAGAGATACTGAGCCAAGACAGGCTTATCTTAGTCAAGCAGCAGCTGCCCCTCAGCCCTAGCATCCTGATTGGTAGGTGGTGTCACCTGACCAGGGCTGACCAATCAGAGCGAGGTGGACCTGGGCCGGCTGCTGATTGGTTGCTGGAGTCAGCTGACTAGGCTCAGCCAATCAGGGGCTGCCTCTCAGCCCTAGCCTCCTGATTGGTAGGTGGTGTCACCTGACCAGGGCTGACCAATCAGAGCGAGGTGAACCTGGGCCGGCTGCTGATTGGTCGCTGGAGTCAGCTGACTAGGCTCAGCCAATCAGGGGATGCCCCTCAGCCCTAGCGTCCTGATTGGTGGGTGTTGTCACCTGACCAGGGCTGACCAATCAGAGCGAGGGAAACCTGGGCCGGCTGCTGATTGGTCGCTGGGGTCAGCTGACTAGGCTCAGCCAATCTGGGGCTGCCCCTCAGCCCTAGCTTCCTGATTGGTGGGTGGTGTCACCTGACCAGGGCTGACCAATCAGAGCGAGGGATTCCTAGGCCGGCTGCTGATTGGTCGCTGGGGTCAGCTGACTAGGCTCAGCCAATCAGGGGCTGCCCCTCAGCCCTAGCGTCCTGATTGGTGGGTGTTGTCACCTGACCAGGGCTGACCAATCAGAGCAAGGGAAACCTGGGCCGGCTGCTGATTGGTCGCTGGGGTCAGCTGACTAGGCTCAGCCAATCAGGGGCTGCCCCTCAGCCCTAGCCTCCTGATTGGTGGGTGGTGTCACCTGACCAGGGCTGACCAATCAGAGCGAAGGATTCCTGGGCCGGCTGCTGATTGGTCGCTGGGGTCAGCTGACTAGGCTTAGCCAACCAGGGGCTGCCCCTCAGCCCTAGCCTCCTGATTGGTGGGTGGTGTCACCTGACCAGGGCTGACCAATCAGAGCGAGGGATTCCTAGGCCGGCTGCTGATTGGTCGCTGGGGTCAGCTGACTAGGCTCAGCCAATCAGGCGCTGCCCCTCAGCCCTAGCCTCCTGATTACTTTCTATTATTATTTATGAATTATGAATTATGATTTATGAGTTATGGATTAATATTAAATTGTTAAAGGAATCCTTAATAATTGGCGCTTGACTTTACGGGCATCACGAGCGACATTACTGGTGTGGGAACGAGCCGGCAGTAGCCAGAATCAAACTCACGAGCAACGGGGTGGAAGTCGAACACCTTAACCACAACTCTAAGCCAGAGATACTGAGAGGCACCCGTCTCAGGAGCATATTGGTTTAGGTGTTACGTGATTTTAGTTTAGCTTTTCTTTAGTTTATTTAGAAGTCAGGCCAGCTGGAGGACTGTATTGTATGAAGGACTGATTTTCCAAGCTTTGCCATCCAGTCTCTGTAGCCTAATGGCTAAGGTGTTGTGCTTAGTACCTTGACGCCCTGAGTTCAATTCCCCTATGCTTCAACTGAGTCTGTTTTGGTTTTTAAGTAAGCACATAGACCAAAACATAAGCCATTTTGTCTTTGCCCTTGCAAGCCACCCTTCTTTAGTTTATTTAGTACATTTGTTTGGGAGTCAGGCTAGTTAAAGGGCTGTAAAAACTAAAAGATTGAAAACAGGGCCTTATACCTGTTCTCTGTGGTGCAATGGTAGAGATGTTGAATTTAGTTTTTGAGGTTTTGGGTTTAATTCACTCCAATTGATTTATTTGGTGTGTTTGTTTGGGAGGAAGGCACGCTACAAGATTGCAATGAGGTCAAAAACCAATGGATTGTTTGCAGGGGACAGGTTTGCTAGTGTCTGTAGTGTATATGCTACCCTTCTTTCGTTTATTAATTGTGTTTGTGAGGGAGACAAGCTAGGTGCCACTCCCATATGACTATGTAGAGTAATGGTTAAGGAGCTGAACCCCAGTGCTTAAGGTCCAGGGTTCAATTCCCTTGTGCTCCATCTGAGCTCTCTTCTACATTTTTTTTGTTTGGTGAGGGAGAAAAAAGCTATTGTTAGCAACCAGGTAGACCAAAACACAAGCCACCCAGTTCATGCATTTAAATTGAATGATTTACTCAAAGGGATTTGGGTCACTCTGTCAGCATTAGCCATTTTCCCCACATTTGAATATTTATATCATCATTCACAGGCCGTACAAAATCATCAACTTAAAAATTACCCCTGCATTGTATAGTTATCCCACCATACATCCCCACATTGTGTATTGATTTATGTGATGACCCTCAGCCACCCCTACATGTAAATGAATGCCCCATTGCCCCCCACACCCTTGTGTATTGTCCTCATCCATTTTCTTTGAGAAATCCAGGTGCTGTGGTTGCAGTGGGATGTGTCCGATTGGTTGAACCTGGTCAAGTGACTCCACCAGCCAACCAGGCATTGGGATTGAGACCCGGCGGGGGTTAAGCTTCACTTGCAGCCCTTGGTTCTTTTGATGTTCATTTTCTTTGAGAAATCCAGGTGCTGTGGTTGCAGTGGGATGTGTCCAGGCCAGGGCTTATCTTTGTACAGTATTTCCCCTGTCTCTGTTTTTGCATTGACATTGGCCCTATTCTTTTGTGTTTTAGTTGTTTTTTTCCTGCTTCCACCTTTGCTGTTACTGAAGGCACAAGGCGTCACAGACCCTATCATCTCCAATAATACTAATGTATTTTCCTTCACTTATCATGAGTAGTTCTTCTTCTTTCCATAGCTTTAACATGTCCTGTTCAATCCCTTTTCTGTTGTGTTGTGTCTTTGAAGCTAACGTCCCCTCGCTTTTAGTCTCTACCGCTTCTGCTGGGAGACTGTTCCATTTCTCTACCACTCTAGGAGTAAAACTCCTTTACATTCCATCTAAGCCTCTAACTCACTAGTTTCAGATTATGACCTTGTTTAACCATATCTCCTCTTTTGAAACAAACATCCCTCCTGTGATTTGTTAAATGCCTTTAAGGATTTCCAGTATTTTCTCCAAGCTTATGCATATCGAGATTCCCTAGTCTTTCCTGATCCTGAGCCTGCGTTATTCTTATCTACAATGGTAAGTTGAACATTTCCTTTCACTGTAACTCATCTAGTACTCATAGTTTCCTCAGAGAATTGTGTTGCTTCTTTACATGTAGAGATGTAGAGATACTGAGCCAAGACAGGCTTATCTTAGTCAAGCAGCAGCTGCCCCTCAGCCCTAGCATCCTGATTGGTAGGTGGTGTCACCTGACCAGGGCTGACCAATCAGAGCGAGGTGGACCTGGGCCGGCTGCTGATTGGTTGCTGGAGTCAGCTGACTAGGCTCAGCCAATCAGGGGCTGCCTCTCAGCCCTAGCCTCCTGATTGCTAGGTGGTGTCACCTGACCAGGGCTGACCAATCAGAGCGAGGTGAACCTGGGCCGGCTGCTGATTGGTCGCTGGAGTCAGCTGACTAGGCTCAGCCAATCAGGGGATGCCCCTCAGCCCTAGCGTCCTGATTGGTGGGTGTTGTCACCTGACCAGGGCTGACCAATCAGAGCGAGGGAAACCTGGGCCGGCTGCTGATTGGTCGCTGGGGTCAGCTGACTAGGCTCAGCCAATCTGGGGCTGCCCCTCAGCCCTAGCTTCCTGATTGGTGGGTGGTGTCACCTGACCAGGGCTGACCAATCAGAGCGAGGGATTCCTGGGCCGGCTGCTGATTGGTCGCTGGGGTCAGCTGACTAGGCTCAGCCAATCAGGGGCTGCCCCTCAGCCCTAGCGTCCTGATTGGTGGGTGTTGTCACCTGACCAGGGCTGACCAATCAGAGCGAGGGATTCCTAGGCCGGCTGCTGATTGGTCGCTGGGGTCAGCTGACTAGGCTCAGCCAATCAGGGGCTGCCCCTCAGCCCTAGCGTCCTGATTGGTGGGTGTTGTCACCTGACCAGGGCTGACCAATCAGAGCGAGGGAAACCTGGGCCGGCTGCTGATTGGTCGCTGGGGTCAGCTGACTAGGCTCAGCCAATCAGGGGCTGCCCCTCAGCCCTAGCCTCCTGATTGGTGGGTGGTGTCACCTGACCAGGGCTGACCAATCAGAGCGAAGGATTCCTGGGCCGGCTGCTGAGTGGTCGCTGGGGTCAGCTGACTAGGCTCAGCCAATCAGGGGCTGCCCCTCAGCCCTAGCCTCCTGATTGGTGGGTGGTGTCACCTGACCAGGGCTGACCAATCAGAGCGAGGGATTCCTAGGCCGGCTGCTGATTGGTCGCTGGGGTCAGCTGACTAGGCTCAGCCAATCAGGGGCTGCCCCTCAGCCCTAGCCTCCTGATTGCTTTGTATTATTATTTATGAATTATGAATTATGATTTATGAGTTATGGATTAATATTAATTAATTGGCGCTTGAATTTACGGGCATCACGAGCGACATTACTGGCGTGGGAACGAGCCGGCAGTAGCCAGAATCAAACTCACGAGCAACGGGGTGGAAGTCGAACACCTTAAACACAACTCTAAGCCAGAGATACTGAGAGGCGCCCGTCTCAGGAGCATATTGGTTTAGGTGTTACGTGATTTTAGTTTAGCTTTAGGTGATTCCCTGAGGCTTATTTTTTACGTCACCACGTAGACCAAAATTTAAGCCATATTGTCTCTGTCCCTACAAGCTACCATTCTTTAGTTTATTTAGAAGTCAGGCCAGCTGGAGGACTATATTGTATATAGGACTGATTTTCCAAGCTTTGCCATCCAGTCTCTGTAGCCTAATGGCTAAGGTGTTGTGCAAGGTACCTTGACGCCCTGAGTTAAATTCCCCTATGCTTCAACTGTGTCTGTTTTGGTTTTTAAGTAAGCACATAGACCAAAACATAAGCCATTTTGTCTTTGCCCTTGCAAGCCACCCTTCTTTAGTTTATTTAGTACATTTGTTTGGGAGTCAGGCTAGTTAAAGGGCTGTAAAAACTAAAAGATTGAAAACAGGGCCTTATACCTGTTCTCTGTGGTGCAATGGTAGAGATGTTGAATTTAGTTTTTGAGGTTTTGGGTTTAATTCACTCCAATTGATTTATTTGGTGTGTTTGTTTGGGAGGAAGGCACGCTACAAGATTGCAATGAGGTCAAAAACCAATGGATTGTTTGCAGGGGACAGGTTTGCTAGTGTCTGTAGTGTATATGCTACCCTTCTTTCGTTTATTAATTGTGTTTGTGAGGGAGACAAGCTAGGTGCCACTCCCATATGACTATGTAGAGTAATGGTTAAGGAGCTGAACCCCAGTGCTTAAGGTCCAGGGTTCAATTCCCTTGTGCTCCATCTGAGCTGTCTTCTACATTTTTTTGTTTGGTGAGGGAGAAAAAAGCTATTGTTAGCAACCAGGTAGACCAAAACACAAGCCACCCAGTTCATGCATTTAAATTGAATGATTTACTCAAAGGGATTTGGGTCACTCTGTCAGCATTAGCCATTTTCCCCACATTTGAATATTTATATCATCATTCACAGGCCGTACAAAATCATCAACTTAAAAATTACCCCTGCATTGTATAGTTATCCCACCATACATCCCCACATTGTGTATTGATTTATGTGATGACCCTCAGCCACCCCTACATGTAAATGAATGCCCCATTGCCCCCCACACCCTTGTGTATTGTCCTCATCCATTTTCTTTGAGAAATCCAGGTGCTGTGGTTGCAGTGGGATGTGTCCGATTGGTTGAACCTGGTCAAGTGACTCCACCAGCCAACCAGGCATTGGGATTGAGACCCGGCGGGGGTTAAGCTTCACTTGCAGCCCTTGGTTCTTTTGATGTTCATTTTCTTTGAGAAATCCAGGTGCTGTGGTTGCAGTGGGATGTGTCCAGGCCAGGGCTTATCTTTGTACAGTATTTCCCCTGTCTCTGTTTTTGCATTGCCATTGGCCCTATTCTTTTGTGTTTTAGTTGTTTTTTTCCTGCTTCCACCTTTGCTGTTACTGAAGGCACAAGGCGTCACAGACCCTATCATCTCCAATAATACTAATGTATTTTCCTTCACTTATCATGAGTAGTTCTTCTTCTTTCCATAGCTTTAACATGTCCTGTTCAATCCCTTTTCTGTTGTGTTGTGTCTTTGAAGCTAACGTTCCCTCGCTTTTAGTCTCTACCGCTTCTGCTGGGAGACTGTTCCATTTCTCTACCACTCTAGGAGTAAAACTCCTTTACATTCCATCTAAGCCTCTAACTCACTAGTTTCAGATTATGACCTTGTTTAACCATATCTCCTCTTTTGAAACAAACATCCCTCCTGTGATTTGTTAAATGCCTTTAAGGATTTCCAGTATTTTCTCCAAGCTTATACATATCAAGATTCCCTAGTCTTTCCTGATCCTGAGCCTGCGTTATTCTTATCTACAATGGTAAGTTGAACATTTCCTTTCACTGTAACTCATCTAGTACTCATAGTTTCCTCAGAGAATTGTGTTGCTTCTTTACATGTAGAGATGTAGAGATACTGAGCCAAGACAGGCTTATCTTAGTCAAGCAGCAGCTGCCCCTCAGCCCTAGCATCCTGATTGGTAGGTGGTGTCACCTGACCAGGGCTGACCAATCAGAGCGAGGTGAACCTGGGCCGGCTGCTGATTGGTCGCTGGAGTCAGCTGACTAGGCTCAGCCAATCAGGGGATGCCTCTCAGCCCTAGCCTCCTGATTGGTAGGTGGTCTCACCTGACCAGGGCTGACCAATCAGAGCGAGGTGAACCTGGGCCGGCTGCTGATTGGTCGCTGGAGTCAGCTGACTAGGCTAAGCCAATCAGGGGATGCCCCTCAGCCCTAGCGTCCTGATTGGTGGGTGGTGTCACCTGACCAGGGCTGACCAATCAGAGCGAAGGATTCCTGGGCCGGCTGCTGGGGTCAGCTGACTAGGCTCAGCCAATCAGGGGCTGCCCCTCAGCCCTAGCCTCCTGATTGGTGGGTGGTGTCACCTGACCAGGGCTGACCAATCAGAGCGAGGGATTCCTAGGCCGGCTGCTGATTGGTCGCTGGGGTCAGCTGACTAGGCTCAGCCAATCAGGGGCTGCCCCTCAGCCCTAGCCTCCTGATTGGTGGGTGGTGTCACCTGACCAGGGCTGACCAATCAGAGCGAGGGATTCCTAGGCCGGCTGCTGATTGGTCGCTGGGGTCAGCTGACTAGGCTCAGCCAATCAGGGGCTGCCCCTCAGCCCTAGCGTCCTGATTGGTGGGTGTTGTCACCTGACCAGGGCTGACCAATCAGAGCGAGGGAAACCTGGGCTGGCTGCTGATTGGTCGCTGGGGTCAGCTGACTAGGCTCAGCCAATCAGGGGCTGCCCCTCAGCCCTAGCCTCCTGATTGGTGGGTGGTGTCACCTGACCAGGGCTGACCAATCAGAGCGAAGGATTCCTAGGCCGGCTGCTGATTGGTCGCTGGGGTCAGCTGACTAGGCTCAGCCAATCAGGGGCTGCCCCTCAGCCCTAGCCTCCTGATTGGTGGGTGGTGTCACCTGACCAGGGCTGACCAATCAGAGCGAGGGATTCCTAGGCCGGCTGCTGATTGGTCGCTGGGGTCAGCTGACTAGGCTCAGCCAATCAGGGGCTGCCCCTCAGCCCTAGCCTCCTGATTGGTGGGTGGTGTCACCTGACCAGGGCTGACCAATCAGAGCGAGGGATTCCTAGGCCGGCTGCTGATTGGTCGCTGGGGTCAGCTGACTAGGCTCAGCCAATCAGGGGCTGCCCCTCAGCCCTAGCCTGCTGATTGGTGGGTGGTGTCACCTGACCAGGGCTGACCAATCAGAGCGAGGGATTTCTAGGCCGGCTGCTGATTGGTCGCTGGAGTCAGCTGACTAGGCTCAGCCAATCAGGGGCTGCCCCTCAGCCCTAGCGTCCTGATTGGTGGGTGGTGTCACCTGACCAGGGCTGACCAATCAGAGCGAGGGATTCCTAGGCCGGCTGCTGATTGGTCGCTGGGGTCAGCTGACTAGGCTCAGCCAATCAGGGGCTGCCCCTCAGCCCTAGCCTCCTGATTGGTGGGTGGTGTCACCTGACCAGGGCTGACCAATCAGAGCGAGGGATTCCTAGGCCGGCTGCTGATTGGTCGCTGGGGTCAGCTGACTAGGCTCAGCCAATCAGGCGCTGCCCCTCAGCCCTAGCCTCCTGATTGCTTTGTATTATTATTTATGAATTATGAATTATGATTTATGAGTTATGGATTAATATTAAATTGTTAAAGGAATCCTTAATAATTGGCGCTTGAATTTACGGGTATCGTGAGCGACATTACTGGTGTGGGAACGAGCCGGCAGTAGCCAGAATCAAACTCACAAGCAACGGGGTGGAAGTCGAACACCTTAACCACAACTCTAAGCCAGAGATACTGAGAGGCACCCGTCTCAGTAGCATATTGGTTTAGGTGTTACGTGATTTTAGTTTAGCTTTAGGTGATTCCCTGAGGCTTATTTTTTACGTCACCACGTAGACCAAAATTTAAGCCATATTGTCTCTGCCCCTACAAGCTACCATTCTTTAGTTTATTTAGAAGTCAGGCCAGCTGGAGGACTGTATTGTATATAGGACTGATTTTCCAAGCTTTGCCATCCAGTCTCTGTAGCCTAATGGCTAAGGTGTTGTGCAAGGTACCTTGACGCCCTGAGTTCAATTCCCCTATGCTTCAACTGTGTCTGTTTTGGTTTTTAAGTAAGCACATAGACCAAAACATAAGCCATTTTGTCTTTGCCCTTGCAAGCCACCCTTCTTTAGTTTATTTAGTACATTTGTTTGGGAGTCAGGCTAGTTAAAGGGCTGTAAAAACTAAAAGATTGAAAACAGGGCCTTATACCTGTTCTCTGTGGTGCAATGGTAGAGATGTTGAATTTAGTTTTTGAGGTTTTGGGTTTAATTCACTCCAATTGATTTATTTGGTGTGTTTGTTTGGGAGGAAGGCACGCTACAAGATTGCAATGAGGTCAAAAACCAATGGATTGTTTGCAGGGGACAGGTTTGCTAGTGTCTGTAGTGTATATGCTACCCTTCTTTCGTTTATTAATTGTGTTTGTGAGGGAGACAAGCTAGGTGCCACTCCCATATGACTATGTAGAGTAATGGTTAAGGAGCTGAACCCCAGTGCTTAAGGTCCAGGGTTCAATTCCCTTGTGCTCCATCTGAACTTTCTCTGAGCTGTCTTCTACATTTTTTTGTTTGGTGAGGGAGAAAAAAGCTATTGTTAGCAACCAGGTAGACCAAAACACAAGCCACCAAGTTCATGCATTTAAATTGAATGATTTACTCAAAGGGATTTGGGTCACTCTGTCAGCATTAGCCATTTTCCCCACATTTGAATATTTATATCATCATTCACAGGCCGTACAAAATCATCAACTTAAAAATTACCCCTGCATTGTATAGTTATCCCACCATACATCCCCACATTGTGTATTGATTTATGTGATGACCCTCAGCCACCCCTACATGTAAATGAATGCCCCATTGCCCCCCACACCCTTGTGTATTGTCCTCATCCATTTTCTTTGAGAAATCCAGGTGCTGTGGTTGCAGTGGGATGTGTCCGATTGGTTGAACCTGGTCAAGTGACTCCACCAGCCAACCAGGCATTGGGATTGAGACCCGGCGGGGGTTAAGCTTCACTTGCAGCCCTTGGTTCTTTTGATGTTCATTTTCTTTGAGAAATCCAGGTGCTGTGGTTGCAGTGGGATGAGTCCAGGCCAGGGCTTATCTTTGTACAGTATTTCCCCTGTCTCTGTTTTTGCATTGCCATTGGCCCTATTCTTTTGTGTTTTAGTTGTTTTTTTCCTGCTTCCACCTTTGCTGTTACTGAAGGCACAAGGCGTCACAGACCCTATCATCTCCAATAATACTAATGTATTTTCCTTCACTTATCATGAGTAGTTCTTCTTCTTTCCATAGCTTTAACATGTCCTGTTCAATCCCTTTTCTGTTGTGTTGTGTCTTTGAAGCTAACGTTCCCTCGCTTTTAGTCTCTACCGCTTCTGCTGGGAGACTGTTCCATTTCTCTACCACTCTAGGAGTAAAACTCCTTTACATTCCATCTAAGCCTCTAACTCACTAGTTTCAGATTATGACCTTATTTAACCATATCTCCTCTTTTGAAACAAACATCCCTCCTGTGATTTGTTAAATGCCTTTAAGGATTTCCAGTATTTTCTCCAAGCTTATACATATCGAGATTCCCTAGTCTTTCCTGATCCTGAGCCTGCGTTATTCTTATCTACAATGGTAAGTTGAACATTTCCTTTCACTGTAACTCATCTAGTACTCATAGTTTCCTCAGAGAATTGTGTTGCTTCTTTACATGTAGAGATGTAGAGATACTGAGCCAAGACAGGCTTATCTTAGTCAAGCAGCAGCTGCCCCTCAGCCCTAGCATCCTGATTGGTAGGTGGTGTCACCTGACCAGGGCTGACCAATCAGAGCGAGGTGAACCTGGGCCGGCTGCTGATTGGTCGCTGGAGTCAGCTGACTAGGCTCAGCCAATCAGGGGATGCCTCTCAGCCCTAGCCTCCTGATTGGTAGGTGGTCTCACCTGACCAGGGCTGACCAATCAGAGCGAGGTGAACCTGGGCCGGCTGCTGATTGGTCGCTGGAGTCAGCTGACTAGGCTAAGCCAATCAGGGGATGCCCCTCAGTCCTAGCGTCCTGATTGGTGGGTGTTGCCACCTGACCAGGGCTGACCAATCAGAGCGAGGGAAACCTGGGCCGGCTGCTGATTGGTCGCTGGGGTCAGCTGACTAGGCTCAGCCAATCAGGGGCTGCCCCTCAGCCCTAGCTTCCTGATTGGTGGGTGGTGTCACCTGACCAGGGCTGACCAATCAAAGCGAGGGAAACCTGGCCTGGCTGCTGATTGGTCGCTGGGGTCAGCTGACTAGGCTCAGCCAATCAGGGGCTGCCCCTCAGCCCTAGCCTCCTGATTGGTGGGTGGTGTCACCTGACCAGGGCTGACCAATCAGAGCGAGGGATTCCTAGGCCGGCTGCTGATTGGTCGCTGGGGTCAGCTGACTAGGCTCAGCCAATCAGGGGCTGCCCCTCAGCCCTAGCCTGCTGATTGGTGGGTGGTGTCACCTGACCAGGGCTGACCAATCAGAGCGAGGGATTTCTAGGCCGGCTGCTGATTGGTCGCTGGAGTCAGCTGACTAGGCTCAGCCAATCAGGGGCTGCCCCTCAGCCCTAGCGTCCTGATTGGTGGGTGTTGTCACCTGACCAATCAGAGCGAGGGATTCCTAGGCCGGCTGCTGATTGGTCGCTGGGGTCAGCTGACTAGGCTCAGCCAATCAGGGGCTGCCCCTCAGCCCTAGCCTCCTGATTGGTGGGTGGTGTCACCTGACCAGGGCTGACCAATCAGAGCGAAGGATTCCTGGGCCGGCTGCTGATTGGTCGCTGGGGTCAGCTGACTAGGCTCAGCCAATCAGGGGCTGCCCCTCAGCCCTAGCCTCCTGATTGGTGGGTGGTGTCACCTGACCAGGGCTGACCAATCAGAGCGAGGGATTCCTAGGCCGGCTGCTGATTGGTCGCTGGGGTCAGCTGACTAGGCTCAGCCAATCAGGGGCTGCCCCTCAGCCCTAGCGTCCTGATTGGTGGGTGTTGTCACCTGACCAGGGCTGACCAATCAGAGCGAGGGAAACCTGGGCTGGCTGCTGATTGGTCGCTGGGGTCAGCTGACTAGGCTCAGCCAATCAGGGGCTGCCCCTCAGCCCTAGCCTCCTGATTGGTGGGTGGTGTCACCTGACCAGGGCTGACCAATCAGAGCGAGGGATTCCTAGGCCGGCTGCTGATTGGTCGCTGGGGTCAGCTGACTAGGCTCAGCCAATCAGGGGCTGCCCCTCAGCCCTAGCCTCCTGATTGCTTTGTATTATTATTTATGAATTATGATTTATGAGTTATGGATTAATATTAAATTGTTAAAGGAATCCTTAATAATTGGCACTTGAATTTACGGGCATCACGAGCGACATTACTGGTGTGGGAACGAGCCGGCAGTAGCCAGAATCAAACTCACGAGCAACGGGGTGGAAGTCGAACACCTTAACCACAACTCTAAGCCAGAGATACTGAGAGGCACCCGTCTCAGTAGCATATTGGTTTAGGTGTTACGTGATTTTAGTTTAGCTTTAGGTGATTCCCTGAGGCTTATTTTTTACGTCACCACGTAGACCAAAATTTAAGCCATATTGTCTCTGCCCCTACAAGCTACCATTCTTTAGTTTATTTAGAAGTCAGGCCAGCTGGAGGACTATATTGTATATAGGACTGATTTTCCAAGCTTTGCCATCCAGTCTCTGTAGCCTAATGGCTAAGGTGTTGTGCAAGGTACCTTGACGCCCTGAGTTCAATTCCCCTATGCTTCAACTGTGTCTGTTTTGGTTTTTAAGTAAGCACATAGACCAAAACATAAGCCATTTTGTCTTTGCCCTTGCAAGCCACCCTTCTTTAGTTTATTTAGTACATTTGTTTGGGAGTCAGGCTAGTTAAAGGGCTGTAAAAACTAAAAGATTGAAAACAGGGCCTTATACCTGTTCTCTGTGGTGCAATGGTAGAGATGTTGAATTTAGTTTTTGAGGTTTTGGGTTTAATTCACTCCAATTGATTTATTTGGTGTGTTTGTTTGGGAGGAAGGCACGCTACAAGATTGCAATGAGGTCAAAAACCAATGGATTGTTTGCAGGGGACAGGTTTGCTAGTGTCTGTAGTGTATATGCTACCCTTCTTTCGTTTATTAATTGTGTTTGTGAGGGAGACAAGCTAGGTGCCACTCCCATATGACTATGTAGAGTAATGGTTAAGGAGCTGAACCCCAGTGCTTAAGGTCCAGGGTTCAATTCCCTTGTGCTCCATCTGAACTTTCTCTGAGTTGTCTTCTACATTTTTTTGTTTGGTGAGGGAGAAAAAAGCTATTGTTAGCAACCAGGTAGACCAAAACACAAGCCACCCAGTTCATGCATTTAAATTGAATGATTTACTCAAAGGGATTTGGGTCACTCTGTCAGCATTAGCCATTTTCCCCACATTTGAATATTTATATCATCATTCACAGGCCGTACAAAATCATCAACTTAAAAATTACCCCTGCATTGTATAGTTATCCCACCATACATCCCCACATTGTGTATTGATTTATGTGATGACCCTCAGCCACCCCTACATGTAAATGAATGCCCCATTGCCCCCCACACCCTTGTGTATTGTCCTCATCCATTTTCTTTGAGAAATCCAGGTGCTGTGGTTGCAGTGGGATGTGTCCGATTGGTTGAACCTGGTCAAGTGACTCCACCAGCCAACCAGGCATTGGGATTGAGACCCGGCGGGGGTTAAGCTTCACTTGCAGCCCTTGGTTCTTTTGATGTTCATTTTCTTTGAGAAATCCAGGTGCTGTGGTTGCAGTGGGATGTGTCCAGGCCAGGGCTTATCTTTGTACAGTATTTCCCCTGTCTCTGTTTTTGCATTGCCATTGGCCCTATTCTTTTGTGTTTTAGTTGTTTTTTTCCTGCTTCCACCTTTGCTGTTACTGAAGGCACAAGGCGTCACAGACCCTATCATCTCCAATAATACTAATGTATTTTCCTTCACTTATCATGAGTAGTTCTTCTTCTTTCCATAGCTTTAACATGTCCTGTTCAATCCCTTTTCTGTTGTGTTGTGTCTTTGAAGCTAACGTTCCCTCGCTTTTAGTCTCTACCGCTTCTGCTGGGAGACTGTTCCATTTCTCTACCACTCTAGGAGTAAAACTCCTTTACATTCCATCTAAGCCTCTAACTCACTAGTTTCAGATTATGACCTTGTTTAACCATATCTCCTCTTTTGAAACAAACATCCCTCCTGTGATTTGTTAAATGCCTTTAAGGATTTCCAGTATTTTCTCCAAGCTTATACATATCGAGATTCCCTAGTCTTTCCTGATCCTGAGCCTGCGTTATTCTTATCTACAATGGTAAGTTGAACATTTCCTTTCACTGTAACTCATCTAGTACTCATAGTTTCCTCAGAGAATTGTGTTGCTTCTTTACATGTAGAGATGTAGAGATACTGAGCCAAGACAGGCTTATCTTAGTCAAGCAGCAGCTGCCCCTCAGCCCTAGCATCCTGATTGGTAGGTGGTGTCACCTGACCAGGGCTGACCAATCAGAGCGAGGTGGACCTGGGCCGGCTGCTGATTGGTTGCTGGAGTCAGCTGACTAGGCTCAGCCAATCAGGGGCTGCCTCTCAGCCCTAGCCTCCTGATTGGTAGGTGGTCTCACCTGACCAGGGCTGACCAATCAGAGCGAGGTGAACCTGGGCCGGCTGCTGATTGGTCGCTGGAGTCAGCTGACTAGGCTAAGCCAATCAGGGGATGCCCCTCAGCCCTAGCGTCCTGATTGGTGGGTGTTGCCACCTGACCAGGGCTGACCAATCAGAGCGAGGGAAACCTGGGCCGGCTGCTGATTGGTCGCTGGGGTCAGCTGACTAGGCTCAGCCAATCAGGGGCTGCCCCTCAGCCCTAGCTTCCTGATTGGTGGGTGGTGTCACCTGACCAGGGCTGACCAATCAAAGCGAGAGAAACCTGGCCTGGCTGCTGATTGGTCGCTGGGGTCAGCTGACTAGGCTCAGCCAATCAGGGGCTGCCCCTCAGCCCTAGCCTCCTGATTGGTGGGTGGTGTCACCTGACCAGGGCTGACCAATCAGAGCGAGGGATTCCTAGGCCGGCTGCTGATTGGTCGCTGGGGTCAGCTGACTAGGCTCAGCCAATCAGGGGCTACCCCTCAGCCCTAGCCTGCTGATTGGTGGGTGGTGTCACCTGACCAGGGCTGACCAATCAGAGCGAAGGATTCCTGGGCCACCTGCTGATTGGTCGCTGGGATCAGCTGACTAGGCTCAGCCAATCAGGGGCTGCCCCTCAGCCCTAGCCTCCTGATTGGTGGGTGGTGTCACCTGACCAGGGCTGACCAATCAGAGCCAGGGATTTCTAGGCCGGCTGCTGATTGGTCGCTGGAGTCAGCTGACTAGGCTCAGCCAATCAGGGGCTGCCCCTCAGCCCTAGCGTCCTGATTGGTGGGTGTTGTCACCTGACCAGGGCTGACCAATCAGAGCGAGGGATTCCTAGGCCGGCTGCTGATTGGTCGCTGGGGTCAGCTGACTAGGCTCAGCCAATCAGGGGCTGCCCCTCAGCCCTAGCCTCCTGATTGGTGGGTGTTGTCACCTGACCAGGACTGACCAATCAGAGCGAGGGAAACCGGGGCCGGCTGCTGATTGGTCGCTGGGGTCAGCTGACTAGGCTCAGCCAATCAGGGGCTGCCCCTCAGCCCTAGCCTCCTGATTGGTGGGTGGTGTCACCTGACCAGGGCTGACCAATCAGAGCGAAGGATTCCTGGGCCGGCTGCTGATTGGTCGCTGGGGTCAGCTGACTAGGCTCAGCCAATCAGGGGCTGCCCCTCAGCCCTAGCCTCCTGATTGGTGGGTGGTGTCACCTGACCAGGGCTGACCAATCAGAGCGAGGGATTCCTAGGCCGGCTGCTGATTGGTCGCTGGGGTCAGCTGACTAGGCTTAGCCAATCAGGGGCTGCCCCTCAGCCCTAGCCTCCTGATTGGTGGGTGGTGTCACCTGACCAGGGCTGACCAATCAGAGCGAGGGATTCCTAGGCCGGCTGCTGATTGGTCGCTGGGGTCAGCTGACTAGGCTCAGCCAATCAGGGGCTGCCCCTCAGCCCTAGCGTCCTGATTGGTGGGTGTTGTCACCTGACCAGGGCTGACCAATCAGAGCGAGGGAAACCTGGGCCGGCTGCTGATTGGTCGCTGGGGTCAGCTAACTAGGCTTAGCCAATCAGGGGCTGCCCCTCAGCCCTAGCCTCCTGATTGGTGGGTGGTGTCACCTGACCAGGGCTGACCAATCAGAGCGAGGGATTCCTAGGCCGGCTGCTGATTGGTCGCTGGAGTCAGCTGACTAGGCTAAGCCAATCAGGGGATGCCCCTCAGCCCTAGCCTCCTGATTGGTGGGTGGTGTCACCTGACCAGGGCTGACCAATCAGAGCGAGGGATTCCTAGGCCGGCTGCTGATTGGTCGCTGGGGTCAGCTGACTAGGCTCAGCCAATCAGGGGCTGCCCCTCAGCCCTAGCTTCCTGATGGGTGGTGTCACCTGACCAGGGCTGACCAATCAAAGCGAGGGAAACCTGGCCTGGCTGCTGATTGGTCGCTGCTGATTGGTCGCTGCTGATTGGTCGCTGGAGTCAGCTGACTAGGCTAAGCCAATCAGGGGATGCCCCTCAGCCCTAGCGTCCTGATTGGTGGGTGTTGCCACCTGACCAGGGCTGACCAATCAGAGCGAGGGAAACCTGGGCCGGCTGCTGATTGGTCGCTGGGGTCAGCTGACTAGGCTCAGCCAATCAGGGGCTGCCCCTCAGCCCTAGCTTCCTGATTGGTGGGTGGTGTCACCTGACCAGGGCTGACCAATCAAAGCGAGGGAAACCTGGCCTGGCTGCTGATTGGTCGCTGGGGTCAGCTGACTAGGCTCAGCCAATCAGGGGCTGCCCCTCAGCCCTAGCCTCCTGATTGGTGGGTGGTGTCACCTGACCAGGGCTGACCAATCAGAGCGAAGGATTCCTGGGCCGGCTGCTGATTGGTCGCTGGGGTCAGCTGACTAGGCTCAGCCAATCAGGGGCTGCCCCTCAGCCCTAGCCTCCTGATTGGTGGGTGGTGTCACCTGACCAGGGCTGACCAATCAGAGCGAGGGATTCCTAGGCCGGCTGCTGATTGGTCGCTGGGGTCAGCTGACTAGGCTCAGCCAATCAGGGGCTGCCCCTCAGCCCTAGCGTCCTGATTGGTGGGTGTTGTCACCTGACCAGGGCTGACCAATCAGAGCGAGGGAAACCTGGGCTGGCTGCTGATTGGTCGCTGGGGTCAGCTGACTAGGCTCAGCCAATCAGGCGCTGCCCCTCAGCCCTAGCGTCCTGATTGGTGGGTGGTGTCACCTGACCAGGGCTGACCAATCAGAGCGAGGGATTCCTAGGCCGGCTGCTGATTGGTCGCTGGGGTCAGCTGACTAGGCTCAGCCAATCAGGGGCTGCCCCTCAGCCCTAGCCTCCTGATTGGTGGGTGTTGTCACCTGACCAGGGCTGACCAATCAGAGCGAGGGAAACCTGGGCCGGCTGCTGATTGGTCGCTGGGATCAGCTGACTAGGCTCAGCCAATCAGGGGCTGCCCCTCAGCCCTAGCCTCCTGATTGGTGGGTGGTGTCACCTGACCAGGGCTGACCAATCAGAGCGAGGGATTCCTAGGCCGGCTGCTGATTGGTCGCTGGGGTCAGCTAACTAGGCTTAGCCAATCAGGGGCTGCCCCTCAGCCCTAGCCTCCTGATTGGTGGGTGGTGTCACCTGACCAGGGCTGACCAATCAGAGCGAGGGATTCCTAGGCCGGCTGCTGATTGGTCGCTGGGGTCAGCTGACTAGGCTCAGCCAATCAGGGGCTGCCCCTCAGCCCTAGCGTCCTGATTGGTGGGTGTTGTCACCTGACCAGGGCTGACCAATCAGAGCGAGGGAAACCTGGGCCGGCTGCTGATTGGTCGCTGGGGTCAGCTGACTAGGCTCAGCCAATCAGGGGCTGCCCCTCAGCCCTAGCCTCCTGATTGGTGGGTGGTGTCACCTGACCAGGGCTGACCAATCAGAGCGAGGGATTCCTAGGCCGGCTGCTGATTGGTCGCTGGGGTCAGCTGACTAGGCTCAGCCAATCAGGGGCTGCCCCTCAGCCCTAGCCTCCTGATTGGTGGGTGGTGTCACCTGACCAGGGCTGACCAATCAGAGCGAGGGATTCCTAGGCCGGCTGCTGATTGGTCGCTGGGGTCAGCTGACTAGGCTCAGCCAATCAGGCGCTGCCCCTCAGCCCTAGCCTCCTGATTGCTTTGTATTATTATTTATGAATTATGAATTATGATTTATGAGTTATGGATTAATATTAAATTGTTAAAGGAATCCTTAATAATTGGCCCTTGAATTTACGGGCATCACGAGCGACATTACTGGTGTGGGAACGAGCCGGCAGTAGCCAGAATCAAACTCACGAGCAACGGGGTGGAAGTCGAACACCTTAACCACAACTCTAAGCCAGAGATACTGAGAGGCACCCGTCTCAGTAGCATATTGGTTTAGGTGTTACGTGATTTTAGTTTAGCTTTAGGTGATTCCCTGAGGCTTATTTTTTACGTCACTACGTAGACCAAAATTTAAGCCATATTGTCTCTGCCCCTACAAGCTACCATTCTTTAGTTTATTTAGAAGTCAGGCCAGCTGGAGGACTGTATTGTATATAGGACTGATTTTCCAAGTTTTGCCATCCAGTCTCTGTAGCCTAATGGCTAAGGTGTTGTGCATGGTACCTTGATGCCCTGAGTTCGATTCCCCTATGCTTCAACTGTGTCTGTTTTGGTTTTTAAGTAAGCACATAGACCAAAACATAAGCCATTTTGTCTTTGCCCTTGCAAGCCACCCTTCTTTAGTTTATTTAGTACATTTGTTTGGGAGTCAGGCTAGTTAAAGGGCTGTAAAAACTAAAAGATTGAAAACAGGGCCTTATACCTGTTCTCTGTGGTGCAATGGTAGAGATGTTGAATTTAGTTTTTGAGGTTTTGGGTTTAATTCACTCCAATTGATTTATTTGGTGTGTTTGTTTGGGAGGAAGGCACGCTACAAGATTGCAATGAGGTCAAAAACCAATGGATTGTTTGCAGGGGACAGGTTTGCTAGTGTCTGTAGTGTATATGCTACCCTTCTTTCGTTTATTAATTGTGTTTGTGAGGGAGACAAGCTAGGTGCCACTCCCATATGACTATGTAGAGTAATGGTTAAGGAGCTGAACCCCAGTGCTTAAGGTCCAGGGTTCAATTCCCTTGTGCTCCATCTGAACTTTCTCTGAGCTGTCTTCTACATTTTTTTGTTTGGTGAGGGAGAAAAAAGCTATTGTTAGCAACCAGGTAGACCAAAACACAAGCCACCAAGTTCATGCATTTAAATTGAATGATTTACTCAAAGGGATTTGGGTCACTCTGTCAGCATTAGCCATTTTCCCCACATTTGAATATTTATATCATCATTCACAGGCCGTACAAAATCATCAACTTAAAAATTACCCCTGCATTGTATAGTTATCCCACCATACATCCCCACATTGTGTATTGATTTATGTGATGACCCTCAGCCACCCCTACATGTAAATGAATGCCCCATTGCCCCCCACACCCTTGTGTATTGTCCTCATCCATTTTCTTTGAGAAATCCAGGTGCTGTGGTTGCAGTGGGATGTGTCCGATTGGTTGAACCTGGTCAAGTGACTCCACCAGCCAACCAGGCATTGGGATTGAGACCCGGCGGGGGTTAAGCTTCACTTGCAGCCCTTGGTTCTTTTGATGTTCATTTTCTTTGAGAAATCCAGGTGCTGTGGTTGCAGTGGGATGTGTCCAGGCCAGGGCTTATCTTTGTACAGTATTTCCCCTGTCTCTGTTTTTGCATTGCCATTGGCCCTATTCTTTTGTGTTTTAGTTGTTTTTTTCCTGCTTCCACCTTTGCTGTTACTGAAGGCACAAGGCGTCACAGACCCTATCATCTCCAATAATACTAATGTATTTTCCTTCACTTATCATGAGTAGTTCTTCTTCTTTCCATAGCTTTAACATGTCCTGTTCAATCCCTTTTCTGTTGTGTTGTGTCTTTGAAGCTAACGTTCCCTCGCTTTTAGTCTCTACCGCTTCTGCTGGGAGACTGTTCCATTTCTCTACCACTCTAGGAGTAAAACTCCTTTACATTCCATCTAAGCCTCTAACTCACTAGTTTCAGATTATGACCTTATTTAACCATATCTCCTCTTTTGAAACAAACATCCCTCCTGTGATTTGTTAAATGCCTTTAAGGATTTCCAGTATTTTCTCCAAGCTTATACATATCGAGATTCCCTAGTCTTTCCTGATCCTGAGCCTGCGTTATTCTTATCTACAATGGTAAGTTGAACATTTCCTTTCACTGTAACTCATCTAGTACTCATAGTTTCCTCAGAGAATTGTGTTGCTTCTTTACATGTAGAGATGTAGAGATACTGAGCCAAGACAGGCTTATCTTAGTCAAGCAGCAGCTGCCCCTCAGCCCTAGCATCCTGATTGGTAGGTGGTGTCACCTGACCAGGGCTGACCAATCAGAGCGAGGTGAACCTGGGCCGGCTGCTGATTGGTCGCTGGAGTCAGCTGACTAGGCTCAGCCAATCAGGGGATGCCTCTCAGCCCTAGCCTCCTGATTGGTAGGTGGTCTCACCTGACCAGGGCTGACCAATCAGAGCGAGGTGAACCTGGGCCGGCTGCTGATTGGTCGCTGGAGTCAGCTGACTAGGCTAAGCCAATCAGGGGATGCCCCTCAGTCCTAGCGTCCTGATTGGTGGGTGTTGCCACCTGACCAGGGCTGACCAATCAGAGCGAGGGAAACCTGGGCCGGCTGCTGATTGGTCGCTGGGGTCAGCTGACTAGGCTCAGCCAATCAGGGGCTGCCCCTCAGCCCTAGCTTCCTGATTGGTGGGTGGTGTCACCTGACCAGGGCTGACCAATCAAAGCGAGGGAAACCTGGCCTGGCTGCTGATTGGTCGCTGGGGTCAGCTGACTAGGCTCAGCCAATCAGGGGCTGCCCCTCAGCCCTAGCCTCCTGATTGGTGGGTGGTGTCACCTGACCAGGGCTGACCAATCAGAGCGAGGGATTCCTAGGCCGGCTGCTGATTGGTCGCTGGGGTCAGCTGACTAGGCTCAGCCAATCAGGGGCTGCCCCTCAGCCCTAGCCTGCTGATTGGTGGGTGGTGTCACCTGACCAGGGCTGACCAATCAGAGCGAGGGATTTCTAGGCCGGCTGCTGATTGGTCGCTGGAGTCAGCTGACTAGGCTCAGCCAATCAGGGGCTGCCCCTCAGCCCTAGCGTCCTGATTGGTGGGTGTTGTCACCTGACCAATCAGAGCGAGGGATTCCTAGGCCGGCTGCTGATTGGTCGCTGGGGTCAGCTGACTAGGCTCAGCCAATCAGGGGCTGCCCCTCAGCCCTAGCCTCCTGATTGGTGGGTGGTGTCACCTGACCAGGGCTGACCAATCAGAGCGAAGGATTCCTGGGCCGGCTGCTGATTGGTCGCTGGGGTCAGCTGACTAGGCTCAGCCAATCAGGGGCTGCCCCTCAGCCCTAGCCTCCTGATTGGTGGGTGGTGTCACCTGACCAGGGCTGACCAATCAGAGCGAGGGATTCCTAGGCCGGCTGCTGATTGGTCGCTGGGGTCAGCTGACTAGGCTCAGCCAATCAGGGGCTGCCCCTCAGCCCTAGCGTCCTGATTGGTGGGTGTTGTCACCTGACCAGGGCTGACCAATCAGAGCGAGGGAAACCTGGGCTGGCTGCTGATTGGTCGCTGGGGTCAGCTGACTAGGCTCAGCCAATCAGGGGCTGCCCCTCAGCCCTAGCCTCCTGATTGGTGGGTGGTGTCACCTGACCAGGGCTGACCAATCAGAGCGAGGGATTCCTAGGCCGGCTGCTGATTGGTCGCTGGGGTCAGCTGACTAGGCTCAGCCAATCAGGGGCTGCCCCTCAGCCCTAGCCTCCTGATTGCTTTGTATTATTATTTATGAATTATGATTTATGAGTTATGGATTAATATTAAATTGTTAAAGGAATCCTTAATAATTGGCACTTGAATTTACGGGCATCACGAGCGACATTACTGGTGTGGGAACGAGCCGGCAGTAGCCAGAATCAAACTCACGAGCAACGGGGTGGAAGTCGAACACCTTAACCACAACTCTAAGCCAGAGATACTGAGAGGCACCCGTCTCAGTAGCATATTGGTTTAGGTGTTACGTGATTTTAGTTTAGCTTTAGGTGATTCCCTGAGGCTTATTTTTTACGTCACCACGTAGACCAAAATTTAAGCCATATTGTCTCTGCCCCTACAAGCTACCATTCTTTAGTTTATTTAGAAGTCAGGCCAGCTGGAGGACTATATTGTATATAGGACTGATTTTCCAAGCTTTGCCATCCAGTCTCTGTAGCCTAATGGCTAAGGTGTTGTGCAAGGTACCTTGACGCCCTGAGTTCAATTCCCCTATGCTTCAACTGTGTCTGTTTTGGTTTTTAAGTAAGCACATAGACCAAAACATAAGCCATTTTGTCTTTGCCCTTGCAAGCCACCCTTCTTTAGTTTATTTAGTACATTTGTTTGGGAGTCAGGCTAGTTAAAGGGCTGTAAAAACTAAAAGATTGAAAACAGGGCCTTATACCTGTTCTCTGTGGTGCAATGGTAGAGATGTTGAATTTAGTTTTTGAGGTTTTGGGTTTAATTCACTCCAATTGATTTATTTGGTGTGTTTGTTTGGGAGGAAGGCACGCTACAAGATTGCAATGAGGTCAAAAACCAATGGATTGTTTGCAGGGGACAGGTTTGCTAGTGTCTGTAGTGTATATGCTACCCTTCTTTCGTTTATTAATTGTGTTTGTGAGGGAGACAAGCTAGGTGCCACTCCCATATGACTATGTAGAGTAATGGTTAAGGAGCTGAACCCCAGTGCTTAAGGTCCAGGGTTCAATTCCCTTGTGCTCCATCTGAACTTTCTCTGAGTTGTCTTCTACATTTTTTTGTTTGGTGAGGGAGAAAAAAGCTATTGTTAGCAACCAGGTAGACCAAAACACAAGCCACCCAGTTCATGCATTTAAATTGAATGATTTACTCAAAGGGATTTGGGTCACTCTGTCAGCATTAGCCATTTTCCCCACATTTGAATATTTATATCATCATTCACAGGCCGTACAAAATCATCAACTTAAAAATTACCCCTGCATTGTATAGTTATCCCACCATACATCCCCACATTGTGTATTGATTTATGTGATGACCCTCAGCCACCCCTACATGTAAATGAATGCCCCATTGCCCCCCACACCCTTGTGTATTGTCCTCATCCATTTTCTTTGAGAAATCCAGGTGCTGTGGTTGCAGTGGGATGTGTCCGATTGGTTGAACCTGGTCAAGTGACTCCACCAGCCAACCAGGCATTGGGATTGAGACCCGGCGGGGGTTAAGCTTCACTTGCAGCCCTTGGTTCTTTTGATGTTCATTTTCTTTGAGAAATCCAGGTGCTGTGGTTGCAGTGGGATGTGTCCAGGCCAGGGCTTATCTTTGTACAGTATTTCCCCTGTCTCTGTTTTTGCATTGCCATTGGCCCTATTCTTTTGTGTTTTAGTTGTTTTTTTCCTGCTTCCACCTTTGCTGTTACTGAAGGCACAAGGCGTCACAGACCCTATCATCTCCAATAATACTAATGTATTTTCCTTCACTTATCATGAGTAGTTCTTCTTCTTTCCATAGCTTTAACATGTCCTGTTCAATCCCTTTTCTGTTGTGTTGTGTCTTTGAAGCTAACGTTCCCTCGCTTTTAGTCTCTACCGCTTCTGCTGGGAGACTGTTCCATTTCTCTACCACTCTAGGAGTAAAACTCCTTTACATTCCATCTAAGCCTCTAACTCACTAGTTTCAGATTATGACCTTGTTTAACCATATCTCCTCTTTTGAAACAAACATCCCTCCTGTGATTTGTTAAATGCCTTTAAGGATTTCCAGTATTTTCTCCAAGCTTATACATATCGAGATTCCCTAGTCTTTCCTGATCCTGAGCCTGCGTTATTCTTATCTACAATGGTAAGTTGAACATTTCCTTTCACTGTAACTCATCTAGTACTCATAGTTTCCTCAGAGAATTGTGTTGCTTCTTTACATGTAGAGATGTAGAGATACTGAGCCAAGACAGGCTTATCTTAGTCAAGCAGCAGCTGCCCCTCAGCCCTAGCATCCTGATTGGTAGGTGGTGTCACCTGACCAGGGCTGACCAATCAGAGCGAGGTGGACCTGGGCCGGCTGCTGATTGGTTGCTGGAGTCAGCTGACTAGGCTCAGCCAATCAGGGGCTGCCTCTCAGCCCTAGCCTCCTGATTGGTAGGTGGTCTCACCTGACCAGGGCTGACCAATCAGAGCGAGGTGAACCTGGGCCGGCTGCTGATTGGTCGCTGGAGTCAGCTGACTAGGCTAAGCCAATCAGGGGATGCCCCTCAGCCCTAGCGTCCTGATTGGTGGGTGTTGCCACCTGACCAGGGCTGACCAATCAGAGCGAGGGAAACCTGGGCCGGCTGCTGATTGGTCGCTGGGGTCAGCTGACTAGGCTCAGCCAATCAGGGGCTGCCCCTCAGCCCTAGCTTCCTGATTGGTGGGTGGTGTCACCTGACCAGGGCTGACCAATCAAAGCGAGAGAAACCTGGCCTGGCTGCTGATTGGTCGCTGGGGTCAGCTGACTAGGCTCAGCCAATCAGGGGCTGCCCCTCAGCCCTAGCCTCCTGATTGGTGGGTGGTGTCACCTGACCAGGGCTGACCAATCAGAGCGAGGGATTCCTAGGCCGGCTGCTGATTGGTCGCTGGGGTCAGCTGACTAGGCTCAGCCAATCAGGGGCTACCCCTCAGCCCTAGCCTGCTGATTGGTGGGTGGTGTCACCTGACCAGGGCTGACCAATCAGAGCGAAGGATTCCTGGGCCACCTGCTGATTGGTCGCTGGGATCAGCTGACTAGGCTCAGCCAATCAGGGGCTGCCCCTCAGCCCTAGCCTCCTGATTGGTGGGTGGTGTCACCTGACCAGGGCTGACCAATCAGAGCCAGGGATTTCTAGGCCGGCTGCTGATTGGTCGCTGGAGTCAGCTGACTAGGCTCAGCCAATCAGGGGCTGCCCCTCAGCCCTAGCGTCCTGATTGGTGGGTGTTGTCACCTGACCAGGGCTGACCAATCAGAGCGAGGGATTCCTAGGCCGGCTGCTGATTGGTCGCTGGGGTCAGCTGACTAGGCTCAGCCAATCAGGGGCTGCCCCTCAGCCCTAGCCTCCTGATTGGTGGGTGTTGTCACCTGACCAGGACTGACCAATCAGAGCGAGGGAAACCGGGGCCGGCTGCTGATTGGTCGCTGGGGTCAGCTGACTAGGCTCAGCCAATCAGGGGCTGCCCCTCAGCCCTAGCCTCCTGATTGGTGGGTGGTGTCACCTGACCAGGGCTGACCAATCAGAGCGAAGGATTCCTGGGCCGGCTGCTGATTGGTCGCTGGGGTCAGCTGACTAGGCTCAGCCAATCAGGGGCTGCCCCTCAGCCCTAGCCTCCTGATTGGTGGGTGGTGTCACCTGACCAGGGCTGACCAATCAGAGCGAGGGATTCCTAGGCCGGCTGCTGATTGGTCGCTGGGGTCAGCTGACTAGGCTTAGCCAATCAGGGGCTGCCCCTCAGCCCTAGCCTCCTGATTGGTGGGTGGTGTCACCTGACCAGGGCTGACCAATCAGAGCGAGGGATTCCTAGGCCGGCTGCTGATTGGTCGCTGGGGTCAGCTGACTAGGCTCAGCCAATCAGGGGCTGCCCCTCAGCCCTAGCGTCCTGATTGGTGGGTGTTGTCACCTGACCAGGGCTGACCAATCAGAGCGAGGGAAACCTGGGCCGGCTGCTGATTGGTCGCTGGGGTCAGCTGACTAGGCTCAGCCAATCAGGGGCTGCCCCTCAGCCCTAGCCTCCTGATTGGTGGGTGGTGTCACCTGACCAGGGCTGACCAATCAGAGCGAGGGATTCCTAGGCCGGCTGCTGATTGGTCGCTGGAGTCAGCTGACTAGGCTAAGCCAATCAGGGGATGCCCCTCAGCCCTAGCCTCCTGATTGGTGGGTGGTGTCACCTGACCAGGGCTGACCAATCAGAGCGAGGGATTCCTAGGCCGGCTGCTGATTGGTCGCTGGGGTCAGCTGACTAGGCTCAGCCAATCAGGGGCTGCCCCTCAGCCCTAGCTTCCTGATGGGTGGTGTCACCTGACCAGGGCTGACCAATCAAAGCGAGGGAAACCTGGCCTGGCTGCTGATTGGTCGCTGCTGATTGGTCGCTGCTGATTGGTCGCTGGAGTCAGCTGACTAGGCTAAGCCAATCAGGGGATGCCCCTCAGCCCTAGCGTCCTGATTGGTGGGTGTTGCCACCTGACCAGGGCTGACCAATCAGAGCGAGGGAAACCTGGGCCGGCTGCTGATTGGTCGCTGGGGTCAGCTGACTAGGCTCAGCCAATCAGGGGCTGCCCCTCAGCCCTAGCTTCCTGATTGGTGGGTGGTGTCACCTGACCAGGGCTGACCAATCAAAGCGAGGGAAACCTGGCCTGGCTGCTGATTGGTCGCTGGGGTCAGCTGACTAGGCTCAGCCAATCAGGGGCTGCCCCTCAGCCCTAGCCTCCTGATTGGTGGGTGGTGTCACCTGACCAGGGCTGACCAATCAGAGCGAAGGATTCCTGGGCCGGCTGCTGATTGGTCGCTGGGGTCAGCTGACTAGGCTCAGCCAATCAGGGGCTGCCCCTCAGCCCTAGCCTCCTGATTGGTGGGTGGTGTCACCTGACCAGGGCTGACCAATCAGAGCGAGGGATTCCTAGGCCGGCTGCTGATTGGTCGCTGGGGTCAGCTGACTAGGCTCAGCCAATCAGGGGCTGCCCCTCAGCCCTAGCGTCCTGATTGGTGGGTGTTGTCACCTGACCAGGGCTGACCAATCAGAGCGAGGGAAACCTGGGCTGGCTGCTGATTGGTCGCTGGGGTCAGCTGACTAGGCTCAGCCAATCAGGCGCTGCCCCTCAGCCCTAGCGTCCTGATTGGTGGGTGGTGTCACCTGACCAGGGCTGACCAATCAGAGCGAGGGATTCCTAGGCCGGCTGCTGATTGGTCGCTGGGGTCAGCTGACTAGGCTCAGCCAATCAGGGGCTGCCCCTCAGCCCTAGCCTCCTGATTGGTGGGTGTTGTCACCTGACCAGGGCTGACCAATCAGAGCGAGGGAAACCTGGGCCGGCTGCTGATTGGTCGCTGGGATCAGCTGACTAGGCTCAGCCAATCAGGGGCTGCCCCTCAGCCCTAGCCTCCTGATTGGTGGGTGGTGTCACCTGACCAGGGCTGACCAATCAGAGCGAGGGATTCCTAGGCCGGCTGCTGATTGGTCGCTGGGGTCAGCTAACTAGGCTTAGCCAATCAGGGGCTGCCCCTCAGCCCTAGCCTCCTGATTGGTGGGTGGTGTCACCTGACCAGGGCTGACCAATCAGAGCGAGGGATTCCTAGGCCGGCTGCTGATTGGTCGCTGGGGTCAGCTGACTAGGCTCAGCCAATCAGGGGCTGCCCCTCAGCCCTAGCGTCCTGATTGGTGGGTGTTGTCACCTGACCAGGGCTGACCAATCAGAGCGAGGGAAACCTGGGCCGGCTGCTGATTGGTCGCTGGGGTCAGCTGACTAGGCTCAGCCAATCAGGGGCTGCCCCTCAGCCCTAGCCTCCTGATTGGTGGGTGGTGTCACCTGACCAGGGCTGACCAATCAGAGCGAGGGATTCCTAGGCCGGCTGCTGATTGGTCGCTGGGGTCAGCTGACTAGGCTCAGCCAATCAGGGGCTGCCCCTCAGCCCTAGCCTCCTGATTGGTGGGTGGTGTCACCTGACCAGGGCTGACCAATCAGAGCGAGGGATTCCTAGGCCGGCTGCTGATTGGTCGCTGGGGTCAGCTGACTAGGCTCAGCCAATCAGGCGCTGCCCCTCAGCCCTAGCCTCCTGATTGCTTTGTATTATTATTTATGAATTATGAATTATGATTTATGAGTTATGGATTAATATTAAATTGTTAAAGGAATCCTTAATAATTGGCCCTTGAATTTACGGGCATCACGAGCGACATTACTGGTGTGGGAACGAGCCGGCAGTAGCCAGAATCAAACTCACGAGCAACGGGGTGGAAGTCGAACACCTTAACCACAACTCTAAGCCAGAGATACTGAGAGGCACCCGTCTCAGTAGCATATTGGTTTAGGTGTTACGTGATTTTAGTTTAGCTTTAGGTGATTCCCTGAGGCTTATTTTTTACGTCACTACGTAGACCAAAATTTAAGCCATATTGTCTCTGCCCCTACAAGCTACCATTCTTTAGTTTATTTAGAAGTCAGGCCAGCTGGAGGACTGTATTGTATATAGGACTGATTTTCCAAGTTTTGCCATCCAGTCTCTGTAGCCTAATGGCTAAGGTGTTGTGCATGGTACCTTGATGCCCTGAGTTCAATTCCCCTATGCTTCAACTGTGTCTGTTTTGGTTTTTAAGTAAGCACATAGACCAAAACATAAGCCATTTTGTCTTTGCCCTTGCAAGCCACCCTTCTTTAGTTTATTTAGTACATTTGTTTGGGAGTCAGGCTAGTTAAAGGGCTGTAAAAACTAAAAGATTGAAAACAGGGCCTTATACCTGTTCTCTGTGGTGCAATGGTAGAGATGTTGAATTTAGTTTTTGAGGTTTTGGGTTTAATTCACTCCAATTGATTTATTTGGTGTGTTTGTTTGGGAGGAAGGCACGCTACAAGATTGCAATGAGGTCAAAAACCAATGGATTGTTTGCAGGGGACAGGTTTGCTAGTGTCTGTAGTGTATATGCTACCCTTCTTTCGTTTATTAATTGTGTTTGTGAGGGAGACAAGCTAGGTGCCACTCCCATATGACTATGTAGAGTAATGGTTAAGGAGCTGAACCCCAGTGCTTAAGGTCCAGGGTTCAATTCCCTTGTGCTCCATCTGAACTTTCTCTGAGCTGTCTTCTACATTTTTTTGTTTGGTGAGGGAGAAAAAAGCTATTGTTAGCAACCAGGTAGACCAAAACACAAGCCACCAAGTTCATGCATTTAAATTGAATGATTTACTCAAAGGGATTTGGGTCACTCTGTCAGCATTAGCCATTTTCCCCACATTTGAATATTTATATCATCATTCACAGGCCGTACAAAATCATCAACTTAAAAATTACCCCTGCATTGTATAGTTATCCCACCATACATCCCCACATTGTGTATTGATTTATGTGATGACCCTCAGCCACCCCTACATGTAAATGAATGCCCCATTGCCCCCCACACCCTTGTGTATTGTCCTCATCCATTTTCTTTGAGAAATCCAGGTGCTGTGGTTGCAGTGGGATGTGTCCGATTGGTTGAACCTGGTCAAGTGACTCCACCAGCCAACCAGGCATTGGGATTGAGACCCGGCGGGGGTTAAGCTTCACTTGCAGCCCTTGGTTCTTTTGATGTTCATTTTCTTTGAGAAATCCAGGTGCTGTGGTTGCAGTGGGATGTGTCCAGGCCAGGGCTTATCTTTGTACAGTATTTCCCCTGTCTCTGTTTTTGCATTGCCATTGGCCCTATTCTTTTGTGTTTTAGTTGTTTTTTTCCTGCTTCCACCTTTGCTGTTACTGAAGGCACAAGGCGTCACAGACCCTATCATCTCCAATAATACTAATGTATTTTCCTTCACTTATCATGAGTAGTTCTTCTTCTTTCCATAGCTTTAACATGTCCTGTTCAATCCCTTTTCTGTTGTGTTGTGTCTTTGAAGCTAACGTTCCCTCGCTTTTAGTCTCTACCGCTTCTGCTGGGAGACTGTTCCATTTCTCTACCACTCTAGGAGTAAAACTCCTTTACATTCCATCTAAGCCTCTAACTCACTAGTTTCAGATTATGACCTTATTTAACCATATCTCCTCTTTTGAAACAAACATCCCTCCTGTGATTTGTTAAATGCCTTTAAGGATTTCCAGTATTTTCTCCAAGCTTATACATATCGAGATTCCCTAGTCTTTCCTGATCCTGAGCCTGCGTTATTCTTATCTACAATGGTAAGTTGAACATTTCCTTTCACTGTAACTCATCTAGTACTCATAGTTTCCTCAGAGAATTGTGTTGCTTCTTTACATGTAGAGATGTAGAGATACTGAGCCAAGACAGGCTTATCTTAGTCAAGCAGCAGCTGCCCCTCAGCCCTAGCATCCTGATTGGTAGGTGGTGTCACCTGACCAGGGCTGACCAATCAGAGCGAGGTGAACCTGGGCCGGCTGCTGATTGGTCGCTGGAGTCAGCTGACTAGGCTCAGCCAATCAGGGGATGCCTCTCAGCCCTAGCCTCCTGATTGGTAGGTGGTCTCACCTGACCAGGGCTGACCAATCAGAGCGAGGTGAACCTGGGCCGGCTGCTGATTGGTCGCTGGAGTCAGCTGACTAGGCTAAGCCAATCAGGGGATGCCCCTCAGTCCTAGCGTCCTGATTGGTGGGTGTTGCCACCTGACCAGGGCTGACCAATCAGAGCGAGGGAAACCTGGGCCGGCTGCTGATTGGTCGCTGGGGTCAGCTGACTAGGCTCAGCCAATCAGGGGCTGCCCCTCAGCCCTAGCTTCCTGATTGGTGGGTGGTGTCACCTGACCAGGGCTGACCAATCAAAGCGAGGGAAACCTGGCCTGGCTGCTGATTGGTCGCTGGGGTCAGCTGACTAGGCTCAGCCAATCAGGGGCTGCCCCTCAGCCCTAGCCTCCTGATTGGTGGGTGGTGTCACCTGACCAGGGCTGACCAATCAGAGCGAGGGATTCCTAGGCCGGCTGCTGATTGGTCGCTGGGGTCAGCTGACTAGGCTCAGCCAATCAGGGGCTGCCCCTCAGCCCTAGCCTGCTGATTGGTGGGTGGTGTCACCTGACCAGGGCTGACCAATCAGAGCGAGGGATTTCTAGGCCGGCTGCTGATTGGTCGCTGGAGTCAGCTGACTAGGCTCAGCCAATCAGGGGCTGCCCCTCAGCCCTAGCGTCCTGATTGGTGGGTGTTGTCACCTGACCAATCAGAGCGAGGGATTCCTAGGCCGGCTGCTGATTGGTCGCTGGGGTCAGCTGACTAGGCTCAGCCAATCAGGGGCTGCCCCTCAGCCCTAGCCTCCTGATTGGTGGGTGGTGTCACCTGACCAGGGCTGACCAATCAGAGCGAGGGATTCCTAGGCCGGCTGCTGATTGGTCGCTGGGGTCAGCTGACTAGGCTCAGCCAATCAGGGGCTGCCCCTCAGCCCTAGCGTCCTGATTGGTGGGTGTTGTCACCTGACCAGGGCTGACCAATCAGAGCGAGGGAAACCTGGGCCGGCTGCTGATTGGTCGCTGGGGTCAGCTGACTAGGCTCAGCCAATCAGGGGCTGCCCCTCAGCCCTAGCCTCCTGATTGGTGGGTGGTGTCACCTGACCAGGGCTGACCAATCAGAGCGAAGGATTCCTGGGCCGGCTGCTGAGTGGTCGCTGGGGTCAGCTGACTAGGCTCAGCCAATCAGGGGCTGCCCCTCAGCCCTAGCCTCCTGATTGGTGGGTGGTGTCACCTGACCAGGGCTGACCAATCAGAGCGAGGGATTCCTAGGCCGGCTGCTGATTGGTCGCTGGGGTCAGCTGACTAGGCTCAGCCAATCAGGGGCTGCCCCTCAGCCCTAGCCTCCTGATTGCTTTGTATTATTATTTATGAATTATGAATTATGATTTATGAGTTATGGATTAATATTAATTAATTGGCGCTTGAATTTACGGGCATCACGAGCGACATTACTGGCGTGGGAACGAGCCGGCAGTAGCCAGAATCAAACTCACGAGCAACGGGGTGGAAGTCGAACACCTTAAACACAACTCTAAGCCAGAGATACTGAGAGGCGCCCGTCTCAGGAGCATATTGGTTTAGGTGTTACGTGATTTTAGTTTAGCTTTAGGTGATTCCCTGAGGCTTATTTTTTACGTCACCACGTAGACCAAAATTTAAGCCATATTGTCTCTGTCCCTACAAGCTACCATTCTTTAGTTTATTTAGAAGTCAGGCCAGCTGGAGGACTATATTGTATATAGGACTGATTTTCCAAGCTTTGCCATCCAGTCTCTGTAGCCTAATGGCTAAGGTGTTGTGCAAGGTACCTTGACGCCCTGAGTTAAATTCCCCTATGCTTCAACTGTGTCTGTTTTGGTTTTTAAGTAAGCACATAGACCAAAACATAAGCCATTTTGTCTTTGCCCTTGCAAGCCACCCTTCTTTAGTTTATTTAGTACATTTGTTTGGGAGTCAGGCTAGTTAAAGGGCTGTAAAAACTAAAAGATTGAAAACAGGGCCTTATACCTGTTCTCTGTGGTGCAATGGTAGAGATGTTGAATTTAGTTTTTGAGGTTTTGGGTTTAATTCACTCCAATTGATTTATTTGGTGTGTTTGTTTGGGAGGAAGGCACGCTACAAGATTGCAATGAGGTCAAAAACCAATGGATTGTTTGCAGGGGACAGGTTTGCTAGTGTCTGTAGTGTATATGCTACCCTTCTTTCGTTTATTAATTGTGTTTGTGAGGGAGACAAGCTAGGTGCCACTCCCATATGACTATGTAGAGTAATGGTTAAGGAGCTGAACCCCAGTGCTTAAGGTCCAGGGTTCAATTCCCTTGTGCTCCATCTGAGCTGTCTTCTACATTTTTTTGTTTGGTGAGGGAGAAAAAAGCTATTGTTAGCAACCAGGTAGACCAAAACACAAGCCACCCAGTTCATGCATTTAAATTGAATGATTTACTCAAAGGGATTTGGGTCACTCTGTCAGCATTAGCCATTTTCCCCACATTTGAATATTTATATCATCATTCACAGGCCGTACAAAATCATCAACTTAAAAATTACCCCTGCATTGTATAGTTATCCCACCATACATCCCCACATTGTGTATTGATTTATGTGATGACCCTCAGCCACCCCTACATGTAAATGAATGCCCCATTGCCCCCCACACCCTTGTGTATTGTCCTCATCCATTTTCTTTGAGAAATCCAGGTGCTGTGGTTGCAGTGGGATGTGTCCGATTGGTTGAACCTGGTCAAGTGACTCCACCAGCCAACCAGGCATTGGGATTGAGACCCGGCGGGGGTTAAGCTTCACTTGCAGCCCTTGGTTCTTTTGATGTTCATTTTCTTTGAGAAATCCAGGTGCTGTGGTTGCAGTGGGATGTGTCCAGGCCAGGGCTTATCTTTGTACAGTATTTCCCCTGTCTCTGTTTTTGCATTGCCATTGGCCCTATTCTTTTGTGTTTTAGTTGTTTTTTTCCTGCTTCCACCTTTGCTGTTACTGAAGGCACAAGGCGTCACAGACCCTATCATCTCCAATAATACTAATGTATTTTCCTTCACTTATCATGAGTAGTTCTTCTTCTTTCCATAGCTTTAACATGTCCTGTTCAATCCCTTTTCTGTTGTGTTGTGTCTTTGAAGCTAACGTTCCCTCGCTTTTAGTCTCTACCGCTTCTGCTGGGAGACTGTTCCATTTCTCTACCACTCTAGGAGTAAAACTCCTTTACATTCCATCTAAGCCTCTAACTCACTAGTTTCAGATTATGACCTTGTTTAACCATATCTCCTCTTTTGAAACAAACATCCCTCCTGTGATTTGTTAAATGCCTTTAAGGATTTCCAGTATTTTCTCCAAGCTTATACATATCAAGATTCCCTAGTCTTTCCTGATCCTGAGCCTGCGTTATTCTTATCTACAATGGTAAGTTGAACATTTCCTTTCACTGTAACTCATCTAGTACTCATAGTTTCCTCAGAGAATTGTGTTGCTTCTTTACATGTAGAGATGTAGAGATACTGAGCCAAGACAGGCTTATCTTAGTCAAGCAGCAGCTGCCCCTCAGCCCTAGCATCCTGATTGGTAGGTGGTGTCACCTGACCAGGGCTGACCAATCAGAGCGAGGTGAACCTGGGCCGGCTGCTGATTGGTCGCTGGAGTCAGCTGACTAGGCTCAGCCAATCAGGGGATGCCTCTCAGCCCTAGCCTCCTGATTGGTAGGTGGTCTCACCTGACCAGGGCTGACCAATCAGAGCGAGGTGAACCTGGGCCGGCTGCTGATTGGTCGCTGGAGTCAGCTGACTAGGCTAAGCCAATCAGGGGATGCCCCTCAGCCCTAGCGTCCTGATTGGTGGGTGGTGTCACCTGACCAGGGCTGACCAATCAGAGCGAAGGATTCCTGGGCCGGCTGCTGGGGTCAGCTGACTAGGCTCAGCCAATCAGGGGCTGCCCCTCAGCCCTAGCCTCCTGATTGGTGGGTGGTGTCACCTGACCAGGGCTGACCAATCAGAGCGAGGGATTCCTAGGCCGGCTGCTGATTGGTCGCTGGGGTCAGCTGACTAGGCTCAGCCAATCAGGGGCTGCCCCTCAGCCCTAGCCTCCTGATTGGTGGGTGGTGTCACCTGACCAGGGCTGACCAATCAGAGCGAGGGATTCCTAGGCCGGCTGCTGATTGGTCGCTGGGGTCAGCTGACTAGGCTCAGCCAATCAGGGGCTGCCCCTCAGCCCTAGCGTCCTGATTGGTGGGTGTTGTCACCTGACCAGGGCTGACCAATCAGAGCGAGGGAAACCTGGGCTGGCTGCTGATTGGTCGCTGGGGTCAGCTGACTAGGCTCAGCCAATCAGGGGCTGCCCCTCAGCCCTAGCCTCCTGATTGGTGGGTGGTGTCACCTGACCAGGGCTGACCAATCAGAGCGAAGGATTCCTAGGCCGGCTGCTGATTGGTCGCTGGGGTCAGCTGACTAGGCTCAGCCAATCAGGGGCTGCCCCTCAGCCCTAGCCTCCTGATTGGTGGGTGGTGTCACCTGACCAGGGCTGACCAATCAGAGCGAGGGATTCCTAGGCCGGCTGCTGATTGGTCGCTGGGGTCAGCTGACTAGGCTCAGCCAATCAGGGGCTGCCCCTCAGCCCTAGCCTCCTGATTGGTGGGTGGTGTCACCTGACCAGGGCTGACCAATCAGAGCGAGGGATTCCTAGGCCGGCTGCTGATTGGTCGCTGGGGTCAGCTGACTAGGCTCAGCCAATCAGGGGCTGCCCCTCAGCCCTAGCCTGCTGATTGGTGGGTGGTGTCACCTGACCAGGGCTGACCAATCAGAGCGAGGGATTTCTAGGCCGGCTGCTGATTGGTCGCTGGAGTCAGCTGACTAGGCTCAGCCAATCAGGGGCTGCCCCTCAGCCCTAGCGTCCTGATTGGTGGGTGGTGTCACCTGACCAGGGCTGACCAATCAGAGCGAGGGATTCCTAGGCCGGCTGCTGATTGGTCGCTGGGGTCAGCTGACTAGGCTCAGCCAATCAGGGGCTGCCCCTCAGCCCTAGCCTCCTGATTGGTGGGTGGTGTCACCTGACCAGGGCTGACCAATCAGAGCGAGGGATTCCTAGGCCGGCTGCTGATTGGTCGCTGGGGTCAGCTGACTAGGCTCAGCCAATCAGGCGCTGCCCCTCAGCCCTAGCCTCCTGATTGCTTTGTATTATTATTTATGAATTATGAATTATGATTTATGAGTTATGGATTAATATTAAATTGTTAAAGGAATCCTTAATAATTGGCGCTTGAATTTACGGGTATCGTGAGCGACATTACTGGTGTGGGAACGAGCCGGCAGTAGCCAGAATCAAACTCACAAGCAACGGGGTGGAAGTCGAACACCTTAACCACAACTCTAAGCCAGAGATACTGAGAGGCACCCGTCTCAGTAGCATATTGGTTTAGGTGTTACGTGATTTTAGTTTAGCTTTAGGTGATTCCCTGAGGCTTATTTTTTACGTCACCACGTAGACCAAAATTTAAGCCATATTGTCTCTGCCCCTACAAGCTACCATTCTTTAGTTTATTTAGAAGTCAGGCCAGCTGGAGGACTGTATTGTATATAGGACTGATTTTCCAAGCTTTGCCATCCAGTCTCTGTAGCCTAATGGCTAAGGTGTTGTGCAAGGTACCTTGACGCCCTGAGTTCAATTCCCCTATGCTTCAACTGTGTCTGTTTTGGTTTTTAAGTAAGCACATAGACCAAAACATAAGCCATTTTGTCTTTGCCCTTGCAAGCCACCCTTCTTTAGTTTATTTAGTACATTTGTTTGGGAGTCAGGCTAGTTAAAGGGCTGTAAAAACTAAAAGATTGAAAACAGGGCCTTATACCTGTTCTCTGTGGTGCAATGGTAGAGATGTTGAATTTAGTTTTTGAGGTTTTGGGTTTAATTCACTCCAATTGATTTATTTGGTGTGTTTGTTTGGGAGGAAGGCACGCTACAAGATTGCAATGAGGTCAAAAACCAATGGATTGTTTGCAGGGGACAGGTTTGCTAGTGTCTGTAGTGTATATGCTACCCTTCTTTCGTTTATTAATTGTGTTTGTGAGGGAGACAAGCTAGGTGCCACTCCCATATGACTATGTAGAGTAATGGTTAAGGAGCTGAACCCCAGTGCTTAAGGTCCAGGGTTCAATTCCCTTGTGCTCCATCTGAACTTTCTCTGAGCTGTCTTCTACATTTTTTTGTTTGGTGAGGGAGAAAAAAGCTATTGTTAGCAACCAGGTAGACCAAAACACAAGCCACCAAGTTCATGCATTTAAATTGAATGATTTACTCAAAGGGATTTGGGTCACTCTGTCAGCATTAGCCATTTTCCCCACATTTGAATATTTATATCATCATTCACAGGCCGTACAAAATCATCAACTTAAAAATTACCCCTGCATTGTATAGTTATCCCACCATACATCCCCACATTGTGTATTGATTTATGTGATGACCCTCAGCCACCCCTACATGTAAATGAATGCCCCATTGCCCCCCACACCCTTGTGTATTGTCCTCATCCATTTTCTTTGAGAAATCCAGGTGCTGTGGTTGCAGTGGGATGTGTCCGATTGGTTGAACCTGGTCAAGTGACTCCACCAGCCAACCAGGCATTGGGATTGAGACCCGGCGGGGGTTAAGCTTCACTTGCAGCCCTTGGTTCTTTTGATGTTCATTTTCTTTGAGAAATCCAGGTGCTGTGGTTGCAGTGGGATGAGTCCAGGCCAGGGCTTATCTTTGTACAGTATTTCCCCTGTCTCTGTTTTTGCATTGCCATTGGCCCTATTCTTTTGTGTTTTAGTTGTTTTTTTCCTGCTTCCACCTTTGCTGTTACTGAAGGCACAAGGCGTCACAGACCCTATCATCTCCAATAATACTAATGTATTTTCCTTCACTTATCATGAGTAGTTCTTCTTCTTTCCATAGCTTTAACATGTCCTGTTCAATCCCTTTTCTGTTGTGTTGTGTCTTTGAAGCTAACGTTCCCTCGCTTTTAGTCTCTACCGCTTCTGCTGGGAGACTGTTCCATTTCTCTACCACTCTAGGAGTAAAACTCCTTTACATTCCATCTAAGCCTCTAACTCACTAGTTTCAGATTATGACCTTATTTAACCATATCTCCTCTTTTGAAACAAACATCCCTCCTGTGATTTGTTAAATGCCTTTAAGGATTTCCAGTATTTTCTCCAAGCTTATACATATCGAGATTCCCTAGTCTTTCCTGATCCTGAGCCTGCGTTATTCTTATCTACAATGGTAAGTTGAACATTTCCTTTCACTGTAACTCATCTAGTACTCATAGTTTCCTCAGAGAATTGTGTTGCTTCTTTACATGTAGAGATGTAGAGATACTGAGCCAAGACAGGCTTATCTTAGTCAAGCAGCAGCTGCCCCTCAGCCCTAGCATCCTGATTGGTAGGTGGTGTCACCTGACCAGGGCTGACCAATCAGAGCGAGGTGAACCTGGGCCGGCTGCTGATTGGTCGCTGGAGTCAGCTGACTAGGCTCAGCCAATCAGGGGATGCCTCTCAGCCCTAGCCTCCTGATTGGTAGGTGGTCTCACCTGACCAGGGCTGACCAATCAGAGCGAGGTGAACCTGGGCCGGCTGCTGATTGGTCGCTGGAGTCAGCTGACTAGGCTAAGCCAATCAGGGGATGCCCCTCAGTCCTAGCGTCCTGATTGGTGGGTGTTGCCACCTGACCAGGGCTGACCAATCAGAGCGAGGGAAACCTGGGCCGGCTGCTGATTGGTCGCTGGGGTCAGCTGACTAGGCTCAGCCAATCAGGGGCTGCCCCTCAGCCCTAGCTTCCTGATTGGTGGGTGGTGTCACCTGACCAGGGCTGACCAATCAAAGCGAGGGAAACCTGGCCTGGCTGCTGATTGGTCGCTGGGGTCAGCTGACTAGGCTCAGCCAATCAGGGGCTGCCCCTCAGCCCTAGCCTCCTGATTGGTGGGTGGTGTCACCTGACCAGGGCTGACCAATCAGAGCGAGGGATTCCTAGGCCGGCTGCTGATTGGTCGCTGGGGTCAGCTGACTAGGCTCAGCCAATCAGGGGCTGCCCCTCAGCCCTAGCCTGCTGATTGGTGGGTGGTGTCACCTGACCAGGGCTGACCAATCAGAGCGAGGGATTTCTAGGCCGGCTGCTGATTGGTCGCTGGAGTCAGCTGACTAGGCTCAGCCAATCAGGGGCTGCCCCTCAGCCCTAGCGTCCTGATTGGTGGGTGTTGTCACCTGACCAATCAGAGCGAGGGATTCCTAGGCCGGCTGCTGATTGGTCGCTGGGGTCAGCTGACTAGGCTCAGCCAATCAGGGGCTGCCCCTCAGCCCTAGCCTCCTGATTGGTGGGTGGTGTCACCTGACCAGGGCTGACCAATCAGAGCGAAGGATTCCTGGGCCGGCTGCTGATTGGTCGCTGGGGTCAGCTGACTAGGCTCAGCCAATCAGGGGCTGCCCCTCAGCCCTAGCCTCCTGATTGGTGGGTGGTGTCACCTGACCAGGGCTGACCAATCAGAGCGAGGGATTCCTAGGCCGGCTGCTGATTGGTCGCTGGGGTCAGCTGACTAGGCTCAGCCAATCAGGGGCTGCCCCTCAGCCCTAGCGTCCTGATTGGTGGGTGTTGTCACCTGACCAGGGCTGACCAATCAGAGCGAGGGAAACCTGGGCTGGCTGCTGATTGGTCGCTGGGGTCAGCTGACTAGGCTCAGCCAATCAGGGGCTGCCCCTCAGCCCTAGCCTCCTGATTGGTGGGTGGTGTCACCTGACCAGGGCTGACCAATCAGAGCGAGGGATTCCTAGGCCGGCTGCTGATTGGTCGCTGGGGTCAGCTGACTAGGCTCAGCCAATCAGGGGCTGCCCCTCAGCCCTAGCCTCCTGATTGCTTTGTATTATTATTTATGAATTATGATTTATGAGTTATGGATTAATATTAAATTGTTAAAGGAATCCTTAATAATTGGCACTTGAATTTACGGGCATCACGAGCGACATTACTGGTGTGGGAACGAGCCGGCAGTAGCCAGAATCAAACTCACGAGCAACGGGGTGGAAGTCGAACACCTTAACCACAACTCTAAGCCAGAGATACTGAGAGGCACCCGTCTCAGTAGCATATTGGTTTAGGTGTTACGTGATTTTAGTTTAGCTTTAGGTGATTCCCTGAGGCTTATTTTTTACGTCACCACGTAGACCAAAATTTAAGCCATATTGTCTCTGCCCCTACAAGCTACCATTCTTTAGTTTATTTAGAAGTCAGGCCAGCTGGAGGACTATATTGTATATAGGACTGATTTTCCAAGCTTTGCCATCCAGTCTCTGTAGCCTAATGGCTAAGGTGTTGTGCAAGGTACCTTGACGCCCTGAGTTCAATTCCCCTATGCTTCAACTGTGTCTGTTTTGGTTTTTAAGTAAGCACATAGACCAAAACATAAGCCATTTTGTCTTTGCCCTTGCAAGCCACCCTTCTTTAGTTTATTTAGTACATTTGTTTGGGAGTCAGGCTAGTTAAAGGGCTGTAAAAACTAAAAGATTGAAAACAGGGCCTTATACCTGTTCTCTGTGGTGCAATGGTAGAGATGTTGAATTTAGTTTTTGAGGTTTTGGGTTTAATTCACTCCAATTGATTTATTTGGTGTGTTTGTTTGGGAGGAAGGCACGCTACAAGATTGCAATGAGGTCAAAAACCAATGGATTGTTTGCAGGGGACAGGTTTGCTAGTGTCTGTAGTGTATATGCTACCCTTCTTTCGTTTATTAATTGTGTTTGTGAGGGAGACAAGCTAGGTGCCACTCCCATATGACTATGTAGAGTAATGGTTAAGGAGCTGAACCCCAGTGCTTAAGGTCCAGGGTTCAATTCCCTTGTGCTCCATCTGAACTTTCTCTGAGTTGTCTTCTACATTTTTTTGTTTGGTGAGGGAGAAAAAAGCTATTGTTAGCAACCAGGTAGACCAAAACACAAGCCACCCAGTTCATGCATTTAAATTGAATGATTTACTCAAAGGGATTTGGGTCACTCTGTCAGCATTAGCCATTTTCCCCACATTTGAATATTTATATCATCATTCACAGGCCGTACAAAATCATCAACTTAAAAATTACCCCTGCATTGTATAGTTATCCCACCATACATCCCCACATTGTGTATTGATTTATGTGATGACCCTCAGCCACCCCTACATGTAAATGAATGCCCCATTGCCCCCCACACCCTTGTGTATTGTCCTCATCCATTTTCTTTGAGAAATCCAGGTGCTGTGGTTGCAGTGGGATGTGTCCGATTGGTTGAACCTGGTCAAGTGACTCCACCAGCCAACCAGGCATTGGGATTGAGACCCGGCGGGGGTTAAGCTTCACTTGCAGCCCTTGGTTCTTTTGATGTTCATTTTCTTTGAGAAATCCAGGTGCTGTGGTTGCAGTGGGATGTGTCCAGGCCAGGGCTTATCTTTGTACAGTATTTCCCCTGTCTCTGTTTTTGCATTGCCATTGGCCCTATTCTTTTGTGTTTTAGTTGTTTTTTTCCTGCTTCCACCTTTGCTGTTACTGAAGGCACAAGGCGTCACAGACCCTATCATCTCCAATAATACTAATGTATTTTCCTTCACTTATCATGAGTAGTTCTTCTTCTTTCCATAGCTTTAACATGTCCTGTTCAATCCCTTTTCTGTTGTGTTGTGTCTTTGAAGCTAACGTTCCCTCGCTTTTAGTCTCTACCGCTTCTGCTGGGAGACTGTTCCATTTCTCTACCACTCTAGGAGTAAAACTCCTTTACATTCCATCTAAGCCTCTAACTCACTAGTTTCAGATTATGACCTTGTTTAACCATATCTCCTCTTTTGAAACAAACATCCCTCCTGTGATTTGTTAAATGCCTTTAAGGATTTCCAGTATTTTCTCCAAGCTTATACATATCGAGATTCCCTAGTCTTTCCTGATCCTGAGCCTGCGTTATTCTTATCTACAATGGTAAGTTGAACATTTCCTTTCACTGTAACTCATCTAGTACTCATAGTTTCCTCAGAGAATTGTGTTGCTTCTTTACATGTAGAGATGTAGAGATACTGAGCCAAGACAGGCTTATCTTAGTCAAGCAGCAGCTGCCCCTCAGCCCTAGCATCCTGATTGGTAGGTGGTGTCACCTGACCAGGGCTGACCAATCAGAGCGAGGTGGACCTGGGCCGGCTGCTGATTGGTTGCTGGAGTCAGCTGACTAGGCTCAGCCAATCAGGGGCTGCCTCTCAGCCCTAGCCTCCTGATTGGTAGGTGGTCTCACCTGACCAGGGCTGACCAATCAGAGCGAGGTGAACCTGGGCCGGCTGCTGATTGGTCGCTGGAGTCAGCTGACTAGGCTAAGCCAATCAGGGGATGCCCCTCAGCCCTAGCGTCCTGATTGGTGGGTGTTGCCACCTGACCAGGGCTGACCAATCAGAGCGAGGGAAACCTGGGCCGGCTGCTGATTGGTCGCTGGGGTCAGCTGACTAGGCTCAGCCAATCAGGGGCTGCCCCTCAGCCCTAGCTTCCTGATTGGTGGGTGGTGTCACCTGACCAGGGCTGACCAATCAAAGCGAGAGAAACCTGGCCTGGCTGCTGATTGGTCGCTGGGGTCAGCTGACTAGGCTCAGCCAATCAGGGGCTGCCCCTCAGCCCTAGCCTCCTGATTGGTGGGTGGTGTCACCTGACCAGGGCTGACCAATCAGAGCGAGGGATTCCTAGGCCGGCTGCTGATTGGTCGCTGGGGTCAGCTGACTAGGCTCAGCCAATCAGGGGCTACCCCTCAGCCCTAGCCTGCTGATTGGTGGGTGGTGTCACCTGACCAGGGCTGACCAATCAGAGCGAAGGATTCCTGGGCCACCTGCTGATTGGTCGCTGGGATCAGCTGACTAGGCTCAGCCAATCAGGGGCTGCCCCTCAGCCCTAGCCTCCTGATTGGTGGGTGGTGTCACCTGACCAGGGCTGACCAATCAGAGCCAGGGATTTCTAGGCCGGCTGCTGATTGGTCGCTGGAGTCAGCTGACTAGGCTCAGCCAATCAGGGGCTGCCCCTCAGCCCTAGCGTCCTGATTGGTGGGTGTTGTCACCTGACCAGGGCTGACCAATCAGAGCGAGGGATTCCTAGGCCGGCTGCTGATTGGTCGCTGGGGTCAGCTGACTAGGCTCAGCCAATCAGGGGCTGCCCCTCAGCCCTAGCCTCCTGATTGGTGGGTGTTGTCACCTGACCAGGACTGACCAATCAGAGCGAGGGAAACCGGGGCCGGCTGCTGATTGGTCGCTGGGGTCAGCTGACTAGGCTCAGCCAATCAGGGGCTGCCCCTCAGCCCTAGCCTCCTGATTGGTGGGTGGTGTCACCTGACCAGGGCTGACCAATCAGAGCGAAGGATTCCTGGGCCGGCTGCTGATTGGTCGCTGGGGTCAGCTGACTAGGCTCAGCCAATCAGGGGCTGCCCCTCAGCCCTAGCCTCCTGATTGGTGGGTGGTGTCACCTGACCAGGGCTGACCAATCAGAGCGAGGGATTCCTAGGCCGGCTGCTGATTGGTCGCTGGGGTCAGCTGACTAGGCTTAGCCAATCAGGGGCTGCCCCTCAGCCCTAGCCTCCTGATTGGTGGGTGGTGTCACCTGACCAGGGCTGACCAATCAGAGCGAGGGATTCCTAGGCCGGCTGCTGATTGGTCGCTGGGGTCAGCTGACTAGGCTCAGCCAATCAGGGGCTGCCCCTCAGCCCTAGCGTCCTGATTGGTGGGTGTTGTCACCTGACCAGGGCTGACCAATCAGAGCGAGGGAAACCTGGGCCGGCTGCTGATTGGTCGCTGGGGTCAGCTGACTAGGCTCAGCCAATCAGGGGCTGCCCCTCAGCCCTAGCCTCCTGATTGGTGGGTGGTGTCACCTGACCAGGGCTGACCAATCAGAGCGAGGGATTCCTAGGCCGGCTGCTGATTGGTCGCTGGAGTCAGCTGACTAGGCTAAGCCAATCAGGGGATGCCCCTCAGCCCTAGCCTCCTGATTGGTGGGTGGTGTCACCTGACCAGGGCTGACCAATCAGAGCGAGGGATTCCTAGGCCGGCTGCTGATTGGTCGCTGGGGTCAGCTGACTAGGCTCAGCCAATCAGGGGCTGCCCCTCAGCCCTAGCTTCCTGATGGGTGGTGTCACCTGACCAGGGCTGACCAATCAAAGCGAGGGAAACCTGGCCTGGCTGCTGATTGGTCGCTGCTGATTGGTCGCTGCTGATTGGTCGCTGGAGTCAGCTGACTAGGCTAAGCCAATCAGGGGATGCCCCTCAGCCCTAGCGTCCTGATTGGTGGGTGTTGCCACCTGACCAGGGCTGACCAATCAGAGCGAGGGAAACCTGGGCCGGCTGCTGATTGGTCGCTGGGGTCAGCTGACTAGGCTCAGCCAATCAGGGGCTGCCCCTCAGCCCTAGCTTCCTGATTGGTGGGTGGTGTCACCTGACCAGGGCTGACCAATCAAAGCGAGGGAAACCTGGCCTGGCTGCTGATTGGTCGCTGGGGTCAGCTGACTAGGCTCAGCCAATCAGGGGCTGCCCCTCAGCCCTAGCCTCCTGATTGGTGGGTGGTGTCACCTGACCAGGGCTGACCAATCAGAGCGAAGGATTCCTGGGCCGGCTGCTGATTGGTCGCTGGGGTCAGCTGACTAGGCTCAGCCAATCAGGGGCTGCCCCTCAGCCCTAGCCTCCTGATTGGTGGGTGGTGTCACCTGACCAGGGCTGACCAATCAGAGCGAGGGATTCCTAGGCCGGCTGCTGATTGGTCGCTGGGGTCAGCTGACTAGGCTCAGCCAATCAGGGGCTGCCCCTCAGCCCTAGCGTCCTGATTGGTGGGTGTTGTCACCTGACCAGGGCTGACCAATCAGAGCGAGGGAAACCTGGGCTGGCTGCTGATTGGTCGCTGGGGTCAGCTGACTAGGCTCAGCCAATCAGGCGCTGCCCCTCAGCCCTAGCGTCCTGATTGGTGGGTGGTGTCACCTGACCAGGGCTGACCAATCAGAGCGAGGGATTCCTAGGCCGGCTGCTGATTGGTCGCTGGGGTCAGCTGACTAGGCTCAGCCAATCAGGGGCTGCCCCTCAGCCCTAGCCTCCTGATTGGTGGGTGTTGTCACCTGACCAGGGCTGACCAATCAGAGCGAGGGAAACCTGGGCCGGCTGCTGATTGGTCGCTGGGATCAGCTGACTAGGCTCAGCCAATCAGGGGCTGCCCCTCAGCCCTAGCCTCCTGATTGGTGGGTGGTGTCACCTGACCAGGGCTGACCAATCAGAGCGAGGGATTCCTAGGCCGGCTGCTGATTGGTCGCTGGGGTCAGCTAACTAGGCTTAGCCAATCAGGGGCTGCCCCTCAGCCCTAGCCTCCTGATTGGTGGGTGGTGTCACCTGACCAGGGCTGACCAATCAGAGCGAGGGATTCCTAGGCCGGCTGCTGATTGGTCGCTGGGGTCAGCTGACTAGGCTCAGCCAATCAGGGGCTGCCCCTCAGCCCTAGCGTCCTGATTGGTGGGTGTTGTCACCTGACCAGGGCTGACCAATCAGAGCGAGGGAAACCTGGGCCGGCTGCTGATTGGTCGCTGGGGTCAGCTGACTAGGCTCAGCCAATCAGGGGCTGCCCCTCAGCCCTAGCCTCCTGATTGGTGGGTGGTGTCACCTGACCAGGGCTGACCAATCAGAGCGAGGGATTCCTAGGCCGGCTGCTGATTGGTCGCTGGGGTCAGCTGACTAGGCTCAGCCAATCAGGGGCTGCCCCTCAGCCCTAGCCTCCTGATTGGTGGGTGGTGTCACCTGACCAGGGCTGACCAATCAGAGCGAGGGATTCCTAGGCCGGCTGCTGATTGGTCGCTGGGGTCAGCTGACTAGGCTCAGCCAATCAGGCGCTGCCCCTCAGCCCTAGCCTCCTGATTGCTTTGTATTATTATTTATGAATTATGAATTATGATTTATGAGTTATGGATTAATATTAAATTGTTAAAGGAATCCTTAATAATTGGCCCTTGAATTTACGGGCATCACGAGCGACATTACTGGTGTGGGAACGAGCCGGCAGTAGCCAGAATCAAACTCACGAGCAACGGGGTGGAAGTCGAACACCTTAACCACAACTCTAAGCCAGAGATACTGAGAGGCACCCGTCTCAGTAGCATATTGGTTTAGGTGTTACGTGATTTTAGTTTAGCTTTAGGTGATTCCCTGAGGCTTATTTTTTACGTCACTACGTAGACCAAAATTTAAGCCATATTGTCTCTGCCCCTACAAGCTACCATTCTTTAGTTTATTTAGAAGTCAGGCCAGCTGGAGGACTGTATTGTATATAGGACTGATTTTCCAAGTTTTGCCATCCAGTCTCTGTAGCCTAATGGCTAAGGTGTTGTGCATGGTACCTTGATGCCCTGAGTTCGATTCCCCTATGCTTCAACTGTGTCTGTTTTGGTTTTTAAGTAAGCACATAGACCAAAACATAAGCCATTTTGTCTTTGCCCTTGCAAGCCACCCTTCTTTAGTTTATTTAGTACATTTGTTTGGGAGTCAGGCTAGTTAAAGGGCTGTAAAAACTAAAAGATTGAAAACAGGGCCTTATACCTGTTCTCTGTGGTGCAATGGTAGAGATGTTGAATTTAGTTTTTGAGGTTTTGGGTTTAATTCACTCCAATTGATTTATTTGGTGTGTTTGTTTGGGAGGAAGGCACGCTACAAGATTGCAATGAGGTCAAAAACCAATGGATTGTTTGCAGGGGACAGGTTTGCTAGTGTCTGTAGTGTATATGCTACCCTTCTTTCGTTTATTAATTGTGTTTGTGAGGGAGACAAGCTAGGTGCCACTCCCATATGACTATGTAGAGTAATGGTTAAGGAGCTGAACCCCAGTGCTTAAGGTCCAGGGTTCAATTCCCTTGTGCTCCATCTGAACTTTCTCTGAGCTGTCTTCTACATTTTTTTGTTTGGTGAGGGAGAAAAAAGCTATTGTTAGCAACCAGGTAGACCAAAACACAAGCCACCAAGTTCATGCATTTAAATTGAATGATTTACTCAAAGGGATTTGGGTCACTCTGTCAGCATTAGCCATTTTCCCCACATTTGAATATTTATATCATCATTCACAGGCCGTACAAAATCATCAACTTAAAAATTACCCCTGCATTGTATAGTTATCCCACCATACATCCCCACATTGTGTATTGATTTATGTGATGACCCTCAGCCACCCCTACATGTAAATGAATGCCCCATTGCCCCCCACACCCTTGTGTATTGTCCTCATCCATTTTCTTTGAGAAATCCAGGTGCTGTGGTTGCAGTGGGATGTGTCCGATTGGTTGAACCTGGTCAAGTGACTCCACCAGCCAACCAGGCATTGGGATTGAGACCCGGCGGGGGTTAAGCTTCACTTGCAGCCCTTGGTTCTTTTGATGTTCATTTTCTTTGAGAAATCCAGGTGCTGTGGTTGCAGTGGGATGTGTCCAGGCCAGGGCTTATCTTTGTACAGTATTTCCCCTGTCTCTGTTTTTGCATTGCCATTGGCCCTATTCTTTTGTGTTTTAGTTGTTTTTTTCCTGCTTCCACCTTTGCTGTTACTGAAGGCACAAGGCGTCACAGACCCTATCATCTCCAATAATACTAATGTATTTTCCTTCACTTATCATGAGTAGTTCTTCTTCTTTCCATAGCTTTAACATGTCCTGTTCAATCCCTTTTCTGTTGTGTTGTGTCTTTGAAGCTAACGTTCCCTCGCTTTTAGTCTCTACCGCTTCTGCTGGGAGACTGTTCCATTTCTCTACCACTCTAGGAGTAAAACTCCTTTACATTCCATCTAAGCCTCTAACTCACTAGTTTCAGATTATGACCTTATTTAACCATATCTCCTCTTTTGAAACAAACATCCCTCCTGTGATTTGTTAAATGCCTTTAAGGATTTCCAGTATTTTCTCCAAGCTTATACATATCGAGATTCCCTAGTCTTTCCTGATCCTGAGCCTGCGTTATTCTTATCTACAATGGTAAGTTGAACATTTCCTTTCACTGTAACTCATCTAGTACTCATAGTTTCCTCAGAGAATTGTGTTGCTTCTTTACATGTAGAGATGTAGAGATACTGAGCCAAGACAGGCTTATCTTAGTCAAGCAGCAGCTGCCCCTCAGCCCTAGCATCCTGATTGGTAGGTGGTGTCACCTGACCAGGGCTGACCAATCAGAGCGAGGTGAACCTGGGCCGGCTGCTGATTGGTCGCTGGAGTCAGCTGACTAGGCTCAGCCAATCAGGGGATGCCTCTCAGCCCTAGCCTCCTGATTGGTAGGTGGTCTCACCTGACCAGGGCTGACCAATCAGAGCGAGGTGAACCTGGGCCGGCTGCTGATTGGTCGCTGGAGTCAGCTGACTAGGCTAAGCCAATCAGGGGATGCCCCTCAGTCCTAGCGTCCTGATTGGTGGGTGTTGCCACCTGACCAGGGCTGACCAATCAGAGCGAGGGAAACCTGGGCCGGCTGCTGATTGGTCGCTGGGGTCAGCTGACTAGGCTCAGCCAATCAGGGGCTGCCCCTCAGCCCTAGCTTCCTGATTGGTGGGTGGTGTCACCTGACCAGGGCTGACCAATCAAAGCGAGGGAAACCTGGCCTGGCTGCTGATTGGTCGCTGGGGTCAGCTGACTAGGCTCAGCCAATCAGGGGCTGCCCCTCAGCCCTAGCCTCCTGATTGGTGGGTGGTGTCACCTGACCAGGGCTGACCAATCAGAGCGAGGGATTCCTAGGCCGGCTGCTGATTGGTCGCTGGGGTCAGCTGACTAGGCTCAGCCAATCAGGGGCTGCCCCTCAGCCCTAGCCTGCTGATTGGTGGGTGGTGTCACCTGACCAGGGCTGACCAATCAGAGCGAGGGATTTCTAGGCCGGCTGCTGATTGGTCGCTGGAGTCAGCTGACTAGGCTCAGCCAATCAGGGGCTGCCCCTCAGCCCTAGCGTCCTGATTGGTGGGTGTTGTCACCTGACCAATCAGAGCGAGGGATTCCTAGGCCGGCTGCTGATTGGTCGCTGGGGTCAGCTGACTAGGCTCAGCCAATCAGGGGCTGCCCCTCAGCCCTAGCCTCCTGATTGGTGGGTGGTGTCACCTGACCAGGGCTGACCAATCAGAGCGAGGGATTCCTAGGCCGGCTGCTGATTGGTCGCTGGGGTCAGCTGACTAGGCTCAGCCAATCAGGGGCTGCCCCTCAGCCCTAGCGTCCTGATTGGTGGGTGTTGTCACCTGACCAGGGCTGACCAATCAGAGCGAGGGAAACCTGGGCTGGCTGCTGATTGGTCGCTGGGGTCAGCTGACTAGGCTCAGCCAATCAGGGGCTGCCCCTCAGCCCTAGCCTCCTGATTGGTGGGTGGTGTCACCTGACCAGGGCTGACCAATCAGAGCGAGGGATTCCTAGGCCGGCTGCTGATTGGTCGCTGGGGTCAGCTGACTAGGCTCAGCCAATCAGGGGCTGCCCCTCAGCCCTAGCCTCCTGATTGCTTTGTATTATTATTTATGAATTATGATTTATGAGTTATGGATTAATATTAAATTGTTAAAGGAATCCTTAATAATTGGCACTTGAATTTACGGGCATCACGAGCGACATTACTGGTGTGGGAACGAGCCGGCAGTAGCCAGAATCAAACTCACGAGCAACGGGGTGGAAGTCGAACACCTTAACCACAACTCTAAGCCAGAGATACTGAGAGGCACCCGTCTCAGTAGCATATTGGTTTAGGTGTTACGTGATTTTAGTTTAGCTTTAGGTGATTCCCTGAGGCTTATTTTTTACGTCACCACGTAGACCAAAATTTAAGCCATATTGTCTCTGCCCCTACAAGCTACCATTCTTTAGTTTATTTAGAAGTCAGGCCAGCTGGAGGACTATATTGTATATAGGACTGATTTTCCAAGCTTTGCCATCCAGTCTCTGTAGCCTAATGGCTAAGGTGTTGTGCAAGGTACCTTGACGCCCTGAGTTCAATTCCCCTATGCTTCAACTGTGTCTGTTTTGGTTTTTAAGTAAGCACATAGACCAAAACATAAGCCATTTTGTCTTTGCCCTTGCAAGCCACCCTTCTTTAGTTTATTTAGTACATTTGTTTGGGAGTCAGGCTAGTTAAAGGGCTGTAAAAACTAAAAGATTGAAAACAGGGCCTTATACCTGTTCTCTGTGGTGCAATGGTAGAGATGTTGAATTTAGTTTTTGAGGTTTTGGGTTTAATTCACTCCAATTGATTTATTTGGTGTGTTTGTTTGGGAGGAAGGCACGCTACAAGATTGCAATGAGGTCAAAAACCAATGGATTGTTTGCAGGGGACAGGTTTGCTAGTGTCTGTAGTGTATATGCTACCCTTCTTTCGTTTATTAATTGTGTTTGTGAGGGAGACAAGCTAGGTGCCACTCCCATATGACTATGTAGAGTAATGGTTAAGGAGCTGAACCCCAGTGCTTAAGGTCCAGGGTTCAATTCCCTTGTGCTCCATCTGAACTTTCTCTGAGTTGTCTTCTACATTTTTTTGTTTGGTGAGGGAGAAAAAAGCTATTGTTAGCAACCAGGTAGACCAAAACACAAGCCACCCAGTTCATGCATTTAAATTGAATGATTTACTCAAAGGGATTTGGGTCACTCTGTCAGCATTAGCCATTTTCCCCACATTTGAATATTTATATCATCATTCACAGGCCGTACAAAATCATCAACTTAAAAATTACCCCTGCATTGTATAGTTATCCCACCATACATCCCCACATTGTGTATTGATTTATGTGATGACCCTCAGCCACCCCTACATGTAAATGAATGCCCCATTGCCCCCCACACCCTTGTGTATTGTCCTCATCCATTTTCTTTGAGAAATCCAGGTGCTGTGGTTGCAGTGGGATGTGTCCGATTGGTTGAACCTGGTCAAGTGACTCCACCAGCCAACCAGGCATTGGGATTGAGACCCGGCGGGGGTTAAGCTTCACTTGCAGCCCTTGGTTCTTTTGATGTTCATTTTCTTTGAGAAATCCAGGTGCTGTGGTTGCAGTGGGATGTGTCCAGGCCAGGGCTTATCTTTGTACAGTATTTCCCCTGTCTCTGTTTTTGCATTGCCATTGGCCCTATTCTTTTGTGTTTTAGTTGTTTTTTTCCTGCTTCCACCTTTGCTGTTACTGAAGGCACAAGGCGTCACAGACCCTATCATCTCCAATAATACTAATGTATTTTCCTTCACTTATCATGAGTAGTTCTTCTTCTTTCCATAGCTTTAACATGTCCTGTTCAATCCCTTTTCTGTTGTGTTGTGTCTTTGAAGCTAACGTTCCCTCGCTTTTAGTCTCTACCGCTTCTGCTGGGAGACTGTTCCATTTCTCTACCACTCTAGGAGTAAAACTCCTTTACATTCCATCTAAGCCTCTAACTCACTAGTTTCAGATTATGACCTTGTTTAACCATATCTCCTCTTTTGAAACAAACATCCCTCCTGTGATTTGTTAAATGCCTTTAAGGATTTCCAGTATTTTCTCCAAGCTTATACATATCGAGATTCCCTAGTCTTTCCTGATCCTGAGCCTGCGTTATTCTTATCTACAATGGTAAGTTGAACATTTCCTTTCACTGTAACTCATCTAGTACTCATAGTTTCCTCAGAGAATTGTGTTGCTTCTTTACATGTAGAGATGTAGAGATACTGAGCCAAGACAGGCTTATCTTAGTCAAGCAGCAGCTGCCCCTCAGCCCTAGCATCCTGATTGGTAGGTGGTGTCACCTGACCAGGGCTGACCAATCAGAGCGAGGTGGACCTGGGCCGGCTGCTGATTGGTTGCTGGAGTCAGCTGACTAGGCTCAGCCAATCAGGGGCTGCCTCTCAGCCCTAGCCTCCTGATTGGTAGGTGGTCTCACCTGACCAGGGCTGACCAATCAGAGCGAGGTGAACCTGGGCCGGCTGCTGATTGGTCGCTGGAGTCAGCTGACTAGGCTAAGCCAATCAGGGGATGCCCCTCAGCCCTAGCGTCCTGATTGGTGGGTGTTGCCACCTGACCAGGGCTGACCAATCAGAGCGAGGGAAACCTGGGCCGGCTGCTGATTGGTCGCTGGGGTCAGCTGACTAGGCTCAGCCAATCAGGGGCTGCCCCTCAGCCCTAGCTTCCTGATTGGTGGGTGGTGTCACCTGACCAGGGCTGACCAATCAAAGCGAGAGAAACCTGGCCTGGCTGCTGATTGGTCGCTGGGGTCAGCTGACTAGGCTCAGCCAATCAGGGGCTGCCCCTCAGCCCTAGCCTCCTGATTGGTGGGTGGTGTCACCTGACCAGGGCTGACCAATCAGAGCGAGGGATTCCTAGGCCGGCTGCTGATTGGTCGCTGGGGTCAGCTGACTAGGCTCAGCCAATCAGGGGCTACCCCTCAGCCCTAGCCTGCTGATTGGTGGGTGGTGTCACCTGACCAGGGCTGACCAATCAGAGCGAAGGATTCCTGGGCCACCTGCTGATTGGTCGCTGGGATCAGCTGACTAGGCTCAGCCAATCAGGGGCTGCCCCTCAGCCCTAGCCTCCTGATTGGTGGGTGGTGTCACCTGACCAGGGCTGACCAATCAGAGCCAGGGATTTCTAGGCCGGCTGCTGATTGGTCGCTGGAGTCAGCTGACTAGGCTCAGCCAATCAGGGGCTGCCCCTCAGCCCTAGCGTCCTGATTGGTGGGTGTTGTCACCTGACCAGGGCTGACCAATCAGAGCGAGGGATTCCTAGGCCGGCTGCTGATTGGTCGCTGGGGTCAGCTGACTAGGCTCAGCCAATCAGGGGCTGCCCCTCAGCCCTAGCCTCCTGATTGGTGGGTGTTGTCACCTGACCAGGACTGACCAATCAGAGCGAGGGAAACCGGGGCCGGCTGCTGATTGGTCGCTGGGGTCAGCTGACTAGGCTCAGCCAATCAGGGGCTGCCCCTCAGCCCTAGCCTCCTGATTGGTGGGTGGTGTCACCTGACCAGGGCTGACCAATCAGAGCGAAGGATTCCTGGGCCGGCTGCTGATTGGTCGCTGGGGTCAGCTGACTAGGCTCAGCCAATCAGGGGCTGCCCCTCAGCCCTAGCCTCCTGATTGGTGGGTGGTGTCACCTGACCAGGGCTGACCAATCAGAGCGAGGGATTCCTAGGCCGGCTGCTGATTGGTCGCTGGGGTCAGCTGACTAGGCTCAGCCAATCAGGGGCTGCCCCTCAGCCCTAGCCTCCTGATTGGTGGGTGGTGTCACCTGACCAGGGCTGACCAATCAGAGCGAAGGATTCCTGGGCCGGCTGCTGATTGGTCGCTGGGGTCAGCTGACTAGGCTCAGCCAATCAGGGGCTGCCCCTCAGCCCTAGCCTCCTGATTGGTGGGTGGTGTCACCTGACCAGGGCTGACCAATCAGAGCGAGGGATTCCTAGGCCGGCTGCTGATTGGTCGCTGGGGTCAGCTGACTAGGCTCAGCCAATCAGGGGCTGCCCCTCAGCCCTAGCGTCCTGATTGGTGGGTGTTGTCACCTGACCAGGGCTGACCAATCAGAGCGAGGGAAACCTGGGCTGGCTGCTGATTGGTCGCTGGGGTCAGCTGACTAGGCTCAGCCAATCAGGCGCTGCCCCTCAGCCCTAGCGTCCTGATTGGTGGGTGGTGTCACCTGACCAGGGCTGACCAATCAGAGCGAGGGATTCCTAGGCCGGCTGCTGATTGGTCGCTGGGGTCAGCTGACTAGGCTCAGCCAATCAGGGGCTGCCCCTCAGCCCTAGCCTCCTGATTGGTGGGTGTTGTCACCTGACCAGGGCTGACCAATCAGAGCGAGGGAAACCTGGGCCGGCTGCTGATTGGTCGCTGGGATCAGCTGACTAGGCTCAGCCAATCAGGGGCTGCCCCTCAGCCCTAGCCTCCTGATTGGTGGGTGGTGTCACCTGACCAGGGCTGACCAATCAGAGCGAGGGATTCCTAGGCCGGCTGCTGATTGGTCGCTGGGGTCAGCTAACTAGGCTTAGCCAATCAGGGGCTGCCCCTCAGCCCTAGCCTCCTGATTGGTGGGTGGTGTCACCTGACCAGGGCTGACCAATCAGAGCGAGGGATTCCTAGGCCGGCTGCTGATTGGTCGCTGGGGTCAGCTGACTAGGCTCAGCCAATCAGGGGCTGCCCCTCAGCCCTAGCGTCCTGATTGGTGGGTGTTGTCACCTGACCAGGGCTGACCAATCAGAGCGAGGGAAACCTGGGCCGGCTGCTGATTGGTCGCTGGGGTCAGCTGACTAGGCTCAGCCAATCAGGGGCTGCCCCTCAGCCCTAGCCTCCTGATTGGTGGGTGGTGTCACCTGACCAGGGCTGACCAATCAGAGCGAGGGATTCCTAGGCCGGCTGCTGATTGGTCGCTGGGGTCAGCTGACTAGGCTCAGCCAATCAGGGGCTGCCCCTCAGCCCTAGCCTCCTGATTGGTGGGTGGTGTCACCTGACCAGGGCTGACCAATCAGAGCGAGGGATTCCTAGGCCGGCTGCTGATTGGTCGCTGGGGTCAGCTGACTAGGCTCAGCCAATCAGGCGCTGCCCCTCAGCCCTAGCCTCCTGATTGCTTTGTATTATTATTTATGAATTATGAATTATGATTTATGAGTTATGGATTAATATTAAATTGTTAAAGGAATCCTTAATAATTGGCCCTTGAATTTACGGGCATCACGAGCGACATTACTGGTGTGGGAACGAGCCGGCAGTAGCCAGAATCAAACTCACGAGCAACGGGGTGGAAGTCGAACACCTTAACCACAACTCTAAGCCAGAGATACTGAGAGGCACCCGTCTCAGTAGCATATTGGTTTAGGTGTTACGTGATTTTAGTTTAGCTTTAGGTGATTCCCTGAGGCTTATTTTTTACGTCACTACGTAGACCAAAATTTAAGCCATATTGTCTCTGCCCCTACAAGCTACCATTCTTTAGTTTATTTAGAAGTCAGGCCAGCTGGAGGACTGTATTGTATATAGGACTGATTTTCCAAGTTTTGCCATCCAGTCTCTGTAGCCTAATGGCTAAGGTGTTGTGCATGGTACCTTGATGCCCTGAGTTCAATTCCCCTATGCTTCAACTGTGTCTGTTTTGGTTTTTAAGTAAGCACATAGACCAAAACATAAGCCATTTTGTCTTTGCCCTTGCAAGCCACCCTTCTTTAGTTTATTTAGTACATTTGTTTGGGAGTCAGGCTAGTTAAAGGGCTGTAAAAACTAAAAGATTGAAAACAGGGCCTTATACCTGTTCTCTGTGGTGCAATGGTAGAGATGTTGAATTTAGTTTTTGAGGTTTTGGGTTTAATTCACTCCAATTGATTTATTTGGTGTGTTTGTTTGGGAGGAAGGCACGCTACAAGATTGCAATGAGGTCAAAAACCAATGGATTGTTTGCAGGGGACAGGTTTGCTAGTGTCTGTAGTGTATATGCTACCCTTCTTTCGTTTATTAATTGTGTTTGTGAGGGAGACAAGCTAGGTGCCACTCCCATATGACTATGTAGAGTAATGGTTAAGGAGCTGAACCCCAGTGCTTAAGGTCCAGGGTTCAATTCCCTTGTGCTCCATCTGAACTTTCTCTGAGTTGTCTTCTACATTTTTTTGTTTGGTGAGGGAGAAAAAAGCTATTGTTAGCAACCAGGTAGACCAAAACACAAGCCACCCAGTTCATGCATTTAAATTGAATGATTTACTCAAAGGGATTTGGGTCACTCTGTCAGCATTAGCCATTTTCCCCACATTTGAATATTTATATCATCATTCACAGGCCGTACAAAATCATCAACTTAAAAATTACCCCTGCATTGTATAGTTATCCCACCATACATCCCCACATTGTGTATTGATTTATGTGATGACCCTCAGCCACCCCTACATGTAAATGAATGCCCCATTGCCCCCCACACCCTTGTGTATTGTCCTCATCCATTTTCTTTGAGAAATCCAGGTGCTGTGGTTGCAGTGGGATGTGTCCGATTGGTTGAACCTGGTCAAGTGACTCCACCAGCCAACCAGGCATTGGGATTGAGACCCGGCGGGGGTTAAGCTTCACTTGCAGCCCTTGGTTCTTTTGATGTTCATTTTCTTTGAGAAATCCAGGTGCTGTGGTTGCAGTGGGATGTGTCCAGGCCAGGGCTTATCTTTGTACAGTATTTCCCCTGTCTCTGTTTTTGCATTGCCATTGGCCCTATTCTTTTGTGTTTTAGTTGTTTTTTTCCTGCTTCCACCTTTGCTGTTACTGAAGGCACAAGGCGTCACAGACCCTATCATCTCCAATAATACTAATGTATTTTCCTTCACTTATCATGAGTAGTTCTTCTTCTTTCCATAGCTTTAACATGTCCTGTTCAATCCCTTTTCTGTTGTGTTGTGTCTTTGAAGCTAACGTTCCCTCGCTTTTAGTCTCTACCGCTTCTGCTGGGAGACTGTTCCATTTCTCTACCACTCTAGGAGTAAAACTCCTTTACATTCCATCTAAGCCTCTAACTCACTAGTTTCAGATTATGACCTTGTTTAACCATATCTCCTCTTTTGAAACAAACATCCCTCCTGTGATTTGTTAAATGCCTTTAAGGATTTCCAGTATTTTCTCCAAGCTTATACATATCGAGATTCCCTAGTCTTTCCTGATCCTGAGCCTGCGTTATTCTTATCTACAATGGTAAGTTGAACATTTCCTTTCACTGTAACTCATCTAGTACTCATAGTTTCCTCAGAGAATTGTGTTGCTTCTTTACATGTAGAGATGTAGAGATACTGAGCCAAGACAGGCTTATCTTAGTCAAGCAGCAGCTGCCCCTCAGCCCTAGCATCCTGATTGGTAGGTGGTGTCACCTGACCAGGGCTGACCAATCAGAGCGAGGTGGACCTGGGCCGGCTGCTGATTGGTTGCTGGAGTCAGCTGACTAGGCTCAGCCAATCAGGGGCTGCCTCTCAGCCCTAGCCTCCTGATTGGTAGGTGGTCTCACCTGACCAGGGCTGACCAATCAGAGCGAGGTGAACCTGGGCCGGCTGCTGATTGGTCGCTGGAGTCAGCTGACTAGGCTAAGCCAATCAGGGGATGCCCCTCAGCCCTAGCGTCCTGATTGGTGGGTGTTGCCACCTGACCAGGGCTGACCAATCAGAGCGAGGGAAACCTGGGCCGGCTGCTGATTGGTCGCTGGGGTCAGCTGACTAGGCTCAGCCAATCAGGGGCTGCCCCTCAGCCCTAGCTTCCTGATTGGTGGGTGGTGTCACCTGACCAGGGCTGACCAATCAAAGCGAGAGAAACCTGGCCTGGCTGCTGATTGGTCGCTGGGGTCAGCTGACTAGGCTCAGCCAATCAGGGGCTGCCCCTCAGCCCTAGCCTCCTGATTGGTGGGTGGTGTCACCTGACCAGGGCTGACCAATCAGAGCGAGGGATTCCTAGGCCGGCTGCTGATTGGTCGCTGGGGTCAGCTGACTAGGCTCAGCCAATCAGGGGCTACCCCTCAGCCCTAGCCTGCTGATTGGTGGGTGGTGTCACCTGACCAGGGCTGACCAATCAGAGCGAAGGATTCCTGGGCCACCTGCTGATTGGTCGCTGGGATCAGCTGACTAGGCTCAGCCAATCAGGGGCTGCCCCTCAGCCCTAGCCTCCTGATTGGTGGGTGGTGTCACCTGACCAGGGCTGACCAATCAGAGCCAGGGATTTCTAGGCCGGCTGCTGATTGGTCGCTGGAGTCAGCTGACTAGGCTCAGCCAATCAGGGGCTGCCCCTCAGCCCTAGCGTCCTGATTGGTGGGTGTTGTCACCTGACCAGGGCTGACCAATCAGAGCGAGGGATTCCTAGGCCGGCTGCTGATTGGTCGCTGGGGTCAGCTGACTAGGCTCAGCCAATCAGGGGCTGCCCCTCAGCCCTAGCCTCCTGATTGGTGGGTGTTGTCACCTGACCAGGACTGACCAATCAGAGCGAGGGAAACCGGGGCCGGCTGCTGATTGGTCGCTGGGGTCAGCTGACTAGGCTCAGCCAATCAGGGGCTGCCCCTCAGCCCTAGCCTCCTGATTGGTGGGTGGTGTCACCTGACCAGGGCTGACCAATCAGAGCGAAGGATTCCTGGGCCGGCTGCTGATTGGTCGCTGGGGTCAGCTGACTAGGCTCAGCCAATCAGGGGCTGCCCCTCAGCCCTAGCCTCCTGATTGGTGGGTGGTGTCACCTGACCAGGGCTGACCAATCAGAGCGAGGGATTCCTAGGCCGGCTGCTGATTGGTCGCTGGGGTCAGCTGACTAGGCTCAGCCAATCAGGGGCTGCCCCTCAGCCCTAGCCTCCTGATTGGTGGGTGGTGTCACCTGACCAGGGCTGACCAATCAGAGCGAAGGATTCCTGGGCCGGCTGCTGATTGGTCGCTGGGGTCAGCTGACTAGGCTCAGCCAATCAGGGGCTGCCCCTCAGCCCTAGCCTCCTGATTGGTGGGTGGTGTCACCTGACCAGGGCTGACCAATCAGAGCGAGGGATTCCTAGGCCGGCTGCTGATTGGTCGCTGGGGTCAGCTGACTAGGCTCAGCCAATCAGGGGCTGCCCCTCAGCCCTAGCGTCCTGATTGGTGGGTGTTGTCACCTGACCAGGGCTGACCAATCAGAGCGAGGGAAACCTGGGCTGGCTGCTGATTGGTCGCTGGGGTCAGCTGACTAGGCTCAGCCAATCAGGCGCTGCCCCTCAGCCCTAGCGTCCTGATTGGTGGGTGGTGTCACCTGACCAGGGCTGACCAATCAGAGCGAGGGATTCCTAGGCCGGCTGCTGATTGGTCGCTGGGGTCAGCTGACTAGGCTCAGCCAATCAGGGGCTGCCCCTCAGCCCTAGCCTCCTGATTGGTGGGTGTTGTCACCTGACCAGGGCTGACCAATCAGAGCGAGGGAAACCTGGGCCGGCTGCTGATTGGTCGCTGGGATCAGCTGACTAGGCTCAGCCAATCAGGGGCTGCCCCTCAGCCCTAGCCTCCTGATTGGTGGGTGGTGTCACCTGACCAGGGCTGACCAATCAGAGCGAGGGATTCCTAGGCCGGCTGCTGATTGGTCGCTGGGGTCAGCTAACTAGGCTTAGCCAATCAGGGGCTGCCCCTCAGCCCTAGCCTCCTGATTGGTGGGTGGTGTCACCTGACCAGGGCTGACCAATCAGAGCGAGGGATTCCTAGGCCGGCTGCTGATTGGTCGCTGGGGTCAGCTGACTAGGCTCAGCCAATCAGGGGCTGCCCCTCAGCCCTAGCGTCCTGATTGGTGGGTGTTGTCACCTGACCAGGGCTGACCAATCAGAGCGAGGGAAACCTGGGCCGGCTGCTGATTGGTCGCTGGGGTCAGCTGACTAGGCTCAGCCAATCAGGGGCTGCCCCTCAGCCCTAGCCTCCTGATTGGTGGGTGGTGTCACCTGACCAGGGCTGACCAATCAGAGCGAGGGATTCCTAGGCCGGCTGCTGATTGGTCGCTGGGGTCAGCTGACTAGGCTCAGCCAATCAGGGGCTGCCCCTCAGCCCTAGCCTCCTGATTGGTGGGTGGTGTCACCTGACCAGGGCTGACCAATCAGAGCGAGGGATTCCTAGGCCGGCTGCTGATTGGTCGCTGGGGTCAGCTGACTAGGCTCAGCCAATCAGGCGCTGCCCCTCAGCCCTAGCCTCCTGATTGCTTTGTATTATTATTTATGAATTATGAATTATGATTTATGAGTTATGGATTAATATTAAATTGTTAAAGGAATCCTTAATAATTGGCCCTTGAATTTACGGGCATCACGAGCGACATTACTGGTGTGGGAACGAGCCGGCAGTAGCCAGAATCAAACTCACGAGCAACGGGGTGGAAGTCGAACACCTTAACCACAACTCTAAGCCAGAGATACTGAGAGGCACCCGTCTCAGTAGCATATTGGTTTAGGTGTTACGTGATTTTAGTTTAGCTTTAGGTGATTCCCTGAGGCTTATTTTTTACGTCACTACGTAGACCAAAATTTAAGCCATATTGTCTCTGCCCCTACAAGCTACCATTCTTTAGTTTATTTAGAAGTCAGGCCAGCTGGAGGACTGTATTGTATATAGGACTGATTTTCCAAGTTTTGCCATCCAGTCTCTGTAGCCTAATGGCTAAGGTGTTGTGCATGGTACCTTGATGCCCTGAGTTCAATTCCCCTATGCTTCAACTGTGTCTGTTTTGGTTTTTAAGTAAGCACATAGACCAAAACATAAGCCATTTTGTCTTTGCCCTTGCAAGCCACCCTTCTTTAGTTTATTTAGTACATTTGTTTGGGAGTCAGGCTAGTTAAAGGGCTGTAAAAACTAAAAGATTGAAAACAGGGCCTTATACCTGTTCTCTGTGGTGCAATGGTAGAGATGTTGAATTTAGTTTTTGAGGTTTTGGGTTTAATTCACTCCAATTGATTTATTTGGTGTGTTTGTTTGGGAGGAAGGCACGCTACAAGATTGCAATGAGGTCAAAAACCAATGGATTGTTTGCAGGGGACAGGTTTGCTAGTGTCTGTAGTGTATATGCTACCCTTCTTTCGTTTATTAATTGTGTTTGTGAGGGAGACAAGCTAGGTGCCACTCCCATATGACTATGTAGAGTAATGGTTAAGGAGCTGAACCCCAGTGCTTAAGGTCCAGGGTTCAATTCCCTTGTGCTCCATCTGAACTTTCTCTGAGCTGTCTTCTACATTTTTTTGTTTGGTGAGGGAGAAAAAAGCTATTGTTAGCAACCAGGTAGACCAAAACACAAGCCACCAAGTTCATGCATTTAAATTGAATGATTTACTCAAAGGGATTTGGGTCACTCTGTCAGCATTAGCCATTTTCCCCACATTTGAATATTTATATCATCATTCACAGGCCGTACAAAATCATCAACTTAAAAATTACCCCTGCATTGTATAGTTATCCCACCATACATCCCCACATTGTGTATTGATTTATGTGATGACCCTCAGCCACCCCTACATGTAAATGAATGCCCCATTGCCCCCCACACCCTTGTGTATTGTCCTCATCCATTTTCTTTGAGAAATCCAGGTGCTGTGGTTGCAGTGGGATGTGTCCGATTGGTTGAACCTGGTCAAGTGACTCCACCAGCCAACCAGGCATTGGGATTGAGACCCGGCGGGGGTTAAGCTTCACTTGCAGCCCTTGGTTCTTTTGATGTTCATTTTCTTTGAGAAATCCAGGTGCTGTGGTTGCAGTGGGATGTGTCCAGGCCAGGGCTTATCTTTGTACAGTATTTCCCCTGTCTCTGTTTTTGCATTGCCATTGGCCCTATTCTTTTGTGTTTTAGTTGTTTTTTTCCTGCTTCCACCTTTGCTGTTACTGAAGGCACAAGGCGTCACAGACCCTATCATCTCCAATAATACTAATGTATTTTCCTTCACTTATCATGAGTAGTTCTTCTTCTTTCCATAGCTTTAACATGTCCTGTTCAATCCCTTTTCTGTTGTGTTGTGTCTTTGAAGCTAACGTTCCCTCGCTTTTAGTCTCTACCGCTTCTGCTGGGAGACTGTTCCATTTCTCTACCACTCTAGGAGTAAAACTCCTTTACATTCCATCTAAGCCTCTAACTCACTAGTTTCAGATTATGACCTTATTTAACCATATCTCCTCTTTTGAAACAAACATCCCTCCTGTGATTTGTTAAATGCCTTTAAGGATTTCCAGTATTTTCTCCAAGCTTATACATATCGAGATTCCCTAGTCTTTCCTGATCCTGAGCCTGCGTTATTCTTATCTACAATGGTAAGTTGAACATTTCCTTTCACTGTAACTCATCTAGTACTCATAGTTTCCTCAGAGAATTGTGTTGCTTCTTTACATGTAGAGATGTAGAGATACTGAGCCAAGACAGGCTTATCTTAGTCAAGCAGCAGCTGCCCCTCAGCCCTAGCATCCTGATTGGTAGGTGGTGTCACCTGACCAGGGCTGACCAATCAGAGCGAGGTGAACCTGGGCCGGCTGCTGATTGGTCGCTGGAGTCAGCTGACTAGGCTCAGCCAATCAGGGGATGCCTCTCAGCCCTAGCCTCCTGATTGGTAGGTGGTCTCACCTGACCAGGGCTGACCAATCAGAGCGAGGTGAACCTGGGCCGGCTGCTGATTGGTCGCTGGAGTCAGCTGACTAGGCTAAGCCAATCAGGGGATGCCCCTCAGTCCTAGCGTCCTGATTGGTGGGTGTTGCCACCTGACCAGGGCTGACCAATCAGAGCGAGGGAAACCTGGGCCGGCTGCTGATTGGTCGCTGGGGTCAGCTGACTAGGCTCAGCCAATCAGGGGCTGCCCCTCAGCCCTAGCTTCCTGATTGGTGGGTGGTGTCACCTGACCAGGGCTGACCAATCAAAGCGAGGGAAACCTGGCCTGGCTGCTGATTGGTCGCTGGGGTCAGCTGACTAGGCTCAGCCAATCAGGGGCTGCCCCAAGCCCTAGCCTCCTGATTGGTGGGTGGTGTCACCTGACCAGGGCTGACCAATCAGAGCGAGGGATTCCTAGGCCGGCTGCTGATTGGTCGCTGGGGTCAGCTGACTAGGCTCAGCCAATCAGGGGCTGCCCCTCAGCCCTAGCCTGCTGATTGGTGGGTGGTGTCACCTGACCAGGGCTGACCAATCAGAGCGAGGGATTTCTAGGCCGGCTGCTGATTGGTCGCTGGAGTCAGCTGACTAGGCTCAGCCAATCAGGGGCTGCCCCTCAGCCCTAGCGTCCTGATTGGTGGGTGTTGTCACCTGACCAATCAGAGCGAGGGATTCCTAGGCCGGCTGCTGATTGGTCGCTGGGGTCAGCTGACTAGGCTCAGCCAATCAGGGGCTGCCCCTCAGCCCTAGCCTCCTGATTGGTGGGTGGTGTCACCTGACCAGGGCTGACCAATCAGAGCGAGGGATTCCTAGGCCGGCTGCTGATTGGTCGCTGGGGTCAGCTGACTAGGCTCAGCCAATCAGGGGCTGCCCCTCAGCCCTAGCGTCCTGATTGGTGGGTGTTGTCACCTGACCAGGGCTGACCAATCAGAGCGAGGGAAACCTGGGCTGGCTGCTGATTGGTCGCTGGGGTCAGCTGACTAGGCTCAGCCAATCAGGGGCTGCCCCTCAGCCCTAGCCTCCTGATTGGTGGGTGGTGTCACCTGACCAGGGCTGACCAGTCAGAGCGAGGGATTCCTAGGCCGGCTGCTGATTGGTCGCTGGGGTCAGCTGACTAGGCTCAGCCAATCAGGGGCTGCCCCTCAGCCCTAGCCTCCTGATTGCTTTGTATTATTATTTATGAATTATGATTTATGAGTTATGGATTAATATTAAATTGTTAAAGGAATCCTTAATAATTGGCACTTGAATTTACGGGCATCACGAGCGACATTACTGGTGTGGGAACGAGCCGGCAGTAGCCAGAATCAAACTCACGAGCAACGGGGTGGAAGTCGAACACCTTAACCACAACTCTAAGCCAGAGATACTGAGAGGCACCCGTCTCAGTAGCATATTGGTTTAGGTGTTACGTGATTTTAGTTTAGCTTTAGGTGATTCCCTGAGGCTTATTTTTTACGTCACCACGTAGACCAAAATTTAAGCCATATTGTCTCTGCCCCTACAAGCTACCATTCTTTAGTTTATTTAGAAGTCAGGCCAGCTGGAGGACTATATTGTATATAGGACTGATTTTCCAAGCTTTGCCATCCAGTCTCTGTAGCCTAATGGCTAAGGTGTTGTGCAAGGTACCTTGACGCCCTGAGTTCAATTCCCCTATGCTTCAACTGTGTCTGTTTTGGTTTTTAAGTAAGCACATAGACCAAAACATAAGCCATTTTGTCTTTGCCCTTGCAAGCCACCCTTCTTTAGTTTATTTAGTACATTTGTTTGGGAGTCAGGCTAGTTAAAGGGCTGTAAAAACTAAAAGATTGAAAACAGGGCCTTATACCTGTTCTCTGTGGTGCAATGGTAGAGATGTTGAATTTAGTTTTTGAGGTTTTGGGTTTAATTCACTCCAATTGATTTATTTGGTGTGTTTGTTTGGGAGGAAGGCACGCTACAAGATTGCAATGAGGTCAAAAACCAATGGATTGTTTGCAGGGGACAGGTTTGCTAGTGTCTGTAGTGTATATGCTACCCTTCTTTCGTTTATTAATTGTGTTTGTGAGGGAGACAAGCTAGGTGCCACTCCCATATGACTATGTAGAGTAATGGTTAAGGAGCTGAACCCCAGTGTTTAAGGTCCAGGGTTCAATTCCCTTGTGCTCCATCTGAACTTTCTCTGAGCTGTCTTCTACATTTTTTTGTTTGGTGAGGGAGAAAAAAGCTATTGTTAGCAACCAGGTAGACCAAAACACAAGCCACCAAGTTCATGCATTTAAATTGAATGATTTACTCAAAGGGATTTGGGTCACTCTGTCAGCATTAGCCATTTTCCCCACATTTGAATATTTATATCATCATTCACAGGCCGTACAAAATCATCAACTTAAAAATTACCCCTGCATTGTATAGTTATCCCACCATACATCCCCACATTGTGTATTGATTTATGTGATGACCCTCAGCCACCCCTACATGTAAATGAATGCCCCATTGCCCCCCACACCCTTGTGTATTGTCCTCATCCATTTTCTTTGAGAAATCCAGGTGCTGTGGTTGCAGTGGGATGTGTCCGATTGGTTGAACCTGGTCAAGTGACTCCACCAGCCAACCAGGCATTGGGATTGAGACCCGGCGGGGGTTAAGCTTCACTTGCAGCCCTTGGTTCTTTTGATGTTCATTTTCTTTGAGAAATCCAGGTGCTGTGGTTGCAGTGGGATGTGTCCAGGCCAGGGCTTATCTTTGTACAGTATTTCCCCTGTCTCTGTTTTTGCATTGCCATTGGCCCTATTCTTTTGTGTTTTAGTTGTTTTTTTCCTGCTTCCACCTTTGCTGTTACTGAAGGCACAAGGCGTCACAGACCCTATCATCTCCAATAATACTAATGTATTTTCCTTCACTTATCATGAGTAGTTCTTCTTCTTTCCATAGCTTTAACATGTCCTGTTCAATCCCTTTTCTGTTGTGTTGTGTCTTTGAAGCTAACGTTCCCTCGCTTTTAGTCTCTACCGCTTCTGCTGGGAGACTGTTCCATTTCTCTACCACTCTAGGAGTAAAACTCCTTTACATTCCATCTAAGCCTCTAACTCACTAGTTTCAGATTATGACCTTATTTAACCATATCTCCTCTTTTGAAACAAACATCCCTCCTGTGATTTGTTAAATGCCTTTAAGGATTTCCAGTATTTTCTCCAAGCTTATACATATCGAGATTCCCTAGTCTTTCCTGATCCTGAGCCTGCGTTATTCTTATCTACAATGGTAAGTTGAACATTTCCTTTCACTGTAACTCATCTAGTACTCATAGTTTCCTCAGAGAATTGTGTTGCTTCTTTACATGTAGAGATGTAGAGATACTGAGCCAAGACAGGCTTATCTTAGTCAAGCAGCAGCTGCCCCTCAGCCCTAGCATCCTGATTGGTAGGTGGTGTCACCTGACCAGGGCTGACCAATCAGAGCGAGGTGAACCTGGGCCGGCTGCTGATTGGTCGCTGGAGTCAGCTGACTAGGCTCAGCCAATCAGGGGATGCCTCTCAGCCCTAGCCTCCTGATTGGTAGGTGGTCTCACCTGACCAGGGCTGACCAATCAGAGCGAGGTGAACCTGGGCCGGCTGCTGATTGGTCGCTGGAGTCAGCTGACTAGGCTAAGCCAATCAGGGGATGCCCCTCAGTCCTAGCGTCCTGATTGGTGGGTGTTGCCACCTGACCAGGGCTGACCAATCAGAGCGAGGGAAACCTGGGCCGGCTGCTGATTGGTCGCTGGGGTCAGCTGACTAGGCTCAGCCAATCAGGGGCTGCCCCTCAGCCCTAGCTTCCTGATTGGTGGGTGGTGTCACCTGACCAGGGCTGACCAATCAAAGCGAGGGAAACCTGGCCTGGCTGCTGATTGGTCGCTGGGGTCAGCTGACTAGGCTCAGCCAATCAGGGGCTGCCCCTCAGCCCTAGCCTCCTGATTGGTGGGTGGTGTCACCTGACCAGGGCTGACCAATCAGAGCGAGGGATTCCTAGGCCGGCTGCTGATTGGTCGCTGGGGTCAGCTGACTAGGCTCAGCCAATCAGGGGCTGCCCCTCAGCCCTAGCCTGCTGATTGGTGGGTGGTGTCACCTGACCAGGGCTGACCAATCAGAGCGAGGGATTTCTAGGCCGGCTGCTGATTGGTCGCTGGAGTCAGCTGACTAGGCTCAGCCAATCAGGGGCTGCCCCTCAGCCCTAGCGTCCTGATTGGTGGGTGTTGTCACCTGACCAATCAGAGCGAGGGATTCCTAGGCCGGCTGCTGATTGGTCGCTGGGGTCAGCTGACTAGGCTCAGCCAATCAGGGGCTGCCCCTCAGCCCTAGCCTCCTGATTGGTGGGTGGTGTCACCTGACCAGGGCTGACCAATCAGAGCGAAGGATTCCTGGGCCGGCTGCTGATTGGTCGCTGGGGTCAGCTGACTAGGCTCAGCCAATCAGGGGCTGCCCCTCAGCCCTAGCCTCCTGATTGGTGGGTGGTGTCACCTGACCAGGGCTGACCAATCAGAGCGAGGGATTCCTAGGCCGGCTGCTGATTGGTCGCTGGGGTCAGCTGACTAGGCTCAGCCAATCAGGGGCTGCCCCTCAGCCCTAGCGTCCTGATTGGTGGGTGTTGTCACCTGACCAGGGCTGACCAATCAGAGCGAGGGAAACCTGGGCTGGCTGCTGATTGGTCGCTGGGGTCAGCTGACTAGGCTCAGCCAATCAGGGGCTGCCCCTCAGCCCTAGCCTCCTGATTGGTGGGTGGTGTCACCTGACCAGGGCTGACCAATCAGAGCGAGGGATTCCTAGGCCGGCTGCTGATTGGTCGCTGGGGTCAGCTGACTAGGCTCAGCCAATCAGGGGCTGCCCCTCAGCCCTAGCCTCCTGATTGCTTTGTATTATTATTTATGAATTATGATTTATGAGTTATGGATTAATATTAAATTGTTAAAGGAATCCTTAATAATTGGCACTTGAATTTACGGGCATCACGAGCGACATTACTGGTGTGGGAACGAGCCGGCAGTAGCCAGAATCAAACTCACGAGCAACGGGGTGGAAGTCGAACACCTTAACCACAACTCTAAGCCAGAGATACTGAGAGGCACCCGTCTCAGTAGCATATTGGTTTAGGTGTTACGTGATTTTAGTTTAGCTTTAGGTGATTCCCTGAGGCTTATTTTTTACGTCACCACGTAGACCAAAATTTAAGCCATATTGTCTCTGCCCCTACAAGCTACCATTCTTTAGTTTATTTAGAAGTCAGGCCAGCTGGAGGACTATATTGTATATAGGACTGATTTTCCAAGCTTTGCCATCCAGTCTCTGTAGCCTAATGGCTAAGGTGTTGTGCAAGGTACCTTGACGCCCTGAGTTCAATTCCCCTATGCTTCAACTTTGTCTGTTTTGGTTTTTAAGTAAGCACATAGACCAAAACATAAGCCATTTTGTCTTTGCCCTTGCAAGCCACCCTTCTTTAGTTTATTTAGTACATTTGTTTGGGAGTCAGGCTAGTTAAAGGGCTGTAAAAACTAAAAGATTGAAAACAGGGCCTTATACCTGTTCTCTGTGGTGCAATGGTAGAGATGTTGAATTTAGTTTTTGAGGTTTTGGGTTTAATTCACTCCAATTGATTTATTTGGTGTGTTTGTTTGGGAGGAAGGCACGCTACAAGATTGCAATGAGGTCAAAAACCAATGGATTGTTTGCAGGGGACAGGTTTGCTAGTGTCTGTAGTGTATATGCTACCCTTCTTTCGTTTATTAATTGTGTTTGTGAGGGAGACAAGCTAGGTGCCACTCCCATATGACTATGTAGAGTAATGGTTAAGGAGCTGAACCCCAGTGCTTAAGGTCCAGGGTTCAATTCCCTTGTGCTCCATCTGAACTTTCTCTGAGTTGTCTTCTACATTTTTTTGTTTGGTGAGGGAGAAAAAAGCTATTGTTAGCAACCAGGTAGACCAAAACACAAGCCACCCAGTTCATGCATTTAAATTGAATGATTTACTCAAAGGGATTTGGGTCACTCTGTCAGCATTAGCCATTTTCCCCACATTTGAATATTTATATCATCATTCACAGGCCGTACAAAATCATCAACTTAAAAATTACCCCTGCATTGTATAGTTATCCCACCATACATCCCCACATTGTGTATTGATTTATGTGATGACCCTCAGCCACCCCTACATGTAAATGAATGCCCCATTGCCCCCCACACCCTTGTGTATTGTCCTCATCCATTTTCTTTGAGAAATCCAGGTGCTGTGGTTGCAGTGGGATGTGTCCGATTGGTTGAACCTGGTCAAGTGACTCCACCAGCCAACCAGGCATTGGGATTGAGACCCGGCGGGGGTTAAGCTTCACTTGCAGCCCTTGGTTCTTTTGATGTTCATTTTCTTTGAGAAATCCAGGTGCTGTGGTTGCAGTGGGATGTGTCCAGGCCAGGGCTTATCTTTGTACAGTATTTCCCCTGTCTCTGTTTTTGCATTGCCATTGGCCCTATTCTTTTGTGTTTTAGTTGTTTTTTTCCTGCTTCCACCTTTGCTGTTACTGAAGGCACAAGGCGTCACAGACCCTATCATCTCCAATAATACTAATGTATTTTCCTTCACTTATCATGAGTAGTTCTTCTTCTTTCCATAGCTTTAACATGTCCTGTTCAATCCCTTTTCTGTTGTGTTGTGTCTTTGAAGCTAACGTTCCCTCGCTTTTAGTCTCTACCGCTTCTGCTGGGAGACTGTTCCATTTCTCTACCACTCTAGGAGTAAAACTCCTTTACATTCCATCTAAGCCTCTAACTCACTAGTTTCAGATTATGACCTTGTTTAACCATATCTCCTCTTTTGAAACAAACATCCCTCCTGTGATTTGTTAAATGCCTTTAAGGATTTCCAGTATTTTCTCCAAGCTTATACATATCGAGATTCCCTAGTCTTTCCTGATCCTGAGCCTGCGTTATTCTTATCTACAATGGTAAGTTGAACATTTCCTTTCACTGTAACTCATCTAGTACTCATAGTTTCCTCAGAGAATTGTGTTGCTTCTTTACATGTAGAGATGTAGAGATACTGAGCCAAGACAGGCTTATCTTAGTCAAGCAGCAGCTGCCCCTCAGCCCTAGCATCCTGATTGGTAGGTGGTGTCACCTGACCAGGGCTGACCAATCAGAGCGAGGTGGACCTGGGCCGGCTGCTGATTGGTTGCTGGAGTCAGCTGACTAGGCTCAGCCAATCAGGGGCTGCCTCTCAGCCCTAGCCTCCTGATTGGTAGGTGGTCTCACCTGACCAGGGCTGACCAATCAGAGCGAGGTGAACCTGGGCCGGCTGCTGATTGGTCGCTGGAGTCAGCTGACTAGGCTAAGCCAATCAGGGGATGCCCCTCAGCCCTAGCGTCCTGATTGGTGGGTGTTGCCACCTGACCAGGGCTGACCAATCAGAGCGAGGGAAACCTGGGCCGGCTGCTGATTGGTCGCTGGGGTCAGCTGACTAGGCTCAGCCAATCAGGGGCTGCCCCTCAGCCCTAGCTTCCTGATTGGTGGGTGGTGTCACCTGACCAGGGCTGACCAATCAAAGCGAGAGAAACCTGGCCTGGCTGCTGATTGGTCGCTGGGGTCAGCTGACTAGGCTCAGCCAATCAGGGGCTGCCCCTCAGCCCTAGCCTCCTGATTGGTGGGTGGTGTCACCTGACCAGGGCTGACCAATCAGAGCGAGGGATTCCTAGGCCGGCTGCTGATTGGTCGCTGGGGTCAGCTGACTAGGCTCAGCCAATCAGGGGCTACCCCTCAGCCCTAGCCTGCTGATTGGTGGGTGGTGTCACCTGACCAGGGCTGACCAATCAGAGCGAAGGATTCCTGGGCCACCTGCTGATTGGTCGCTGGGATCAGCTGACTAGGCTCAGCCAATCAGGGGCTGCCCCTCAGCCCTAGCCTCCTGATTGGTGGGTGGTGTCACCTGACCAGGGCTGACCAATCAGAGCCAGGGATTTCTAGGCCGGCTGCTGATTGGTCGCTGGAGTCAGCTGACTAGGCTCAGCCAATCAGGGGCTGCCCCTCAGCCCTAGCGTCCTGATTGGTGGGTGTTGTCACCTGACCAGGGCTGACCAATCAGAGCGAGGGATTCCTAGGCCGGCTGCTGATTGGTCGCTGGGGTCAGCTGACTAGGCTCAGCCAATCAGGGGCTGCCCCTCAGCCCTAGCCTCCTGATTGGTGGGTGTTGTCACCTGACCAGGACTGACCAATCAGAGCGAGGGAAACCGGGGCCGGCTGCTGATTGGTCGCTGGGGTCAGCTGACTAACCTCAGCCAATCAGGGGCTGCCCCTCAGCCCTAGCCTCCTGATTGGTGGGTGGTGTCACCTGACCAGGGCTGACCAATCAGAGCGAAGGATTCCTGGGCCGGCTGCTGATTGGTCGCTGGGGTCAGCTGACTAGGCTCAGCCAATCAGGGGCTGCCCCTCAGCCCTAGCCTCCTGATTGGTGGGTGGTGTCACCTGACCAGGGCTGACCAATCAGAGCGAGGGATTCCTAGGCCGGCTGCTGATTGGTCGCTGGGGTCAGCTGACTAGGCTTAGCCAATCAGGGGCTGCCCCTCAGCCCTAGCCTCCTGATTGGTGGGTGGTGTCACCTGACCAGGGCTGACCAATCAGAGCGAGGGATTCCTAGGCCGGCTGCTGATTGGTCGCTGGGGTCAGCTGACTAGGCTCAGCCAATCAGGGGCTGCCCCTCAGCCCTAGCGTCCTGATTGGTGGGTGTTGTCACCTGACCAGGGCTGACCAATCAGAGCGAGGGAAACCTGGGCCGGCTGCTGATTGGTCGCTGGGGTCAGCTGACTAGGCTCAGCCAATCAGGGGCTGCCCCTCAGCCCTAGCCTCCTGATTGGTGGGTGGTGTCACCTGACCAGGGCTGACCAATCAGAGCGAGGGATTCCTAGGCCGGCTGCTGATTGGTCGCTGGAGTCAGCTGACTAGGCTAAGCCAATCAGGGGATGCCCCTCAGCCCTAGCCTCCTGATTGGTGGGTGGTGTCACCTGACCAGGGCTGACCAATCAGAGCGAGGGATTCCTAGGCCGGCTGCTGATTGGTCGCTGGGGTCAGCTGACTAGGCTCAGCCAATCAGGGGCTGCCCCTCAGCCCTAGCTTCCTGATGGGTGGTGTCACCTGACCAGGGCTGACCAATCAAAGCGAGGGAAACCTGGCCTGGCTGCTGATTGGTCGCTGCTGATTGGTCGCTGCTGATTGGTCGCTGGAGTCAGCTGACTAGGCTAAGCCAATCAGGGGATGCCCCTCAGCCCTAGCGTCCTGATTGGTGGGTGTTGCCACCTGACCAGGGCTGACCAATCAGAGCGAGGGAAACCTGGGCCGGCTGCTGATTGGTCGCTGGGGTCAGCTGACTAGGCTCAGCCAATCAGGGGCTGCCCCTCAGCCCTAGCTTCCTGATTGGTGGGTGGTGTCACCTGACCAGGGCTGACCAATCAAAGCGAGGGAAACCTGGCCTGGCTGCTGATTGGTCGCTGGGGTCAGCTGACTAGGCTCAGCCAATCAGGGGCTGCCCCTCAGCCCTAGCCTCCTGATTGGTGGGTGGTGTCACCTGACCAGGGCTGACCAATCAGAGCGAGGGATTCCTAGGCCGGCTGCTGATTGGTCGCTGGGGTCAGCTGACTAGGCTCAGCCAATCAGGGGCTGCCCCTCAGCCCTAGCTTCCTGATTGGTGGGTGGTGTCACCTGACCAGGGCTGACCTATCAGAGCGAGGGATTTCTAGGCCGGCTGCTGATTGGTCGCTGGAGTCAGCTGACTAGGCTCAGCCAATCAGGGGCTGCCCCTCAGCCCTAGCGTCCTGATTGGTGGGTGTTGTCACCTGACCAGGGCTGACCAATCAGAGCGAGGGATTCCTAGGCCGGCTGCTGATTGGTCGCTGGGGTCAGCTGACTAGGCTCAGCCAATCAGGGGCTGCCCCTCAGCCCTAGCCTCCTGATTGGTGGGTGGTGTCACCTGACCAGGGCTGACCAATCAGAGCGAGGGATTCCTAGGCCGGCTGCTGATTGGTCGCTGGGGTCAGCTGACTAGGCTCAGCCAATCAGGGGCTGCCCCTCAGCCCTAGCCTCCTGATTGGTGGGTGGTGTCACCTGACCAGGGCTGACCAATCAGAGCGAAGGATTCCTGGGCCGGCTGCTGATTGGTCGCTGGGGTCAGCTGACTAGGCTCAGCCAATCAGGGGCTGCCCCTCAGCCCTAGCCTCCTGATTGGTGGGTGGTGTCACCTGACCAGGGCTGACCAATCAGAGCGAGGGATTCCTAGGCCGGCTGCTGATTGGTCGCTGGGGTCAGCTGACTAGGCTCAGCCAATCAGGGGCTGCCCCTCAGCCCTAGCGTCCTGATTGGTGGGTGTTGTCACCTGACCAGGGCTGACCAATCAGAGCGAGGGAAACCTGGGCTGGCTGCTGATTGGTCGCTGGGGTCAGCTGACTAGGCTCAGCCAATCAGGCGCTGCCCCTCAGCCCTAGCCTCCTGATTGGTGGGTGGTGTCACCTGACCAGGGCTGACCAATCAGAGCGAGGGATTCCTAGGCCGGCTGCTGATTGGTCGCTGGGGTCAGCTGACTAGGCTCAGCCAATCAGGGGCTGCCCCTCAGCCCTAGCCTCCTGATTGCTTTGTATTATTATTTATGAATTATGATTTATGAGTTATGGATTAATATTAAATTGTTAAAGGAATCCTTAATAATTGGCGCTTGAATTTACGGGCATCACGAGCGACATTACTGGTGTGGGAACGAGCCGGCAGTAGCCAGAATCAAACTCACGAGCAACGGGGTGGAAGTCGAACACCTTAACCACAACTCTAAGCCAGAGATACTGAGAGGCACCCGTCTCAGTAGCATATTGGTTTAGGTGTTACGTGATTTTAGTTTAGCTTTAGGTGATTCCCTGAGGCTTATTTTTTACGTCACCACGTAGACCAAAATTTAAGCCATATTGTCTCTGCCCCTACAAGCTACCATTCTTTAGTTTATTTAGAAGTCAGGCCAGCTGGAGGACTGTATTGTATATAGGACTGATTTTCCAAGCTTTGCCATCCAGTCTCTGTAGCCTAATGGCTAAGGTGTTGTGCATGGTACCTTGACGCCCTGAGTTCAATTCCCCTATGCTTCAACTGTGTCTGTTTTGGTTTTTAAGTAAGCACATAGACCAAAACATAAGCCATTTTGTCTTTGCCCTTGCAAGCCACCCTTCTTTAGTTTATTTAGTACATTTGTTTGGGAGTCAGGCTAGTTAAAGGGCTGTAAAAACTAAAAGATTGAAAACAGGGCCTTATACCTGTTCTCTGTGGTGCAATGGTAGAGATGTTGAATTTAGTTTTTGAGGTTTTGGGTTTAATTCACTCCAATTGATTTATTTGGTGTGTTTGTTTGGGAGGAAGGCACGCTACAAGATTGCAATGAGGTCAAAAACCAATGGATTGTTTGCAGGGGACAGGTTTGCTAGTGTCTGTAGTGTATATGCTACCCTTCTTTCGTTTATTAATTGTGTTTGTGAGGGAGACAAGCTAGGTGCCACTCCCATATGACTATGTAGAGTAATGGTTAAGGAGCTGAACCCCAGTGCTTAAGGTCCAGGGTTCAATTCCCTTGTGCTCCGTCTGAACTTTCTCTGAGCTGTCTTCTACATTTTTTTGTTTGGTGAGGGAGAAAAAAGCTATTGTTAGCAACCAGATAGACCAAAACACAAGCCACCCAGTTCATGCATTTAAATTGAATGATTTACTCAAAGGGATTTGGGTCACTCTGTCAGCATTAGCCATTTTCCCCACATTTGAATATTTATATCATCATTCACAGGCCGTACAAAATCATCAACTTAAAAATTACCCCTGCATTGTATAGTTATCCCACCATACATCCCCACATTGTGTATTGATTTATGTGATGACCCTCAGCCACCCCTACATGTAAATGAATGCCCCATTGCCCCCCACACCCTTGTGTATTGTCCTCATCCATTTTCTTTGAGAAATCCAGGTGCTGTGGTTGCAGTGGGATGTGTCCGATTGGTTGAACCTGGTCAAGTGACTCCACCAGCCAACCAGGCATTGGGATTGAGACCCGGCGGGGGTTAAGCTTCACTTGCAGCCCTTGGTTCTTTTGATGTTCATTTTCTTTGAGAAATCCAGGTGCTGTGGTTGCAGTGGGATGTGTCCAGGCCAGGGCTTATCTTTGTACAGTATTTCCCCTGTCTCTGTTTTTGCATTGCCATTGGCCCTATTCTTTTGTGTTTTAGTTGTTTTTTTCCTGCTTCCACCTTTGCTGTTACTGAAGGCACAAGGCGTCACAGACCCTATCATCTCCAATAATACTAATGTATTTTCCTTCACTTATCATGAGTAGTTCTTCTTCTTTCCATAGCTTTAACATGTCCTGTTCAATCCCTTTTCTGTTGTGTTGTGTCTTTGAAGCTAACGTTCCCTCGCTTTTAGTCTCTACCGCTTCTGCTGGGAGACTGTTCCATTTCTCTACCACTCTAGGAGTAAAACTCCTTTACATTCCATCTAAGCCTCTAACTCACTAGTTTCAGATTATGACCTTGTTTAACCATATCTCCTCTTTTGAAACAAACATCCCTCCTGTGATTTGTTAAATGCCTTTAAGGATTTCCAGTATTTTCTCCAAGCTTATACATATCGAGATTCCCTAGTCTTTCCTGATCCTGAGCCTGCGTTATTCTTATCTACAATGGTAAGTTGAACATTTCCTTTCACTGTAACTCATCTAGTACTCATAGTTTCCTCAGAGAATTGTGTTGCTTCTTTACATGTAGAGATGTAGAGATACTGAGCCAAGACAGGCTTATCTTAGTCAAGCAGCAGCTGCCCCTCAGCCCTAGCATCCTGATTGGTAGGTGGTGTCACCTGACCAGGGCTGACCAATCAGAGCGAGGTGGACCTGGGCCGGCTGCTGATTGGTTGCTGGAGTCAGCTGACTAGGCTCAGCCAATCAGGGGCTGCCTCTCAGCCCTAGCCTCCTGATTGGTAGGTGGTCTCACCTGACCAGGGCTGACCAATCAGAGCGAGGTGAACCTGGGCCGGCTGCTGATTGGTCGCTGGAGTCAGCTGACTAGGCTAAGCCAATCAGGGGATGCCCCTCAGCCCTAGCGTCCTGATTGGTGGGTGTTGCCACCTGACCAGGGCTGACCAATCAGAGCGAGGGAAACCTGGGCCGGCTGCTGATTGGTCGCTGGGGTCAGCTGACTAGGCTCAGCCAATCAGGGGCTGCCCCTCAGCCCTAGCTTCCTGATTGGTGGGTGGTGTCACCTGACCAGGGCTGACCAATCAAAGCGAGAGAAACCTGGCCTGGCTGCTGATTGGTCGCTGGGGTCAGCTGACTAGGCTCAGCCAATCAGGGGCTGCCCCTCAGCCCTAGCCTCCTGATTGGTGGGTGGTGTCACCTGACCAGGGCTGACCAATCAGAGCGAGGGATTCCTAGGCCGGCTGCTGATTGGTCGCTGGGGTCAGCTGACTAGGCTCAGCCAATCAGGGGCTGCCCCTCAGCCCTAGCCTGCTGATTGGTGGGTGGTGTCACCTGACCAGGGCTGACCAATCAGAGCGAAGGATTCCTGGGCCAGCTGCTGATTGGTCGCTGGGATCAGCTGACTAGGCTCAGCCAATCAGGGGCTGCCCCTCAGCCCTAGCCTCCTGATTGGTGGGTGGTGTCACCTGACCAGGGCTGACCAATCAGAGCCAGGGATTTCTAGGCCGGCTGCTGATTGGTCGCTGGAGTCAGCTGACTAGGCTCAGCCAATCAGGGGCTGCCCCTCAGCCCTAGCGTCCTGATTGGTGGGTGTTGTCACCTGACCAGGGCTGACCAATCAGAGCGAGGGATTCCTAGGCCGGCTGCTGATTGGTCGCTGGGGTCAGCTGACTAGGCTCAGCCAATCAGGGGCTGCCCCTCAGCCCTAGCCTCCTGATTGGTGGGTGTTGTCACCTGACCAATCAGAGCGAGGGAAACCTGGGCCGGCTGCTGATTGGTCGCTGGGGTCAGCTGACTAGGCTCAGCCAATCAGGGGCTGCCCCTCAGCCCTAGCCTCCTGATTGGTGGGTGGTGTCACCTGACCAGGGCTGACCAATCAGAGCGAAGGATTCCTGGGCTGGCTGCTGATTGGTCGCTGGGGTCAGCTGACTAGGCTCAGCCAATCAGGGGCTGCCCCTCAGCCCTAGCCTCCTGATTGGTGGGTGGTGTCACCTGACCAGGGCTGACCAATCAGAGCGAAGGATTCCTGGGCCGGCTGCTGATTGGTCGCTGGGGTCAGCTGACTAGGCTCAGCCAATCAGGGGCTGCCCCTCAGCCCTAGCCTCCTGATTGGTGGGTGGTGTCACCTGACCAGGGCTGACCAATCAGAGCGAGGGATTCCTAGGCCGGCTGCTGATTGGTCGCTGGGGTCAGCTGACTAGGCTTAGCCAATCAGGGGCTGCCCCTCAGCCCTAGCCTCCTGATTGGTGGGTGGTGTCACCTGACCAGGGCTGACCAATCAGAGCGAGGGATTCCTAGGCCGGCTGCTGATTGGTCGCTGGGGTCAGCTGACTAGGCTCAGCCAATCAGGGGCTGCCCCTCAGCCCTAGCGTCCTGATTGGTGGGTGTTGTCACCTGACCAGGGCTGACCAATCAGAGCGAGGGAAACCTGGGCCGGCTGCTGATTGGTCGCTGGGGTCAGCTGACTAGGCTCAGCCAATCAGGGGCTGCCCCTCAGCCCTAGCCTCCTGATTGGTGGGTGGTGTCACCTGACCAGGGCTGACCAATCAGAGCGAGGGATTCCTAGGCCGGCTGCTGATTGGTCGCTGGGGTCAGCTGACTAGGCTCAGCCAATCAGGCGCTGCCCCTCAGCCCTAGCCTCCTGATTGCTTTGTATTAATATTTATGAATTATGAATTATGATTTATGAGTTATGGATTAATATTAAATTGTTAAAGGAATCCTTAATAATTGGCGCTTGAATTTACGGGCATCACGAGCGACATTACTGGTGTGGGAACGAGCCGGCAGTAGCCAGAATCAAACTCACGAGCAACGGGGTGGAAGTCGAACACCTTAACCACAACTCTAAGCCAGAGATACTGAGAGGCACCCGTCTCAGTAGCATATTGGTTTAGGTGTTACGTGATTTTAGTTTAGCTTTAGGTGATTCCCTGAGGCTTATTTTTTACGTCACCACGTAGACCAAAATTTAAGCCATATTGTCTCTGCCCCTACAAGCTACCATTCTTTAGTTTATTTAGAAGTCAGGCCAGCTGGAGGACTGTATTGTATATAGGACTGATTTTCCAAGCTTTGCCATCCAGTCTCTGTAGCCTAATGGCTAAGGTGTTGTGCATGGTACCTTGACGCCCTGAGTTCAATTCCCCTATGCTTCAACTGTGTCTGTTTTGGTTTTTAAGTAAGCACATAGACCAAAACATAAGCCATTTTGTCTTTGCCCTTGCAAGCCACCCTTCTTTAGTTTATTTAGTACATTTGTTTGGGAGTCAGGCTAGTTAAAGGGCTGTAAAAACTAAAAGATTGAAAACAGGGCCTTATACCTGTTCTCTGTGGTGCAATGGTAGAGATGTTGAATTTAGTTTTTGAGGTTTTGGGTTTAATTCACTCCAATTGATTTATTTGGTGTGTTTGTTTGGGAGGAAGGCACGCTACAAGATTGCAATGAGGTCAAAAACCAATGGATTGTTTGCAGGGGACAGGTTTGCTAGTGTCTGTAGTGTATATGCTACCCTTCTTTCGTTTATTAATTGTGTTTGTGAGGGAGACAAGCTAGGTGCCACTCCCATATGACTATGTAGAGTAATGGTTAAGGAGCTGAACCCCAGTGCTTAAGGTCCAGGGTTCAATTCCCTTGTGCTCCGTCTGAACTTTCTCTGAGCTGTCTTCTACATTTTTTTGTTTGGTGAGGGAGAAAAAAGCTATTGTTAGCAACCAGATAGACCAAAACACAAGCCACCCAGTTCATGCATTTAAATTGAATGATTTACTCAAAGGGATTTGGGTCACTCTGTCAGCATTAGCCATTTTCCCCACATTTGAATATTTATATCATCATTCACAGGCCGTACAAAATCATCAACTTAAAAATTACCCCTGCATTGTATAGTTATCCCACCATACATCCCCACATTGTGTATTGATTTATGTGATGACCCTCAGCCACCCCTACATGTAAATGAATGCCCCATTGCCCCCCACACCCTTGTGTATTGTCCTCATCCATTTTCTTTGAGAAATCCAGGTGCTGTGGTTGCAGTGGGATGTGTCCGATTGGTTGAACCTGGTCAAGTGACTCCACCAGCCAACCAGGCATTGGGATTGAGACCCGGCGGGGGTTAAGCTTCACTTGCAGCCCTTGGTTCTTTTGATGTTCATTTTCTTTGAGAAATCCAGGTGCTGTGGTTGCAGTGGGATGTGTCCAGGCCAGGGCTTATCTTTGTACAGTATTTCCCCTGTCTCTGTTTTTGCATTGCCATTGGCCCTATTCTTTTGTGTTTTAGTTGTTTTTTTCCTGCTTCCACCTTTGCTGTTACTGAAGGCACAAGGCGTCACAGACCCTATCATCTCCAATAATACTAATGTATTTTCCTTCACTTATCATGAGTAGTTCTTCTTCTTTCCATAGCTTTAACATGTCCTGTTCAATCCCTTTTCTGTTGTGTTGTGTCTTTGAAGCTAACGTTCCCTCGCTTTTAGTCTCTACCGCTTCTGCTGGGAGACTGTTCCATTTCTCTACCACTCTAGGAGTAAAACTCCTTTACATTCCATCTAAGCCTCTAACTCACTAGTTTCAGATTATGACCTTATTTAACCATATCTCCTCTTTTGAAACAAACATCCCTCCTGTGATTTGTTAAATGCCTTTAAGGATTTCCAGTATTTTCTCCAAGCTTATACATATCGAGATTCCCTAGTCTTTCCTGATCCTGAGCCTGCGTTATTCTTATCTACAATGGTAAGTTGAACATTTCCTTTCACTGTAACTCATCTAGTACTCATAGTTTCCTCAGAGAATTGTGTTGCTTCTTTACATGTAGAGATGTAGAGATACTGAGCCAAGGCAGGCTTATCTTAGTCAAGCAGCAGCTGCCCCTCAGCCCTAGCATCCTGATTGGTAGGTGGTGTCACCTGACCAGGGCTGACCAATCAGAGCGAGGTGAACCTGGGCCGGCTGCTGATTGGTCGCTGGAGTCAGCTGACTAGGCTAAGCCAATCAGGGGATGCCCCTCAGCCCTAGCGTCCTGATTGGTGGGTGTTGCCACCTGACCAGGGCTGACCAATCAGAGCGAGGAAAACCTGGGCCGGCTGCTGATTGGTCGCTGGGGTCAGCTGACTAGGCTCAGCCAATCAGGGGCTGCCCCTCAGCCCTAGCTTCCTGATTGGTGGGTGGTGTCACCTGACCAGGGCTGACCAATCAAAGCGAGGGAAACCTGGCCTGGCTGCTGATTGGTCGCTGGGGTCAGCTGACTAGGCTCAGCCAATCAGGGGCTGCCCCTCAGCCCTAGCCTCCTGATTGGTGGGTGGTGTCACCTGACCAGGGCTGACCAATCAGAGCGAGGGATTCCTAGGCCGGCTGCTGATTGGTCGCTGGGGTCAGCTGACTAGGCTCAGCCAATCAGGGGCTGCCCCTCAGCCCTAGCCTGCTGATTGGTGGGTGGTGTCACCTGACCAGGGCTGACCAATCAGAGCGAAGGATTCCTGGGCCAGCTGCTGATTGGTCGCTGGGATCAGCTGACTAGGCTCAGCCAATCAGGGGCTGCCCCTCAGCCCTAGCCTCCTGATTGGTGGGTGGTGTCACCTGACCAGGGCTGACCAATCAGAGCGAGGGATTCCTAGGCCGGCTGCTGATTGGTCGCTGGGGTCAGCTGACTAGGCTCAGCCAATCAGGGGCTGCCCCTCAGCCCTAGCGTCCTGATTGGTGGGTGTTGTCACCTGACCAGGGCTGACCAATCAGAGCGAGGGAAACCTGGGCCGGCTGCTGATTGGTCGCTGGGGTCAGCTGACTAGGCTCAGCCAATCAGGGGCTGCCCCTCAGCCCTAGCCTCCTGATTGGTGGGTGGTGTCACCTGACCAGGGCTGACCAATCAGAGCGAGGGATTCCTAGGCCGGCTCCTGATTGGTCGCTGGGGTCAGCTGACTAGGCTCAGCCAATCAGGCGCTGCCCCTCAGCCCTAGCCTCCTGATTGCTTTGTATTATTATTTATGAATTATGAATTATGATTTATGAGTTATGGATTAATATTAAATTGTTAAAGGAATCCTTAATAATTGGCGCTTGAATTTACGGGCATCACGAGCGACATTACTGGTGTGGGAACGAGCCGGCAGTAGCCAGAATCAAACTCACGAGCAACGGGGTGGAAGTCGAACACCTTAACCACAACTCTAAGCCAGAGATACTGAGAGGCACCCGTCTCAGTAGCATATTGGTTTAGGTGTTACGTGATTTTAGTTTAGCTTTAGGTGATTCCCTGAGGCTTATTTTTTACGTCACCACGTAGACCAAAATTTAAGCCATATTGTCTCTGCCCCTACAAGCTACCATTCTTTAGTTTATTTAGAAGTCAGGCCAGCTGGAGGACTGTATTGTATATAGGACTGATTTTCCAAGCTTTGCCATCCAGTCTCTGTAGCCTAATGGCTAAGGTGTTGTGCATGGTACCTTGACGCCCTGAGTTCAATTCCCCTATGCTTCAACTGTGTCTGTTTTGGTTTTTAAGTAAGCACATAGACCAAAACATAAGCCATTTTGTCTTTGCCCTTGCAAGCCACCCTTCTTTAGTTTATTTAGTACATTTGTTTGGGAGTCAGGCTAGTTAAAGGGCTGTAAAAACTAAAAGATTGAAAACAGGGCCTTATACCTGTTCTCTGTGGTGCAATGGTAGAGATGTTGAATTTAGTTTTTGAGGTTTTGGGTTTAATTCACTCCAATTGATTTATTTGGTGTGTTTGTTTGGGAGGAAGGCACGCTACAAGATTGCAATGAGGTCAAAAACCAATGGATTGTTTGCAGGGGACAGGTTTGCTAGTGTCTGTAGTGTATATGCTACCCTTCTTTCGTTTATTAATTGTGTTTGTGAGGGAGACAAGCTAGGTGCCACTCCCATATGACTATGTAGAGTAATGGTTAAGGAGCTGAACCCCAGTGCTTAAGGTCCAGGGTTCAATTCCCTTGTGCTCCGTCTGAACTTTCTCTGAGCTGTCTTCTACATTTTTTTGTTTGGTGAGGGAGAAAAAAGCTATTGTTAGCAACCAGATAGACCAAAACACAAGCCACCCAGTTCATGCATTTAAATTGAATGATTTACTCAAAGGGATTTGGGTCACTCTGTCAGCATTAGCCATTTTCCCCACATTTGAATATTTATATCATCATTCACAGGCCGTACAAAATCATCAACTTAAAAATTACCCCTGCATTGTATAGTTATCCCACCATACATCCCCACATTGTGTATTGATTTATGTGATGACCCTCAGCCACCCCTACATGTAAATGAATGCCCCATTGCCCCCCACACCCTTGTGTATTGTCCTCATCCATTTTCTTTGAGAAATCCAGGTGCTGTGGTTGCAGTGGGATGTGTCCGATTGGTTGAACCTGGTCAAGTGACTCCACCAGCCAACCAGGCATTGGGATTGAGACCCGGCGGGGGTTAAGCTTCACTTGCAGCCCTTGGTTCTTTTGATGTTCATTTTCTTTGAGAAATCCAGGTGCTGTGGTTGCAGTGGGATGTGTCCAGGCCAGGGCTTATCTTTGTACAGTATTTCCCCTGTCTCTGTTTTTGCATTGCCATTGGCCCTATTCTTTTGTGTTTTAGTTGTTTTTTTCCTGCTTCCACCTTTGCTGTTACTGAAGGCACAAGGCGTCACAGACCCTATCATCTCCAATAATACTAATGTATTTTCCTTCACTTATCATGAGTAGTTCTTCTTCTTTCCATAGCTTTAACATGTCCTGTTCAATCCCTTTTCTGTTGTGTTGTGTCTTTGAAGCTAACGTTCCCTCGCTTTTAGTCTCTACCGCTTCTGCTGGGAGACTGTTCCATTTCTCTACCACTCTAGGAGTAAAACTCCTTTACATTCCATCTAAGCCTCTAACTCACTAGTTTCAGATTATGACCTTGTTTAACCATATCTCCTCTTTTGAAACAAACATCCCTCCTGTGATTTGTTAAATGCCTTTAAGGATTTCCAGTATTTTCTCCAAGCTTATACATATCGAGATTCCCTAGTCTTTCCTGATCCTGAGCCTGCGTTATTCTTATCTACAATGGTAAGTTGAACATTTCCTTTCACTGTAACTCATCTAGTACTCATAGTTTCCTCAGAGAATTGTGTTGCTTCTTTACATGTAGAGATGTAGAGATACTGAGCCAAGACAGGCTTATCTTAGTCAAGCAGCAGCTGCCCCTCAGCCCTAGCATCCTGATTGGTAGGTGGTGTCACCTGACCAGGGCTGACCAATCAGAGCGAGGTGGACCTGGGCCGGCTGCTGATTGGTTGCTGGAGTCAGCTGACTAGGCTCAGCCAATCAGGGGCTGCCTCTCAGCCCTAGCCTCCTGATTGGTAGGTGGTCTCACCTGACCAGGGCTGACCATTCAGAGCGAGGTGAACCTGGGCCGGCTGCTGATTGGTCGCTGGAGTCAGCTGACTAGGCTAAGCCAATCAGGGGATGCCCCTCAGCCCTAGCGTCCTGATTGGTGGGTGTTGCCACCTGACCAGGGCTGACCAATCAGAGCGAGGGAAACCTGGGCCGGCTGCTGATTGGTCGCTGGGGTCAGCTGACTAGGCTCAGCCAATCAGGGGCTGCCCCTCAGCCCTAGCTTCCTGATTGGTGGGTGGTGTCACCTGACCAGGGCTGACCAATCAAAGCGAGAGAAACCTGGCCTGGCTGCTGATTGGTCGCTGGGGTCAGCTGACTAGGCTCAGCCAATCAGGGGCTGCCCCTCAGCCCTAGCCTCCTGATTGGTGGGTGGTGTCACCTGACCAGGGCTGACCAATCAGAGCGAGGGATTCCTAGGCCGGCTGCTGATTGGTCGCTGGGGTCAGCTGACTAGGCTCAGCCAATCAGGGGCTGCCCCTCAGCCCTAGCCTGCTGATTGGTGGGTGGTGTCACCTGACCAGGGCTGACCAATCAGAGCGAAGGATTCCTGGGCCAGCTGCTGATTGGTCGCTGGGATCAGCTGACTAGGCTCAGCCAATCAGGGGCTGCCCCTCAGCCCTAGCCTCCTGATTGGTGGGTGGTGTCACCTGACCAGGGCTGACCAATCAGAGCCAGGGATTTCTAGGCCGGCTGCTGATTGGTCGCTGGAGTCAGCTGACTAGGCTCAGCCAATCAGGGGCTGCCCCTCAGCCCTAGCGTCCTGATTGGTGGGTGTTGTCACCTGACCAGGGCTGACCAATCAGAGCGAGGGATTCCTAGGCCGGCTGCTGATTGGTCGCTGGGGTCAGCTGACTAGGCTCAGCCAATCAGGGGCTGCCCCTCAGCCCTAGCCTCCTGATTGGTGGGTGTTGTCACCTGACCAATCAGAGCGAGGGAAACCTGGGCCGGCTGCTGATTGGTCGCTGGGGTCAGCTGACTAGGCTCAGCCAATCAGGGGCTGCCCCTCAGCCCTAGCCTCCTGATTGGTGGGTGGTGTCACCTGACCAGGGCTGACCAATCAGAGCGAAGGATTCCTGGGCCGGCTGCTGATTGGTCGCTGGGGTCAGCTGACTAGGCTCAGCCAATCAGGGGCTGCCCCTCAGCCCTAGCCTCCTGATTGGTGGGTGGTGTCACCTGACCAGGGCTGACCAATCAGAGCGAAGGATTCCTGGGCCGGCTGCTGATTGGTCGCTGGGGTCAGCTGACTAGGCTCAGCCAATCAGGGGCTGCCCCTCAGCCCTAGCCTCCTGATTGGTGGGTGGTGTCACCTGACCAGGGCTGACCAATCAGAGCGAGGGATTCCTAGGCCGGCTGCTGATTGGTCGCTGGGGTCAGCTGACTAGGCTTAGCCAATCAGGGGCTGCCCCTCAGCCCTAGCCTCCTGATTGGTGGGTGGTGTCACCTGACCAGGGCTGACCAATCAGAGCGAGGGATTCCTAGGCCGGCTGCTGATTGGTCGCTGGGGTCAGCTGACTAGGCTCAGCCAATCAGGGGCTGCCCCTCAGCCCTAGCGTCCTGATTGGTGGGTGTTGTCACCTGACCAGGGCTGACCAATCAGAGCGAGGGAAACCTGGGCCGGCTGCTGATTGGTCGCTGGGGTCAGCTGACTAGGCTCAGCCAATCAGGGGCTGCCCCTCAGCCCTAGCCTCCTGATTGGTGGGTGGTGTCACCTGACCAGGGCTGACCAATCAGAGCGAGGGATTCCTAGGCCGGCTGCTGATTGGTCGCTGGGGTCAGCTGACTAGGCTCAGCCAATCAGGCGCTGCCCCTCAGCCCTAGCCTCCTGATTGCTTTGTATTAATATTTATGAATTATGAATTATGATTTATGAGTTATGGATTAATATTAAATTGTTAAAGGAATCCTTAATAATTGGCGCTTGAATTTACGGGCATCACGAGCGACATTACTGGTGTGGGAACGAGCCGGCAGTAGCCAGAATCAAACTCACGAGCAACGGGGTGGAAGTCGAACACCTTAACCACAACTCTAAGCCAGAGATACTGAGAGGCACCCGTCTCAGTAGCATATTGGTTTAGGTGTTACGTGATTTTAGTTTAGCTTTAGGTGATTCCCTGAGGCTTATTTTTTACGTCACTACGTAGACCAAAATTTAAGCCATATTGTCTCTGCCCCTACAAGCTACCATTCTTTAGTTTATTTAGAAGTCAGGCCAGCTGGAGGACTGTATTGTATATAGGACTGATTTTCCAAGCTTTGCCATCCAGTCTCTGTAGCCTAATGGCTAAGGTGTTGTGCATGGTACCTTGACGCCCTGAGTTCAATTCCCCTATGCTTCAACTGTGTCTGTTTTGGTTTTTAAGTAAGCACATAGACCAAAACATAAGCCATTTTGTCTTTGCCCTTGCAAGCCACCCTTCTTTAGTTTATTTAGTACATTTGTTTGGGAGTCAGGCTAGTTAAAGGGCTGTAAAAACTAAAAGATTGAAAACAGGGCCTTATACCTGTTCTCTGTGGTGCAATGGTAGAGATGTTGAATTTAGTTTTTGAGGTTTTGGGTTTAATTCACTCCAATTGATTTATTTGGTGTGTTTGTTTGGGAGGAAGGCACGCTACAAGATTGCAATGAGGTCAAAAACCAATGGATTGTTTGCAGGGGACAGGTTTGCTAGTGTCTGTAGTGTATATGCTACCCTTCTTTCGTTTATTAATTGTGTTTGTGAGGGAGACAAGCTAGGTGCCACTCCCATATGACTATGTAGAGTAATGGTTAAGGAGCTGAACCCCAGTGCTTAAGGTCCAGGGTTCAATTCCCTTGTGCTCCGTCTGAACTTTCTCTGAGCTGTCTTCTACATTTTTTTGTTTGGTGAGGGAGAAAAAAGCTATTGTTAGCAACCAGATAGACCAAAACACAAGCCACCCAGTTCATGCATTTAAATTGAATGATTTACTCAAAGGGATTTGGGTCACTCTGTCAGCATTAGCCATTTTCCCCACATTTGAATATTTATATCATCATTCACAGGCCGTACAAAATCATCAACTTAAAAATTACCCCTGCATTGTATAGTTATCCCACCATACATCCCCACATTGTGTATTGATTTATGTGATGACCCTCAGCCACCCCTACATGTAAATGAATGCCCCATTGCCCCCCACACCCTTGTGTATTGTCCTCATCCATTTTCTTTGAGAAATCCAGGTGCTGTGGTTGCAGTGGGATGTGTCCGATTGGTTGAACCTGGTCAAGTGACTCCACCAGCCAACCAGGCATTGGGATTGAGACCCGGCGGGGGTTAAGCTTCACTTGCAGCCCTTGGTTCTTTTGATGTTCATTTTCTTTGAGAAATCCAGGTGCTGTGGTTGCAGTGGGATGTGTCCAGGCCAGGGCTTATCTTTGTACAGTATTTCCCCTGTCTCTGTTTTTGCATTGCCATTGGCCCTATTCTTTTGTGTTTTAGTTGTTTTTTTCCTGCTTCCACCTTTGCTGTTACTGAAGGCACAAGGCGTCACAGACCCTATCATCTCCAATAATACTAATGTATTTTCCTTCACTTATCATGAGTAGTTCTTCTTCTTTCCATAGCTTTAACATGTCCTGTTCAATCCCTTTTCTGTTGTGTTGTGTCTTTGAAGCTAACGTTCCCTCGCTTTTAGTCTCTACCGCTTCTGCTGGGAGACTGTTCCATTTCTCTACCACTCTAGGAGTAAAACTCCTTTACATTCCATCTAAGCCTCTAACTCACTAGTTTCAGATTATGACCTTATTTAACCATATCTCCTCTTTTGAAACAAACATCCCTCCTGTGATTTGTTAAATGCCTTTAAGGATTTCCAGTATTTTCTCCAAGCTTATACATATCGAGATTCCCTAGTCTTTCCTGATCCTGAGCCTGCGTTATTCTTATCTACAATGGTAAGTTGAACATTTCCTTTCACTGTAACTCATCTAGTACTCATAGTTTCCTCAGAGAATTGTGTTGCTTCTTTACATGTAGAGATGTAGAGATACTGAGCCAAGGCAGGCTTATCTTAGTCAAGCAGCAGCTGCCCCTCAGCCCTAGCATCCTGATTGGTAGGTGGTGTCACCTGACCAGGGCTGACCAATCAGAGCGAGGTGAACCTGGGCCGGCTGCTGATTGGTCGCTGGAGTCAGCTGACTAGGCTAAGCCAATCAGGGGATGCCCCTCAGCCCTAGCGTCCTGATTGGTGGGTGTTGCCACCTGACCAGGGCTGACCAATCAGAGCGAGGAAAACCTGGGCCGGCTGCTGATTGGTCGCTGGGGTCAGCTGACTAGGCTCAGCCAATCAGGGGCTGCCCCTCAGCCCTAGCTTCCTGATTGGTGGGTGGTGTCACCTGACCAGGGCTGACCAATCAAAGCGAGGGAAACCTGGCCTGGCTGCTGATTGGTCGCTGGGGTCAGCTGACTAGGCTCAGCCAATCAGGGGCTGCCCCTCAGCCCTAGCCTCCTGATTGGTGGGTGGTGTCACCTGACCAGGGCTGACCAATCAGAGCGAGGGATTCCTAGGCCGGCTGCTGATTGGTCGCTGGGGTCAGCTGACTAGGCTCAGCCAATCAGGGGCTGCCCCTCAGCCCTAGCCTGCTGATTGGTGGGTGGTGTCACCTGACCAGGGCTGACCAATCAGAGCGAAGGATTCCTGGGCCAGCTGCTGATTGGTCGCTGGGATCAGCTGACTAGGCTCAGCCAATCAGGGGCTGCCCCTCAGCCCTAGCCTCCTGATTGGTGGGTGGTGTCACCTGACCAGGGCTGACCAATCAGAGCGAGGGATTCCTAGGCCGGCTGCTGATTGGTCGCTGGGGTCAGCTGACTAGGCTCAGCCAATCAGGGGCTGCCCCTCAGCCCTAGCGTCCTGATTGGTGGGTGTTGTCACCTGACCAGGGCTGACCAATCAGAGCGAGGGAAACCTGGGCCGGCTGCTGATTGGTCGCTGGGGTCAGCTGACTAGGCTCAGCCAATCAGGGGCTGCCCCTCAGCCCTAGCCTCCTGATTGGTGGGTGGTGTCACCTGACCAGGGCTGACCAATCAGAGCGAGGGATTCCTAGGCCGGCTCCTGATTGGTCGCTGGGGTCAGCTGACTAGGCTCAGCCAATCAGGCGCTGCCCCTCAGCCCTAGCCTCCTGATTGCTTTGTATTATTATTTATGAATTATGAATTATGATTTATGAGTTATGGATTAATATTAAATTGTTAAAGGAATCCTTAATAATTGGCGCTTGAATTTACGGGCATCACGAGCGACATTACTGGTGTGGGAACGAGCCGGCAGTAGCCAGAATCAAACTCACGAGCAACGGGGTGGAAGTCGAACACCTTAACCACAACTCTAAGCCAGAGATACTGAGAGGCACCCGTCTCAGTAGCATATTGGTTTAGGTGTTACGTGATTTTAGTTTAGCTTTAGGTGATTCCCTGAGGCTTATTTTTTACGTCACCACGTAGACCAAAATTTAAGCCATATTGTCTCTGCCCCTACAAGCTACCATTCTTTAGTTTATTTAGAAGTCAGGCCAGCTGGAGGACTGTATTGTATATAGGACTGATTTTCCAAGCTTTGCCATCCAGTCTCTGTAGCCTAATGGCTAAGGTGTTGTGCATGGTACCTTGACGCCCTGAGTTCAATTCCCCTATGCTTCAACTGTGTCTGTTTTGGTTTTTAAGTAAGCACATAGACCAAAACATAAGCCATTTTGTCTTTGCCCTTGCAAGCCACCCTTCTTTAGTTTATTTAGTACATTTGTTTGGGAGTCAGGCTAGTTAAAGGGCTGTAAAAACTAAAAGATTGAAAACAGGGCCTTATACCTGTTCTCTGTGGTGCAATGGTAGAGATGTTGAATTTAGTTTTTGAGGTTTTGGGTTTAATTCACTCCAATTGATTTATTTGGTGTGTTTGTTTGGGAGGAAGGCACGCTACAAGATTGCAATGAGGTCAAAAACCAATGGATTGTTTGCAGGGGACAGGTTTGCTAGTGTCTGTAGTGTATATGCTACCCTTCTTTCGTTTATTAATTGTGTTTGTGAGGGAGACAAGCTAGGTGCCACTCCCATATGACTATGTAGAGTAATGGTTAAGGAGCTGAACCCCAGTGCTTAAGGTCCAGGGTTCAATTCCCTTGTGCTCCGTCTGAACTTTCTCTGAGCTGTCTTCTACATTTTTTTGTTTGGTGAGGGAGAAAAAAGCTATTGTTAGCAACCAGATAGACCAAAACACAAGCCACCCAGTTCATGCATTTAAATTGAATGATTTACTCAAAGGGATTTGGGTCACTCTGTCAGCATTAGCCATTTTCCCCACATTTGAATATTTATATCATCATTCACAGGCCGTACAAAATCATCAACTTAAAAATTACCCCTGCATTGTATAGTTATCCCACCATACATCCCCACATTGTGTATTGATTTATGTGATGACCCTCAGCCACCCCTACATGTAAATGAATGCCCCATTGCCCCCCACACCCTTGTGTATTGTCCTCATCCATTTTCTTTGAGAAATCCAGGTGCTGTGGTTGCAGTGGGATGTGTCCGATTGGTTGAACCTGGTCAAGTGACTCCACCAGCCAACCAGGCATTGGGATTGAGACCCGGCGGGGGTTAAGCTTCACTTGCAGCCCTTGGTTCTTTTGATGTTCATTTTCTTTGAGAAATCCAGGTGCTGTGGTTGCAGTGGGATGTGTCCAGGCCAGGGCTTATCTTTGTACAGTATTTCCCCTGTCTCTGTTTTTGCATTGCCATTGGCCCTATTCTTTTGTGTTTTAGTTGTTTTTTTCCTGCTTCCACCTTTGCTGTTACTGAAGGCACAAGGCGTCACAGACCCTATCATCTCCAATAATACTAATGTATTTTCCTTCACTTATCATGAGTAGTTCTTCTTCTTTCCATAGCTTTAACATGTCCTGTTCAATCCCTTTTCTGTTGTGTTGTGTCTTTGAAGCTAACGTTCCCTCGCTTTTAGTCTCTACCGCTTCTGCTGGGAGACTGTTCCATTTCTCTACCACTCTAGGAGTAAAACTCCTTTACATTCCATCTAAGCCTCTAACTCACTAGTTTCAGATTATGACCTTGTTTAACCATATCTCCTCTTTTGAAACAAACATCCCTCCTGTGATTTGTTAAATGCCTTTAAGGATTTCCAGTATTTTCTCCAAGCTTATACATATCGAGATTCCCTAGTCTTTCCTGATCCTGAGCCTGCGTTATTCTTATCTACAATGGTAAGTTGAACATTTCCTTTCACTGTAACTCATCTAGTACTCATAGTTTCCTCAGAGAATTGTGTTGCTTCTTTACATGTAGAGATGTAGAGATACTGAGCCAAGACAGGCTTATCTTAGTCAAGCAGCAGCTGCCCCTCAGCCCTAGCATCCTGATTGGTAGGTGGTGTCACCTGACCAGGGCTGACCAATCAGAGCGAGGTGGACCTGGGCCGGCTGCTGATTGGTTGCTGGAGTCAGCTGACTAGGCTCAGCCAATCAGGGGCTGCCTCTCAGCCCTAGCCTCCTGATTGGTAGGTGGTCTCACCTGACCAGGGCTGACCATTCAGAGCGAGGTGAACCTGGGCCGGCTGCTGATTGGTCGCTGGAGTCAGCTGACTAGGCTAAGCCAATCAGGGGATGCCCCTCAGCCCTAGCGTCCTGATTGGTGGGTGTTGCCACCTGACCAGGGCTGACCAATCAGAGCGAGGGAAACCTGGGCCGGCTGCTGATTGGTCGCTGGGGTCAGCTGACTAGGCTCAGCCAATCAGGGGCTGCCCCTCAGCCCTAGCTTCCTGATTGGTGGGTGGTGTCACCTGACCAGGGCTGACCAATCAAAGCGAGAGAAACCTGGCCTGGCTGCTGATTGGTCGCTGGGGTCAGCTGACTAGGCTCAGCCAATCAGGGGCTGCCCCTCAGCCCTAGCCTCCTGATTGGTGGGTGGTGTCACCTGACCAGGGCTGACCAATCAGAGCGAGGGATTCCTAGGCCGGCTGCTGATTGGTCGCTGGGGTCAGCTGACTAGGCTCAGCCAATCAGGGGCTGCCCCTCAGCCCTAGCCTGCTGATTGGTGGGTGGTGTCACCTGACCAGGGCTGACCAATCAGAGCGAAGGATTCCTGGGCCAGCTGCTGATTGGTCGCTGGGATCAGCTGACTAGGCTCAGCCAATCAGGGGCTGCCCCTCAGCCCTAGCCTCCTGATTGGTGGGTGGTGTCACCTGACCAGGGCTGACCAATCAGAGCCAGGGATTTCTAGGCCGGCTGCTGATTGGTCGCTGGAGTCAGCTGACTAGGCTCAGCCAATCAGGGGCTGCCCCTCAGCCCTAGCGTCCTGATTGGTGGGTGTTGTCACCTGACCAGGGCTGACCAATCAGAGCGAGGGATTCCTAGGCCGGCTGCTGATTGGTCGCTGGGGTCAGCTGACTAGGCTCAGCCAATCAGGGGCTGCCCCTCAGCCCTAGCCTCCTGATTGGTGGGTGTTGTCACCTGACCAATCAGAGCGAGGGAAACCTGGGCCGGCTGCTGATTGGTCGCTGGGGTCAGCTGACTAGGCTCAGCCAATCAGGGGCTGCCCCTCAGCCCTAGCCTCCTGATTGGTGGGTGGTGTCACCTGACCAGGGCTGACCAATCAGAGCGAAGGATTCCTGGGCCGGCTGCTGATTGGTCGCTGGGGTCAGCTGACTAGGCTCAGCCAATCAGGGGCTGCCCCTCAGCCCTAGCCTCCTGATTGGTGGGTGGTGTCACCTGACCAGGGCTGACCAATCAGAGCGAAGGATTCCTGGGCCGGCTGCTGATTGGTCGCTGGGGTCAGCTGACTAGGCTCAGCCAATCAGGGGCTGCCCCTCAGCCCTAGCCTCCTGATTGGTGGGTGGTGTCACCTGACCAGGGCTGACCAATCAGAGCGAGGGATTCCTAGGCCGGCTGCTGATTGGTCGCTGGGGTCAGCTGACTAGGCTTAGCCAATCAGGGGCTGCCCCTCAGCCCTAGCCTCCTGATTGGTGGGTGGTGTCACCTGACCAGGGCTGACCAATCAGAGCGAGGGATTCCTAGGCCGGCTGCTGATTGGTCGCTGGGGTCAGCTGACTAGGCTCAGCCAATCAGGGGCTGCCCCTCAGCCCTAGCGTCCTGATTGGTGGGTGTTGTCACCTGACCAGGGCTGACCAATCAGAGCGAGGGAAACCTGGGCCGGCTGCTGATTGGTCGCTGGGGTCAGCTGACTAGGCTCAGCCAATCAGGGGCTGCCCCTCAGCCCTAGCCTCCTGATTGGTGGGTGGTGTCACCTGACCAGGGCTGACCAATCAGAGCGAGGGATTCCTAGGCCGGCTGCTGATTGGTCGCTGGGGTCAGCTGACTAGGCTCAGCCAATCAGGCGCTGCCCCTCAGCCCTAGCCTCCTGATTGCTTTGTATTAATATTTATGAATTATGAATTATGATTTATGAGTTATGGATTAATATTAAATTGTTAAAGGAATCCTTAATAATTGGCGCTTGAATTTACGGGCATCACGAGCGACATTACTGGTGTGGGAACGAGCCGGCAGTAGCCAGAATCAAACTCACGAGCAACGGGGTGGAAGTCGAACACCTTAACCACAACTCTAAGCCAGAGATACTGAGAGGCACCCGTCTCAGTAGCATATTGGTTTAGGTGTTACGTGATTTTAGTTTAGCTTTAGGTGATTCCCTGAGGCTTATTTTTTACGTCACTACGTAGACCAAAATTTAAGCCATATTGTCTCTGCCCCTACAAGCTACCATTCTTTAGTTTATTTAGAAGTCAGGCCAGCTGGAGGACTGTATTGTATATAGGACTGATTTTCCAAGCTTTGCCATCCAGTCTCTGTAGCCTAATGGCTAAGGTGTTGTGCATGGTACCTTGACGCCCTGAGTTCAATTCCCCTATGCTTCAACTGTGTCTGTTTTGGTTTTTAAGTAAGCACATAGACCAAAACATAAGCCATTTTGTCTTTGCCCTTGCAAGCCACCCTTCTTTAGTTTATTTAGTACATTTGTTTGGGAGTCAGGCTAGTTAAAGGGCTGTAAAAACTAAAAGATTGAAAACAGGGCCTTATACCTGTTCTCTGTGGTGCAATGGTAGAGATGTTGAATTTAGTTTTTGAGGTTTTGGGTTTAATTCACTCCAATTGATTTATTTGGTGTGTTTGTTTGGGAGGAAGGCACGCTACAAGATTGCAATGAGGTCAAAAACCAATGGATTGTTTGCAGGGGACAGGTTTGCTAGTGTCTGTAGTGTATATGCTACCCTTCTTTCGTTTATTAATTGTGTTTGTGAGGGAGACAAGCTAGGTGCCACTCCCATATGACTATGTAGAGTAATGGTTAAGGAGCTGAACCCCAGTGCTTAAGGTCCAGGGTTCAATTCCCTTGTGCTCCGTCTGAACTTTCTCTGAGCTGTCTTCTACATTTTTTTGTTTGGTGAGGGAGAAAAAAGCTATTGTTAGCAACCAGATAGACCAAAACACAAGCCACCCAGTTCATGCATTTAAATTGAATGATTTACTCAAAGGGATTTGGGTCACTCTGTCAGCATTAGCCATTTTCCCCACATTTGAATATTTATATCATCATTCACAGGCCGTACAAAATCATCAACTTAAAAATTACCCCTGCATTGTATAGTTATCCCACCATACATCCCCACATTGTGTATTGATTTATGTGATGACCCTCAGCCACCCCTACATGTAAATGAATGCCCCATTGCCCCCCACACCCTTGTGTATTGTCCTCATCCATTTTCTTTGAGAAATCCAGGTGCTGTGGTTGCAGTGGGATGTGTCCGATTGGTTGAACCTGGTCAAGTGACTCCACCAGCCAACCAGGCATTGGGATTGAGACCCGGCGGGGGTTAAGCTTCACTTGCAGCCCTTGGTTCTTTTGATGTTCATTTTCTTTGAGAAATCCAGGTGCTGTGGTTGCAGTGGGATGTGTCCAGGCCAGGGCTTATCTTTGTACAGTATTTCCCCTGTCTCTGTTTTTGCATTGCCATTGGCCCTATTCTTTTGTGTTTTAGTTGTTTTTTTCCTGCTTCCACCTTTGCTGTTACTGAAGGCACAAGGCGTCACAGACCCTATCATCTCCAATAATACTAATGTATTTTCCTTCACTTATCATGAGTAGTTCTTCTTCTTTCCATAGCTTTAACATGTCCTGTTCAATCCCTTTTCTGTTGTGTTGTGTCTTTGAAGCTAACGTTCCCTCGCTTTTAGTCTCTACCGCTTCTGCTGGGAGACTGTTCCATTTCTCTACCACTCTAGGAGTAAAACTCCTTTACATTCCATCTAAGCCTCTAACTCACTAGTTTCAGATTATGACCTTATTTAACCATATCTCCTCTTTTGAAACAAACATCCCTCCTGTGATTTGTTAAATGCCTTTAAGGATTTCCAGTATTTTCTCCAAGCTTATACATATCGAGATTCCCTAGTCTTTCCTGATCCTGAGCCTGCGTTATTCTTATCTACAATGGTAAGTTGAACATTTCCTTTCACTGTAACTCATCTAGTACTCATAGTTTCCTCAGAGAATTGTGTTGCTTCTTTACATGTAGAGATGTAGAGATACTGAGCCAAGGCAGGCTTATCTTAGTCAAGCAGCAGCTGCCCCTCAGCACTAGCATCCTGATTGGTAGGTGGTGTCACCTGACCAGGGCTGACCAATCAGAGCGAGGTGAACCTGGGCCGGCTGCTGATTGGTCGCTGGAGTCAGCTGACTAGGCTCAGCCAATCAGGGGATGCCTCTCAGCCCTAGCCTCCTGATTGGTAGGTGGTCTCACCTGACCAGGGCTGACCAATCAGAGCGAGGTGAACCTGGGCCGGCTGCTGATTGGTCGCTGGAGTCAGCTGACTAGGCTAAGCCAATCAGGGGATGCCCCTCAGCCCTAGCGTCCTGATTGGTGGGTGTTGCCACCTGACCAGGGCTGACCAATCAGAGCGAGGAAAACCTGGGCCGGCTGCTGATTGGTCGCTGGGGTCAGCTGACTAGGCTCAGCCAATCAGGGGCTGCCCCTCAGCCCTAGCTTCCTGATTGGTGGGTGGTGTCACCTGACCAGGGCTGACCAATCAAAGCGAGGGAAACCTGGCCTGGCTGCTGATTGGTCGCTGGGGTCAGCTGACTAGGCTCAGCCAATCAGGGGCTGCCCCTCAGCCCTAGCCTCCTGATTGGTGGGTGGTGTCACCTGACCAGGGCTGACCAATCAGAGCGAGGGATTCCTAGGCCGGCTGCTGATTGGTCGCTGGGGTCAGCTGACTAGGCTCAGCCAATCAGGGGCTGCCCCTCAGCCCTAGCCTGCTGATTGGTGGGTGGTGTCACCTGACCAGGGCTGACCAATCAGAGCGAAGGATTCCTGGGCCAGCTGCTGATTGGTCGCTGGGATCAGCTGACTAGGCTCAGCCAATCAGGGGCTGCCCCTCAGCCCTAGCCTCCTGATTGGTGGGTGGTGTCACCTGACCAGGGCTGACCAATCAGAGCCAGGGATTTCTAGGCCGGCTGCTGATTGGTCGCTGGAGTCAGCTGACTAGGCTCAGCCAATCAGGGGCTGCCCCTCAGCCCTAGCGTCCTGATTGGTGGGTGTTGTCACCTGACCAGGGCTGACCAATCAGAGCGAGGGATTCCTAGGCCGGCTGCTGATTGGTCGCTGGGGTCAGCTGACTAGGCTCAGCCAATCAGGGGCTGCCCCTCAGCCCTAGCCTCCTGATTGGTGGGTGTTGTCACCTGACCAGGGCTGACCAATCAGAGCGAGGGAAACCTGGGCCGGCTGCTGATTGGTCGCTGGGGTCAGCTGACTAGGCTCAGCCAATCAGGGGCTGCCCCTCAGCCCTAGCCTCCTGATTGGTGGGTGGTGTCACCTGACCAGGGCTGACCAATCAGAGCGAAGGATTCCTGGGCCGGCTGCTGATTGGTCGCTGGGGTCAGCTGACTAGGCTCAGCCAATCAGGGGCTGCCCCTCAGCCCTAGCCTCCTGATTGGTGGGTGGTGTCACCTGACCAGGGCTGACCAATCAGAGCGAGGGATTCCTAGGCCGGCTGCTGATTGGTCGCTGGGGTCAGCTGACTAGGCTTAGCCAATCAGGGGCTGCCCCTCAGCCCTAGCCTCCTGATTGGTGGGTGGTGTCACCTGACCAGGGCTGACCAATCAGAGCGAGGGATTCCTAGGCCGGCTGCTGATTGGTCGCTGGGGTCAGCTGACTAGGCTCAGCCAATCAGGGGCTGCCCCTCAGCCCTAGCCTCCTGATTGGTGGGTGGTGTCACCTGACCAGGGCTGACCAATCAGAGCGAGGGATTCCTAGGCCGGCTGCTGATTGGTCGCTGGGGTCAGCTGACTAGGCTCAGCCAATCAGGCGCTGCCCCTCAGCCCTAGCCTCCTGATTGCTTTGTATTAATATTTATGAATTATGAATTATGATTTATGAGTTATGGATTAATATTAAATTGTTAAAGGAATCCTTAATAATTGGCGCTTGAATTTACGGGCATCACGAGCGACATTACTGGTGTGGGAACGAGCCGGCAGTAGCCAGAATCAAACTCACGAGCAACGGGGTGGAAGTCGAACACCTTAACCACAACTCTAAGCCAGAGATACTGAGAGGCACCCGTCTCAGTAGCATATTGGTTTAGGTGTTACGTGATTTTAGTTTAGCTTTAGGTGATTCCCTGAGGCTTATTTTTTACGTCACTACGTAGACCAAAATTTAAGCCATATTGTCTCTGCCCCTACAAGCTACCATTCTTTAGTTTATTTAGAAGTCAGGCCAGCTGGAGGACTGTATTGTATATAGGACTGATTTTCCAAGCTTTGCCATCCAGTCTCTGTAGCCTAATGGCTAAGGTGTTGTGCATGGTACCTTGACGCCCTGAGTTCAATTCCCCTATGCTTCAACTGTGTCTGTTTTGGTTTTTAAGTAAGCACATAGACCAAAACATAAGCCATTTTGTCTTTGCCCTTGCAAGCCACCCTTCTTTAGTTTATTTAGTACATTTGTTTGGGAGTCAGGCTAGTTAAAGGGCTGTAAAAACTAAAAGATTGAAAACAGGGCCTTATACCTGTTCTCTGTGGTGCAATGGTAGAGATGTTGAATTTAGTTTTTGAGGTTTTGGGTTTAATTCACTCCAATTGATTTATTTGGTGTGTTTGTTTGGGAGGAAGGCACGCTACAAGATTGCAATGAGGTCAAAAACCAATGGATTGTTTGCAGGGGACAGGTTTGCTAGTGTCTGTAGTGTATATGCTACCCTTCTTTCGTTTATTAATTGTGTTTGTGAGGGAGACAAGCTAGGTGCCACTCCCATATGACTATGTAGAGTAATGGTTAAGGAGCTGAACCCCAGTGCTTAAGGTCCAGGGTTCAATTCCCTTGTGCTCCGTCTGAACTTTCTCTGAGCTGTCTTCTACATTTTTTTGTTTGGTGAGGGAGAAAAAAGCTATTGTTAGCAACCAGATAGACCAAAACACAAGCCACCCAGTTCATGCATTTAAATTGAATGATTTACTCAAAGGGATTTGGGTCACTCTGTCAGCATTAGCCATTTTCCCCACATTTGAATATTTATATCATCATTCACAGGCCGTACAAAATCATCAACTTAAAAATTACCCCTGCATTGTATAGTTATCCCACCATACATCCCCACATTGTGTATTGATTTATGTGATGACCCTCAGCCACCCCTACATGTAAATGAATGCCCCATTGCCCCCCACACCCTTGTGTATTGTCCTCATCCATTTTCTTTGAGAAATCCAGGTGCTGTGGTTGCAGTGGGATGTGTCCGATTGGTTGAACCTGGTCAAGTGACTCCACCAGCCAACCAGGCATTGGGATTGAGACCCGGCGGGGGTTAAGCTTCACTTGCAGCCCTTGGTTCTTTTGATGTTCATTTTCTTTGAGAAATCCAGGTGCTGTGGTTGCAGTGGGATGTGTCCAGGCCAGGGCTTATCTTTGTACAGTATTTCCCCTGTCTCTGTTTTTGCATTGCCATTGGCCCTATTCTTTTGTGTTTTAGTTGTTTTTTTCCTGCTTCCACCTTTGCTGTTACTGAAGGCACAAGGCGTCACAGACCCTATCATCTCCAATAATACTAATGTATTTTCCTTCACTTATCATGAGTAGTTCTTCTTCTTTCCATAGCTTTAACATGTCCTGTTCAATCCCTTTTCTGTTGTGTTGTGTCTTTGAAGCTAACGTTCCCTCGCTTTTAGTCTCTACCGCTTCTGCTGGGAGACTGTTCCATTTCTCTACCACTCTAGGAGTAAAACTCCTTTACATTCCATCTAAGCCTCTAACTCACTAGTTTCAGATTATGACCTTATTTAACCATATCTCCTCTTTTGAAACAAACATCCCTCCTGTGATTTGTTAAATGCCTTTAAGGATTTCCAGTATTTTCTCCAAGCTTATACATATCGAGATTCCCTAGTCTTTCCTGATCCTGAGCCTGCGTTATTCTTATCTACAATGGTAAGTTGAACATTTCCTTTCACTGTAACTCATCTAGTACTCATAGTTTCCTCAGAGAATTGTGTTGCTTCTTTACATGTAGAGATGTAGAGATACTGAGCCAAGGCAGGCTTATCTTAGTCAAGCAGCAGCTGCCCCTCAGCCCTAGCATCCTGATTGGTAGGTGGTGTCACCTGACCAGGGCTGACCAATCAGAGCGAGGTGAACCTGGGCCGGCTGCTGATTGGTCGCTGGAGTCAGCTGACTAGGCTCAGCCAATCAGGGGATGCCTCTCAGCCCTAGCCTCCTGATTGGTAGGTGGTCTCACCTGACCAGGGCTGACCAATCAGAGCGAGGTGAACCTGGGCCGGCTGCTGATTGGTCGCTGGAGTCAGCTGACTAGGCTAAGCCAATCAGGGGATGCCCCTCAGCCCTAGCGTCCTGATTGGTGGGTGTTGCCACCTGACCAGGGCTGACCAATCAGAGCGAGGAAAACCTGGGCCGGCTGCTGATTGGTCGCTGGGGTCAGCTGACTAGGCTCAGCCAATCAGGGGCTGCCCCTCAGCCCTAGCTTCCTGATTGGTGGGTGGTGTCACCTGACCAGGGCTGACCAATCAAAGCGAGGGAAACCTGGCCTGGCTGCTGATTGGTCGCTGGGGTCAGCTGACTAGGCTCAGCCAATCAGGGGCTGCCCCTCAGCCCTAGCCTCCTGATTGGTGGGTGGTGTCACCTGACCAGGGCTGACCAATCAGAGCGAGGGATTCCTAGGCCGGCTGCTGATTGGTCGCTGGGGTCAGCTGACTAGGCTCAGCCAATCAGGGGCTGCCCCTCAGCCCTAGCCTGCTGATTGGTGGGTGGTGTCACCTGACCAGGGCTGACCAATCAGAGCGAAGGATTCCTGGGCCAGCTGCTGATTGGTCGCTGGGATCAGCTGACTAGGCTCAGCCAATCAGGGGCTGCCCCTCAGCCCTAGCCTCCTGATTGGTGGGTGGTGTCACCTGACCAGGGCTGACCAATCAGAGCCAGGGATTTCTAGGCCGGCTGCTGATTGGTCGCTGGAGTCAGCTGACTAGGCTCAGCCAATCAGGGGCTGCCCCTCAGCCCTAGCGTCCTGATTGGTGGGTGTTGTCACCTGACCAGGGCTGACCAATCAGAGCGAGGGATTCCTAGGCCGGCTGCTGATTGGTCGCTGGGGTCAGCTGACTAGGCTCAGCCAATCAGGGGCTGCCCCTCAGCCCTAGCCTCCTGATTGGTGGGTGGTGTCACCTGACCAGGGCTGACCAATCAGAGCGAAGGATTCCTGGGCCGGCTGCTGATTGGTCGCTGGGGTCAGCTGACTAGGCTCAGCCAATGAGGGGCTGCCCCTCAGCCCTAGCCTCCTGATTGGTGGGTGGTGTCACCTGACCAGGGCTGACCAATCAGAGCGAGGGATTCCTAGGCCGGCTGCTGATTGGTCGCTGGGGTCAGCTGACTAGGCTCAGCCAATCAGGGGCTGCCCCTCAGCCCTAGCCTGCTGATTGGTGGGTGGTGTCACCTGACCAGGGCTGACCAATCAGAGCGAAGGATTCCTGGGCCAGCTGCTGATTGGTCGCTGGGATCAGCTGACTAGGCTCAGCCAATCAGGGGCTGCCCCTCAGCCCTAGCCTCCTGATTGGTGGGTGGTGTCACCTGACCAGGGCTGACCAATCAGAGCCAGGGATTTCTAGGCCGGCTGCTGATTGGTCGCTGGAGTCAGCTGACTAGGCTCAGCCAATCAGGGGCTGCCCCTCAGCCCTAGCGTCCTGATTGGTGGGTGTTGTCACCTGACCAGGGCTGACCAATCAGAGCGAGGGATTCCTAGGCCGGCTGCTGATTGGTCGCTGGGGTCAGCTGACTAGGCTCAGCCAATCAGGGGCTGCCCCTCAGCCCTAGCCTCCTGATTGGTGGGTGTTGTCACCTGACCAGGGCTGACCAATCAGAGCGAGGGAAACCTGGGCCGGCTGCTGATTGGTCGCTGGGGTCAGCTGACTAGGCTCAGCCAATCAGGGGCTGCCCCTCAGCCCTAGCCTCCTGATTGGTGGGTGGTGTCACCTGACCAGGGCTGACCAATCAGAGCGAAGGATTCCTGGGCCGGCTGCTGATTGGTCGCTGGGGTCAGCTGACTAGGCTCAGCCAATCAGGGGCTGCCCCTCAGCCCTAGCCTCCTGATTGGTGGGTGGTGTCACCTGACCAGGGCTGACCAATCAGAGCGAGGGATTCCTAGGCCGGCTGCTGATTGGTCGCTGGGGTCAGCTGACTAGGCTTAGCCAATCAGGGGCTGCCCCTCAGCCCTAGCCTCCTGATTGGTGGGTGGTGTCACCTGACCAGGGCTGACCAATCAGAGCGAGGGATTCCTAGGCCGGCTGCTGATTGGTCGCTGGGGTCAGCTGACTAGGCTCAGCCAATCAGGGGCTGCCCCTCAGCCCTAGCGTCCTGATTGGTGGGTGTTGTCACCTGACCAGGGCTGACCAATCAGAGCGAGGGAAACCTGGGCCGGCTGCTGATTGGTCGCTGGGGTCAGCTGACTAGGCTCAGCCAATCAGGGGCTGCCCCTCAGCCCTAGCCTCCTGATTGGTGGGTGGTGTCACCTGACCAGGGCTGACCAATCAGAGCGAGGGATTCCTAGGCCGGCTGCTGATTGGTCGCTGGGGTCAGCTGACTAGGCTCAGCCAATCAGGGGCTGCCCCTCAGCCCTAGCCTCCTGATTGGTGGGTGGTGTCACCTGACCAGGGCTGACCAATCAGAGCGAGGGATTCCTAGGCCGGCTGCTGATTGGTCGCTGGGGTCAGCTGACTAGGCTCAGCCAATCAGGCGCTGCCCCTCAGCCCTAGCCTCCTGATTGCTTTGTATTAATATTTATGAATTATGAATTATGATTTATGAGTTATGGATTAATATTAAATTGTTAAAGGAATCCTTAATAATTGGCGCTTGAATTTACGGGCATCACGAGCGACATTACTGGTGTGGGAACGATCTGGCAGTAGCCAGAATCAAACTCACGAGCAACGGGGTGGAATTCGAACACCTTAACCACAACTCTAAGCCAGAGATACTGAGAGGCACCCGTCTCAGTAGCATATTGGTTTAGGTGTTACGTGATTTTAGTTTAGCTTTAGGTGATTCCCTGAGGCTTATTTTTTACGTCACCACGTAGACCAAAATTTAAGCCATATTGTCTCTGCCCCTACAAGCTACCATTCTTTAGTTTATTTAGAAGTCAGGCCAGCTGGAGGACTGTATTGTATATAGGACTGATTTTCCAAGCTTTGCCATCCAGTCTCTGTAGCCTAATGGCTAAGGTGTTGTGCATGGTACCTTGACGCCCTGAGTTCAATTCCCCTATGCTTCAACTGTGTCTGTTTTGGTTTTTAAGTAAGCACATAGACCAAAACATAAGCCATTTTGTCTTTGCCCTTGCAAGCCACCCTTCTTTAGTTTATTTAGTACATTTGTTTGGGAGTCAGGCTAGTTAAAGGGCTGTAAAAACTAAAAGATTGAAAACAGGGCCTTATACCTGTTCTCTGTGGTGCAATGGTAGAGATGTTGAATTTAGTTTTTGAGGTTTTGGGTTTAATTCACTCCAATTGATTTATTGGGTGTGTTTGTTTGGGAGGAAGGCACGCTACAAGATTGCAATGAGGTCAAAAACCAATGGATTGTTTGCAGGGGACAGGTTTGCTAGTGTCTGTAGTGTATATGCTACCCTTCTTTCGTTTATTAATTGTGTTTGTGAGGGAGACAAGCTAGGTGCCACTCCCATATGACTATGTAGAGTAATGGTTAAGGAGCTGAACCCCAGTGCTTAAGGTCCAGGGTTCAATTCCCTTGTGCTCCGTCTGAACTTTCTCTGAGCTGTCTTCTACATTTTTTTGTTTGGTGAGGGAGAAAAAAGCTATTGTTAGCAACCAGATAGACCAAAACACAAGCCACCCAGTTCATGCATTTAAATTGAATGATTTACTCAAAGGGATTTGGGTCACTCTGTCAGCATTAGCCATTTTCCCCACATTTGAATATTTATATCATCATTCACAGGCCGTACAAAATCATCAACTTAAAAATTACCCCTGCATTGTATAGTTATCCCACCATACATCCCCACATTGTGTATTGATTTATGTGATGACCCTCAGCCACCCCTACATGTAAATGAATGCCCCATTGCCCCCCACACCCTTGTGTATTGTCCTCATCCATTTTCTTTGAGAAATCCAGGTGCTGTGGTTGCAGTGGGATGTGTCCGATTGGTTGAACCTGGTCAAGTGACTCCACCAGCCAACCAGGCATTGGGATTGAGACCCGGCGGGGGTTAAGCTTCACTTGCAGCCCTTGGTTCTTTTGATGTTCATTTTCTTTGAGAAATCCAGGTGCTGTGGTTGCAGTGGGATGTGTCCAGGCCAGGGCTTATCTTTGTACAGTATTTCCCCTGTCTCTGTTTTTGCATTGCCATTGGCCCTATTCTTTTGTGTTTTAGTTGTTTTTTTCCTGCTTCCACCTTTGCTGTTACTGAAGGCACAAGGCGTCACAGACCCTATCATCTCCAATAATACTAATGTATTTTCCTTCACTTATCATGAGTAGTTCTTCTTCTTTCCATAGCTTTAACATGTCCTGTTCAATCCCTTTTCTGTTGTGTTGTGTCTTTGAAGCTAACGTTCCCTCGCTTTTAGTCTCTACCGCTTCTGCTGGGAGACTGTTCCATTTCTCTACCACTCTAGGAGTAAAACTCCTTTACATTCCATCTAAGCCTCTAACTCACTAGTTTCAGATTATGACCTTATTTAACCATATCTCCTCTTTTGAAACAAACATCCCTCCTGTGATTTGTTAAATGCCTTTAAGGATTTCCAGTATTTTCTCCAAGCTTATACATATCGAGATTCCCTAGTCTTTCCTGATCCTGAGCCTGCGTTATTCTTATCTACAATGGTAAGTTGAACATTTCCTTTCACTGTAACTCATCTAGTACTCATAGTTTCCTCAGAGAATTGTGTTGCTTCTTTACATGTAGAGATGTAGAGATACTGAGCCAAGGCAGGCTTATCTTAGTCAAGCAGCAGCTGCCCCTCAGCCCTAGCATCCTGATTGGTAGGTGGTGTCACCTGACCAGGGCTGACCAATCAGAGCGAGGTGAACCTGGGCCGGCTGCTGATTGGTCGCTGGAGTCAGCTGACTAGGCTCAGCCAATCAGGGGATGCCTCTCAGCCCTAGCCTCCTGATTGGTAGGTGGTCTCACCTGACCAGGGCTGACCAATCAGAGCGAGGTGAACCTGGGCCGGCTGCTGATTGGTCGCTGGAGTCAGCTGACTAGGCTAAGCCAATCAGGGGATGCCCCTCAGCCCTAGCGTCCTGATTGGTGGGTGTTGCCACCTGACCAGGGCTGACCAATCAGAGCGAGGAAAACCTGGGCCGGCTGCTGATTGGTCGCTGGGGTCAGCTGACTAGGCTCAGCCAATCAGGGGCTGCCCCTCAGCCCTAGCTTCCTGATTGGTGGGTGGTGTCACCTGACCAGGGCTGACCAATCAAAGCGAGGGAAACCTGGCCTGGCTGCTGATTGGTCGCTGGGGTCAGCTGACTAGGCTCAGCCAATCAGGGGCTGCCCCTCAGCCCTAGCCTCCTGATTGGTGGGTGGTGTCACCTGACCAGGGCTGACCAATCAGAGCGAGGGATTCCTAGGCCGGCTGCTGATTGGTCGCTGGGGTCAGCTGACTAGGCTCAGCCAATCAGGGGCTGCCCCTCAGCCCTAGCCTGCTGATTGGTGGGTGGTGTCACCTGACCAGGGCTGACCAATCAGAGCGAAGGATTCCTGGGCCAGCTGCTGATTGGTCGCTGGGATCAGCTGACTAGGCTCAGCCAATCAGGGGCTGCCCCTCAGCCCTAGCCTCCTGATTGGTGGGTGGTGTCACCTGACCAGGGCTGACCAATCAGAGCGAGGGATTCCTAGGCCGGCTGCTGATTGGTCGCTGGGGTCAGCTGACTAGGCTCAGCCAATCAGGGGCTGCCCCTCAGCCCTAGCGTCCTGATTGGTGGGTGTTGTCACCTGACCAGGGCTGACCAATCAGAGCGAGGGAAACCTGGGCCGGCTGCTGATTGGTCGCTGGGGTCAGCTGACTAGGCTCAGCCAATCAGGGGCTGCCCCTCAGCCCTAGCCTCCTGATTGGTGGGTGGTGTCACCTGACCAGGGCTGACCAATCAGAGCGAGGGATTCCTAGGCCGGCTGCTGATTGGTCGCTGGGGTCAGCTGACTAGACTCAGCCAATCAGGGGCTGCCCCTCAGCCCTAGCCTCCTGATTGGTGGGTGGTGTCACCTGACCAGGGCTGACCAATCAGAGCGAGGGATTCCTAGGCCGGCTCCTGATTGGTCGCTGGGGTCAGCTGACTAGGCTCAGCCAATCAGGCGCTGCCCCTCAGCCCTAGCCTCCTGATTGCTTTGTATTATTATTTATGAATTATGAATTATGATTTATGAGTTATGGATTAATATTAAATTGTTAAAGGAATCCTTAATAATTGGCGCTTGAATTTACGGGCATCACGAGCGACATTACTGGTGTGGGAACGAGCCGGCAGTAGCCAGAATCAAACTCACGAGCAACGGGGTGGAAGTCGAACACCTTAACCACAACTCTAAGCCAGAGATACTTCTTCTTCTTTCCATAGCTTTAACATGTCCTGTTCAATCCCTTTTCTGTTGTGTTGTGTCTTTGAAGCTAACGTTCCCTCGCTTTTAGTCTCTACCGCTTCTGCTGGGAGACTGTTCCATTTCTCTACCACTCTAGGAGTAAAACTCCTTTACATTCCATCTAAGCCTCTAACTCACTAGTTTCAGATTATGACCTTATTTAACAATATCTCCTCTTTTGAAACAAACATCCCTCCTGTGATTTGTTAAATGCCTTTAAGGATTTCCAGTATTTTCTCCAAGCTTATACATATCGAGATTCCCTAGTCTTTCCTGATCCTGAGCCTGCGTTATTCTTATCTACAATGGTAAGTTGAACATTTCCTTTCACTGTAACTCATCTAGTACTCATAGTTTCCTCAGAGAATTGTGTTGCTTCTTTACATGTAGAGATGTAGAGATACTGAGCCAAGGCAGGCTTATCTTAGTCAAGCAGCAGCTGCCCCTCAGCCCTAGCATCCTGATTGGTAGGTGGTGTCACCTGACCAGGGCTGACCAATCAGAGCGAGGTGAACCTGGGCCGGCTGCTGATTGGTCGCTGGAGTCAGCTGACTAGGCTCAGCCAATCAGGGGATGCCTCTCAGCCCTAGCCTCCTGATTGGTAGGTGGTCTCACCTGACCAGGGCTGACCAATCAGAGCGAGGTGAACCTGGGCCGGCTGCTGATTGGTCGCTGGAGTCAGCTGACTAGGCTAAGCCAATCAGGGGATGCCCCTCAGCCCTAGCGTCCTGATTGGTGGGTGTTGCCACCTGACCAGGGCTGACCAATCAGAGCGAGGAAAACCTGGGCCGGCTGCTGATTGGTCGCTGGGGTCAGCTGACTAGGCTCAGCCAATCAGGGGCTGCCCCTCAGCCCTAGCTTCCTGATTGGTGGGTGGTGTCACCTGACCAGGGCTGACCAATCAAAGCGAGGGAAACCTGGCCTGGCTGCTGATTGGTCGCTGGGGTCAGCTGACTAGGCTCAGCCAATCAGGGGCTGCCCCTCAGCCCTAGCCTCCTGATTGGTGGGTGGTGTCACCTGACCAGGGCTGACCAATCAGAGCGAGGGATTCCTAGGCCGGCTGCTGATTGGTCGCTGGGGTCAGCTGACTAGGCTCAGCCAATCAGGGGCTGCCCCTCAGCCCTAGCCTGCTGATTGGTGGGTGGTGTCACCTGACCAGGGCTGACCAATCAGAGCGAAGGATTCCTGGGCCAGCTGCTGATTGGTCGCTGGGATCAGCTGACTAGGCTCAGCCAATCAGGGGCTGCCCCTCAGCCCTAGCCTCCTGATTGGTGGGTGGTGTCACCTGACCAGGGCTGACCAATCAGAGCCAGGGATTTCTAGGCCGGCTGCTGATTGGTCGCTGGAGTCAGCTGACTAGGCTCAGCCAATCAGGGGCTGCCCCTCAGCCCTAGCGTCCTGATTGGTGGGTGTTGTCACCTGACCAGGGCTGACCAATCAGAGCGAGGGATTCCTAGGCCGGCTGCTGATTGGTCGCTGGGGTCAGCTGACTAGGCTCAGCCAATCAGGGGCTGCCCCTCAGCCCTAGCCTCCTGATTGGTGGGTGGTGTCACCTGACCAGGGCTGACCAATCAGAGCGAAGGATTCCTGGGCCGGCTGCTGATTGGTCGCTGGGGTCAGCTGACTAGGCTCAGCCAATGAGGGGCTGCCCCTCAGCCCTAGCCTCCTGATTGGTGGGTGGTGTCACCTGACCAGGGCTGACCAATCAGAGCGAGGGATTCCTAGGCCGGCTGCTGATTGGTCGCTGGGGTCAGCTGACTAGGCTCAGCCAATCAGGGGCTGCCCCTCAGCCCTAGCCTGCTGATTGGTGGGTGGTGTCACCTGACCAGGGCTGACCAATCAGAGCGAAGGATTCCTGGGCCAGCTGCTGATTGGTCGCTGGGATCAGCTGACTAGGCTCAGCCAATCAGGGGCTGCCCCTCAGCCCTAGCCTCCTGATTGGTGGGTGGTGTCACCTGACCAGGGCTGACCAATCAGAGCCAGGGATTTCTAGGCCGGCTGCTGATTGGTCGCTGGAGTCAGCTGACTAGGCTCAGCCAATCAGGGGCTGCCCCTCAGCCCTAGCGTCCTGATTGGTGGGTGTTGTCACCTGACCAGGGCTGACCAATCAGAGCGAGGGATTCCTAGGCCGGCTGCTGATTGGTCGCTGGGGTCAGCTGACTAGGCTCAGCCAATCAGGGGCTGCCCCTCAGCCCTAGCCTCCTGATTGGTGGGTGTTGTCACCTGACCAGGGCTGACCAATCAGAGCGAGGGAAACCTGGGCCGGCTGCTGATTGGTCGCTGGGGTCAGCTGACTAGGCTCAGCCAATCAGGGGCTGCCCCTCAGCCCTAGCCTCCTGATTGGTGGGTGGTGTCACCTGACCAGGGCTGACCAATCAGAGCGAAGGATTCCTGGGCCGGCTGCTGATTGGTCGCTGGGGTCAGCAGACTAGGCTCAGCCAATCAGGGGCTGCCCCTCAGCCCTAGCCTCCTGATTGGTGGGTGGTGTCACCTGACCAGGGCTGACCAATCAGAGCGAGGGATTCCTAGGCCGGCTGCTGATTGGTCGCTGGGGTCAGCTGACTAGGCTTAGCCAATCAGGGGCTGCCCCTCAGCCCTAGCCTCCTGATTGGTGGGTGGTGTCACCTGACCAGGGCTGACCAATCAGAGCGAGGGATTCCTAGGCCGGCTGCTGATTGGTCGCTGGGGTCAGCTGACTAGGCTCAGCCAATCAGGGGCTGCCCCTCAGCCCTAGCGTCCTGATTGGTGGGTGTTGTCACCTGACCAGGGCTGACCAATCAGAGCGAGGGAAACCTGGGCCGGCTGCTGATTGGTCGCTGGGGTCAGCTGACTAGGCTCAGCCAATCAGGGGCTGCCCCTCAGCCCTAGCCTCCTGATTGGTGGGTGGTGTCACCTGACCAGGGCTGACCAATCAGAGCGAGGGATTCCTAGGCCGGCTGCTGATTGGTCGCTGGGGTCAGCTGACTAGGCTCAGCCAATCAGGGGCTGCCCCTCAGCCCTAGCCTCCTGATTGGTGGGTGGTGTCACCTGACCAGGGCTGACCAATCAGAGCGAGGGATTCCTAGGCCGGCTGCTGATTGGTCGCTGGGGTCAGCTGACTAGGCTCAGCCAATCAGGCGCTGCCCCTCAGCCCTAGCCTCCTGATTGCTTTGTATTAATATTTATGAATTATGAATTATGATTTATGAGTTATGGATTAATATTAAATTGTTAAAGGAATCCTTAATAATTGGCGCTTGAATTTACGGGCATCACGAGCGACATTACTGGTGTGGGAACGAGCCGGCAGTAGCCAGAATCAAACTCACGAGCAACGGGGTGGAAGTCGAACACCTTAACCACAACTCTAAGCCAGAGATACTGAGAGGCACCCGTCTCAGTAGCATATTGGTTTAGGTGTTACGTGATTTTAGTTTAGCTTTAGGTGATTCCCTGAGGCTTATTTTTTACGTCACCACGTAGACCAAAATTTAAGCCATATTGTCTCTGCCCCTACAAGCTACCATTCTTTAGTTTATTTAGAAGTCAGGCCAGCTGGAGGACTGTATTGTATATAGGACTGATTTTCCAAGCTTTGCCATCCAGTCTCTGTAGCCTAATGGCTAAGGTGTTGTGCATGGTACCTTGACGCCCTGAGTTCAATTCCCCTATGCTTCAACTGTGTCTGTTTTGGTTTTTAAGTAAGCACATAGACCAAAACATAAGCCATTTTGTCTTTGCCCTTGCAAGCCACCCTTCTTTAGTTTATTTAGTACATTTGTTTGGGAGTCAGGCTAGTTAAAGGGCTGTAAAAACTAAAAGATTGAAAACAGGGCCTTATACCTGTTCTCTGTGGTGCAATGGTAGAGATGTTGAATTTAGTTTTTGAGGTTTTGGGTTTAATTCACTCCAATTGATTTATTTGGTGTGTTTGTTTGGGAGGAAGGCACGCTACAAGATTGCAATGAGGTCAAAAACCAATGGATTGTTTGCAGGGGACAGGTTTGCTAGTGTCTGTAGTGTATATGCTACCCTTCTTTCGTTTATTAATTGTGTTTGTGAGGGAGACAAGCTAGGTGCCACTCCCATATGACTATGTAGAGTAATGGTTAAGGAGCTGAACCCCAGTGCTTAAGGTCCAGGGTTCAATTCCCTTGTGCTCCGTCTGAACTTTCTCTGAGCTGTCTTCTACATTTTTTTGTTTGGTGAGGGAGAAAAAAGCTATTGTTAGCAACCAGATAGACCAAAACACAAGCCACCCAGTTCATGCATTTAAATTGAATGATTTACTCAAAGGGATTTGGGTCACTCTGTCAGCATTAGCCATTTTCCCCACATTTGAATATTTATATCATCATTCACAGGCCGTACAAAATCATCAACTTAAAAATTACCCCTGCATTGTATAGTTATCCCACCATACATCCCCACATTGTGTATTGATTTATGTGATGACCCTCAGCCACCCCTACATGTAAATGAATGCCCCATTGCCCCCCACACCCTTGTGTATTGTCCTCATCCATTTTCTTTGAGAAATCCAGGTGCTGTGGTTGCAGTGGGATGTGTCCGATTGGTTGAACCTGGTCAAGTGACTCCACCAGCCAACCAGGCATTGGGATTGAGACCCGGCGGGGGTTAAGCTTCACTTGCAGCCCTTGGTTCTTTTGATGTTCATTTTCTTTGAGAAATCCAGGTGCTGTGGTTGCAGTGGGATGTGTCCAGGCCAGGGCTTATCTTTGTACAGTATTTCCCCTGTCTCTGTTTTTGCATTGCCATTGGCCCTATTCTTTTGTGTTTTAGTTGTTTTTTTCCTGCTTCCACCTTTGCTGTTACTGAAGGCACAAGGCGTCACAGACCCTATCATCTCCAATAATACTAATGTATTTTCCTTCACTTATCATGAGTAGTTCTTCTTCTTTCCATAGCTTTAACATGTCCTGTTCAATCCCTTTTCTGTTGTGTTGTGTCTTTGAAGCTAACGTTCCCTCGCTTTTAGTCTCTACCGCTTCTGCTGGGAGACTGTTCCATTTCTCTACCACTCTAGGAGTAAAACTCCTTTACATTCCATCTAAGCCTCTAACTCACTAGTTTCAGATTATGACCTTATTTAACCATATCTCCTCTTTTGAAACAAACATCCCTCCTGTGATTTGTTAAATGCCTTTAAGGATTTCCAGTATTTTCTCCAAGCTTATACATATCGAGATTCCCTAGTCTTTCCTGATCCTGAGCCTGCGTTATTCTTATCTACAATGGTAAGTTGAACATTTCCTTTCACTGTAACTCATCTAGTACTCATAGTTTCCTCAGAGAATTGTGTTGCTTCTTTACATGTAGAGATGTAGAGATACTGAGCCAAGGCAGGCTTATCTTAGTCAAGCAGCAGCTGCCCCTCAGCCCTAGCATCCTGATTGGTAGGTGGTGTCACCTGACCAGGGCTGACCAATCAGAGCGAGGTGAACCTGGGCCGGCTGCTGATTGGTCGCTGGAGTCAGCTGACTAGGCTCAGCCAATCAGGGGATGCCTCTCAGCCCTAGCCTCCTGATTGGTAGGTGGTCTCACCTGACCAGGGCTGACCAATCAGAGCGAGGTGAACCTGGGCCGGCTGCTGATTGGTCGCTGGAGTCAGCTGACTAGGCTAAGCCAATCAGGGGATGCCCCTCAGCCCTAGCGTCCTGATTGGTGGGTGTTGCCACCTGACCAGGGCTGACCAATCAGAGCGAGGAAAACCTGGGCCGGCTGCTGATTGGTCGCTGGGGTCAGCTGACTAGGCTCAGCCAATCAGGGGCTGCCCCTCAGCCCTAGCTTCCTGATTGGTGGGTGGTGTCACCTGACCAGGGCTGACCAATCAAAGCGAGGGAAACCTGGCCTGGCTGCTGATTGGTCGCTGGGGTCAGCTGACTAGGCTCAGCCAATCAGGGGCTGCCCCTCAGCCCTAGCCTCCTGATTGGTGGGTGGTGTCACCTGACCAGGGCTGACCAATCAGAGCGAGGGATTCCTAGGCCGGCTGCTGATTGGTCGCTGGGGTCAGCTGACTAGGCTCAGCCAATCAGGGGCTGCCCCTCAGCCCTAGCCTGCTGATTGGTGGGTGGTGTCACCTGACCAGGGCTGACCAATCAGAGCGAAGGATTCCTGGGCCAGCTGCTGATTGGTCGCTGGGATCAGCTGACTAGGCTCAGCCAATCAGGGGCTGCCCCTCAGCCCTAGCCTCCTGATTGGTGGGTGGTGTCACCTGACCAGGGCTGACCAATCAGAGCGAGGGATTCCTAGGCCGGCTGCTGATTGGTCGCTGGGGTCAGCTGACTAGGCTCAGCCAATCAGGGGCTGCCCCTCAGCCCTAGCGTCCTGATTGGTGGGTGTTGTCACCTGACCAGGGCTGACCAATCAGAGCGAGGGAAACCTGGGCCGGCTGCTGATTGGTCGCTGGGGTCAGCTGACTAGGCTCAGCCAATCAGGGGCTGCCCCTCAGCCCTAGCCTCCTGATTGGTGGGTGGTGTCACCTGACCAGGGCTGACCAATCAGAGCGAGGGATTCCTAGGCCGGCTGCTGATTGGTCGCTGGGGTCAGCTGACTAGGCTCAGCCAATCAGGCGCTGCCCCTCAGCCCTAGCCTCCTGATTGCTTTGTATTATTATTTATGAATTATGAATTATGATTTATGAGTTATGGATTAATATTAAATTGTTAAAGGAATCCTTAATAATTGGCGCTTGAATTTACGGGCATCACGAGCGACATTACTGGTGTGGGAACGAGCCGGCAGTAGCCAGAATCAAACTCACGAGCAACGGGGTGGAAGTCGAACACCTTAACCACAACTCTAAGCCAGAGATACTTCTTCTTCTTTCCATAGCTTTAACATGTCCTGTTCAATCCCTTTTCTGTTGTGTTGTGTCTTTGAAGCTAACGTTCCCTCGCTTTTAGTCTCTACCGCTTCTGCTGGGAGACTGTTCCATTTCTCTACCACTCTAGGAGTAAAACTCCTTTACATTCCATCTAAGCCTCTAACTCACTAGTTTCAGATTATGACCTTATTTAACCATATCTCCTCTTTTGAAACAAACATCCCTCCTGTGATTTGTTAAATGCCTTTAAGGATTTCCAGTATTTTCTCCAAGCTTATACATATCGAGATTCCCTAGTCTTTCCTGATCCTGAGCCTGCGTTATTCTTATCTACAATGGTAAGTTGAACATTTCCTTTCACTGTAACTCATCTAGTACTCATAGTTTCCTCAGAGAATTGTGTTGCTTCTTTACATGTAGAGATGTAGAGATACTGAGCCAAGGCAGGCTTATCTTAGTCAAGCAGCAGCTGCCCCTCAGCCCTAGCATCCTGATTGGTAGGTGGTGTCACCTGACCAGGGCTGACCAATCAGAGCGAGGTGAACCTGGGCCGGCTGCTGATTGGTCGCTGGAGTCAGCTGACTAGGCTCAGCCAATCAGGGGATGCCTCTCAGCCCTAGCCTCCTGATTGGTAGGTGGTCTCACCTGACCAGGGCTGACCAATCAGAGCGAGGTGAACCTGGGCCGGCTGCTGATTGGTCGCTGGAGTCAGCTGACTAGGCTAAGCCAATCAGGGGATGCCCCTCAGCCCTAGCGTCCTGATTGGTGGGTGTTGCCACCTGACCAGGGCTGACCAATCAGAGCGAGGAAAACCTGGGCCGGCTGCTGATTGGTCGCTGGGGTCAGCTGACTAGGCTCAGCCAATCAGGGGCTGCCCCTCAGCCCTAGCTTCCTGATTGGTGGGTGGTGTCACCTGACCAGGGCTGACCAATCAAAGCGAGGGAAACCTGGCCTGGCTGCTGATTGGTCGCTGGGGTCAGCTGACTAGGCTCAGCCAATCAGGGGCTGCCCCTCAGCCCTAGCCTCCTGATTGGTGGGTGGTGTCACCTGACCAGGGCTGACCAATCAGAGCGAGGGATTCCTAGGCCGGCTGCTGATTGGTCGCTGGGGTCAGCTGACTAGGCTCAGCCAATCAGGGGCTGCCCCTCAGCCCTAGCCTGCTGATTGGTGGGTGGTGTCACCTGACCAGGGCTGACCAATCAGAGCGAAGGATTCCTGGGCCAGCTGCTGATTGGTCGCTGGGATCAGCTGACTAGGCTCAGCCAATCAGGGGCTGCCCCTCAGCCCTAGCCTCCTGATTGGTGGGTGGTGTCACCTGACCAGGGCTGACCAATCAGAGCCAGGGATTTCTAGGCCGGCTGCTGATTGGTCGCTGGAGTCAGCTGACTAGGCTCAGCCAATCAGGGGCTGCCCCTCAGCCCTAGCGTCCTGATTGGTGGGTGTTGTCACCTGACCAGGGCTGACCAATCAGAGCGAGGGATTCCTAGGCCGGCTGCTGATTGGTCGCTGGGGTCAGCTGACTAGGCTCAGCCAATCAGGGGCTGCCCCTCAGCCCTAGCCTCCTGATTGGTGGGTGGTGTCACCTGACCAGGGCTGACCAATCAGAGCGAAGGATTCCTGGGCCGGCTGCTGATTGGTCGCTGGGGTCAGCTGACTAGGCTCAGCCAATGAGGGGCTGCCCCTCAGCCCTAGCCTCCTGATTGGTGGGTGGTGTCACCTGACCAGGGCTGACCAATCAGAGCGAGGGATTCCTAGGCCGGCTGCTGATTGGTCGCTGGGGTCAGCTGACTAGGCTCAGCCAATCAGGGGCTGCCCCTCAGCCCTAGCCTGCTGATTGGTGGGTGGTGTCACCTGACCAGGGCTGACCAATCAGAGCGAAGGATTCCTGGGCCAGCTGCTGATTGGTCGCTGGGATCAGCTGACTAGGCTCAGCCAATCAGGGGCTGCCCCTCAGCCCTAGCCTCCTGATTGGTGGGTGGTGTCACCTGACCAGGGCTGACCAATCAGAGCCAGGGATTTCTAGGCCGGCTGCTGATTGGTCGCTGGAGTCAGCTGACTAGGCTCAGCCAATCAGGGGCTGCCCCTCAGCCCTAGCGTCCTGATTGGTGGGTGTTGTCACCTGACCAGGGCTGACCAATCAGAGCGAGGGATTCCTAGGCCGGCTGCTGATTGGTCGCTGGGGTCAGCTGACTAGGCTCAGCCAATCAGGGGCTGCCCCTCAGCCCTAGCCTCCTGATTGGTGGGTGTTGTCACCTGACCAGGGCTGACCAATCAGAGCGAGGGAAACCTGGGCCGGCTGCTGATTGGTCGCTGGGGTCAGCTGACTAGGCTCAGCCAATCAGGGGCTGCCCCTCAGCCCTAGCCTCCTGATTGGTGGGTGGTGTCACCTGACCAGGGCTGACCAATCAGAGCGAAGGATTCCTGGGCCGGCTGCTGATTGGTCGCTGGGGTCAGCTGACTAGGCTCAGCCAATCAGGGGCTGCCCCTCAGCCCTAGCCTCCTGATTGGTGGGTGGTGTCACCTGACCAGGGCTGACCAATCAGAGCGAGGGATTCCTAGGCCGGCTGCTGATTGGTCGCTGGGGTCAGCTGACTAGGCTTAGCCAATCAGGGGCTGCCCCTCAGCCCTAGCCTCCTGATTGGTGGGTGGTGTCACCTGACCAGGGCTGACCAATCAGAGCGAGGGATTCCTAGGCCGGCTGCTGATTGGTCGCTGGGGTCAGCTGACTAGGCTCAGCCAATCAGGGGCTGCCCCTCAGCCCTAGCGTCCTGATTGGTGGGTGTTGTCACCTGACCAGGGCTGACCAATCAGAGCGAGGGAAACCTGGGCCGGCTGCTGATTGGTCGCTGGGGTCAGCTGACTAGGCTCAGCCAATCAGGGGCTGCCCCTCAGCCCTAGCCTCCTGATTGGTGGGTGGTGTCACCTGACCAGGGCTGACCAATCAGAGCGAGGGATTCCTAGGCCGGCTGCTGATTGGTCGCTGGGGTCAGCTGACTAGGCTCAGCCAATCAGGGGCTGCCCCTCAGCCCTAGCCTCCTGATTGGTGGGTGGTGTCACCTGACCAGGGCTGACCAATCAGAGCGAGGGATTCCTAGGCCGGCTGCTGATTGGTCGCTGGGGTCAGCTGACTAGGCTCAGCCAATCAGGCGCTGCCCCTCAGCCCTAGCCTCCTGATTGCTTTGTATTAATATTTATGAATTATGAATTATGATTTATGAGTTATGGATTAATATTAAATTGTTAAAGGAATCCTTAATAATTGGCGCTTGAATTTACGGGCATCACGAGCGACATAACTGGTGTGGGAACGATCCGGCAGTAGCCAGAATCAAACTCACGAGCAACGGGGTGGAAGTCGAACACCTTAACCACAACTCTAAGCCAGAGATACTGAGAGGCACCCGTCTCAGTAGCATATTGGTTTAGGTGTTACGTGATTTTAGTTTAGCTTTAGGTGATTCCCTGAGGCTTATTTTTTACGTCACCACGTAGACCAAAATTTAAGCCATATTGTCTCTGCCCCTACAAGCTACCATTCTTTAGTTTATTTAGAAGTCAGGCCAGCTGGAGGACTGTATTGTATATAGGACTGATTTTCCAAGCTTTGCCATCCAGTCTCTGTAGCCTAATGGCTAAGGTGTTTTGCATGGTACCTTGACGCCCTGAGTTCAATTCCCCTATGCTTCAACTGTGTCTGTTTTGGTTTTTAAGTAAGCACATAGACCAAAACATAAGCCATTTTGTCTTTGCCCTTGCAAGCCACCCTTCTTTAGTTTATTTAGTACATTTGTTTGGGAGTCAGGCTAGTTAAAGGGCTGTAAAAACTAAAAGATTGAAAACAGGGCCTTATACCTGTTCTCTGTGGTGCAATGGTAGAGATGTTGAATTTAGTTTTTGAGGTTTTGGGTTTAATTCACTCCAATTGATTTATTTGGTGTGTTTGTTTGGGAGGAAGGCACGCTACAAGATTGCAATGAGGTCAAAAACCAATGGATTGTTTGCAGGGGACAGGTTTGCTAGTGTCTGTAGTGTATATGCTACCCTTCTTTCGTTTATTAATTGTGTTTGTGAGGGAGACAAGCTAGGTGCCACTCCCATATGACTATGTAGAGTAATGGTTAAGGAGCTGAACCCCAGTGCTTAAGGTCCAGGGTTCAATTCCCTTGTGCTCCGTCTGAACTTTCTCTGAGCTGTCTTCTACATTTTTTTGTTTGGTGAGGGAGAAAAAAGCTATTGTTAGCAACCAGATAGACCAAAACACAAGCCACCCAGTTCATGCATTTAAATTGAATGATTTACTCAAAGGGATTTGGGTCACTCTGTCAGCATTAGCCATTTTCCCCACATTTGAATATTTATATCATCATTCACAGGCCGTACAAAATCATCAACTTAAAAATTACCCCTGCATTGTATAGTTATCCCACCATACATCCCCACATTGTGTATTGATTTATGTGATGACCCTCAGCCACCCCTACATGTAAATGAATGCCCCATTGCCCCCCACACCCTTGTGTATTGTCCTCATCCATTTTCTTTGAGAAATCCAGGTGCTGTGGTTGCAGTGGGATGTGTCCGATTGGTTGAACCTGGTCAAGTGACTCCACCAGCCAACCAGGCATTGGGATTGAGACCCGGCGGGGGTTAAGCTTCACTTGCAGCCCTTGGTTCTTTTGATGTTCATTTTCTTTGAGAAATCCAGGTGCTGTGGTTGCAGTGGGATGTGTCCAGGCCAGGGCTTATCTTTGTACAGTATTTCCCCTGTCTCTGTTTTTGCATTGCCATTGGCCCTATTCTTTTGTGTTTTAGTTGTTTTTTTCCTGCTTCCACCTTTGCTGTTACTGAAGGCACAAGGCGTCACAGACCCTATCATCTCCAATAATACTAATGTATTTTCCTTCACTTATCATGAGTAGTTCTTCTTCTTTCCATAGCTTTAACATGTCCTGTTCAATCCCTTTTCTGTTGTGTTGTGTCTTTGAAGCTAACGTTCCCTCGCTTTTAGTCTCTACCGCTTCTGCTGGGAGACTGTTCCATTTCTCTACCACTCTAGGAGTAAAACTCCTTTACATTCCATCTAAGCCTCTAACTCACTAGTTTCAGATTATGACCTTATTTAACCATATCTCCTCTTTTGAAACAAACATCCCTCCTGTGATTTGTTAAATGCCTTTAAGGATTTCCAGTATTTTCTCCAAGCTTATACATATCGAGATTCCCTAGTCTTTCCTGATCCTGAGCCTGCGTTATTCTTATCTACAATGGTAAGTTGAACATTTCCTTTCACTGTAACTCATCTAGTACTCATAGTTTCCTCAGAGAATTGTGTTGCTTCTTTACATGTAGAGATGTAGAGATACTGAGCCAAGGCAGGCTTATCTTAGTCAAGCAGCAGCTGCCCCTCAGCCCTAGCATCCTGATTGGTAGGTGGTGTCACCTGACCAGGGCTGACCAATCAGAGCGAGGTGAACCTGGGCCGGCTGCTGATTGGTCGCTGGAGTCAGCTGACTAGGCTCAGCCAATCAGGGGATGCCTCTCAGCCCTAGCCTCCTGATTGGTAGGTGGTCTCACCTGACCAGGGCTGACCAATCAGAGCGAGGTGAACCTGGGCCGGCTGCTGATTGGTCGCTGGAGTCAGCTGACTAGGCTAAGCCAATCAGGGGATGCCCCTCAGCCCTAGCGTCCTGATTGGTGGGTGTTGCCACCTGACCAGGGCTGACCAATCAGAGCGAGGAAAACCTGGGCCGGCTGCTGATTGGTCGCTGGGGTCAGCTGACTAGGCTCAGCCAATCAGGGGCTGCCCCTCAGCCCTAGCTTCCTGATTGGTGGGTGGTGTCACCTGACCAGGGCTGACCAATCAAAGCGAGGGAAACCTGGCCTGGCTGCTGATTGGTCGCTGGGGTCAGCTGACTAGGCTCAGCCAATCAGGGGCTGCCCCTCAGCCCTAGCCTCCTGATTGGTGGGTGGTGTCACCTGACCAGGGCTGACCAATCAGAGCGAGGGATTCCTAGGCCGGCTGCTGATTGGTCGCTGGGGTCAGCTGACTAGGCTCAGCCAATCAGGGGCTGCCCCTCAGCCCTAGCCTGCTGATTGGTGGGTGGTGTCACCTGACCAGGGCTGACCAATCAGAGCGAAGGATTCCTGGGCCAGCTGCTGATTGGTCGCTGGGATCAGCTGACTAGGCTCAGCCAATCAGGGGCTGCCCCTCAGCCCTAGCCTCCTGATTGGTGGGTGGTGTCACCTGACCAGGGCTGACCAATCAGAGCGAGGGATTCCTAGGCCGGCTGCTGATTGGTCGCTGGGGTCAGCTGACTAGGCTCAGCCAATCAGGGGCTGCCCCTCAGCCCTAGCGTCCTGATTGGTGGGTGTTGTCACCTGACCAGGGCTGACCAATCAGAGCGAGGGAAACCTGGGCCGGCTGCTGATTGGTCGCTGGGGTCAGCTGACTAGGCTCAGCCAATCAGGGGCTGCCCCTCAGCCCTAGCCTCCTGATTGGTGGGTGGTGTCACCTGACCAGGGCTGACCAATCAGAGCGAGGGATTCCTAGGCCGGCTGCTGATTGGTCGCTGGGGTCAGCTGACTAGACTCAGCCAATCAGGGGCTGCCCCTCAGCCCTAGCCTCCTGATTGGTGGGTGGTGTCACCTGACCAGGGCTGACCAATCAGAGCGAGGGATTCCTAGGCCGGCTCCTGATTGGTCGCTGGGGTCAGCTGACTAGGCTCAGCCAATCAGGCGCTGCCCCTCAGCCCTAGCCTCCTGATTGCTTTGTATTATTATTTATGAATTATGATTTATGAGTTATGGATTAATATTAAATTGTTAAAGGAATCCTTAATAATTGGCGCTTGAATTTACGGGCATCACGAGCGACATTACTGGTGTGGGAACGAGCCGGCAGTAGCCAGAATCAAACTCACGAGCAACGGGGTGGAAGTCGAACACCTTAACCACAACTCTAAGCCAGAGATACTTCTTCTTCTTTCCATAGCTTTGACATGTCCTGTTCAATCCCTTTTCTGTTGTGTTGTGTCTTTGAAGCTAACGTTCCCTCGCTTTTAGTCTCTACCGCTTCTGCTGGGAGACTGTTCCATTTCTCTACCACTCTAGGAGTAAAACTCCTTTACATTCCATCTAAGCCTCTAACTCACTAGTTTCAGATTATGACCTTATTTAACAATATCTCCTCTTTTGAAACAAACATCCCTCCTGTGATTTGTTAAATGCCTTTAAGGATTTCCAGTATTTTCTCCAAGCTTATACATATCGAGATTCCCTAGTCTTTCCTGATCCTGAGCCTGCGTTATTCTTATCTACAATGGTAAGTTGAACATTTCCTTTCACTGTAACTCATCTAGTACTCATAGTTTCCTCAGAGAATTGTGTTGCTTCTTTACATGTAGAGATGTAGAGATACTGAGCCAAGGCAGGCTTATCTTAGTCAAGCAGCAGCTGCCCCTCAGCCCTAGCATCCTGATTGGTAGGTGGTGTCACCTGACCAGGGCTGACCAATCAGAGCGAGGTGAACCTGGGCCGGCTGCTGATTGGTCGCTGGAGTCAGCTGACTAGGCTCAGCCAATCAGGGGATGCCTCTCAGCCCTAGCCTCCTGATTGGTAGGTGGTCTCACCTGACCAGGGCTGACCAATCAGAGCGAGGTGAACCTGGGCCGGCTGCTGATTGGTCGCTGGAGTCAGCTGACTAGGCTAAGCCAATCAGGGGATGCCCCTCAGCCCTAGCGTCCTGATTGGTGGGTGTTGCCACCTGACCAGGGCTGACCAATCAGAGCGAGGAAAACCTGGGCCGGCTGCTGATTGGTCGCTGGGGTCAGCTGACTAGGCTCAGCCAATCAGGGGCTGCCCCTCAGCCCTAGCTTCCTGATTGGTGGGTGGTGTCACCTGACCAGGGCTGACCAATCAAAGCGAGGGAAACCTGGCCTGGCTGCTGATTGGTCGCTGGGGTCAGCTGACTAGGCTCAGCCAATCAGGGGCTGCCCCTCAGCCCTAGCCTCCTGATTGGTGGGTGGTGTCACCTGACCAGGGCTGACCAATCAGAGCGAGGGATTCCTAGGCCGGCTGCTGATTGGTCGCTGGGGTCAGCTGACTAGGCTCAGCCAATCAGGGGCTGCCCCTCAGCCCTAGCCTGCTGATTGGTGGGTGGTGTCACCTGACCAGGGCTGACCAATCAGAGCGAAGGATTCCTGGGCCAGCTGCTGATTGGTCGCTGGGATCAGCTGACTAGGCTCAGCCAATCAGGGGCTGCCCCTCAGCCCTAGCCTCCTGATTGGTGGGTGGTGTCACCTGACCAGGGCTGACCAATCAGAGCCAGGGATTTCTAGGCCGGCTGCTGATTGGTCGCTGGAGTCAGCTGACTAGGCTCAGCCAATCAGGGGCTGCCCCTCAGCCCTAGCGTCCTGATTGGTGGGTGTTGTCACCTGACCAGGGCTGACCAATCAGAGCGAGGGATTCCTAGGCCGGCTGCTGATTGGTCGCTGGGGTCAGCTGACTAGGCTCAGCCAATCAGGGGCTGCCCCTCAGCCCTAGCCTCCTGATTGGTGGGTGGTGTCACCTGACCAGGGCTGACCAATCAGAGCGAAGGATTCCTGGGCCGGCTGCTGATTGGTCGCTGGGGTCAGCTGACTAGGCTCAGCCAATGAGGGGCTGCCCCTCAGCCCTAGCCTCCTGATTGGTGGGTGGTGTCACCTGACCAGGGCTGACCAATCAGAGCGAGGGATTCCTAGGCCGGCTGCTGATTGGTCGCTGGGGTCAGCTGACTAGGCTCAGCCAATCAGGGGCTGCCCCTCAGCCCTAGCCTGCTGATTGGTGGGTGGTGTCACCTGACCAGGGCTGACCAATCAGAGCGAAGGATTCCTGGGCCAGCTGCTGATTGGTCGCTGGGATCAGCTGACTAGGCTCAGCCAATCAGGGGCTGCCCCTCAGCCCTAGCCTCCTGATTGGTGGGTGGTGTCACCTGACCAGGGCTGACCAATCAGAGCCAGGGATTTCTAGGCCGGCTGCTGATTGGTCGCTGGAGTCAGCTGACTAGGCTCAGCCAATCAGGGGCTGCCCCTCAGCCCTAGCGTCCTGATTGGTGGGTGTTGTCACCTGACCAGGGCTGACCAATCAGAGCGAGGGATTCCTAGGCCGGCTGCTGATTGGTCGCTGGGGTCAGCTGACTAGGCTCAGCCAATCAGGGGCTGCCCCTCAGCCCTAGCCTCCTGATTGGTGGGTGTTGTCACGAGGGAAACCTGGGCCGGCTGCTGATTGGTCGCTGGGGTCAGCTGACTAGGCTCAGCCAATCAGGGGCTGCCCCTCAGCCCTAGCCTCCTGATTGGTGGGTGGTGTCACCTGACCAGGGCTGACCAATCAGAGCGAAGGATTCCTGGGCCGGCTGCTGATTGGTCGCTGGGGTCAGCTGACTAGGCTCAGCCAATCAGGGGCTGCCCCTCAGCCCTAGCCTCCTGATTGGTGGGTGGTGTCACCTGACCAGGGCTGACCAATCAGAGCGAGGGATTCCTAGGCCGGCTGCTGATTGGTCGCTGGGGTCAGCTGACTAGGCTTAGCCAATCAGGGGCTGCCCCTCAGCCCTAGCCTCCTGATTGGTGGGTGGTGTCACCTGACCAGGGCTGACCAATCAGAGCGAGGGATTCCTAGGCCGGCTGCTGATTGGTCGCTGGGGTCAGCTGACTAGGCTCAGCCAATCAGGGGCTGCCCCTCAGCCCTAGCGTCCTGATTGGTGGGTGTTGTCACCTGACCAGGGCTGACCAATCAGAGCGAGGGAAACCTGGGCCGGCTGCTGATTGGTCGCTGGGGTCAGCTGACTAGGCTCAGCCAATCAGGGGCTGCCCCTCAGCCCTAGCCTCCTGATTGGTGGGTGGTGTCACCTGACCAGGGCTGACCAATCAGAGCGAGGGATTCCTAGGCCGGCTGCTGATTGGTCGCTGGGGTCAGCTGACTAGGCTCAGCCAATCAGGGGCTGCCCCTCAGCCCTAGCCTCCTGATTGGTGGGTGGTGTCACCTGACCAGGGCTGACCAATCAGAGCGAGGGATTCCTAGGCCGGCTGCTGATTGGTCGCTGGGGTCAGCTGACTAGGCTCAGCCAATCAGGCGCTGCCCCTCAGCCCTAGCCTCCTGATTGCTTTGTATTAATATTTATGAATTATGAATTATGATTTATGAGTTATGGATTAATATTAAATTGTTAAAGGAATCCTTAATAATTGGCGCTTGAATTTACGGGCATCACGAGCGACATAACTGGTGTGGGAACGATCCGGCAGTAGCCAGAATCAAACTCACGAGCAACGGGGTGGAAGTCGAACACCTTAACCACAACTCTAAGCCAGAGATACTGAGAGGCACCCGTCTCAGTAGCATATTGGTTTAGGTGTTACGTGATTTTAGTTTAGCTTTAGGTGATTCCCTGAGGCTTATTTTTTACGTCACCACGTAGACCAAAATTTAAGCCATATTGTCTCTGCCCCTACAAGCTACCATTCTTTAGTTTATTTAGAAGTCAGGCCAGCTGGAGGACTGTATTGTATATAGGACTGATTTTCCAAGCTTTGCCATCCAGTCTCTGTAGCCTAATGGCTAAGGTGTTTTGCATGGTACCTTGACGCCCTGAGTTCAATTCCCCTATGCTTCAACTGTGTCTGTTTTGGTTTTTAAGTAAGCACATAGACCAAAACATAAGCCATTTTGTCTTTGCCCTTGCAAGCCACCCTTCTTTAGTTTATTTAGTACATTTGTTTGGGAGTCAGGCTAGTTAAAGGGCTGTAAAAACTAAAAGATTGAAAACAGGGCCTTATACCTGTTCTCTGTGGTGCAATGGTAGAGATGTTGAATTTAGTTTTTGAGGTTTTGGGTTTAATTCACTCCAATTGATTTATTTGGTGTGTTTGTTTGGGAGGAAGGCACGCTACAAGATTGCAATGAGGTCAAAAACCAATGGATTGTTTGCAGGGGACAGGTTTGCTAGTGTCTGTAGTGTATATGCTACCCTTCTTTCGTTTATTAATTGTGTTTGTGAGGGAGACAAGCTAGGTGCCACTCCCATATGACTATGTAGAGTAATGGTTAAGGAGCTGAACCCCAGTGCTTAAGGTCCAGGGTTCAATTCCCTTGTGCTCCGTCTGAACTTTCTCTGAGCTGTCTTCTACATTTTTTTGTTTGGTGAGGGAGAAAAAAGCTATTGTTAGCAACCAGATAGACCAAAACACAAGCCACCCAGTTCATGCATTTAAATTGAATGATTTACTCAAAGGGATTTGGGTCACTCTGTCAGCATTAGCCATTTTCCCCACATTTGAATATTTATATCATCATTCACAGGCCGTACAAAATCATCAACTTAAAAATTACCCCTGCATTGTATAGTTATCCCACCATACATCCCCACATTGTGTATTGATTTATGTGATGACCCTCAGCCACCCCTACATGTAAATGAATGCCCCATTGCCCCCCACACCCTTGTGTATTGTCCTCATCCATTTTCTTTGAGAAATCCAGGTGCTGTGGTTGCAGTGGGATGTGTCCGATTGGTTGAACCTGGTCAAGTGACTCCACCAGCCAACCAGGCATTGGGATTGAGACCCGGCGGGGGTTAAGCTTCACTTGCAGCCCTTGGTTCTTTTGATGTTCATTTTCTTTGAGAAATCCAGGTGCTGTGGTTGCAGTGGGATGTGTCCAGGCCAGGGCTTATCTTTGTACAGTATTTCCCCTGTCTCTGTTTTTGCATTGCCATTGGCCCTATTCTTTTGTGTTTTAGTTGTTTTTTTCCTGCTTCCACCTTTGCTGTTACTGAAGGCACAAGGCGTCACAGACCCTATCATCTCCAATAATACTAATGTATTTTCCTTCACTTATCATGAGTAGTTCTTCTTCTTTCCATAGCTTTAACATGTCCTGTTCAATCCCTTTTCTGTTGTGTTGTGTCTTTGAAGCTAACGTTCCCTCGCTTTTAGTCTCTACCGCTTCTGCTGGGAGACTGTTCCATTTCTCTACCACTCTAGGAGTAAAACTCCTTTACATTCCATCTAAGCCTCTAACTCACTAGTTTCAGATTATGACCTTATTTAACCATATCTCCTCTTTTGAAACAAACATCCCTCCTGTGATTTGTTAAATGCCTTTAAGGATTTCCAGTATTTTCTCCAAGCTTATACATATCGAGATTCCCTAGTCTTTCCTGATCCTGAGCCTGCGTTATTCTTATCTACAATGGTAAGTTGAACATTTCCTTTCACTGTAACTCATCTAGTACTCATAGTTTCCTCAGAGAATTGTGTTGCTTCTTTACATGTAGAGATGTAGAGATACTGAGCCAAGGCAGGCTTATCTTAGTCAAGCAGCAGCTGCCCCTCAGCCCTAGCATCCTGATTGGTAGGTGGTGTCACCTGACCAGGGCTGACCAATCAGAGCGAGGTGAACCTGGGCCGGCTGCTGATTGGTCGCTGGAGTCAGCTGACTAGGCTCAGCCAATCAGGGGATGCCTCTCAGCCCTAGCCTCCTGATTGGTAGGTGGTCTCACCTGACCAGGGCTGACCAATCAGAGCGAGGTGAACCTGGGCCGGCTGCTGATTGGTCGCTGGAGTCAGCTGACTAGGCTAAGCCAATCAGGGGATGCCCCTCAGCCCTAGCGTCCTGATTGGTGGGTGTTGCCACCTGACCAGGGCTGACCAATCAGAGCGAGGAAAACCTGGGCCGGCTGCTGATTGGTCGCTGGGGTCAGCTGACTAGGCTCAGCCAATCAGGGGCTGCCCCTCAGCCCTAGCTTCCTGATTGGTGGGTGGTGTCACCTGACCAGGGCTGACCAATCAAAGCGAGGGAAACCTGGCCTGGCTGCTGATTGGTCGCTGGGGTCAGCTGACTAGGCTCAGCCAATCAGGGGCTGCCCCTCAGCCCTAGCCTCCTGATTGGTGGGTGGTGTCACCTGACCAGGGCTGACCAATCAGAGCGAGGGATTCCTAGGCCGGCTGCTGATTGGTCGCTGGGGTCAGCTGACTAGGCTCAGCCAATCAGGGGCTGCCCCTCAGCCCTAGCCTGCTGATTGGTGGGTGGTGTCACCTGACCAGGGCTGACCAATCAGAGCGAAGGATTCCTGGGCCAGCTGCTGATTGGTCGCTGGGATCAGCTGACTAGGCTCAGCCAATCAGGGGCTGCCCCTCAGCCCTAGCCTCCTGATTGGTGGGTGGTGTCACCTGACCAGGGCTGACCAATCAGAGCGAGGGATTCCTAGGCCGGCTGCTGATTGGTCGCTGGGGTCAGCTGACTAGGCTCAGCCAATCAGGGGCTGCCCCTCAGCCCTAGCGTCCTGATTGGTGGGTGTTGTCACCTGACCAGGGCTGACCAATCAGAGCGAGGGAAACCTGGGCCGGCTGCTGATTGGTCGCTGGGGTCAGCTGACTAGGCTCAGCCAATCAGGGGCTGCCCCTCAGCCCTAGCCTCCTGATTGGTGGGTGGTGTCACCTGACCAGGGCTGACCAATCAGAGCGAGGGATTCCTAGGCCGGCTGCTGATTGGTCGCTGGGGTCAGCTGACTAGACTCAGCCAATCAGGGGCTGCCCCTCAGCCCTAGCCTCCTGATTGGTGGGTGGTGTCACCTGACCAGGGCTGACCAATCAGAGCGAGGGATTCCTAGGCCGGCTCCTGATTGGTCGCTGGGGTCAGCTGACTAGGCTCAGCCAATCAGGCGCTGCCCCTCAGCCCTAGCCTCCTGATTGCTTTGTATTATTATTTATGAATTATGATTTATGAGTTATGGATTAATATTAAATTGTTAAAGGAATCCTTAATAATTGGCGCTTGAATTTACGGGCATCACGAGCGACATTACTGGTGTGGGAACGAGCCGGCAGTAGCCAGAATCAAACTCACGAGCAACGGGGTGGAAGTCGAACACCTTAACCACAACTCTAAGCCAGAGATACTTCTTCTTCTTTCCATAGCTTTGACATGTCCTGTTCAATCCCTTTTCTGTTGTGTTGTGTCTTTGAAGCTAACGTTCCCTCGCTTTTAGTCTCTACCGCTTCTGCTGGGAGACTGTTCCATTTCTCTACCACTCTAGGAGTAAAACTCCTTTACATTCCATCTAAGCCTCTAACTCACTAGTTTCAGATTATGACCTTATTTAACAATATCTCCTCTTTTGAAACAAACATCCCTCCTGTGATTTGTTAAATGCCTTTAAGGATTTCCAGTATTTTCTCCAAGCTTATACATATCGAGATTCCCTAGTCTTTCCTGATCCTGAGCCTGCGTTATTCTTATCTACAATGGTAAGTTGAACATTTCCTTTCACTGTAACTCATCTAGTACTCATAGTTTCCTCAGAGAATTGTGTTGCTTCTTTACATGTAGAGATGTAGAGATACTGAGCCAAGGCAGGCTTATCTTAGTCAAGCAGCAGCTGCCCCTCAGCCCTAGCATCCTGATTGGTAGGTGGTGTCACCTGACCAGGGCTGACCAATCAGAGCGAGGTGAACCTGGGCCGGCTGCTGATTGGTCGCTGGAGTCAGCTGACTAGGCTCAGCCAATCAGGGGATGCCTCTCAGCCCTAGCCTCCTGATTGGTAGGTGGTCTCACCTGACCAGGGCTGACCAATCAGAGCGAGGTGAACCTGGGCCGGCTGCTGATTGGTCGCTGGAGTCAGCTGACTAGGCTAAGCCAATCAGGGGATGCCCCTCAGCCCTAGCGTCCTGATTGGTGGGTGTTGCCACCTGACCAGGGCTGACCAATCAGAGCGAGGAAAACCTGGGCCGGCTGCTGATTGGTCGCTGGGGTCAGCTGACTAGGCTCAGCCAATCAGGGGCTGCCCCTCAGCCCTAGCTTCCTGATTGGTGGGTGGTGTCACCTGACCAGGGCTGACCAATCAAAGCGAGGGAAACCTGGCCTGGCTGCTGATTGGTCGCTGGGGTCAGCTGACTAGGCTCAGCCAATCAGGGGCTGCCCCTCAGCCCTAGCCTCCTGATTGGTGGGTGGTGTCACCTGACCAGGGCTGACCAATCAGAGCGAGGGATTCCTAGGCCGGCTGCTGATTGGTCGCTGGGGTCAGCTGACTAGGCTCAGCCAATCAGGGGCTGCCCCTCAGCCCTAGCCTGCTGATTGGTGGGTGGTGTCACCTGACCAGGGCTGACCAATCAGAGCGAAGGATTCCTGGGCCAGCTGCTGATTGGTCGCTGGGATCAGCTGACTAGGCTCAGCCAATCAGGGGCTGCCCCTCAGCCCTAGCCTCCTGATTGGTGGGTGGTGTCACCTGACCAGGGCTGACCAATCAGAGCCAGGGATTTCTAGGCCGGCTGCTGATTGGTCGCTGGAGTCAGCTGACTAGGCTCAGCCAATCAGGGGCTGCCCCTCAGCCCTAGCGTCCTGATTGGTGGGTGTTGTCACCTGACCAGGGCTGACCAATCAGAGCGAGGGATTCCTAGGCCGGCTGCTGATTGGTCGCTGGGGTCAGCTGACTAGGCTCAGCCAATCAGGGGCTGCCCCTCAGCCCTAGCCTCCTGATTGGTGGGTGGTGTCACCTGACCAGGGCTGACCAATCAGAGCGAAGGATTCCTGGGCCGGCTGCTGATTGGTCGCTGGGGTCAGCTGACTAGGCTCAGCCAATGAGGGGCTGCCCCTCAGCCCTAGCCTCCTGATTGGTGGGTGGTGTCACCTGACCAGGGCTGACCAATCAGAGCGAGGGATTCCTAGGCCGGCTGCTGATTGGTCGCTGGGGTCAGCTGACTAGGCTCAGCCAATCAGGGGCTGCCCCTCAGCCCTAGCCTGCTGATTGGTGGGTGGTGTCACCTGACCAGGGCTGACCAATCAGAGCGAAGGATTCCTGGGCCAGCTGCTGATTGGTCGCTGGGATCAGCTGACTAGGCTCAGCCAATCAGGGGCTGCCCCTCAGCCCTAGCCTCCTGATTGGTGGGTGGTGTCACCTGACCAGGGCTGACCAATCAGAGCCAGGGATTTCTAGGCCGGCTGCTGATTGGTCGCTGGAGTCAGCTGACTAGGCTCAGCCAATCAGGGGCTGCCCCTCAGCCCTAGCGTCCTGATTGGTGGGTGTTGTCACCTGACCAGGGCTGACCAATCAGAGCGAGGGATTCCTAGGCCGGCTGCTGATTGGTCGCTGGGGTCAGCTGACTAGGCTCAGCCAATCAGGGGCTGCCCCTCAGCCCTAGCCTCCTGATTGGTGGGTGTTGTCACGAGGGAAACCTGGGCCGGCTGCTGATTGGTCGCTGGGGTCAGCTGACTAGGCTCAGCCAATCAGGGGCTGCCCCTCAGCCCTAGCCTCCTGATTGGTGGGTGGTGTCACCTGACCAGGGCTGACCAATCAGAGCGAAGGATTCCTGGGCCGGCTGCTGATTGGTCGCTGGGGTCAGCTGACTAGGCTCAGCCAATCAGGGGCTGCCCCTCAGCCCTAGCCTCCTGATTGGTGGGTGGTGTCACCTGACCAGGGCTGACCAATCAGAGCGAGGGATTCCTAGGCCGGCTGCTGATTGGTCGCTGGGGTCAGCTGACTAGGCTCAGCCAATCAGGGGCTGCCCCTCAGCCCTAGCCTCCTGATTGGTGGGTGGTGTCACCTGACCAGGGCTGACCAATCAGAGCGAGGGATTCCTAGGCCGGCTGCTGATTGGTCGCTGGGGTCAGCTGACTAAGCTCAGCCAATCAGGCGCTGCCCCTCAGCCCTAGCCTCCTGATTGCTTTGTATTAATATTTATGAATTATGAATTATGATTTATGAGTTATGGATTAATATTAAATTGTTAAAGGAATCCTTAATAATTGGCGCTTGAATTTACGGGCATCACGAGCGACATTACTGGTGTGGGAACGAGCCGGCAGTAGCCAGAATCAAACTCACGAGCAACGGGGTGGAAGTCGAACACCTTAACCACAACTCTAAGCCAGAGATACTGAGAGGCACCCGTCTCAGTAGCATATTGGTTTAGGTGTTACGTGATTTTAGTTTAGCTTTAGGTGATTCCCTGAGGCTTATTTTTTACGTCACCACGTAGACCAAAATTTAAGCCATATTGTCTCTGCCCCTACAAGCTACCATTCTTTAGTTTATTTAGAAGTCAGGCCAGCTGGAGGACTGTATTGTATATAGGACTGATTTTCCAAGCTTTGCCATCCAGTCTCTGTAGCCTAATGGCTAAGGTGTTGTGCATGGTACCTTGACGCCCTGAGTTCAATTCCCCTATGCTTCAACTTTGTCTGTTTTGGTTTTTAAGTAAGCACATAGACCAAAACATTAGCCATTTTGTCTTTGCCCTTGCAAGCCACCCTTCTTTAGTTTATTTAGTACATTTGTTTGGGAGTCAGGCTAGTTAAAGGGCTGTAAAAACTAAAAGATTGAAAACAGGGCCTTATACCTGTTCTCTGTGGTGCAATGGTAGAGATGTTGAATTTAGTTTTTGAGGTTTTGGGTTTAATTCACTCCAATTGATTTATTTGGTGTGTTTGTTTGGGAGGAAGGCACGCTACAAGATTGCAATGAGGTCAAAAACCAATGGATTGTTTGCAGGGGACAGGTTTGCTAGTGTCTGTAGTGTATATGCTACCCTTCTTTCGTGTATTAATTGTGTTTGTGAGGGAGACAAGCTAGGTGCCACTCCCATATGACTATGTAGAGTAATGGTTAAGGAGCTGAACCCCAGTGCTTAAGGTCCAGGGTTCAATTCCCTTGTGCTCCATCTGAACTTTCTCTGAGCTGTCTTCTACATTTTTTTGTTTGGTGAGGGAGAAAAAAGCTATTGTTAGCAACCAGGTAGACCAAAACACAAGCCACCCAGTTCATGCATTTAAATTGAATGATTTACTCAAAGGGATTTGGGTCACTCTGTCAGCATTAGCCATTTTCCCCACATTTGAATATTTATATCATCATTCACAGGCCGTACAAAATCATCAACTTAAAAATTACCCCTGCATTGTATAGTTATCCCACCATACATCCCCACATTGTGTATTGATTTATGTGATGACCCTCAGCCACCCCTACATGTAAATGAATGCCCCATTGCCCCCCACACCCTTGTGTATTGTCCTCATCCATTTTCTTTGAGAAATCCAGGTGCTGTGGTTGCAGTGGGATGTGTCCGATTGGTTGAACCTGGTCAAGTGACTCCACCAGCCAACCAGGCATTGGGATTGAGACCCGGCGGGGGTTAAGCTTCACTTGCAGCCCTTGGTTCTTTTGATGTTCATTTTCTTTGAGAAATCCAGGTGCTGTGGTTGCAGTGGGATGTGTCCAGGCCAGGGCTTATCTTTGTACAGTATTTCCCCTGTCTCTGTTTTTGCATTGCCATTGGCCCTATTCTTTTGTGTTTTAGTTGTTTTTTTCCTGCTTCCACCTTTGCTGTTACTGAAGGCACAAGGCGTCACAGACCCTATCATCTCCAATAATACTAATGTATTTTCCTTCACTTATCATGAGTAGTTCTTCTTCTTTCCATAGCTTTAACATGTCCTGTTCAATCCCTTTTCTGTTGTGTTGTGTCTTTGAAGCTAACGTTCCCTCGCTTTTAGTCTCTACCGCTTCTGCTGGGAGACTGTTCCATTTCTCTACCACTCTAGGAGTAAAACTCCTTTACATTCCATCTAAGCCTCTAACTCACTAGTTTCAGATTATGACCTTATTTAACCATATCTCCTCTTTTGAAACAAACATCCCTCCTGTGATTTGTTAAATGCCTTTAAGGATTTCCAGTATTTTCTCCAAGCTTATACATATCGAGATTCCCTAGTCTTTCCTGATCCTGAGCCTGCGTTATTCTTATCTACAATGGTAAGTTGAACATTTCCTTTCACTGTAACTCATCTAGTACTCATAGTTTCCTCAGAGAATTGTGTTGCTTCTTTACATGTAGAGATGTAGAGATACTGAGCCAAGGCAGGCTTATCTTAGTCAAGCAGCAGCTGCCCCTCAGCCCTAGCATCCTGATTGGTAGGTGGTGTCACCTGACCAGGGCTGACCAATCAGAGCGAGGTGAACCTGGGCCGGCTGCTGATTGGTCGCTGGAGTCAGCTGACTAGGCTCAGCCAATCAGGGGATGCCTCTCAGCCCTAGCCTCCTGATTGGTAGGTGGTCTCACCTGACCAGGGCTGACCAATCAGAGCGAGGTGAACCTGGGCCGGCTGCTGATTGGTCGCTGGAGTCAGCTGACTAGGCTAAGCCAATCAGGGGATGCCCCTCAGCCCTAGCGTCCTGATTGGTGGGTGTTGCCACCTGACCAGGGCTGACCAATCAGAGCGAGGAAAACCTGGGCCGGCTGCTGATTGGTCGCTGGGGTCAGCTGACTAGGCTCAGCCAATCAGGGGCTGCCCCTCAGCCCTAGCTTCCTGATTGGTGGGTGGTGTCACCTGACCAGGGCTGACCAATCAAAGCGAGGGAAACCTGGCCTGGCTGCTGATTGGTCGCTGGGGTCAGCTGACTAGGCTCAGCCAATCAGGGGCTGCCCCTCAGCCCTAGCCTCCTGATTGGTGGGTGGTGTCACCTGACCAGGGCTGACCAATCAGAGCGAGGGATTCCTAGGCCGGCTGCTGATTGGTCGCTGGGGTCAGCTGACTAGGCTCAGCCAATCAGGGGCTGCCCCTCAGCCCTAGCCTGCTGATTGGTGGGTGGTGTCACCTGACCAGGGCTGACCAATCAGAGCGAAGGATTCCTGGGCCAGCTGCTGATTGGTCGCTGGGATCAGCTGACTAGGCTCAGCCAATCAGGGGCTGCCCCTCAGCCCTAGCCTCCTGATTGGTGGGTGGTGTCACCTGACCAGGGCTGACCAATCAGAGCGAGGGATTCCTAGGCCGGCTGCTGATTGGTCGCTGGGGTCAGCTGACTAGGCTCAGCCAATCAGGGGCTGCCCCTCAGCCCTAGCGTCCTGATTGGTGGGTGTTGTCACCTGACCAGGGCTGACCAATCAGAGCGAGGGAAACCTGGGCCGGCTGCTGATTGGTCGCTGGGGTCAGCTGACTAGGCTCAGCCAATCAGGGGCTGCCCCTCAGCCCTAGCCTCCTGATTGGTGGGTGGTGTCACCTGACCAGGGCTGACCAATCAGAGCGAGGGATTCCTAGGCCGGCTGCTGATTGGTCGCTGGGGTCAGCTGACTAGACTCAGCCAATCAGGGGCTGCCCCTCAGCCCTAGCCTCCTGATTGGTGGGTGGTGTCACCTGACCAGGGCTGACCAATCAGAGCGAGGGATTCCTAGGCCGGCTCCTGATTGGTCGCTGGGGTCAGCTGACTAGGCTCAGCCAATCAGGCGCTGCCCCTCAGCCCTAGCCTCCTGATTGCTTTGTATTATTATTTATGAATTATGAATTATGATTTATGAGTTATGGATTAATATTAAATTGTTAAAGGAATCCTTAATAATTGGCGCTTGAATTTACGGGCATCACGAGCGACATTACTGGTGTGGGAACGAGCCGGCAGTAGCCAGAATCAAACTCACGAGCAACGGGGTGGAAGTCGAACACCTTAACCACAACTCTAAGCCAGAGATACTTCTTCTTCTTTCCATAGCTTTGACATGTCCTGTTCAATCCCTTTTCTGTTGTGTTGTGTCTTTGAAGCTAACGTTCCCTCGCTTTTAGTCTCTACCGCTTCTGCTGGGAGACTGTTCCATTTCTCTACCACTCTAGGAGTAAAACTCCTTTACATTCCATCTAAGCCTCTAACTCACTAGTTTCAGATTATGACCTTATTTAACAATATCTCCTCTTTTGAAACAAACATCCCTCCTGTGATTTGTTAAATGCCTTTAAGGATTTCCAGTATTTTCTCCAAGCTTATACATATCGAGATTCCCTAGTCTTTCCTGATCCTGAGCCTGCGTTATTCTTATCTACAATGGTAAGTTGAACATTTCCTTTCACTGTAACTCATCTAGTACTCATAGTTTCCTCAGAGAATTGTGTTGCTTCTTTACATGTAGAGATGTAGAGATACTGAGCCAAGGCAGGCTTATCTTAGTCAAGCAGCAGCTGCCCCTCAGCCCTAGCATCCTGATTGGTAGGTGGTGTCACCTGACCAGGGCTGACCAATCAGAGCGAGGTGAACCTGGGCCGGCTGCTGATTGGTCGCTGGAGTCAGCTGACTAGGCTCAGCCAATCAGGGGATGCCTCTCAGCCCTAGCCTCCTGATTGGTAGGTGGTCTCACCTGACCAGGGCTGACCAATCAGAGCGAGGTGAACCTGGGCCGGCTGCTGATTGGTCGCTGGAGTCAGCTGACTAGGCTAAGCCAATCAGGGGATGCCCCTCAGCCCTAGCGTCCTGATTGGTGGGTGTTGCCACCTGACCAGGGCTGACCAATCAGAGCGAGGAAAACCTGGGCCGGCTGCTGATTGGTCGCTGGGGTCAGCTGACTAGGCTCAGCCAATCAGGGGCTGCCCCTCAGCCCTAGCTTCCTGATTGGTGGGTGGTGTCACCTGACCAGGGCTGACCAATCAAAGCGAGGGAAACCTGGCCTGGCTGCTGATTGGTCGCTGGGGTCAGCTGACTAGGCTCAGCCAATCAGGGGCTGCCCCTCAGCCCTAGCCTCCTGATTGGTGGGTGGTGTCACCTGACCAGGGCTGACCAATCAGAGCGAGGGATTCCTAGGCCGGCTGCTGATTGGTCGCTGGGGTCAGCTGACTAGGCTCAGCCAATCAGGGGCTGCCCCTCAGCCCTAGCCTGCTGATTGGTGGGTGGTGTCACCTGACCAGGGCTGACCAATCAGAGCGAAGGATTCCTGGGCCAGCTGCTGATTGGTCGCTGGGATCAGCTGACTAGGCTCAGCCAATCAGGGGCTGCCCCTCAGCCCTAGCCTCCTGATTGGTGGGTGGTGTCACCTGACCAGGGCTGACCAATCAGAGCCAGGGATTTCTAGGCCGGCTGCTGATTGGTCGCTGGAGTCAGCTGACTAGGCTCAGCCAATCAGGGGCTGCCCCTCAGCCCTAGCGTCCTGATTGGTGGGTGTTGTCACCTGACCAGGGCTGACCAATCAGAGCGAGGGATTCCTAGGCCGGCTGCTGATTGGTCGCTGGGGTCAGCTGACTAGGCTCAGCCAATCAGGGGCTGCCCCTCAGCCCTAGCCTCCTGATTGGTGGGTGGTGTCACCTGACCAGGGCTGACCAATCAGAGCGAAGGATTCCTGGGCCGGCTGCTGATTGGTCGCTGGGGTCAGCTGACTAGGCTCAGCCAATGAGGGGCTGCCCCTCAGCCCTAGCCTCCTGATTGGTGGGTGGTGTCACCTGACCAGGGCTGACCAATCAGAGCGAGGGATTCCTAGGCCGGCTGCTGATTGGTCGCTGGGGTCAGCTGACTAGGCTCAGCCAATCAGGGGCTGCCCCTCAGCCCTAGCCTGCTGATTGGTGGGTGGTGTCACCTGACCAGGGCTGACCAATCAGAGCGAAGGATTCCTGGGCCAGCTGCTGATTGGTCGCTGGGATCAGCTGACTAGGCTCAGCCAATCAGGGGCTGCCCCTCAGCCCTAGCCTCCTGATTGGTGGGTGGTGTCACCTGACCAGGGCTGACCAATCAGAGCCAGGGATTTCTAGGCCGGCTGCTGATTGGTCGCTGGAGTCAGCTGACTAGGCTCAGCCAATCAGGGGCTGCCCCTCAGCCCTAGCGTCCTGATTGGTGGGTGTTGTCACCTGACCAGGGCTGACCAATCAGAGCGAGGGATTCCTAGGCCGGCTGCTGATTGGTCGCTGGGGTCAGCTGACTAGGCTCAGCCAATCAGGGGCTGCCCCTCAGCCCTAGCCTCCTGATTGGTGGGTGTTGTCACGAGGGAAACCTGGGCCGGCTGCTGATTGGTCGCTGGGGTCAGCTGACTAGGCTCAGCCAATCAGGGGCTGCCCCTCAGCCCTAGCCTCCTGATTGGTGGGTGGTGTCACCTGACCAGGGCTGACCAATCAGAGCGAAGGATTCCTGGGCCGGCTGCTGATTGGTCGCTGGGGTCAGCTGACTAGGCTCAGCCAATCAGGGGCTGCCCCTCAGCCCTAGCCTCCTGATTGGTGGGTGGTGTCACCTGACCAGGGCTGACCAATCAGAGCGAGGGATTCCTAGGCCGGCTGCTGATTGGTCGCTGGGGTCAGCTGACTAGGCTCAGCCAATCAGGGGCTGCCCCTCAGCCCTAGCCTCCTGATTGGTGGGTGGTGTCACCTGACCAGGGCTGACCAATCAGAGCGAGGGATTCCTAGGCCGGCTGCTGATTGGTCGCTGGGGTCAGCTGACTAAGCTCAGCCAATCAGGCGCTGCCCCTCAGCCCTAGCCTCCTGATTGCTTTGTATTAATATTTATGAATTATGAATTATGATTTATGAGTTATGGATTAATATTAAATTGTTAAAGGAATCCTTAATAATTGGCGCTTGAATTTACGGGCATCACGAGCGACATTACTGGTGTGGGAACGAGCCGGCAGTAGCCAGAATCAAACTCACGAGCAACGGGGTGGAAGTCGAACACCTTAACCACAACTCTAAGCCAGAGATACTGAGAGGCACCCGTCTCAGTAGCATATTGGTTTAGGTGTTACGTGATTTTAGTTTAGCTTTAGGTGATTCCCTGAGGCTTATTTTTTACGTCACCACGTAGACCAAAATTTAAGCCATATTGTCTCTGCCCCTACAAGCTACCATTCTTTAGTTTATTTAGAAGTCAGGCCAGCTGGAGGACTGTATTGTATATAGGACTGATTTTCCAAGCTTTGCCATCCAGTCTCTGTAGCCTAATGGCTAAGGTGTTGTGCATGGTACCTTGACGCCCTGAGTTCAATTCCCCTATGCTTCAACTTTGTCTGTTTTGGTTTTTAAGTAAGCACATAGACCAAAACATTAGCCATTTTGTCTTTGCCCTTGCAAGCCACCCTTCTTTAGTTTATTTAGTACATTTGTTTGGGAGTCAGGCTAGTTAAAGGGCTGTAAAAACTAAAAGATTGAAAACAGGGCCTTATACCTGTTCTCTGTGGTGCAATGGTAGAGATGTTGAATTTAGTTTTTGAGGTTTTGGGTTTAATTCACTCCAATTGATTTATTTGGTGTGTTTGTTTGGGAGGAAGGCACGCTACAAGATTGCAATGAGGTCAAAAACCAATGGATTGTTTGCAGGGGACAGGTTTGCTAGTGTCTGTAGTGTATATGCTACCCTTCTTTCGTGTATTAATTGTGTTTGTGAGGGAGACAAGCTAGGTGCCACTCCCATATGACTATGTAGAGTAATGGTTAAGGAGCTGAACCCCAGTGCTTAAGGTCCAGGGTTCAATTCCCTTGTGCTCCATCTGAACTTTCTCTGAGCTGTCTTCTACATTTTTTTGTTTGGTGAGGGAGAAAAAAGCTATTGTTAGCAACCAGGTAGACCAAAACACAAGCCACCCAGTTCATGCATTTAAATTGAATGATTTACTCAAAGGGATTTGGGTCACTCTGTCAGCATTAGCCATTTTCCCCACATTTGAATATTTATATCATCATTCACAGGCCGTACAAAATCATCAACTTAAAAATTACCCCTGCATTGTATAGTTATCCCACCATACATCCCCACATTGTGTATTGATTTATGTGATGACCCTCAGCCACCCCTACATGTAAATGAATGCCCCATTGCCCCCCACACCCTTGTGTATTGTCCTCATCCATTTTCTTTGAGAAATCCAGGTGCTGTGGTTGCAGTGGGATGTGTCCGATTGGTTGAACCTGGTCAAGTGACTCCACCAGCCAACCAGGCATTGGGATTGAGACCCGGCGGGGGTTAAGCTTCACTTGCAGCCCTTGGTTCTTTTGATGTTCATTTTCTTTGAGAAATCCAGGTGCTGTGGTTGCAGTGGGATGTGTCCAGGCCAGGGCTTATCTTTGTACAGTATTTCCCCTGTCTCTGTTTTTGCATTGCCATTGGCCCTATTCTTTTGTGTTTTAGTTGTTTTTTTCCTGCTTCCACCTTTGCTGTTACTGAAGGCACAAGGCGTCACAGACCCTATCATCTCCAATAATACTAATGTATTTTCCTTCACTTATCATGAGTAGTTCTTCTTCTTTCCATAGCTTTAACATGTCCTGTTCAATCCCTTTTCTGTTGTGTTGTGTCTTTGAAGCTAACGTTCCCTCGCTTTTAGTCTCTACCGCTTCTGCTGGGAGACTGTTCCATTTCTCTACCACTCTAGGAGTAAAACTCCTTTACATTCCATCTAAGCCTCTAACTCACTAGTTTCAGATTATGACCTTATTTAACCATATCTCCTCTTTTGAAACAAACATCCCTCCTGTGATTTGTTAAATGCCTTTAAGGATTTCCAGTATTTTCTCCAAGCTTATACATATCGAGATTCCCTAGTCTTTCCTGATCCTGAGCCTGCGTTATTCTTATCTACAATGGTAAGTTGAACATTTCCTTTCACTGTAACTCATCTAGTACTCATAGTTTCCTCAGAGAATTGTGTTGCTTCTTTACATGTAGAGATGTAGAGATACTGAGCCAAGGCAGGCTTATCTTAGTCAAGCAGCAGCTGCCCCTCAGCCCTAGCATCCTGATTGGTAGGTGGTGTCACCTGACCAGGGCTGACCAATCAGAGCGAGGTGAACCTGGGCCGGCTGCTGATTGGTCGCTGGAGTCAGCTGACTAGGCTCAGCCAATCAGGGGATGCCTCTCAGCCCTAGCCTCCTGATTGGTAGGTGGTCTCACCTGACCAGGGCTGACCAATCAGAGCGAGGTGAACCTGGGCCGGCTGCTGATTGGTCGCTGGAGTCAGCTGACTAGGCTAAGCCAATCAGGGGATGCCCCTCAGCCCTAGCGTCCTGATTGGTGGGTGTTGCCACCTGACCAGGGCTGACCAATCAGAGCGAGGAAAACCTGGGCCGGCTGCTGATTGGTCGCTGGGGTCAGCTGACTAGGCTCAGCCAATCAGGGGCTGCCCCTCAGCCCTAGCTTCCTGATTGGTGGGTGGTGTCACCTGACCAGGGCTGACCAATCAAAGCGAGGGAAACCTGGCCTGGCTGCTGATTGGTCGCTGGGGTCAGCTGACTAGGCTCAGCCAATCAGGGGCTGCCCCTCAGCCCTAGCCTCCTGATTGGTGGGTGGTGTCACCTGACCAGGGCTGACCAATCAGAGCGAGGGATTCCTAGGCCGGCTGCTGATTGGTCGCTGGGGTCAGCTGACTAGGCTCAGCCAATCAGGGGCTGCCCCTCAGCCCTAGCCTGCTGATTGGTGGGTGGTGTCACCTGACCAGGGCTGACCAATCAGAGCGAAGGATTCCTGGGCCAGCTGCTGATTGGTCGCTGGGATCAGCTGACTAGGCTCAGCCAATCAGGGGCTGCCCCTCAGCCCTAGCCTCCTGATTGGTGGGTGGTGTCACCTGACCAGGGCTGACCAATCAGAGCGAGGGATTCCTAGGCCGGCTGCTGATTGGTCGCTGGGGTCAGCTGACTAGGCTCAGCCAATCAGGGGCTGCCCCTCAGCCCTAGCGTCCTGATTGGTGGGTGTTGTCACCTGACCAGGGCTGACCAATCAGAGCGAGGGAAACCTGGGCCGGCTGCTGATTGGTCGCTGGGGTCAGCTGACTAGGCTCAGCCAATCAGGGGCTGCCCCTCAGCCCTAGCCTCCTGATTGGTGGGTGGTGTCACCTGACCAGGGCTGGCCAATCAGAGCGAGGGATTCCTAGGCCGGCTGCTGATTGGTCGCTGGGGTCAGCTGACTAGACTCAGCCAATCAGGGGCTGCCCCTCAGCCCTAGCCTCCTGATTGGTGGGTGGTGTCACCTGACCAGGGCTGACCAATCAGAGCGAGGGATTCCTAGGCCGGCTCCTGATTGGTCGCTGGGGTCAGCTGACTAGGCTCAGCCAATCAGGCGCTGCCCCTCAGCCCTAGCCTCCTGATTGCTTTGTATTATTATTTATGAATTATGAATTATGATTTATGAGTTATGGATTAATATTAAATTGTTAAAGGAATCCTTAATAATTGGCGCTTGAATTTACGGGCATCACGAGCGACATTACTGGTGTGGGAACGAGCCGGCAGTAGCCAGAGTCAAACTCACGAGCAACGGGGTGGAAGTCGAACACCTTAACCACAACTCTAAGCCAGAGATACTTCGTCTTCTTTCCATAGCTTTAACATGTCCTGTTCAATCCCTTTTCTGTTGTGTTGTGTCTTTGAAGCTAACGTTCCCTCGCTTTTAGTCTCTACCGCTTCTGCTGGGAGACTGTTCCATTTCTCTACCACTCTAGGAGTAAAACTCCTTTACATTCCATCTAAGCCTCTAACTCACTAGTTTCAGATTATGACCTTATTTAACCATATCGCCTCTTTTGAAACAAACATCCCTCCTGTGATTTGTTAAATGCCTTTAAGGATTTCCAGTATTTTCTCCAAGCTTATACATATCGAGATTCCCTAGTCTTTCCTGATCCTGAGCCTGCGTTATTCTTATCTACAATGGTAAGTTGAACATTTCCTTTCACTGTAACTCATCTAGTACTCATAGTTTCCTCAGAGAATTGTGTTGCTTCTTTACATGTAGAGATGTAGAGATACTGAGCCAAGGCAGGCTTATCTTAGTCAAGCAGCAGCTGCCCCTCAGCCCTAGCATCCTGATTGGTAGGTGGTGTCACCTGACCAGGGCTGACCAATCAGAGCGAGGTGAACCTGGGCCGGCTGCTGATTGGTCGCTGGAGTCAGCTGACTAGGCTCAGCCAATCAGGGGATGCCTCTCAGCCCTAGCCTCCTGATTGGTAGGTGGTCTCACCTGACCAGGGCTGACCAATCAGAGCGAGGTGAACCTGGGCCGGCTGCTGATTGGTCGCTGGAGTCAGCTGACTAGGCTAAGCCAATCAGGGGATGCCCCTCAGCCCTAGCGTCCTGATTGGTGGGTGTTGCCACCTGACCAGGGCTGACCAATCAGAGCGAGGAAAACCTGGGCCGGCTGCTGATTGGTCGCTGGGGTCAGCTGACTAGGCTCAGCCAATCAGGGGCTGCCCCTCAGCCCTAGCTTCCTGATTGGTGGGTGGTGTCACCTGACCAGGGCTGACCAATCAAAGCGAGGGAAACCTGGCCTGGCTGCTGATTGGTCGCTGGGGTCAGCTGACTAGGCTCAGCCAATCAGGGGCTGCCCCTCAGCCCTAGCCTCCTGATTGGTGGGTGGTGTCACCTGACCAGGGCTGACCAATCAGAGCGAAGGATTCCTGGGCCGGCTGCTGATTGGTCGCTGGGGTCAGCTGACTAGGCTCAGCCAATCAGGGGCTGCCCCTCAGCCCTAGCCTCCTGATTGGTGGGTGGTGTCACCTGACCAGGGCTGACCAATCAGAGCGAGGGATTCCTAGGCCGGCTGCTGATTGGTCGCTGGGGTCAGCTGACTAGGCTTAGCCAATCAGGGGCTGCCCCTCAGCCCTAGCCTCCTGATTGGTGGGTGGTGTCACCTGACCAGGGCTGACCAATCAGAGCGAGGGATTCCTAGGCCGGCTGCTGATTGGTCGCTGGGGTCAGCTGACTAGGCTCAGCCAATCAGGGGCTGCCCCTCAGCCCTAGCGTCCTGATTGGTGGGTGTTGTCACCTGACCAGGGCTGACCAATCAGAGCGAGGGATTCCTAGGCCGGCTGCTGATTGGTCGCTGGGGTCAGCTGACTAGGCTCAGCCAATCAGGGGCTGCCCCTCAGCCCTAGCCTCCTGATTGGTGGGTGGTGTCACCTGACCAGGGCTGACCAATCAGAGCGAGGGATTCCTAGGCCGGCTGCTGATTGGTCGCTGGGGTCAGCTGACTAGGCTCAGCCAATCAGGGGCTGCCCCTCAGCCCTAGCCTCCTGATTGGTGGGTGGTGTCACCTGACCAGGGCTGACCAATCAGAGCGAGGGATTCCTAGGCCGGCTGCTGATTGGTCGCTGGGGTCAGCTGACTAGGCTCAGCCAATCAGGCGCTGCCCCTCAGCCCTAGCCTCCTGATTGCTTTGTATTAATATTTATGAATTATGAATTATGATTTATGAGTTATGGATTAATATTAAATTGTTAAAGGAGTCCTTAATAATTGGCGCTTGAATTTACGGGCATCACGAGCGACATTACTGGTGTGGGAACGAGCCGGCAGTAGCCAGAATCAAACTCACGAGCAACGGGGTGGAAGTCGAACACCTTAACCACAACTCTAAGCCAGAGATACTGAGAGGCACCCGTCTCAGTAGCATATTGGTTTAGGTGTTACGTGATTTTAGTTTAGCTTTAGGTGATTCCCTGAGGCTTATTTTTTACGTCACCACGTAGACCAAAATTTAAGCCATATTGTCTCTGCCCCTACAAGCTACCATTCTTTAGTTTATTTAGAAGTCAGGCCAGCTGGAGGACTGTATTGTATATAGGACTGATTTTCCAAGCTTTGCCATCCAGTCTCTGTAGCCTAATGGCTAAGGTGTTGTGCATGGTACCTTGACGCCCTGAGTTCAATTCCCCTATGCTTCAACTTTGTCTGTTTTGGTTTTTAAGTAAGCACATAGACCAAAACATTAGCCATTTTGTCTTTGCCCTTGCAAGCCACCCTTCTTTAGTTTATTTAGTACATTTGTTTGGGAGTCAGGCTAGTTAAAGGGCTGTAAAAACTAAAAGATTGAAAACAGGGCCTTATACCTGTTCTCTGTGGTGCAATGGTAGAGATGTTGAATTTAGTTTTTGAGGTTTTGGGTTTAATTCACTCCAATTGATTTATTTGGTGTGTTTGTTTGGGAGGAAGGCACGCTACAAGATTGCAATGAGGTCAAAAACCAATGGATTGTTTGCAGGGGACAGGTTTGCTAGTGTCTGTAGTGTATATGCTACCCTTCTTTCGTTTATTAATTGTGTTTGTGAGGGAGACAAGCTAGGTGCCACTCCCATATGACTATGTAGAGTAATGGTTAAGGAGCTGAACCCCAGTGCTTAAGGTCCAGGGTTCAATTCCCTTGTGCTCCATCTGAACTTTCTCTGAGCTGTCTTCTACATTTTTTTGTTTGGTGAGGGAGAAAAAAGCTATTGTTAGCAACCAGGTAGACCAAAACACAAGCCACCCAGTTCATGCATTTAAATTGAATGATTTACTCAAAGGGATTTGGGTCACTCTGTCAGCATTAGCCATTTTCCCCACATTTGAATATTTATATCATCATTCACAGGCCGTACAAAATCATCAACTTAAAAATTACCCCTGCATTGTATAGTTATCCCACCATACATCCCCACATTGTGTATTGATTTATGTGATGACCCTCAGCCACCCCTACATGTAAATGAATGCCCCATTGCCCCCCACACCCTTGTGTATTGTCCTCATCCATTTTCTTTGAGAAATCCAGGTGCTGTGGTTGCAGTGGGATGTGTCCGATTGGTTGAACCTGGTCAAGTGACTCCACCAGCCAACCAGGCATTGGGATTGAGACCCGGCGGGGGTTAAGCTTCACTTGCAGCCCTTGGTTCTTTTGATGTTCATTTTCTTTGAGAAATCCAGGTGCTGTGGTTGCAGTGGGATGTGTCCAGGCCAGGGCTTATCTTTGTACAGTATTTCCCCTGTCTCTGTTTTTGCATTGCCATTGGCCCTATTCTTTTGTGTTTTAGTTGTTTTTTTCCTGCTTCCACCTTTGCTGTTACTGAAGGCACAAGGCGTCACAGACCCTATCATCTCCAATAATACTAATGTATTTTCCTTCACTTATCATGAGTAGTTCTTCTTCTTTCCATAGCTTTAACATGTCCTGTTCAATCCCTTTTCTGTTGTGTTGTGTCTTTGAAGCTAACGTTCCCTCGCTTTTAGTCTCTACCGCTTCTGCTGGGAGACTGTTCCATTTCTCTACCACTCTAGGAGTAAAACTCCTTTACATTCCATCTAAGCCTCTAACTCACTAGTTTCAGATTATGACCTTGTTTAACCATATCTCCTCTTTTGAAACAAACATCCCTCCTGTGATTTGTTAAATGCCTTTAAGGATTTCCAGTATTTTCTCCAAGCTTATACATATCGAGATTCCCTAGTCTTTCCTGATCCTGAGCCTGCGTTATTCTTATCTACAATGGTAAGTTGAACATTTCCTTTCACTGTAACTCATCTAGTACTCATAGTTTCCTCAGAGAATTGTGTTGCTTCTTTACATGTAGAGATGTAGAGATACTGAGCCAAGGCAGGCTTATCTTAGTCAAGCAGCAGCTGCCCCTCAGCCCTAGCATCCTGATTGGTAGGTGGTGTCACCTGACCAGGGCTGACCAATCAGAGCGAGGTGAACCTGGGCCGGCTGCTGATTGGTCGCTGGAGTCAGCTGACTAGGCTCAGCCAATCAGGGGATGCCTCTCAGCCCTAGCCTCCTGATTGGTAGGTGGTCTCACCTGACCAGGGCTGACCAATCAGAGCGAGGTGAACCTGGGCCGGCTGCTGATTGGTCGCTGGAGTCAGCTGACTAGGCTAAGCCAATCAGGGGATGCCCCTCAGCCCTAGCGTCCTGATTGGTGGGTGTTGCCACCTGACCAGGGCTGACCAATCAGAGCGAGGAAAACCTGGGCCGGCTGCTGATTGGTCGCTGGGGTCAGCTGACTAGGCTCAGCCAATCAGGGGCTGCCCCTCAGCCCTAGCTTCCTGATTGGTGGGTGGTGTCACCTGACCAGGGCTGACCAATCAAAGCGAGGGAAACCTGGCCTGGCTGCTGATTGGTCGCTGGGGTCAGCTGACTAGGCTCAGCCAATCAGGGGCTGCCCCTCAGCCCTAGCCTCCTGATTGGTGGGTGGTGTCACCTGACCAGGGCTGACCAATCAGAGCGAGGGATTCCTAGGCCGGCTGCTGATTGGTCGCTGGGGTCAGCTGACTAGGCTCAGCCAATCAGGGGCTGCCCCTCAGCCCTAGCCTGCTGATTGGTGGGTGGTGTCACCTGACCAGGGCTGACCAATCAGAGCGAAGGATTCCTGGGCCAGCTGCTGATTGGTCGCTGGGATCAGCTGACTAGGCTCAGCCAATCAGGGGCTGCCCCTCAGCCCTAGCCTCCTGATTGGTGGGTGGTGTCACCTGACCAGGGCTGACCAATCAGAGCGAGGGATTCCTAGGCCGGCTGCTGATTGGTCGCTGGGGTCAGCTGACTAGGCTCAGCCAATCAGGGGCTGCCCCTCAGCCCTAGCGTCCTGATTGGTGGGTGTTGTCACCTGACCAGGGCTGACCAATCAGAGCGAGGGAAACCTGGGCCGGCTGCTGATTGGTCGCTGGGGTCAGCTGACTAGGCTCAGCCAATCAGGGGCTGCCCCTCAGCCCTAGCCTCCTGATTGGTGGGTGGTGTCACCTGACCAGGGCTGGCCAATCAGAGCGAGGGATTCCTAGGCCGGCTGCTGATTGGTCGCTGGGGTCAGCTGACTAGACTCAGCCAATCAGGGGCTGCCCCTCAGCCCTAGCCTCCTGATTGGTGGGTGGTGTCACCTGACCAGGGCTGACCAATCAGAGCGAGGGATTCCTAGGCCGGCTCCTGATTGGTCGCTGGGGTCAGCTGACTAGGCTCAGCCAATCAGGCGCTGCCCCTCAGCCCTAGCCTCCTGATTGCTTTGTATTATTATTTATGAATTATGAATTATGATTTATGAGTTATGGATTAATATTAAATTGTTAAAGGAATCCTTAATAATTGGCGCTTGAATTTACGGGCATCACGAGCGACATTACTGGTGTGGGAACGAGCCGGCAGTAGCCAGAATCAAACTCACGAGCAACGGGGTGGAAGTCGAACACCTTAACCACAACTCTAAGCCAGAGATACTTCGTCTTCTTTCCATAGCTTTAACATGTCCTGTTCAATCCCTTTTCTGTTGTGTTGTGTCTTTGAAGCTAACGTTCCCTCGCTTTTAGTCTCTACCGCTTCTGCTGGGAGACTGTTCCATTTCTCTACCACTCTAGGAGTAAAACTCCTTTACATTCCATCTAAGCCTCTAACTCACTAGTTTCAGATTATGACCTTATTTAACCATATCTCCTCTTTTGAAACAAACATCCCTCCTGTGATTTGTTAAATGCCTTTAAGGATTTCCAGTATTTTCTCCAAGCTTATACATATCGAGATTCCCTAGTCTTTCCTGATCCTGAGCCTGCGTTATTCTTATCTACAATGGTAAGTTGAACATTTCCTTTCACTGTAACTCATCTAGTACTCATAGTTTCCTCAGAGAATTGTGTTGCTTCTTTACATGTAGAGATGTAGAGATACTGAGCCAAGGCAGGCTTATCTTAGTCAAGCAGCAGCTGCCCCTCAGCCCTAGCATCCTGATTGGTAGGTGGTGTCACCTGACCAGGGCTGACCAATCAGAGCGAGGTGAACCTGGGCCGGCTGCTGATTGGTCGCTGGAGTCAGCTGACTAGGCTCAGCCAATCAGGGGATGCCTCTCAGCCCTAGCCTCCTGATTGGTAGGTGGTCTCACCTGACCAGGGCTGACCAATCAGAGCGAGGTGAACCTGGGCCGGCTGCTGATTGGTCGCTGGAGTCAGCTGACTAGGCTAAGCCAATCAGGGGATGCCCCTCAGCCCTAGCGTCCTGATTGGTGGGTGTTGCCACCTGACCAGGGCTGACCAATCAGAGCGAGGAAAACCTGGGCCGGCTGCTGATTGGTCGCTGGGGTCAGCTGACTAGGCTCAGCCAATCAGGGGCTGCCCCTCAGCCCTAGCTTCCTGATTGGTGGGTGGTGTCACCTGACCAGGGCTGACCAATCAAAGCGAGGGAAACCTGGCCTGGCTGCTGATTGGTCGCTGGGGTCAGCTGACTAGGCTCAGCCAATCAGGGGCTGCCCCTCAGCCCTAGCCTCCTGATTGGTGGGTGGTGTCACCTGACCAGGGCTGACCAATCAGAGCGAGGGATTCCTAGGCCGGCTGCTGATTGGTCGCTGGGGTCAGCTGACTAGGCTCAGCCAATCAGGGGCTGCCCCTCAGCCCTAGCCTGCTGATTGGTGGGTGGTGTCACCTGACCAGGGCTGACCAATCAGAGCGAAGGATTCCTGGGCCAGCTGCTGATTGGTCGCTGGGATCAGCTGACTAGGCTCAGCCAATCAGGGGCTGCCCCTCAGCCCTAGCCTCCTGATTGGTGGGTGGTGTCACCTGACCAGGGCTGACCAATCAGAGCCAGGGATTTCTAGGCCGGCTGCTGATTGGTCGCTGGAGTCAGCTGACTAGGCTCAGCCAATCAGGGGCTGCCCCTCAGCCCTAGCGTCCTGATTGGTGGGTGTTGTCACCTGACCAGGGCTGACCAATCAGAGCGAGGGATTCCTAGGCCGGCTGCTGATTGGTCGCTGGGGTCAGCTGACTAGGCTCAGCCAATCAGGGGCTGCCCCTCAGCCCTAGCCTCCTGATTGGTGGGTGGTGTCACCTGACCAGGGCTGACCAATCAGAGCGAAGGATTCCTGGGCCGGCTGCTGATTGGTCGCTGGGGTCAGCTGACTAGGCTCAGCCAATGAGGGGCTGCCCCTCAGCCCTAGCCTCCTGATTGGTGGGTGGTGTCACCTGACCAGGGCTGACCAATCAGAGCGAGGGATTCCTAGGCCGGCTGCTGATTGGTCGCTGGGGTCAGCTGACTAGGCTCAGCCAATCAGGGGCTGCCCCTCAGCCCTAGCCTGCTGATTGGTGGGTGGTGTCACCTGACCAGGGCTGACCAATCAGAGCGAAGGATTCCTGGGCCAGCTGCTGATTGGTCGCTGGGATCAGCTGACTAGGCTCAGCCAATCAGGGGCTGCCCCTCAGCCCTAGCCTCCTGATTGGTGGGTGGTGTCACCTGACCAGGGCTGACCAATCAGAGCCAGGGATTTCTAGGCCGGCTGCTGATTGGTCGCTGGAGTCAGCTGACTAGGCTCAGCCAATCAGGAGGCTAGGGCTGAGGGGCAGCCCCTGATTGGCTGAGCCTAGTCAGCTGATCCCAGCGACCAATCAGCAGCTGGCCCAGGAATCCTTCGCTCTGATTGGTCAGCCCTGGTCAGGTGACACCACCCACCAATCAGCAGGCTAGGGCTGAGGGGCAGCCCCTGATTGGCTGAGCCTAGTCAGCTGACCCCAGCGACCAATCAGCAGCCGGCCTAGGAATCCCTCGCTCTGATTGGTCAGCCCTGGTCAGGTGACACCACCCACCAATCAGGAGGTGTCACCTGACCAGGGCTGACCAATCAGAGCGAAGGATTCCTGGGCCGGCTGCTGATTGGTCGCTGGGGTCAGCTGACTAGGCTCAGCCAATCAGGGGCTGCCCCTCAGCCCTAGCCTCCTGATTGGTGGGTGGTGTCACCTGACCAGGGCTGACCAATCAGAGCGAGGGATTCCTAGGCCGGCTGCTGATTGGTCGCTGGGGTCAGCTGACTAGGCTTAGCCAATCAGGGGCTGCCCCTCAGCCCTAGCCTCCTGATTGGTGGGTGGTGTCACCTGACCAGGGCTGACCAATCAGAGCGAGGGATTCCTAGGCCGGCTGCTGATTGGTCGCTGGGGTCAGCTGACTAGGCTCAGCCAATCAGGGGCTGCCCCTCAGCCCTAGCGTCCTGATTGGTGGGTGTTGTCACCTGACCAGGGCTGACCAATCAGAGCGAGGGAAACCTGGGCCGGCTGCTGATTGGTCGCTGGGGTCAGCTGACTAGGCTCAGCCAATCAGGGGCTGCCCCTCAGCCCTAGCCTCCTGATTGGTGGGTGGTGTCACCTGACCAGGGCTGACCAATCAGAGCGAGGGATTCCTAGGCCGGCTGCTGATTGGTCGCTGGGGTCAGCTGACTAGGCTCAGCCAATCAGGGGCTGCCCCTCAGCCCTAGCCTCCTGATTGGTGGGTGGTGTCACCTGACCAGGGCTGACCAATCAGAGCGAGGGATTCCTAGGCCGGCTGCTGATTGGTCGCTGGGGTCAGCTGACTAGGCTCAGCCAATCAGGCGCTGCCCCTCAGCCCTAGCCTCCTGATTGCTTTGTATTAATATTTATGAATTATGAATTATGATTTATGAGTTATGGATTAATATTAAATTGTTAAAGGAATCCTTAATAATTGGCGCTTGAATTTACGGGCATCACGAGCGACATTACTGGTGTGGGAACGAGCCGGCAGTAGCCAGAATCAAACTCACGAGCAACGGGGTGGAAGTCGAACACCTTAACCACAACTCTAAGCCAGAGATACTGAGAGGCACCCGTCTCAGTAGCATATTGGTTTAGGTGTTACGTGATTTTAGTTTAGCTTTAGGTGATTCCCTGAGGCTTATTTTTTACGTCACCACGTAGACCAAAATTTAAGCCATATTGTCTCTGCCCCTACAAGCTACCATTCTTTAGTTTATTTAGAAGTCAGGCCAGCTGGAGGACTGTATTGTATATAGGACTGATTTTCCAAGCTTTGCCATCCAGTCTCTGTAGCCTAATGGCTAAGGTGTTGTGCATGGTACCTTGACGCCCTGAGTTCAATTCCCCTATGCTTCAACTTTGTCTGTTTTGGTTTTTAAGTAAGCACATAGACCAAAACATTAGCCATTTTGTCTTTGCCCTTGCAAGCCACCCTTCTTTAGTTTATTTAGTACATTTGTTTGGGAGTCAGGCTAGTTAAAGGGCTGTAAAAACTAAAAGATTGAAAACAGGGCCTTATACCTGTTCTCTGTGGTGCAATGGTAGAGATGTTGAATTTAGTTTTTGAGGTTTTGGGTTTAATTCACTCCAATTGATTTATTTGGTGTGTTTGTTTGGGAGGAAGGCACGCTACAAGATTGCAATGAGGTCAAAAACCAATGGATTGTTTGCAGGGGACAGGTTTGCTAGTGTCTGTAGTGTATATGCTACCCTTCTTTCGTTTATTAATTGTGTTTGTGAGGGAGACAAGCTAGGTGCCACTCCCATATGACTATGTAGAGTAATGGTTAAGGAGCTGAACCCCAGTGCTTAAGGTCCAGGGTTCAATTCCCTTGTGCTCCATCTGAACTTTCTCTGAGCTGTTTTCTACATTTTTTTGTTTGGTGAGGGAGAAAAAAGCTATTGTTAGCAACCAGGTAGACCAAAACACAAGCCACCCAGTTCATGCATTTAAATTGAATGATTTACTCAAAGGGATTTGGGTCACTCTGTCAGCATTAGCCATTTTCCCCACATTTGAATATTTATATCATCATTCACAGGCCGTACAAAATCATCAACTTAAAAATTACCCCTGCATTGTATAGTTATCCCACCATACATCCCCACATTGTGTATTGATTTATGTGATGACCCTCAGCCACCCCTACATGTAAATGAATGCCCCATTGCCCCCCACACCCTTGTGTATTGTCCTCATCCATTTTCTTTGAGAAATCCAGGTGCTGTGGTTGCAGTGGGATGTGTCCGATTGGTTGAACCTGGTCAAGTGACTCCACCAGCCAACCAGGCATTGGGATTGAGACCCGGCGGGGGTTAAGCTTCACTTGCAGCCCTTGGTTCTTTTGATGTTCATTTTCTTTGAGAAATCCAGGTGCTGTGGTTGCAGTGGGATGTGTCCAGGCCAGGGCTTATCTTTGTACAGTATTTCCCCTGTCTCTGTTTTTGCATTGCCATTGGCCCTATTCTTTTGTGTTTTAGTTGTTTTTTTCCTGCTTCCACCTTTGCTGTTACTGAAGGCACAAGGCGTCACAGACCCTATCATCTCCAATAATACTAATGTATTTTCCTTCACTTATCATGAGTAGTTCTTCTTCTTTCCATAGCTTTAACATGTCCTGTTCAATCCCTTTTCTGTTGTGTTGTGTCTTTGAAGCTAACGTTCCCTCGCTTTTAGTCTCTACCGCTTCTGCTGGGAGACTGTTCCATTTCTCTACCACTCTAGGAGTAAAACTCCTTTACATTCCATCTAAGCCTCTAACTCACTAGTTTCAGATTATGACCTTGTTTAACCATATCTCCTCTTTTGAAACAAACATCCCTCCTGTGATTTGTTAAATGCCTTTAAGGATTTCCAGTATTTTCTCCAAGCTTATACATATCGAGATTCCCTAGTCTTTCCTGATCCTGAGCCTGCGTTATTCTTATCTACAATGGTAAGTTGAACATTTCCTTTCACTGTAACTCATCTAGTACTCATAGTTTCCTCAGAGAATTGTGTTGCTTCTTTACATGTAGAGATGTAGAGATACTGAGCCAAGACAGGCTTATCTTAGTCAAGCAGCAGCTGCCCCTCAGCCCTAGCATCCTGATTGGTAGGTGGTGTCACCTGACCAGGGCTGACCAATCAGAGCGAGGTGGACCTGGGCCGGCTGCTGATTGGTTGCTGGAGTCAGCTGACTAGGCTCAGCCAATCAGGGGCTGCCTCTCAGCCCTAGCCTCCTGATTGGTAGGTGGTCTCACCTGACCAGGGCTGACCAATCAGAGCGAGGTGAACCTGGGCCGGCTGCTGATTGGTCGCTGGAGTCAGCTGACTAGGCTAAGCCAATCAGGGGATGCCCCTCAGCCCTAGCGTCCTGATTGGTGGGTGTTGCCACCTGACCAGGGCTGACCAATCAGAGCGAGGGAAACCTGGGCCGGCTGCTGATTGGTCGCTGGGGTCAGCTGACTAGGCTCAGCCAATCAGGGGCTGCCCCTCAGCCCTAGCTTCCTGATTGGTGGGTGGTGTCACCTGACCAGGGCTGACCAATCAAAGCGAGGGAAACCTGGCCTGGCTGCTGATTGGTCGCTGGGGTCAGCTGACTAGGCTCAGCCAATCAGGGGCTGCCCCTCAGCCCTAGCCTCCTGATTGGTGGGTGGTGTCACCTGACCAGGGCTGACCAATCAGAGCGGGGGATTCTTAGGCCGGCTGCTGATTGGTCGCTGGGGTCAGCTGACTAGGCTCAGCCAATCAGGGGCTGCCCCTCAGCCCTAGCCTGCTGATTGGTGGGTGGTGTCACCTGACCAGGGCTGACCAATCAGAGCGACGGATTCCTCGGCCAGCTGCTGATTGGTCGCTGGGATCAGCCGACTAGGCTCAGCCAATCAGGGGCTGCCCCTCAGCCCTAGCCTCCTGATTGGTGGGTGGTGTCACCTGACCAGGGCTGACCAATCAGAGCCAGGGATTTCTAGGCCGGCTGCTGATTGGTCGCTGGAGTCAGCTGACTAGGCTCAGCCAATCAGGGGCTGCCCCTCAGCCCTAGCGTCCTGATTGGTGGGTGTTGTCACCTGACCAGGGCTGACCAATCAGAGCGAGGGATTCCTAGGCCGGCTGCTGATTGGTCGCTGGGGTCAGCTGACTAGGCTCAGCCAATCAGGGACTGCCCCTCAGCCCTAGCCTCCTGATTGGTGGGTGGTGTCACCTGACCAGGGCTGACCAATCAGAGCGAAGGATTCCTGGGCCGGCTGCTGATTGGTCGCTGGGGTCAGCTGACTAGGCTCAGCCAATGAGGGGCTGCCCCTCAGCCCTAGCTTCCTGATTGGTGGGTGGTGTCACCTGACCAGGGCTGACCAATCAAAGCGAGGGAAACCTGGCCTGGCTGCTGATTGGTCGCTGGGGTCAGCTGACTAGGCTCAGCCAATCAGGGCCTGCCCCTCAGCCCTAGCCTGCTGATTGGTGGGTGGTGTCACCTGACCAGGGCTGACCAATCAGAGCGAAGGATTCCTGGGCCAGCTGCTGATTGGTCGCTGGGATCAGCTGACTAGGCTCAGCCAATCAGGGGCTGCCCCTCAGCCCTAGCCTCCTGATTGGTGGGTGGTGTCACCTGACCAGGGCTGACCAATCAGAGCCAGGGATTTCTAGGCCGGCTGCTGATTGGTCGCTGGAGTCAGCTGACTAGGCTCAGCCAATCAGGGGCTGCCCCTCAGCCCTAGCGTCCTGATTGGTGGGTGTTGTCACCTGACCAGGGCTGACCAATCAGAGCGAGGGATTCCTAGGCCGGCTGCTGATTGGTCGCTGTGGTCAGCTGACTAGGCTCAGCCAATCAGGGGCTGCCCCTCAGCCCTAGCCTCCTGATTGGTGGGTGTTGTCACCTGACCAGGGCTGACCAATCAGAGCGAGGGAAACCTGGGCCGGCTGCTGATTGGTCGCTGGGGTCAGCTGACTCGGCTCAGCCAATCAGGGGCTGCCCCTCAGCCCTAGCCTCCTGATTGGTGGGTGGTGTCACTTGACCAGGGCTGACCAATCAGAGCGAAGGATTCCTGGGCCGGCTGCTGATTGGTCGCTGGGGTCAGCTGACTAGGCTCAGCCAATCAGGGGCTGCCCCTCAGCCCTAGCCTCCTGATTGGTGGGTGGTGTCACCTGACCAGGGCTGACCAATCAGAGCGAGGGATTCCTAGGCCGGCTGCTGATTGGTCGCTGGGGTCAGCTGACTAGGCTTAGCCAATCAGGGGCTGCCCCTCAGCCCTAGCCTCCTGATTGGTGGGTGGTGTCACCTGACCAGGGCTGACCAATCAGAGCGAGGGATTCCTAGGCCGGCTGCTGATTGGTCGCTGGGGTCAGCTGACTAGGCTCAGCCAATCAGGGGCTGCCCCTCAGCCCTAGCGTCCTGATTGGTGGGTGTTGTCACCTGACCAGGGCTGACCAATCAGAGCGAGGGAAACCTGGGCCGGCTGCTGATTGGTCGCTGGGGTCAGCTGACTAGGCTCAGCCAATCAGGGGCTGCCCCTCAGCCCTAGCCTCCTGATTGGTGGGTGGTGTCACCTGACCAGGGCTGACCAATCAGAGCGAGGGATTCCTAGGCCGGCTGCTGATTGGTCGCTGGGGTCAGCTGACTAGGCTCAGCCAATCAGGGGCTGCCCCTCAGCCCTAGCCTCCTGATTGGTGGGTGGTGTCACCTGACCAGGGCTGACCAATCAGAGCGAGGGATTCCTAGGCCGGCTGCTGATTGGTCGCTGGGGTCAGCTGACTAGGCTCAGCCAATCAGGCGCTGCCCCTCAGCCCTAGCCTCCTGATTGCTTTGTATTAATATTTATGAATTATGAATTATGATTTATGGATTAATATTAAATTGTTAAAGGAATCCTTAATAATTGGCGCTTGAATTTACGGGCATCACGAGCGACATTACTGGTGTGGGAACGAGCCGGCAGTAGCCAGAATCAAACTCACGAGCAACGGGGTGGAAGTCGAACACCTTAACCACAACTCTAAGCCAGAGATACTGAGAGGCACCCGTCTCAGTAGCATATTGGTTTAGGTGTTACGTGATTTTAGTTTAGCTTTAGGTGATTCCCTGAGGCTTATTTTTTACGTCACCACGTAGACCAAAATTTAAGCCATATTGTCTCTGCCCCTACAAGCTACCATTCTTTAGTTTATTTAGAAGTCAGGCCAGCTGGAGGACTGTATTGTATATAGGACTGATTTTCCAAGCTTTGCCATCCAGTCTCTGTAGCCTAATGGCTAAGGTGTTGTGCATGGTACCTTGACGCCCTGAGTTCAATTCCCCTATGCTTCAACTGTGTCTGTTTTGGTTTTTAAGTAAGCACATAGACCAAAACATTAGCCATTTTGTCTTTGCCCTTGCAAGCCACCCTTCTTTAGTTTATTTAGTACATTTGTTTGGGAGTCAGGCTAGTTAAAGGGCTGTAAAAACTAAAAGATTGAAAACAGGGCCTTATACCTGTTCTCTGTGGTGCAATGGTAGAGATGTTGAATTTAGTTTTTGAGGTTTTGGGTTTAATTCACTCCAATTGATTTATTTGGTGTGTTTGTTTGGGAGGAAGGCACGCTACAAGATTGCAATGAGGTCAAAAACCAATGGATTGTTTGCAGGGGACAGGTTTGCTAGTGTCTGTAGTGTATATGCTACCCTTCTTTCGTTTATTAATTGTGTTTGTGAGGGAGACAAGCTAGGTGCCACTCCCATATGACTATGTAGAGTAATGGTTAAGGAGCTGAACCCCAGTGCTTAAGGTCCAGGGTTCAATTCCCTTGTGCTCCCTCTGAACTTTCTCTGAGCTGTCTTCTACATTTTTTTGTTTGGTGAGGGAGAAAAAAGCTATTGTTAGCAACCAGGTAGACCAAAACACAAGCCACCCAGTTCATGCATTTAAATTGAATGATTTACTCAAAGGGATTTGGGTAACTCTGTCAGCATTAGCCATTTTCCCCACATTTGAATATTTATATCATCATTCACAGGCCGTACAAAATCATCAACTTAAAAATTACCCCTGCATTGTATAGTTATCCCACCATACATCCCCACATTGTGTATTGATTTATGTGATGACCCTCAGCCACCCCTACATGTAAATGAATGCCCCATTGCCCCCCACACCCTTGTGTATTGTCCTCATCCATTTTCTTTGAGAAATCCAGGTGCTGTGGTTGCAGTGGGATGTGTCCGATTGGTTGAACCTGGTCAAGTGACTCCACCAGCCAACCAGGCATTGGGATTGAGACCCGGCGGGGGTTAAGCTTCACTTGCAGCCCTTGGTTCTTTTGATGTTCATTTTCTTTGAGAAATCCAGGTGCTGTGGTTGCAGTGGGATGTGTCCAGGCCAGGGCTTATCTTTGTACAGTATTTCCCCTGTCTCTGTTTTTGCATTGCCATTGGCCCTATTCTTTTGTGTTTTAGTTGTTTTTTTCCTGCTTCCACCTTTGCTGTTACTGAAGGCACAAGGCGTCACAGACCCTATCATCTCCAATAATACTAATGTATTTTCCTTCACTTATCATGAGTAGTTCTTCTTCTTTCCATAGCTTTAACATGTCCTGTTCAATCCCTTTTCTGTTGTGTTGTGTCTTTGAAGCTAACGTTCCCTCGCTTTTAGTCTCTACCGCTTCTGCTGGGAGACTGTTCCATTTCTCTACCACTCTAGGAGTAAAACTCCTTTACATTCCATCTAAGCCTCTAACTCACTAGTTTCAGATTATGACCTTGTTTAACCATATCTCCTCTTTTGAAACAAACATCCCTCCTGTGATTTGTTAAATGCCTTTAAGGATTTCCAGTATTTTCTCCAAGCTTATACATATCGAGATTCCCTAGTCTTTCCTGATCCTGAGCCTGCGTTATTCTTATCTACAATGGTAAGTTGAACATTTCCTTTCACTGTAACTCATCTAGTACTCATAGTTTCCTCAGAGAATTGTGTTGCTTCTTTACATGTAGAGATGTAGAGATACTGAGCCAAGACAGGCTTATCTTAGTCAAGCAGCAGCTGCCCCTCAGCCCTAGCATCCTGATTGGTAGGTGGTGTCACCTGACCAGGGCTGACCAATCAGAGCGAGGTGGACCTGGGCCGGCTGCTGATTGGTTGCTGGAGTCAGCTGACTAGGCTCAGCCAATCAGGGGCTGCCTCTCAGCCCTAGCCTCCTGATTGGTAGGTGGTCTCACCTGACCAGGGCTGACCAATCAGAGCGAGGTGAACCTGGGCCGGCTGCTGATTGGTCGCTGGAGTCAGCTGACTAGGCTAAGCCAATCAGGGGATGCCCCTCAGCCCTAGCGTCCTGATTGGTGGGTGTTGCCACCTGACCAGGGCTGACCAATCAGAGCGAGGGAAACCTGGGCCGGCTGCTGATTGGTCGCTGGGGTCAGCTGACTAGGCTCAGCCAATCAGGGGCTGCCCCTCAGCCCTAGCTTCCTGATTGGTGGGTGGTGTCACCTGACCAGGGCTGACCAATCAAAGCGAGGGAAACCTGGCCTGGCTGCTGATTGGTCGCTGGGGTCAGCTGACTAGGCTCAGCCAATCAGGGGCTGCCCCTCAGCCCTAGCCTCCTGATTGGTGGGTGGTGTCACCTGACCAGGGCTGACCAATCAGAGCGGGGGATTCTTAGGCCGGCTGCTGATTGGTCGCTGGGGTCAGCTGACTAGGCTCAGCCAATCAGGGGCTGCCCCTCAGCCCTAGCCTGCTGATTGGTGGGTGGTGTCACCTGACCAGGGCTGACCAATCAGAGCGACGGATTCCTCGGCCAGCTGCTGATTGGTCGCTGGGATCAGCCGACTAGGCTCAGCCAATCAGGGGCTGCCCCTCAGCCCTAGCCTCCTGATTGGTGGGTGGTGTCACCTGACCAGGGCTGACCAATCAGAGCCAGGGATTTCTAGGCCGGCTGCTGATTGGTCGCTGGAGTCAGCTGACTAGGCTCAGCCAATCAGGGGCTGCCCCTCAGCCCTAGCGTCCTGATTGGTGGGTGTTGTCACCTGACCAGGGCTGACCAATCAGAGCGAGGGATTCCTAGGCCGGCTGCTGATTGGTCGCTGGGGTCAGCTGACTAGGCTCAGCCAATCAGGGACTGCCCCTCAGCCCTAGCCTCCTGATTGGTGGGTGGTGTCACCTGACCAGGGCTGACCAATCAGAGCGAAGGATTCCTGGGCCGGCTGCTGATTGGTCGCTGGGGTCAGCTGACTAGGCTCAGCCAATGAGGGGCTGCCCCTCAGCCCTAGCTTCCTGATTGGTGGGTGGTGTCACCTGACCAGGGCTGACCAATCAAAGCGAGGGAAACCTGGCCTGGCTGCTGATTGGTCGCTGGGGTCAGCTGACTAGGCTCAGCCAATCAGGGCCTGCCCCTCAGCCCTAGCCTGCTGATTGGTGGGTGGTGTCACCTGACCAGGGCTGACCAATCAGAGCGAAGGATTCCTGGGCCAGCTGCTGATTGGTCGCTGGGATCAGCTGACTAGGCTCAGCCAATCAGGGGCTGCCCCTCAGCCCTAGCCTCCTGATTGGTGGGTGGTGTCACCTGACCAGGGCTGACCAATCAGAGCCAGGGATTTCTAGGCCGGCTGCTGATTGGTCGCTGGAGTCAGCTGACTAGGCTCAGCCAATCAGGGGCTGCCCCTCAGCCCTAGCGTCCTGATTGGTGGGTGTTGTCACCTGACCAGGGCTGACCAATCAGAGCGAGGGATTCCTAGGCCGGCTGCTGATTGGTCGCTGTGGTCAGCTGACTAGGCTCAGCCAATCAGGGGCTGCCCCTCAGCCCTAGCCTCCTGATTGGTGGGTGTTGTCACCTGACCAGGGCTGACCAATCAGAGCGAGGGAAACCTGGGCCGGCTGCTGATTGGTCGCTGGGGTCAGCTGACTCGGCTCAGCCAATCAGGGGCTGCCCCTCAGCCCTAGCCTCCTGATTGGTGGGTGGTGTCACTTGACCAGGGCTGACCAATCAGAGCGAAGGATTCCTGGGCCGGCTGCTGATTGGTCGCTGGGGTCAGCTGACTAGGCTCAGCCAATCAGGGGCTGCCCCTCAGCCCTAGCCTCCTGATTGGTGGGTGGTGTCACCTGACCAGGGCTGACCAATCAGAGCGAGGGATTCCTAGGCCGGCTGCTGATTGGTCGCTGGGGTCAGCTGACTAGGCTTAGCCAATCAGGGGCTGCCCCTCAGCCCTAGCCTCCTGATTGGTGGGTGGTGTCACCTGACCAGGGCTGACCAATCAGAGCGAGGGATTCCTAGGCCGGCTGCTGATTGGTCGCTGGGGTCAGCTGACTAGGCTCAGCCAATCAGGGGCTGCCCCTCAGCCCTAGCGTCCTGATTGGTGGGTGTTGTCACCTGACCAGGGCTGACCAATCAGAGCGAGGGAAACCTGGGCCGGCTGCTGATTGGTCGCTGGGGTCAGCTGACTAGGCTCAGCCAATCAGGGGCTGCCCCTCAGCCCTAGCCTCCTGATTGGTGGGTGGTGTCACCTGACCAGGGCTGACCAATCAGAGCGAGGGATTCCTAGGCCGGCTGCTGATTGGTCGCTGGGGTCAGCTGACTAGGCTCAGCCAATCAGGGGCTGCCCCTCAGCCCTAGCCTCCTGATTGGTGGGTGGTGTCACCTGACCAGGGCTGACCAATCAGAGCGAGGGATTCCTAGGCCGGCTGCTGATTGGTCGCTGGGGTCAGCTGACTAGGCTCAGCCAATCAGGCGCTGCCCCTCAGCCCTAGCCTCCTGATTGCTTTGTATTAATATTTATGAATTATGAATTATGATTTATGGATTAATATTAAATTGTTAAAGGAATCCTTAATAATTGGCGCTTGAATTTACGGGCATCACGAGCGACATTACTGGTGTGGGAACGAGCCGGCAGTAGCCAGAATCAAACTCACGAGCAACGGGGTGGAAGTCGAACACCTTAACCACAACTCTAAGCCAGAGATACTGAGAGGCACCCGTCTCAGTAGCATATTGGTTTAGGTGTTACGTGATTTTAGTTTAGCTTTAGGTGATTCCCTGAGGCTTATTTTTTACGTCACCACGTAGACCAAAATTTAAGCCATATTGTCTCTGCCCCTACAAGCTACCATTCTTTAGTTTATTTAGAAGTCAGGCCAGCTGGAGGACTGTATTGTATATAGGACTGATTTTCCAAGCTTTGCCATCCAGTCTCTGTAGCCTAATGGCTAAGGTGTTGTGCATGGTACCTTGACGCCCTGAGTTCAATTCCCCTATGCTTCAACTGTGTCTGTTTTGGTTTTTAAGTAAGCACATAGACCAAAACATTAGCCATTTTGTCTTTGCCCTTGCAAGCCACCCTTCTTTAGTTTATTTAGTACATTTGTTTGGGAGTCAGGCTAGTTAAAGGGCTGTAAAAACTAAAAGATTGAAAACAGGGCCTTATACCTGTTCTCTGTGGTGCAATGGTAGAGATGTTGAATTTAGTTTTTGAGGTTTTGGGTTTAATTCACTCCAATTGATTTATTTGGTGTGTTTGTTTGGGAGGAAGGCACGCTACAAGATTGCAATGAGGTCAAAAACCAATGGATTGTTTGCAGGGGACAGGTTTGCTAGTGTCTGTAGTGTATATGCTACCCTTCTTTCGTTTATTAATTGTGTTTGTGAGGGAGACAAGCTAGGTGCCACTCCCATATGACTATGTAGAGTAATGGTTAAGGAGCTGAACCCCAGTGCTTAAGGTCCAGGGTTCAATTCCCTTGTGCTCCCTCTGAACTTTCTCTGAGCTGTCTTCTACATTTTTTTGTTTGGTGAGGGAGAAAAAAGCTATTGTTAGCAACCAGGTAGACCAAAACACAAGCCACCCAGTTCATGCATTTAAATTGAATGATTTACTCAAAGGGATTTGGGTAACTCTGTCAGCATTAGCCATTTTCCCCACATTTGAATATTTATATCATCATTCACAGGCCGTACAAAATCATCAACTTAAAAATTACCCCTGCATTGTATAGTTATCCCACCATACATCCCCACATTGTGTATTGATTTATGTGATGACCCTCAGCCACCCCTACATGTAAATGAATGCCCCATTGCCCCCCACACCCTTGTGTATTGTCCTCATCCATTTTCTTTGAGAAATCCAGGTGCTGTGGTTGCAGTGGGATGTGTCCGATTGGTTGAACCTGGTCAAGTGACTCCACCAGCCAACCAGGCATTGGGATTGAGACCCGGCGGGGGTTAAGCTTCACTTGCAGCCCTTGGTTCTTTTGATGTTCATTTTCTTTGAGAAATCCAGGTGCTGTGGTTGCAGTGGGATGTGTCCAGGCCAGGGCTTATCTTTGTACAGTATTTCCCCTGTCTCTGTTTTTGCATTGCCATTGGCCCTATTCTTTTGTGTTTTAGTTGTTTTTTTCCTGCTTCCACCTTTGCTGTTACTGAAGGCACAAGGCGTCACAGACCCTATCATCTCCAATAATACTAATGTATTTTCCTTCACTTATCATGAGTAGTTCTTCTTCTTTCCATAGCTTTAACATGTCCTGTTCAATCCCTTTTCTGTTGTGTTGTGTCTTTGAAGCTAACGTTCCCTCGCTTTTAGTCTCTACCGCTTCTGCTGGGAGACTGTTCCATTTCTCTACCACTCTAGGAGTAAAACTCCTTTACATTCCATCTAAGCCTCTAACTCACTAGTTTCAGATTATGACCTTGTTTAACCATATCTCCTCTTTTGAAACAAACATCCCTCCTGTGATTTGTTAAATGCCTTTAAGGATTTCCAGTATTTTCTCCAAGCTTATACATATCGAGATTCCCTAGTCTTTCCTGATCCTGAGCCTGCGTTATTCTTATCTACAATGGTAAGTTGAACATTTCCTTTCACTGTAACTCATCTAGTACTCATAGTTTCCTCAGAGAATTGTGTTGCTTCTTTACATGTAGAGATGTAGAGATACTGAGCCAAGACAGGCTTATCTTAGTCAAGCAGCAGCTGCCCCTCAGCCCTAGCATCCTGATTGGTAGGTGGTGTCACCTGACCAGGGCTGACCAATCAGAGCGAGGTGGACCTGGGCCGGCTGCTGATTGGTTGCTGGAGTCAGCTGACTAGGCTCAGCCAATCAGGGGCTGCCTCTCAGCCCTAGCCTCCTGATTGGTAGGTGGTCTCACCTGACCAGGGCTGACCAATCAGAGCGAGGTGAACCTGGGCCGGCTGCTGATTGGTCGCTGGAGTCAGCTGACTAGGCTAAGCCAATCAGGGGATGCCCCTCAGCCCTAGCGTCCTGATTGGTGGGTGTTGCCACCTGACCAGGGCTGACCAATCAGAGCGAGGGAAACCTGGGCCGGCTGCTGATTGGTCGCTGGGGTCAGCTGACTAGGCTCAGCCAATCAGGGGCTGCCCCTCAGCCCTAGCTTCCTGATTGGTGGGTGGTGTCACCTGACCAGGGCTGACCAATCAAAGCGAGGGAAACCTGGCCTGGCTGCTGATTGGTCGCTGGGGTCAGCTGACTAGGCTCAGCCAATCAGGGGCTGCCCCTCAGCCCTAGCCTCCTGATTGGTGGGTGGTGTCACCTGACCAGGGCTGACCAATCAGAGCGGGGGATTCTTAGGCCGGCTGCTGATTGGTCGCTGGGGTCAGCTGACTAGGCTCAGCCAATCAGGGGCTGCCCCTCAGCCCTAGCCTGCTGATTGGTGGGTGGTGTCACCTGACCAGGGCTGACCAATCAGAGCGACGGATTCCTCGGCCAGCTGCTGATTGGTCGCTGGGATCAGCTGACTAGGCTCAGCCAATCAGGGGCTGCCCCTCAGCCCTAGCCTCCTGATTGGTGGGTGGTGTCACCTGACCAGGGCTGACCAATCAGAGCCAGGGATTTCTAGGCCGGCTGCTGATTGGTCGCTGGAGTCAGCTGACTAGGCTCAGCCAATCAGGGGCTGCCCCTCAGCCCTAGCGTCCTGATTGGTGGGTGTTGTCAGCTGACCAGGGCTGACCAATCAGAGCGAGGGATTCCTAGGCCGGCTGCTGATTGGTCGCTGGGGTCAGCTGACTAGGCTCAGCCAATCAGGGACTGCCCCTCAGCCCTAGCCTCCTGATTGGTGGGTGGTGTCACCTGACCAGGGCTGACCAATCAGAGCGAAGGATTCCTGGGCCGGCTGCTGATTGGTCGCTGGGGTCAGCTGACTAGGCTCAGCCAATGAGGGGCTGCCCCTCAGCCCTAGCTTCCTGATTGGTGGGTGGTGTCACCTGACCAGGGCTGACCAATCAAAGCGAGGGAAACCTGGCCTGGCTGCTGATTGGTCGCTGGGGTCAGCTGACTAGGCTCAGCCAATCAGGGCCTGCCCCTCAGCCCTAGCCTCCTGATTGGTGGGTGGTGTCACCTGACCAGGGCTGACCAATCAGAGCGAGGGATTCCTAGGCCGGCTGCTGATTGGTCGCTGGGGTCAGCTGACTAGGCTCAGCCAATCAGGGGCTGCCCCTCAGCCCTAGCCTGCTGATTGGTGGGTGGTGTCACCTGACCAGGGCTGACCAATCAGAGCGAAGGATTCCTGGGCCAGCTGCTGATTGGTCGCTGGGATCAGCTGACTAGGCTCAGCCAATCAGGGGCTGCCCCTCAGCCCTAGCCTCCTGATTGGTGGGTGGTGTCACCTGACCAGGGCTGACCAATCAGAGCCAGGGATTTCTAGGCCGGCTGCTGATTGGTCGCTGGAGTCAGCTGACTAGGCTCAGCCAATCAGGGGCTGCCCCTCAGCCCTAGCGTCCTGATTGGTGGGTGTTGTCACCTGACCAGGGCTGACCAATCAGAGCGAGGGATTCCTAGGCCGGCTGCTGATTGGTCGCTGGGGTCAGCTGACTAGGCTCAGCCAATCAGGGGCTGCCCCTCAGCCCTAGCCTCCTGATTGGTGGGTGTTGTCACCTGACCAGGGCTGACCAATCAGAGCGAGGGAAACCTGGGCCGGCTGCTGATTGGTCGCTGGGGTCAGCTGACTCGGCTCAGCCAATCAGGGGCTGCCCCTCAGCCCTAGCCTCCTGATTGGTGGGTGGTGTCACTTGACCAGGGCTGACCAATCAGAGCGAAGGATTCCTGGGCCGGCTGCTGATTGGTCGCTGGGGTCAGCTGACTAGGCTCAGCCAATCAGGGGCTGCCCCTCAGCCCTAGCCTCCTGATTGGTGGGTGGTGTCACCTGACCAGGGCTGACCAATCAGAGCGAGGGATTCCTAGGCCGGCTGCTGATTGGTCGCTGGGGTCAGCTGACTAGGCTTAGCCAATCAGGGGCTGCCCCTCAGCCCTAGCCTCCTGATTGGTGGGTGGTGTCACCTGACCAGGGCTGACCAATCAGAGCGAGGGATTCCTAGGCCGGCTGCTGATTGGTCGCTGGGGTCAGCTGACTAGGCTCAGCCAATCAGGGGCTGCCCCTCAGCCCTAGCGTCCTGATTGGTGGGTGTTGTCACCTGACCAGGGCTGACCAATCAGAGCGAGGGAAACCTGGGCCGGCTGCTGATTGGTCGCTGGGGTCAGCTGACTAGGCTCAGCCAATCAGGGGCTGCCCCTCAGCCCTAGCCTCCTGATTGGTGGGTGGTGTCACCTGACCAGGGCTGACCAATCAGAGCGAGGGATTCCTAGGCCGGCTGCTGATTGGTCGCTGGGGTCAGCTGACTAGGCTCAGCCAATCAGGGGCTGCCCCTCAGCCCTAGCCTCCTGATTGGTGGGTGGTGTCACCTGACCAGGGCTGACCAATCAGAGCGAGGGATTCCTAGGCCGGCTGCTGATTGGTCGCTGGGGTCAGCTGACTAGGCTCAGCCAATCAGGCGCTGCCCCTCAGCCCTAGCCTCCTGATTGCTTTGTATTAATATTTATGAATTATGAATTATGATTTATGAGTTATGGATTAATATTAAATTGTTAAAGGAATCCTTAATAATTGGCGCTTGAATTGACGGGCATCACGAGCGACATTACTGGTGTGGGAACGAGCCGGCAGTAGCCAGAATCAAACTCACGAGCAACGGGGTGGAAGTCGAACACCTTAACCACAACTCTAAGCCAGAGATACTGAGAGGCACCCGTCTCAGTAGCATATTGGTTTAGGTGTTACGTGATTTTAGTTTAGCTTTAGGTGATTCCCTGAGGCTTATTTTTTACGTCACCACGTAGACCAAAATTTAAGCCATATTGTCTCTGCCCCTACAAGCTACCATTCTTTAGTTTATTTAGAAGTCAGGCCAGCTGGAGGACTGTATTGTATATAGGACTGATTTTCCAAGCTTTGCCATCCAGTCTCTGTAGCCTAATGGCTAAGGTGTTGTGCATGGTACCTTGACGCCCTGAGTTCAATTCCCCTATGCTTCAACTTTGTCTGTTTTGGTTTTTAAGTAAGCACATAGACCAAAACATTAGCCATTTTGTCTTTGCCCTTGCAAGCCACCCTTCTTTAGTTTATTTAGTACATTTGTTTGGGAGTCAGGCTAGTTAAAGGGCTGTAAAAACTAAAAGATTGAAAACAGGGCCTTATACCTGTTCTCTGTGGTGCAATGGTAGAGATGTTGAATTTAGTTTTTGAGGTTTTGGGTTTAATTCACTCCAATTGATTTATTTGGTGTGTTTGTTTGGGAGGAAGGCACGCTACAAGATTGCAATGAGGTCAAAAACCAATGGATTGTTTGCAGGGGACAGGTTTGCTAGTGTCTGTAGTGTATATGCTACCCTTCTTTCGTTTATTAATTGTGTTTGTGAGGGAGACAAGCTAGGTGCCACTCCCATATGACTATGTAGAGTAATGGTTAAGGAGCTGAACCCCAGTGCTTAAGGTCCAGGGTTCAATTCCCTTGTGCTCCATCTGAACTTTCTCTGAGCTGTCTTCTACATTTTTTTGTTTGGTGAGGGAGAAAAAAGCTATTGTTAGCAACCAGGTAGACCAAAACACAAGCCACCCAGTTCATGCATTTAAATTGAATGATTTACTCAAAGGGATTTGGGTCACTCTGTCAGCATTAGCCATTTTCCCCACATTTGAATATTTATATCATCGTTCACAGGCCGTACAAAATCATCAACTTAAAAATTACCCCTGCATTGTATAGTTATCCCACCATACATCCCCACATTGTGTATTGATTTATGTGATGACCCTCAGCCACCCCTACATGTAAATGAATGCCCCATTGCCCCCCACACCCTTGTGTATTGTCCTCATCCATTTTCTTTGAGAAATCCAGGTGCTGTGGTTGCAGTGGGATGTGTCCGATTGGTTGAACCTGGTCAAGTGACTCCACCAGCCAACCAGGCATTGGGATTGAGACCCGGCGGGGGTTAAGCTTCACTTGCAGCCCTTGGTTCTTTTGATGTTCATTTTCTTTGAGAAATCCAGGTGCTGTGGTTGCAGTGGGATGTGTCCAGGCCAGGGCTTATCTTTGTACAGTATTTCCCCTGTCTCTGTTTTTGCATTGCCATTGGCCCTATTCTTTTGTGTTTTAGTTGTTTTTTTCCTGCTTCCACCTTTGCTGTTACTGAAGGCACAAGGCGTCACAGACCCTATCATCTCCAATAATACTAATGTATTTTCCTTCACTTATCATGAGTAGTTCTTCTTCTTTCCATAGCTTTAACATGTCCTGTTCAATCCCTTTTCTGTTGTGTTGTGTCTTTGAAGCTAACGTTCCCTCGCTTTTAGTCTCTACCGCTTCTGCTGGGAGACTGTTCCATTTCTCTACCACTCTAGGAGTAAAACTCCTTTACATTCCATCTAAGCCTCTAACTCACTAGTTTCAGATTATGACCTTGTTTAACCATATCTCCTCTTTTGAAACAAACATCCCTCCTGTGATTTGTTAAATGCCTTTAAGGATTTCCAGTATTTTCTCCAAGCTTATACATATCGAGATTCCCTAGTCTTTCCTGATCCTGAGCCTGCGTTATTCTTATCTACAATGGTAAGTTGAACATTTCCTTTCACTGTAACTCATCTAGTACTCATAGTTTCCTCAGAGAATTGTGTTGCTTCTTTACATGTAGAGATGTAGAGATACTGAGCCAAGACAGGCTTATCTTAGTCAAGCAGCAGCTGCCCCTCAGCCCTAGCATCCTGATTGGTAGGTGGTGTCACCTGACCAGGGCTGACCAATCAGAGCGAGGTGGACCTGGGCCGGCTGCTGATTGGTTGCTGGAGTCAGCTGACTAGGCTCAGCCAATCAGGGGCTGCCTCTCAGCCCTAGCCTCCTGATTGGTAGGTGGTCTCACCTGACCAGGGCTGACCAATCAGAGCGAGGTGAACCTGGGCCGGCTGCTGATTGGTCGCTGGAGTCAGCTGACTAGGCTAAGCCAATCAGGGGATGCCCCTCAGCCCTAGCGTCCTGATTGGTGGGTGTTGCCACCTGACCAGGGCTGACCAATCAGAGCGAGGGAAACCTGGGCCGGCTGCTGATTGGTCGCTGGGGTCAGCTGACTAGGCTCAGCCAATCAGGGGCTGCCCCTCAGCCCTAGCTTCCTGATTGGTGGGTGGTGTCACCTGACCAGGGCTGACCAATCAAAGCGAGGGAAACCTGGCCTGGCTGCTGATTGGTCGCTGGGGTCAGCTGACTAGGCTCAGCCAATCAGGGGCTGCCCCTCAGCCCTAGCCTCCTGATTGGTGGGTGGTGTCACCTGACCAGGGCTGACCAATCAGAGCGGGGGATTCTTAGGCCGGCTGCTGATTGGTCGCTGGGGTCAGCTGACTAGGCTCAGCCAATCAGGGGCTGCCCCTCAGCCCTAGCCTGCTGATTGGTGGGTGGTGTCACCTGACCAGGGCTGACCAATCAGAGCGACGGATTCCTCGGCCAGCTGCTGATTGGTCGCTGGGATCAGCCGACTAGGCTCAGCCAATCAGGGGCTGCCCCTCAGCCCTAGCCTCCTGATTGGTGGGTGGTGTCACCTGACCAGGGCTGACCAATCAGAGCCAGGGATTTCTAGGCCGGCTGCTGATTGGTCGCTGGAGTCAGCTGACTAGGCTCAGCCAATCAGGGGCTGCCCCTCAGCCCTAGCGTCCTGATTGGTGGGTGTTGTCACCTGACCAGGGCTGACCAATCAGAGCGAGGGATTCCTAGGCCGGCTGCTGATTGGTCGCTGGGGTCAGCTGACTAGGCTCAGCCAATCAGGGACTGCCCCTCAGCCCTAGCCTCCTGATTGGTGGGTGGTGTCACCTGACCAGGGCTGACCAATCAGAGCGAAGGATTCCTGGGCCGGCTGCTGATTGGTCGCTGGGGTCAGCTGACTAGGCTCAGCCAATGAGGGGCTGCCCCTCAGCCCTAGCTTCCTGATTGGTGGGTGGTGTCACCTGACCAGGGCTGACCAATCAAAGCGAGGGAAACCTGGCCTGGCTGCTGATTGGTCGCTGGGGTCAGCTGACTAGGCTCAGCCAATCAGGGCCTGCCCCTCAGCCCTAGCCTGCTGATTGGTGGGTGGTGTCACCTGACCAGGGCTGACCAATCAGAGCGAAGGATTCCTGGGCCAGCTGCTGATTGGTCGCTGGGATCAGCTGACTAGGCTCAGCCAATCAGGGGCTGCCCCTCAGCCCTAGCCTCCTGATTGGTGGGTGGTGTCACCTGACCAGGGCTGACCAATCAGAGCCAGGGATTTCTAGGCCGGCTGCTGATTGGTCGCTGGAGTCAGCTGACTAGGCTCAGCCAATCAGGGGCTGCCCCTCAGCCCTAGCGTCCTGATTGGTGGGTGTTGTCACCTGACCAGGGCTGACCAATCAGAGCGAGGGATTCCTAGGCCGGCTGCTGATTGGTCGCTGGGGTCAGCTGACTAGGCTCAGCCAATCAGGGGCTGCCCCTCAGCCCTAGCCTCCTGATTGGTGGGTGTTGTCACCTGACCAGGGCTGACCAATCAGAGCGAGGGAAACCTGGGCCGGCTGCTGATTGGTCGCTGGGGTCAGCTGACTCGGCTCAGCCAATCAGGGGCTGCCCCTCAGCCCTAGCCTCCTGATTGGTGGGTGGTGTCACTTGACCAGGGCTGACCAATCAGAGCGAAGGATTCCTGGGCCGGCTGCTGATTGGTCGCTGGGGTCAGCTGACTAGGCTCAGCCAATCAGGGGCTGCCCCTCAGCCCTAGCCTCCTGATTGGTGGGTGGTGTCACCTGACCAGGGCTGACCAATCAGAGCGAGGGATTCCTAGGCCGGCTGCTGATTGGTCGCTGGGGTCAGCTGACTAGGCTTAGCCAATCAGGGGCTGCCCCTCAGCCCTAGCCTCCTGATTGGTGGGTGGTGTCACCTGACCAGGGCTGACCAATCAGAGCGAGGGATTCCTAGGCCGGCTGCTGATTGGTCGCTGGGGTCAGCTGACTAGGCTCAGCCAATCAGGGGCTGCCCCTCAGCCCTAGCGTCCTGATTGGTGGGTGTTGTCACCTGACCAGGGCTGACCAATCAGAGCGAGGGAAACCTGGGCCGGCTGCTGATTGGTCGCTGGGGTCAGCTGACTAGGCTCAGCCAATCAGGGGCTGCCCCTCAGCCCTAGCCTCCTGATTGGTGGGTGGTGTCACCTGACCAGGGCTGACCAATCAGAGCGAGGGATTCCTAGGCCGGCTGCTGATTGGTCGCTGGGGTCAGCTGACTAGGCTCAGCCAATCAGGGGCTGCCCCTCAGCCCTAGCCTCCTGATTGGTGGGTGGTGTCACCTGACCAGGGCTGACCAATCAGAGCGAGGGATTCCTAGGCCGGCTGCTGATTGGTCGCTGGGGTCAGCTGACTAGGCTCAGCCAATCAGGCGCTGCCCCTCAGCCCTAGCCTCCTGATTGCTTTGTATTAATATTTATGAATTATGAATTATGATTTATGAGTTATGGATTAATATTAAATTGTTAAAGGAATCCTTAATAATTGGCGCTTGAATTTACGGGCATCACAAGCGACATTACTGGTGTGGGAACGAGCCGGCAGTAGCCAGAATCAAACTCACGAGCAACGGGGTGGAAGTCGAACACCTTAACCACAACTCTAAGCCAGAGATACTGAGAGGCACCCGTCTCAGTAGCATATTGGTTTAGGTGTTACGTGATTTTAGTTTAGCTTTAGGTGATTCCCTGAGGCTTATTTTTTACGTCACCACGTAGACCAAAATTTAAGCCATATTGTCTCTGCCCCTACAAGCTACCATTCTTTAGTTTATTTAGAAGTCAGGCCAGCTGGAGGACTGTATTGTATATAGGACTGATTTTCCAAGCTTTGCCATCCAGTCTCTGTAGCCTAATGGCTAAGGTGTTGTGCATGGTACCTTGACGCCCTGAGTTCAATTCCCCTATGCTTCAACTGTGTCTGTTTTGGTTTTTAAGTAAGCACATAGACCAAAACATTAGCCATTTTGTCTTTGCCCTTGCAAGCCACCCTTCTTTAGTTTATTTAGTACATTTGTTTGGGAGTCAGGCTAGTTAAAGGGCTGTAAAAACTAAAAGATTGAAAACAGGGCCTTATACCTGTTCTCTGTGGTGCAATGGTAGAGATGTTGAATTTAGTTTTTGAGGTTTTGGGTTTAATTCACTCCAATTGATTTATTTGGTGTGTTTGTTTGGGAGGAAGGCACGCTACAAGATTGCAATGAGGTCAAAAACCAATGGATTGTTTGCAGGGGACAGGTTTGCTAGTGTCTGTAGTGTATATGCTACCCTTCTTTCGTTTATTAATTGTGTTTGTGAGGGAGACAAGCTAGGTGCCACTCCCATATGACTATGTAGAGTAATGGTTAAGGAGCTGAACCCCAGTGCTTAAGGTCCAGGGTTCAATTCCCTTGTGCTCCATCTGAAATTTCTCTGAGCTGTCTTCTACATTTTTTTGTTTGGTGAGGGAGAAAAAAGCTATTGTTAGCAACCAGGTAGACCAAAACACAAGCCACCCAGTTCATGCATTTAAATTGAATGATTTACTCAAAGGGATTTGGGTAACTCTGTCAGCATTAGCCATTTTCCCCACATTTGAATATTTATATCATCATTCACAGGCCGTACAAAATCATCAACTTAAAAATTACCCCTGCATTGTATAGTTATCCCACCATACATCCCCACATTGTGTATTGATTTATGTGATGACCCTCAGCCACCCCTACATGTAAATGAATGCCCCATTGCCCCCCACACCCTTGTGTATTGTCCTCATCCATTTTCTTTGAGAAATCCAGGTGCTGTGGTTGCAGTGGGATGTGTCCGATTGGTTGAACCTGGTCAAGTGACTCCACCAGCCAACCAGGCATTGGGATTGAGACCCGGCGGGGGTTGAGCTTCACTTGCAGCCCTTGGTTCTTTTGATGTTCATTTTCTTTGAGAAATCCAGGTGCTGTGGTTGCAGTGGGATGTGTCCAGGCCAGGGCTTATCTTTGTACAGTATTTCCCCTGTCTCTGTTTTTGCATTGCCATTGGCCCTATTCTTTTGTGTTTTAGTTGTTTTTTTCCTGCTTCCACCTTTGCTGTTACTGAAGGCACAAGGCGTCACAGACCCTATCATCTCCAATAATACTAATGTATTTTCCTTCACTTATCATGAGTAGTTCTTCTTCTTTCCATAGCTTTAACATGTCCTGTTCAATCCCTTTTCTGTTGTGTTGTGTCTTTGAAGCTAACGTTCCCTCGCTTTTAGTCTCTACCGCTTCTGCTGGGAGACTGTTCCATTTCTCTACCACTCTAGGAGTAAAACTCCTTTACATTCCATCTAAGCCTCTAACTCACTAGTTTCAGATTATGACCTTGTTTAACCATATCTCCTCTTTTGAAACAAACATCCCTCCTGTGATTTGTTAAATGCCTTTAAGGATTTCCAGTATTTTCTCCAAGCTTATACATATCGAGATTCCCTAGTCTTTCCTGATCCTGAGCCTGCGTTATTCTTATCTACAATGGTAAGTTGAACATTTCCTTTCACTGTAACTCATCTAGTACTCATAGTTTCCTCAGAGAATTGTGTTGCTTCTTTACATGTAGAGATGTAGAGATACTGAGCCAAGACAGGCTTATCTTAGTCAAGCAGCAGCTGCCCCTCAGCCCTAGCATCCTGATTGGTAGGTGGTGTCACCTGACCAGGGCTGACCAATCAGAGCGAGGTGGACCTGGGCCGGCTGCTGATTGGTTGCTGGAGTCAGCTGACTAGGCTCAGCCAATCAGGGGCTGCCTCTCAGCCCTAGCCTCCTGATTGGTAGGTGGTCTCACCTGACCAGGGCTGACCAATCAGAGCGAGGTGAACCTGGGCCGGCTGCTGATTGGTCGCTGGAGTCAGCTGACTAGGCTAAGCCAATCAGGGGATGCCCCTCAGCCCTAGCGTCCTGATTGGTGGGTGTTGCCACCTGACCAGGGCTGACCAATCAGAGCGAGGGAAACCTGGGCCGGCTGCTGATTGGTCGCTGGGGTCAGCTGACTAGGCTCAGCCAATCAGGGGCTGCCCCTCAGCCCTAGCTTCCTGATTGGTGGGTGGTGTCACCTGACCAGGGCTGACCAATCAAAGCGAGGGAAACCTGGCCTGGCTGCTGATTGGTCGCTGGGGTCAGCTGACTAGGCTCAGCCAATCAGGGGCTGCCCCTCAGCCCTAGCCTCCTGATTGGTGGGTGGTGTCACCTGACCAGGGCTGACCAATCAGAGCGGGGGATTCTTAGGCCGGCTGCTGATTGGTCGCTGGGGTCAGCTGACTAGGCTCAGCCAATCAGGGGCTGCCCCTCAGCCCTAGCCTGCTGATTGGTGGGTGGTGTCACCTGACCAGGGCTGACCAATCAGAGCGACGGATTCCTCGGCCAGCTGCTGATTGGTCGCTGGGATCAGCTGACTAGGCTCAGCCAATCAGGGGCTGCCCCTCAGCCCTAGCCTCCTGATTGGTGGGTGGTGTCACCTGACCAGGGCTGACCAATCAGAGCCAGGGATTTCTAGGCCGGCTGCTGATTGGTCGCTGGAGTCAGCTGACTAGGCTCAGCCAATCAGGGGCTGCCCCTCAGCCCTAGCGTCCTGATTGGTGGGTGTTGTCACCTGACCAGGGCTGACCAATCAGAGCGAGGGATTCCTAGGCCGGCTGCTGATTGGTCGCTGGGGTCAGCTGACTAGGCTCAGCCAATCAGGGACTGCCCCTCAGCCCTAGCCTCCTGATTGGTGGGTGGTGTCACCTGACCAGGGCTGACCAATCAGAGCGAAGGATTCCTGGGCCGGCTGCTGATTGGTCGCTGGGGTCAGCTGACTAGGCTCAGCCAATGAGGGGCTGCCCCTCAGCCCTAGCTTCCTGATTGGTGGGTGGTGTCACCTGACCAGGGCTGACCAATCAAAGCGAGGGAAACCTGGCCTGGCTGCTGATTGGTCGTTGGGGTCAGCTGACTAGGCTCAGCCAATCAGGGCCTGCCCCTCAGCCCTAGCCTGCTGATTGGTGGGTGGTGTCACCTGACCAGGGCTGACCAATCAGAGCGAAGGATTCCTGGGCCAGCTGCTGATTGGTCGCTGGGATCAGCTGACTAGGCTCAGCCAATCAGGGGCTGCCCCTCAGCCCTAGCCTCCTGATTGGTGGGTGGTGTCACCTGACCAGGGCTGACCAATCAGAGCCAGGGATTTCTAGGCCGGCTGCTGATTGGTCGCTGGAGTCAGCTGACTAGGCTCAGCCAATCAGGGGCTGCCCCTCAGCCCTAGCGTCCTGATTGGTGGGTGTTGTCACCTGACCAGGGCTGACCAATCAGAGCGAGGGATTCCTAGGCCGGCTGCTGATTGGTCGCTGGGGTCAGCTGACTAGGCTCAGCCAATCAGGGGCTGCCCCTCAGCCCTAGCCTCCTGATTGGTGGGTGTTGTCACCTGACCAGGGCTGACCAATCAGAGCGAGGGAAACCTGGGCCGGCTGCTGATTGGTCGCTGGGGTCAGCTGACTCGGCTCAGCCAATCAGGGGCTGCCCCTCAGCCCTAGCCTCCTGATTGGTGGGTGGTGTCACTTGACCAGGGCTGACCAATCAGAGCGAAGGATTCCTGGGCCGGCTGCTGATTGGTCGCTGGGGTCAGCTGACTAGGCTCAGCCAATCAGGGGCTGCCCCTCAGCCCTAGCCTCCTGATTGGTGGGTGGTGTCACCTGACCAGGGCTGACCAATCAGAGCGAGGGATTCCTAGGCCGGCTGCTGATTGGTCGCTGGGGTCAGCTGACTAGGCTTAGCCAATCAGGGGCTGCCCCTCAGCCCTAGCCTCCTGATTGGTGGGTGGTGTCACCTGACCAGGGCTGACCAATCAGAGCGAGGGATTCCTAGGCCGGCTGCTGATTGGTCGCTGGGGTCAGCTGACTAGGCTCAGCCAATCAGGGGCTGCCCCTCAGCCCTAGCGTCCTGATTGGTGGGTGTTGTCACCTGACCAGGGCTGACCAATCAGAGCGAGGGAAACCTGGGCCGGCTGCTGATTGGTCGCTGGGGTCAGCTGACTAGGCTCAGCCAATCAGGGGCTGCCCCTCAGCCCTAGCCTCCTGATTGGTGGGTGGTGTCACCTGACCAGGGCTGACCAATCAGAGCGAGGGATTCCTAGGCCGGCTGCTGATTGGTCGCTGGGGTCAGCTGACTAGGCTCAGCCAATCAGGGGCTGCCCCTCAGCCCTAGCCTCCTGATTGGTGGGTGGTGTCACCTGACCAGGGCTGACCAATCAGAGCGAGGGATTCCTAGGCCGGCTGCTGATTGGTCGCTGGGGTCAGCTGACTAGGCTCAGCCAATCAGGCGCTGCCCCTCAGCCCTAGCCTCCTGATTGCTTTGTATTAATATTTATGAATTATGAATTATGATTTATGAGTTATGGATTAATATTAAATTGTTAAAGGAATCCTTAATAATTGGCGCTTGAATTGACGGGCATCACGAGCGACATTACTGGTGTGGGAACGAGCCGGCAGTAGCCAGAATCAAACTCACGAGCAACGGGGTGGAAGTCGAACACCTTAACCACAACTCTAAGCCAGAGATACTGAGAGGCACCCGTCTCAGTAGCATATTGGTTTAGGTGTTACGTGATTTTAGTTTAGCTTTAGGTGATTCCCTGAGGCTTATTTTTTACGTCACCACGTAGACCAAAATTTAAGCCATATTGTCTCTGCCCCTACAAGCTACCATTCTTTAGTTTATTTAGAAGTCAGGCCAGCTGGAGGACTGTATTGTATATAGGACTGATTTTCCAAGCTTTGCCATCCAGTCTCTGTAGCCTAATGGCTAAGGTGTTGTGCATGGTACCTTGACGCCCTGAGTTCAATTCCCCTATGCTTCAACTTTGTCTGTTTTGGTTTTTAAGTAAGCACATAGACCAAAACATTAGCCATTTTGTCTTTGCCCTTGCAAGCCACCCTTCTTTAGTTTATTTAGTACATTTGTTTGGGAGTCAGGCTAGTTAAAGGGCTGTAAAAACTAAAAGATTGAAAACAGGGCCTTATACCTGTTCTCTGTGGTGCAATGGTAGAGATGTTGAATTTAGTTTTTGAGGTTTTGGGTTTAATTCACTCCAATTGATTTATTTGGTGTGTTTGTTTGGGAGGAAGGCACGCTACAAGATTGCAATGAGGTCAAAAACCAATGGATTGTTTGCAGGGGACAGGTTTGCTAGTGTCTGTAGTGTATATGCTACCCTTCTTTCGTTTATTAATTGTGTTTGTGAGGGAGACAAGCTAGGTGCCACTCCCATATGACTATGTAGAGTAATGGTTAAGGAGCTGAACCCCAGTGCTTAAGGTCCAGGGTTCAATTCCCTTGTGCTCCATCTGAACTTTCTCTGAGCTGTCTTCTACATTTTTTTGTTTGGTGAGGGAGAAAAAAGCTATTGTTAGCAACCAGGTAGACCAAAACACAAGCCACCCAGTTCATGCATTTAAATTGAATGATTTACTCAAAGGGATTTGGGTCACTCTGTCAGCATTAGCCATTTTCCCCACATTTGAATATTTATATCATCGTTCACAGGCCGTACAAAATCATCAACTTAAAAATTACCCCTGCATTGTATAGTTATCCCACCATACATCCCCACATTGTGTATTGATTTATGTGATGACCCTCAGCCACCCCTACATGTAAATGAATGCCCCATTGCCCCCCACACCCTTGTGTATTGTCCTCATCCATTTTCTTTGAGAAATCCAGGTGCTGTGGTTGCAGTGGGATGTGTCCGATTGGTTGAACCTGGTCAAGTGACTCCACCAGCCAACCAGGCATTGGGATTGAGACCCGGCGGGGGTTAAGCTTCACTTGCAGCCCTTGGTTCTTTTGATGTTCATTTTCTTTGAGAAATCCAGGTGCTGTGGTTGCAGTGGGATGTGTCCAGGCCAGGGCTTATCTTTGTACAGTATTTCCCCTGTCTCTGTTTTTGCATTGCCATTGGCCCTATTCTTTTGTGTTTTAGTTGTTTTTTTCCTGCTTCCACCTTTGCTGTTACTGAAGGCACAAGGCGTCACAGACCCTATCATCTCCAATAATACTAATGTATTTTCCTTCACTTATCATGAGTAGTTCTTCTTCTTTCCATAGCTTTAACATGTCCTGTTCAATCCCTTTTCTGTTGTGTTGTGTCTTTGAAGCTAACGTTCCCTCGCTTTTAGTCTCTACCGCTTCTGCTGGGAGACTGTTCCATTTCTCTACCACTCTAGGAGTAAAACTCCTTTACATTCCATCTAAGCCTCTAACTCACTAGTTTCAGATTATGACCTTGTTTAACCATATCTCCTCTTTTGAAACAAACATCCCTCCTGTGATTTGTTAAATGCCTTTAAGGATTTCCAGTATTTTCTCCAAGCTTATACATATCGAGATTCCCTAGTCTTTCCTGATCCTGAGCCTGCGTTATTCTTATCTACAATGGTAAGTTGAACATTTCCTTTCACTGTAACTCATCTAGTACTCATAGTTTCCTCAGAGAATTGTGTTGCTTCTTTACATGTAGAGATGTAGAGATACTGAGCCAAGACAGGCTTATCTTAGTCAAGCAGCAGCTGCCCCTCAGCCCTAGCATCCTGATTGGTAGGTGGTGTCACCTGACCAGGGCTGACCAATCAGAGCGAGGTGGACCTGGGCCGGCTGCTGATTGGTTGCTGGAGTCAGCTGACTAGGCTCAGCCAATCAGGGGCTGCCTCTCAGCCCTAGCCTCCTGATTGGTAGGTGGTCTCACCTGACCAGGGCTGACCAATCAGAGCGAGGTGAACCTGGGCCGGCTGCTGATTGGTCGCTGGAGTCAGCTGACTAGGCTAAGCCAATCAGGGGATGCCCCTCAGCCCTAGCGTCCTGATTGGTGGGTGTTGCCACCTGACCAGGGCTGACCAATCAGAGCGAGGGAAACCTGGGCCGGCTGCTGATTGGTCGCTGGGGTCAGCTGACTAGGCTCAGCCAATCAGGGGCTGCCCCTCAGCCCTAGCTTCCTGATTGGTGGGTGGTGTCACCTGACCAGGGCTGACCAATCAAAGCGAGGGAAACCTGGCCTGGCTGCTGATTGGTCGCTGGGGTCAGCTGACTAGGCTCAGCCAATCAGGGGCTGCCCCTCAGCCCTAGCCTCCTGATTGGTGGGTGGTGTCACCTGACCAGGGCTGACCAATCAGAGCGGGGGATTCTTAGGCCGGCTGCTGATTGGTCGCTGGGGTCAGCTGACTAGGCTCAGCCAATCAGGGGCTGCCCCTCAGCCCTAGCCTGCTGATTGGTGGGTGGTGTCACCTGACCAGGGCTGACCAATCAGAGCGACGGATTCCTCGGCCAGCTGCTGATTGGTCGCTGGGATCAGCCGACTAGGCTCAGCCAATCAGGGGCTGCCCCTCAGCCCTAGCCTCCTGATTGGTGGGTGGTGTCACCTGACCAGGGCTGACCAATCAGAGCCAGGGATTTCTAGGCCGGCTGCTGATTGGTCGCTGGAGTCAGCTGACTAGGCTCAGCCAATCAGGGGCTGCCCCTCAGCCCTAGCGTCCTGATTGGTGGGTGTTGTCACCTGACCAGGGCTGACCAATCAGAGCGAGGGATTCCTAGGCCGGCTGCTGATTGGTCGCTGGGGTCAGCTGACTAGGCTCAGCCAATCAGGGACTGCCCCTCAGCCCTAGCCTCCTGATTGGTGGGTGGTGTCACCTGACCAGGGCTGACCAATCAGAGCGAAGGATTCCTGGGCCGGCTGCTGATTGGTCGCTGGGGTCAGCTGACTAGGCTCAGCCAATGAGGGGCTGCCCCTCAGCCCTAGCTTCCTGATTGGTGGGTGGTGTCACCTGACCAGGGCTGACCAATCAAAGCGAGGGAAACCTGGCCTGGCTGCTGATTGGTCGCTGGGGTCAGCTGACTAGGCTCAGCCAATCAGGGCCTGCCCCTCAGCCCTAGCCTGCTGATTGGTGGGTGGTGTCACCTGACCAGGGCTGACCAATCAGAGCGAAGGATTCCTGGGCCAGCTGCTGATTGGTCGCTGGGATCAGCTGACTAGGCTCAGCCAATCAGGGGCTGCCCCTCAGCCCTAGCCTCCTGATTGGTGGGTGGTGTCACCTGACCAGGGCTGACCAATCAGAGCCAGGGATTTCTAGGCCGGCTGCTGATTGGTCGCTGGAGTCAGCTGACTAGGCTCAGCCAATCAGGGGCTGCCCCTCAGCCCTAGCGTCCTGATTGGTGGGTGTTGTCACCTGACCAGGGCTGACCAATCAGAGCGAGGGATTCCTAGGCCGGCTGCTGATTGGTCGCTGGGGTCAGCTGACTAGGCTCAGCCAATCAGGGGCTGCCCCTCAGCCCTAGCCTCCTGATTGGTGGGTGTTGTCACCTGACCAGGGCTGACCAATCAGAGCGAGGGAAACCTGGGCCGGCTGCTGATTGGTCGCTGGGGTCAGCTGACTCGGCTCAGCCAATCAGGGGCTGCCCCTCAGCCCTAGCCTCCTGATTGGTGGGTGGTGTCACTTGACCAGGGCTGACCAATCAGAGCGAAGGATTCCTGGGCCGGCTGCTGATTGGTCGCTGGGGTCAGCTGACTAGGCTCAGCCAATCAGGGGCTGCCCCTCAGCCCTAGCCTCCTGATTGGTGGGTGGTGTCACCTGACCAGGGCTGACCAATCAGAGCGAGGGATTCCTAGGCCGGCTGCTGATTGGTCGCTGGGGTCAGCTGACTAGGCTTAGCCAATCAGGGGCTGCCCCTCAGCCCTAGCCTCCTGATTGGTGGGTGGTGTCACCTGACCAGGGCTGACCAATCAGAGCGAGGGATTCCTAGGCCGGCTGCTGATTGGTCGCTGGGGTCAGCTGACTAGGCTCAGCCAATCAGGGGCTGCCCCTCAGCCCTAGCGTCCTGATTGGTGGGTGTTGTCACCTGACCAGGGCTGACCAATCAGAGCGAGGGAAACCTGGGCCGGCTGCTGATTGGTCGCTGGGGTCAGCTGACTAGGCTCAGCCAATCAGGGGCTGCCCCTCAGCCCTAGCCTCCTGATTGGTGGGTGGTGTCACCTGACCAGGGCTGACCAATCAGAGCGAGGGATTCCTAGGCCGGCTGCTGATTGGTCGCTGGGGTCAGCTGACTAGGCTCAGCCAATCAGGGGCTGCCCCTCAGCCCTAGCCTCCTGATTGGTGGGTGGTGTCACCTGACCAGGGCTGACCAATCAGAGCGAGGGATTCCTAGGCCGGCTGCTGATTGGTCGCTGGGGTCAGCTGACTAGGCTCAGCCAATCAGGCGCTGCCCCTCAGCCCTAGCCTCCTGATTGCTTTGTATTAATATTTATGAATTATGAATTATGATTTATGAGTTATGGATTAATATTAAATTGTTAAAGGAATCCTTAATAATTGGCGCTTGAATTTACGGGCATCACAAGCGACATTACTGGTGTGGGAACGAGCCGGCAGTAGCCAGAATCAAACTCACGAGCAACGGGGTGGAAGTCGAACACCTTAACCACAACTCTAAGCCAGAGATACTGAGAGGCACCCGTCTCAGTAGCATATTGGTTTAGGTGTTACGTGATTTTAGTTTAGCTTTAGGTGATTCCCTGAGGCTTATTTTTTACGTCACCACGTAGACCAAAATTTAAGCCATATTGTCTCTGCCCCTACAAGCTACCATTCTTTAGTTTATTTAGAAGTCAGGCCAGCTGGAGGACTGTATTGTATATAGGACTGATTTTCCAAGCTTTGCCATCCAGTCTCTGTAGCCTAATGGCTAAGGTGTTGTGCATGGTACCTTGACGCCCTGAGTTCAATTCCCCTATGCTTCAACTGTGTCTGTTTTGGTTTTTAAGTAAGCACATAGACCAAAACATTAGCCATTTTGTCTTTGCCCTTGCAAGCCACCCTTCTTTAGTTTATTTAGTACATTTGTTTGGGAGTCAGGCTAGTTAAAGGGCTGTAAAAACTAAAAGATTGAAAACAGGGCCTTATACCTGTTCTCTGTGGTGCAATGGTAGAGATGTTGAATTTAGTTTTTGAGGTTTTGGGTTTAATTCACTCCAATTGATTTATTTGGTGTGTTTGTTTGGGAGGAAGGCACGCTACAAGATTGCAATGAGGTCAAAAACCAATGGATTGTTTGCAGGGGACAGGTTTGCTAGTGTCTGTAGTGTATATGCTACCCTTCTTTCGTTTATTAATTGTGTTTGTGAGGGAGACAAGCTAGGTGCCACTCCCATATGACTATGTAGAGTAATGGTTAAGGAGCTGAACCCCAGTGCTTAAGGTCCAGGGTTCAATTCCCTTGTGCTCCATCTGAAATTTCTCTGAGCTGTCTTCTACATTTTTTTGTTTGGTGAGGGAGAAAAAAGCTATTGTTAGCAACCAGGTAGACCAAAACACAAGCCACCCAGTTCATGCATTTAAATTGAATGATTTACTCAAAGGGATTTGGGTAACTCTGTCAGCATTAGCCATTTTCCCCACATTTGAATATTTATATCATCATTCACAGGCCGTACAAAATCATCAACTTAAAAATTACCCCTGCATTGTATAGTTATCCCACCATACATCCCCACATTGTGTATTGATTTATGTGATGACCCTCAGCCACCCCTACATGTAAATGAATGCCCCATTGCCCCCCACACCCTTGTGTATTGTCCTCATCCATTTTCTTTGAGAAATCCAGGTGCTGTGGTTGCAGTGGGATGTGTCCGATTGGTTGAACCTGGTCAAGTGACTCCACCAGCCAACCAGGCATTGGGATTGAGACCCGGCGGGGGTTGAGCTTCACTTGCAGCCCTTGGTTCTTTTGATGTTCATTTTCTTTGAGAAATCCAGGTGCTGTGGTTGCAGTGGGATGTGTCCAGGCCAGGGCTTATCTTTGTACAGTATTTCCCCTGTCTCTGTTTTTGCATTGCCATTGGCCCTATTCTTTTGTGTTTTAGTTGTTTTTTTCCTGCTTCCACCTTTGCTGTTACTGAAGGCACAAGGCGTCACAGACCCTATCATCTCCAATAATACTAATGTATTTTCCTTCACTTATCATGAGTAGTTCTTCTTCTTTCCATAGCTTTAACATGTCCTGTTCAATCCCTTTTCTGTTGTGTTGTGTCTTTGAAGCTAACGTTCCCTCGCTTTTAGTCTCTACCGCTTCTGCTGGGAGACTGTTCCATTTCTCTACCACTCTAGGAGTAAAACTCCTTTACATTCCATCTAAGCCTCTAACTCACTAGTTTCAGATTATGACCTTGTTTAACCATATCTCCTCTTTTGAAACAAACATCCCTCCTGTGATTTGTTAAATGCCTTTAAGGATTTCCAGTATTTTCTCCAAGCTTATACATATCGAGATTCCCTAGTCTTTCCTGATCCTGAGCCTGCGTTATTCTTATCTACAATGGTAAGTTGAACATTTCCTTTCACTGTAACTCATCTAGTACTCATAGTTTCCTCAGAGAATTGTGTTGCTTCTTTACATGTAGAGATGTAGAGATACTGAGCCAAGACAGGCTTATCTTAGTCAAGCAGCAGCTGCCCCTCAGCCCTAGCATCCTGATTGGTAGGTGGTGTCACCTGACCAGGGCTGACCAATCAGAGCGAGGTGGACCTGGGCCGGCTGCTGATTGGTTGCTGGAGTCAGCTGACTAGGCTCAGCCAATCAGGGGCTGCCTCTCAGCCCTAGCCTCCTGATTGGTAGGTGGTCTCACCTGACCAGGGCTGACCAATCAGAGCGAGGTGAACCTGGGCCGGCTGCTGATTGGTCGCTGGAGTCAGCTGACTAGGCTAAGCCAATCAGGGGATGCCCCTCAGCCCTAGCGTCCTGATTGGTGGGTGTTGCCACCTGACCAGGGCTGACCAATCAGAGCGAGGGAAACCTGGGCCGGCTGCTGATTGGTCGCTGGGGTCAGCTGACTAGGCTCAGCCAATCAGGGGCTGCCCCTCAGCCCTAGCTTCCTGATTGGTGGGTGGTGTCACCTGACCAGGGCTGACCAATCAAAGCGAGGGAAACCTGGCCTGGCTGCTGATTGGTCGCTGGGGTCAGCTGACTAGGCTCAGCCAATCAGGGGCTGCCCCTCAGCCCTAGCCTCCTGATTGGTGGGTGGTGTCACCTGACCAGGGCTGACCAATCAGAGCGGGGGATTCTTAGGCCGGCTGCTGATTGGTCGCTGGGGTCAGCTGACTAGGCTCAGCCAATCAGGGGCTGCCCCTCAGCCCTAGCCTGCTGATTGGTGGGTGGTGTCACCTGACCAGGGCTGACCAATCAGAGCGACGGATTCCTCGGCCAGCTGCTGATTGGTCGCTGGGATCAGCTGACTAGGCTCAGCCAATCAGGGGCTGCCCCTCAGCCCTAGCCTCCTGATTGGTGGGTGGTGTCACCTGACCAGGGCTGACCAATCAGAGCCAGGGATTTCTAGGCCGGCTGCTGATTGGTCGCTGGAGTCAGCTGACTAGGCTCAGCCAATCAGGGGCTGCCCCTCAGCCCTAGCGTCCTGATTGGTGGGTGTTGTCACCTGACCAGGGCTGACCAATCAGAGCGAGGGATTCCTAGGCCGGCTGCTGATTGGTCGCTGGGGTCAGCTGACTAGGCTCAGCCAATCAGGGACTGCCCCTCAGCCCTAGCCTCCTGATTGGTGGGTGGTGTCACCTGACCAGGGCTGACCAATCAGAGCGAAGGATTCCTGGGCCGGCTGCTGATTGGTCGCTGGGGTCAGCTGACTAGGCTCAGCCAATGAGGGGCTGCCCCTCAGCCCTAGCTTCCTGATTGGTGGGTGGTGTCACCTGACCAGGGCTGACCAATCAAAGCGAGGGAAACCTGGCCTGGCTGCTGATTGGTCGTTGGGGTCAGCTGACTAGGCTCAGCCAATCAGGGCCTGCCCCTCAGCCCTAGCCTGCTGATTGGTGGGTGGTGTCACCTGACCAGGGCTGACCAATCAGAGCGAAGGATTCCTGGGCCAGCTGCTGATTGGTCGCTGGGATCAGCTGACTAGGCTCAGCCAATCAGGGGCTGCCCCTCAGCCCTAGCCTCCTGATTGGTGGGTGGTGTCACCTGACCAGGGCTGACCAATCAGAGCCAGGGATTTCTAGGCCGGCTGCTGATTGGTCGCTGGAGTCAGCTGACTAGGCTCAGCCAATCAGGGGCTGCCCCTCAGCCCTAGCGTCCTGATTGGTGGGTGTTGTCACCTGACCAGGGCTGACCAATCAGAGCGAGGGATTCCTAGGCCGGCTGCTGATTGGTCGCTGGGGTCAGCTGACTAGGCTCAGCCAATCAGGGGCTGCCCCTCAGCCCTAGCCTCCTGATTGGTGGGTGTTGTCACCTGACCAGGGCTGACCAATCAGAGCGAGGGAAACCTGGGCCGGCTGCTGATTGGTCGCTGGGGTCAGCTGACTCGGCTCAGCCAATCAGGGGCTGCCCCTCAGCCCTAGCCTCCTGATTGGTGGGTGGTGTCACTTGACCAGGGCTGACCAATCAGAGCGAAGGATTCCTGGGCCGGCTGCTGATTGGTCGCTGGGGTCAGCTGACTAGGCTCAGCCAATCAGGGGCTGCCCCTCAGCCCTAGCCTCCTGATTGGTGGGTGGTGTCACCTGACCAGGGCTGACCAATCAGAGCGAGGGATTCCTAGGCCGGCTGCTGATTGGTCGCTGGGGTCAGCTGACTAGGCTTAGCCAATCAGGGGCTGCCCCTCAGCCCTAGCCTCCTGATTGGTGGGTGGTGTCACCTGACCAGGGCTGACCAATCAGAGCGAGGGATTCCTAGGCCGGCTGCTGATTGGTCGCTGGGGTCAGCTGACTAGGCTCAGCCAATCAGGGGCTGCCCCTCAGCCCTAGCGTCCTGATTGGTGGGTGTTGTCACCTGACCAGGGCTGACCAATCAGAGCGAGGGAAACCTGGGCCGGCTGCTGATTGGTCGCTGGGGTCAGCTGACTAGGCTCAGCCAATCAGGGGCTGCCCCTCAGCCCTAGCCTCCTGATTGGTGGGTGGTGTCACCTGACCAGGGCTGACCAATCAGAGCGAGGGATTCCTAGGCCGGCTGCTGATTGGTCGCTGGGGTCAGCTGACTAGGCTCAGCCAATCAGGGGCTGCCCCTCAGCCCTAGCCTCCTGATTGGTGGGTGGTGTCACCTGACCAGGGCTGACCAATCAGAGCGAGGGATTCCTAGGCCGGCTGCTGATTGGTCGCTGGGGTCAGCTGACTAGGCTCAGCCAATCAGGCGCTGCCCCTCAGCCCTAGCCTCCTGATTGCTTTGTATTAATATTTATGAATTATGAATTATGATTTATGGATTAATATTAAATTGTTAAAGGAATCCTTAATAATTGGCGCTTGAATTTACGGGCATCACGAGCGACATTACTGGTGTGGGAACGAGCCGGCAGTAGCCAGAATCAAACTCACGAGCAACGGGGTGGAAGTCGAACACCTTAACCACAACTCTAAGCCAGAGATACTGAGAGGCACCCGTCTCAGTAGCATATTGGTTTAGGTGTTACGTGATTTTAGTTTAGCTTTAGGTGATTCCCTGAGGCTTATTTTTTACGTCACCACGTAGACCAAAATTTAAGCCATATTGTCTCTGCCCCTACAAGCTACCATTCTTTAGTTTATTTAGAAGTCAGGCCAGCTGGAGGACTGTATTGTATATAGGACTGATTTTCCAAGCTTTGCCATCCAGACTCTGTAGCCTAATGGCTAAGGTGTTGTGCATGGTACCTTGACGCCCTGAGTTCAATTCCCCTATGCTTCAACTGTGTCTGTTTTGGTTTTTAAGTAAGCACATAGACCAAAACATTAGCCATTTTGTCTTTGCCCTTGCAAGCCACCCTTTAGTTTATTTAGTACATTTGTTTGGGAGTCAGGCTAGTTAAAGGGCTGTAAAAACTAAAAGATTGAAAACAGGGCCTTATACCTGTTCTCTGTGGTGCAATGGTAGAGATGTTGAATTTAGTTTTTGAGGTTTTGGGTTTAATTCACTCCAATTGATTTATTTGGTGTGTTTGTTTGGGAGGAAGGCACGCTACAAGATTGCAATGAGGTCAAAAACCAATGGATTGTTTGCAGGGGACAGGTTTGCTAGTGTCTGTAGTGTATATGCTACCCTTCTTTCGTTTATTAATTGTGTTTGTGAGGGAGACAAGCTAGGTGCCACTCCCATATGACTATGTAGAGTAATGGTTAAGGAGCTGAACCCCAGTGCTTAAGGTCCAGGGTTCAATTCCCTTGTGCTCCCTCTGAACTTTCTCTGAGCTGTCTTCTACATTTTTTTGTTTGGTGAGGGAGAAAAAAGCTATTGTTAGCAACCAGGTAGACCAAAACACAAGCCACCCAGTTCATGCATTTAAATTGAATGATTTACTCAAAGGGATTTGGGTAACTCTGTCAGCATTAGCCATTTTCCCCACATTTGAATATTTATATCATCATTCACAGGCCGTACAAAATCATCAACTTAAAAATTACCCCTGCATTGTATAGTTATCCCACCATACATCCCCACATTGTGTATTGATTTATGTGATGACCCTCAGCCACCCCTACATGTAAATGAATGCCCCATTGCCCCCCACACCCTTGTGTATTGTCCTCATCCATTTTCTTTGAGAAATCCAGGTGCTGTGGTTGCAGTGGGATGTGTCCGATTGGTTGAACCTGGTCAAGTGACTCCACCAGCCAACCAGGCATTGGGATTGAGACCCGGCGGGGGTTAAGCTTCACTTGCAGCCCTTGGTTCTTTTGATGTTCATTTTCTTTGAGAAATCCAGGTGCTGTGGTTGCAGTGGGATGTGTCCAGGCCAGGGCTTATCTTTGTACAGTATTTCCCCTGTCTCTGTTTTTGCATTGCCATTGGCCCTATTCTTTTGTGTTTTAGTTGTTTTTTTCCTGCTTCCACCTTTGCTGTTACTGAAGGCACAAGGCGTCACAGACCCTATCATCTCCAATAATACTAATGTATTTTCCTTCACTTATCATGAGTAGTTCTTCTTCTTTCCATAGCTTTAACATGTCCTGTTCAATCCCTTTTCTGTTGTGTTGTGTCTTTGAAGCTAACGTTCCCTCGCTTTTAGTCTCTACCGCTTCTGCTGGGAGACTGTTCCATTTCTCTACCACTCTAGGAGTAAAACTCCTTTACATTCCATCTAAGCCTCTAACTCACTAGTTTCAGATTATGACCTTGTTTAACCATATCTCCTCTTTTGAAACAAACATCCCTCCTGTGATTTGTTAAATGCCTTTAAGGATTTCCAGTATTTTCTCCAAGCTTATACATATCGAGATTCCCTAGTCTTTCCTGATCCTGAGCCTGCGTTATTCTTATCTACAATGGTAAGTTGAACATTTCCTTTCACTGTAACTCATCTAGTACTCATAGTTTCCTCAGAGAATTGTGTTGCTTCTTTACATGTAGAGATGTAGAGATACTGAGCCAAGACAGGCTTATCTTAGTCAAGCAGCAGCTGCCCCTCAGCCCTAGCATCCTGATTGGTAGGTGGTGTCACCTGACCAGGGCTGACCAATCAGAGCGAGGTGGACCTGGGCCGGCTGCTGATTGGTTGCTGGAGTCAGCTGACTAGGCTCAGCCAATCAGGGGCTGCCTCTCAGCCCTAGCCTCCTGATTGGTAGGTGGTCTCACCTGACCAGGGCTGACCAATCAGAGCGAGGTGAACCTGGGCCGGCTGCTGATTGGTCGCTGGAGTCAGCTGACTAGGCTCAGCCAATCAGGGGCTGCCCCTCAGCCCTAAGCTTCCTGATTGGTGGGTGGTGTCACCTGACCAGGGCTGACCAATCAGAGCGAGGGAAACCTGGGCCGGCTGCTGATTGGTCGCTGGGGTCAGCTGACTAGGCTCAGCCAATCAGGGGCAGCCCCTCAGCCCTAGCCTCCTGATTGGTGGGTGGTGTCACCTGACCAGGGCTGACCAATCAGAGCCAGGGATTTCTAGGCCGGCTGCTGATTGGTCGCTGGAGTCAGCTGACTAGGCTCAGCCAATCAGGGGCTGCCCCTCAGCCCTAGCCTCCTGATTGGTGGGTGTTGTCACCTGACCAGGGCTGACCAATCAGAGCGAGGGAAACCTGGGCCGGCTGCTGATTGGTCGCTGGGGTCAGCTGACTCGGCTCAGCCAATCAGGGGCTGCCCCTCAGCCCTAGCCTCCTGATTGGTGGGTGGTGTCACTTGACCAGGGCTGACCAATCAGAGCGAGGGAAACCTGGGCCGGCTGCTGATTGGTCGCTGGGGTCAGCTGACTAGGCTCAGCCAATCAGGGGCTGCCCCTCAGCCCTAGCCTCCTGATTGGTGGGTGGTGTCACCTGACCAGGGCTGACCAATCAGAGCGAGGGATTCCTAGGCCGGCTGCTGATTGGTCGCTGGGGTCAGCTGACTAGGCTCAGCCAATCAGGGGCTGCCCCTCAGCCCTAGCCTCCTGATTGGTGGGTGGTGTCACCTGACCAGGGCTGACCAATCAGAGCGAGGGATTCCTAGGCCGGCTGCTGATTGGTCGCTGGGGTCAGCTGACTAGGCTCAGCCAATCAGGCGCTGCCCCTCAGCCCTAGCCTCCTGATTGCTTTGTATTAATATTTATGAATTATGAATTATGATTTATGAGTTATGGATTAATATTAAATTGTTAAAGGAATCCTTAATAATTGGCGCTTGAATTTACGGGCATCACGAGTGACATTACTGGTGTGGGAACGAGCCGGCAGTAGCCAGAATCAAACTCACGAGCAACGGGGTGGAAGTCGAACACCTTAACCACAACTCTAAGCCAGAGATACTGAGAGGCAACCGTCTCAGTAGCATATTGGTTTAGGTGTTACGTGATTTTAGTTTAGCTTTAGGTGATTCCCTGAGGCTTATTTTTTACGTCACCACGTAGACCAAAATTTAAGCCATATTGTCTCTGCCCCTACAAGCTACCATTCTTTAGTTTATTTAGAAGTCAGGCCAGCTGGAGGACTGTATTGTATATAGGACTGATTTTCCAAGCTTTGCCATCCAGTCTCTGTAGCCTAATGGCTAAGGTGTTGTGCATGGTACCTTGATGCCCTGAGTTCAATTCCCCTATGCTTCACCTGTGTCTGTTTTGGTTTTTAAGTAAGCACATAGACCAAAACATAAGCCATTTTGTCTTTGCCCTTGCAAGCCACCCTTCTTTAGTTTATTTAGTACATTTGTTTGGGAGTCAGGCTAGTTAAAGGGCTGTAAAAACTAAAAGATTGAAAACAGGGCCTTATACCTGTTCTCTGTGGTGCAATGGTAGAGATGTTGAATTTAGTTTTTGAGGTTTTGGGTTTAATTCACTCCAATTGATTTATTTGGTGTGTTTGTTTGGGAGGAAGGCACGCTACAAGATTGCAATGAGGTCAAAAACCAATGGATTGTTTGCAGGGGACAGGTTTGCTAGTGTCTGTAGTGTATATGCTACCCTTCTTTCGTTTATTAATTGTGTTTGTGAGGGAGACAAGCTAGGTGCCACTCCCATATGACTATGTAGAGTAATGGTTAAGGAGCTGAACCCCAGTGCTTAAGGTCCAGGGTTCAATTCCCTTGTGCTCCATCTGAACTTTCTCTGAGCTGTCTTCTACATTTTTTTGTTTGGTGAGGGAGAAAAAAGCTATTGTTAGCAACCAGGTAGACCAAAACACAAGCCACCAAGTTCATGCATTTAAATTGAATGATTTACTCAAAGGGATTTGGGTCACTCTGTCAGCATTAGCCATTTTCCCCACATTTGAATATTTATATCATCATTCACAGGCCGTACAAAATCATCAACTTAAAAATTACCCCTGCATTGTATAGTTATCCCACCATACATCCCCACATTGTGTATTGATTTATGTGATGACCCTCAGCCACCCCTACATGTAAATGAATGCCCCATTGCCCCCCACACCCTTGTGTATTGTCCTCATCCATTTTCTTTGAGAAATCCAGGTGCTGTGGTTGCAGTGGGATGTGTCCGATTGGTTGAACCTGGTCAAGTGACTCCACCAGCCAACCAGGCATTGGGATTGAGACCCGGCGGGGGTTAAACTTCACTTGCAGCCCTTGGTTCTTTTGATGTTCATTTTCTTTGAGAAATCCAGCTGCTGTGGTTGCAGTGGGATGTGTCAAGGCCAGGGCTTATCTTTGTACAGTATTTCCCCTGTCTCTGTTTTTGCATTGCCATTGGCCCTATTCTTTTGTGTTTTAGTTGTTTTTTTCCTGCTTCCACCTTTGCTGTTACTGAAGGCACAAGGCGTCACAGACCCTATCATCTCCAATAATACTAATGTATTTTCCTTCACTTATCATGAGTAGTTCTTCTTCTTTCCATAGCTTTAACATGTCCTGTTCAATCCCTTTTCTGTTGTGTTGTGTCTTTGAAGCTAACGTTCCCTCGCTTTTAGTCTCTACCGCTTCTGCTGGGAGACTGTTCCATTTCTCTACCACTCTAGGAGTAAAACTCCTTTACATTCCATCTAAGCCTCTAACTCACTAGTTTCAGATTATGACCTTGTTTAACCATATCTCCTCTTTTGAAACAAACATCCCTCCTGTGATTTGTTAAATGCCTTTAAGGATTTCCAGTATTTTCTCCAAGCTTATACATATCGAGATTCCCTAGTCTTTCCTGATCCTGAGCCTGCGTTATTCTTATCTACAATGGTAAGTTGAACATTTCCTTTCACTGTAACTCATCTAGTACTCATAGTTTCCTCAGAGAATTGTGTTGCTTCTTTACATGTAGAGATGTAGAGATACTGAGCCAAGACAGGCTTATCTTAGTCAAGCAGCAGCTGCCCCTCAGCCCTAGCATCCTGATTGGTAGGTGGTCTCACCTGACCAGGGCTGACCAATCAGAGCGAGGTGAACCTGGGCCGGCTGCTGATTGGTCGCTGGAGTCAGCTGACTAGGCTAAGCCAATCAGGGGATGCCCCTCAGCCCTAGCGTCCTGATTGGTGGGTGTTGCCACCTGACCAGGGCTGACCAATCAGAGCGAGGGAAACCTGGGCCGGCTGCTGATTGGTCGCTGGGGTCAGCTGACTAGGCTCAGCCAATCAGGGGCTGCCCCTCAGCCCTAGCTTCCTGATTGGTGGGTGGTGTCACCTGACCAGGGCTGACCAATCAAAGCGAGGGAAACCTGGCCTGGCTGCTGATTGGTCGCTGGGGTCAGCTGACTAGGCTCAGCCAATCAGGGGCTGCCCCTCAGCCCTAGCCTCCTGATTGGTGGGTGGTGTCACCTGACCAGGGCTGACCAATCAGAGCGAGGGATTCCTAGGCCGGCTGCTGATTGGTCGCTGGAGTCAGCTGACTAGGCTCAGCCAATCAGGGGCTGCCCCTCAGCCCTAGCCTCCTGATTGGTGGGTGGTGTCACCTGACCAAGGCTGACTAATCAGAGCGAGGGATTCCTAGCCAATCAGGGGCTGCCCCTCAGCCCTAGCCTGCTGATTGGTGGGTGGTGTCACCTGACCAGGGCTGACCAATCAGAGGATATGGTGTCACCTGACCACGGCTGACCAATCAGAGCGAGGGAAACCTGTGCTGGCTGCTGATTGGTCGCTGGGGTCAGCTGACTAGGCTCAGCCAATCAGGGGCTGCCCCTCAGCCCTAGCCTCCTGATTGGTGGGTGGTGTCACCTGACCAGGGCTGACCAATCAGAGCGAGGGATTCCTAGGCTGGCTGCTGATTGGTCGCTGGGATCAGCTGACTAGGCTCAGCCAATCAGGGGCTGCCCCTCAGCCCTAGCCTCCTGATTGGTGGGTGGTGTCATCTGACCAGGGCTGACCAATCAGAGCGAAGGATTCCTGGGCCGGCTGCTGATTGGTCGCTGGGGTCAGCTGACTAGGCTCAGCCAATCAGGGGCTGCCCCTCAGCCCTAGCCTCCTGATTGGTGGGTGGTGTCACCTGACCAGGGCTGACCAATCAGAGCGAAGGATTCCTGGGCCGGCTGCTGATTGGTCGCTGGGGTCAGCTGACTAGGCTCAGCCAATCAGGCGCTGTCCCTCAGCCCTAGCCTCCTGATTGCTTTGTATTATTATTTATGAATTATGAATTATGATTTATGAATTATGAATTAATATTAAATTGTTAAAGGAATCCTTAATAAATGGCGCTTTACGGGCATGACTGGTGTGGGAACGAGCCGGCAGTAGCCAGAATCAAACTCACGAGCAACGGGGTGGAAATCGAACACCTTAACCACAACTCTAAGCCAGAGATACTGAGAGGCACCCGTCTCAGTAGCATATTGGTTTAGGTGTTACGTGATTTTAGTTTAGCTTTAGGTGATTCCCTGAGGCTTATTTTTTACGTCACCACGTAGACCAAAATTGAAGCCATATTGTCTCTGCCCCTACAAGCTACCATTCTTTAGTTTATTTAGAAGTCAGGCCAGCTGGAGGACTGTATTGTATAAAGGACTGATTTTCCAAACTTTGCCATCCAGGCTCTGTAGCCTAATGGCTAAGGTGTTGTGCTTGGTACCTTGACACCCTGAGTTCAATTCCCCTAGGCTTCAACTGTGTCTGTTTTGGTTTTTAAGTAAGCACATAGACCAAAACATAAGCCATTTTGTCTTTGCCCTTGCAAGCCACCCTTCTTTAGTTTATTTAGTACATTTGTTTGGGAGTCAGGCTAGTTAAAGGGCTGTAAAAACGAAAAGATTGAAAACAGGGCCTTATACCTGTTCTCTGTGGTGCAATGGTAGAGATGTTGAATTTAGTTTTTGAGGTTTTGGGTTTAATTCACTCCAGTTGATTTATTTGGTGTGTTTGTTTGGGAGGAAGGCACGCTACAAGATTGCAATGAGGTCAAAAAACAATGGATTGTTTGCAGGGGACAGGTTTGCTAGTGTCTGTAGTGTATATGCTACCCTTCTTTCGTTTATTAATTGTGTTTGTGAGGGAGACAAGCTAGGTGCCACTCCCATATGACTATGTAGAGTAATGGTTAAGGAGCTGAACCCCAGTGCTTAAGGCCCAGGGTTCAATTCCCTTGTGCTCCATCTGAACTTTCTCTGAGCTCTCTTCTACATTTTTTTTGTTTGGTGAGGGAGAAAAAAGCTATTGTTAGCAACCAGGTAGACCAAAACACAAGCCACCAAGTTCATGCATTTAAATTGAATGATTTACTCAAAGGGATTTGGGTCACTCTGTCAGCATTAGCCATTTTCCCCACATTTGAATATTTATATCATCATTCACAGGCCGTACAAAATCATCAACTTAAAAATTACCCCTGCATTGTATAGTTATCCCACCATACATCCCCACATTGTGTATTGATTTATGTGATGACCCTCAGCCACCCCTACATGTAAATGAATGCCCCATTGCCCCCCACATCCTTGTGTATTGTCCTCATCCATTTTCTTTGAGAAATCCAGGTGCTGTGGTTGCAGTGGGATGTGTCCGATTGGTTGAACCTGGTCAAGTGACTCCACCAGCCAACCAGGCATTGGGATTGAGACCCGGCGGGGGTTAAGCTTCACTTGCAGCCCTTGGTTCTTTTGATGTTCATTTTCTTTGAGAAATCCAGGTGCTGTGGTTGCAGTGGGATGTGTCCAGGCCAGGGCTTATCTTTGTACAGTATTTCCCCTGTCTCTGTTTTTGCATTGACATTGGCCCTATTCTTTTGTGTTTTAGTTGTTTTTTTCCTGCTTCCACCTTTGCTGTTACTGAAGGCACAAGGCGTCACAGACCCTATCATCTCCAATAATACTAATGTATTTTCCTTCACTTATCATGAGTAGTTCTTCTTCTTTCCATAGCTTTAACATGTCCTGTTCAATCCCTTTTCTGTTGTGTTGTGTCTTTGAAGCTAAGGTTCCCTCGCTTTTAGTCTCTACCGCTTCTGCTGGGAGACTGTTCCATTTCTCTACCACTCTAGGAGTAAAACTCCTTTACATTCCATCTAAGCCTCTAACTCACTAGTTTCAGATTATGACCTTGTTTAACCATATCTCCTCTTTTGACACAAACATCCCTCCTGTGATTTGTTAAATGCCTTTAAGGATTTCCAGTATTTTCTCCAAGCTTATACATATCGAGATTCCCTAGTCTTTCCTGATCCTGAGCCTGCGTTATTCTTATCTACAATGGTAAGTTGAACATTTCCTTTCACTGTAACTCATCTAGTACTCATAGTTTCCTCAGAGAATTGTGTTGCTTCTTTACATGTAGAGATGTAGAGATACTGAGCCAAGACAGGCTTATCTTAGTCAAGCAGCAGCTGCCCCTCAGCCCTAGCATCCTGATTGGTAGGTGGTGTCACCTGACCAGGGCTGACCAATCAGAGCGAGGGATTTCTAGGCCGGCTGCTGATTGGTCGCTGGAGTCAGCTGACTAGGCTCAGCCAATCAGGGGCTGCCCCTCAGCCCTAGCCTCCTGATTGGTGGGTGGTGTCACCTGACCAGGGCTGACCAATCAGAGCGAGGGATTCCTAGGCCGGGTGCTGATTGGTCGCTGGGGTCAGCTGACTAGGCTCAGCCAATCAGGGGCTGCCCCTCAGCCCTAGCGTCCTGATTGGTGGGTGTTGTCACCTGACCAGGGCTGACCAATCAGAGCGAGGGATTCCTAGGCCGGCTGCTGATTGGTCGCTGGGGTCAGCTGACTAGGCTCAGCCAATCAGGGGCTGCCCCTCAGCCCTAGCCTCCTGATTGGTGGGTGGTGTCACCTGACCAGGGCTGACCAATCAGAGCGAAGGATTCCTGGGTCGGCTGCTGATTGGTCGCTGGGGTCAGCTGACTAGGCTCAGCCAATCAGGGGCTGCCCCTCAGCCCTAGCCTCCTGATTGGTGGGTGGTGTCACCTGACCAGGGCTGACCAATCAGAGCGAGGGATTCCTAGGCCGGCTGCTGATTGGTCGCTGGAGTCAGCTGACTAGGCTCAGCCAATCAGGGGCTGCCCCTCAGCCCTAGCTTCCTGATTGGTGGGTGGTGTCACCTGACCAGGGCTGACCAATCAGAGCGAGGGAAACCTGTGCTGGCTGCTGGGGTCAGCTGACTAGGCTCAGCCAATCAGGGGCTGCCCCTCAGCCCTAGCCTCCTGATTGGTGGGTGGTGTCACCTGACCAGGGCTGACCAATCAGAGCGAGGGATTCCTAGTGAGCGGGGGAGGAGAAGGGTAGATAGTGAGAAGGGAGGGAGAGGGTAGATAGTGAGAAGGAAGGGTAGATAGTGAGAAGGGGGGTAGGAAGAGGGTATATAGTATGAATGGGGGGTATGGAGGGGGTAGATAGCCTGAGAAGGGGGGAGGAGTAAATAGTGTGTTGCATTTTTTTTTTTAAATCATGTTTTTTTGCCGGGGGTTGGGGGACCCTTAACAGATTCTCGCACCGGGGCCCTGAGGCCCCTGATCATAATACCCATTTCTTGTAGTTCCAGATGCAATCATAGATATTAAACAAACCACCATTAGGTAACTGACATTAAAGTGATTTTGTGATTTGGAATTTTGTCCAACGTGTGAGGTATACTAGTGAGGCAAGCAGGAGTTTGATTTTTTTGGATATCGTTATATCAGAATAGGATACAAAATAACCATCTCTAGTCCATACATAGTTGCTAACATTTGAAAAATATTTCCAGGGACCCTTTGCAGCACAGCTTAAAAATGCACCACACCCACTACCCAAAGCTCCGCCCACCTCACACAACCCACATAATTAACATAATTTAGCTCCGTCTTGTTTTAATGGAACAGATTATATTATCAAATTCCCACCAACGCTACCATACATCCTTGGCATGAAGATGATACATTTGCAGCATAGCATGTATATCAGGCAGGTGAATTTTATCACCTTCACAGAGTTTATATTCAGGAAAGTAGATAAATAAATGACAAGGGAATTAATGATATTCTGACTGCAGAGAATTTAAAAAAAAAAGAAACAGTAAAGCTAATTTCCCCAAACCCGGTATTTTATTCCCATTTTGTGCTGGATGCAGATTAATGTGACATAAAGGACAATGGGACAATCATGCCACAAAATATAAAATAAAATATATAAATAAATGTTATTTATTTATGATTGAATAATTTAGCAGTCCCATAGAGAAATTTTTTTTCTTCATATCCACTCCTGCTGTGCATTGGAGTCTATTCCACCATGATGAAGATATCCACCTACTTTATTGCTGAAGTGCCTATTGAATCCTTGATTACACATGAGTGCATCTGATGCATATTTAAATACTCAAAGTTTTATACAATACTTCACTTTTGTGTTGCTCTTGCTCCTCTTTTGTGTGAGCATGTATTAGAGGTCTCAAAAGTCTCCTTTACACAAAGAAGATCTTCTGAAGTGCCTGTTTTTTTTCAGTTGAATGTGAGTGCATTTGATACATAATAACTACTAAAAAGGATATTTTTCACCATATTTTATTATTTTTTATAGGACATTATGGTAATAATAAGCCCTTCTTCTGAAAAAAAAACACAATATATAACCTATATGGGTTCGCTAAATGGGAGAGAAGAAAATTACAGCTAAACATGAGTACCGTAAAAGTGTTAAAACAGCCTTGTTCACGAAGGGTACAAAAATAAAAAAAACAGCCTGGTCTTTAAGGGGTTGATAGGGGTGATTTAGAGCTTTGAATTTTCTTAAATTGTTAAGTGCTAGGATGCAGCCATTTTTATAGATTACTTGCCATTTAACCTTGTTTTAAACTGTAGCCAAACTTCTTTAGCACATTCTTTTGTTGGTACTTTGTATTTATTAATAATCAACCTGATCCCATCCATGCTCCAGATAGTTTCACCTATGTCCCTTTCTCAATGCCACAACAGAATGCAGGAGATCACTGATATTCCTATATTGAGAGTACCTCTCAGAAAAACAACTTAATGCGTAATATTATGTTTTTGTCTTTGTTCTCGATTTCTGCTAGGGGCATTCAAACAGATGCAGGTCTATTCCCTAAAAAAAAAAAAAAATGTGTGTATGTCGGTAGGCAAAAGCATGTTTTTAAGAGCCAAAAATGACCAATCCACATTTGCACTCAGTCATTAGGTTTGCAGAGTGTTATGGGCCTAGTATATAAAAAAATCCGCTTGAATGTCAGGCTCAAAGAAACGTTCTTATAACAAGCAATTCTAAGCATAAGATATGTAATGAATTTATAAATCAGCACCGTAAATCCAGAGGTGGGTAGGACAATAATGACAGACAGACCTCTTGAGGCTATCCTCTTGTAATAACAGAGGGAGGTTGTACAATTGAATGCGACATTAGAATCATGACAGGCAATGACTGTATATCTTTTTCGGCAATATTCAAATTTTAATGTGCAGATTTGTCACAAATGAGACATTGGCTCTATTTCCCTTTGAGTTAGCAATATTTAACTTCTGCGTTCTGTCATATCCACTCGTAAAGTAGAAATGAAAGATGTCCTTGCCCATCCCTCTTTCATTCCCTGAAGTGAAATTCTAGGGAAACAATTTATCAAACTTCTTCATCTGTAAAACTGATGAAAGAAACATCATGCTTTAAGCAAATAGCATATCTAAATACATTTTTACTTGCTGTAGGCACAACAGGTCGGCGCTGACCTTTTCTTCATGTTTTAAAATGAACATATGGAATATGGGGAGACACTGCACGATTTAAAAAACAATCTTTTTTATTCATTCCTCAAAAATAATGATGAACAAATGGCATGGGAGCATGTCAAAACATGTCAAAATTCCAAGTTGAAAAATGGAATTGCGCATGCCCCAAATGTGACCTTTTGCCTACCAAACAACCTGATAAATATGGATCATATTGCTGTACTCAGGAGATTTTGCTTAACACTTATTGGGATGTTGTTTGAAAGTGATATATACCAGGAGCTACATATTTATACCTGAAGTAAAATGTATGTGAACCCCCCCCAAAAAAAACTGACCACAAAGTTTCACAAAGGCTGTGGAAATACTAGCATTTATGTATAAATTTAATATCTAAGTTACAATAATGAACAAAAACAATATATATTAACTAATAGCACACAAATTACCATATATCATTCAAATATGTATAGTGAGGGTTGGAAAATTTATGTGAACCCCTTGGCTATAACTTCAGCAAAAGCTAATTTGAGTCAGGAGTTAGCAAACCTGGTGTTCAATCAATGCAAAATATTGAAGGTGTGTTTAAATGCTACTTATACATAATGAACCACTAAAAAATATTTTGAGTTTGCTTTTGCCAAGAATAATCTTCTGACTTTAACTATTCCTCACCGAAAAGAAATCTCAGAAGAACCTACAATCAAGAATTGTTGATTTCCATAAAGCTGGAAAAATGTTACAAAGGTTCAAGAAGTTTACATATTCATCTGTCATTTTGCCTTAAATTGAACTAGGGGCAATATGGTGCCTGTGGTGATGTCCTCTCCCTGATCATCCAATTGGAGGATAAGATGTAATTGAAAGAATCGGGAGGTAACATTAACTCTATACTATAAGTCAACATTAATTGATCCCTTCCTTTTTGGAACTCAATAAAATTTGGCAATACATTTTATCTGTGATAATCAATCAGATCCAGTAATCATTTTTACCTCATTTACAGACGTTAAATCTCAAGATGCTGGTACCGATCATAGGCCACACATGTCCCCCTAATTTAAATCTTTGAATTAGGGGTGCAGTCTGTAATCGGGGTTTAGATATTCTCAATGTCTCCCTGCCTTCTCGGTTGACAGTTACTATCTCCTTTCCTGTAGATCCGCTGCTTCTCTTGCATCTTCTTGTTCTTCTGTCCGTGTCCATTTTTCCTTGTGTCTTCTATCTTCTTTTCCGTGAACCAGGCCTCCCACCAGATGTACTAATGCTTCTCTCTCTCCACAAATCTGTCTGCATTATTCTGGCCTATCAGAGTACTTCCTCAAAAGAGTGGACAGCTTCTCCCCCCTTCTTTCAATCAGGGGAGATAGTGTGCCCGTAGACTCTATTCTTTTGCGGAAGTGCGAGAGAGGCCTCTTTCACTGAGAAGAAGACAGAAAACACAGGGATAAGTTGTGTGAGAGGGTGAGGGAGAGTGTGCGAGAGCGTAAGAAAAGTGAGTGACGGGCATGAGTAAGGGTGAGAGGGTGAGAAAATACTATTTTAACCTTGTACTGAGTTTTTTAAATTATATTTTCTTTAAAATAGCACCAAACTATAGGGGTGCAGCCTATTATCGGGATAATGTATGTATTTGATACTTATTTTATAGTATGTTACAATAACCCAAATGTGTCATCATCTTTTGTGTAGGTTCCTTTAGTCCAACTGAATAAATGTTCAGATACTATTGTAAAATTTTACTTGATAGTACTTTGGCTCTTAAAATTAATTCTAAAGTTGAAAACTGATTAAAGTTACCTTTTGCTTTACCAAATCACACATGACCATTGAAAACTTGAGGTTTATTAAGTTTGTTATGAGTATGTTGTTAAATCTGTGGATCTTTTTTAGAGTACTCAATCATCAAAATCGTCACCATCAGAACAGCTTTTTTAAATGTTTGTTTTCTCTGCCATAAGCACTTTTCTAATGATCTGCATCATTCTTGGATCGCTTACGTACAAGTCTGGAGTGGGACACAAAGTGCATTAAAGTAGGCACAGGAATAAAAAAGGTATAAGCATTGTCTCCAAAGCCATACATAATTATTAGGTATCTGCCTCGGCACCGGTCTTGGCCCTGGTCAGGCGCGACTGCTCAGCACCCAAACACAAGCACTCCAACCGGACTCGACAAACCTAGCAACCCAAAGATGTAAACTCCGGGCTGTTGAGCCATGGGGACCACACTTTCAAACACTAGTTAGAAGTGTTTGAGGGCCAATGTGACATCTTCTCCAAAATCCTGTGTTTTTCTAAAGTGGCCAGAACTTCCAACGCAGTTTAGGCATTACATTTTTCCACTTCCTCGTTATACAGAGTTTGATGGCAAGAAATGTATAATTAATTTTCGTACGGGGCGAGAAGGGGGATCTGGAAACATATGCAGCAGTGCAATTTCGGGGAGTGGTTCTAATCTGAGATGAAAGAGAATGTAGGACGTAAAATAAGCGGAACCATAGTTGATTTAGTATCGGACAGGTCTACCACATGTGAAGCATAGAACCCTCATGCCCACATCCCCTCCAATGTTTGCTTAGAATGGCCCTTGACCATGAAGGAAAGCCTAACAGGAGTTAAATACCAACAGCAGCTAACTTTTGTCTGCAACTCCAAGTGATTAAGACAATGGGACACCCACCTCATCATGTCCTCTGACTCAAGCCAAGAGTCAGGAGAAAATTCACTTTGTAGTTCCTTCTCCCAAGCCCGTATGTGGGGAAGTTTACGGGCAGAAAACTGTGAGATTAGCAACGAGTACCATTGAGAGATTGCACTTCCAATCTTCCGGGCCGACCGAAACAATGAGAGCATTGTGTGGAGATCATATGAAATTGGAGTAATCGAGGTGGGGATAGTGTTGAGTAAATGGCGAATGTGTAAGTATTTGAAAAAGTCCTTTTTTGGGATGTTGTGAGTGGTTGATAAGTGTGTGAACGATGCATAAATTTCATCCTGATAAAGGCCACCCAGAACCCCTGGTCTAAGTCAATGACAAATGTGCAACCCGGGGATTAACAATTTAAGTGTATCCAGTGAGGTTATAGACTTGAGCCCAACGAGGGAAGGAAAACGTTGAAGCGATTTGTACCAAACTGTGAATGTGTATGTAGTTGTGGGAGGAAGATCAGGGAAGGTGAGACTCACCCAGAGGATCTGAGCTACCTCATGGGGGGAGAGAATGGCGTTTTCCTGATCAACCCAAGCTGGTGTATTAATGTGTGCGTGAAACATTAATGTTTGGGACAAAATGCAAGCGTTATGATATGACTCTACATGAGGGATCCCCAAACCACCACTAAGTCTGGAAACCAACCTAGTGCAGTTTGCGTCTCTAGATCTGTCTTTGATCTTCGTAAAGGTAACACAAAGGGTTTGTATAGAACGTAAAAGATTAGGGGGGCTGTATCAGTATATCGTGCATGACGCAAAGCAATTTAGGCAGAGCGGTCATCTTCAATGCATTGACTCAACCCAGCCAGGACAACTCAAACTGTTTCCATCATAAAATGTCAGACTTTATTTGTTTCCATATGGAGATAATGCATTGAGTGAGTGTATGGTTTTGGGTAGTTTTATTCCCAGGTAGGCCAAGTGAGAGTCCCTCCACTCAAAATGATAAGTGTGAGAGAGGTTAGATTCAAGTGTTTGGTCTATGTTAAGGCACATGGCTTGCGTCTTAGTGACATTGATTTTATGGTATGAGACTGTAGAATACCTGTCGAATTAGTGTAGCAGAGCTGGTAATGAGAGGTCAGTGTCTGGGTATTTCATCAGTACTGGCATGAAACATCACCTCAGCACTCAACACAACGCTGTGTTATTGGGGAAAGATGCAGAAAAACATAGAGCAGGCAGCATAGCTGGTGGCCTTGGTACTACAACAATTAGTACCATTTCCAGAGAGAGTGGAAAAACCCCAACAGCTGCTTCTGAGCCAATAGCAGCTACAGCTAGTGCTGGCAGCCAAAGACCAAGGCTACAACATGTCCAGCCCACCCTGGAAGAATTTGGGGGATTCCACTCCAGGAGGTCAATGTCCAAACAGCAGGCCAATAAAAATAACCAGACTTATTGGTCAGTCCATTGCTGTTGGGGGGGCATTCTTGTCCATGATTGAAGGGGAGCTTTTCAAACAATTGATGGCGGCTGTGGCTCCACAATACACAGTTCCGTCACGTTCCACTTTCAGCAGGAATGTTGTCCCCTCACTGTATCGGCCCTGTGTTTCAGCAGTGAAAGAGGAGCTTTCCAAGGCTGCTGGTCAGTGTGTACATTTCACAACAGATTTATGGAGTGCACCTAGCGGGCAGCATGCCTTTCTTTCCTTGACAGCACACTGGTGGCAGCCCAGTGTGTCTAAGGAAGCTGCTGCAGCAGGCTACCGATCATTCCTTCTCCATGCAGAAGTGATGGATGAAAAGCACACTTCCCGAAAATATTCTGCATGCAATAAGGAAAATGTTTTGCCTTTGGGTGGAAGTAGGGGCGGGCACCAACTTTAAAGTTGGGTTTGTGGTAACTGACCGAGGTGCAAACATGGTGAAAGTGATGCCAGATGGTCATATTGTTGGTGTGCCCTGTGCAGCCCACATCATCTATTTTATAGTGAAGGCAGCAATGTCAGAAGGAGGAAGTAATTTAGCAGCAGTAGTTCTGTCATGCTGCAGAAAGATTGCTGAGGAATTCTACCACAGTGTTAAAGCTAGCCAACTTTTGAGGGAAGAGCAAGAGAGGGCAGGTCTTCCCGTACACTGTCTACGACAAGAAGTGAGTATGCGGTGGAACTCCACTTTAGATATGCTGGAGAGGATTTTGGAGCAGCAGAGGGCAGAGAGCACAATACTGGGATTACATCTCCATTGAATAGGGAGGATTGGACAGTGATCGCCCTGTGCTAGTGGCAGTCCTTAAACCATGCGGGGATGCCACAGAAAATTTAAGATCAAACACTGCCCAGGTAATCCCAGTGTTCTCCCATCTAGGCAGCAATATGGATGTGTTCCTTGAAAACTGTGAGTCTGTTCAAGGTGGCACTCTACGTCCTGACGTAGCAGCCATAGTCAGGAAGCTGAAAGATCTGCTAAAAGTACGCCTTCGCAAACGCATGGAAGAATGCCCCGAAATGATGCTAGCATGCCTTTGCGATCCAAGGATTAAGGGAAAGCTAGCAATCAAATTCAATGTTCTCTGTGCCTTATGTTTGTCACCCCATTCCCTCAAGATTGTAAGCTTGCGAGCAGGGCTCTCTCCACATATTGTATCGGTTTGTCTTAGTCTGTCAATTCTTGTCTTGTCATACCCCTTGAATATATGTATTGTATTAAGCGCTGCGTAAATTGTTGGCGCTATATAAATAAAGATAATAATAATAATATTCATCATTCTCTGTGTCACTGTTTCGCTGGACTATTAAGGAAGGTCGTCCCCGCAGAAGTTCTTCTGCCCAAACTACCGCTACTGAGAGGGGAATTCCCGGCAGCAGTAGTCCAGGACTTAGACGATCCCAACAGTGGACAACCTCCCACCAGCTGGAGATAGGTTCTGAGCGGCAGCAGCCGCGGCAAGGCGCAGCACAAGACAGGAGCACAATGCGGGTAGTCAGCAAAGCCAGGGGTCTGATACACGGAGCAGGATAGTCGGACGAGCCAGGGGTCTGATACACGGAGCAGGTAGTCAGCTAAGCCAGAGGTCAGATGCACGGAGCGGATAGTCAGACGAGCCAGGGGTCAAAACCGGAGATCACAAGCAAAGGTACCGAATCGTAGAGCAAGGGAGAGTCAACAAGCCAGAGGTCAAAACCAGGAAACTTGATTGCACGAGCCAAAGACATAAACTGAAGACCACAACAGGGTGCTTGTGAAAGGTACAGCCAGCTTTTTAAAACTGGCGCCATTCCACAAGCCCCTCCCAGACCAGAACCAAAACCACGCCCCCCAGCTGTCCATCATTCCTCCAGCAATGTGCAGCGTGCCCGGGAGGCGGACCGACGACCGGAGGACGGGTAAGTACACAGGCTCCGGGAACTACTGTTCCCGGGGCCGAATCCTCCCCGTGTCCCAACACCTCGGGCGGAGGATCGTCCGCTGTCCGGGGAGATGTTTTCCCGGGACCCGCAGACAACCCTTCGCCCACTACTAATGCCGCGAGCGGAGGACCGCCCGCCGTCCCGAACGGCCGGCGTACGGGAACCGCGGGCAGACTTCCTCCCGGCGGCGTCCGGAGCCGGGATGGTAACACTCCCGGCGGCGTCCGGAGCCGGGATCGTGACACTCTGCACAACTTAAATTATGGCATCTATTAAGTGGCAAAAAGGTCTGTCTCTACATAGAAAGTGTAGGTTCTGAAGTCAGAGAAAATTATACATCATGTGTCAACATCATTTTCTGTAACTCCCATAAGAGGAAAATTTTACTTTTCTCCAAGCTCAGTAGATAGATATTCTAATTCAAGTCACATCTATTCAACCATAGATGTAATCTGTAATATACGAGCACCAACTTGTTAAAATCAAAGTAAAACATAAGAAGTCAGCTCCAAACTTCGTGTCCTTGTGAATCCGCCCATTCAATTTGAGACACTGAGATTGGGTTAATAACTTAAATTAACATAAACAAAACCCTCATAACAATGCCCTAAATACGTCCACACACCATAACAGGTAGCCTAACAGTACCTCACAAACAATCTAAAAGAATGGGAGAAAGTATGAGAAATATCTCATTTTCCACCTATACATATATGTAATTGTCCTGATTTAAGAAATATCCCATATGTCTGGTATTTTCATTGAATGATGTGCATCACTGTTTCCAAACAATTTTTTTAAAAATCTTTTTTATTGACATGATGCTTCTCACACAGAAAATTCATACACACACATAACATATAATTCCAAAAGTCAGTTGTATAAGACAAAAGTGAACCTCCTGTACAGGAGAGGTAAAAGAAGTTTATAAAGCACCTATTTGGAGAGCGTCAATGGAGTAGTCCAGCGCAAATTATATATTTAATAATAACTTGTGATTTCCAAGTCAAAACACCATCTCATTTTTTTCTTATATCTTGAATAACAGCAAATAATAAGCAACGATAAAAGTATAATATCTGGTCATAAAACCATAAACTAGCCTAAAGCAAACCAACGTCTTGCCTGTCTGACTTGTCTCTGTTGATATTTCATGCCATATGTTCTAGTAAGTGTATCTGTAAGCCTTATGTCAAGAACCTGAGTGGGGGGTTGTTTGTGATAACTCTTTGACAATGGCACACTGTGTATTTCGGTCTCCACTGGGAGAAGGTTTATGAACCGGGCCCAGCGTTTAAAGGATTTTTTGATTTTCCTTATCAAGACTTGCCTCTAGGCAATCCATCCTCATCAGATATGTCATCTCATCTCTAATGACCCAATGTTGGCGGCTACTCTTGAACCTATTGCTGTAGCACAGATTTTCTAGCTGCTGCAATGCAAGTTCTAAGTATGGCTTTGTTATCCCTGTATGCACCGTCCACCAACCTGGGGAGAAGTAAGCATGATGTGTCGCTTTAATCGACAAGTTTGTGTAAAGAGCTCCCTGTATGCATTTGTAATTTGCCACACTAGCTGTGTAGATATCTTTTAATTGCAAATACAGCATATGGTACAACCACTATCAAACTAAATGTTTTAATTTTTTTATTTTAAATTTGTTATGTTGGACCCAAATAGCAGCTTTAAACCGTTTAACCAGTAAGACACCCAACTCCCCTTTCTAGGTGGACCACCATAACCACAAGTCTGATGGGAACACAGGATATTGAGGTATTTTCCTCCTCTCCCATTGTTGCAAGTATCAGGATGAACACTACATATTGGAGTCTTTGCTTTTTTTCTTGCACACCTGGCATGGTTTTTGCCGAATTTTGGGGCAATTTTTGAAATATTTGTTGGTATATCTCCTACCTTGGATTTAAGTTTTTTTTACATCAGTTAGGGGTAAGTGATTATATCTAACGTAAGGGGAGCCGTAAGGGGACAGTGATAGTGTTAAATATTATGGGTAGGTTAGAGTTGGTGTATAGCCACATGGATGATCAGATTAAGTCACACACTACTAACCAGTGTGATTGATCAATGACCTAAAGGGGTATTCATCAGTTATAACATAGCAATTTAGTAGATTAAATGATACAAATGAAATTAATATTGTAAAAAAATATTGAGGCATTTCTGAAGAGTTGAGGCATATCTGAAGATGCCCATATTGAAGTCTAGATGGCAGCTAGGATGAGATCGCTTGTAAACCAGGGGAGTTTAAGTCACATCTGGTGCGCCACTGACTTTGTGCCCTGGTTGCAAACCGTGTTTACATGCGTATAGCTTAGTGGGAACATTGTTTAACAGTTCTGTTATTCATATTTTTTTTCAAAGATTTTTGTATGTGAGTTGTGGAAGTGTGTACCAATTTGCCGTATTACCCTGGATTTATTTGGGCATGTCTCTTTTGAATCAAATTTTCTATTGTCCTGCTGATTGTAAACCGTACAGACTCTAAGTGCACATATTGGTAAGAATAAATGGTTGGCTGTATTTTAAAGCCCGATGTTGTGTTTAATATTTAATTGAATGATTAGAGTTTATGTATCCCACATATCATTTGTTATGCAATGTTCTTATTTAATATATTTGCAGGCTTGTAATCAGATTTGAAAGGGCACTTTTTTTCCCCCTATGAATATGGTCATGGGAAGAAATGAGAATGTATGTTTTTCGACAATATTCTTAAATGTTATGACTAGAAATATAAGAACAGTATTTTTTTTTTTTACAGAAAAGTGATATTGCTTCATTTAATCTTAGAACCATGATCCCTTTAACAACTAAATAGCATTGCCTGATAAATGCAGACTGATCAGGTAATCTATGGTCACTGTAAAGCTTCGCTTTGTGAACATCTTTTCATTTTGTAGTAGCTGAGAGAGCCGGGAGCCAATAAAATGAACAGAGTTCTAAATCCTTCCAGGCTTGATCCGAGCGATTAGTTCTTGTGTAAAGGAGCTAATGAAATAATCATTGATTCACTATTTGCAAGGGATACAAGGCAGCTTGGTTAAACATTAAACTGATATGTGCATATTTTTGCACTATTATGTAACCAGTACTATAATTTGCATTGTGTCCAAAAATGGGAGCGCAATAACATAAAGGAAAAAAGGAAAAATCAAACGCGTAGAGAACAAGTTTATTTTTAAATTCTTTTATTACTTATCTTTGTACCGGACCAGCGGTGGACTCTGTAAAGACATTTTGGAACTGTTCTACAGGGTTATTGCCTTTGCGCTTAACCCAAATTGTAAGTGCATTTCTTTATTGTGTCTCCTATTGCAGAGGTACTTTCACCATTGAGGTCTGTTTCACCATTTTAGATTTTTGTGAAGAATAAAAGAACCTTTTAAAGAATCACTAGATGGGCCCGATATTTCTATTCAAAGTGTGAGTGGAACTTACACACTTTACACGTGTAGTCACACATCTGAGAATATCACACTATTTTGATTTTTCCTTTGGTGGGGATCACACCTTTTCTATATTGCTATAATTTGCATTGTTGAATCATTTCCACCTTTTATGGTTGTACAAAATAAATACGGTAAATTCAATTGGTAAACCTTAGCAATCATGGTTTGTACAGATCTTTTCATAGTGAAATACAGTTCAATGCAGTAATGTTTTTAAATGTTTTTTTTTATTTTAATATTGTTATTCAAATGACATAAAGGCTTGAAAATCAATATTTTTTATCTCGCTAGATTTGGTCAGCTTGATGCCTATATTTTTTTATAGAGATTGTGCATCAAGGAAAAAGTAGGGCAATTAATATATACATGTATTATCATCCAATGCATTTGTGAAAGTGTCACAATGCAACCAATAAGGTTTTTTGTTCTATGATTGATTATGGCAATTATGTTCACCCAGAAATTTAACACTTGGCGAAGTATAATTCAAGACAGAAATCAATTCTAACATTTTCGTAAGCACCTTCAATTGATTGGTTTCTTATCTCAGCCCTGATTGCTGATTTGTTTTCTTCCCAGTAGCAGTATATATATATGTATATATATAGAGAGGTTAGCATGGTCTTGGTTGTAATTCAATGTCATTGTTCTGAAAATCAGTACTCTAGCAGCCCGATCTTAAAGTAATAATGCTTTAACATATAGTAATTAACACTTTCGTCACAATTTTAGACCTCATGTTACACCATGTTAGACTCTTACATTAAATCACTTTTCCATTATTATGTTTTTTTTTTTACTGCTAAACATAATGTTGTTTTACTTCTGTTTAAACCACTGTATTGTTGGATTATACAGAGGCCTCTGAATAACTTGTGTCGCTGCGCTGTTACACTTGTGCAGCCACAGGGCCGTAGGAAGGGTGAGGCAGCCTCCAGCTGCAGCCTCCAGGACTGGTTGGGGAGATCACCCTAACCAGCCCAACATTTAGGAAACCATTTAAATGACGGCAAATGATGCAGAGTGGACCACTTTTGATAGGTACTGACCACTGCAGATTGGGATCACCCCACAAGAGCTGCAGTTTTGGAGATGCTCTAACCCAGTTGTCTTGTCATCACAATTTAGCCCTTGTCAAAGTCATTCAGATTTTTTCTTTTTTTTTCCCCTGCTTCTAACGCATCAACCTTGAGGACAAAATGTTCACTTGCTGCCTATTATATCCTACCCACTGACAGGTGACATTATAACAAGATTATCAGTGTTATTCAATTCACCTGCCAGTGGCCATAGTGTTATGGCTGATCGGTATATAGTGCCATCATATTCCGTAGTACTGTACAGTGGGTAAACAGGACATAACAAGTACAGAAAATTACAGAAACAACAGGTAAAGAGGGCCCAGCTCGAACAAGCTTACAAACTTGAGCGAGTTTGGGTGGTTGAAGCAGTAGTTATCCTCTGCCGTCCTGCAAGTCTGCTTCTCGCCAGACACAAAGAATCGGGCATCCTGGAGCTGTCCCACACAGTCTGCCCTATGCGAGCACCAGCATCCAATGAGTCTCTGTGACCCTGTTAACTCATTGCTGACCTAGGCTAATGCTACAACCACACCTCTTTTTCATGAACCTATTAACCTGTTAACGACCTCGGCTTGTGTCACAACCACGCCTGTCTCCTGGAACTATTACCGACCTCGGCCTGCGCTTTGACTACATCTCAGTCTCCTGAATGTGTTAACCCGTTACTGACCCAGGCTTGTCTAAGACAATTTATCTTCTTCCTGATTTTTGCCTGCTCTGCATCTGCCTGACCTGGTGTTCCATCCTGCCTAGAGGTTCCGACTCTTCTGCCTCAGGTAGGCCCCGTGTGCCTCTGGGGTGTATTACACAAGAGGTTAAAGTGCCACTGTTGGAGATGGACCAGCCACACTAGTATAAGTATTGCAGAAAAAGGGTTGAGTATAAACAATTATTTTAAGAAGCTTGGAGGCGAGAGGAAGTAGAGAGATGGGACAGTAGTTGGACAGAAGGAGGATGGGATAGATCCAGTAGAGAGGGAGAGGTTGAAGATATGAGCTAGTGTAGGGACAAAAGTAGATGAAAGAGACTGAGTAAGGGTTGAGTGTGAGAAGGGATCAGATCAAGGGGACATGTTATTGGACAAGAGGAAAGAAGATCATGAACCTCATCTTCAGTGAAAAGGAAGAATCGGTTTAATGAAAAGGATTTCAATGTATAGAGAGGTGTGGAGAGAGGGCAAGGACAGGAGGGAGACAATGCAGATATTTCATATCTGATAGTATCAATTTTATTATTGAATGATAACAGTGGAAGTTATGATGGATGAAGAAGGGAGTTAAAGGTACTGAAATGACGTTTAGGGTTATAAGAGAGAAGATAAGGGAGGTGAAGTAAGTGAGAGCAGAATAGTATGAACGTAGCATGAATTTATAGTGCAGAAAGTCAGACATAGAATGAGACTTCTGCTAACTACGTTAAGCTTGCATGAACAATGTCAAACGTGTCAGGTTACTGTGCTATGCCAGGTTTTAAAACCTGAAGAGCGAGTAGCAGTTGGGGTTACGTCGTCAAGAGCAGATGTAAAGATAAAGTTATAGAGAGAGGTAGAAAGGTTAGGGCATAACATGTTGGTGGGGAGAGACTAGAGGGAGTCAATGAGTTGAAAATTTCTGAAGATACTCTGTCAGACAAGCTTGTTGAGGGAGAGTGATGGAACAAAGGGAATAGCCTACACCACCCATCGGGTCTGGGAGTGTGATTGAGGTGGAGACCACCATAGGAGAGGACAGCAGGAGAGACAGTGTTACAAAAAGTTAGCCTTGTTTCGGTTAGAAAGATAAGGTGTAGGGAACTAGAGGTGAAGTGTATAGCTGTTACACACAGAAATAGCAATCCACAGAGCAAAAAAGTAATAATGTCAGGTGGAGTGGCAGAGTATGTGGATAATATTATTGAGATTTCTGTGGCAGAAGAAAGGGAAGAAAACAGTAGAGGAGGGCTGGTTTTTAGGGAGCTACCCCCAGCTGCTAAAAGTAAAAAAGGAGAGGATGAGAAAAGGTGGGGAAAGGACTTGTGGGAGCAGAGAAATTGCTGGGAGTGGGGGGGATGTGAGGGAAAGAGAGGAGATTAAAAGTGCCTGAGATAAGAGAAGGGGAAAAGAAAGTAATGAGAGAGCAATTCAGATATAGTGTGTAGGTGCTAGTGGCTGGACAGAGTTTAACATTCTGTTGACAATAGAGGAAATTGAGAATAGAAACAAGAAGAACATGGTACTTTGAGAATGATTGTTATAGGAATGTAATGGTAGTGGAGCAAGCACAAAGTTCCTCTTTGTCCTTCCTAGTTGCCCTCTTTGGTGAACTCCATTTGTAAACTTCTAATTAGTGACACTTAGATGGAAAGTAGCCTGTGCCTCCAAAGCATTCCTGATGCCAGTGGATGGTCCCACTGATGTTGCGGGCAGTCCCACTGATGCTGTGGGCATCTCTGCTGATGTCTGTGTGCTTTCCCGGTGACATTGCCAGTCACACCCCTATTTGTAGGGAAAAAGGGGGAGTGGGGTGTGTCAGGAGCCTGCTCCCATGACCTGGAGGATTCAGGTGTCGACCCAGAGAACCGGCACTTTACCTAGAGTCTCCGGGCAAAACCCAGAAAGTTACCAGTTCTCATATAAGGAATGGCTGCTAGTTAGATATTTACCAATTTAATAAATACTCCAATAAAATCACATACACATCAGGGAGAGAGGAAGGTAGATAACTGTTTGCTAATAATTCAATAAAGGAAAATTAAAGGACAAACAAATGAATAATATTAAAGCAAGAGTAAAATACCTAAATAATTACTTAATCAGGACAGCCAGCAATGATGCAGATAACAAACAGGGTGAATGCAAAAAAACCTGAATTACCTAAATTATTAATTAAGCAGGACAGCCAGCACATAACGAACACGGGTAAATGCAAAAAAGTAGATTAGCGGTAGATGAGAGGACAAATTAGTTTCTGATAATTAAAGTATCAGCGTATAATGAAATCCTATGGTAAACTCCTAATTATTGGGACTTTAGCAATGGAAGCCCAGGATTTTTATAGACTTCTTTAAAAAAGTGTTATGTCATAGCTATGTCATTGTGATGCCTTCCGGGGATATAAGCACTCGATTCTTGATATTTTCAGGAAAAATTTAAAACTTTCTTGTATGCTGTTAAAAGTTCTCAAAGCTTCAAATGTTGGAAAGAGAAAAGAAATATAGTTTGTTACTTTATATTAAGAGTATAGAACTCCTCAAGCCAGGATCAGGACTTTCAGCTAAAATAATAGAGGCAGAACAGTGTATCCTAGTGGTCTCTTTTTAAGGTAGCTGTATACACGTAGGTATTGGAAGATAATGACTGTGTCGGAGAATTTCTGAGCACTTCTATACCTTGGGGTTCCAAATTATATAGATATCTTTATCGAGCGGCTCGAGAGAAATCAGACACACAGACAGGATAGGATAATAATATCTGTTTATTATACCTTGTACCAAATTTCTAAGGGACTGTATATGGTATTGTATGGATTTGGAATGGTCTGTTAAATTGAAACAACAAAGCTGTAACTACGGGGTACTTACCTTCCGTCCGAACCACTGTTCCACTGAAGTCCCTCGACGCCTGTAGCTGCTGGCAAGTTTCCTCAATGCCGACCGCATGTTCTCTGGCTCTGTCGGCACACGCGCGCCACCATGTGGCCTCTTATAGGGACCGCACTTATGCGTTCCAAGCCTCCGTTTCATGTGGGGCGGGAAATTCAATTAGTATGTCTATTTAAACCTGGCTGTTGCACTAGATCAGTGCCTGTGATAGTGCCTTGTGCATGTTGACTGTGCTTATTAAATTTCTTACATCGTGATTTTGGCTTTTGACCTTGGCTTGTCTTTTGACGTTCCTGTCTATCTCCTGCATTTGACCCGGCTTGTTTTGATGATCCTGTCCTCACCTTGGCTCCGTGTAACGACTACTCTTTTGCCTATTGCTACCTGTATCCTGCTCTGCTCCTGTAACCGGTGGATGATACCAAGTTCCTGCATTGCTGGTCCTCTAGCCGTGACACCAGCAAACTACTCGCAACCATGATCATATTTTAATAAAAGTCTGTTAATACAGCTTCTTTTGTACCCTTTAAATCTAACAACATCGCTTTTAAAGCCATCAATGTTTGATTTAACCCCTTCACCATGGCACAGGCTAGCGCGAGTAGTGTAGATGGCCAAACTGCCCCATCCAATTATGGATACTCCAAGACTTACATATTCTGACCTAGATAATAACATCATATCAGATATACTGTCATCACATTACACCTGTGATAGTATCATCAAGTATAACAACTTGTCCTGTTTTAATCTTCGTCAGATTTTTCATAAGTGGCGGAACAATTGCTGCAATAATCATAAGGGGCTAGAAAGAATGTGTCATGTTGTTACATATTGATCGTATCATTAATATTTGAAATATTTGTGAAATAATAGTACAAAGTCTGTTGGGACGCTGGAATAGCAACAAGACAAGTACTCAATAGGTGTTGGGCATCTATCATATTTGATAAAAGAAGATGAGATACAATGAGTACCTCCTTCGCAAGATATGTTCACATATTAGTTTCTGGCAATAAGATGGCACTTTCACGTGATTCAGACAGATCCCGCTCGGCCCTAGCCAGGGTTACTCCTGCAGGATTCTTCAGTAAACTGGTAGTGAAAACACAGTAAATCCATTGAACTCCAAAAATAATTACACATACAGAATAGACTGTTAGATTCATGATGGCGTCTCCAGTATGCATTTGCATTATATTATTTCCGTGATTTACTTTAATTTAACCTCCTAAACAATTGTTATCTTCAGGTAGTCAGGGGGGACGACTAACTAATAAATGTGTTTATTTAGTAACAGTGCCCAATGGAACAATTAATTGATTGATGGTTCAACCACAGCTCTTGTAGAGAAGGGGTTAAATGAGCATTGTTAATCTTCTCCATGGCAGTATCCCAGCGTGTAACTTTCTACAAAGATTGATGGTGTCTATTTTGATATTGCTCTTTTAGGTATAAGGCACAGGCTATAAAATGATTGTACAACTCATGTCATTTGTCAGATTGATTCTCATTGAGAGCAGCTGCTATTGAACTATGAGATTTGTGATTTGTGGATTGGTTTTTCACAAAAAAGCTTCAGGGTTAATATTTAACGCCTTTGTGTGGAAATTTTCTGCTGTTTATATACACATTATTGTGATGTTTAGGACTCTAGAACACAGACCTATATTCTGAATTCCTAGAAAATAGAAACATATGAAGAGAAAAAGAAGAAAGAGAAGAACACCTTCCTAGCATGGCTATTCCCTCTATACGGAGCAGTGGAGGGAGAGCCCTGGGATATAGTCCACTCGCATATACAGGTACACAGATTAGTTGTGTCAAATCAAAGTTAAATGACCACCCTGACATGTCATAACAAGTCACAAATCACCCGATCAGTCAGAGAAGGCATAGAGCAAGTCCATTGGTACAGTCCTGACGGGAAACTAAAAGTAAAGTCAGACAGTACAGGTTTCAGGGGCTAAGATAATAATAACCTGCAATGAGAGGATCCTTAGTGCAGTATAATGTTATTATTTTAACATATAGTATAGTATATTCTGGGCTCCAAGAAACTGTTACATTCATGACAGCATCTGGTGAGTATTACTAAAAAAGCTCTGTTTAGTTAAGCATCCCCAAGATGTTCTGATAATTACATTTAAAAAAATCAATAAAGAGAAAAGGTGATTGAGAATTGGAAAGGTGTTAGGCATGGATAATGCCTATGGAAATTCTTGGTGGATTCCTTCTATTTACATCTACTAACATACAAGAAGGTTTCAGATAAACTCAACCCAGAATGGACAGCCACTTACTAGCCTACCCAATGATGCATCCCCAGTCATTCTGCCATTACAGAGAAAAAATCTCCATCAACATATAAGCCCAGAAAGGCAGTACAAAACTAAAACACAGTGCAATTTCTCTCTGCACAAGCAACCATAAACCCCAGATGTACATTTTGGCCATTGTGGGCCAGATACCAACCACTGTGTGTCAGGGACTGGGTCTATGCAGATGAATGTGCAGGATGCTGCAGGCTGGGAGTAGGGAAGCTAAGCAGAGTAACAGCAGATGGAGTGAGGGGCCAAGATCCTCAGATGCTTCTCCTTTAAGCAAGTATAGGACATCTTAACTGGAACATGGGGAGAGGAGAGAGGAACCGAAATCCTCAGATGATTCAGAGAAAATAGAACTAAGGTACCTAAGCGACAGACAAACATGAATAGAGGAACTAGCCTAGGACTATGTGATAACAATTGGAGATTCTGTGACATCATATGGCCATAGTATGCTTAGCCCACCACTACAACAAAGTACTCCAATATTCAGTGGGTCCTAGCACTAAACCCTGCCTACTGAATTACAAATATGCTAAAACTAAACATTGAACCTAAACAAAAAACCAAGAAGGACATACCTTTAGACTGCTGACTGAGGCAAACATAATAAACAGGTGGGGCAAACCTTATACAGGAAACAGAGATGAAGCAAAGAGCCGAACAGGAATCAAGAAATCAGAAGTACAGGACAGAGCATAAGGAAATCCAGGAATGGATTACAGCAAGGGGGAACTCTAGCGAGATGGGGGGAAACTCTAGCGAGACGGGGGGAAACTCTAGCAAGACAGGGAGAAACTCTAGCCAGATGGGGGGTAAACTCTAGCGAGACAGGGGGGAACAAGAGAGAAGCAGATCCGCAGCCTGAATGGAGCCTGACACTGTGTGATCCAGTTGGTATCCCTCTAGGCAAATATGAGCAAAAAGGTCCACATCTGGACATACCTATACATTTGGGGTGTGCCTCAAATGATCCCCGAAGGGTGAAATAAAATGCAAGAAGGTTTGATATCAACTTTCCCAAGAACAGACAGATGCTTAAAAGCCTACCCTACAGTGCATCCTCACTTAGGAGTGTCTCATGATTGAGTTCATTTATGCTACATTTTTATTGACAACTGATTGATCTTGCCCACAAGGATAGACCAGAACCAAACTTCAGGGCAAATTTCTTCTGCAAAAGGGTATCAACAACTGCAGACATATTTGTCCTTAATTGGCATCATCATTGAGGTCCAGTTTATATCCCTCTAGGTACAAGTAATCAAGAAGGTCCACATTTGGACTCACCTTTACACTTGGGGTGAACCCCAATGGACTCCCAAAGGGTGAAATAATATGCAAGAAGGTTTGAGATCAACTTATCCAATAACAGGCAGCCGCTTAACATCTTATTTTACAGTGCGTTCTCGCTTAGGAGTGTCTGCAGTTTTAGTTCACTTATACCATGTCTTAATGGCAAACTAGTCCAAGGGCAGAACAAAGCAAACTTCCTCTACAAAAGGTAAACTAACAACCTCACATATATGTTTCTCCTTCATAGGCCTTACAGTTGGTTTTCCTTAAGTAAGCAATGAGGCCCATATCCAGACTCATCTTTACATCTGAACTCCAAGAGATCCGTGATGGATGAAATAACATACATGAAGGTTTGAGATCAACTAAGCTAAGAATGGACAGCCATTTAATTACCAGGGATTATAATATGTATAATATATAATACTGGTGAAATTTACTCCTGCTCCAAGGGGCTGCATGTTCCTACCATCTGCCAGCATCTGCCTGTCCAGGCCCACTGCTCTCTAACTGCTGCTGCACCTGTTTAGCCATCCTTACTCTTGGGGACAGGGGCGTAACTAGAAACCTCCGGGCCCCGGTGCGTGAATCTGTTAAGGGCCCCCCCACCCCCAACCCATCTATCCCTTTCTCACTATCTCCCCTCTCCCTCCCCACTATCTCCCCTCTCCCTCCCTACCCCCCTTCTCACGATCTCCCCTCTCCCTCCCTACCCCCTTCTCACGATGTCCCCTCTCCCTCCCTACCCCCCTTCTCACGATCTACCCTCTCTTCCCTACCCCCCTTCTCATGATCTACCCTCTCCCTCCCTACCCCCCTTCTCATGATCTACCCTCTCCCTCCCTACCCCCCTTCTCACGATCTACCCTCTCCCTCCCCACCCCCCCTTCTCAAGATCTACCCTCTCCCTCCCCCCACTTCTCACGATCTACCCTCTCCCTCCCCCCCTTCTCAAGATCTACCCTCTCCCTCCTTACCCCCCTTCTCACGATCTACCCTCTCCCTCCCTACCACCCCCTTCCCACGATCTACCCACTCCCTCCCTTCTCACGATCTACCCACTCCCTCCCTACCCCCCCTTTGTAGGTCACTTACCGTCAACTCCTGTGTTGGGAGCGTGAGGCGTTTGTCTCGGGATCGGCTCTTCACTGCTGAGCGCCGGCATATGACGTTATATGCCGGCGTTCAGCGTGAAGCGCTGGCACCCGAGACAAACTCCTCACGCTCCCAACACTGCACGCTGGGCAGCGCGGCTGCGGCGGCGGCGGCAGCGGCGGGGAGCAGAGGCATCTTGAGTTTCTGTCAGTCAGGGGGGGGCCAAGAGTTGCCGAGTGGTCATTTTCAGCAACCGCTCGGCACCCCTTGGGCCCCCCTGACTGACAGAACTCCAGGGCCCGGTCACAGTCGCGACCCCTGCAACCCCGGTAGTTCCGCCACTGCTTGGGGAACCTTTTTTTAAATTTTCTATAATGAAAGGCGAGTCCAGAAAGTGTCAGGGACCCCCCCCCTTTGAGAATGCCCCCCAAATGTCATTCCGAGTCACAAAAGGTCCCCGGATTTCATCCTAGCCAAACAGCCAGGAAACAAAATATGCTGTCCGAAAACAATGCATGAACAATACAGTTTATTGGTGAGTATGCATAATAATTCACGACTTACGTCACCCTAGGCATTTTTGTTTTGAAGCTACAATCCATATTTACAAGAAGATTTGTAATTTAAAAAAACATGTACAGCGAACGAGTTATATGGATTTAAGCATTAGCTTTCAAATTATCACTCAAAAATCATACACAGAAAAAAGCATTAACAAAAGATCCATAGAGAATCCAATAATACCCAAAATCCACTTACTTTGACCAAATAAGACATTTCTTGATCTTTCATCTGATCATTTTTCTCACTTTAAAATCTGTGTGACTGTTACAACAAATAGGGGATTTCTAAAATGACTGCTGAAAGACTTGATCTGATTTGTGTTGCTGTTCTAGAAAATTATCCATAACAGTGTCTTAATAACATTATTCCAGGTTGAAGTAATTGCTTATTACAGTGGAGTAAAGTGACTTAGAAATGGTGAGCCAGATTTCAAGGTTAATTATTGCAGAAATGCATTAAAAGTATGCTTTAGCAAACAGAGAAATACATTTACAAACAACTAAATTATTTTACTAGCCATTCAGCAATTTTAGCACTTTAGAATTAATCAATGATTAAGAAATGAACAATAAATCGAATATTAAATACCAGTAGATACATTTAAAGGAGCAAATATTTTTGTAAAAGATAAATTAAAGCAAAGATATATATATTTTTTTTTAATGCATTACAGTAGAAGAACCAGGGCCATGACAACGTTGCACAGCATCCAGGGGAAAGGGAGGGGCGCCAATCGGTTGGTCATAACTTCCTCGCGAACGAGTGGCTCTTTCCTTAAAAAGTTTTCCGTGACTGCTCGGTATCCCTCTCCTCCTCTCCCTGCCACTAGAGGACTGCATTGGAATGCGGGTCCCATGGGACCTGCCAAAAAACTTGCGGGGCGGTCTTGCTGGTGTTGTGGGCTGGAGCCTTTTAACCCCCTTAATGCCACTCTGCCTCCAGAAATGCCTTTTAACCCCCTATGTGCCACTCTGCCTCCAGAAATGCCTTATACCCCTATATGCCACTCTGGCATTTAGGGGGTTAAAAGTCATATTATGCGGCAGCTTGGCATATATGGATATATTTCAGCAATGGAAGGAGGTGCGGTTAGCAGCGGGGGTTGTCTGCGTCCATCGCGCAGACCTTCCCCGATTGTCAGAGAGAATTCCCCGGTGAGGGGAACTCTGATCTCTGACAGCCGGGGAAGGTCTGCGCGATGGACGCAGACAACCCCTGCTGCTAACCGCACCTCCTTCCGGCTGCAGCGGAAGTTGTCTACGCAAATCGCGTAGACGTCTACACGCTGCCCCGGCTACACACCGGGAGTCAGAAGTACCGGTAAATTGGGGGGGGGGGCAGGAAGATCCAGATGTATATTGGTTTAACTGATATCTAATTATGTATGAGTTTGTTTAACTGCTACTTGGGTGGCCATCCCTATTGTGGCAATCTATCACTTATTTATATATTTTTTGCTAATTAAGCATTGATTGTCTTTTAGTTTGTGGTTATAGCTGATTTATTTAGGTGCTAGTGGACACCACCTGAGCTTGAGCTCAGCTCCTGTACTTGACATTTGAACTCAATGGGTTACTATCCCTTTTGTACTGGTTATATGTTAAATGTTAAAGTTCATGACAGTATAATTAGACTGAACAAGCATGGTTTGTTTGGAGGGATTACCAGGAGAAAGCCTCTTCTCTAAAAAGAACATGGCAGCACAGCTTAGGTTTTCAATGTTGCATCTGAACAAACCACAAGACATCTGAAACAATGTCCTTTGGACAGGCAAGAATAAAGAAGAGGTGTTTGGCCATAGTGCACGGCACCACGTTTGGCAAAAAACAAACACAGCATATTAGCCCAAACACCTCATACCAACTTTCAGGCACACTGGAGGAGGGGTGGTGATTTTGGTATGTTTTGCAGCAACATGACCGAGGAACCTTGCAGTCATGGAGTTGATCATGAACTACTCTGTATATCAAAGTATTCTAGAGTGAAATGTGAGGCCCTTTGTCCAAAAGCTAAAGCCTGAATTGGGTCATGTAACAGGACAATGACTCCAAGCACACCAGGAAATCTACAACAAAATGGCTGAAAAATAAAAAGGTGTTGGAATGGCTCAGTTAAAGTCCAGACCTGAACTCAATTGAAATGCTCTGACAGGACTTTAAGAGAGCTGTGCATAAACAAATGCCCGCAAACCTCAAAGAACTAAAGCAACATTGTAAATAGTGGGGGAAAAAATCCTCCATAACCATACTAGCTGTAAATATCCCTGTGGCACCAGCTGTTTTCTGATGTACCAGCATGACTGTGGAATAACTTAAATGGCCCCCACAGGACCCTGACCTCAACCCCTTTGGGATGAACTGGAACGGAGATTGCAAGTCAGGCCTTCTTGTCCAACATCAGTGCCTGATGCTCTACTGGATGACTGGGCAAACATTCCCACAGAAACATTCCAAAATCTTGTGGAAAGCCTTCCCAGAAGAGTGGAAGCTGTTATATCTGCAAAGGGGGGACCCACTACATATAAATGTCTATGTACTTAGAATATGCTGTCATAAAAGTCACTGCAGGTGTAATGGTCAGATGTCACAAATCTATTTCTCCATATAGTGTATGTTGCAATTCAAGGATTCATTGTGATTAATGGAAATCATTGTATATGATGACATGAACCAGTGTGTAAATTTCAATTATCAATTGATCTAATTCAATTAGATCATTATAATAAATAAAATACAACTTCTCAATTAATGTATTCATAATTGGTGTTTATTATTTAATTAAGTTGCATTATGACAATTTATTCAGTTTGTTAATATATAATTGATTATGCTTTCCCAGACTGCAATGTAAATATCTTCATTCACTCCATTAATGACACACGATACGGATAACTGGGAAATTTGTTACAATTACTTTGATTAGGGGCTACAATTTAGTACACGTATAAACTCCTTCGAACCTTTGATGATGTAAAGAGGGAAATGTTGAAAATGTTGGAATGGGAAGGTTCCTCTTATACATATGCTTTTACAATTTAGGTGAATCACTGTCTATGGGCATGTATGAGTCACTGTGAGAACAAACAGGAAGTTGGAGGAGGTTGGTGGCACCCTTGACGAGTGATGCTCCCTCTAATCTGCGTGAAATGTATGTGTGTACAAAAATAGCAATGCTGGACTGGCATACCGGGATACCAGAAAGGCCGGTCATCCAATTATAAGTATGGCCGCAGAGGCCAGTTCAGCTGCAATGAGACTTATGTCTTCTCACTGCGAGTGCTGCACCACATGTTATGTTACATACTACTTGTTTTGTCCTGTTCACCCATTGTACAGCACTGCGGAATTTGATGACTCTATATAAAACATAATAATAATAATATTATGGTGTCCAGGCCACACATAGTAGTGACTAGAGACATAATAAGGTATAACATTGCTATTGAACCTGGGGACATCATGAATGTGTACTTTCAGAAAGAGGAATTAAAATTGCCCTGCAAGTGTTTTTTTTTCATTGGCAACAATAAAAGTTAACCTGGGAATCCAGGTTTTAGCCAGACAATTTCTCCAAAGCCATCTCTATCCATCTGTGAGCTGTCCTGGCCATTTTCCCCAACATGCCATCCGCAGTGTCTGTTTACCGGTAAATGTAAATTTTTTTTCATCTTTTCATTTTAGGATATTGGAAAATACTTGTGATGGAAAACACACCACATTGGCAATGCAGATAACACACTATTTTGCACCTATATCCGTCTATATTTGCTCACCACCCCAGTCAATATCATATGTAGAAGCTTAACATTTTAGGGAGGCACATAGTACCATATGGATAACAAATATTTAGATTTATTTTTAGAAATGATTTTGTATTTTCCAAAATGGCTTTGGTTTACTGTACAGTTTACAGTATTCTAATTTACACAATATATAACATGGCTATTTGAAATGTTAGGAGTTTATAAGCTAGTTTGTAGATTACATACTAGCTGTAAATATCCCTGTGGCACCAGCTGTTTTCTGATGTACCCTAATTGTATCTAAAAAATACGCTACATGAAAAGATGGGAAACTATCTGTGGGTTTACATGTTAAATCCAAAGCAATGTCACCCAATTAAAAATGCATAGCAAATATGGGCTGCTAAAAAAAAATGTGAAGGTTCTCAATGTTGTGACGAGCAGATCACACGGCTGATTCACATGTCTTTTAATAAAATAGTTTTTGCTGTCTAAATAGGTCAATACCCATTTAGCATGGAATGTCTTTGCTTATTTCGACACGATTAGCATTTAAATAAGTATCGTTTTGGTTATTTACAAGAGTCAGCACTAATTAGAACTTCAGCTTTTCTTGAAGACATCATTAGCTAACCGAATGCCGAGAACAGCTTATTATTTAGTTGTGAAAAAAAAAAATCCTATTTCTGTAAGGAAAGTTAAGTTTGCCTGAATTTATTGAGGGGAAAAAAAGAACAGTGACATTAATGTTGTTTTTTGAATTGTGGAGAGATTAGCGACAAAAGTACTTCATTAAAGAAAAACTGACTCTTGCAAGTTCTCTGTAAAATATAGCTCTCCAGATAAAGAGAACAAGAGTCTCCTTGTATATTTTATTTTAGCAAGTGGAGAAAAAAAAGAGTGCTTCAGATAAGAAATGAATGTGCGTACAAGTGTGCTTTGAAAGCAAAATGAGTCATTAAGTACAAAATTTAAAAGATTCTTGAGAACACTGTGGATGCTGAGATTAGAAGATTTCTAAATTGGAAAATTACTAAAATGAAGGACACAATATCATATTGCGTTAATCTGTCACATACACAAGTGCAAATCTTTTTACAGAGGCTATAATATATTAGGATGGAATATTATGTACATACCAAAGATTTAATCTTTGACATATATGACATTTACTATTATTCTGATGTTTAAAATTACTGTTTCATATTATGTATATACTTTTAAGATTATTCTTATCAAATAAAAAGTTGAATAGAGATTGCAAGTAAAATTGTATGTTTCTTTTTATTGTGACACTGTGAGCCGCACGGAGCATGACTTGTTTGACATTTGGCACAAGTGCTATACAATTAAAGACTGCCCCGGACGAGACTAGGTGCAAGGACAGCATGACAAGCCTACACAGCGACCGGAGGGCCCACCCTGGTATAAATGGTAGGTGGTGCTTTTGTCAAAACTGCAGGGTGAGTAGAGGTTGCGGAGGAATGAGGAATCATTTTGAGGGCTTTTATGGAGATTATCCAGGAGCCATAGTGGTAGCTGGCCAGAAGCAGGTGAGTGTGGAGCTACATATTGACTGAGTTTTGTGTTGTTGGGTGTAGTTACGTAGGGTTTACCTAGATATTTATATGCGTCCCTGGGGTGAAGCACTTGGAGAGGATGGCGGGCAATCCTCACTTTCCCCTTCCCCTGAAAATCCATGCCAGCTATTGCAAGAGTCTAGATGTCTGCAGGATCCATTGTGGGATTCCTACGAAGCCTGCATCCGGTAATGGTAAAAGCCCCTGGAAGCCTGACAATCAGCGAAACTGTGTAGGGGAGAGGTTGAGAAGTTCCCCTGTGGTTCCAGGACAAACAGAGAACCTAAAAAGAACCTCTGAGCCAAGTGTAGCAGCTGTTACCTGCCGGGTCTTCTGTGCTCTGTCTGGGGGAAATTTCCAGATCCTGGCTTAGCTAGGTCTGGCAGGGATATATAGTTAGTGGAAGCTTAGGCTAGTCAGTCTGGACCAGAAAATTATAGAGTTGGCTCCAATCGGGAGCTGATTTTGTTTTGGGATGTTCAATTTATGCACTTTCACATAAATAACACAGTTTGTCAGATATATATATATATATATATATATATACACATACATAAATACAAATACACATTGTGGATGGAATTTTAAGAAACTTCTTTAGCTTTTTGTAAGCAAGTTTATATTTTTCAAAATTATAATGTCAACCAGACACTCCATGTCTTCTGTCAGGTATTCCCCATTGTGCAAGCTAGGCGCTAGAGGTAGGAATAGTAGCGTGTTGGCCTGTCCACAGTCGATCCATTCTCTTTTTATAATTTCCCAGTGCTAGAAATATGAAGCATACGGTAGTATGCCTTTAATGTATTACAAACTCTGTTTATAAAGTACTAAGGTAAATAACGAATGCCATAAAGTGATATTACATGACTGAGAAGGGCTGTGACAACAAATAATGCTCCACTATCATTATGTGTCATGGCTATGATAGTGTGTAACAGTCTACTATTGTTAAACCTAGCCCCCCCCCAACAAAGAAATGCATGCAAATACCAAGTTTCAGCAGTACAAATCCAGCTGGACTGCTACAATGTCAGTGCATTACACTGTTTATTGTGGCTAATAATCCAATGTCAAGACTCTTCCAACCAAATCAGAGCAGCCAAAAGCTATGCCCTTTCCATCAGCGACTTGTAATATATATGCTTGTAATATATATCCATAACATAGCGCTTATCATGGTGAATTTCTTCTGGATAAAGGTGGGCATTGGCTCCTATCGAGGGCATAGTTGAGATATGCAATTCTTCATGTTAGCATAACTAACAACTAACAACTCACTGTTTAGATAATAGGGAAAGAGACCATTTGTTCCAAAATAATCTTTGACATCAAAATTTTTTGCTGTAAGAGGTTCTTGAATGATTGAGAATGACATAACAAGCAGGATATTTCTGCTGTGTACCGATTGTGTTATTTCCCAGACTAAGCAAAGCAATTCTAAGTCCCATAACCTGTATAAGTTCCAAACCGATGTTTAACAGAGAGCCTGTATTCATCTTCGTTAAAACATTTACTAGTATGACGGTCTGCATGAATTATCCATCTGCTGCACAACTACTGTTAAACATTTGCAAAAAACATCCCTTCCTATACACATTGGCTTTGTAACATAGCATAGAACCTACTGGTGTCTATGATGGTCTTACAGTGGTGCCAGCCCTGACTGTCTGGTTTTATTATGGCAAGAGAACACGATAATATCTGCTAATAGAATCTACTGTATTATTTCCCTCTTAACAACTTCCTTTAAAGGTCTCCACTAGGTATAACAATAACAATTCTAATATCGTGATATTGCTCAATGGTCAGCACATTAGAGTGACCTTTCACCAGACAAAACATAGATAGCCCATTTTAAAATATGGGCTTGAAAACCGAATTTGGCAGTACCAAAAACAACAAAACCTTTTTAAAAGATATGTCAGGGTTTTCTTTTTTTTTTTCTTTTGAAGCTCACAACCTGTGGCCCTTGAAAAGAAACTGATCGAATAAAGGAAGTTCTATAAATACATGTATGATAGCATATATTATAAGCCGGAATCTTTAAGAGCACTCTCAGATTCTCAGAAACTAGAGGAAAATGGCAAAATCATGTAATATAAAATAAATCAAATTCATGGGGTACAAGGTCATCCTCTTCAATAAGTCGTCAGTTTGTGTATTCTGAAACCAGGGAGGATACATAGGTTTACCTACGCAATCTGATTTATTTTCACCCTGTAATTAAAATGTCACTAAAAATGATCTTAAAAATAAATATTTTGTAATATTACAGAAATGACCATACTGCAACAATACTGCTGCTGGTTGCAGTTATAATATTGGAGTCTGCATCGCTATGAAGTACATTGTGTTTTGCTTTTCTAGACTCATGGTGTATATGGTTATCCGCTCCATGTTACTTCTATATTTGTTTGCCTTTGCTTGCATGGTGAAACAAAAAAACTAAAAAGATTTCAGAACAACTCAACTGAGAACAGGCAGCAGTTTAATAGCCTGCTCCACTGGGCGTTCGAAGTCCTTAAAAAGAAACCAACTGCACTCCACTGATGAGGCCCTTGAAGGCCAAAATGTAGATCTGGGGTTGATGGTTTCATGGTCTGCACTGATATGCCGATGGAGATACCATAGGGTAGTCTATTAAGCGGCTGTCTGTTTGCATGGTGTTAAAAAACCTCAGTGTTCATAAGAAAATATTTAAAACAGGACGTGTTAAGGGTAGTAGATGTAGATTAATGGGGTTATCTTTACGACCACTAAAATCATTAAATCAGCATGTAGGGCAGGGCAAAGGAGGTGGTTTAGTGTTTGTGTAGTATTAGGAGATCATGAGAGTATTCTGTCCCATTAAGGGCACAGCTGTCTTTCTAATTTACCGTTTAGGGAGATTTTTCAAACCACTTCATACCTTGATTGCAACCAGAGCAGCCTGGAGGTGCCATTAATCTAATATGCCTAACTGGTAATTAGACACTTACAGAGTTCCCAACCTTTATCTACCTCTAATCCTGGCGCTTGAGTACTAAAGTTGCCCGCCACCACTATATGTCACTAAATGGATTTGTCAATATTTAGAGCTAATCTCAAGCAGCAAAGTACAAATCATTAAAGAGTAAATGTTTACATTTTATTTGTACTGCATGCCCAGTCACTAAACATTTCAATAGCATTAGTTCACTGGGTGTTCATTTTCAGATACTAGACACTCCACTCCATATTAGTCTTATTGGAATGAGAACATTCCTTCTTATGCTTAGTAAGGTAATTATTGAGGAATTCTTTAACCCTTCATTAGTTAAATCCGTGAGGAATGTAAATTAACTATGCACATGTTTAATAGTAGCTTGTTTTTAATTTGTATATCAAAGATATTTCCCATAAATGTATTACACGCAATGAAGAATAACTTTTGCTGAATTGCATTTTCAGCACTTTGAGATAAATTAGGTGATTAGTTCCCAGAAACACATGATTTTCTTTACCTGTTAAGTTATAAATGTAGTAGAAATAGTCCATTATTTAGGAGGTTCAGAATGCAGATTATGAACCACAGATACTTTACCATATAAAAGTTATACTAATTGGTCTGTATACTGCCCCATATTAGATATATTGAAAGTAATTACACTTTATGCGTTTTTAGGTGATTTTTTATTTTGTTGCGTCATTGATCATGTGATCGTACGAACTCAGGGGCCCAGCCCAAATGCTGAAAAACAGTACCAGACAATTTTGCCTTCTCCACAAACAGTAGGCACTATGGATTCCAGTAGGTAGCAGTTTCCTGGCATCTGGCAAATCCAGATTCATCCATTAGACCTCCAGAAAGTGAAATGTGATTCATTACTCCAGAGAGCACATTTCCGCTGTTCCAGAGTCCACCCACATCCTGAAAAGTAAGGGCTCCAGGTAGCTGGAGTCTGAATGTTCCCAGGTAACCATATAGTATAAATAGATAACTACCTAAGGAACTGAGCTGGTTGGGGTTGCCAAGATGATTTTCTTCCTTATGTTACCAAGCAAATCTATACAGAGGGAAGAGATACACAGAGGACCTGAAGAACCTTACGACAGGCCTAGGTGTCAGCTCCATAATCAATTCTTCACTCACACCCTTCTTTAATCTAAAATTGCAATAACTACGTCCTGAAAAGCAGAAGTAAAAGCATTGAATGTCTTATCGAACAACCAGTCAGGAATCCAAAACATTTACATAACCGTGCTGACACTATTCATCACCAACAACAGCTTCCAAGAAAAATATATGAGACATGAATAAATTGTTTTATAATAAAAAGCAAAGGGAGGGACACAGTCTTCTGTTTATGTTGTGTATGCTGATATGCAGTTCAAATATGAAATATGATAATTGTACAGTGAAAACTACAACAATAAAAATGAATTCAAGCGCTGTTCCAAACTTTTCTAGATTCTTAGTATTATTTTGTACTGCTATGGTATACATCTTAAATAAACATTACTTTAAACATTTTTTTTAAAAAAAGCCATTTTGCTGTAGTTTCTTGTTAAAAACATTTTAGAGGGTCCTCTCAGTCCTTTGCTCCACTACTCTGCCTGCCCATCTCTGACATTATAGAAGGGGCAGTAGGTTTAAAGTCTTGTAGTTTAAAGGAGAGTGTGTGGTGTATGCTCACGATAGTGTAGAGGAGCACAGCTGAGACTAGGTATATTTATCTTTTCCTTTTTTTAATATTATTAAGAACAAACATGTAAGAACCCCATTCTCCATCTATGCATCCTGCTTTGGATCTAAACAGCTGGCACGGCACTACATAAAGGCAAGGTAGGCACCGACCTACAACACAGATCTACACACGGTTGCCTTCTCAGGGGTGGACTGGAAGGTATTCCAGTCCTCTGCAGAGAAGGTGTCTCCACATAGATCCGCTGGAGGAGCAGGGCCAGTTGGTTGAGATCATGGATCTCCCTCTAACCCTAAATAAAAGGAGCATGGGGTTTGTTCAGACCTCCATCTCACTGCTCCCTTGCGATGCTACCAGTGCCGGCTGATATTGGAGCATCAATCCTCCCCCAAGATAGACAAGGTCATGCATCGCTTGACCCCGCAAGGCGAGCTGCATCAGTTTTCCTGGGGTAAGTGAGCTGGGTGTATGTGTGTGTCTGCCGGGGTACATAAGTGTGTGTCTGCCTGAGTACGTTAGTGTGTGTGTATGTGTGTATGTTAGTGTCTGCCTGGGTATTTTAGTGTGTGTCTGTATGTATGTTAGTGTCTGCATGAGTATGTATGCTAGTGTCTGCATGAGTATGTATGCTAGTGTCTGCATGGGTATGCATGTGTGTCTGCCTGGGTATGCATGTGTGTCTGCCTGGGTATGCATGTGTGTCTGCCTAGGTATATCAGTGTGTGTCTGCTTAACATTTTTTTAGGGTGAAATAATGGAAGCCAAATACAAATCTCAAAGGCCAAAGAAGAGTATAAGCCACAAAGGGAGAAATGAAAAGATCTATGGGAAAATTGGGAAAACTTAAATACAAGGGAGGAAATCGAAAAAAGCACAAAGGAAACAGAAAATAAAATGGTGGTATTGAGCACCAAATTCTAAACATTCTGTACATAGTTTATGAACAAAATGTTGTTAAATAACATAGAGGCATAATGCTGCAATCACAGTATTTACTTGATCGTGTTGGAACCCTAATCTCTCAGAGATATGGAGGAGTGTGGAGACAGCAAATAGTTATAACTCCATCATATACAGCTTGTGTCACACCAACTTGTGTAATGCATACATGGACTTGCTACCTGGTAGATATGGTATGGCAAATTTTAGCATGAGAGGGGTTAATTCAATTGTATAGGCATGTGGCGCCAAAAGGTCTTATGAGATAAAGTTGTCTTTTGAAGCTGGGACTCCAACCAGGGCCCTCTGCAAGGTGTGAAATGTTACAGCGGAGGTGCCTCTATGTCTACTTCCTGAGTGATCCACCATATGCCTGTATCCCATCATAGATAGTGGATTCTTTTGATATGTTAAGTGACCACTAGCAGTCAGTAAAACCAGGGTCATATCCAACACATAAATTGTTTCATACATAAATTCATAACCATACTTCCTTTTGTGCATATCTAGAACAGAGAAAGCACACCCTACAAAAAGAATACAAGTATCGCTTGTACAACGTAAGTGGTTTGGAAGAAATTGTGGAGTCCGTGGTATTCAGTCATAAGTAGCAAGTGTGACATATCTATGGACTTCATAATTTACAAGAAATTTATAAATGCAAGAATTATTGCTGTGGCATGCAAAATGAAAATGAGTTATTTTGACTGATATGTTTCCAGCACAAAAGGGGGGTCACTTATGGTTCCTATAGGTACACCTTCCCTCTCAGGGCCGGCCCAAGACATTGTACTGCCTGGGGCGAAGTGTGAAATCCTGCCCCCGCCCAGGAAGTGCTACAAAAAGTGCCACAGGGTGAAAAGAAAGGGGAAATATAACATTATTATGTCCAGGCTCAGCCTGGAATTAACCCAACTCAATAAAATAATATAATAATAAAATATTTTTTCAAAGAGTGAGAGCTCACCCACGGGGATCACGGATCAAATATCTGTCACAGTGTCACTGCTGGCCGCCGCTATAATTGGATATAACAGGATTCACTCTGAGTGAGCGCTGATGTGATGCCTAACGTCACCTCGCTTTCCGGGAAACTCATGCTGCCACGCGAGAGCTGACCTCCAATTACGGAGGAGAAGACGTTCTGCACAGCGTGCATTAGGTCTGCAGACAAGCTAATAGCTTGCTGCGGTGTCCAAAATAGGGTGACCACATTTTATTTCTGCCTTTCTCGGGACACACTATGAAGCCCATGAGATCATACACAGATAAACAAAAAAAAAAAACAACCAAACTGTGCGGTTTCTTTTATATTAGCCCCTGCTGTCAATATATATATATTAATATTAGCCCCTGCTGTCAATATGTATAAATATTAGATCCTGCTGCCAATATATAAATAACTATTAGACCTTGCTGCCAATACATTTTCACGCTCCTTAGCATGCAATCACTCCCTCAGCTCCAGCACCACAAAATAGGTACAGATCAAATAAACAACGCATAAAAGAGCACATGCATGTATAGATCAACTGAATACGACACAAACCTACATAACTACATACATAAGTAATGTATGGAAACATTGCATAGCAGGGATAGATCAACACATTAACACACAAACACGGCTTTGCATGTACAGATCAATTGAAATTCACATGTGAACTCAGCACTGAAGGCATAGAATCAGGCAAACAAACCCTGTATTTGCATGTATATAATAATAATGTATGGAAACATAGCATTGCAGGTATAGATCAACTGGAAATCACATGTAAACTCAGCACTGATGGTATAAATCAAATAAACACACAAACCCAGCTTTGCAGGTATAGATCAATTGGAATTTGCTTAAAAACTCAGCAATAAAGGTAAACCCCCCTAAATTACAGGCACAGATCACAGGTTGCACACCAAAAAGACAGCCCTGGCGGCCCACATAGAACCTGACAAGCACCGAGATAACACACATAGGACCTGCCATCATTGTCCCCAAACAGCCTAGCATTAGTCAACTTTGTCACAAAAACACCCTGCCTGTGTCATCTTCCACAAATCCATCTATGATACACTTTTACAGTCACTCACTAATTCACATAATCGTTTATTCTCTCACTCACAAAAATCATTTACCTATATTCATTAATGCATTCTCACAAATTCATTATCTCCCTCATCCAGACAATTCATCAGCACATTAATTCATCCTCCCTCATTCAGACAATTCATCCATACACTAATTCATTTATTCTCTCACTCAATCCCACTCTTTATTCATGTCAATATATTTATTTATTTCAATATAATCTACCACTCCCCCCTTTCTCATAACCTACCCCCCTCTTCCTCCCTTCTCATAACCTACCCCCCTCTCCAGGGCCGGCCCAAGACATAATGCTGTGTGCGGCGAAGTTTAAAATGCCACCCCCCTTTATCTACCCTTCCTCTCCCTCCCTATTATCTACCATTACTCTCCCTCCCTCCCTATTATCGACCCTACCCCCCCCCTTTGTACTTACCTTTCAGCAGTCCTGCGGCAAGTCTCCCTGCTCGGTCTCGGTGCCGGCTTGTAATGCTGAGCGCCGGAAATTACGTCATCTTCCGGCACTCAGCATTACAAGTCGGCACCGAGACCGAGCTAGAGGGCTCGCAGAGGAGAGAGAGGGGCGCCGAGCAGGTACTGACCACTTGGTAAGCGAAAACCACTCGGCGCAGTCTCTCTCTTCCGCTTTATAAAAAAAAGGGGTTGGGCCTTCAAAAGTGCCGCCTGGAGCAATTGCCCCACTGTGCTCCATGGTAGGGCCGACCCTGCCCCTCTCCCTCCCTTCTCATAACCTACCCCCCTCTTCCTCCCTTCTCATTATCTACCCCCTCTCCCTTCCTACTCATCTACCTCTCTCCCTCCCCAACTTCTCACAATCTACCCTTCTCTCCCTCCCTTCTCATAACCTACCCCCCTCTCCAGGGCCGGCCCAAGACATAATGCTGCCTGCGGCGAAGTTTAAAATGCCACCCCCCCTTTATCTACCCTTCCTCTCCCTCCCTATTATCTACCCTTACTCTCCCTCCCTATTATCGACCCTACCCCCCCTTTGTACTTACCTTTCAGCAGTCCTGCGGCAAGTCTCCCTGCTCGGTCTCGGTGCCGGCTTGTAATGCTGAGCGCCGGAAATTACGTCATCTTCCGGCACTCAGCATTACAAGCCGGCACCGAGACCGAGCTAGAGGGCTCGCAGAGGAGAGAGAGGGGCGCCGAGCAGGTACTGACCACTTGGTAAGCGAAAACCACTCGGCGCAGTCTCTCTTTTCTGCTTTATAAAAAAAAAGGGTTTGGGCCTTCAAAAGTGCCGCCTGGAGCAATTGCCCCACTGTGCTCCATGGTAGGGCCGACCCTGCCCCTCTCCCTCCCTTCTCATAACCTACCCCCCTCTTCCTCCCTTCTCATTATCTACCCCCTCTCCCTTCCTACTCATCTACCTCTCTCCCTCCCCAACTTCTCACAATCTACCCTTCTCTCCCTCCCTTCTCATAATCGACCCCCCCTCTCCCTCCCTACTATCTACCCTTCCTCTCCCTATTATCTACCCTATGTCCCTACCTCCCTAATATCAACCCCCCCTCCTTTGTACTTCACTTACCTTCCAGCAAACCTGCGGCGAGAGTCTCCCTGCTATCATAGTAAATTGCGGGTGGTATTAAGGGTGAATATTTTTATTTTTATTACTATTTACAGTCTAGGGCAGAGAGATAGTGAATTTTAACCCTTTTACCACCAGAACCAAGTCACGCGCATGCTTGGAGTAGGATGCGTTCACGACAGGCTTCATTAGACAAGGGTGTATTTTTGTCATTAGTATTAGCTTTGAGTAATGACTGCTTAGCAACACTGGGACTGGAGAAGCATCTTCTATGGCTTTCATGACAACACTTAATTTTCACTGCATGTTTAATGTATATCACACCAAAACAGAAGAAGCAGTGTAACTAGCAAATAATTTACAGACAGAGGTGGGACAGACAGAGGATGTTTATGCATCCTTTAAAATGTTTGCCAATGCTGGTTATGTGAATTGCTAATACTGCTACAAAACAGTTCAACAAAATATTTAAAAAATTTAAGAAAAGATCCCCATTAGCCTTTTATTTCTGATTACATTAACATTAACATACCACCCAAATACCCGTCCTTCCTTCCTCCTCTGGTGCAGGGCGGCCTTTAATATTGATTGGACCCCGGGTTAGGATTTCCTCCCTCATGTAGTTCAAGTATAGATCAAATAAACAACACATGGAAACACATCACTGCAGGTATAGATCAACTGAATAAGACAAAGCCTTTATTAACAGGTATAGTGAAATAAATAACACACAAACTCACCCTTGCAGGTATGTATCAAGTGAAAAATCAGAAGCAAACTCAGCCTTGAAGGTAGAGATCAAATAAATAATGTGTGTAAATAAATTGCAGACATAGATCACAGGTCACACACCTCAAGACCAGCCCTGACACCCAGATTGCATCCACAGGACCTGCCCAGCACCGAGATTGGACACATAGGACTTGCCATCTTTGTCCCCAAACATATTTCTCTCACAAACACCTTTCCTGTGCCATCGTTGCCCCAAACAGCCTGCTTTTCCTTCATTCACAGCTTTTCATTCATTCACAGATGATCATTGACAAATACTTATTTATTCATTTGTTCATAAATACTCATTCACAAATACTAATTCAATTTCTCATTCATTCATGCATACTCATTCATAAGGATCCTGCTACCGCGACAAGGAGTATTGAGGCATCTTGCCTTTCTTTTTCTTTCTTATTCTTTTTCCTATCCTTTTTCTTGCATTTCTTTAAACTTGAGGGGCCCTCTTCTATGTCTACCTGGTATGTCGGTTTTGGCATGCCTCAGACCGCATGAGCTCTCTTTTTCTCTAAATTCTTGGTCCCTATAAATTCTACCCGGTTGCCCCTACCATAACATATATTAGTGAACATATGAGTTGCTTTGCGAGTATTACAATGCAAGTACATGTGACTTCATTTGAGTAAGTTCATTTGAGATGAATCTAAGAGACTCTTAAGTTGTCTGACTTTAGTGGTCAGGACCAATTTTGTCCTTACCAAAACACCATTATCTATAACAATTCGTGGGTGTCTGCTACAAAGCCTTTTGTTGCCTGTCCTAGAATCTGAAACATTTTAATGTCATTGAGACTTGGGTATGATTGCAGTATGATGAAACAAGGTGTAGACTTTTTAAGTAGCAAAATTGTTAACCAACTAGACAAGGTTATAGAGAGGATAAGTTCCCTACCTGCACCAATGTGACTATACAATGTTTTCCATTCATCATCAAAGTAAGGTATTAAAAAGGAAAAAACAATTGTATGTATTATGGGTGGATACCTTATTATTTGTATCATGCAGAAGTAGGATGGTATAATAGAAAACTGCAGGGTACTGCATCTCTGTTTAACAGACATAAAGACTGTCATCTCTGAATCCAATTATGCTAATGATTTATAAGATAGGAAGACTACCTATTCCTTTGATGGTAGCCAGAAGGCATACATCACATATTCAGCTCTCAGGATCCTTAAACTACATTAATTTCATTTAAAGATATTTTTCCACAGAGGAAATGTGAAACTTAATGTTTAGATAATTGCTATTTTAAAAAAAAAAAAGCTCCATGTATAAATTTACATACAATGGCAGAACACAGCAGGTAAGACATTTTATAAATATATGTTTCATCTTGGATTCTGAATGACCACCTCCAACGGCCACATAAAGTTAAAGCGTCTGGCTTGTAGACGTCATGATGCTTAGTGCCTCAGCGAGGCTCTTCGTCCCGCCCCCTTAGAGACTCGACGTGACGCTCGAGGGGGTGGGCTGACACGGAGTTCAACGGAGTTCCTTGTGTGGCAGTTGGTCCCATGGAGGAGAGCAAAAAGCAAGCAGGAAAGTCTGGAAAAAAAGTAAAGTAAAAAAAAAAAATTATGTTGATAATGACATGACATTAAAGGGGGGCTGGGGGGCATAAGTATACATGGTAGTATGTTTGGATGTGTAGGTGTGGCAGAGCCTGTCCTGGTGTGTGTTTGGGTGTGTCGGTGTGGTAGAGCCTGTCCTGGTGTGTGTGTTTGGGTGTGTTGCTGTGGTAGAGCCTGTCCTTGTGTGTGTGTTTGGGTGTCAGTATGGCAGAGCCTGTTCTGGTTTGTGTGTTTTGGTCTTGGTGTGGTAGAGCCTTTTGCCTTTCCTGGTATGTGTGTGTGTGGGTGTCGGTGTGACAGAGCCTTTCTTGGTGTGTGTTTGGGTGTGTCTGTGTGACAGAGCCTGTCCTGGTGTGTGTGTGTTTGGGTGTTGGTGTGGCAGAGCTTGTCCTGGTGTCGGTGTGGCAGAGCCTGTCCTGGCGTGTGTTTTAGTGTCGATGTGGCAGAGCTTGTCCTGGTGTTTATGTAGCATAGCCTGTCCAGGTATGTGTGTCTGGGTGTCGGTGTGGCAGAGCCTGTCCTGGTATGTGTTTGGGTGTGTCTGTGTGGCAGAGCCTGTCCTGGTGTTTATTTGGGTGTCTGTGTGGCATAGCCTGTCCTGGTGTGTGTTTTAGTGTCAATGTGGTAGAGCCTTTCCTGGTGTGTGTGTGTTTTGGGTGTCAGTGTGGCACAGCCTGTCCTGGTATGTGTTTGGGTGTGTCTGTGTGGTAGAGCCTGTCCTGGTGTGTGTCTGGGTGTCTGTGTGGTAGAGCTTGTCCTGGTGGCGGTGTGGCAGAGCTTGTCCTGGTATCGATGTGGCAGAGCCTGTTCTGGTGTGTGTGTCTGGGTGTCGGTGTGGCAGAGCCTGTCCTGGTGTATATTTGGTCATCTGTTTCCAGGCACTTTACTTACTGTAGTAATAAATTGAACTAATTTAATTTTTACTTATCCAGAGATAAAACACTCTCCTGAATTTGTAGTCACCTTAGGCACTAAATGGGGAATGTATGATGACTTTTTTAGTGTACTGATGTACTCCCCATCACATAAGATTCTATCCTATATTATCTGCCTAGCACTGATGGCATATTTATCCAGTACACATGGATGCCAAGGTGTCTAATTTATTTGCATAAAAAGGCCCACCCAAAACTTCAGCACCAGGCCCATGATGCTCTTAATCTGGCCCTGAATATGAGAACCATAAAATTAGCCACTGGCAATCCATAACAATATGGAAACAATATCCCGATGTGTGAACTCTTTCCCTGACATTGCTGTAAAGGACAAGATATTGTTGCAAACAACACAGAGGGGGAAAAATTTTATCTGAGATGTTGGCGCCAAAAGAAAGGAATAGATGCAGCTGCAGCAAGGGGAGAAAAGACAGATGCTCAACAGGACTTAAAGTACAAATTCTAAATCCTGTGAGTTCCCAGGTATGCTTAAAATTCAAAATGCTATATGTTGCATAATGTGGCATTTAGAGATTACTAACATAATTCTCTGCAAAGTATTTATTTATGACACCGCTCGTGAGAATTTGTATTCCAAAAGGATTACAGGAAGAACATTAAACAGAATATTCAGTTATGAAATACTTGATGCTATGCTTTATTCAGGAATTAACTTCTTACCTTTAAATAGAAATTGTGTATCTTTATGGCTCATTGGTAAAATATTTGCATCTAATTTTGTCTAATGAACTTAATTTGTTATAGCAAGCTTTGAGATTATTAGCTTCTATAATTATGATCACGTAAAGACCCAAGTTTTAGCTAGCAGCTATATGAGTGTTCAGACAATGGGGGCCTTAGTCCAAGTCACAAAACCTATGTTATTTAATGAAGCTAATTTATCAGAGTGCTTATTAACTATTTAAGGACTAAGGCTATCTTTCTTCTTTCTTTTACACTTAAGGAGCAAATTATTTTAACAGTTTGCTATCTTGTTTCTAAGCAATTAATTTCCCCCTCTCTCCTTTAGTTTTATCACATGGATTATATATATCTATATATATATATATATATATATATATATTGGGTTCTTTTCAAAACAAGCAAGGATTTTTTTAAGAAGCTTTACACATATAGAAAAAACATAATTTAAAACGAAAACACACATACATATATATATATATATATATAAATCGAAAACGTTTTAAAAAATAAATAAATGTATACATATGTATATACATAAGGCCTGCTATATAACTTGTGAGACCTACAAATTATGTTTTGAGTTCCTGCGGTAGAGCATCTAGATAGTAGGGTGGGCTGGTGCACTAACAGTCTTGAAAGTCCAGGCCAGGATTTTCAAACAGGTAAAGTTGCCGCTCACCTGGCCAAATGTTTAAAAGGATGGTCTAGTTTACACGCTCCCTTATCTTAGCCAAGACAGATGGATCATAAACTGCTGGACTATTTTCTATTGGCTACAGCATTTTCATTATGTTGAGAAGTAGAGAAGCCACACAAATCTTAGAAAGCAAATTTTTATTTAGTGCTCAGAAAAGATTTTACTTTTAATTTTTTTTTGAATATGAGAACCATAAAATTAGCCGCTGGCTCCAGGTCATGCAAAGTCTTCAGTCGTCTTTCATGAACTGCATGTTTGAGATGTCCCCAGAATGGCTCAATAATATTAAGGTCAGGAGAATGTGATATCAACTCCAGAATGGATGGTCAATTTGACCTTGTGCTTAGGGTCATTGTCGTGCTGAAAAGTCCAAGAGCGTCCCATGAGCAGCTTTCTTATGGAAGAATGTAAATTGTCTGCCAGTATTTTCTGATAACATGCTGCATTCATCTTGCCATCAATTGTCACAAGATTCCCTGTGCCTTTAGAGCTCACACATCACCAAAACATAATTGAGCCACCACCATGCTTCACAGTGGGGATGGTATTATTTTCACTATAGGCCTTGTAGACCCCTTACCAAACATAGCATTATTTTGATTTCCTCCCTTGGAATTACAGTGTGGCAGAAGCTGTGATGTGTGTCAAGGTGTTGTCTGGCATATTGTTTTTTTGTTGCCTTCGCGCAGTAAAGGCTTCTTTCTGGCAACTCGACCATGCAGCTCATTTTTGTTAAAGTATTGCCATATTGTGCTCCTTGAAACAACCACACCATCTTTTTCCAGAGCAGCCTCTCATTCCTTCTGGCAGTTGTGGCTAAAATCTTTCTTGGTCTGCTTGACCTTGGCTTGGTATCAAGAGATCCCAGAATTTTCCACTTCTTAACAAGTGATTGAACAGTACTGACTGGCACATTTAAGGCTTTGGTTATCTTTTTACATCCTTTCCCATCTTTATAAAGTTCCATTACCTTGTTACACTGGTCATTTTCTGCTCCTCATGGCTCAGTATCTAGCCTGCTCAGTGCATCCACGTGAGAGCTAACAAACCACTGACTATTTATACACTGACAATAATTGCAATTTAAAAAGCCACAGGTATGGGAAATTAACCTTTAATTTCCTTTTAACCTGTGTGTGTGTCACCTTGTGTATCTGTAACAAGGCCAAACATTCAAGGGTATGTAAACTTTTGATCAGGGCCACTTGGGTGATATCTGTTATCAAACAATAGTCATAATAAATGGCTTCATATGATCACTTGCCTTAAATAAAAGACATGCTTTTTTTGCATGATCTGTCATATTTTCAAAACCAAATATATGTCAACATTTCACAATTTCTGCCAGGGTATGCAAACTTTTGAGCACAACTGTAGTTCTCCACAATCCTTGACAGTAACTTTACATTATAGGTCTTAAGGGCTGGTGTTCTGAGGACATAATATTATGTCCTCCATCCTTAAAGGGTTAAAATACACATTGTTTAGCAATAGTATCATATTTTAAAATATTATTTAGAAATATTTTTTTCTGTAATTTATACGACAACCATGGAGCGCATATACATGGGGAGAGAAAAAACAACAATAATAGTGTAATATGTACACACAAAATAAAACATAAGGAGGGGTGTAAGATCCACTCACAAACGTATTGAATAAAATAGGCTCATCAAGGTTCAGTAGGATATCTGCAGAGTTTAATGGCTTCTAAAATCTATAAAAACAAGGAGACCACAAATGGTGCAATATCATCACAGTACAGGAAAAAGGGAGGTCTGTAATTTATACCTGGGGAATATAGCATTTTTTATTAGTTGTCATGTCTTTGTTGATGTATAGAGAAGAGGTAGTACACTTGGCAACTCTCTGGATTTCAGAGACTCTAGGTAAAGCACTGGGTCTCTGGGTCACGATGCTCTGTCTCCAGGTCGTGGGAGCTGCGTGAAGACATGCCCACGTCCTCTCTCACCCTCATACAAATTTAAACTATCTGGGGCTAGCTCCATACTTAAACAGACAGTGTTAGCTTTAGCGAATTGTCCAGTTGGACTTCTGCACAACTCATGCAAGAATGCAACTCCCCTGTAAACATTCCCTGTAACAGGAACCAGGTAGACAAGAGGGTCCCTGGTTGTCATTGCCACCTTCCTTCCACTCTGAGCTGTCTACAGGTAAGTAGCTTCTCTGGTTTTCAGAATAAAATATAGCTCATTCACAGAAAGTATTCTACAAACCAGGTCACAAAGAAGGACACAACATGTCAGCTGATTTAAGGAGTCTACATTTTGGATGTAACCACTGACTTTAGGCACCAGCAAGGTTGCCTCAAAATACACGACTGTCATGGGCAATTAGGGACATGTGGTAACCCTAGTATGGGATGCTAAGGTGAAGGACTGATTAAGGTTTCAGTCTTTGCAGCAGCAGAAAAACTGGCAAACTAGATGAGGTGAATGGTTCTTATCTGCTGTCAAATTCTATGTTTCTGTAAGGCAATTCCTCTACAAGGAATATGGCGTCTATGGCAAAGGATGGGATCCCTTGGGATCACAGAAAACATCCCATGTTTGCGTGTAATGATTTTAATGCAGCCCTGAGACTTTTCTATAAACATAAACTCTTAAAGTAGAAATCAGGTCACCCCAATGTAAGGTGCATTAATCCTTAAGAAGAAAATGAGAATAGCCATATAACAGGCAATATTATGTTGAGTGATCACAACAAAATAATTTTAAAAAATTGTACTAGGGCATAGAGATATTCCTAAAACTGTGCTTGTATGTATAAACATATAATATGTGTAAAACAAACAAACATCTAACAGCTAACATTTCCCTTTAGAGCAGGCTTCCCTATGGAACAATTTTGGGATTGCCACAAGATAACAGCTAGTATCCTACATAGAAAATATTTGTACTGCAGAATCATAATTCCTTTAATAAATTCAACTTAATTCACCAGAGGCAGGCTATAGAGTTGGAATTCTATGCACAAAAAAAACCGTGTTGCTTTAAATCAGAATCAACTACAGTAAACCTTGTTTTGAATTAGTCAACTAATGAAAACCATACCTCAGAGGCATCCATCTCAGTCACACAGAGTAAGCCCTGCAGCTGTTGTGTTCGGCAGATTAAGTTTGCCTTACTTTCATGAAGATGCCTGCACAGTAATAAACGCGCAAGTTATTTGATTCGCAAAAATTATAACATTTTTATTAAGCTTTGAAAATTGGGTTTTCTGCCGTTTCCCCAGTTGGTTAAGTGGATTTTCTCAGGATTGGACTATTTTAAAGACCTAATGGCAGCAACTGGTAAAAGAATTAGTTCTGCTCTTCCTGTAAATGTATACCTGGCTTGAAAAGGTAAAACAAATACATCTTACTATAGAAATTGAAGTGCTGCTCGCTATATTTTGGGGACACTAAACATATTTCTATCTTAATAGAAACCTGAAATATGGAAGGCTTACTCTGGGGATCACAAATCATTAAAATGTCGGCAATCTTTGCAGAAGCAATGATAAGGTTACTCTGACTTTAACAGATCAGTAGCATTATTTATAAAACACAAAGATGCCAGTAAAAAATGCAAAGGAGCAATTAGAATGGTTAACGTAGAACATAAGCGATGACAACAATATAAACCCCATTTTTAAAATACATTAATGCCAAAAAATGTTGGCTCATTTAAATATTTAATTGGTAAGTTGGCTACTGAAAATCAGGAACAGGTCGTTTTTAATCTTTTGCCTCTATGTATACCAATAAAGAACTGAAGCCTGCAGCAAGCACGTGATTGGCTTACACAGGACACAGCCCTTAAAAGGCTAAATAAAGTTAAAATAGGTAATTTCTCGGGACAAGACAGTATACGTCCCCGGGTACTTAGTTAACTTGCTTGATTAATAGCCAGACCATTGTTTTTGATCTTCAAGGACTTTCTCTTGCCTAGAGTACAGAAGTAGTAGAAGAAGTATTCAAAAAGGGATGAAAACCTCAGCCAGGTAATTACAGAGACTGAAAAATATGTATAAATGTTAAATAAAGGGCAGTCTCCCTCCCCAGAATATGAAAGACAACAAATAAACAGTGAGAGTAGGTGAGCTGTAAGTGATATGTCAATAAAAAAACATGTTATAACACCCAGTGATTTTGAGTATACACGGTGGGGAAATTATTTGAAAACTTGGGATAATATTCAGGACTATACTTCATCCAATAATATCATTAGTGAAAGTCTTTTATAGAGGACAGATTTTGTCAGACAAACGTAATTGCATTCTATGAAGAGTTGAGCAAATATATATATTAGATTATTATATTATGATTTAATATTATATATATTTGCTCACCTCTTCATACTAATATTATATACAGTAGTATATTTGCTCACCTCTTGGATTTTATGAAAGCATCTGATACAGTCCCACAAACAATGTTGCTATACAGCTAGACAGTATTGCTTGCACTTGGATTGAAAACTAGTTTAACCCCTTAATGACAAAGCCCATACATGTACGCCCATTGTCCTTAAGGGGTTAAAGATAGGCTTCAGAGAGTTGTGAAAGGTGGTACTATGAGTGAAGTACATTGGGGGGGACGTACTAAACAGCATATTGGGGATGATGGGATGATGGGATGATTGGCTGCAATATTCAGCACTATCAATAGGTGTCAGTATACTTTTTACACTCATGGTAAATCAAAGGATGTTCTTTTTGGTAGTTCTTGATACTGAGTTGCAACGAATACATTGCAAAAAGAAGCTGCAAATGTTTAACTGTTTACTTGCTGAAATATATACAGTTTTATAACGAAATCATGGTAAATTATATAGAAATAATAGAAACATTTTAAGTAATCAACATATTGATATAATATGGTACATGTATGTGCAAACACCATATTTTACCTGTTTTGATTGGCACAATATGGGAATATATATTATTATTATTATTACATGGGGATTATGGGTGGAATATTATAGTTTCACATGCTAAGGAACACATTTGACCCATTTCTGATAAGAATATGGGAATATTATTATTTTTATATGGGGATTATGGGTGTAATATCAGAGTTTCACATGCCAAGGAACACATTTGACCCATTTCTGATAAAAATATGGGAATATTATTATTTTTACATGGGGATTATGGGTTGAATATCATGGTTACAGATGCCAAGGAACAAATTTGACCTTTTTCTGAAAGGAATATGGGAGTATTATTATTTTTACATGGGGATTATGGGTGGAATATTATAGTTACACATGCTAAGGAACATATTTGACCCATTTCTGATAAGAATATGGGTATAATTATTTTTTTACATGGGGATTATGGGTGGAATATTATAGTTACACATGCTAAGGAACACATTTATCCTGTTTTTGATAAGAATATGGCTATAAATACTTTTTTATATGGGGAATATGGGTGGAATATTATAGTTACACATGCTAAGGAACATATTTGACCCATTTCTGATAAGAATATGGGAATTTTATTATTTGTACATGGGGATTATGGGTGGAATATTATAGTTACACATGCTAAGGAACACATTTGACCTGTTTTTGATAAGAATATGGGTATAATTATTTTTTTACATGGGGATTATGGGTGGAATATTATAGTTACACATGCTAAGGAACACATTTGACCCATTTCTGATAAGAATATGGGTATAAATATTTTTTTACATGGGGATTATGGGTGGAATATTATAGTTACACAAGCTAAGGAACACATTTGACCCATTTCTGATAAGAATATGGGAATTTTATTATTTGTACATGGGGATTATGGGTGGAATATTATAGTTACACATGCTAAGGAACACATTTATCCTGTTTTTGATAAGAATATGGCTATAAATACTTTTTTATATGGGGAATATGGGTGGAATATTATAGTTACACATGCTAAGGAACACATTTGACCCATTTCTGATAAGAATATGGGTATACTCATTTTTTTACATGGGGAATATGGGTGGAATATTATAGTTACACATGCTAAGGAACACATTTGACCTGTTTTTGATAAGAATATGGGTATAATTATTTTTTTACATGGGGATTATGGGTGGAATATTATAGTTACACATGCTAAGGAACATATTTGACCCATTTCTGATAAGAATATGGGAATATTATTATTGTTACATTGGGATTATGGGTTGAATATCATGGTTACAGATGCCAAGGAACAAATTTGACCTTTTTCTGAAAGGAATATGGGAGTATTATTATTTTTATATGGGGATTATGGGTGGAATATTATAGTTACACATGCTAAGGAACATATTTGACCCATTTCTGATAAGAATATGGGTATAATTATTTTTTTACATGGGGAGTATGGGTGGAATATTATAGTTACACATGCTAAGGAACATATTTGACCCATTTCTGATAAGAATATGGGAATATTATTATTTTTACATGGGGATTATGGGTGGAATATTATAGTTACACATGCTAAGGAACATATTTGACCCGTTTCTGATAAGAATCTGGCTATAAATATTTTTTTACATGGGGAATATGGGTGGAATATTATAGTTACACATGCTAAGGAACACATTTGACCCATTTCTGATAAGAATATTGGAATATTATTATTTTTACATGGGGATTATGGGTGGAATATTATAGTTACACATGCTAAGGAACATATTTGACCCGTTTCTGATAAGAATATGGGTATAATTATTTTTTTACATGGGGATTATGGGTGGAATATTATAGTTACACATGCTAAGGAACACATTTGACCTGTTTTTGATAAGAATATGGCTATAAATATTTTTTTACATGGGGAATATGGGTGGAATATTATAGTTACACATGCTAAGGAACACATTTGACCTGTTTTTGATAAGAATATGGCTATAAATACTTTTTTATATGGGGAATATGGGTGGAATATTATAGTTACACATGCTAAGGAACATATTTGACCCATTTTTATAAGAATATGGGAGTATTCTTATTTTTATATGGGGATGCAATCATATCATAGTATCCATAATATCTATGAAAAAAATTAATCATACCCATTTTCTTACGAGAAACAAGTGAAATACATCACTAGCCATGTGTAATATTCCACCCATAATCCCCATGTAGAAAAATGATTTTACCCATATTCTTATCAGAAACAGGTCAATTATGTTCCATGGCATGTGTAACCTTGATATTGCGCCCAAAATCCCCATGTAGAAAATAATTATAGCCATATTCTTAACAGAAACTTGTTAAATAAGGTACTAAACATGTGTAACCATAATATTCCACCCATAATCCCCATATATAAAAATTATTTATAGCCATATTCTTATCAGAAACAGGTCAAATGTGTTCCTTATGATGTGTAACTATAATATTCCACCCATAATCCCCATGTACAAATAATAAAATTCCCATATTCTTATCAGAAGCAGGTCAAATGTGTTCTTTGGCATTTGTAACCATAAAATTCCACCCATAATCCCCATGTAAAAAAATATTTATAGCCATATTCTTATCAGAAACAGGTCAAATATGTTCCTTAGCATGTGTAACTATAATATTCCACCTATTATCCCCATGTAAAAAAATGAGTATACTCATATTCTTATCAGAAATGGGTCAACTATGTTACTTAGCATGTGTAACTATAATATTCCACCCATAATCCCCCTGTAAAAATAATAATATTCCCATATTCTTATCGGAAAAAGGTCAAATTTGTTCCTTGGCATCTATAACCATGATATTCCACCTATAATCCCCATGTAAAAAAATATCTATAGCCGCATTCTTATCAGAAACAGGTCAAATGTGTTCCTTAGCATGTGTAACTGTAATATTCCACCCATAATCCCCATGTAAAAAAATATTATACCCATATTCTTATCAGAAACAGGTCAAATATGTTCCTTAACATGTGTAACTATAATATTCCACCCATCATCCCCATGTAAAAAAATGAGTACACCCATATTCTTATCAGAAATAGATCAAATGTGTTCCTTAGCATGTGTAACTATAATATTCCACCCATAATCCCCATGTAAAAAAATTAGTATACCCATATTCTTATCAGAAATGGGTCAAATGTGTTACTTAGCATTTGTAACTATAATATTCCACCCATAATCCCCAAGAAAAAAAATTGTATACCCATATTCTTATCAGAAACAGGTCAAATTTGTTACTTTGCATGTGTAACTGTAATATTCCACCCATAATCCCCATGTAAAAAAATATTATACCCATATTCTTATCAGAAACAGGTCAAATATGTTCCTTAGCATATTAATTCCACCCACGACCCCATGTAAAAAAAAATATTATACCCATATTCTTATCAGAAATAGGTCAAATATGTTACTTAGCATGTGTAACTATAATATTCCACCCATAATCCCCATTTAAAAATATTATTATGCCCATGTTCTTATCAGAAATGGGTCAATGTGTTATTTAGCATGTGTTACCATGGTATTCCACCCATAATCCCCATGTAAAAAAATGAGTACACCCATATTCTTATCAGAAATGGGTCAAATGTGTTATTTAGCATGTGTAACCATGATATTCCACCCATAATCCCCATGTAAAAAAATGAGTACACCCATATTCTTATCAGAAATGGGTCAAATATTTTACTTAGCATGTGTAAGTATAATATTCCACCCATAATCCCCATGTAAAAAAAATATTATACCCATATTCTTATCAGAAATGGGTCAAATGTGTTCCTTAGCATGTGTAGCTATAATATTCCACCCATAATCCCCATGTAAAAAAAATATTTATAGCCATATTCTTATCAGAAATGAGTGAAATGTGTTCCTTAGCATGTGTAACTATAATATTCCACCCATGTAAAAAAATATTATACCCATATTCTTATCAGAAATGGGTCAAATATGTTCCTTAGCATGTGTAACTATAATATTCCACCCATATTCCCCATGTAAAAAAATATTTATAGCCATATTGTTATCAAAAACAGGTCAAATGTGTTCCTTAGCATGGGTAACGATAATATCCCACCCATAATCCCCATCTAAAAAATAATTATACCCATATTCTTATCAGAAATGGGTCAAATATGTTCCTTAGCATGTGTAACTATAATATTCCACCCATAATCCCCAAATAAAAATAATAATATTCCCATATTCTTATCAGAAATGGGTCAAATGTGTTCCTTAGCATGTGTAACTATAATATTCCACCCATATTCCCCATATAAAAATAAGAATACTCCCATATTCTTATAAAAATGGGTCAAATATGTTCCTTAGCATGTGTAACTATAATATTCCACCCATAATCCCCATGTAAAAAAATAATTATACCCATATTCTTATCAGAAATGGGTCAAATATGTTCCTTAGCATGTGTAACTATAATATTCCACCCATAATCCCCATATAAAAATAATAATACTCCCATATTCCTTTCAGAAAAAGTTCAAATTTGTTCCTTGGCATCTGTAACCATGATATTCAACCCATAATCCCCATGTAAAAATAATAATATTCCCATATTCTTATCAGAAATGGGTCAAATATGTTCCTTGGCATGTGTAACTATAATATTCCACCCATAATCCCCATGTAATAATAATAATAATATATATTCCCATATTGTGCCAATCAAAACAGGTAAAATATGGTGTTTGCACATACATGTACCATATTATATCAATATGTTGATTACTTAAAATGTTTCTATTATTTCTATATAATTTACCATGATTTCGTTATAAAACTGTATATATTTCAGCAAGTAAACAGTTAAACATTTGCAGCTTCTTTTTGCAATGTATTCGTTGCAACTTAGTATCAAGAACTACCAAAAAGAACATCCTTTGATTTACCATGAGTGTAAAAAGTATACTGACACCTATTGATAGTGCTGAATATTGCAGCCAATCATCCCATCATCCCATCATCCCCAATATGCTGTTTAGTACGTCCCTACATTGGGGTTCTATCCTAGACCTGCTGTTCTTAATTTTTCTTATTAATCTTCTTGTAATGGGTTTTGGAAGCCATGTATTAATATTTGCAGATGTGTTAAAATTAGGTAAGGTGACACAGTCTAAACCAGACATTACTTCCCTGCAGGGAGAGTTGGTCAAATCGGAGGACTGGTCAGCCATGTGGCAAATGAGTTTTAATGTTGACAAATGCATTTGGTCGAAATAAATGTTATTCCTAATTAGACTTTGAATGGGGATGTGTTAAGGAAATGATTGAATGAAAAGGTCTCGGGTATGATTGTAGACTATAAACAAGACCAAGAGACATATATTGTCACGTATAAAAAGACATATTGACTCATGTGCGGTAAATATAATTTTGCCTCTGTAGAGGTCAATTGTAATTGATACCCACCCACCTTGTAATATGCCTTACAAGTCTAGGCACCTGTTCTTGAAAAGGACATTATTGAGCTTGACTAAATGCATTGGTGGGTACTAAATTATAACAAGGCAATAAACACATTTGTTTAAAAGAAAGGCAAGAGAAGTTGAATTTACTTAGTCTGGAAAAATAGGACATCAATTCAATATATCTAGTCAGAAAATACACAGTATGTACCTCATCCCAGGACAGACAGCCATCCTCTGCTGAAATTGCTCATTGCACTTAAGATAACATTGACCCTCATAAACCCAATAGGCTTAACTTATGCTGTAAAAGTACCAAAAAAGACCCAAACATTGCTAAGGGTGTTTCTCGCCAAGAGCCAGTCCTAAAGATAAGACGGTGTCGGCACCTCTCTTCATCCTCTTTTCTTATCATCATCTTTCTTAAATCCATCCTAATTAAAACAGTCAACGGCAACCACGGGGGTCCCATTCGCATCACCAATCAACCCACCTAAAAAGGCACCAGAGATTAGACATGTGCAAATGGGTCATAGCTTCTCCAACAAGGCCTCAACCGCATACATCTTTTTTTTCACATGCCTGCATTTACTGGCTGGGTAAGTCAAAAGGAACCCGTACCTAACTGACACAAACATTAATAGCCCTTCCCATAATCACCTTCTATAAGAAGAACATGCCAATGGCTCTTCCAGTCTTCTTTTACCAAAACAAAGTTCTGCCTCAATGTATAAAAGTCCTCTTCCTGTGTCACATGACAGGAAGTTTGCAATCACTGAGATTAAATATTTTTCAGGGCACAGTGGGGTCCTTCCAAAGTAACTGGTTTAATAATTCTAATACTAAATTTAATTATACAACTACTATATTCAACAGATTAAGTAGATTGATCAAAATTGTGTCCCTGATTTGTGTTTCCATATATATATATATCCGGCAATGTTTTTGTGGTCAGCATTCCTATATTTTCAGTATTGCATCATATTCATTTTTGTTTCCACTTTCTGTCTGCTTAAGTTCAGTTATCTGGTCACTTTGCATTGCTGTTCAAACTGTTCTATATAATTTATCAACCAAAGGGCACCAAAACATTTATGGAATATTGATTTTAGTAGGAAATAAATGCTTTCTTCCTGAAAGCATTCATTTCATGTTCATAATCTGACAATTTTAGGAATTAAATGTCATGAGCTAAAATGCCAGCCTTTTATATTGTAGGCTATGAAAGATAAGATGATAAGTGGGGGAAAAAGTTATTATGTTTAAGCAACTGAAGGTAACATAAATATTAAAGTTTTGCACAGAACAGATCGACCCTGCTTTTGCGGCCTCTATTCCACTTCGTGTACATGCATTTAAAATGTCTTATTCATGTTGAATGCGTTGTTACAATCTACTTGTTGTATTGGAAAAAATAAATTTATTGTTTCTTTTCTTTTACAAATGGTATCTTCAATTTTTGTCATTTTTGTATATTGGGGAGTTGGATATTGGTGTCACCTACACCTTATTAATAGACAATCAGTTCTAGGGCCCCTTCTTTTCTCGCTTTACACTGCTTGCCTTCATGGCCAGTCCAAAGCCAAATGGCATCCCAGGCAAAAGTACTCAATTTTAGTTGCTTAAGCACATTGTGTTTGTCTATACTTTTGATTATGTTGATCAGATCACATTTTATGAACAATTATGGTATAAAACCAGATGATTACAAAGGGTTGGTTTCCTTTTTTGTGCCACAAATAATATACCTATGCTGTGTGGGGTCAGAAAAAAACATTACCTGTTATCATCTGCTCTCATGTTTTAAAATGCAGTTTGATACAAAAGCATTAGCAGAAATGTAATATTCATTATTTAGCAGAAGCAAATATTTATATCTTCCTAGACTAGAGCATCTCAGTAGTTCATTAAAATTTGTCCCAAAATGCCAGAAGAAGCACAAAGTAAAATGTCTCTGAGATAATTTGTATGCCTAAGCTAAAGTCCCAGAATCTCTGGTATAATATATTTCTTCTTTAGAATGATCTTGTCATTATGTTAGCATTAAAACCTAACAAACAGAAAGAAAAATACCTGTGTGGCACACAATTTGTACTGTTTATGGTGCTGCATACTAATCGAACAATTGCCTTCTTTCAATAAGGCGAACACTGTCATTCACAATATATGCGCCCGTATGCGTGTGCTCATGTGTTATAGTGCCAGAATGACGTAAGAAAACTTTCTATTTTTTTTTGCCGCAAGTATACATTTTCAATGAATCTCCAAAGACTTTCAGTTTTGCTCTAGAAAAGGAAATTGAACTGTCAAAGGTATCGTTCAGTCTCTCTGACCTTGCCTAGTAAATCAGCACTTCACATCGGCTTATTGGTTATTTATAACCATAGTTAATATGCTGCATAAGTAATTTATGATTGCTGTTGCACATGTACAGATGCTTTTACAGACTGTGTTGAGTCATGCGAATAGCTGGTGACATATGTAGGACATCAGAATGTTCTATTGTGCTAAGCAAGTATGACCCTATACACACACACACACACACACACACACACACACACACATATATATATATACACAGTATATTATTATGATCATTATGATCACTAGCCTAGTATTGTGTAGGTGCCCCTTTTACTGATATAAACCAAAACATGATTTATTAGACCAGGCCACCTTCTTCCTTTGCTCCATACTTTAGTTCTTCTGCTCATGCGCCCATTGCAGGCACCTTCGGCATTGGACAGGGACCAGCATAGGCACCCTGACTGGTCTACAACTACACAGCCTCATACGCTACTAACCTTTTCCGGCTTCCAACATATCAACTTTGAAGAAGAAATAATCGCTAGCTGTCTAATAAATGCCACCCACTGACAGGTGCCATGATACCAAGATTATCAGTGCTATTCACTTCACCTGTCAGTGGTCATAATGTAACGGCTGATCGGTGTATATACACAATACTGTGCAAAGGTTTTACGAAAGTGTGAAAAAATGCTGTAAAGTAAGAATGTTTTCAAAAGTAGACATGTTAATAGCTTATTTTTTACCATTTACCAAAATGTAAAGTGAGTGAACAGAAGACAAATCTAATTCAAATCAATATTTGGTGTGAGCAACCTTTGCGTTCAAAACAGCCTCAATTATTTATAGGTACACTTCCACAAAGACTTTGTTTAATCTTATACCTAACTATATGCCTACAATTAAACCAGGAGCTGGTGCTAATGATCATCAATTTAATATGTGGGTTGAAAACATGCATGCGATACAAATAAAGCTATCCTGAATCCAAGTCAAGACCAAGGACTTAGTAAGGTCTTTACTTCAGGAAAAATGAACAGACTATATGGACCAAGTTATTTTGTTCTTTCGAAACCTATGATCTTCAATAATAGGTTATAGTCTACGTTATTGCCTGGGGGTAACCTGATTAAAAGTAACTGTGCCGAAGGTCAACAGAGGAGAGTAAAAAATGATTGTTAAACCACTTTTTGCTCTGATATTCAGTATTATTACTTAGTAATAAAATGTAGGTACTGATTTTTACCCAGAATAACCTTGGAGTGTAAATGTTACCCCCCAAAGCAAAAATAATAGTACAACAGTTCTGCAATGGGAGCGTCAGCTCCTGTTTCTCGCATCGAAAGCCTGCAGCGCTGAGGCCAAGCTACAAATGGTTCTGCGACTAATGTTGTGAAAATGATCAAATTATTTACGACAAGTACATAGAGGCTTTTAGGTTTTCATCGTGGCTAGGAATACATAGTACAAACCTTATTAATACATCCGCTGTTATAGACATCTACAGTGCGCAATACCCTACAGGATAAATTAAAATAAATTAAAGGAAGTAAACAGAAAAATGTAAATGTAGGTAATGCCATTACTTTTCTCTTTTTTTTCCCCCCATTGTAGCAGCCTCAGAAAAGCCAATTACATTGGTACAGAAAGGGTTAGGATCCCAATTTAAAATATTTTAAAATGCCTCTGTTCTTTCTGTTGAAAGATATCCTAACAATCCTTTCATTACTGCCAGCCAATCTGATGGAAAATCTGTTCCAGAGAAAAGAATAAACATAAAGAGCTTCTTAAATGACCTACATGAGAGATCTTTGTGGATGGCTTGTATATGTACATTCCAATGCTTCACAAATTCTGTCTTCTGAGCTAATGTGTGGAAAGGCCTTTATATGATTGCATTCTGCTCCATATTAATGTGGCTGTATTTCTGAAGGGCTTTTTCTATATACTTCCAGTGACTTTGTTGCATTTTAGGTTATGAATAATACTTTTGATGTTTTTCACATGGCAACAATAAAATTAATAATAACATACTATGAGCTTATACTGAAAACTATTAAGTTTAGAATGTTCTTTAAACTTTTTTCATTTTTGTTTTTCTGTTGACATAATTGTTGATTGGATGATATTAACTTTTTTTTTTTACTGAGGGTATTTTGTACTTAGCTTTTTTCCCCACTTTTACATTATTTAACCGTGATTCTCCTTTGTAATTTTTCCTGTACCCAAACAAATACCTGGGAACTTGTGGGCTCCAGCTACCCGGAGCCTACCCTTGCTGGATGAGCACAACCCACAACACCAGACCAGAGCCGGCCTTAAGTGTTCTGGCGCCCTGTGCGGACTGCTCCTCTGACGCCCCCCATCCCAAAAAAAAGAAAGGAAAAAAATCTCCCCCCTCTGCCCCTTCTCACTATCTACCCCCTCTGCCCCTTCTCACTATCTACCCCCTTCCCCTTCTCACTGCCCCTTCTCACTGCCCCCCGCCCCTTCTCACTGCCCCCCGCCCCTTCTCACTATCTACCCCTCTCCCTACGTCTCATTATCCTTACTTACCTTGTTGAGTCCTGCGGTGGAAGCGGAGGCGTCCGTCTTCCTGCTCTGCCGCTGTGCACGCTTCACAGCTGAGCGCCGGCGCTCAGCATGAAACGCCGGCACCACAACAATGTCACGGAGAGTGAGGGGCGCCGAGTGGTTGCTGAAAACTTCACGAGCGACCGCTCGGCGCCCCTGCCCGGGACTTAAATTAAAACACCGTTTTTTTTTTTTGTTTAACTTTATTTAACATCCTTATTTATTAAATAAACTTTATTTAAAGTTAAAAAAACTTTATTTAACATGGGGATGTTAAATAAAGTTTTTTGTTTTAACTTTATTTAACATCCTCCGTGTTAAATAAAGTTAAAAAAACTTTATTTAACATGGAAGCTGTTAAAGTTAAAAAAAAAAACAACAATGTTTTAATTTAAGGCCCGGACGGCGCCACTGTTTTCATGGCGCACACCCCTAAGGCCGGCCCTGCACCAGACACCCATGGGTCCTTAAATGGGAAAAAAATGTATGACTGTCATAAAAGAAGATACTGCAGTAGTCGCCCAAAGTAAGATGATGTTCTTAGCGGTTTGCGATATGCTAACATTCACAGAACAAGAAGCCAATTTATCCAAGCTATCATAATCATAAAGGAATTTAAGCCATTAAACTCCATCATCTGGAGATGGTACAGTTAAATTCATATTTGAAGTCCATTTTCTAAAAAGGTACAGAATACAGAGTACAAACTTTCAATTTCAATCCAGTACTGAGGATTGCAAAGTTGAATATCAGGCACTCCAGTGACCAAAACTTCTACATTTCTAGATTGAACCTTTTGAGGCAATCAGGAAATTGGCCCATGTCTGTCCAGCTAAAAAAAGTAACCGATACACAAAGTACTCCTGCCTAATGCCTTGAGAAGTATATGCTCAACTGACACAAGCCTGGGAACACAAATGTGATTGTAAAGAAAAAAGTACAGTAAAATGACTACAATTCTTAGTATATATTTTAAAAGCCTTCACAAATCCTTTCTTAAAAGCCCCATCTTGTGTATGGAAGATATGTTGATTTTTGACTCTTATTCAAAGATTATGTCGAATCAGAGTAGCATTTTTGGATTTAGAGCCCACCATGGCACTTTCACAGCAACTTCAACAACTAAATCCGAATCCTGATATAATGCTGAAATAATGTGTTAATAATCATTTTTCTCTCCATTTATTCTTTTTTCAGTTTGTGCTTCTTGCCAGAAAACACATTTGTCTGAGAAAATGAACTCACCATGCATAATTCACACGGTTTCTTTTGTGTCAGAAATTTCTTCTGATTTGCTACTGTAAAATGAAATATAAATACAACTCTAATCCATTTTCCTAAAAAATAGAAATCGAGACAATGAAAAACCGAGGCAGAGACAAAATCATGAAGAAAGAATTACAAGAGAGGGCTGCTTAACGCTTACATGACCAAATCATTGCTTCAAATATGTTCAGCCCAGATGTAGTACAAATGTAGTACTACACATATTTAGTATAAACAGAATTTGGTACCTATAGTACTAAACAGACTATTGGCAACAGTTGTAATCATGTGTGTACTAACAACCCAGTCTTTATACCAGCTAAGGATCATCCCTTATATACAGACCTAGATCTTATAGACTTTTATGTTGGCCTAGACTGCGATATTGTAATATTAATATTCTGTGAGCCTATTTTTTAGGAACCAATCTTGAAGGGTACTAGTAAATTGTCATTTGCCCACTGTGTTCTCTTTTATCATTTTGATGTTTTTTAGTTTCTTTTATCACTGTGAAGACCATCTATTGTGTATGTAGGCATCAGCATCTTTTCTACCCTTTTTCGCGTCTTTTGATGTGTCCCCGGATATTGCAACATTGGATTAGCACTAAACAACTCACACATGGGCATTTATTTAAACCAGGCTCTCTCTCTCTCTCTCTCTCTCTCTCTCTCTTTTCTGTTATTGATATTTACAGGATATGTCTGTTTGACCTTGTCTATTCTCAGCCTGTCCTAATCTGCGCGCAGGGATGCACAGTTCGTATCGCCTGACGCCTGGCACATGCAGTTCCAGGCGCCAGGCGGGTCTTTTTTTCATTTAGCCCTGCGTTTAAGCAGAAGGGTTAGGATCCAGATCCCCCGCAGCGCTGCAGGGGACCTGGATCCTCCTCTCCGGCAGCCATGGACGTTTGTGCGATGCGCTTAGACAACTTCCGCTGCTTTCACTTCCGCCAGTGCTTCTATGGGGACTTAAAGCATATCTGGGGCATAAAGCATATCTGGGGCAGAGTGGCATATCTGGGGTTAAAAATCGTATCTGGGGGGCAGTGTGGCATATCTGGGGCAGAGTGGCATACCAGGGGTTATAAATCATATCAGGGGTTATAAAGCATATCTGGGGGCAGAGGGGCATATCAGGGGGCAAAAGGGCATATCTATAAGTAAGGTGCATTATGAATTAAGGGGGGGGTCCTTAAAATGGCTAATGGTTTTCTGTTTGTATATAACACTCGCTGACTAACTGCGTAATAGATACCAAAAATGTTAAAATACATGTATTACTGTTCTTTAGGTAAAATACTGTTTTACCATTCCACTAATATGTATTTATTTTTTAAAAATATTTTTTGTTAGCTCCAAACTTTTAGGGTGCAGCCTATAATTGGGTGCGACCCATATTTGAGCCAATACGGTATATATATAATTATATATTAATAATAATAATATATATATATATATAGTATATATTAATTATATATTATATATACTATATTATATTTACTTTTGGACACTCAGTTATATCAAGGTGTGGTGTGCTTATCTTGCACTCAATGAAGCTTGCACTAAAATATCTGAAACTGCTTTACTAGAGTTGAATTCCAATAATCTAATTTCAATAATATTCAACTAGGAATCAAATATAGATTTAGCAGTAAAAAGAAGAACCCATTACTCACACTGAATAAACCAAAATACTACCGAGACTCAGATAATTAAACTATTCAAATGGGATTTCAGACACATTATAAAATAAATTACATAATACCTATATAATGAAAATCTTTTTAAATTAAACTGTCTTCAATTACTGAAAGCATAAAAATTGCCTGATCTCCTAAAGTATTTATCATTTAGCAAACATAAATATTCAAAGGGAAAAACAGCATTAATATGTACTAGAGATTCAGCCCTTCAACAAATATAGCTCCATCTGTACATAATATATTTTATGAACATGTTATTATTGATTTTAATGTTAAATGTCAGCTTTAATAATAAAATAAATGACAGCAGTTCAGAGGCTATTTTCATACAGCAGAGATGGGGGCACGTAAATCACCCACTGCCCTGCGTTTTACACCTATAGACAACATATTTATAGTCACAAGAATAACATCACAGAGAGATCACAAAGGTATAAAAAGTCTGTAAAAGCAATACACATAAAGTCCAGGTGCTTTATAACTTCTTACATGAGCCGACAATAGGATCCTAATATAATCTTTACTGTGAGATCATTATTAAAGTAATTTTCATAAAGTATCCTGGCAATGGCAGCAGTTGAGCAGGTTATGATGCCACAGCTGGAATATATAACTATGAATTTTAAGGGTGGGACATTGAACAAAATATTAAAAGTATCTTTAGTCCTCATATGATATTTAATGTATATGATGGCTTACTTTATAAAAAATCTTCTCAATACATTATGTATATACAGACTTAGATTTTATAGACTTATACTTTGGCTTAGACTCATATTTTGCACTATTATACTATAAATATTGTGTGAGCATATTTTGGGAACTGATCTTTAGTAAATTGTGTTTGGCCCATTGCATCGTCCATTATAATTTTGATGTCTTTTTATCTTTATCACTGTCAAGACCTTCTTTTCCTGGCTTCCAGATATGGACAGCGTCATATTTTGTAGAATGTTCTCTCATGTTTCCGGCACCCTCCTTTCTGTGTTCTTTTGTATGCAGGCATCAGCATCTTTTAATGTGTCACTGGACATTGCAACATTTGATTAGCACCAAAAAACTACTGCATTGACATTTATTAAAACCGGGCTCTCTCTCCTGCCTATTTTTCTGTTATTGATAGTAACGGTATATAACATTGGCTAGTCCATTTGACCATGTCTTTTCTCATTTTGCTGTGATCTTATGGCCTATTTACTGAATTCAATTTCTTCCGAATTTCTTATCCTGTTCTGATTTTTGAGTGTTACAGCTACGTCCCGATAGTCATGGTAGCTGGATGCTCTACCGAAGAAGAAAGTGCCTATTATAGGCAAAAAAACTCACTGTCACAGCAGCATAAAAACACAGTATATACTGTATGCGTGTGTATGATGAATAACAGAATTTCTCCACCAAATGACCTATGAAGAACTTCAAATGTCAGTCAGGGGCGTACCTAGAGTATTTGGTACCCAGGGCGGATCCTGTATGTGGCACCCCCCCCACATACACACACACACAAAAAGAATGTTGGCAAGAATATTTATTTCACAAATTTGTAAACTGTAAGTCAAATGGGAATAACTAAGAATTTGAAAAATATATCAACTTAAAAATAAATTAAATATGTTTAAATAAATAACATTTACTGAACAGATATGGTACAGCATAACTCCTATGACTATAAACTGAGCCAGACATTGACAGTAGTGCAACATAACCCCTATCACTATATGCTAAGCCACTCATTGATGTTGTAGGCCTCTGCTCCTAAAACAGCCTGCTTGTGCCACCGCTGCCCCTAAAACAGCCTGCCTGTGCACCTCTGCCCTTGAAACAGCGTGCCTGTGTCACAGCTGCCCTTGAAACAGCCTGCCTGTGTCACAGCTGCCCCTGAAGCAGCCTGCCTGTGCCCTATCTGTCCCTGAAGCAACAGGCATGTGCCCCCTCTTCCCCTGAACAGCCTGCCTGTCCTATTTATGCCTCCTTAAACAGCCTGCCTGTCCCATTTCAGCCCCTAAACACTTACTCACTTAATTAATTCACCCATTGAGTCTTTCACACCCCATTACATCTGTTGCATTTTCACTGGTCCGGAGGCCGGCCAAGCATCACTGGAGCCCGCAGATTAATGCTGTGGCAGCTGCGCGCTGTGTGAGGGTGGGAAAAGTTTTCCCGCACAGTGTACGGGCACCATGCGGTAAGCTGCAGGTCCATGTTAGGAGGCCCACTGCGGCACCCGGGGCAGACAGCCCCCCTTTAGGCATGCTACTGCTGTCAGTCATTTGAAGACTTTAAACAGACCAATGTACTTTAGTCAAGTAGATATAAAGAGATATTCAAAGAGAATTTATGTAGAAATGAAGGTCTAGAGTGATGTCTTCCTCAGCAGAATGGGATTTATAATTGCAAGCAAGGAACTACAAAAGGAATAAGTTTCAATTGATAAGGTGATATGTCACCTAAGAGAGCTTTGTTTGAGAGAGGGAGAAAGTGAGAGACAAAGAATTTACTAAACAGTACACTGTTGATGGCTAACATAAAGCTCTCTAGTTAGCAAGTAGGTTTGCAGGTTGCTCAGCTTACTCCCCATGTTTATCAAGTAACTAACTGTACCTTAAACACCCCTTCCTCTCCTAAAAAAAACAGAAGAAGCACGCCAAATGGGGTGGGTCATACATAGGATTTGGGCGAGGTTAGGGTGGAGTATATCTTTCTTTAGACCTCATCCAGTCACCTCAACATTTACATGAATATGCGGTATTTTATAGAACTTAGTACTATTTACGTATGTGTAAGTGTATGACGTTAAAGAGTGAATAAATGCTGGAGCAAGCTTGGGTATTAGTATGTGCATGTGTTTTAGTTTGGGGGAGCCACTAACACTGGCACAAAGGCACTCATTGTTAGCATACCTCCAAACAATCCTGTTTTTCACCACACTGCCCTGTTTTTTTAGGCATTGGCCTGTTTTCCCAGGTAGCTGCACCACTGTCCCAGTTTTGCTGCTATAGCACAGACCTCGATTGCTGCTTAAACAAAGCCTCAATGCAATGCTAGTTACCATTGCAAGGTGGCTATTGGGGAAAGCCAGCTCAATGGTCACACTTCAGACCCTGTCTGCTTGTAGGACCAGCCTCTCTCCAACACAAGTGTCCCAATTTGGACACCTCCAATGCTGGGGGGTATGTGTTAGTGGTAATTGTAACCATATTGTAGATAATTTGATTTTAGATATCCTTACAAGCTGTGATGTGCTTTACAAACATAAACACAAAACATCAAAACAGTTACATTTAGAAGCCACTCAACAATGGCTATGCTTTCAGAACAGGGTACAGCATTGCTTTGATGTCCAAAATGTTCTAATAGGGTTACACTGTGTGTGTGTGTGTGTGCATGCATCTGTGTGTCCTTTTTTTTCTTATCACATCAGTGACATCTTAGTCCTAATTACTATATGTACCAAATAGCTCAGAATCAGCTATATCTTGTGGGTTAAGAATAGTATTTATCTAGCAAATGTCATTCTCTCCAGCTGTGTCCTTATAATGCAAATAAGGGTTGTTTTTAATGGAACATGGAAATGAGAAAGCAGATATTGTTACAAGAAATTCCTATTATAGCATGTGCTTTTTATAGAATGTTTTCTTTATACATCTATGATCAAAGGCTTGATTATAGGTTAGGTGCAGTTGGATACACTGAAGGATCACCAGAGCAAATTTACTGGCAGTGTCATAGTTAAGCAAACAGGAGAAGACATCCGTGAATACAACTTTTATTCTTTGAGATAATTATGACTTTTTATTAATAGAAGAAAAAATAGTAATAAATAATTCAACTGAATTAAGCAATCACATACAAAAAGTGTTATGGTCTTCTTTTTTTCTATTGACTGTTCTTATTTCCTATGGGTTTATTTTTGTTCTGCATTTTAATACTTCTGTATCTATATTGTTCTACAGTCTACAGAATGGAGGTTGACAATTAGGATCGTAGCGGAACTATCCTGTGCACCATTATATATGAAATAACTACAAAATAAAAAAGATCTTGCTGGGATGGATAAAAGTCTCGATGGGCAGCAAAGAAATAAAAATAAGGGAGAGGCTGAGCTATAAAAGCTGCAGGCATTAGCAGAGCGCACATGGGTGTAAATTTACAATTTATATAAATTAGGACTGATACCGTCGGGAATAGAAATATAAAGATGAACTTATTAAAAAGGGAATAATAAAAACATTTCATCAGCTACTATGTTTAAACTGTTTCAAACAATGTTTGAATTGTTTCAAGCAATTATAAAGCAAATCTGGAAGTTTTAGAGGAAATCTTGAACAGCTTCAATAGTCAGTACAAATGCATAGCTGCTTCACTTTTCTAGAAGTCCTTACATCAGTTGATCTCAGACTTCTCTAGTCATCAGCCTATTCTTCACTTTAAACCAGATGCTCTTTGGTGATCCAATTCTACCTTTCTAGATTATCACCACAAAATAAAGGTAATAAAAAACAGATTATTTGTTACTCTGCCAATTGTATAATACCTTACAACAGAAGTTTGTGGTCATAGCTGTATGTTTAGCGAAAAGAATACCATGAATTAGGATGAAATCCTTTTGTGATAGTGATATAGAAAAATCAAAATGATAGGAAAGCCGGCTTCTGTGAGATATATACATATATAGATATACATATATACGTTTCCAGCATTAAGAAACAGATCCCCCGATCTTGGGCAGTCATTTGTTATAGCATAGGCCTCAGAACTGGAACAGCATACCTACAACCTGCAGTGCCCCAGCTCTGACGGGGGCAGCTACCCATTGCCTTCACCACCCTCCAACAGGCCTGCGACCCCATTAGGGAGTACTGTGGCATTTTACATGAGGCTGATCTCATTCAATCAACAGGACAACCAAAGGACAACCGACAACACCTATGGATTAGTTAACACGCCGCCCAGGGTCTCTTGTAATAGGCGTTGAAAGTCATGTTTCTGTGTTTGCAGATGACACTAAACTCTGTAAAGTAATACAATGTGAGCAGGATATTACTTTGCTGCAGAGGGATTTAGACTGGGGGACTGGGCACACAAATGGGTGATGAAATTTAATGCAGATAAATGCAAAGTTATGCACTTCTGGATAAGGAATGCACAAGCAACTTACACCCTAAATGATAGTGAATTAGGGATAACAACAAATTAAAAGGATTTTGTAATTGTTATAGACAGCAAACTAGGAAACAATGTGCAATGTCAGCAGTTGCTAAGGCCAGTAAGGTATTGTCATGTATAAAAAGGGGCATCAATTTGCAGGATAAAAATATATATAGCGGTTAGCAGCGGGGGTTGTCTGCGTCCATCGGGCACACCTTCCCCGGCTGTCAAAGAGAATTCCCCGTACCGGTGCGGTGAACTCTGATCTTCCCCGGCTGTCAGAGAGAATTCCCTGCACGGGTGCGGGGAACTATGATCTCTGACAGCCGGGGAAGGTCTGCACGATGGACCTCCTTCCGGCTGCAGCGGAAGTTGCCTACGCGAATAGCTTAGACGTCCACACGCTGCCCCGGCTACACACCAGGGAGTCAGAAGCACCGGTAAGTTTGGGGGTGGAGTGTTAAATGGGGGGCATAAGACAGGAGGATCCAGGTCCCCTGCAGCGCTGCGGGGGATCTGGATCTTAGTCTCATAGTCTTGATTATATGACGACCCCGATTATAAGGCGATTATAAGACGAGAGGTATTTTTCAGAGCATTTGTGTTATATAATTGAGCGAATACGGTAAATACTTAATAGAGTAAATAAATCCCTAAGGGTCCCAATTCACCGGGTAAGTGAACAGCCAACTGCTCAGCCTCTGTAGCCTACATTACATCAGTGGTAGGGCTAACGATAGCAGAATAAGTGTAGATCCCCAACAAAGCTCACTACATGGATGTAGCAAAGGGATGTCGCTTAGTTTCCTCCGTAAGGCTTCTAGCTCGCGTTGCCAGCATTTCATGGAGGGAGGGACATGGGTAGATAGTGTGGGAGAGGGGTAGATAGTGAGAGGGGGTAGATAGTGAGAAGGGGAAGGTAAGAATATTGAAATACAGAGTGAGAATGAATGAATGTGTGGATGAATTGTGTGAATGAGTGAGAAAATGAAATAATGAATGTGTGGATGAATTATCTAAATGAGTGTATGAATTTGTGAGAATGCATCAATGAATATGTGTAAATGATTTGTGTGAATCAGTGAGAGAATATATTGTGTGAATTAATTATGTGAATAAAAGTATGTATTAGGGAATGACTGTAAAGGTGTTTGTGTGTATCATAGATGTATAATTGATTTGTGGAAAGGCAAAGATGGCAGAAGCAGAGTTTTTGAGCCTTTGGGACCAAGATGGCACAGGCCAGGCTGTTTGGGGACAAAGTTGACTCATGCTGGGCTGTTTGGTGACAACAATGGCACATCCTATGTGTGTGTAATTTGGGTGCTGGTCAGGATCTATGTGGGCAATGTGGACGTCAGGGCACGCTTTGGGGTGTACGACCTGTGATCTATGCCTGTAATTTAGGGGGTTTTATCTATACCTTTAATGCTGAGTTTTTATGTGAATTCCAATTGATCTATACCTGCAAAGCTGGGTTTATGTGTTATTCTGTTGATCCATATCTTCTATGCTATGTTTCCATACAATATTTTTATGTATACCTGCAAATACAGGGTTTGTATGTCTTATTCAGTTGGGCAATACCTGCAGTGCTGTCTCCATGTGTTTATTTGATCTATACCCTCAGTGCTGAGTTTACATGTGATTTCCAGTTGATCTATACCTGCAGTGCTGGGTTTGTGTGTTCTGTTGATCTATACCTGCAATGCTATGTTTCCATACATTTTTATTGTATACGAATTCTTTCAATATAAAATGAATTGGCAATATATATATTGTGGCAAGGCAACGAAATCTGTCTATATCAGTGGCAGATTGGAGTGCTCTATATTCCCAGTATGAGGGGGTTAATTGCTAGAAGTCAGCAGGTAGATCCAATTAACCTGCACTGAGGTGTTTAAAGGGCGGCCAATAGAGGCATTAGTTGTCTGAAAACAGAGAGAGAGGCAGTCAAGCCAGAGGCCCTAAGACTTTACAAGAAAGGTACGGTCCAAACAAACTAGTGTTGTTCTGTTACTGCTTTATGACTGGGACTGGATTAGCTGGCTTAGTGAGAGAATAATTTTGTATAGGTAGTCTCCAAGATGGAGTAGGATTTTGTTTTTGTTTTGTTTATTTACACTGTGAAATGCAACACAGTGGACCTTAAAGAAAGATACAATAAACCACATTTTGCTTTTATTCTACTGGTGTTTGGAGTTTCTTGTTTGTAACCGGGCCATCCTGCCACAATATTTATATATATTGGCAGCAGGGGCTAATATTAATATATATCGACAGCAGGGTCTAATATTAAAGAATGAAAACTGCCAGTCCAGATGTTATTTTAAAATCATATTTTCAATCATGGTCCTTACATATTATGTAGTTAAAAATGCATGTCTAATGTTTGTATGTGTATATATATATAGAGAGAGAGAGAGAGAAGAAGAGAGAGAGAGAGATAAGGCAGAGAGATGTTGCACCTATTTAATCTTTTTGAGTGGTGGTTATCCCTTTGCATTTTTTAAAAATAGCAATCTGCCAGGCACACTTCTACTATTTTCTCAGACAACCTACTATAACAATATACTAGGTGATCTCAGGCCTAAAAGCTAACGGAGATCTTTTAGATCTGGTACCCCGTGAAGCTCCCATGATAGCTGCCTAGGCCGGCACCTCCAGCCACCCACTCCTCAGCCGCCACCCTTACCCTCCACACCACGATCTGACGTCACATTGTGGCAGCCCACCTATTAAGGATGCACAATGCCTGTAAACATCATTCTATAGAAGGTATATTGGTTTGGATGAAAAATCTAATATGCTCTTCTTCACGTTATATTAAGAGCTTTTAGCGCATCTTTTCTAAATTCATATCCTGGTCATTTAAATTCAAATAGGCATATGATAGAGTGACTACGTAAACCAAAAAGTATCATCACTTTTCAAAATTCCTCACTTGCATTCTGCTCCTTCTAAGAAAAACACATTTGCCACTGAAAGTCAATAAATAACACACCAAAACATAATTTCTGACAACAAAACTCTTGGGAAAGAGACGAGATATCTTGCCTGTCATATCTTGTTTCCACAGAAGTACAATGTGAGGAGAAACCGCTGGGCAGAGAGCTTTATTATGGTTTCATGATGATATACAATGTCAGTGAGAAGCAAGTTTCTTTAAGTCAAGACATACATGTGAGTAAGATCATAGGAAACGGGTAAGAAATGAGTTACAGGAGCCATTAGACTGGAAATTGTTATATAAAAATATTATACTGGCGAAGGAAGGAAGAGAATATGGATAATGTTTATTAGTTAAAATAGACTTCATGTTAAATTACTATTGATGTTAGGGCAATGGGTAAGCCCTGGTATTCAATGTGTATGTAGGTGTTAGTGTGAGCATTTGTGTGTGATAGGGTGACCACATTTTATTTCTGCTATTCAGGGACACACTGTGAAGCACAGTAAAGGAAAAAAAATTTGTTCCCCTGCTGATTTTGTATGTTTAAACAAAGAAAATGTTTGCCCGCTGACAAAGACATGATCAGTCTATCATTTTAATGGTAGGTTTATTTGAACAGTGAGTCAGAATAACAAAATCCAGAATAATGCATTTCAAATAAATTATAAATTGGTTTGTATTTTACTGAAATTTTACTGAAAAAAGTATTTGACCCCTTTGCAAAACATGACTTAGTACTTGGTGGCAAAACCCTTGTTGGCAATCACAGAGGTCAGACGTTTCTTGTAGTTGGCCACCAGGTTTGCACACATCTCAGGAGGGATTTTGGCCCACTCCTCTTTGCAGATCCTCTCCAAGTCATTAAGGTTTCAAGGCTGACGTTTGGCAACTCCAACCTTCAACTCCCTCCACAGATTTTCTATGGGATTAAGGTCTAGAGACTAGCTAGGCCACTCTAGGACCTTAATGTGCTTCTTCTTGAGCCACTCCTTTGTTGCCTTGGCCGTGTGTTTTGGATCTTTGTCATTCTGGAATACCCATCCACGACCCATTTTCAATGGCTGTGGGAAGGAGGTTCTCACCGAAGATTTTACGGTACATGACCCCATCCATCGTCCCTTTGATGCAGTCAAGTTGTCCAGTCCTCTTAGCAGAAAAACACCCCCTCAGCATAATGTTTCCACCTTAATGTTTGACAGTGGGGATGGTGTTCTTAGGATCATAGGAAGCATTCCTCCTCCCCCAAGCACGGAGAGTTATGTTGATGCCAAGTTCACCCAGTTCTTCTCTGAATCATTCAGATGTTCATTTGTAAACTTCAGACGGCCTGTACATGTGCTTTCTTGAGCAGGGGGACCTTGCGAGCGCTGCAGGAGTTCAGTCCTTCACGGCATAGTGTGATACCAATTGTTTTCTTGGTGACTATGGTCCCAGTTGCCTTGAGGATCATTGAGATCCTCCTGTGTAGTTCTAGGCTGATTCCTTACCGTTCTCATGATCATTGAAACTCCATGAGGTGAGATCTTTCATTGAGCCCCAGACCGAGAGAGATTGACAGTTATTTTGTGTTTCTTCCATTTGCAAATAATCGTGCCAACTTTTGTTACCTTCTCACCAAGCTGCTTGGCGATGGTCTTGTAGCCCATTCCAGCCTTGTATAGGTCTACAATATTGTCCTTGACATCCTTGGACAGCTCTTTGGTCTTGGCCATGGTGGAGAGTTTGGAATCTGATTGATTGCTTCTGTGGACAGTTTTCTTTTATACAGGTAACAAATTGAGATTAGGAGCACTCCCTTTAAGATTTAAGCATTAAGTGCTCCTAATCTCAGTTCGTTACCTGTATAAAAGACGCCTGGGAGCCAGACATCTTGCTGATTGAAAGGGGATCAAATACTAATTTCACTGAGTTAAATACAAATCAATTTATAATTTATTTAAAATGCGTTATTCTGTTTCTCACTGTTCAAATAAACCTACCATTAAAATTAAAGACTAATCATGTTTTTGTCAGTGGGCAAACATACAAAATCAGCAGGGAATCAAATACTTTTTTCCTTCACTGTGTGTATGTGTGTGTATATATATACACACAGTATATATCTTTGCTGTTTATTTCAACAAAAGAAGAATCCAATAATAGTTTATGATGAAACTGGTTATAATAATCTCCATTCTCTTGGGCAAATTCATTGATTTTTTGGCAGGCAGCAATATCACTTTTTGATGTCCAAACAAAATGTGAATTAACTTTAGTATTAGCAAAATATCTTCAGATAATTGGACTTGTTTGCGTATATATTGATTCATAAGATGAATTGAAGCACATCTAGGATTGTTAATACTGTACATCTAAATAAGGATGAATCCAGCTCTGTTCCAGCTTTGAACTGAAGGATCAATGCAACTATCCACTGTGAATTTGATTTTTTTAAAATAATGTTTTGCATATTTTAACAAACCACTTGGGCCAGTCTTTAACAATATGTTTCAGTTGTAGAGAGGTAGGCATGTGAAAATCTTAGCTCATCTCTCATTAAAAAGTAATTTTACTCATGTTCTAGGAAATAGAGGGCTTACTTATTTAATGAGACTTTATTATCTGTACAAGAGGATGACATTTGTATTTAAAATAGATTATTATCATATTAGCCATGATGCACCATCATATTCCACCGCACTGTACAGTGGGTAAACAGGACACAATAAATAATGGATAATGTAACAAATTTCACTTACAAAAACAAAAGCTCCTGCTCAAAAAGGCTTGCAATCTAGAAGGAGTTGTGGTAAATTACATAGAAGGTAAAAGTGCAATTTATTATGATAGACTAGCCACATAAGTCTAACTAGTTTAAACACTAGTTGAAGAAATAATATTACTGGACATATGTACAGTCCTATTGCAGGAGAGGGATTAGTCTATCATTTCTTTTTTTTTGTTTTTTCTCCCCATGATATGATTTGAGATATGAGGATAAACAACATACAATAAAAAGGATGGCGGAGAGACCGGGTATGATTTAACTTGGATGTTATGTAGAGGAACTCCCATGGAGAGCTCATATGAAGAGCTTTTAAAGTGAAAGTCAGAATTTTTTAATGAATCTTGAAGCCTATAGGCAACCAATGAAGAGATAGACAGAGTGTAGAGGTTCTCATAGATTGATAGGTAAGGAAGATAAGTCTGGCGGCAGCATTCATGATGAATTGTAAGGGGGTGTATGAGGGAGACCAGTTAAGACAGGGTTAGAATTGTCAAGGTGGGATATAATGAAGGCACGGACAAGAGCCTTAGTGGCATCTTTTGTTAGGAAGGGACCAATGCAGGCAATGATTTTAAGGTGGAGACAACAGTTTTTTGAGAAAGACTTGATATGGGGAGTGAATGAGAGGTCTTAGTCAAGGGTGACACCAAGGTAAAGACCATATGTTACCATGGAAAGGAAGATAAGAAGTTCTGTTTTACAGAGATGGACCTGATCAGTGTACAGGTAGTACTAAAAGATAAACGATGAAATCAGTTTGCCAAGGGACATAGTATAAAGTGAGCAGAAGCCCTAGAACTGAACCTTGAGGTTACCGATTGCAAGGGAGATACTGAAGGTGAGAGCAGAAAAGAGTAGAAAAGTATGCGAACCAGGAAAAGGGAGTCTCACTGTTGCCAAGAGTGTGAAGAACCAGATGGTAGTCTACAGTGTCAAAAGCTGGAGAATGTTTCAGTGGGATAAGCACAGAATAATTGGCTTTGGAATAAGCAATAAGTAAATCATTGGTCACTTTAGTAGGAGCAGTCTTAGCAGAATATTCAGAGTAGAAGTGTAGATTGAAGAGTGTAAAGATATGAAGTCAAGAAACTTGACTAGTTGAGTGTAAATTGCTTAAGAAGCTTAGATTTATTTAAATCTCCTCCAACTCACTATTTCAACACTTATTTTGCATAAATGTATTCAGGTCATCTTACTTTTCCTAGTTTCTAATTTTATGAAAACATATGGATTGGAACATATTGTCTCCACAAATGTTATCACAATGGTATTTTTAGTGATTGGGAAAGAGCCGAGAAATAGATAATGGAGTTATGTATAAAAAGTTATGATACAATGGGGGTTATGTAGAAAAAGTGATTAAGCGTACAGGTGCACTTGGACCTTCTACTTCACTATTTTTTTTTATTTATTTTTTATTTGCCCTAGCCTTTGCTGGGTGGGTGTAAGAAAATTATTACAATACCAGCTAAGTGGCAGAGTACATATGGCACTTTTGTTTCTCTCATCTATTGCATTTCCCTTTTTTGTGCACAACTGCAGATTATTTTATTATATATTTTGTATTTGATTTCAAATTATTTATTTACACAATACTGATGCAGTTTTACACAGTATAGCTGGATTCTCAAAGTTTGATTTTTAGTGGGGAGCGGTTGGTTGACATTTTTGGGTTCCTACCTCCCTTTTAAGACTACAGAGCTTCACATGTCTTCAGAAGAAGAGCTGGTCATATTGTAGGCCTTCTAAATATAGTACATGGTTTCTTGAAATTATATTGCAAAAATATTTCACACCAATAACCATGTTACACATTTGAACAAACACTGGGTGATATAAAGTCAACGAAGTATCACACGCCTGTATTACCACCGTCAAGCTTCACCCAAGGTAACCCTATATTGCACTATTATGTATACTGCATATCCTTTATGCAATTAACTTATAATAAAGCTGAATGTCAAACTTTGGGCCACAAACATGAAATATTTCCACTTCCTTGTGGTATAAATTGATGTACGCATGCACCTCCCCCACGCCCAACTGTACCAAGGTGGGTGGGTGATGCAAGATAGGCTTCAAGCTATGATTGGATAAAAATGTTTCTTTACAGATAAGAGACATAGCTGACACAACTAGCATGCATCTGTCACCTTCTAATAAAAGTCATTGACTAGAACATTGAGCACAAGAAACCAGGGAGATAACTGACCTTTTGTTTCATGAAGAGCATATTCTATTTTTATAGAAACTTCTGCTTTTACGACTTCTCTGCTTTTCTTACATGTTAAGATGTTCAGGAGCTGTGTTGTGGTTGTGGCATGTCTATTAATATGACCTGAACTAACTCATAGATTTCAACCATTCCCTTAGGTTTTTCTTATTTACCAATTTATGTTGGTTAAGTAAAAACGTCACATATTAAAAAAATCCACATTAAGGCCAACTGGACAATCCCATGTATATCAAACACAAAAGGCAAATCATTTAATTTCCTTGTAGGTGACATCATTAGAAAAATCACATTATTAAATGTATCTGAGGTCTCGATGTAGATAAAGGTACAGTATATAAGGGTAGTCTAACACATAGGACATCCTGCAATTTCCTACTAGTTTCTCAATTCGATCCTTAGACCACTCATGGTTTTAGCTTTTTTTCAAGCCCCACTTATTGTACAGTTTTTCATTTCTAAATATAGCACCTAATCCTAAAAGAGGATGTAAATACTAACTTTTAATCCACGTACACTCTGTGAGGAATATCAATCAAAGTGAAACCACTCAAAGGTCAATTCCTGTATTAAATGATTTAGAAGATTCTGGTCAGATCAGTGGATGTGTTATCTTAATGATTGCTGGTCTCATCAGTATGTAACACTCCATAAATGGCTAATAATGTTCCTTGTAGAACTAGTGTGGGAACAATCAAATGACAAAGCTGATTTATGGGTCAAATAACTGAGGGGATGACAAATTCAAGGAAAATTAGGGACCTATGGAAGAAACAAATGTGAAAATGATGCAGTATGCAATAAATATAAATCTGAGGGAGGCAGAAGATTTAAAATAGATTAAAACAGCAGACAAGGGATAAATGAGACACAGGGAAAAAGACAGATAGTGTGCCTGACACAGAATATGAAATATAGATAGTGTTTATGACAGTGAACATGGAAGAGAAGAGGTGGAATTAGTGAGGCAACAAACAAGTATTTTATAAGACGAGGTGGGACGGTAAATGGAGGTTGGAGATGAATAAGGGAAAAATAGGAATAAAAACGGTCACTACAACAAACAGAAAGAAAAGGGTTGTATTTACTGCCATCATAAAGTTTGATGCCCAGCCTTAGATTTAGGCACTCCTCCCTATCCTTATAATTTTCCTTTTATAATCTTTTGTTGCCAGTCCTCTCTCGATCCGTCCAATTTCAGCCATAACCCATCACCTTCATACTTTTACCCCTAGTTTTCTTGTCAGTGGTCATTTGTTCTCATTCCTCCTCTACTTTAAAAGACCAGGCTGTTTTTTACTTTTTATACCCTTTGGGACCGAGGCTCCTTTAACACTTTTGCAGTGCTCGTGTTTAGATGTAATTTTCTCCTCACCCATTTAGTGTACCCACAAAGGTTATATATTGTTTTTTCATGACAAGAAGGACTTTCTTCAGATACCATTTTTATCATATTATCTAATTTCCTATATAAAATAATAAAAAATATGATAAAAAAAACGGAAAAAAAACACTTTTTTGACTTTTACTCATCCAAAAATCTAATGGAAAACCTGCTAAATAGATTCTACTATGTTTTTTGCTTTTTTCTGCAAGTTATTGGGCAATAAGTACAAGTAGCGTTTTGCTATTTCAAAACAATTTTTTTTCCAAATCTGGTTATTCTTCCCCCATGTGCCATTGCGGGTATCCTTGAAGCTGGCCAATGCAATTTACCTCATCAAACCATATATTTTTGAAAACTAGACACCTCAAGGTATTTCAAATGCTGGTATTTTAACCCTTTCTATGCACTAATTCTACTACCACCCTTTGTCGTAGTAATTTATTTTGTGGGCTTTTTTATCACAATAATTGTGCTTCAGGTATGGATTTACAGCTCTTGGTGTATGTCACTTTCAAATAAGACCCCAATATGTGTTCAGCAACATCTCCCAAGTACAGCGATACCCCGTATGCATGGGTTTGTCAGGTTCTTTGGGAGGTAAAAAAAAAAATCTTTGAGCCCAGTCACTCCAATTTACCCAATCAAACCATTATTTTTTTTTTTTAATTAGACACCCCTTCGGTATTTACTTCAACTTTTTCCATGTCAAGATTTTTGCATGGTGGAATGCAGTACCTGTATTCAACCTGCAAGTGAAGCCATAGTTCTCAAGAGGGTCTGGAGACACTCTAGCGAACGCTTCCAATTATTATTATTTTTTTTAAAGGACGTGCCGCCATCTTGCGAGTGGCAAAATCACTCGCAGTGGCAGTTGTGACCGCTCTCTGGAGCGGTCACAGCGCATCCTGGGGTGAGTGGGGTAAGTGTTCGGTGTTGCTGAAAGCCTCGTTGATCACCTCCTAAACGCTACGATGAGGGGCCAGACATTGTAGATCACTTTCTAAGCTTGTTTAATGAAATGACGTGCCAGGCATCTTAATCATGTCCATTTAGGCTTTCCACCCTACCTGCACAGTTTGTAGCAATTCAAACCTCACACCCAATTTAAATTCATACCCATTTCAGGAGAGGGGGTATGGCACATACACAAAAGAAACCATAGAAATTTAGATCATCCCAAAGAGCCCCGATGTGACAAATAAAAATGGAGTGAAAACACGAAAAATCATTAGATGTCATGCTCATAGACGTTTGATTCATGATTTTCCCAGAGAGAAAATCACAGAAACTATACATTGTCACTGTTAATCCTCAAACCAGTAAAAAATACTATTAACTGAAATGAAAAAGGTACCCACACAACAAGTAGGGTCCTCAGAATTATTTCATGATTAATTCAACCGCTATATGTACCTCTGCTCTTTGCCTCAGACTTTCTTCTAATAGATATTGTGCTGGTATCTTGTCAAGAAATATTTTGTCGGTGATTTGTAATGGATGTAGGATTTCAATGGATTAAGGCTAATGCTTGTCCCACAATGAATTTTGTTAATGAAATTTGTACGAACAATGAAAACAAATCAACTGTCACATACATGAATGATGAGTGACTTTCGTATATCAATCTAGTGAGCTTAACATTTCAGAAGCTTTAATGTTGGACAGCTTCATTTATAATGCTGATAATTTAAAGCAAATAGGCAGGTACCAAGAGCTGTGTATGATATTTGCTGCAGTAAAATGTTTTGTGACATTATGTTTGTGCATTATGTCAATATGATCCCGAACAGTTTCAGTTTTCCTTAATGCTTCCAGTAAAATGGCCTTCGATGCAACATCAAAGACTGTGCTTATCTGGCACAGTAATATAGATGCACTATATTTTAAAGCTAGCTTTCATCTATAAAACTAGAACAAATAATAGAATGACGAATAGGGCTAAATATAAAACCTCAGTTCTGCATATATACACCATTCTCATGTTTAACTCTTTGACTAACACAAGAGAGCATTTAAATCCATTTGACCTTTTAACCTTTGGATGTCAATGAAAGATGTAGAAAACAAAATGCAGTTTTTCTTAATATTACTATGACTTTTGTAGCATTTTAATTATAATACACACAAATTTGTAGTATGGAATATCAAAATACTTCCTTACATATGCAACACCTAATATAAAAATTAGATTTTTTTAATACACATTACAAGCACTTTCCTAGGGTTCTTGATTTGCTTGGAATGCATTGTCCTAGTAGGATCAAGATTGGACCCAGCTGTGACCCATTAATTCCATTGGCTCGTTCTCTTGTTAGACTAGCAATCCAGATCATGCAAGGGGGACACATACAACAGGAAGGTTGGATAAACACTTTAGTTTATTGGAGGAAGTAATTAAAAATACATAATTACATATGAATTACATTATATATATATATATATATATATATATATATATACTATACATTCATACTAATCACCCCTTGAGTTCAAATGTCAAGTACAGGATATGCAAGCAACTCAAGCTCAAGTGGTATCCACTACCACCTAAAAAAATCACCGTCTAACTACAAACTAAAAGAAAATAAAAATATTAACTATGGAGGTCTCAATTAATTAGGGATGGTCATCCTAAAATAATTGTACTAATCATAATGCACAAGCTACAGGTAGCATTAATACATTGTGTAGCAGCTATGCTAAAAGATGCCGGCTACAGTAATGGTCCTGGCTCCTTTCCCTCATACTCCTGCTAAGATCTTTACAGGCTTAGCTTTGAACTGTAAACAGGTTGCAGAATAACTGATGTCTTTACCTTTAAGCTCTAAGGAAAATAAAAGTGAAAAACCAAATATCCACCAATTTAATGCATTGCAAAATTATAAAAAAAACTACCTTTGTTGGTTATATATTTAGTTGAAATAAGAGAAAAAATGGAACAAGACAAACTACACTTATAGTCAAGGTATATTTTCTACAAACAAGACTTTTTATAGTCCAAATTTAGCTATTTTAAGGTCATGTGTCTCATTTTAAGCAGTGCTAGACTTTTAGCCCTAAAATAAGATAAATATTCTTGATCAAACTGGTATTTTTGCAGTGTGCAGAGATGTTAAATGACATATTTATAACTTAATAAAATATGTCTATGGTTTTCAACCCTTCTTATTTAGTTCCATTTGTTCAATGTCACTTCTGGGAAATGCAGTCTTGTTTCCAGAGAACAATACTGATGCCACCTAGGAATTTGTTTATGGGATAACGTGACTTATTTATGATATTACAATTCTATGTAATTTGTGCTATGGGAAATGTTATCACAAATAAACCTTCCCAGGATGTCAGCTATAACAACACGATACACACTGTGCTCTTTGTGATAGTTGTACTAATGCTTGTACAACTGCATAATCCAAAATGAATAGAAGGAATATGATACTCTAAACTATATTTATTTGAAGGCAAATCCATAAACCTAAGCAAGTGATGGCATGGGGCCATTCTACATGACAATGAGTTAAAAGGTACTTCACAGCATCAGGATTATCATGCCTAGTATTTTTGAACGATCAAACCTTTTTCCAGAAATAATTCCTTAATCGTGTAGAATTTCCATCATTCACATTTTCGCCGGGAGCCGCTAATTGTCACGTGACACAAAATCAGGCAACGTTTCAGAGGAAAGAATAAAAATGACAGATTAACATACTAAAGATGTTTGTTCACCATAAGGAGAGGTTACAGGATAGATATTGTTTTCACTCTCTCATTTTACTATTCATTATGAAGGGCAAACACTGGCAGGGTTTCCAACAAGAGATACTGAGCTGACCTTGTATAATGTATAATTCAACGTGCAAGGAGACTTTGAAGAAACCTATCTGATTAACTATACATTACACAAGCTCTTCTTGTAGCAGAAGCTCTCTGGGGTTGGGTGAACCTTTTTTAATGTATATTGACGTCAAGGAGCTAAAATAAAACTACCCTCCATAACCTTCCGATAACTCTCCCTTTATTGAATACACCCAATAGAGTGCAATTAATATTTTGACAAATTAGAAAATACGTTCAGTCTTAGAATTTTTTGGTTCTAGTGTGGTAATACAACATAATATTATAATAGTAGGGACATTGTCACCAATAAATTACACTAAACAATTTAAATTAAATGTACGCATTTATAAAATAGTATATTTTTGTTTGTGTTTAATTTGTGTTTTCCTTGTCACATAATGTACATTCAGTTTGTGCAAATGTGTATAATTCAGCATTTTTTTTCCCTAATTCGCTTCATGTTGAAGTCTGCAAAAAAAATGTTTAATATATATTTTGACGTTTTAATTAAACCAAAATAATGCCCCATTATCTCAACTTTAAAGTGTAAGCTGACAGCTAGATCACTAAACGGAAAAATGCATAAACTTATATTAGTTGCTAAATTGCTACAATTATCTCTACCTTAGAACTGTAAGCTAATTTTATTAATTAAAATGTTCTCATCTGTCCAAGAAGAGCAAAGAAGTATGACACCAGTACAATGGTATATAACAAAAACCATTAAAACCATTCTATTTTTATAAACTGTCTTCCACAAACAGTTTAGTAAATTGGATTCCCAAGTTGGAATTTTAGCTTTAATGTGTGTAACATCGCACGTTATTTTCCAGAAATCCTTACAAAGGAGCAACCCCACAAATAATGTCTGCATTAGGGGCCTAACATTTCTAATATCTGTCAGAATGTGTTAATCATATACTAATCATGGGTAGGATATGTGATGAAGCAGGTTTACCTTTCATCAGATACAATGTGATGTGTGTACACAAATTTTATCTTTTTTGGTATATTTTGATATGTTTGGTAGATCAACAGCACCTTCTGTTCTGCACCTAGCTGGGACTGTTTAACTTTGCTTCTCAGTACTGTAATCCTGCACCCACTCAGGGTACCAAGTAGAGCCCTGCGCGGGACTGCGTTTTTAATCCTGCTCCTGCTTGCAATGATTTTTTGTCCAATCCCGCCTGCTCCCGCAATGTGTGTGTTCCGCTCCTGCAACATGTGTGCCCAATCCCGCCTGCTCCCGCCACATTTGTGGTCAGTCCCGCCCGCTCCCACCACAAATGTGGCCAATCACGCCCACCTTCTTACCTGAACTGCAGATTTCCCGTGCAGTCCCGCAAGGCTGCCTTCGAGTTGCTCCTTCACAGCGGCTCTTCTCTTGCTCCGTCCAGGAACACAGCGGAGTCACGGGAAATGACATCACATCATGTGACTCCGCTTTGTTCCTGGGCGGAGCAAGAGAAGAGACGCTGTAAGGGAGCAGCGCGAAGGCAGCCTTGCGGGACTGGGCGGGATTACCGGGACCCGCAGGTACAGTGTCTGACCTGCACGCAACACCAGCAAGACCGCCCGCAGGTTTTTTGGCCTCCCAATGCAGTCCTCTAGTACCAAGTCCTTGTACAATGGTCCTCTAGGGTATTACAGTCACGGTCTTGGAGAATTAATCAGCCACAGTTTATTATTAATCCACAGTTATTAACAGAATCATTCATCCCAAACAAAAAACCCTACAAACATATGCCTAGCTCATCTGGGCTATTACTAACATATATGTCCATTACTAAACAGGGTCTAAACTAAACAAAATGTAGGCTCACAAGTCTTTTAGATTGCCTCTTTAGTGCACAGCCAGCCTTGCTGCTTCCGGTCCTCAAACAAAACTCCCCTCTTCTGTGTATGTAAACTGCGGGGTGGAGCACCGGCCCGCTTTAGTCAGCTTTTTCTGTAGTTCAATATGGTTCGCACAATGTGTGACCCCTCTCATGGATTCTTCCCCCTGGAGCCAAGACTCCAGGGGAAAGGTCTGACCGAGCTCCCTCTCCCAAGCAAGCATATGGGGAAGCTTATTCTCCCAGAAGCGCGACAGGAGAGCGTTGTAGCATAGCGAGATCATACCTCTGGAAGGCGTAGATCTACAACATAGGGCCACTAAGGGGTGGGGAGATTCCATGTCAACCAAAGGCGTTAGAGGGTGAGACTGTAACAGATGGCGAATTTGAAGGAATTTATAGAAGTCCCTCGAGGGGAGCGAAAATTGGGCTTGTAAATCAATAAAAGGGCGTACAGTAGTTCTATGAAATAGATCGCCCACTCGGAGAGGATGAGGGAATTCCCATGATTGAATCTTGAGGTCCGGGATCAGAAGTTCAAGTGAACTAAGTGGGGTGGCTTTCGTGACTCGAGGTAGCGCAGGTGCGGCTTTCGCTACCTGAGACCAAACCTGAAGGGTGCACGTTGTAGTGGGAGGCAGGGGGGGGCAAGGGAGGGCGGAGGCGTGGGGGTAACCACAACAACTGAGCCACAGAGTATGGGTGAACAAAAGAGTTTTCCAAGGAAACCCAGCGAGGAAGTGCCTCCTGAAAATGAAAATAAGCAGCTTGGGACAAAATAGTTGCACGATAATAAGATTCAATATCAGGCGCCCCCAAGCCTCCCTGAAAGCGAGGAGAGACAAACGCCTGTCTAGAGATCCTGGATCTACCTCCAACATTAATGTAATCGGAGAGAGCAGATTGAATTTGTCGTAAAAAACGGCAGGGAATGGTGATAGGGACTGCTCTAAAAACATACAGTAACTTTGGGACAACCATCATTTTAATCGAAGCAATTCTCCCCAACCACGAAAGGTCAAAGGAGCGCCAAGTATATAATTTAGGTAGAATCTGTTTCCAGAGGGATATAATGTTGTAGTCATTTAATTTAGCCAATTTTTTGGGCAGTTTGATCCCCAAGTAGGAGATATAGTCTCTCCTCCAGTCAAAAAGATAAGCAGACTTGAGATCCGCAAGAAGGGCAGGGGGTAAGTGTAGCGGTAACGCCTGGGTTTTGCTGAGATTCAATTTATGATAAGAGATTTGGGCATATAAATCAAATTGCTTTAGTAAGGCCGGCAGGGAAACAGCTGGATTCGTGATTGCTGCTAAGACATCGTCCGCAAACAAACCAAGGACCGAAGCCTCTTTAGTGCGAGAGGGGAAGCCAGTAATAAGTGGGTCGGAGCGTATTCTATGGGCTAAAGGCTCCAGAGCCAGCGTATAAAGCAATGGAGAGAGGGGACAGCCCTGTCGCGTCCCATTTGAAATAAGAAAGGGAGAGGAAAGAAACCCGGAGAAACTGACAGAAGCCGAAGGAGAAGAGTAAAGTGCCATAACGGCGCGAATCTAAGAAGGAGAGAAAGCGAATTTCCGAAGCACCGCAGAGAGAAAATGCCAGTGTAGCCTGTCAAAGGCTTTTTCTGCATTGAAGGAAATTAGGAGGCCAGGGGTCCGATTACGAGAGGCCTCCCAAGACAGAGAAATAAACCGACGAGTGTTGTCGACGGATTGTCTATGGCGAACAAAGCCCACCTGGTCTAAGTGCAGAAGAGAGGGGAGAAAGAGAGAGAGTCTATTGGCAAGAATCTTCGCATACAATTTAACGTCAGTGTTAAGAAGTGAAATGGGTCTAAAGTGGGCACAGCGATCAGGGGTTTTGCCCTGTTTAGGGATCGTTATGATATGAGCGTGGAGATTCTCCTGAGGGATACGACCGTCAGACATAAAAGATTGGAAACAGGTGCGGGCCTAAAGTCGGAAAAAAGGTCTTGTAGTAATAACTGGGTAGACCATCGGGTCCAGGGGCAGAGTTCTTTTTCAGTTGGGATACAGTGACACGTAGTTCGTCTAAGTCCAAAGGGGCTTCTAAACTACGCAACATGTCGTCAGTGAGCTCAGAGAGCAACTGAGTCAAGGTAAGTGTTGATAGCATCAACAGAAGGTTGCGGAGTGTCCTTGTTACTAGACAGGTTGTATAGAGAGGTGTAGTAAGAAGCGAACTCATCCGCTATCTGGGAAGGATTCCGAAGAAGCGAGCCCCTAGCAGAGTGGATAAATTGGGGACGCGACAGGGCTGACATATGGCGGAGTTTGTTCGCCAACATAGTGTCGGACTTATTGCCTTTGGAGTAGAAACGCTGGCGGAGCCGTAAGAGCATGTGAGCGGTGCGATGTGCCTGCATAGTAGCTAATTTAGTCTTAACAACCTGAATATCATGAATTGAATGAGACATGGATAGGTGCATGGTCGGACCAATTAATAACGTCGATAGAGCAGTCCCTAATCGATTGCATTAAAAACTTATCAACAAAAATAAAATCAATTCAAGAGCAGCGCAGCTTAGGTGGAGTGGGCCTTGACAGAGCTAGGTGGTGTGCATGAAGGATTGATTTAATTTAGTTGGTTCAATTTTGTTATGGGTGTGGTTGATATGAAGGGTCACTTAACTGTTTTTCCAAATCCTGGTTGCCCCACCCTCCCTCCCTTTACTAGTGGGTTTTTGGGATCTACCCCGTTTTTTCACAGCAGCGGGGACAGTTTGGGTTAGTTGTTTGGTACAGTGGAGTTTTGGTTTGGTTTTACTAATTTGACTTGGTTCAAGTTAGTTTGGTAGGTTTTGAGGGTGGGGTGGTGTAGGGGTGTCTCTGTATGCCCCTGCATTGGTTATTTGGTTAATTTGGTGGTGTAGGGGTGTCTCGGTATGCCCCTACATGGTTTATTATTTGGTTAAACGGTCTGGTAGGGGTGTCTTGGTATTAATGTGTTAATGTGGAGGCACCTGATATGTGTTGGTGCCAATGTTATACGGTTAATGTGGGGGGTCATTGTCATTGTTAATAAAGTGGAAATTTGTTACCTATGTTTTAACTGTTTTGACAATGACCTTTAAATATTGTAAATGTTAATAAAGGTGGAAATTATATTTGCACCTAATAAAGTCTGTGCGTCTTCATTGGGTGTGGGTACGGTCATCCTGGGGCACAATTCACCTATGCGCCTGTCAAGTTAAGGAATATGTTGTCACAAATGTAAATACTTTCCTGCTTGCAAATAACACCCATATATAGAGCACATTTTAATATAGTTACATTGATTGCGTACACTCTCAGTTTAGCTCTGAGTAATCGGTATTTACTTCTTATTTTATTTCGTTTACTTCTCCTTGTTTTAGTGGACTAATCAGGTCTGGTTATTTAATAACTAATTAATTAGGTTGGCAATTTAAAAACATTTGTTCTATATTCAATGGACAAATTATTATGTGGCTGAAAATCTACACATTGTACAAGTGAAGGAATGTGAAAATCAAGCAATTTAGAAATATATTGATGTAATTGTGTATCGTGCACATTATATACATTATGTTTTTCACATCTTTTCACATGTTATAGATATTACTCATTTCTGTGTGATAAGTTTGAATTCACTTTAGTTAATTGGAGCTTGCATTTCCACTTTACCTACATAAAAAAAAATTAGACATAACATATTTCTTATTTTACCAATCCCCAGATAATTAGTGCAAGAACATGGTCTAATAGTGGAGTCCAATTTCAAGGAATGTACGCTTTTGCAAAAAACAATCTTGCAGGCCACAAATCACGCAAGTCGGCTAAACAGGCAAGAAGTCCAATCCAATAAAACTTGCCAGAGCACAAGCTCAAGTATCGCTGAGCAAGGAATTGAAGCTAGAGGCAGGTGTAAAAAGCCTACTAGACAGGTAAAAGTCATCAGTACTCAGTGGCTGCAGGCGACAAAACAAGAGAGCAGATAGCTGCAGAGCTGCAATCAAAAGGGTCAGCAGCCCAGCTTGACAAGTGGCAGATAGAACTGAGATCTATAAAACATAAAGAATTATAGACAGGACTAGCTCTCTTTGGACCTCTTTAACTTTTGTTTTGAATTATGAATTCTAGATTGCAGCCAAACATATGTTTAGAACCCTAATCATTATTTTTGCTTTGTTTTGACTGCATGCAACATGAGGATTATGAGAAGTTAGCTAGTAATAGTGTTTCTTGAAATGATTACACACTATAAGGGGGCTATGTTCATACATGGGAAATTATGGGCTCCGGCTACCCTTGCGAAACGCAGCCAGAACTACCATCTGAGATCAGTGAGCGGTCCTGCTCATGTTGGTGGGCGGTCAATCTAACCTCAATGGGCCCTCGGAGGATTTGGGTGTCAACCCAGAGACTCGAAGAAGCAGCGTTGCCAGGTATGGCTATGCTTACAGATATAATTCAGCAAAGCACCATTTTTTATACAACATAGCTGAAAATTTTCTAAACGCATTCTATTACACAACCATGAAAACGCAGTTAATCCTATTTGGGCCAATATAAAAAGTACCCTCTTTAAATGTTTATCTGTATTTTCAAAAGTGGCAGTTTCTGCAGAGAGCCTTTTCTTAATGTACACCAGGAGCCTAGGCAAACAACAGCTCTAAAATTATAACATTGCGCAAAGTACTGCGATAAGTGTAGAGGGAGACATGTAATGAGTGTTTGAAATCGTGCTAATGCAAAGGGTATGAAATCACAGATAGTGGTGATGTTTTGCTTTTTTTCTCTTACAGCTAAGAATATATATATATATATATATATATATATATATACTGATAAAATAATCAGACTTTGACTTTGTCTGGAATAAATTAGCGTGTGGCTTTCACATATCGTAAAATATTATATATATATATATATCTATATATATATATATAGATATATATATATATATATAAAATAGACAGAATCTTTGTCCTCTGAAGTGACTACAAATTCAGGAGGGCGTTTTATTTCTGCTAAAAATTAAATAGTTCTATTTATTCCTGCAGTAAGTAAAATGCCAGGAAACAAACAACCAAATACACACCACGACAGGATCTGCCACACCGACCCCCAAACACACACACCAGGACAGGATCTGCCACACCAACACCCAAACACACACACCAGGACAGGCTCTGCCACACAGATACCCAAACACACACACACCAGGACAGGCTCTGCCACACCAACCCCCAAACACACACACCAGGACAGGCTCTGCCACGCCGATACCCACACACACCAGGTCAGGCTCTGCCACACCGACACCCAAATACACACACACCAGGACAGGCTCTGCCCCACCAATACCCACACACATTAGGACAGGCTCTGCCACACCGATTAATGCCCCCCACACCCTTGTATACCGATTTATGTGATGCCCCAGCCAATCCCCTCCCTTATGTATTGATGCCTAAACCCTTTATGTATTAGCTAATGTGATGCCCAACCAACCTCTTGTCTATTGATGCCCCCACTGCCATGTATATTACTCCCAGCCACCCCCCTATTGATTTTGTAATACCACAACCCAGCCACCCCCTTTTGTATTAGTTAATTTTTCTCCCAAGGGAATCCCCCCCCTTGAATATGGCTCCACTTTCCTATTACCCCCTAACAATTTTTTTGGTAATACTTACATTTTTGTGTTTTTTTTTCCTTGCTGTCCTCCGGCGTGACGATCCTCTCCCTGTCAGGATGAACTCTTCTTTGAGCCCACCCCCTTGACAGTCACGCCTTAAAAGGGGCAGGACAAAGAGCTGAGGCACTGCTGCCACTTGGTGGCATGGTGTGCGCACACCTGACCTTATTAACTTCATTAAGTAGCCGGCGGAGGTGGTCCTACAGTCGCACAACGGCTGCTTTGAATTTCGCGGCCGCATGACGGTTGCTTTGAACTTCTCGTCCGGGCGGCCACTTTGAATGATGGTCTGCCGGCCCACGGACTGGCCAGGAAATCTCACGCGGGCCTCACCTCAAACTCCGACGGGCCGCACATCGGGCGCCCCTGATATGTATATATATATATGTATATATATATATATGCATCTTTCTATTATCTAGGTCTAGAGCTATTGTAACAGTCTCCTAGCCAAAGTGCAGAAGAGGCTAATACAGTAAGGGAATTTAAATATGCATGGAACAGGCATATGACTATCCTGACCAGACCAAAGACGGAATAAGGTTTGAGTCTTTAAAGCTGAAAACATTGGCTGACTACAAAGGATCTAAACAAAACTATAAGGAGATTAGAAACATTTTTCCATTTGAAACATCAAAATTTTAATATATCACACATTAGTTGTGCCTTGTTGAAAACTGTGCAAGAGTATAATTAGTGAAAGTGTGGTGGCACAATGGCAATTGTTTCCAAACTTACAGTGCAAGTAAGTTGTTGCCAAGTTGTCACTTTCAAAACGTGTTTTGTTTGTTTATCTGATGAGTCCTTCAAAGAAAATCATAACGTATTCATTTAGTATGCTTGGGAGCTTAATGAATGTTTTGCCTAAGTGGAACAGCACCTTAAAATTGATGTCTCATCCCAAACATATTTGTGACCATAGCTTTCTAGACAAACTGCACACACTGTCTGCTTAAACAATGCAGATAGAGCCTGAAAATCATGATACAGCTTCCTGCTTGGGTGGACAAGAGAATTCCAATGAAGCTTTACCGAGGGATCATGAGAAATGAAAGCTAATTTGCATAAAGCGGCCAAGCTATGAATTTGGTAGCTGCAGAAACAGAGAGCATAAATCTGAATAACTTAAAAATGAACACTGAATAAAAATAATAATAAAGGTGATAATGGTTTCCAGTGCTGCATTCAATTATATTAGTGTCCAGTTCTCTCTAATTGTATAGAATTAGAACATGAAATTTCCATTGCTCAATGCGCATTTTTGCTCACATCTTGTTTGTGAAAGAAACTGGGAGATATAGAAGATATGATGTAAGAAGAATGAGAGGAACAGAGGATGATTGTATTTACAGCTATTATCAATTGAGTAATAAAACAAAGATTGTTAGCATATAAAGAGGGCACTAGGCTTTGTTCACTTTTCCCCCCTCTTCTTTCCGTCTACATAAGCGTGACACTATAGCCCAAATGGAAATTTGTGTGGCTCCAGGGGAGAATGGCACAGTGCTGCTATCTCTGCTGTGATGAGGGACAGGCGCACCATACACCAACATTTGCAGATTCTACAGCAAACACACACATGGTAACACCATACACTCACTCTCGCATATACACAACACAAACTCACACTAACACCATGTGTGTCTTCGTCTTCGTATACGTTTTGCAGCTGCCATGTTCGTATGTTCGGTATTCAGGCTGAACAACGAAAATGCACCCTTCGTGTTCGTTTTCATGTTCGCCCGCATACCCATTCACAAGTCTAGTAATAAGGGTGGTAATGTGTCTCTTGGAGATAAAAAGAAGCATTTGAGTAACATAAAAGAATTTCTTGAGGAAAGAACAAGTGTGAGGGGACACACACTTAATAACATAATGTTAATTGTTATGAGAAGATGGATGGTGTGGTACAAATAAAGGTTACTGTGGAAAAAAGACCAATTTACCTTTTTTCTCAAAACAAAGCTAAATGTAATTCATTTGAATCCCATAAAACCACTTTTATTCTTAATATATGCTTTTACACAATTTTGAATGAGAGCATGTGGTTGCAAAATGCAGATTTAAACATTTTCTGAGAGTGCAGACTATATCTTTCATTCTAAATTCAGTCATTTTCTTCTTTTTACTCCACAAAAGAATTTGCATTCCATCAATTTTCTCAAATATAAGGAGATGATAATGCGGGTTAGGAAATCTGATCTTTTTAAAGATTTTGTCTACAGAAGCAAAATGAAGTGTCACTTAATGAATAAAGGGCAATTTGTAATACTAGATCACTTTTTATTTTACTTTATATATATATATATATATATATATATATATATATATATATATATATATATATATATATATATATACAGTATCTCACAAACGTACACCCCTCACATTTTTGTCAATATTTTATTATATTTTTTCATGTGACAACACTAAAGAAATGACACTCTGTTACAATGTACAGTAGTGCCCCTAAGTGGAAATGTCCAAATTGTGCCCAAAGTGTCAATATTTTGTGTGGCCACCATTATTTTCAAGCACTGCCTTAACCTTCTTGAGCATGGAGTTCACCAGAGCTTCACAGGTTGCCACTGAAGTCCTCTTCCACTCTTCCATGACGACTTCACAGAGCTGGTGGATGTAAGGGACCTTGCGCTCCCCCACCTTCCGTTTGAGGATGCCCCACTGATGCTCAATTGGGTTTAGGTCTGGAGACATGTTTGGCCAATCCATCACCTTTACCCTCAGCTTCTTTAGCAAGGCAGTGGTCGTCTTTGATGCAGTGTGCGGCATATGGTCTGAGTACTGACAGTGCTGCCAGCAATGCTCTCATACGTCTATTTTGCAAAGACAACTTCTGGATATGACGATGAGCAGGTGCATTCAACTTCTTTGGTCGACCATGGTGAGGCCTGTTCTGAGTGGAACCTGTCCTGTGAAACCGCTGTATGGTCTTGCCCACCATGCTGCAGCTCAGTTTCAGGGTCTTGGCAATCTTCTTATAACCTAGGCCTTCTTTATGTAGAGCAACAATTCTTTTTTTCAGATCCTCAGAGAGTTCTTTGCCACGAGGTGCCACGTTGAACTTCCAGTGACCAGTATGAGAGAGTGTGAGAGAGATAACACCAAATTTAACACACCTACTCCCCATTCACACCCAAGACCTTGTAACACTAACGAGTGACATGACACCGGGGAGGGGAAATGGCTAATTGGGCCCAATTTGGACATTTCCATTTAGGGGCGTACTCACTTTTGTTGCCAAGGTTTAGACATTAATGGCTGTGTCTTGAGTTATTTTGATGAGAAAAACAAATTTACACTGTTATACAGGCTGTACACTCACTACTTTACATTGTAGCAAAGTGTCATTTCTTCAATGTTGTCACATGAAAAGATATAATAAAATATTTACAAAAAATGTGAGGTGTGAACTCACTTTTGGGAGATACTATATATATATATATACATATATATATATATATATATATATATTAGGGCTGCAACTAACGATTATTTTAATAATCGATTAGTTGGCCGATTATTTTTTCGATTAATCGATTAATCGGATAAAAAAAATGAATGTAAATTTTTCATTTATTTAAAATAATTTACTAAACAAATGATGTTAAATACAAACAGCAGAATAAAAAAAAACTTTGATAATACATTTCTTGTCTTTATTTCCCAACCAGCCCCCCAATATATGCACATTTGAGCCCAGGCTTGCTACGCTGCCTCCCAGACATGCCATGCTGCCCCCCCACATATGCCACGCTGCCTACCACAGCACTCCACGCTGCCTCCCACATCTGCCACACCACGCTGCCTCCCACATCTGCCACTCCACGCTGCCTCCCACATCTGCCACTCCACGCTGCCTCCCACATCTGCCACGCCACGCTGCCTCCCACATCTGCCACTCCACTCTACCCCCCACATGCCACTGTGCCTGATACGCCTTATACCCCCTGAAACACCACTCCATCCTCCCCAGACATGCCACCCTGCCCTCCCCACATATACCACGCTGCCTCCCACATCTGCCACTCCACGCTGCCTCCCACATCTGCCACTCAACGCTGCCTCCCACATCTGCCACTGTGCCTGATATGCCTTATATCCCCTGATACCCCACTCCATCCTCCACAGACATGCCACCCTGCCTCCCAGACATGCCACTTCTCTACCCCCAGATATGCCACTCTACCCCCAGATATGCCTTATACACCCTGATACACCACTCCGTCCTCCCCAGACATGCCACACTGCCCTCCCCACATATGCCTTATATACTGTATATGCCTTATACCCCCAGATATGTCACTTCACTGCCCCCAGGATTTAGATTCCCCTAAATTAACCCTAAACTCCCCATTAACCATAACTGCCCCTAAATTAACCCTTAACACCCCCTTAACCACAGCATCCCCTAAATTAACCCTAAAGACCCCATCAACCACAGCATCCCCTAAATTAACCCTAAACACACCATTAACCACAACTGCCTCAAATTAACCCCAAACACCCCATTAACCACAGCTGCTCCTAAATTAACCCTAAACACCCCACTAACCATAACTGCCCCTAAATTAACCCCCACCTCCCCTAACTTTCAGTAGCCCAAATATATATATATATATATATATATATATATATATATATATATATATATATATATATATATATATATATATACACATATACTTACAGTTAGATGAGTGTCACAGCCATGTGGTTCTGGCCTGGAGAAGGAAGGGGCGGGGCCAGTTGTCACAGTGATTACAGGGAGGGGGAGTAAGGAGGAGCTGCTGCTGTGAGACGGTGAGTCAGACTAAACGGATTATATAATGAGGGGGATTTTTCAGAGCGTTTGCTCTGAAAAAACCCTCATTTTATAATCGATAATAATCGATTCAACTAATCGATAATGAAATTCGTTGCCAACGAATTTCATTATCGATTATTACCGATTTTATCGATTAGTTGTTGCAGCCCTAATATATATACTGTATGTACTTGTTAGAAATTATTATTTATTGATTTATAGCATCATCAGAACCTGCTGCACTGTACAATGGGTAAACACGACATAACATTACTGTAAAACATAACAATTTGGATTTACAGAAACAATAGCTAAACGGGACCCCAGTCAAATGAGCTTACAGTCTTGGATGAAATCATTACTGTTTTCAAATGCAGAGAACAGGCTTTATAGCTGGGTTGTTTTGAATTTTCTGAACAGTTAGGTCTAGAGGTGATAAACGTTATTTATCATCTAAGAATAGGTTTCTGTCTCCCAGAGGATGTTCCGCCTATCCCGCTCTCTCCATTCTTTTCTTCTCCATTGAACTCTTTTATTAACAAGACTTGTATGAGCCCAGATTTAAACAGCACGGTTGCCATGGAGCAAGTGGTGCGTGAATCTCAGAGTTATGCCCTATCTGGGGTTTTTAACCCTGAGAGCTAAGCTGCAATTCAGCACATGGAACAAAGAAGCATTAGCAGCTCATTAATGTCACTTGGAGGTGTTGTATAATTGGCTGGAGAGAAGAGATTTCAAAGCAAATTTACTTAGCCAGGCAGGAGGTTTGCCATTGTTATACATGCCACAAGTGCTGAGATTTGTATGGAAAATCAGTCTACAATGTTATAAATGTATTTTTCCTCCATTGTTCTGACAGCATAAAGTATATTTGGTATTGAACTATATGTTTTATAGGTTCAACGTATCTTTTTGAAATATATATATATATATATATATATATATCCATATGAAATATGAGATCTAATAGCCCAAACTAGTGAAATATCATCCTAGAGAAGATTAGAAATATAAGTCTCACATAACAGATTTATAAAAAATATGTGTAGTAGTCTGGACTATATGATTTCCAGCTAGATTTACTAAAACAAAAGGTACCAGTTTACCTAAGATTCAGATTTATTGTTGCTAAAATAATAAAACTTATTTAAAGTAAGATACACGTTTTTATAATTCAGCATACACAATTTTCTTCTGAACAATCAACAGTTAAGATGTGTTCCTGTAAAAGGATGTTCCTTTGTACACATTTATCATTGTAGGGTTCAGTCCCATTACCTTTCCCACATATCTTCAGGTCTGTTGCAGAAGTCTGTACATTGAGTATCTGTCTTCATTATTCTTTGTTTATGGCATACTACTGTTCCACCTTGCACAGTATAATATGATGAGGGACACCACACAGGGCAAGTCCATTAGCAAGCTTCTCGGCTGGTAAACCGGAGCGTTCTGCCTGAAGACAATGCAGCCCCCAAAAGACCACTTTAGGATGGCTATCCATCAATGGAAAACCCCACACAAAGGGCAGGTTGGGGCTGTTTCTTGGCACTGAAGAAGTAAGCTAAGCACATTTGACCAACTCTGCCTTGCCAGTGGCCATCCCAGCCAAAGTTAGAATGGGCTTAGTTCTAGTGCTACCAAAGGGAATGCCCTGTGGTCCTTGTCATACGGCCCTTGGTATCTAATGGATGCTGCTCTGCCCTTGACAGGAAAACACAAAAGTTGTCATTACTTCCACAATAAACACACAAAAAGTAGACTAGACACTTAGATGATGTAAAAAGGCTTACTACCAGGAGAAGGTCTTCATGGTTCACAGTTTATCACATATTGGCAGTAGCGTGTGGCAAAACCAAGGGGAGCCACCCACACTGCCCAGAAGGCAACCTGCCTTCTACACAAAAGTAGACCAACCTGGGACCTTATCGTATATGATGACGTCTCGCTCCAAACCGTTGCTGAAACCCTTGGTGTGTCACCGGTTTACCACTCCTCCCCCTTTCTCTATCGATAACATAGAAACAAAGAAACATAGAAAGTGATGGCAGATAAGAACCAGTAGGCCCATCCAGTCTGCCCAACCTCTGAGTACTTTCCTTTAGTACTTGCCCTTATGTCTATCCCATGCTTGCTTAAATGACTTTACTGTATTAACATCTACCACTTCTGCTGGAAGGCTATGCCATGCATGGCCATGCTACAGTATTTGGTCCACTGGAGGTTGCATAGTCCAGAGGAGAGATCTTGGGTACCAGCCAGAGATGTCAATGCTCCCACCCCCTCTTTGTTACTTTTTTATACACGTTTTCCCCTCAAACCTGGCCCTGCCATACGGGGAGGGGATCGTTGAGGAGGGGGTTCTGTTATGGTCTGGCTACTTTACTGGTACTTTTTCTGCTTACTCTCAGAGGTACACAGCTGAAGGCTAATAAACAGCCTGTCAGGGTTACTCATCTGTCTGGTAACAATCTCCTACGATGAGCTGCTCTCCTTTGGACCAGCCCATAGCCAGCCCCTACAGGATATTTAAAGTGCAAACGTTCACTTCCTCCTGGTTGTTGTGTTGTTTTGGCTGCTAGTGCGTTTATCCTGTGTTGTTGTGCCCGTGCATGACCTGGCTATTGCTGATGACCCTCCTGGCTTCTGATCCCTGGCTTGCTTCCTGTTGTTTCAATAATGTGTTGCAGTATATTTTTTGTGTTTGACTGGTTACTGGTCTCTAACCATATCAAACCCCACTGAATTGTGATATATCCCAAAACTTTCAAACATTATGTGATTCACAGGAACCTAGACTGGCCAACCTTTTAACCGCTTTTACTCATCTCTCCAACAAAAAGCTGCCCTCAAAATCAGAGGAAAACTAGAATCCTGGTAAGACATAGGCAAGTAAGGAATACCAATTGTGCCAAGTCCTTCTGTAAGCCATGCATCATGCTCAGGGCTCTTCAGACGTCCTTTGTCATATCTATTTGGGGCATGTTATCCCATAAAATAGCTAAGGCTCCTTGGGAACAGTGCAAAGTATATGGCTGCTCCTTGGCCCAGTGGTAGCCTCAGTCCACTTACTGGAACTTGTTTATATATACACGTGTGCATTGTGTGCAAAAACCATAACTAGACTTACCAGTCTTAGAATCCACAGCTGCAACCTGGGGCCTGACACTAGTGGTTTGCGTGGCCTTTTGCTGCTTTGGGAGAGTACGTTTGAGACTTAACTTGTTGGAGTACAAAGATCGTTGCGTTACCCACACTCTGCTTACCCCTGAACATAAATGCGGCTGAGGTGAACTACTTGAAGGGGAAGACTTACCGTCTAGCAGGTCACCCAACTTGTCAGGAACAGCCTTGGTGCCTAGCATTCGATTAAAACACAAAATTATTTTTGTCTTCAACACAGTCTGCTTGAAAAAAGAAATGTAGACTCTTCTTATGTAAAAGTGTCATTGAAAATCAAATCACAAGAGGCAGCAATATGTTCTCAGTTGTCTTAAACAGGTAAAGGTATAATGAGGTTAAGTGATTAAATATCACATTGATGAATATGATACAACAGGCTGTAATAACCACCCATTTCTTTACAAAGTGCTCCTGTCCCTTAAGTGATTACAGAAACACAAAGAGAACAATCACATGACTAAGAGGGCAAAAAATGCTCAAAAGACTCCATCTAGTGGACTTACAGTCACACTTCAGCTCTTTATTTCTCTGGCCATCTGATATTATTGCTTTCTTAATTTGAAAAATTTCTGTTCTTGTACTTTCATTGTACATATCTTTAATTTAACATCCCCTATATATCGTGTGTTACTTCTTATACTCGATGCAATATATTATCTTTATGAGAGGTGTGATGTGCAAGTGACGGAGGTGTATCACCTCCTAGCTTTGGCAGTGTCATTTCCAAGGCACTTCACTGGATTTTCAAAGCGGCCAATGTTAAATGAGAGCACTAGGCACTGAGGATTATGAAAAGTGCCTTGATTATTGACTGTGTAGTTTGTAGACCGTGTGTAATTTGTTTTAGATTTCCTTTTAAAGTATAAGCACTAATCCCGGCATATATGGTGCTTCTGGGCATTTTCTTCTGCTGAAATTCAGCCCAGTTATTAATTCAGTTTGTTTAATTGGTTAATTTAGTAACTGATGGGGCAATCACTCCATCACATAGGGCCAGGTAGTGTTGGATAGCTTTTTTTTCCTTATATAGATAAGCTCATTTAAAAACTGCATTTTGTCAGAACACAGGCTTTTCACTGGTCACAGATCAAGGCATATTATTTAAGCCCAGTATCCAGATAGGTGGCTCTGTGGATAATCACACTGTTATTTTATGGGATGCATAAATGGATGCATTTCCATGGGCTTAGTTTTGGCTATCCTCAGAGTCTATGCACAACAAAGGCCATGATAGGTTAGCAGAAATGTTAGAGAAGGGGGGGAGTTGTTGGACCTCAATAAATTGTGAGGCATCTTGAGGGTTATAGCACTCCCTTGGCTCTCATACCTCCAAATCCATGAGCTGTACATAAAGGTCAAGGATCTAAATCTAACCTGGGCCATCACTCCCCTAGAAGACCTCTGTCTGGAAGTGCTCCATCCTAGGGGCTGCATATCACAAATCTTACTCCTTAACTGTCCTGATGTTGATGAGGTGATACCTCACCAGGGTCCAGTTAGCTAAAATCTTTACATTGGCATCTCTGTTTTCACGGTTCAGCCCCTGGTACCTTCCTTCATGTTTGGAGGGAATGACTTTGGAGACAGGTGTTTCACATGACTAACCAGATCCTATTCTCTAATAAATTGATCCAACAGGTCTGTTTGGCAACTTTATTGTGCATAGCTCGACCTTGGAAGACAGTTGTTCCGGACTTGGTTGTCCCCTTCCCTCGGTTCTCCCTTCTCCTACAACTCTTCCAAATGGGGCGCACACCCATATAGGGAAAAACAGGTATTTCACAAAAAATAGTAAAAAAACAGAATGTTGCAGAATCTTGTAATACCTTTTTTATTGGACTAACAGTATTTAAAATAATAGACAAGCTTTTGGGGGTCCTCCCTTTATCAAGTCAAAAGCATTTCTGACCAGTACATGTTCTGATACAGGGTTAAAACAGGGGTTAAAACAACACGGTGGAGAATTCACGCAAATGTTTTAAATACTGTTAGTCCAATAAAAAAAAGGTATTACAAGATTCTGCAACATTCTGTTTTTTTTGCATTTTTATACACTGGACTAATACGGCTACCCCAAACTACAGTACAAAAAATAGTGTAACTCTGTATGCAATTAGGGGCTTCACAGTATTGCAGGTAAGTAATGCAGTCACATTTTCAAGCACATACATGAGCCCATCATAAAATATTCTTTAACTCTTCATAGCTAGAAAATATAAAAACACAGCAGCAACGGTACAGTATCACTCGGTTAAGTGGATAAAGTAAAGTATTGCACTTACAACAGATAAAATGTACAAAAGCGTGTACAACGTAATCAGCATAAAACTTCCCGATATATCCCTCTCTCTCAATGTGTTTCACCGGACAACCGGCTTCCTCAGGAGATGAATCAGGATTTTCTTTTGCAGCTTGCCCGAAGATATAATGTAGACCACCTTCCATACAGCTCAACAAATCCAGAGTGGTTCCATTTTTCACCCTGTCGGCTTCATCAACATTTGACAAGGCACTTCCTGATATTATAAAAAGTAATATATTTTAACATTATCCTATGTGTTGTACTCTCCTATTATTTGCCACCTAATAAAAACAGCTTGATTGCCTTTTAATCACAGAGGCAGCCAGAGATGTTGAAGCACCAACACAATATTCTTACTCCTGTTCATTGGTCCAGAAATATTTCCAGTCATCTAAATCTCTGCAAGTGACATCGTATTACTTCAACACTTGCTTAGGTAACATAGTACCAAAAATTGATATTGCACATGCCTTAATCCTTTATTTGTATTAAACTGTGCACAATTACTTTCAGTGTATTAGGCATAAATATTAAAATTGCTGGAATGAAAGGAATGCTTGAATCACTGATTAGTTTTTACTGGAATCCTCAGTAGATATAGAATAATCTTATATTACTCAGATTTATGTGTGTTATTTGTGTTCTAGGTGCTATTCTGGGTTATACAGTGAAGGAAGTACTAAAAAGTAAACATTCATCATACATATATAGGCTAACTGTGCCATAATGCTGTTGTTTTAGTCAATGCTTCCTGGGACACTCCAGTCTTCATATGATGCATGAGCGCTACCTGAGAGGTAACATTTTTTTAATGCAAATGCAGTATTCAAGTGCTAGAAGAGGTCTTTGTCAGCAGTTGCAGAGATCGCCACACCATGACTGTAGTGGCTATTTAGAGGACTATGGTACAACTGGCATGGGCTCCTCAGGAAAGCCCATGAGGTGGACTGAAACGTTGACATCTTGAAAATAAAAATGAAGCATTATTGAAGACCGTGAGTGCTGGCTTCACTATTTTTAGATTATATTATATATATATATATATATATATATAAATATATATATATATAAAACCTCTCACCGCTCCTGCAGCTTTTCCTCTGGCTGGTCACGCACAGTGTGCGAGCAGCCTCTGTTTAACCGCGGGGTCACGTGACCCTGATGTGTTCCTGTCGCCCCGTACCGGTTCAAAATAGTTTAGAAAGGGCCCTTCCGACCTGGATCAGTTTCTAAACTATTTTGAACTGGTATGGGGAGGGGGTCACAGTGGCTGGTTCAGATAGAAAGGTGTCAGAACATACAGTCCATCGCAGTTTGTTGCATATGAGGCTGTGTAGCCTATGGGGCCTCAGGGTTCCTATGCTGACACCTGTCCACTGAGAAAGTGCCTATAATAGGCACATGAGCATAAGAAGTGGACCATGAAGCAATTGACAAAGATGGCCTGGTCTGATAAACCACATTTTCTTTAACATCATGTGGATGGTGGGGTGCGTGGGTGTCACTTACCTGGAGAACACATGGTACCACGATGCATTCATGGAGGCCCCACCTCCCAGTTTACAGGATTTAAAGGATCTGGTGCTAACGTCTTGGTGCCAGATACTACAGAAAACCTTCAGAGGTCTAATGCCTCAACGGGCCAGGGCTGTTTTGTCGGCAAAATGGGGACCATCACAATATTAGGCAGATGGTGATAATGTTATGGCTGATCAGTGTGTATATATTGTGACAACTTCACCTCCTTGCATGATCATTTCTCCTAAGTAAAGGCCAGAAACCATGGAGAAAATGTGTATAAATAAATTTGTGTGAAGGAGGTCCCAGCCAATCAGGAGAGACTTCTCAGCTCTCCTAATTGCTTGAGAGTTCAGGAGTCCCTCCACACCAAGCTCAGTTAAAGCTGCAGCCAGCACCAGGTATATATGTTTCACTCTGTGTATGTGACTGTATTTGTCTGTTTGTCACTGTGTGTGTTTGTAATGTCTGGTGATAGAGGAGTTAATTCCCTCAATCTGCTCATGCCTGGTAATAGAGGGGTTAACACTCTGAATCTACTCATGTCTGTAAATATTGTATGTATATTATTAAACCTGAAATAAACATGGTTTCCAAGGCTTCCTAATAATTAATATATAATAGTATATGTGAATCAGTGTGTATGTGAGATATACACTCACTGGAACTTTATTAGGTGTACCTGTTCAATTGCTTGTCAGCACAAATAGCTAATCAGCCAATCACATGGCAGCAACTCAATGCATGTGATTCAAAGTGGCTTTGAAAGTGGCATGGTTGTTGGTACCAGACGGGCTGGTCTGAGTATTTCAGAAACTGCTGATCTACTGGGATTTTCACGCACAGCCATCTCTAGGGTTTACAGAGAATGGTCCAAAAAAGATGAAATATCCTGTTAATTGGCAGTTGTGTGGACAAAAAGGAAACTGAGGCTACAATTCACACAGGCTCACCAAAATTGGGCAATGAAAGACTGGAAGAACTGATGAGTCTTGATTCCAGCTGCGACATTCAGATGGCAGGGTCAGACTTTGTCGTAAACAACATGAAAGCATGGATCTATCTTGCCTTGTGTCAACTTTTCAGACTGGTGGTGGTGATGCAATGGTGTGGAGGACATTGTCCTGCACATATTTTGGGATCCTTAGTAACAATTGAGCATCGTTTAAAAGCGACAGCCTACCTGAGTAATAATGCTGACCATGTCCATCCCTTTATGACCACAGTGTACCCATCTTCTGATGTCTATTTCCAGCAAGGTAATGCACCATGTCACAAAGCTCACATCCTGTCAAAGTGGTTTCTTGAACATGACAATGAGTTCCCTGTACTCCAATAGCCTCCACAATCACCAGATCTCAATTCAATAGAGCACCTTTGGGATGTGGTTAAACGGGAGATTACACACATAGGCGTACATATAGACAATACATCATATATATATATATATATATATATATATATATATACACACACACACAGTACATATATCCCGCCCCCGCTTACCTCTCACTGCTCCTGCAGCTTCCTGTCCGGCTGCTCACTTTTTCATTGCGTGGTCACATGACGTCACATGACCACGATATGCTTCTGTCTCCCCATGCCGGTTCAAGATGTTTCCGACTGCACCGATCCGGGTCGGAAGGGCCCTTTCTAAACTATTTTGAACCGGCATGGAGAGACAGGAAGAAAGACAGGAAGAAGGGGTCGCAGGGGTTTAAAAGAACTTTATTGAACCCAGACATCCCATTATTCCTAACTGTCCTGGCAGGATGAACTACCCCTAATCTGGGATACATGCAGGACACAGCAAGGAGCAGCATTGAAACCTTTGTAAATATTTGATGCGTGGACAGGATTGTGGCTAAATGTGATGCTACCACATCATGGGCCACATATTTTAAAGTAAGGCTAAAAGGATTTTGTACTAAATTTGCAAATAACCTTCCCATTGGTTCACATGCTCCAGGTTTTCTCCTTCAGATTGCTTGGCCCTATATTCAGCACACCAAAACTTGTGGCAGCTAAAAAAATAAAGTTCTATTTTTAACACATGTAATTAATCAAATCATAATATTCATTAATGCAATTTAAAGGGGTTACAACCTTTGTTGATGAAGAGTCCAGATCTGAAATGTCAAGGGTGTCATCAACTAATTGCATAATTACTTTGCTTACAAAATTATTTTTAAGCACAATACATAACAGCATTATATGAGTTTGGGTATTTTACATTTACATTTTGTGATATTTTGATTAGTCTGGTTTTCTAAAGGAGAAAGTGAAAAATAACCTACTTGTACCTACGGGTATAGTTGCTCTAGTTGCCAATGTCATATTCCACAATAAGCTCACAAATGTAAGTAGATAAGTCCCTAAATCAACTGACTTGAATGCTGTCTTGGATAAAAGTGTTACAAGACCATGCCATAATGCTAATAATATAAAGATAGTAGAGGATGACCTCTTCTCCTGAGGGTATGTTAAATCAATTTGAAGAACGTTTAGTCCTGTTGAAGGCCTATACATAATAGGGATGAGATAGACATGCAAAGCATACATTCTGACCAGTTTCATCAATGGGAACATTCCTTTGGTTTTAAGGAGATAATGCCATTTATCTCATTGTATATGCCTCTAAAATCCACACTTTATCACTTACATTAAAAAGCACCAACTCATAGTGGCAACCAGTTTATACATTTGGCTTCAAGGAACCTACCTGCCATGCAGCTGTATGTGAAACCCCTGTATGTTCCTTAAATTATTAAAATATGATACACTGAGCCCTGATGATGTATGCAGACCAGTGAGGGATGGGAGAAATCATGAAAAGGTACTGAGTATGACAGATATACAGATCTCTCTACTTTCCTGCTAGACCTCCAGGAATACCTATCTCAGGACAACCTTTTTGTCTTTTCTTTGCACACAGGAAAGAAAATCAGTGGCAGGGATCTCAGAATGTTTGAGACAGAGAGACCCTAATATATTAGTTAGGAGTCTGGATATAAGCAATATTTCAGGTTCTCATGGCATTTTTTAAGGATGACCAGTAACGGCAATGTCAATAGTCCATACTGTATACTATGAAGCAAAGATAGCAGTCCTTGGCAATAAAGGTGTTAACATGTACCACAAAAAGCAATATGTCTAATTCTGCTACCCAAACTTAAGTGGATGTTTTCCATTATAATTTAGAGTCCTCCTGTGCAAATTGATTTTCTCCATCCCTGTATCATCACTTCCCATTCACAGCACTTGTGGATTATAGAAACATTGAGGTCACGGTAGAGGGATAAGAACATTGATTAAAACAAGGAGAGCTCTACAGGATTCTCCTCTCAACATGATAACATTTCTTCATTGTACAATTTTAATTCTGGTCTTGTGTTGATGTCTCCTGTTAATTTTTTATTTAATGTATAGATGTGCAAAATATTTGCCTATGTTTCAAAAGCTGATCCACAAATATGGTTTTCACCTTAGTGGTTTGAAAGCAAGGACATCGCAGCACTATGGACTAAAGCTGTTTGCAAGTAAGGTACAAGGACTACAATGATAATACTAAAATCAATGAGCAAATATTATCTAAAACCTCTGAATGTTTGCTCTAAAACCTTGTTAACTAGACTGATGGTATTAAAAGGATAGTGAAATACACAAAATGAATAAACCTCACATTAAAGGCAGTGGTAGTACACAGTAGTACACATACAATATGAGGATCATGCAACGTGACAAAATCAAAACAAACGGTTGGAATTGAATTATCATGATAAGTGGCTTTGGGGCAGTGCCTCAATCTCGGTGGGTTTTGGTCAAGCACAGTTCCTGGCCCAAGAGGGAATGGTTATAAGGATGCCCATTAGCTTATTTGTTCTTGTCTACTGGAAAATGTCCTAATGGGCAACACCCATGGATCCAAACATGCATTCTATCCATGTTTGTGCTTGGTAATAAGTAGATATTATATCATATCAGACCTGCTCCTTAGGAGATCAGGGTGACAAGCCGAGTCTCTGAAATTACGGTAATACTTTTATTATGATTAGGATTCTAGAATTTCCCCAATTAAAATACAATCATACAAAAAGTATTGTGTATCACAGAACAATGTGTGTTTAAAGCAAAAATCAGAAGTATTTGAAAACTGTAGTTTAATATACTGTATGAAAAAAAGTGTTTATTTGTACATGGGGTACTTGTAGAGGGACAGGTAGTTTTTTTAACTAACAAACCTCTGACTCTGCATCCTCTCATTCACCGAACTCTTCTTCCTCTTCTACATTAAACCATGTCTCTCTTGTGACTGAAGATGAGGTCCATACTCTCCTTCTTTCCTCTTGTCCAACCACACATCCCCTTGATCTAATCCCGTCTCATGTTACCCAGTCTCTCTCATGTACTCTTGTCCCTACACTAGCTCATATTTTCAAACTCTCCTTCTCTGCTGAATCTGTCCCATCCTCCTTTAAGCATGTCAACATAACTCCAATCTGGAAAAAGCAACCCCTGTACCCAATTGATCTGTCCAACTACCGCCTCATCTCTTTATTTTTTCTCACCTCCAATCTTTTTTGTAATAATTGTTTATACCCAACTTCTTGACTCCAGCTCCTTACTTCAATCTGGATTTTGCTCTTGACACACTACTGAATACACCCTTCCTAAAGTTACTAATGACATCATCACTGCTAAATTCAAGGGCCACAATCTTGTCCCAAAAACTTTTCATGATTTTGGTCTAGGTGACACTACTCTATCCTGGTTCACATGATTCTCTATGCTTTCTGATCTTACCTTCAATGTCTCCCTCTCAGTAACACTTCCCCATACCTTCCCCTCTGAGCCATGGGAATGCCGAGGCTTAGTTCTAGGATCCCCACTGTTCTCATTTTACATAACCTCACTTGGCAAGCTAATCTTAACATTTGGCTTTCAATACTGTAGTACACCTGTAAGACAATGAAATCCAGATCCACCTATCCTCTACTGATCTCACTCCCTCTGTATTAGATGGTCTAACTAACAGCCTCTATCTCTAATTGGATGTCTGGATGTTTCCTAAACTCAATACCAAATTTCCTAAATCTCCATAACCAAACTCCCTATCTTCCGTTCCTCCAATGCTGAAATGCCCTCAAAGTCAATGGTGCAATCATCTCCCTGTCATCTCATCCTCGGTGCCTTGGTGTCAACATTGACTCAGACATCTCATTCAACCTCCATATACAGTCTGTCTCAAAAAAACTGTCACCTAAATCTTAAAAACATTGCCGGCATTCATCCCTTCCTAACACAAGGTGCCACTTATTGTCTCCAGCCTTGACTATTGTAATGCTGTCTCCCTCATACCCGTCACGCCCCTCTACAATCCACCATGAACGCTGCTGACAGTCTTATCTACCTCACCCATTGCTGTACTAACACCTTTGCCCTCTGTCAGTCTCTTAACTGGCTGCCTGTGTGCTTTAGGATTCATTTAAAAATACTGACTTTTACCTTTACAATCTTCATAGTGCTTCCCCTACTTACATCTCCCCACTCATCTCTAAATACACTCCTATCTGCTTATCCAATGATCTCCATTTGTTCTCTCCTCTGATTTCTAGTTTTCATGCACGCTTGCTTCTCAAGGGCTGCCTCTATCCTCTGGAAGGTTCTTCCCCAGCTTATCCGCCATCGCTCCTTCAAAAAAAATCCCTCATGACCCACTTCTTTTAGGATGCCTATAAACTTGCCATGCTTTTGTCTGAAATGTTATACTGTTGAGCAGCATGCTGTTGTGTTGTGATAGTTTCTGAAATGGACAGATGGCTTTGCTAGTTTCTAGTTTTGCTAACTGGTTCCCTGTGGTGTCTTCAAAATTTTTACCTGACGTTGAGATTAAACAGGGTATTCCTAAAGGGGAAAACCAACATAAACCTTTAGATTTTCAGCCTGTCAAAATTTCACAGCTAACATTAATAGACATCTTAAAGGCAACTAAATCAATTGTACATTAACCATACAGCTTATGACGGGTGGTCAAATGACACATGTATTATAAAAGACTGATCAATGAAAGAAAAATGAGTCATTAATTTAACTGACAGAAGTCTGGTGTTGATATAACGATTGCTTACCACCCTAATGTCACCATTTAAACTACTCATTGTTATTGTGTCCCCAGCCATCTCTGACATAATTGTACTAAAAAAGAATTCTCTATAACAGTAATGTTTTCCATCTCCAATATTATACTTACCTTTATCAAAGACATAGACAACACAATACCTTTTTTATACATGTATATAGTATATATAGTTCAAGAAAATTCTCTAACCCTGTCTAATACTTTAGATCACTAGGATCATTTATTTGCCATTATTTATTCAAGTCCAAGATACTGATTTTATTTCTTCACAATAAAGGAAAGATTTGCTAACTGCAACCTCAGCTGTTCACTTGATATGTGTGGCAGATATACACACTGCACAGAGATTAGAGACGTTTTCAATGATGATCAAGGTACGGTAAATTTTTCACTTGAGGACCATTTCTTTTGCATGGAGAAATTACTATAATAGGAATTTAGTTTAAGGTGGGACATGCAGAGCCTATGTAAACTCTTGGAAGTAAAGAGAATCCCACTCAAACTCTGCATTCAAAAAATACCTTTATGGAGGATAACCCAGGTTTTATGGATAAATGAAAGTCTGAGCTGGACATATGTTCTTTTAATTCAATGCAGATTATCAACCAATATAAGGAAGAACTTTTAACCAAGTTGAAACAGGATACTAATGAGGGTCAATCTGAGTTATAACAGTTTAAAAAGGTAGCCACCTATAAGGACTTGGATTTGCAGTTAACAAAATATAATATATAATATATTTATGCAAAATCTACTGAGCGCAGAAAAGTGGCTCTGCTCAGAATGGGCTCGTGGAATTGGGCTCTAAGGAGCTGGGCATAACAGCTAATGGCTTTCTTTTCAGAGATTCCTTTGTCAAGGAACTAAACCGCCATGTTTCAGTGATGACTTCTTGGACAAAGGCGAAAATTTTGATGAGAAAGGTGTTTCCTCAAGATAGTTGTTTTTCCACCAGGGCTGGATGACCGAGGGGCGGTTCTCCAGCCGTTTTTATCAACCAGGCTCCCGTCCATACCAGAGCCAGACTCCAAATGCCTTCCGAGTGTCTTTTTGGGCATGATCTACTACCTTCAGAGGAATTCTGCAGTTTTCTCCAGAGGACATTCCAATAACGTAAGTTCTGTTGTTTATTACCCTTCTTCCCTTCCGCCTCAGGCGGGCCGCATATCCCATTTTTCCAAGCTTGGGAAAAAATTGTCCGATCCTTGGATCCTCCGAACGGCCCAAGCTTATCTCATTGACTTCATATCTCCCCCTCATTAATGTCGGTTTCCTCATCAAGTTTACAGAGCAGCTAAGGCTCAAGAACTCATAGACAAGGAGTTGACTTTATGGCAAAAAGGGGCAATAGAGAGACTTCCAGGTTCTCCAGTTTTTCAGTTTTTTTCCTGGTCCTCCAGTTTTTGTCAGCTCTATTTTTCTTGTCAAGAAAAAAAACGGGAGATTTCCGTCCAGTTATCAACCTTCGCGCTCTCAAGATGTTTGTAATGTATCAACATTTCAAGATGGAAGGGATCCATTTTTTACGGCAATTCAAATGCCTCCCCTTCTGCCTCAGTTCCACCCCTTGGTGCTTTACCAAGCTGCTCAAGCCAGTGATGGCTTTCTTCAGATCCAGGGGTGTCACATCAATCATTTATCTTGATGACGTCCTTCTTTTTTCGCAGGACAGGGATACTTCCAAGATTACCACCATCAAGAAAGACATCCGATTTTTGCTGTGCATGAAATTTGGCCCTCTAAGATGACTCTTTCAAATGGTGGGTCTTCTCTCTTCTTCCATATAAGCAATCTTTCCAGGACCCCTTTATTATCGTGCTATACTAAGTCTCAAGGCAACCCATCTAAGATGAAGTCCCTCTTACGATCAGCCAGTCCAACTCACAGAAGAGGTGAGGCAAAAGTTGCAATGCTGGCTCCTCCACATGCAAGCTTGGAATGGCCGCGCAATCTTCGGTTCCCACCGGATTTCTTGTTGGAATCCGACACAAGCATGCTCGGATGGGGAGCGACATCTCTCACAGAAGCCACCGGAGGTCGTTGGTCTCCAGAAGAACGCAATTTACATATCAATTGTCTGGAACTCATCGCAGGCTCTTTCGCAATTTGCAGTCTTGCAAAAGATCGTTCGGACTGCTGTCTCCTTTTACGAATGGAAATTTTTCTGCGATTTGCTACACCAACTGCCTAGGTGGGACCAAGTCCAAACATTTGATGGAATTGACAAAACAGATTTACTAGTTTTGCTTCAAAGTTGTTTACCAGACCCATAAGGTCCGACTTTCACTCTTATTCCCAGGGTCATTCAACATCTTATCAAGGCTCAAGTGATTTTGCTCCTGGTCACTCCCTTTTTGCCCTCTCAACTTTGGTTTCCAGCCCTTCTGGAACTTTCCGTTCAGGATCCACTGGCACTAACAAACGTTCCCATCTCTTCTAGACCTGGAAGACCTCTTATACTTGATTGCCGTCTCTCTTTAGTTGCCTGGATGATTTCGGGGGATCTTGCTCTGTCCTCGACTATAGCAGGACGCTAGAGATTTGCTCAGAGATTCATGGGCTCCAGGCCCCAACAAATCTTATCAGGCATCATGGAAAACATGGTCTGCTTGGTGTCTGGGACAACAGGTGGATCCCCATTCAGCAACTATAACGTTGGTGGAGCTGTTTTCGTCAGTTCAGTTAATGTTTTTCGCTTGGCTATTTCCAGCGGTCATGTTGGATCCAGGGATGGTCCTATCAGCAAGGATCTTTTAGTTTGCCGTTTGCTACAGGGAATCCGTAGACCTCCGGCTCCGTGTTATGACTCTTTTTGGCATGTAGCGGTGATTCTCGATTTTATTCCGAATTTTTACTTTGCTGCTATGGTGACAGTAAAGGAAGATAATGCAAATATTCGCATCATCTTCAACCACTTGTCATATCTCTTAGAGTGTATGTATGGGATACCAAAAATTTATTAGGTCACCTTTTAAAGGTTAACTGGAATCCACACTTTATGTGGGTTACACTGGACGTAGCATTTTTCTATTGTTCAATTGAGAAATGCACATTTTTAAGCCTTATTTAAGGCCTGTTCAGCCTTCTATGCAAACTTAATGTTTTACAGTTGGCTCCTTATGCAAATTAAATGAAAATGCACAAGTTTTTGTCTGAAGCTCAAGAAAAGTAGTGCAAAGGTAATAATAATAAGGTAATGTATTATTAAATAGTAAATGAAAAAAATGGTATCCTCTCACCATCATCAGGGAAGCGAGCATTAAAATGTATGTAAAATTAGATATTTATGAAATTGGAACTTAGTTCCTGCTCACATTTGGAAATCACAGGGAACTTACAAACTTACACGTGCAGTATTGTGAATAGCTGACAGTGTAGCGAACATTCAAGCTAACGAACAATGCAGACATTTGAAAATTAAAATTATGAAAAAATATGTTAAACAATCTGTAATAGAAAGGTACAAATCATTGAACTGTAACTCTGCCGCTTTTTACCTAAAAGAACTTTATCTTATTTCACCTCTCTCTCTGTTCTCTTGTAACCTTTCCGTAACATCACAAGCTTTGTACTAGCCACCTTCTGAAACCAAGCCCCTGCAAATAAAAACGTGTGTTGTGTGAGGGATTAGATCACATATATTAGTATTTCAGTGAGAAGTATATAAGAAGCTTTAGTTTTGTTCAGCATTCATAGCAAGGTGTTCCCATGTAGAAATGTGCTCAGATATTACTCAAGCCTGTGTAGCATAACTCACTTCATCTTGGAAAAGGTTTCATCACGATGCACATTAGTATGTTGAGCCAAGTGGATTAAGTAAGCAAGTTCAAAATAAATGCTGCTTTGGTATTTGTAAGAAAATGTATTTACATATTTCTTCTATGTTTATATCTTCATATGTTTCTTCTGCTGGGACTATAATACACTCCAAATACACTTGATCCTTTTCTTTTAATACAGGAATTATCTATAGTAGTGAAAATGCCTGCAGTACTTCAAATGATGACACACATCCAGCTTTAACAAACGTATCTATTATCTGTTATATTTACACATAATTATTAATGATCTCCGATTTACTTACACACGTTTTCTCTTTACCCAAAGAATCGAAACAAGAACTGAAAGTAATAGAGTGATAACAGCTACTGTAAAATGCATATATGAGAAAATGGTAAAAGATTAACATTTCTCATAACAAAATGTTCCATATGTCCCAAAGATGGCTCTTGCACAAAGCCCATGTGAGATAATTTAATGTTCATCTATAGTGTTGTCCTACATAGGCAGACTACAACATTTATTTTTAAGAAAGTGAATTAATGTTAGACCATCTTGTGTTCATAATTTAGACCAGAAAATCTAGAGGTAAATAATTACTAGACAATAATTAGAACTAGAGAGATGTGGAAAATGCAAATATATAATCTAACTGGATCACCTATACAGAAGGGCTAATGTTGAGCCTACATGGTGCATAGTTAATGTACTGTTAGAAAACTCGCCTACTTACCCCATTGTGGAAAAAGTAGAATGAAATGATTAATATGGAAGAAGGGATGTCAAGTATAAAATAAGGACAGTGCAAAAAGAACTTAAGTCATGGTGATCGCCAGAAGCTCCAGGCAGACTAGCAACAGCAATTCAGACAGGGCCACTCTGGCATATAGGGGGTTAAAAGACATACCATGGTACAGAGACACAAAACACATCATTCAGATTCAATAAATCTCCTGTCTTAAGACTCACTTTATTTTACTAAAAGGCCATTACCGAAACCTATGCTACATAATCAAAAGTCCATTCTTGACCTGTTAAAAGTCTGATTGATAAGTACTCTGGAATAGATAATTCCACAATGCAACCAGTACATCAATCAACACATTTTTTTTGCAGGGGAAACAACAGACTTTTAACAACTGCATAAATTAAATAGCTATTTCTCACTGCAGCTTGCAAACAATTATAATTCTGTATGCATTGGCAGATAGGCTTAGTTCTTCATGTATAATTGAATTGAGCTTTCTGAACTAGTTTACCTTCCATTTAGCCTTCTCCACAGAGTTTAATTTATAATCTTATTTGGTGTTTGAAGACCCATCCGGATATTTAACAATTACCATAGTACTTATCTTGCATCAACCATAACACCTTGGACAAAAGCATTAAACTGGCTTGAGCTATGAGTTGCAATCATGAAAGGTGTTTATGCATTTTGGCGCCATGTATTTGATCTTACCAATGGAAGGCACAAATATTGCTTAACCCTTTAGAAGAAATACGTGCACCTCAGTAGATCACTCGTCAAAGGGTAGTAATAATATCACAACAATAGAACAACAGATTAGAATATAGAAAGCTTACTTGTTAATACAATAAGTTTTTATTGAGATTTTCCAAAAAAAATCATTTTACATAGGTACGGAAAGAAAAAGTATAATACAATATTAAATCCATGAAAAATATCAAGGTATATGAATACTGTTTAGTCAAAGATAATAAAAAAGAGAGAGCAAAGTAAAGAAAGAAGAAGAGGATATGGCGAGGTAGAGAAGACAACAAAAAACTAAAAAAAAGGGAAAAGAAAAAAGGAAGCACCAAAAATTGTCAATGTTATACAAATTCCATAAGAATCCAATACACATAATAGTATATTAACATGTACGTTAACTGGTATTACTAACATCATATTTAAATCTTCAAACCATTTTGCAGAAGACAAAGGGCCAGTGTAAGCCAGAGCTTACTTGTTACAACCTCAAAACTAATCAGGTCGCCATTGTTCAAAAAAGACAGACTGAATGTCCAATAAAATATTTGTCTCGGGGGTCTCACAGCACATCAATGGCAACCAGTTGTAGAGGGTCTCATGCAGGGATGGCTGCGGAGCCTTGGGCTGCTGTACATGTGTATCGGAGGGCTGTATAGAACATGTGGACAGCACGGATGGGGGAGTTGGCAGGAGAGCCCTAGCCGAGGAAGCACAATGAATTGCTGCACTACTTATCTCCCTGCACCTGTAAAAATGTGAGATCAATGTTACCGGCACTGAGTGATCACACAGCTTTTCTCAAAGTTTATATTTCACATGCCACACACATGTTTAAACAAAGAGAACTTTGTAAAAGACAAAGTCATACACCCCAAAATAAATTTATTTTTATTAAAGTGAATTAATGTTAGACTGTCTTGTTCATACTTTAGACCAGAAATATAGAGGTAAATAATTACTAGACAATAATGAAAAAGAGATAAAATATCTAATCTAACTAGATCACCTATACAGTAGAAAAGACCAACACCAGTATGCTTCTTGGTGCATAGTTATTTTGGGATACATGTGCAATTTATGTGCACCTACAACCATATCTATCAACCAGATTTATATACCAAGAGGGTGGCTAAGAAAACTATTAAGTTTAAGTTACTTTTACTATTTGGGTTGAAAGTTATATGGATGTAATGCCGACGAATTGTGAGGCTTTTTTATTTTTAACTTATACATAATATGGAATGTAGGAACAGCTTAACTTGTCATTAACTATGGAACAGCTTAACTTGTCCTAAACATTATATATAGCACCGAACCTGGGCCACTCAAACCACCAATGCCAACTTTTGGTTTGGTCAGGCACATGATTCAGAAACAATGAGAACTTTGAACCAGAGTTATGATTCAATAGTTTGTGTATTAGTCTTATTAAAATATATTGTATAAAGACAAGATCTCCATGTCTATCACAAAGTTAACTATGCAGAAAAAGAGGTGCTGTCCATATCTTAAATACTCACCACCCCCCCTGTTTTATTGCAATTATCGTGAGACCCAGCTGCTATGGAGGTAGCTGTCTTGTGTAGGCTCAAAGCAAGTGTCACTTGAAGGAGATGGCAGTTTATTTATAACCAGTTCATTTTCATTTCCCCCGTAACAGGAATGAGATCCTGCCCCTTCTGTTCCCTCCTTGGGGAATCTGTCTCATTTCCACCACAGGAGAACTTGACACCTGCAGAAACTAAATGAATTACTGAGACATATCCACAAAAGCCAGAAAGGATTTTGTTTCTGTTGGGAATTCAAGCTGCTGGAATACAACTTTCTACCTTTCATTTTTTTTCATTTCATTCCTGTGGACAGAAAGCTTAAGCCATAGTTAAGTTTGTTTGCCCTTCTTTTTTTGTTTTACAGGGTGCCAAAGGTGCCTTTTACATGATTTGAATTGCATTACTAAGTGGTTAAATAGGAAGGATAACAGTTACAAGGAGCATTATACAAAGGTCTACAGGCAGGCAATGACCACACATATAATTTATTGGTTTGATATTTAAAATAATACTTTTTGTGTATTCCTGAGACTAGGGAGGGTGATAAGCATACCTGGGAACTCTCCGGGTATGCCCGGAGATTGCTGGGTGAAGCACCACTTCTCCGGGTCAAGACCCGAATCCTCCGGGTCGCGGGAGCAGGGTCTTTTCCATTTAGTTGGGGGTGTTTCTTGCTGACATCCCCCCACAGACATCAGGAGAACTCCCACTGATGTCAGCAGTACCTCCCACTGACATCAGGGGGACCTCCCACCGATGTCACGGGACCGCCTGCTGCAGCCGTGTCCAGCAAGGGAAGGCTCCGGGTAGCCGGAGCCCAGAAGTTCCAAGGTGTGGTGATGAGAAGTGTGCCCACTGATTAGAGGAGTAGATGCAGAGGCTCAAATTTGGCAGCCTCTAATCAAAAATGGACAATTGCGAATTAGTGGGGACTACCATTAAATTCCTCCTCTGTGAAACTAGTGGTGCCCCATTAAAATGACGTTAGCTGTCTGCATAGTATGCATAATATAGGAAATGCAGTCCTGGAAATGGTCACCCTAAATTTAGAGAGAAATATAAATCAATATGATTTATTATGATTTATGATCATTCATAAACACACTTTGGTATGTATGTGCTTTTACTATTTTACTTTGTAAACATATAAAAGGTAAATTGCCTGTACTGTCTGAACAACCCTACTGGAGTACAGTATATAAATATATATCTTTTACTGGTATACTATATATGTATTAACGGTATACTATGTATACAAAAAACAATGTGCCCTTCAGAATACAGCAATTTTTTTTAATATATTTTATTATATAAATTCTATCTTTTCATGGCAGTCAAAAGATATTAAATACAAACCACTCCTTTAATTGTATTATCTTGTTTTAATTCTTGAATGCCTTTACTTTTAAAATGAGCAATTGAAAAGAAAGAGGGGAAAAAAGTCACTCTGCCAGCTATTACAAAATAATTGCCGTATAAATATCATTCTCCTTATCTTCATCTTTCATCCTGACATGAGCGCTAACTTTTTAATTGCGGGTGCATTTAATTATCCTGCCAGCTGGATTCCACAAGTTAGACTGTGATCGTATACAGAGCGAAAACAAGGTAATGTATGCAGGGTGTGTTTTCTTACAAAGAACCAAATGTGTGGGGTTTTTTTTTTTACTTCACATTAGATGGTTCTTACAGATATATTTTGAATATAGTATAAGATGAGACCAAGGACCAAATAAGTGTTGGGAGTTTTAAAGCAGGATAAAGATTGGCAGATTGGATGGGCCAAGTGGTTCTAACTTACCACCAATTCTGTTATTATAAGGTAGGTAGGTTGAGCTATCTATCTTACTACCTGATCTTTTACCACAAACCAAACTACATTGATTTCAGTATATCATTAAAATAGTAAAATAGTATGATCTGAATAATAAACTACCATAAGAAAGATGTGTGGTGCATAAGGCCGGACAGGCGATGTCATGGCTTGGTTTATCCTAGGTGCCTTACTATACAAAAACTATTTGGGATCACCAATTTATCTAAACATACTTACACATTTTATAGTAATTACAGCCAGAGAAGAAGAAAAAAGGCACTATACAATGTGACTTCTAGAAATGCCACTCTGTCCTTCCCCCCAGGCATACCAAAGCATCCCCAGACTCCCTGGTGTCTAGCAAGGGTCTGCAAGTGCCTGTCCAAGCCACATGTCTTATTATTACTGCTTCTCCATTTCCTTTCTTGCTATGGGTGGTAATTTCTTGTTCAGTTTTTTTCTAATATTAGGGGGAAATAATTATTGTATTAAATGGCTAGATGTGTCTGTCTGCCAGTGTCTGGCCTGTGCCCTGTCTCTGCTGCTGTGGCTCAATCTCCTTCCTTATTCCCAGAAATCTATTTTTCTTAAAATATTTTTTCAAATTTTGGGATAAATTCAGTTCCCTGTATCGTGGGGCTGGATGCGTGTATCTGCCAGTGTCTACCCAGTTTCCTACTGTCGTATTGCCTTTTTTTTTACTCCGAGGGATCAATTCATCAAAAAGCGTGAAATTCAGTCCCATTGCATTCTGCTGGATATACAGTAGGTACCCGTTGGTGCAGTGCTGCTGTTGCTGGTTGTTCTACAGAACAAAGTTCAGTCTGAATCTCTTCCTAAACCTTGAAATGGTACTGCTGTCAGTAAAAGGTGCACGCAGAAGGTGTCAGTGCTGCTCTTAGTAAAAGGTGGGTGCAGAAGGTGTCAGGGACCTCCTACTTTGGGAATGCCGATTTTCATGTCATTTCCAAATCAAAAAAGGCCTCCAAATTTCAGACAAACAGAATGGTCAGAAAACAAATTTGTTGCCCGGAAAGGAAGACAAGTATACAACTGTACAAGTATACTGTACTTGTGCATTCCGATTTGTACGAATTGCAAATTTACGGAATTTTGATAAATTTAGCAATTCGTACAAAGCCCCAAAAACTAGGCCAACGAATTGGAGGAAAATTCATAGGTCCACATTCACACTCTCTGAATGTTTCCTTACTTTCTCTGCCGACCACTTCCGCTTCTGCTGACCACTTCTTCCGCATCTTCTACATCTTCTCTCTTCTCCCTTCTTTTCTCTCTTCTCCATCCTATCTTTAATCTTCAATCCTTAATCTCTGCGGACATAACCTGGCAACTTCCGCCAGAATGAGTGCGTGTGTGTCGCTTACCTGAAGAACACATGGCGCCAGGATGCATCCATGGAGACCCCACCTCGCAACTTACAAGACTTAAAGAATCTGCTGCTAACACCTTGGTGCCAGATACCACAGGGTACCTTCCGAGGTCTAGTGGAGTCCATGTCTCAACGAGTCAGTTTTGCCGGCAAAACGGGTACCTACACAATATTAGGCAGGTGGTCGTAATGGCATGGCTGATGGGTGTGTATATATGTTAACATATATATATATTAGACAAAAACAAAAGTTCATCTCGCTACTGTATTCTTAAACATTCGAAAAAATTATGTTCTGTATACCCTCCTAAGATCCATGCAGAAAAATAAGAATATTGAACAAATATTGTTCTTTGAACCACGTGGAATTTCTTGGGTAAATGGAATAAAAGGATTGTTCAAAAATACTATTGTTAAATTCTCTTGCAAGGAAAATCTTGGTTTTTTTGGCTTGCTCTAGTAATATTCACATGGATTTTACCTAAGGAAGTTGCTTATATAAATAAAGTTCATCTCTATCAAATATTTATTTCAAAAAGTTTGGTAAGGCTTTACTCATCAAAGAAGTGGATATAAATGAACATGACTTAGATGTTTATTAGAAGCAGGAGCTGAGAAGGAAAACAAGCTGTTTTATTTGTTAGTTAGTGAGCAAGGTGGTAACAAAAAATACACAAGTTCTGGCCATATTTTGTTTAACCTTTATATCGCAGTTAGGGTAAGCATCACATTTTAAGGGAATCATCAATCAGATTATAGACCGGACGGATGGCCTATGCATTGATTTCCTATGTAATGCCATTTTTTGGTGTACCTCAAAAAAAACAATATAAATATAACCTCTACTACTTTAAATTGTTGGAACCACACACAGAATCAGGGAGACTGCTGAAGAAAAGTTACGTTGTGGGCAAGCACAGTGGTGGGCTGGTCCAGGGGGCAAAGGGAAATTGCATTCTGGGACACCCCAAAACTACCGTATTTGCTCGATTATAAGACGAGGTTTTTTTCAAATGCTCTGAAAAATACCCCTCGTCTTCTAATCGGGGTCGTCTTCTAATCAAACCTCAAATAGAGGTCTGATTAGGAGACTAAGATCCAGATCCCCTGCACCGCTGCAGGGGACCTGGATCCTCCTGTCTCACCCGACCCCCCCCATCATAAACACACTCACCGGTGATTCCTGCTGTATTGCCGGGGCAGCGGGTTGACGCGATCCGCGTAGACAACGTCAGCTGCAGCCGGAAGGAGGTGTGGCTAGCAGCGGGGGTTGTCTGCGTCCGTCGCGTAGACCTTCCCCGACTGTCAGAGATCAGAGTTCCTGATCTCTGACAGTCGGGGAAAGTATACGCGACGGACGCATACAAACCCCCGCTGTCAACTCCACCTCCTTCCGGCTGCAGCGGAAGGCGACGTCAACCCGCTGCCCCGGCTGGAAGGGCCGGTAAGAGAGGGGTGAGAGAGGGGGAAGGGGGGTGAGAGAGAGGGGGGAGAGAGAGTGTGTGTGTGTGTGTGTTAGTTAAATGGGGGTATAGGGTGTTTGTGTGTGTTCAATGGGGGCATAGGGCATTTCTGGAGTGGCGTTAAGGGGGCATTTAATAGAGCACTCTGCCTCCTGAAATGCCTTATACCTCCCTATATGCCACTCTGCCCCATAATATGCCTTTTAACCCCCTAAATGCCAGAATGACATATAGGGGTATAAGGCATTTCTGGAGGCAGAGTGATCTATACAATGCCTTTTAACTCCCTTAATGCCACTCTGCCTCCTGGAATGCCTTATACCTCCCTATATGCCACTCTGCCCCATAATATGCATTTTAACCCCCTAAATGCCAGAATGGGATTTAGGGGTATAAGGCATTTCTGGAGGCAGAGTGGCACATAGGGGGTCAAAAGGCATACCATGGGGCACAGTGGCATATAGAGGATTAAAAGGCATATCATGGGCCACAGTGCCATATTGGTGTGGCAAGCCTGGGGACAGATGTGCGTAACTGGGGGGGCAGGTTGGAAAATACAAGGAAATAAAAACAAAAAAAATATTTTTCTCAATCATAGCTTTTATTAAAAAAATTGTTTACATGAATTAACATTTACTGGTAAAACTTTTTTCCTTTGGGGTCGTCTTATATTCAGGCTTTTTCTTTTTTTCCTAAGTTAATATTCAGATTTTGGGGGGTCGTGTTATAATCAGGGTCGTCTTATAATCGAGCAAATACCGTATTTAAAAAAAGGGTCAGGCTGAATTGGACCTGCCTATTCACGGAGGCAGAGTGACATAACACAATACGAGATGACTCTCCGCACAGTGGGTAAGTAAAAGGAAAGATCTGGGAAGGTAAAAGAGTGAGGAGAGGGTAGTGGGAATCAAGGAATGAGAGAGAGGATAAAGGAGTGAGAAAGTGGGCAAGAGAGTAGGGGAAGAAGCCAGAGTGAGTAAGGGAGTGAGGGAAGGAGTGAGAAAGAGTAAGGGAGTGAGGAAAGGAGTGAGAGGGTAAGGGAGTGGAGAAATTATGGGGGAGAGGGTAAGGTAGTTTGGTAAGTAGTGATAGAGAGGTTAAGGTAGTTTGGTAAGGAGTGAGAGGAAAGGTAATGGAATTAGGTAGGGAATGATTATGTATGTATGCAGTGACTGTGTCTATGTGTTAGCATACATGTGTGTGTGAAAGTGTGTTTGTTAAGCTTGAGTGCCTATATGTAAGTCTGTGTTAGCATGAGTGTATCTGTGTGTGTTGGCATGAGTTTGTATGTGTGGTAAAATGAGTGTGTAGGACCACTTAGCCTTTCATACCCAATGGGCCACCAGATGTCAACCCTCCCTTTGTCAAGGATAAGCACTGAAACGGGATCCTTGTGGCATTACCTGCCTGGAACCGAGATTGTTGTCTTGGAGAAGATTTTTCAGAGCCTGGCTTGGCTGAATCTGAAAAGGGATAAAAGTTAGTGGACATTTAGGTTAGACTGTTTGGGTCAGGAAGGGCTCCAAAACAACTAGAATTTATTTGTATGATTTTGTTTCAGGGTTTGTAATTTAACACACTGTTTGCCATTAATCAGCGATTCTTATTTCCCCCAGAGCAGGGGTACTTAACCTAAGCTAAGACATGAAAGCCTTATACCTAAGTCGAATATATATATATATATATTCAAAATGGACAGGGTGGAGTCATCCAAAGATAAGACGAAATAGAGAGAGTCACACAAATCAACAATTAAAAATATCGCTACCATTTATTATGATCATGATGTTCTCTAATGACGCAAACTAAATTCTTGCCAAAGAGCATGACCAAAAAATAATCCATATTAAAATTCCTTGAGAGAAGCTTCCTTGTCTGTGATCTGATAATTCTTGCCACTGATTGGCTGCTTGAAGCAGCCACTCAATGTCAGGGAAGCTCTCCAATTGAAATCATTGGGAGCACTTCATGCACATATGAGGTCTCATTACACCCATGTGCACAACATTCCTCAAGCCAGTGCAGAAGCTGACTGGATATAAGTGTATCCCATGGCGGGTGAATTGTTTGGCCGAATACAACTGGAAACCTAAAACACGTGCGCTGCTATAATGGCTTGAGACAGCCAAGCACGTTCTTATTTATGTAAAGCTAACATTTCTGAAATGTCAGATGTTGTCGGTTCCTGGAAACAGGGCAGGAAAAATAGGGGCAGTGGAAAGGAAAAGGTGACAACAAACTGTAAGCCATGTTAATGAAAAAGAAATAAACTATTTGAAAAACAAGTTAGTTATAAAGATCCTAAATGCTGTATATGTGACAGTGCCTCGTAAATTACCGAGAACTAGCCTAAACATTACTTTAATAACATGAGGCAGTACTTCACAAGACGTATTTTTTTCTTTTTTTATATATAGTATATCCTTCATAACGTTGCAATTTTAATTTGGTAGAGCCATACCTTTTCATTTGATCTTTGTAGAGTTCCTATCTTTGAAAAAGATGAGAAACCCAAACATTATTTTTTTCAACTCCCTTAAGGCAGACAAACATAAAACAACCAAACTTCTAACTAAAGTCTGAGGCTTATGTGTCAAGCTGTGTGTGAATGCAGAGAACTGAGCTTACATCAGAACTCATATATCCTCACCTACTGCTAGCAGTCTAGTTATTTACAGCACTAAACAGGTACATTACTGGTTTGCTATACGGCTACAACCATTTTCAGGCAGTAACATAATTGCCTTAATGGGTTGACAATGGGTGATACAAGAGCGATCTGTAACGATAGTCCATTTCCTTGTCTCTAAGGCGACCTCCTGTCAACTATCCCTGCAGTGATCTTCTAAAATAACACACCAAGTGGGTCATTCAGGATTGCATGGACATTGGTTCTACACATGCTCATTGATGCATGGTAATGATGTGTACTGATGAGCACAGGTAAATCAATGGTGGGTTTGCAGGAGGAAGAAGGTGCTTCTGCTGCAATCCTAGCCAAACTCTTCCAAAAGGGTAAATTGTACATTTTGTATAGATTTTTTTATTATTTCAGATAAGTTTTGTGCCACCAATAAGCAGAGGTAGTGATTGATTTGAAAAATGTTTTCTTGAGCAGTGAAGGGTACATTACATTACATTTATTTATAAAGCGCCGGCAGATTCCGCAGCGCTATTACAATCAGTAGAACAAATTTCACATACAAAAACACATAAAATAACTGGTACAAAAGGAGAAGAGGACCCTGCTCTTGCAAGCTTACAATCTAGTCGTTGGTTGAAGGGGAAGTGAGACAATAGGAGAGGACTGCTTGGATGGGGATGTGTTGATCTGGTTCCGATGGTGTTGTAGCCGCTTTCTGCAGTAGTACGTGGTATGTCGTTTCCCTCCCGTTTAACTCCAATGTAACTCTTAAATAGCCACTTATAAGGAGAGAAAAAAATGAAAATAAAGGGTATAAAAATCAAACATTACTCAAAAATCACTACGTTCCCTAGGGATGCACATGAAGGCAAATTCTGATTGATCAAATGGATTAATATTCATAGGATATAATTCATTAGGATTCAGACTGCAGACCTGGTGAAATGAGGCAAGAGAAGAAATTATCTGGCAAGAGAGTGTCAAAGTGAAGTGATTATGTGATTAAATTGCAATTTCTATGTATTTCTGCAAAAGGTGATCAGTCAACTGTGCTCCCACCCTCCTACTAATGCAAGCCAACAGAAAAATGATAATTCTATAATTAATGTTAAAGCCATGTTGGATAATAGCTTCCACTACCATGTAAAAGGAACATCATCCTAATAAATAACTACTTTTTTTTTTTAACAAATTTGCAAGATTATAGCTTGTTGATCTAATGAGACATCCTATTGCCATTTAGGACACATGGGCATTTGCCTTCTTCTGGATGAACGGCAGGTTTGATATTGATGATGTCTTGTTTTCAACCTAAATTACAATGTAACTATGTTTTGAAATACTGGGAACTGAATACTTATACCATTGGCCCACACTTTGAAATTCCTACCCAGAAGACCCCATCTTCTGAAGGAATGGCTTTTTAAGGGACTGCCCTAACTATGCACAAGAGGCATGTTAGCCATGAGAAGGGTGGGGCTGCCCATAGACAAGAGCAGGGCTATTGGTGGGGCTGCCCATAGACAAGAGCAGGGGTAGTCCTAGATAGCAGGTACTGGGTTAGGGGTGAGTAGAGAATTGGGCAGTGAGTGGTCACAGCTAAATGTTGCTGTCCTGGTCTCGGAGAAACAGGAGAGTGACAAAAAAACATTCCTAGTCACACATGAATCAGGGTAGAAGAATACATATACGTAACGGCAATTATGTGTTTATAGGTATGCATGTGGGAGCAGAGCTTTATCAATACTTATTTGACTTTATGCCCTGTAAAGTATTTATTATACAATTAAGAAAAGGCATTTAAAAGAATACTTTATTTTATTTACACAGTATAATCTCTAAACATTGTGTGTGGTTATACAGCGATACATACCCACCAAACATTCTGAGCTCCTAGAAAAGTGATAGCAGCAGCTCTTCTTGGAGCTAATGTCTATATCTTGTGACTTTGCATGCTTACGCATTCAATGAAGGAGTTAACCTTTCTAACAACTGCTGAGCAAATCCACTAGAGTCACTTCATTGCAGTCACCGAAACTGCAGACAATGTCGACAATATTCTGTCGGTGCTGGGTTGCAGCAGTGATTTTATTACAAAAATGCCAAACTCATACACATCACAGCATCTCCTATTCTTCCTCAGTCAGTAGATAACTGGAAAAGAAGCAAAACAGAGCAGAAAGTGTCCCTCAGTTATAAAAAAAAGACGAATGAGTTGTTTGATACATGTGAGTTTATAGAGAAAGAGGTTATACTTCAGATGTCTAAAGTAAAGACAAACAAAAGGGCTACTAAACTGGTTCATGGACTGCAGGATAAAACTTATGAGGAAAGGTCAAAGGATCTTAAAATGTATAGCTTGGAAGAAAGACGCGAAGGGGGATATGATAGAAACATTTAAATACTTAAAGGGAATCAACACAACAAAGGAGGAGAGTATATTTAAAAGAATATTGTTAACTGGAGAAGTCCCAGAAGATTGGAAATTAGCCAATGTTGTGCCCATTCACAAGGATCATGCCAAACTAATCTTATTGATTTTTTGGTTGGGTGACTAAAATAATATATCAAAGTGGATTGCTTATCTAGATTTTAGGGCTTTGACACTGTCCAACATAAAAAAACTTATCAGTAAACTGCAATCTCTGAGTTTGGATCCCAATATTGTTGAATGGATTAAGCACTGGCTGAGTGACAGACAACAGAGGGTTGTAGTCAATGGCACATATTCGGAGCAAGGTCTTCAGGGATCTGTGCTCTGTACCCATTCTCTTTAATATTTTATTAGTGATATTGCAGAAGGTCTTGATGGCAACTGACTTTTAATGTGAATAAGTGCAAGATATTGCACCTAGGGTATAAAAACCCAAGGGCAGAGTATAGACTATTTGGTACTGTCCTAACCTCTACGTGTGAGGAAAGGGATTTAGGGGTAATTATTTCTGAGGATTTAAAGGTAGGTAGACAATGCAGTAGAGCAGCAGGTAATGCGAGCAGAATGCTTGGTTGTATAGGGAGAGGTATTAGCAGTAGGAAGAGGGAAGTGCTCATGCCGCTGTACAGATCACTGGTGAGACCTCACTTGGAGTATTGTGTACAGTACTGGAGACCATATCTCCAGAAGGATATAGATACTTGGAGAGAGTTCAGAGAAGGGCTACTAAACTGGTTAATGGACTGCAGGATAAAACTTACCAGGAAAGTTTAAAGCAGGGGTTCTCAAACTGCGGCCCTCCAGCTGCTGCAGGACTACATCTCCCATAATGCTCCTTCAGCTAAGGGGCTGGCTGAGGAGTATGGGAGATGTAGTCCTGCAGCAGCTGGAGGGCCGCAGTTTGAGAACCCCTGGTTTAAAGGATCTTAACATGTATAGCTTGGAAGAAAGACATGACGGGGGGGTGGATATGATAGAAACATTTAAATACATAAAGGCAAACAACACAACAAAGGAGGAGAGTATATTTAAAAGAGGAAAACTGTCAACAAGAGGACGTAGTCTTAAATTAGAGGTGCAAAAGTTTAAAGCAATTTCAGGATATATCACTTTACTAAGAGGGTACCGCATGTATGGAATAGCCTTCCAGCAAGGGGGGTAGAGGTTAGTACAGTGGAGGAGATTAAGCATGCATGGAATATGAACAGGGCCTATCTAGATATAAGATGTATATGGATGTCATATCTGCCGACACATTTTATCTAAATAAAGCATTGGGTATCACATAGTACCCTGAAGCAAAGACTTTGCTCAACATTTTGGCAGCTTAGAAAATGAAATCCAGACTCACGCTATTTGTGCAGAACAAGAGGCATACAGAGGTTAATTAATAAACACAAGCTTTTGTTTAAGTGAATGTGTTGGCACAACCTGAACAACTCCATCTGCGGGTTCTATATGTCTTCTAGTTTACGCCTAACTGAGTAATACATTTCATAGAACAATACGCAACAACACTCTTGACAAGCCTTACGCGTCCAATAAATATAACGTATAAACAGTGGCATCTTTTTATTCCGCCGTAGTTAAGCAGTTATCAGAATTGGCAGGAGTTCTGACAAGTCTTGTGGCAAAGCACAATGCAGGTGTTTAGGTGAGATAGGGGAATCAATGCCAAACCACATGCCAAACAAATATCTCTAAGAGGTGACTGCAAATTGGCAGTCATTTTGCATCAGCATAAGCAAACTGTCTTTGGCAGTGATAGACTGTTACATGTAGATACAGGTCCGGTAGGGAACCTCTTATCAGAACTTAATTGAGTTTTGAAAGAGCAATGAGCTTCCCGTAACGAAAAAGCAGTGCATTTTTAGGTTTGCATAATCATAAAACATTTGATGCTTGAAATAAAATAACTGATGCTTATTATTATTATTTTTGGGGACTTTATGGCCTACAATGTAAGTGTATGTTGTAGCATTTCTGAATTATATGACGTATTTAAATATTAGAACTATACATAGTTTATGCGAGGGGTCTAATAACATTTCTTATTCTTCCCCATGCTCCCCCTACCGAAGTAAAACATAAAAAGACACAAAGCTACACACACTGTTCTACCAAAAATAGAGACAGAAAAGTAAATTCCTTAAATGAAAAGGACATCAAAAGTGGGCTATGTCAGAGTGTTCTTGGAGGATGTTTGGACTCTTTACTCCTGCTAGGACCTAAACATTAATGATCATGATAAAAGTGTAAAAGTACAAAATAGAAACGACCACGGCATATTGTCTTTGTTTTTTATCTGTAAGCAAACATGTGCTTTTACATTTGGTGGTAAACCAAAGTACAATGTACCAATTACTTTTGGATGTTATTGCGTTGGTATATTATAATGTTTTATTGAACATGTCTTTCCTACCTTACTTCCTACAAACAGCCAACAGGATTAACTTGGTTAATCACATTTTACCCTGTAAAGAAAAATATATCCTACCTTGTTGGTGGTCCTGATTCCTGTGGTTGCTTAACAGTTTTCCTGGTTCCAGCAGTGCTGCATTAATCTTTGGTGGTGTCCTAGGTCCCCATTCTATGCCTCCATCTTTCTTCTGACCACTGGGATTTCAAGTCATATCCATGCTTTTTGAGGACACACAGCACCAGCAGTAAAATATTGAGGCTGTGAAAACTTGGCATATTCCTCAGTAGTGTGAAGGGGCTGCCCTGTGGGGTCTGAAGGCCATTGGCATATTCTGCCGTAGGTCAATTAGGCCTAGGGCGGTAGGTTCTAGAGGGCGGCAGCCCCTTAACACTACTGAGGACTATACAACCTTCTGTCATCCAATAGATGCAACCTATGTTAAATATATTTCTACACAGTTTGGATGAGTTAATGTGTGTTTGTTAGCGTGAATGTGGTTGTGTAAGTGTTTGTGTGTTAGCATGGATGTATAAGTGTTTGGGGCAGAATGGCACAAGCAGGCAGTTTGGGGGCAATATTTGCACAGGCATGCAGTTTGAGGGTCTAAATGGCACTGACAAGCCATTTCAGGGCAGAAATGGCTTGTTTGGGAGCAGAAATTGCACATGCAGGCTGTTTGGTTGCAGAAATGGCACAAGCAGGCTGTTTGCAGGATAGATATTGCACAGGCAATTCTCAATAAAAGGGGGTTATCAAAGTAAGAAAGACAAAAAGCAACAAGTTGTTTATTAAACACATTCCAGACCAGATTAAAAACATCAGTAGATGTTAAATAACACATCATCGTTGGGATTGCATTAGTTTACTAAATTGATTCATGACAGTGCTTAGTAAAATACAGTGTGTGTAAAGTAGACTGAAATAAACATTATTACAAGAGTAAAGTATGTTTTAAACCAAGAGCTTAGTCTGACCATTGCAGCTGTGTCTAAATTATCACACAAATTAATTTAGTTTATAATCAGTACTTATGTACTATAAAGTTATATACTGTTGCATTTGAAAATGTGATGCTTTAATTATTATAATTTAATAAAGTCAATAAAGACTATAGTGGAAAAATGTGATACTGATATGCCGCAATGTTATAATGTTTGCCATAAAATTAATTTACTCAGTTTCTACCTATATAATCTTCATCCATATTTGCAATACCCCATGAGTGTAAATTGCATGTAGTAATTTTGGTTTGATTTTGGTATGGATTACAAACAATTGTCCATATGCTGCTGACTTTTGTGCAGTATTGCAATATACAATATAATGTAAATACCGTATTGGCTCGATTATAGGCCGCACCCGAGTATAGGCCTCACCCGAGTATAGGCTGCACCCTAAAAGTTAGGTGCTTTTTTAAAGAAAAATTGTAATTTAAAGTGTAATAGATATGCTGCCACTCTGCCCCCCCCGAGACATGCTGCCACTCTGTGTGTCCCAACGAGACATGCTGCCACTTTGCGTGTCCACCCCTTGAGATATGCTGCCACTCTGTGTCCCCCCGAGATATGCTGCCACTCTGTGCCCCCCCAGATATGCTGCCACTCTGTGTCCCCCCTGAGATGTGCTGCCACTCTGCCCCCCCCCGAGATGTGCCCCCTCCCCTAGACTTACCAGTGCAGACTCCCGGGGGCCGACGGGGGACATCTATTCTACACAGAACGGTATACAACTTCCGGTGCACGATGTGCTTTAACAATCTCCCTTGCCGGGACTCCACCCGTGGGAATTCCCGGCAAGGGAGATTATTAAAGCACACCGAGCAGACGTGCCGGCAGCAGAGGTTGTTTACGCTCGCTGGTGAACGTCTGCGGGGTAAGCTATAACAATCTTCTTACCAATGCAGACTCCCGGAGTCTCGGGTGTCTTGCGGGGCCGGCGGGGGGGCATCTATTCTACTCAGAGCGGTATACAACTTCCCAGCACCGGGAGTCTGCACTGGTAAGTCTAGGGTAGGGGGGCACATCTCAGGGGGGACACAGAGTGGCAGCATATCTCGGGTGCGCTTAGACAATCTCTTGTGCTGGCACTCCCCCCGTGGAAAGAATCGGCAGGGGAGGCTGTCTGAGCGTATCGGAGAGTAGGATGCAGGTCCCCTGCATCGCTGCGGGGGATCTGTATCCTAACCCTGCTGCCTGCCCGGCGCCCGGAACTGCATGTCCCGGGCGTCGGGCAATACGAATTGCGCATTCCTGCGCTAAACCCCGAATATAGGCTGCACCTCCACTTTAAAGACTTAATGTGGGGGAAAAAAGTGCGGCCTATATACGGGCAAATACGGTATTTTATCTCAGCTACATGGCATGAATGGCATTACGGATTGCATAAGAGGTTCTTGAGGAGACGTCTAGTATAAGCACAACAGTGAGCTGAATTAATGTTTTATTTGAAAGTTTTTATAAGGTCCAGGATCCCTATCATGGATGATGCCGCATCCGTGTTTGGAATGTGACCCATATTTATTTTTGTTATGTACTTAACAAAAAGAGTTCATGCAAGTATGTATTGCTTTCACAGAAAATGGAAGGCTTTCATTTCCTTCAGTCTTTTCTTTTAAAACTGTATTACACACTTGCAATGAAGACATTACAAGGTATCGTACTATTTTCCACTCAATGACAGCAACATTCCCAGCGTGTAATTGTTTTCTCACAGAACCGTATATTCAATTACTTGTTTGGTAAAGGACAGTGAGAAGTTGAAACATTTCTGAAATTCTAGAATTTTAGAACTTTCTTGTATAAAAATAACTAACCTAACTTAAATTGCCATGCAATTGTTCTTGCAAATTGTTTGTGAGGGTATGAGAGTTTCAGGCAAGGACATATATGTTCAATGAGAACTTGCATGTCCTCACTTAAAACATGGAAAATTACCCTCCCAATACACAAATTAACAAAAGCGTGTACTGAAAAATCTACTTATTACTTATTACGAAACACCTCATTTGGTAAAAAACAGATACACACGGACTGACTAACTGTGAGAGGACTGTGCCAACGGTAAAAATGCTACCGAACACTCGTGATTTGATTCAGATGAATTCATTTCTGCCTGTTTTATTGTGAATGCAATATGAAATATACCATGAATATAGTCTAACACACAGTGTACACTATGATTATTTCTTTTGCTTAGTTTCTGCACTGTGAGAGAAATAAGCTGATCATATACTTGAAACCATCTGGATCCAAACAGTGTGATAGCATAATAAGGAGCCGTTTTTGACTCTGAATTGGTGAGTGCCACTGTTACTAGTTTAGATACCACCACATGTCCACCACCCTCTTAGTAAAGTAAATCTTCCTTACGTTAAGTAAAAATCTGAGGGGTTCTGTGGACATCGAGCTACTAGTATAATATATATAATATTAGTCTCCACTTCTACTGTGAAGGCAGCACAAGATTCCCCTCAAATTACCAAACAGGGGCTTGAATAGAAAACTAATGTTGCCTCACTCAGCTACCCTAAAATCATGTAAAATTTCGGAACTAGTAGCTTGGGGCTAGCTTTTTAAAGAGCACTAAAGGCTCATGTGGTTTAACGTTCCAAAAAGAGTCTACAAAGGTTTATAGTAGGATTTCAATGTAGTCCTCACTGAGTGAAATGAAGGAAATCAGCATGAAATGCCTCAATAACTATTTGGTAGATATCAAAGCTGAAAAACATAAAAATAGAATATTACACTTAATAAATACTCAAGTAGTGGACGGTTTCCAGTGCTAAATTCAGTTGTGGTGTTTTCTCAGATGTGACAATTACTAGTGGGATTTAGAGCAGGCATAATTTATGTGTGAAACACAATCAACTTAGCATTAGATTACATGTTTCTTTTATATAGAGATATAATTTTTTTTTTATTTCATTTTAGACCTTTTCATTTTGATTTAATTTATCATCCACCAAATAAGTTTATAAACTTAAAAAAAACTTGATAAACAACTGACATTGTTGAGGTTTATCATGTTTTCCAGAATTTAACCTTCAAACCCAGTTAAGAAAGGACATTACCACTGAGGCAGTTTTACCAGTTGGGTAACAGGTCATTCAGAGAAATAATACTTTAATAATAATTAAAGGATTCCAAACCTAACTGAAGTGTTTCAACAATAAACCTTGCATTTTATTAACAAAATCGTAATGTATGTGGCATGATTGTGCAGTTTATTGTACAGCTTTTAATTTTAGGGCTATATACTGCTCTGTGTCCATGATGATAACACTGTCAGGTGGTGTCCGACACAACTTCTTAACATACTTTTCTCAGGACAGTGCCAGTGCAAGATAGGCCTTTAGGGGGTCTTGGGGGTCATAGTTTAGGTGGAAAGATCCTCTGATCTCCTCTTACCAGTCCAGCGAGCTGCAAAATCAATAGAAGTCTGTGCTGACGCAGAGCCGTGAAAATAACAGAGAAAGAATAAAAGAACATAGAGAAACAAGATGCAGGTGGGAAATTAAAGAATGAAAAACAAAAGTTGAGTTTTGGCAAATAATTATTTGTGTGTCCACAAGCTCTCATAGCCATTTGATCACACAGGTTCCTGTAGTAATTGTTTTGCAGTGCTATTAATTCAAACTGCAAAAGATCTATATAGGTTTATGTGTACTCTTATGCAGATAACTTAAGACTTGTACCACTTTGGACATATATAATGTAACAACGACAGAAACAGTACTTAATAGTAAGGACAAGGAAATGATTAATGTGGCAAAAAAATAACGGACAAGCATTGCAGAAATTGCAGTTCAATACCAAATGCAAAAAATTGCTTTTAAGTTATAAAAAACATAGAACACATGATTAATGATACATAACTGACAACAGTGATTTAATGAGAGTTTAACGCACAGTTGCAGGCCTGTCCTGATTCATTCCTTTAAATGATTTATACATTTGAAATGGTGTTTTCTTAAGATTTTTAGTACTTCATTAGTCACACTTGCAAAATTCTGGTGGTACTTTGTGTCAGTCTTATAAGACAAGTTCAAAGGTACTGATAATCTAATACCCCATGAAGGGACGCCAGGGGACATACAAGATCACAAACATTTCATGGCACATGTGTGGAGGGTGTTGGGCTGCTACATAACACTTTGTCCATGTTACATCACTTTCATTCCAACCAGAGGCATCTTTACCTTGGGTGCTGCTTTAGACCTGACTCATGGCAGCGCTCCCAGTCACCACAGCAATTGTCCTCTCATTGAGGATAGGATTTCATACACCTTTTAAAGCACTCTGTGTTGGCGCTACTAAACCTCCTTTGTAACTTGCCAATTTAACAGCAACACTGGGTTGCCTGATGGCCCAAAGGGGCAATCTGCAACGTGGTATTAATGTGAGGGTGGTGCTGCCCCTCTGGACCTGCCAGCCTATTTTTACTAATCTTTAAATTGTAGTCAAAAGTTGCAAAAAATTCAACATAGTTTAAAAGAAAAGCACTAGCTTATTCTAGAAAATAAAACAGTGTGACGGAATGAAAAATATATATTTATATTGTTTATAGGCTCATGGTCAAGATTGCTAGAGAATGTAGAATTATTGTAGCCTGTACACTAATTGTGTCCAGATATAAATGAACTACATGTAAGAAAGGGTTAACATTAAACACATAGATACAATGACAATAGTTGTTATCAATGCACCAGAGCTAATCTTTCTGGCAAATTAACAGCTGCTGTCCTAAAAGGGGTTTAATTACATATAAAGCATAGCTATGCTTTATTCTCTAAATATAATCTGTCTGCTATATGCGTCACCCAGTGCATCATGGCATAATCTCCCCCATGCCCCCTCACAGCATGCAGCCTTGAATCAAACCTATTATGCCATGAGTGATCGAACTCATTGCTAGCTTTGTTAGACAAGATACACATTTTTAATAGCAGCACTTTCGAAAATAGATGACACTTAATAGGACTAATGAAAGATGTTTTGTCAGATAGCACAGATTATATTGGTCCATGCCTCTGTACTTGATCCTGATTGGATCGGCCATTGATGAGAGATTTTATACAATAAGTCCATATTTAGCTCAAGCGAAAACCCAACTAGCAATGTCATCTATCCATCTATTTAACTATATATCAACATTTAAATGTATCTGCCTGAATGTAGATTAATCAACAGTTCCATTACATTCTAGATTTATATACCTTCTATGGCAGCAAAAACTTATATATATCACATACACCATGATTCACATATACTATTATATATTAATTATTATTATTAAGAAGCCTTGGAAACCATGTTGATTTCAGATTTAATAATATACATACACTTATTACAGACATGAGTAGATATAGAATGTTAACCCCTCTAATACCAGGCATGAGTAGTTTCAGAGAATTAACTTCTCTATTACACATACAGTCACACAGACAAACACAGTCAAACATACAAGCACAGTGACAAACAGACAAACAGTGACAAGCACAGTAACACAAACAAACACTGGGACAAATTGACAAACACAGTCACACACACACATACCTGGTGCTGGCTACAGCTTACTCTGAGTTGGTGTGAAGGAGGGACTCAGCCTATCAGGAGAGGCTTCTGAACTCTCAGGCAATCAGGAGAGTTGAAAAGTCACTCCTGATTGGCTGAGACTTCCTTCACTCAGACTCCTCATTCCGGGACAAGGCATTGTCCCAGATTGAGGGATTTAAAGTCCCATTGCGGGACTGTCCTGGGCAATCCAGGACATGTGGTCACCCTAAATTGCCACTTGGCCTTACGGTGCCTCAGAATGGTGCATTATTTTTAAATGCTGCCTAAACCAATAAGCAACTTGAGGTGAGAGTTTATGGGGTGGAGTAATCATGCAAAACAAGAGAAAAGAAAGTTTGATGGTATACACATCAAGCAGGGTTTTAATCCATACATGTTGCATGCTTCAAGATGTAAACAGGGTAACATAGGTTTATTTAATTAGATGAATGTAAAATGTGGAATTTAAGAAAAATGAAAAGATATACAACCTTCTAAAATGTGAGAATAGTATTAATCAATAGCTGTTTGGAGGTGTTGAAGTGCACTAACATACAGTATATAGTAACTCTTCTGTGCCTGCTTGTATGATACACCTTATGTCCAGCTCAGGTTCCACTCAATGTAGTCAACGACTTGGGTCTGGTCTCTGGATCAGCCCATCATGGCTTACGTCATGCCTCTAGCCAATTTCACCACCTGTACAAAATAAACTCCTAATGGAATCATTACTTGGGACTTAGACACTTAACCATAGGACATAAAAATATAAATCTGGAAAACACAAACCCGAAGGCATAGTGGAGAACACACAGTTAATTTTAACGCAAGTAAGCCCTGAATATATGTACTATATAATAAAGTGTGGTTTTGAAAAAGAGCTACACCTGTTGCTCCTGTTTTGGGGGTTTTGGATTTTTTTAAATCCAGTTTTAGTTACTTCCTTCATTGTAGATCCTGCTGCATAGATCAGCACATTCGGGGCTGCATTCTAAAATATAATAGCATGATTACAAAATCTTAATGTTATGTAATACCATGTCTCTTGGCCTTGTGAAAAGGCATAGCCACTCTTGTTCTATGTGAAAATTAAGACTTGACCTGCTTCCCTTAGAGCAGTGATGGCGAACCTATGACACGCGTGTCAGTGGTGACACGCGTAGCCATTTGGGGTGACACGCGCAGGATTTCCTGCGATTCATCCTCGGCTCCTGCACGGCCGCCGAGGATGAAAGAATCTGTGCTGGAGGACCCGTTCTGTGCTGGAGGCCGGTTCAAGGATCTCCCTTGAACCCGGCTTAAAATCACTCAAGGGAGCCGGAGGTCTGTTAAAGACCTCCGATACCGCTCCCTTGCGATCGGGGTTTGTTGTCAGATCCCGGCGCACAACACTGAAGCCGCGCCCACCGCTGTCCGTTCCCTCTGAACCCCGTGCCCTCGGAAGAAGAACTGAAGAAGAAGAGGAGCGAAGAGCAGGAAAAGGAGCTGTAAGGAGAAAAGAGGAAAGGTAGGAAAGCATACAGTGAGAGTGGATTGGTGTATGTGTGTGGATTGGTGTATGTGTGTGGATTGGTATGTGTGTGTGGATTGGTATGTGTGTGGATTGGTGTATGTGTGTGGATTGGTATGTGTGTGGATTGGTGTATGTGTGTGGATTGGTATGTGTGTGGATTGGTATGTGTGTGGATTGGTGTATGTGTGTGGATTGGTATGTGTGTGGATTGGTATATGTGTGGATTGGTATGTGTGTGGATTGGTATGTGTGTGGATTGGTGTATGTGTGTGGATTGGTATGTGTGTGGATTGGTGTGTGTGTGTGGATTGGTATATGTGTGTGGCTTGGTATGTGTGTGTGGATTGGTATGTGTGTGGATTGGTGTATGTGTGTGGATTGGTATGTGTGTGTGGATTGGTATGTGTGTGGATTGGTATTTGTGTGGATTGGTATGTGTGTGGATTGGTATATGTGTGGATTGGTATGTGTGTGGATTGGTGTATGTGTGTGGATTGGTGTATGTGTGTGGATTGGTGTATGTGTGTGGATTGGTATGTGTGTGGATTAGTATATGTGTGTGGATTGGTATGTGTGTGGATTGGTATGTGTGTGTGGATTGGTATGTGTGTGTGGATTGGTGTATGTGTGTGGATTGGTGTGTGTGTGGATTGGTATGTGTGTGTGGATTGGTGTATGTGTGTGGATTGTTGTATGTGTGTGGATTGGTATGTGTGTGGATTGGTATGTGTGTGGATTGGTATGTGTGTGGATTGGTTTATGTGTGTGGATTGGTATGTGTGGATTGGTATGTGTGTGGATTAGTATATATGTGTGCATTGGTATGTGTGTGGATTGGTATATATGTGTGGATTGGTATGCGTGTGGATTGGTATGTGTGGATTGGTAAATGCGGATTGGTAAGTGTGTGAGAGTGATGGGTGTTATGCTGTACCATTTCCAATGTATTTTTCATTATATAATTATGCTCTAAAGTACATCATAACTCCCATCACTCTATACTGTTCCATACAGTGGCAGAGCTGGGAGACAGAGGCCTTGCACCCCCACCGCAGGACTCCTGAAAGGTAAGTAGTTACTAAGCAGGTATGTTAAATAATTTGTTTTTGGTTTATTAAATACAATTATATATTGCAATTATACATTTTTGTAGTTTAAACTATAAATTGCGCAAAATTATGTTTTTTTGTCGAAGTGACACACCACGCGAGTTATGCTCGATTTTTGCCGATTTTTGACACACCACGCCAAAAAGGTTGCCCATCACTGCCTTAGAGAATAAAAATTACCATACGCTAAAACATGATACTTGGAAAGGAACAACTGATATGCCATTCTGAAAGCCAAAACCTACCTAGGGAAATTAAAAACAGTTTAAAGCACAAGGTTATTGACCATAGAAAGTCATTGTATATGCTACACAATTCTCCTTAGCTGCTTTCCCTGCTATTCATTTTTGATATATTAACTACGTAACCATCAATATTATTGTACAATATCATATTGTCTTGTGTTGAAACTGATGGTATTTGTACTGTATGTGTAAAGAAAATCACAATATTAATAGCATCTCAAAGGGATTCAGGGTTACTAAAATAATGTGATAAGTAATAAACGATTGGCTTTTGTCTGTTTTATTTGAGTAAGATGCACATAATGTATTGAAAGCAGGTGCATACCTAGAGTATTTGGCACCTGGGGCGGATCCTGTATGTGGCACCCCCCCCCACACACACACACACACTTTAAAACTGCATAGCTTCTATTGGTAGGAAAACATTGACAGGGGTACAGCATAACTGTTATCAATATATATACTGAGGCAGACCTTGACGGGGTACAACATAACTGTTATCATTACATACTGAGGCAGACATTGAAGGGGGTACAGCATAACACCTATCACTATATACTGAGGCAGACATTGACGGTGGTACAGCATAACTGCTATCATTATTTACTGAGGCAAACATTGACAGTGGTACAGTATAACACTTATCACTATATACTGAGGCAAACATTGAAACATTGATGGTGGTACAGCATAACACATATCACTATATACTGAGGCAAACATTGACAGTGGTACAGCATAACACCTATCGCTATATACTGAGGCACACATTGACGGTGGTACAGCATAGTCCCTATCACTATACATTGAGCCAGATATTGACAATAATGCAGCATAACCCCTATCACTATGTACTAAGCCAAACATTGATGTGATGTAGGCCTACCACTTCAGTGTCTGGCTTAGTATATAGTAGGGACACACCGAAATAAAAATTCTGGACTGAAGCCAGAAAATCAGCATTGACTTGGCCGAAACCGAAAATAACCCACCAAAAAAACTAAACAAAAACACACTTTTATTAAAAGTAAGTAACACACCAAAATTAGACAAAAATCAATAATAATATTAATATATATATGTGTGTGTGAACAGCAATCACAATCCTATCATGCCCAGGCATATCCAGATTCCAGCATGTACTGGCCGACTTAGCAATCACACTCCTATCATGCTAAGTCAGCCAGTACATGGTAGAACCTGAGCACGATAGAAGTGTGATTGCTGTTAGCAATCACACTCCTATCATGCTAACAGCAATCACACTCCTATCATGCCCAGGTTCTAACATGTTCTAGCATATATATATATAATATATACATGTAATTACTAAAAGCAATCACACTCCCAGGCAGCCAGTACATGCTGGAACCTGGGCATGATAGGAATGTGATTACAGCCTCCCTATGCCATGCTACCCTCCCACACACACTTACACATCCATGCCATCACACACACATTCATTCACAAACATTCAGAATAAACTACAGCATAACATCCATCACTCTCACACACTTACTAATCCACTCTCACTGAATGTTTTTCTACCTTTTCTCTGTCACTTTTCCTCCTCCTCTTCATTCTTCCTCTTCCACAGCATCAGTTGCCCCACGCATCGCAAGGGAGCAGGATCGGAGGTCTGCATTAACAGACCTCCCGCTCTCTTGATTGACTTTAAGCCGGTTAGAGGGAGAACCAACCCCCCGCACCCCCCGCGCGCTAGGTACGCTACTGATTGAAAGGAGGTCTTGGGTTTTTTTCAGATGCTGTATTTATAAACAGACTACAGCCTCTGTATATTCTTCTGTTGCGGTTATAATACTACAACCAATACGGCCCAGATTGAGTACACTGTCCCCGGGCAAATTATGTCCCCAGACATGTCCCCGGATGCAGGGCCAGATTAACATTCACTTCTGCAGGGGCCCTACTGCTTTCCTGTGCATTGCTCGCACACACTGTGCAAGCAACTTCTCTTGTACCGCACAGGAGAACCAGGAGCCTAGGCTTCTGAGTCATCATTGCTACTGTATGTTGACAAAGGAAGAAAATACAGAAGGATCAGTTCAGAAAAAGTGCTTTTTGCTCTCTGCTTTCCTCCACTAGATCACCAGATGTGAAGCTGTAAATAGTTTGAGGCTCTATGGTTTCAGACACAACTAAGCACCATAATGCTTATTGCAATGCAACTATATGGAACAGTATCTTCAAATATAGATAAAAAGTTAAAGCACAGAGGAAAAAAGTTTAAGAGTAAGATGCATGGCAAGTTTCATTGAAACATAGAATTTGACTATCCAGTTTAAAGTCCCTGTATTCACTGTATTAGCCTCTACCACTCCTTCTGGGAGGCTGTTCCATTTATCTACCACCTCTCTACCACCATTTAGCGACCACCCTTTTTACTTAGTGGTGTTTGGACTATTAATACTGTCTGACAGAGTATGTACGCTGCCGGAATTTCTTGAGAATGCAAACATGGCAATCTCCTTCTCACTAGTGGAGGAGCTACAGAAGGTAGATGGGTCAAAATGGGCAGAACGTTGGCAGAATTAGATGGGCACAGGGCAGATATAAATACTACACCCAACACCAAGAGAACGTGTCATCAGAATCCCAGAAAGCTGCCATATGCTGAGGCTTGAGTTTGTTAGAATAGTTTTGTATGGCATATTTTTTCCTTTTTGGCTTCTCAATCATGATGCACTTGGCTTGACCTCTGCTCTGTAAGTTGGCAGATCGCTCCTGTTATTTCATTAACATGGTTATGCATAACATTTGCTGCTATAATTTTATATTTTAATGACGCTTATCCAATTTGATTCACAAACCTGTCAATCAGAATCCTCACATCTCTTCCCCAGAGCTGGCAGTGATCAAGGTACAATAATAGTAGCCTATGTGCTTATTACAACTCCAACTTTAAAAGCTCTGTGATATCTATAGCAAATACCGTTTATCACATAAATTGTGGATATTTTATGTACTCCTAATAGGAAGATATAAAATGGAACTAACAATCAGAAAAATCTCAGCTAAACCTAGAAATCTGCAGATTCATTCCAATGGTGTATTTTCTGCAGTGGCTGAGCTATTTTTAACATCAGATCAATGCAGCGTTTCTGTCGCTGAATACAATCTTGCCAACTACGTGAGCGTGGCAGGTGTGAAGCTACCATTAAATATTAATTCTGAGCTAGACAAAGAAGCTTTTAATCTCTGTCACTTGGAAAACACAAATGGAAAATCCATGAGGTTACTTCGATTAAAGGGTATGACAAGGTTGTAATAGATCCAGCAGATAATGGGAATGTAAATTGTGGAATTCACATTATAAAGCTTAGTAGGGGAGAGACTGTTTTAGTTAGATGGTAAACTAATGAATGCCCACAGCATGTAGCAGCCTCTTTATGATTAAGAGCTAATCAATTTGGGATATTGCCTTTAGTTTTCTCTATTATCTTTGCATCGATTTTAATTTTATGTAGCAGCTGTCCTCAGTGTAAGTTATCCTGGCATCAGTAGTCATAGGTGAATCAGTAACCCCCCGGTTAGAACTGATTAAGGGTGTATTTTATGAAGCCATAATCTCTTCCTACACAGTACAGTGATCAGATACCCCGATTTTAAGGGACAGTCATCTAAAGACTTCCAGAATTATCTCCTAAAACCCTCTAGGCTATACCTCTGATGGAACGTCTATTATTATTGATATACTTGTTTAATTCCTACCATATATTTTCTATGCTTTACCTATAACTGGTATTATAAACAAACTGTAAAATAAATACAGACAATAACTTCCAGATATGGCACAACATATTCAATAAATTCCATGGACTTAATGAGCAGGTGCTCAGCATCTTAAATGTGAGGCTCTGACCATTTCACATCAAACAGCAACAACAAAGAAAAGGCAGTGGGTTTAGTCAAACATTTGTCAAGCAATATGAGACTCACATAACCTCATACTTAATACCAGGGGCATACCTAGAAACCACCGGGCACGGATCTGAAAAATTTCCCCCGGGGCTTCTATGACTGAGCACCAGAAGGTAATGTCGCACAGGTGCTCCGTCATAGAAGCCCTGGTAGAAGTGGCGGCAGCAGCGGAGGTTGTCTGCCAGAGAGGAGGATCCAGGTCCCCTGCAGCGCTGCAAGGGATCCTCCTCTCTGGCAGCCATTGAACGTCTACATAACAACATACAACCACACTGCAACAACACCCTTGGAAATCAAATAGAGTTGGGGAAGTGGAATTCAAAGACTGTACAAAGTCATTAAAGAGTGCTTTTGATACTTTTGTTTTTGTTGATATTTCATAAATAAACAGTAATACTATGATATCAAACAACTGCTGGTTAAATGTTGTGTTTTTGCCAACTAATTTTTCAGTCTCCATTAGACAACGTACAGCAGTTTACAATGGCCTTAAACAGTTTTTACATGCTGAATGGAGTTAACAAGAGAATTTGACGTTGGTTGCCCATGGTGACGTTACTTACAGTGTTATGTTTGTTCTTTTGTCAACTTATTACCCAGAAGAGGGATGATTTGAACGTAACTGGCCAAGAATAAAGGGAAACTAGATTAATTACTTTCCTTGAGGGAAACAGATGGACAATTAGGAAAAGAAATAAATATGATTATGTTTTCATTATTAATTCCATTATTAAAAATGCAAATTCAGATAGCATGCTTCTCAGCTGATGTGTTTAAACACAAGAAGCACTTGAGGACATTGACTATAGTGTCATTAAATTGAGTGTGCTACTTAACTTAAAGTGTCCACAGTGTCACCATTTTCTGCATAACTACAGGGTGTTTTCTTATCACCTATTAATTAGCTGTTATTTAAGCAAAGATAACAGGTATATTTATATATTTAAATTGAGTTAGCTGAGTTAAGATTTAACCTGACTCACAAGACTTGACTGATGTTGTAAACTTTATTTTTTGCAAGTTTCAGACAAAGACATGCAAGTTCAATGAAAACAACCATGTCCTCATCTAAAATGCTGCACAAAAATGACCCCCCCCCAAAAAAAAATCTGTTTTGGCAACTGAATAGACATAAAAATTGGCTTATCTATATCTTCTCCTCTGCCTTAAAATGTCAGAGGAATGTATAACAGGGAACTCTGATGCGAGGACAACCCCAGAGAGTTAAAGGCCTTGGTTTGACAGTAATGACTGTAACACTTTCAGAAACACACACCTTGGGATTCATTCACTAATTAAAGGGAGATTTGTCAGGGGAGTTAGTATGGCAGGATCATAATACAAATGCGCTGATATCCCTGGGTGTTAGGAGTCAAATAACTCCTTACAACGCTGGAAGTAGTTTCAATCTTCTGTTTTACAATGCAAAACTGCTGCAATGCAGCAAGGCAACTAATCAATCAATCAATTAATTTTTCAGTTGTATTCTTTAAAAACCTAGTTCTTATAAAAAAAAGGCAAAGCCTAATTAAAAGCAGAACATAATTCCAATTATCCTCAAGCTGCTGCCTAAGCTCCCATAACATAAACCCTGGCAGACATCTACACTGAAAAAGGACTAAGTCAAGCCAGCTGAGCTATGTTCTTATTTCTACACTTTCTTATTAACTTTAGGAACTGCTCAAAACTTTTTAAATTCTCCTTCCTTGCATACCTCCCAACAGTTTAATTGGCCAAAGAGGGCAGTATGGGCATGTCTACACGTATAAAGACAAAAGGGTATGTAATTTTTTTTGCTTTCTGTCAGGTATCTATATTGGCATAAGTTGGTAAAAATGTCAAATTAGCAAATTCACTAAATGCAACCCTCATTAGCATTAGGGTTGAGTGCATAAAAGCAGTAGCATACCTAGCGGGGATGGGGGGGTCCACCCTGGGTACCGCTCATCAGGGGGGTGCCACCATGCCGGCACCCCTCCAGAGACGGACAGTTATGGGAGTAGACTCGGTTGCGGAGATCAAGGATCTCCCTTTAACCGGCTTAAAATCAATCAAAGGAGCGGGAGGTCTGTTAATGCAGACCTCCGATAATGCTCCCGCTGTGCGTCGGGATTTGCTGTCATATCCCGGCGCACAACACTTAAGCCAAGAGGAAGAACAAAGGAGGAGGAAAATGAGCTGCAGCGTGAAAAGTGACAGAGAAAAGGTAGGAAAACATTAAGTGAGAGTGCATTAGTAAACGTGGATTAGTAAATGTGTGAGAGTGATGGGTGTTATGCTGTAGCCTGTACCATTGCCAATGTCTTGTTCATTATATAATTATGGGAGTTATACTCTAAAGTACATCATAACTCCCATCACTATATACTATGCCAGACATTACATACATATGAGTATATGAATGAGTGAATGGATGTTTGTGAATGAATGAGTGTGTGTGTAATAGCATGGATGTGTAGGTGTGTGTGGGGTGATAGCATGGCATATGGAGGCTGTAATCACATCATGATGTGTTAACCACTCTTGTATTAAAAGTAAGTAACACACCAAAATTGGACAGGAAAATTCAATAACAATATTAAATGGCAACCAGTACATGCTTTAACCTGGGCATGCCTGGGCATAATAGGATTGTGATTGCTGTTAACAATCATATATATATATATATATATATATATATATATATATATACCGTATTTGCTCGATTATATAATCTGAATATTAACTTAGGAAAAAAAGAAAAAGCCTGAATATAAGACGACCCCAAAGGAAAAAAGTTTTACCAGTAAATGTTAATTCATGTCAACTATTTTTTTTAATAAAAGCTATGATTGAGAAAAATATTTTTTTTGTTTTTATTTCTTGTATTTTCCAACCTGTCCCCCAGTTACGCACATCTGCCCCCAGGTTTGCCACTCCAATATGGCACTGTGGCCCATGATATGCCTTTTAACCCTCTATATGCCACTGTGCCCCATGGTATGCCTTTTGACCCCCTATGGGCCACTCTGCCTCCAGAAATGCCTTATACCCCTATATCCCATTCTGGCATTTAGGGGGTTAAAATGCATATTATGGGGCAGAGTGGCATATAGGGAGGTATAAGGCATTTCAGGAGGCAGAGTGGCATTAAGGGAGTTAAACGGCATTGTATAGAGCACTCTGCCTCCAGAAATGCCTTATACCCCTATATGCCACTCTGGCATTTAGGGGGTTAAAATGCATATTATGGGGCAGAGTGGCATATAGGGAGGTATAAGGCATTTCACGAGGCAGAGTGGCATTAAGGGAGTTAAAAGGCATTGTATAGAGCACTCTGCCTCCAGAAATGCCTTATACCCCTATATGCCACTCTGGCATTTAGGGGTTAAAAGGCATATTATGGGGCAGAGTGGCATTTAGGGAGGTATAAGGCATTTCAGGAGGCAGAGTGCTCTATTAAATGCCCCCTTAACGCCACTCCAGAAATGCCCTATGCCCCCATTTAACACACACACACACACACACACACACACCCTATACCCCCATTTAACTAACACACACACACACACTCTCTCTCTCTGAAAAAAACCTCGTCTTATAATCGAGCAAATACGGTATATATATATATATATATATTGTTATTGAATTTTCTTTTTGTCCAATTTTGGTGTGTTACTTACTTTTAATAAAAGTGTGTTGTTGTTTTTTTAAAAGGTCATTTTTGTTTCGGCTAAGTGAATGTTGAATTTTTGGTTTCATTTTGGTTATTGCCAGTTGAACACTCTTCCTGTATCACATGTCTTTTGATATGTTAACGAGGGCACACCTACAGTGATTCAATATGCCTGTTGAATGCAAAATCTTAGTTCAGTCTCTCTCTGCCTACCATCCTGCATGGATGGGGTAATCGGTGGTGTGCTGGGTTATGTTGGACCTTTAGGTTGCAGGTTAGTTTTGGAAAGTGTTGCATTGTATGATGGGCTGTCATTCATTTATTGTATGTTACTGTGTTTTTGTCTCTTATTAAATATCTGTTAAAGTAGACGAACCTTTGTGTTATATTTTTATATTTGGTTTAAATACCACATAGGTATGCCCCTGCATAAAAGTTTATATGAATTCAGTAAACTGTTGCAAATGTCAGTTGGAATAGGTAGCATTTTTCTAAAATTTGTTGTTTGTTTTTTACGTAGTTCCCTCCATCCCAGAAAAGCCCCTCCAAAAGCGCATTTGGGTATCTAAATCCCCTCGCATCAGTGGCCCTTTTTAACCTCTTCATGGGACAACACATAGTATTACGTCCTCTAAAACATGCTCCAGATGACGTTATAGTACGCTCTATGGTTTTTACATGGGAGATTTGGGTGTCATTTATCAAGACAACACTTTTGATTGTTTGTCCCACAAGTGTATGGGTAGAGCCCTGTGTAGGTTTGGTATAGGGGAGATGTTCTGCCCTTATGTTGACCTAATCTACCGAGATATTTACAGCCTGGTGCTAGTTAACGGCTAAAAAGCTGTTTGTTCTGGGGTAAGACAAGACTGCCCTCCCTCACCTCTTCTTTTTGTTTATTGTATGGAGTTCTTTGTGGATTACATCAATCGGAACCCTGATATAAGAGGGATCACCACACCAGGAGAAAGAAAAAGGACCGAGATAAAGACCTCAGTCTATATGGATGATGTCACCATCTTCTGTTCAGATTGCCTGTCAATAAGAGAATTGTCTAGCCGTGAGAGGACTTTGGCAAAGCTTCAGGCCCAAAGGTCAACAGTGGGAAGTAAGTGACCATGCTTTTCGGACATTGGGACCTGTCTTCTGGTCCGCTGCCTTTCACCATCGTTACAGACTTCTTTAAGATCCTAAGGGTCTGGTTTGGTTGAGATGGTGTGGCTTGGAAAGCTGAAAAGGTAGACTGAACAAAGAGATCAAGGGTGACAAATGAGTGCCTGGTATACTAACCTTGCCAAGAGCATGCTTGCTAAGTGTAACTGTGTGGGTAGAACCCTGAAAGACACTACAATTGGCTTTGCCAGGAACTTGACTCCCCATACGAGGAGCCTGAAATGGTACAAATGGGACAGCTCCATCCTTTACAACTGGCACACACCCTGGTTTTACCAGGATGTTTCCAAGTTTGTAAAGCAATGCCAGCTGGAGGGATTTAAACCATACTTGTGATACCTTAGGGTGATCCTCAAGCTCATCAGAGTTAAGGACAAAATGGAACAGATTCCAGACTCCCCAAGAGAGAGTCTAGACTAATGTGGCATCAAGCAGGCTAATCTATAGACACACAGATATGGCATGGATGGCTATTAAGAGAGGCCTCACCCTAAATAACATTTATGCATGCTAGGGGGGTGTGCAGCTTCAGACACTGCTTGCAGAAGAGCAGAAGTTCTGGTGTCCTTTTGCATAGGCTTTGATGAGAACCATGGAAAATTAACTGAAAGACTAATTTCCTTTCCTATTCTTCAGTTGTGTATGGACTCTTTCCAGGAACTCAAAAAGAGGTGTCAGAAGAACCTTGGCTCCTAATATGTTATGATAAGGATGCTTTGTGGTTTGCCAGGAACCACCTCATCCTGGGTAGGAAACAGATCACTGTCCAAGACTATTGCAGGCTGATACTCAGCTTGTTCAGAAACGACTCTATCATTTACAGCCTCAAGGAGAAGCATTAATCCCTGGTACTCATCTTGCCCCCTAAACAGCATGTCTGTGCCATCCTTGTCCTCAAACAGCCTCCCTGTGCCATCTTTCCCCCAAACAGCCTCCATGTGCCATCTTTGCCCCAAACAGCCTCAATGTGCCATCTTTGCCCCAAACAGCCTCCCTGTGTCATCTTTGCCCCAAATGGCCTCTCTGTGCTATATTTGTCATAAACAGCTTCACACTATCGAATGACATACACTATCACACGCCTACTGACTCTGAACATATATATATATATATATATATATATATATATATATATATATATATATGTGTGTGTGTACAGTATGAACAGTGTTAGAGTCAGTGTGTATATTATGTATTAATATATAAAACACTTTATATGCATACTATCTGACTCTAACAAAACAATACAGTACACATACATACACAGACTGCTGCCTCTCTGTGGTGTAACACAAAATGCCTGGGTCACCTGTGAGACATGCAGTTAGGGCCCCTAAGCTTCTCCTATACACACAGAGTAGCATACTTATACACACAAGCATACTTACACACAGATTTAAATAATTTAACATACTTACAAACACAAAAGTTTTTACACAAGTAACATACTAACATTCACACACAGAGTAACATAGAGACATACTTATGAATCCAAAAACACATGAACTAACATACTCACACACACTGTAACATACGGACATACTTACACACACTAACATTCTTACACATGCATATACAGTAACATACCCACATATCATATGTACACACCCAAAGTAACATACTTACACAAACATACAGTAACATACTTACACATACTAACATCATGACTTACAAACAAATACTAAGTATCTTTTGCTGCATTAATTTTCTGAGCATGTCCCTAAGAGCATCATTTCACAGGCATAAATTTTCCTAACACAGTGTATTGTTTTCATTGTTAAATTCCTCCGGCAAGATTGTTTTACAATTCTACAATGTTTACATCATTGCTTAGAAGGGAAAAAAACATAGGCTTTTTAACCTTTGCCAGTCAGAAGTATTGATGTACACAGCACCATTATTTGTAACCTATTAACTATTAGGAAAATAGGAAGAAAATGCCCACTCCTCAAATATGTACTGAATTTTAGAAATAATTAAAGGCTCAATATGAAGCTTCTACAATTGACTAAATCCAATCTAAGGTAATTTAACTTAATGTAAGGTAAATTGGACAGAATCCTGTTATTATATGCTAACAAACCAAACAAAAGACCAATCAAAATGCTGACCACAGTAACTAAACCCTAGACACTAAAAATCTCCACTGGAAAGTGCAACTAGTAACTAGTGATAATTAACTAAATAGTCAAAAGGATTGGGATTTCTACACTGTCCAAAAGAAAATTCCCGAGTGATGTATTGTATTCGTCCATAAACTCCTTATACATGTAGCTTTCTCTAACAGAGAACAAAGAGAAGCTAAACGTTTGGGCCTCATTAATGATGATTATAAAGTATTACTGGATTTAGCCTAGCTGAACAATCCAATACATATAGCACTGGACTGAAATGTAGAACTTGTTATACTCATCCCAGGTCAGAATCCCCTCAGGTGGAACTACTAGCCCTGAAGGAATTGTCTGATGAACAATCAATTGCAATTAAGCCATCTGATAAAGGGGGTTATATTGTTATAATGAGTACCCCGGACTACAAATCTGTTTCTTAAACGCTTGAAGGATAAAGACTGCTAAAGCATACTTCTAGGCGACCCAACGTCAAAATACATAACAGAACTTAGGTCATTACTTATTAAAGGCCGTGAGTCAGGTTATATCTCAGTATAAATCTATACTTGCCATTAATTCAATGGTAGTTAAGTTTTATACATTACCTAAACTCCGCAAAAATGACAAAAAAACCTCTGGGTCATCCGATAATCTCAGGAAAAAAAGTGATGAACAGAAAAGCGGAGCTGAACTTTTAGAATACATGAATTAGTTAATTGTTCCATAACGTGTGTGGTCTATTTGATAACATGTTTATGGGGTTTAAATTATGTATTGAAACCTTTTCATCAGTTCAGAAGGAGGATTTTGGAACACATCAATTTCATCAGGACCCCAATTAAAACATTGATTTTGAGACATGTTAAGATCTATCTTGAGAGTAATATTAGATTTTCCCATCTGTGGTACAGAACATATTTTTGGGGTCCTAGGAAAGGCGATAATAAGTCCAAATTATTTCAAAGAGAATCCTCCTAGATTTATCCAATAATGGATGACCCTGCAGGGAATAAGTACGATTAAGAAGCTCACTGCTGGAGTATGGTAATCAGCACCTAGATATGTCATAGCCCCCCTGTAGGATCATAAATATTTCTTACCTATGTGGTTTGTGTACACCCTTTACCCTTCATTGAGATGTTAACATGTTAGGATGCTCTTGGTCTGTAGGAGAAGGAGTTGCTTCTGGTATACATAGCCTGCTTCAGTCATGTTGTAACCATTTGCCCCTGACTAAGCTGTTCAAGAGTTGGTGAAACTTGCATTGGGTATCTTGTATTGAAGTGTTGGAGGCAGAGCCGGCCTTAGGTGTTCTGGCGCCCTGTGCGGACTACTCCTCTGGTGCCCCCCCATCCCAAAAAAGGAAAAAATACTGTCACTATCTATCCCCTCTCCCCCTTTTATCACTATCTACCACCTCTGTCCCTTCTCACTGACTTCCCCCCTCTGCCCCTTCTCACTGCCTTCCCCCCTCTGCCCCTTCTCACTGCCTTTCCCCACTCTGCCCTTTCTCACTGCCTTTCCCCCCTCTGCCCCTTCTCACTATTCCCCACCTCTGCCCCTTCTCACTGCCTTCCCCTCGCTCCTCTCCCTACTTCTCATTATCCTTACTTACCTTGTTGAGTCCTGCGGTGGGAGCGGGAGGCGTCCGTCTTCCCGCTCTGCTGCGGTGCACGCTTCACAGCTGAGCGCCGGAATATGACATCATATTTCGGTGCTCAGCATGAAACGCCGGCACCGCGACGGAGTCACGGAGAGTGAGGGGCACTGAGCGGTTGCTGAAAACTTCACGAGCGACCGCTCGGCGTCCCTGCCCGGGACTTAAATTAAAACATTGGGGGTTTTTTTGTTTTAACTTTATTTAACATCCTCCATGTTAAATAAAGTAAAAAAAAACTTTATTTAACATGGAGGGTGTTAAATAAAGTTAAAAAAAACGATGTTTTAATTTAAGTCCTGGGCAGACGCCCCTGTTGCCATGGTGCCCTGTGCGGCCGCACAGGTCGCACACCCCTAAGGCCGGCCCTGATTGGAGGGACTGACCTGCAAACTATTCATGGTCAGCAGCAAGCAAACCTTACTAACATTCATATGTACCTTTAAATGGCCATGTTTTTTTTTTCGAAATCCTACGCATTACTGCTAAAAGAAATAATAAACACATTTAAAAACATATATTATATGTATACCATGGTAGAAACCTTCTTAACTTCCTGTTAAAATATCATTCTTCCTGTTAATAATTATTGATATTGGTTTAGGACCCTTTTGTGGATTGAGGAGAAAGGAGAGAACAGGGGACAGAAAATACACTAGACATGATAGCTTTTCCACCATTTTTCTTTTCCTTTAAAACAGTTTAAGATGAGCGATACAGGTCCACCTGGTTCTATTGGCTGGAGTTCGTGTCTGGTCCTCTTATCCGCCCCCTCTTGGCTTAGACTCCCCCCTCCCTAGAGCGCTCCTATCTCCACTTTTCTTTTCTGTTTCTTCGCCCCTTCTCCCCCCTTTTTTTTTCTCTCCTTCCTTCTTCTTCTCTCTCCCTCCCCCCTTTTCCCCGTCACCCTCCCTCCGCCATCTTCCCCTCAGCGTCCTTTCCTTCGTACGTCTGGTGCCCCCTGTGCGCTAGGACTCCACTCATGCCCATGTTCTGCGGCGCACTCATATCAACCCGCGTTCTCTACTACCCCTGCCCTTCCGCGTCCTCTCTGGCTGCTTTCTCGTTGCACTGTGTTTCTATCGTTGGTTTGGAAAGCGCACCGTGTTGCACTGTATGGAGATACCTTCTAGATATTGTGTATTTTTGCCTTGTACCCCCCTCCCTCTTTTTTCTTCTGTTCCCCCTCTTTGAAATACCAAAAATAAGAATAAAACTTTGATTTACCCTAAAACAGTTTAAGAAAACCAAAACATACAAGGTATAGTATGTATATATATATATAAATAAATAAATACATAAATATGTATTATATTGCAGTAAGGGCCTTAGGATCCCTGTTGAGAATCTGTTTAGTGTTAGTCAGTTCCTAGATGTGCACGGAGGTTTCAATGTAAAGTTTCAATCATAAAGAGGAGATACTGAAAAATTCCCATTTGTATCTTGTTGTTGGAGTTTTACTTGAGTTTGGGTCTTTCCAGTATCCGTATTATGCTGTTAATGAGATGAAAATCAGCTCCTGGCTTGTTTATGTTATTGTTTATGTTATAAAAGTGTGTTCACATATTGCTCCAAATTTCCCAGCCAAAATACTCCCCAGTAGCTTTGTGTATTTTTTTCCCTCTGCAACAGTCCCAAACCTGGTGAAAATACATTTTATTTTTCTTAGAAATTCTTTATGGTTTACAAGGAAAGAATACAGTTGGTTTTAAAAAGAAAAGTTGAAGGTCCTCCCATTATTTTTTTAAATGGTTAGTACCCATCTCTATTAGATACTCAATATCTAATTGAGGAAGTTAGTTTAGAGGGGGTTTTTTACATTTTTTGAAGAATAAAAAATGCACATTATTTTATTTCTATTCATTTACTGCAATTTTAGTCATGAAATCAGCAGAGAGTTATTAAAAATTAAACAAAACAAGGGAAAAAATCCCACACATGTACTTAATGAGGTGTGGAAAATTAACGATAGATGGGAGTAATGACATACTCGATAATAGAAATGTCAAAATCAAGACTAGAATGCAGTGCTTTCATAAGTGTCAACCTGTTCTACCCTTTTGGCAGCTTGGCTAATGATGGCTAAAATCTACACAATTTTGAGTGACAGTTGTTTTAAAGGGGCAGTCATGTTTTTTGATAAATAGAGTATTTACTCCATACATACTGCATCAAACATTTACATTTGGATAGATGGGCTTTTAATACAACATTTGGACAGTTCACTGAAATAAGTAGACAGACTACAATAAAGATAGATAGATAGATAGATAGATAGATAGATAGATAGATAGATAGATAGATAGATAGATAGACAGACAAAAGCAAATATAAAACTTAACCTTTATTACATACATTAAAATAAAAAAATGTGGGAAGTAAATCACTAAAATCCTAGTAGTAGAAATTTCCTAAAGGATCTAAAAAACTTCTGCCGCTGCAATTATATTTGCGTTTATTTAAAATAGTATATCAATTATTGTTTTTTGTGGGCAATATGAGTATTGAGTCACTTTTAATGTAACACTATTAGTGTCATTCAGGTTTCCTGAAGGAGTAGAGTAATGGAGTAGTGGCACTGCCTTTTAAGACAGCCTGGTGACTCATCCAATCCGCATAAACATTGAGATATTTAAATATGGCATCTGAAAAGGTGTTTAATATCCCTGATGAAGCAAAATTTCATTTTGGTGAAACTCGCGTTAGGTTTATTGATGTAGCAAACTTACACTTCGGAATTGTCAGATAACTTGTAGCCTGGGTATTTATTGTGCAGCTACAGAACAATGGTAGACAGAGGATTGTCTCATAAAAGAAAGGGCAAGTGGGGGGTCAGCCCTAAAGACCCAATTTAGCCCACAGTTTTCTTAGATTCTTTAGGTATTTTTTAATGAACAAAAACATGATGTGGAAGAGTTTTGTCAGACCCCAGAACAAATAGGAAATTGACTAGTTTTCCATCCATTTACAAGCCCAAAGCTGGTAATGTCTTGGTATATGAAGTAAAAACAGAACAACTTAGGCCCTAAGACAATTCTGTAAAAGGCCCTACCTACTTTTGAAGCAGATAAACTGATCAGCCAACCGCACCTCCTTCTGGCTGCGGCGGAAGTTGTCTATGCGAACTGCGTAGACGTCTACATGCTGCCCTGGCTACACACAAGGGAGTCAGAAGCACCGGTAAGTGGGGGGGGGGATAAGACAGGAGGATCCAGGTCCACTTCAGCACTGCAGGGGATCTGGATCTTCGTCTCATAGTCAGACCTATTTGAGGTCTGATTATAAGACGACCCCAATTATAGGACGAGGGGTCTTTTCCAGAGCAAATACGGTACATTTACAGAACTGTGCAAAAGTTTTAGGCAAATGTGAAAAATGCTTTAAAGTATGAAAGTCTGGGTTGTCTGCTTTACAGAAATAAATTCCATCACCTTATAGCATGTTCCCTATAAGTGCTGGGAAAGTATGGGAATTCTATATAAATCAGGTATTTCTAAAATAAGGACACCTGAATTGATAAACTTGGAGGGGGTTTTCGATCACTTTACCTAACTTTCTGAGGATTCAGAGGGAAAATTAAAAAAAAATAGGTGTTTTTTTTCTAATTTTCGCTAGTTTTTACTAAATTTGTCATTCTAAATTTTCAGCTAATCATCCAACTATGGTATCAAAAGAAACTCTATCTCTGCTTGAAAAAACAATATATAGTTTACATGGGTACACTATTCTCAGGAAAGGGGAATAATCGCTGAACCAACATACCACAAAAATGGCAAAATTGCTCCGAGACTTAAGGTACCAAAACCAAAACCATCTAGTTTTCTAATTTTTTGGGATATAAAGACTTAGGCTGTTGTCTTAAATAAAACTTTCTTACATTGCATCTAAGCCTATCACTCTCTAGTTGAAAAGTATGGCCTCTGATTTTCTCGATCTTTAAAATAAATGCCCCTACTATAGTATGAACTATAGTTCTTGTTCTGTATTGACAAAAGTAAAGTTTTATTTTTTTTATTATTGTTTTATTTTGGACCACTGATCATATTAAAACATACATGTTAATTCTCCATTTTTATTCCCAAGCTCTCTGGCTTTCTAACCTTCTTCAACAGTGAAATATCAGGCCAGCATCTACTGCAGTTGATTGTCGTATATAAGTATCACACAGGCTGCAGATTAAAGCATGATGCAGAATTAATCAGAGGCAGCTGCCTGAAATGGGACACGTCCGTTTAATATAGAAGCCATGGGCAATTTTCCCAATTACACCTTTAGCTCTATAGCCCAAGCTAGGACAGGTGGCTGCAATTAATTGTACTTCCAAAACAAAGCACCCTTTGATCTGTTATTAGCCGCATGTAATCATTTATTTGTGAAAGTCACGCAAATGACAGAGCCATTATTGTGAAGTTTATGAATGAGAAATGGAGAGGTGATATTATGCAAATGTATATGTGCGAGCTGCAAAATATAGATTATTATTATCTTTAATGTACACAGTGCCTCTTAAAATGCATATATTCAAGGTGTATGACAAGACTATAATTGACAGACTAAGACAAACTGATATATTAGGTGAAGAGGGATTGACCAATAGATGAATAGATATCAATATATCAGCTCTCCATATGCGTTTATGAAATAGCTAACTATGCGCATACAAAACGTATACAAGTTCAATGCCAGAATATTGTAGTTACATCTATTAATCCCTCCATCTCATGACTTGGAAGAACAGGTAGTTTCTAGACAAAATATTAGTCACAGGTAACATTTAAGGTGCAGGTATTATGCAGCAAAACTGCACGCTTCTCTGAATAGGTGGGTGCTTAACATTACATTAAGCACTATTCATTACATACAAGGCAAACTGCGATACAGTGCAGAACACAAACATCAACATCTTAACCAAGTAAATACAGTCATGGCATTTGTGTTCTGGAACAAAAACAGTACCCTGAAAAAGTTACGCAAAGTGCAAAGAAGATATCACATCATACTGTATACAAACATTGAACAGTTCCAGGGGCACAGTTATAGTGGTCTTGCATCTGGAATAACACCTGAGGATAGGGTGTGGGTGGATACAGGTATGACTGAAGTCCAAGGGCTGGTGGATCAGAAGAGTCAGGAATGAGGATTAATATTCCTCGATTAATCTCTTAGCAAGCTGAGGATCAGCCTGTGACAGTCTCGGGCACATTAACAAGGCAAGAGTCTGACAGAACAATGCCAGGTATTCCATAGAACAGGCACATCATAGAAAAAAATCTTGGAGACACATTGGAGAAGAAATGATTAAGGTCAAGAGCTGTAACTTTTTGGCAGAGCAGTTAGGGCTCTATTTTGAGAAAAAAATAGGCCAGTGTATTGGAGTTAATAAGGACTCTGTAAGTGAGGGGTAGGAGTTAACGTTTTGTTCCAGATGGTATGGGGACCAAGTGGGAGGAATTGCTTAGTAGACAACAGATGAAAATTGATAAGGTAAGAAGACACATTTTGTAGAGGTACTTAGAATGGTCTTCAGATTGTGGAATTTTTAACTGTTAGTGACATATCAGCAACTGGGGATAGGTAAGACAGAGGGCCAGTAGCTCAGTCATTTATATATTGATCTTTAAACAGTGGAATGCAATCCAGGATGCAGCTTTGGAAAGACAGTTAGTAAGGTGAGTTGGAAGAAAGAGGTTAGAAAGAAAGAGGTTAGGAATTTCCTGCTTCACTCTTGACAAGTAATGGTTTTCATACGTATGTTTATTAGAAATATGTAAAGTACTGTGTAGTAGTTACTAGATAAAAAGTGTCATGATCAGTACATTTAGACAGTTTCCATGTATGATTATATCATTATGGACACTAACCAGGGGCGGTCCAAAATTCTTCAAAAAAGGCAAGATGCAGCAACGTGGTTAGGTAACGCAATGTAAGTGTGTTAGAGTGTGTGTTAGTGTGAGAATGTGTATGTTAATATGATTGTGTATGTGTAAGCATGAGTTTGTGTAAGTGTGAGAGTGTAAATATGTGTGCCAGAGCATATGCTAATTATGGGGAGGCAGGGGGACCAGAAGGTGCCAGCCCTCCCCTAACACCAACATTTACATACAGTGCATAACAGTTACATACATAACAAATATTACAAAGGCCAAATAGACACATTGTTTCCAGGGAAGGTGAGAAGCAGAGGTGAACACTCATTGTAATTTTTTTTTGTTTCCAAAGGGAAAATATCATAGAAACACATGCACTTACAAACAACATATCCACATTGGAGGTTATGTCTAAAAGTGTGTCGTAAAGTTATGCTGCAATTGTTGTGTCTGTGTAAAATGATTACTGCCTGAAATAAAGATGCTAATAGAAAATATGGCTAATATTTAGTTTGTGTACAGATATGCATCATTTTATTGTGCTAGAAATGTCTTCCCTTTGTGTCATTTTTCACATCCAAGTAAAAGGACATATTTAGTGGTATTTTCGAATGCTATACTCAGCTTCAGCAATATGGAAAATTGGAGACTGAAGTTTTTTATAGTCCGATATTATCCAGACAAGCACAATATAAAAGGTGACATACAGGGAACCTCCACATAAAAGAAGAGAGCTTTGATAATCAACAAGCACTGAACTAGTTTCATGCTCAACTGCACTTTGTCAGGATCATAAAACGACAGTTGATTATCACTATGCTTAACTCTTTGAGTGCCAACCATTTTTGGAACATGTGGTTGGCCAAGTGGACCCAACATAATGACACTTTGAGTGCCTTTATGTGTTATTGCTTAAAGGAATCAAAAAATACTTTCTTGTGAAATGCATATGTGCTACATATCGGTTTCTGAGCCGGTTGGCAGCCTTTATGTTTATCAATGATGGAAGTGTTGTGGTTTTAAAAGTACCTACCAGATACTCTTATACATGTCACCATCTCCTTCCTTTCTGAGCCTGTAAAATGAATAATATGGGTATTCTGTACACACATTTGCCAAACGTTCTGGAGATTCAAGCATAGTTCACACTCGGGACATTTAGCTGCCGGGAGTGGTCAGAATATTGAAATAAAGAGTGAGAATGAGTGAATGAATTAATGTGTGGGTGAATTGTCTGAATGCGTGAGAGTATGAAATATTGTGTGGATGAATTGTCTGAGTGAAAGTATGAACTAATGAATTTGTAAGAATGCATTAATGAATATGTGTAAATAATTTGTGTGAATGGGTGAGTGAAAAAATTATTGTGTGAATGAATTATGTGAATAAAAGTGTGAATTTATAAGTGTATAAGTGTTTGTATGTATCATAGATGTATAATTGATTTGTGGAAAAGCAAAAATGGCACAAGCAGAGTGTTTGAGCCTTGGGGACCAAGATGGCACAGGCAAGGTGTTTTTTTGGGACAAAGATGGCACAGGCCGGGCTGTTTGGGGACAACGTTGACTCATGCTGGGCTGTTTGGGGACAAAGATGATTTTGATCCACTAGGGGGCGCTTGTGTTTTTGGTCGGTTTTTCAATTTGAAACATAAACAAAAAAATAACTATGATAGTGTAGTATGTCAATTTAAAACTTTACGTAGAAAATGGTGTGTATGCACTCACACTTTAAATGAGATGATCAGGCCTTGTTTAGAAACCCACCACGATCCGTATGTGGAGTATATATGGAGAAAAACAAAAATATAAAGAACACAATGGTGTGGTAACTCAACAAAGTTCTGGCACGCCAGAACAGATGTACACAGTTAACAACTGATGTGTCAGGCACATAGCAGTTTGGTTTCCTCAATCCTTCCCGGTCACGTGCTTGTATGTGAACGTTTGTATATGAACTGGTCCACCACGAGTATATATATAAATAAAGTTTAAATTTATTCTGAACACATTGTGTTCATATATGTGTGTGTGTAATCCCATGCACTTAATAGTGTGTCCCTGAATGGCAGAAATAAAATGTGGTCACCCTACATATATAGTGCTTAGGGGACAGAGGCAGAGTGTTTTGTTGACAGTGGTAAACATTTCTGATATTACTGATATTTTGATTTCAATGAAATTCAATGGCACTTGAACTGTTTTTTATTTGAGTGGAAATTCTATGAACTTTAATATATATTTTTTTTAATTACAAAGTGCCTGTCTAGAAGTTACAAATCTAATTGTATCACTATCCATTTACTTTACACAATCTAACTATCTCCTCTGAGGAGAGTGGATCTTGTTTGAGGAAAGTGGACTTTCCTTTTACCATATTTATTTACCTTTTTCTTTTGGACAGCCATATACTTTTGAATTTCGGCACCCAGCAAATTAATTAACGTAAGGGGCTTCTATATAGTGCCTTAAAGATGCACATAGCACTTTACAGGAGCAAAGGCACTTTAGAAGACACAACGCACTTAAGAAGACCTTTCCAGAATCTACATATACGTTACTATCTCAGGGATCTATCCAGCACTTTAAGAAGCACATAGCACTTTAACCTCTTTTTGACAATGGCTGACTATTTTTTGTACCCTTCCTGACAATGGCTGTTTTAACATTTCTGCGGTGCTCACGTTCAGCTGTTTCTTCTTTCCCGTTTACCTCAAGATTGTAAGTTTGCGAGCAGGGCTCTCTCCATCTAATGTGGAGTAAACAAGGCCGGCCCAAGGCAAAATGCCGCCTGTGGCGAATTTTAAAATGCCACCCCCCCCATCTACCCTTCCTCTCCCTCCGTCCCTACCGCCCCCCCCATATTATCCAACCTCCCCCCCCCGTACTTACCTTTCAGCAGTCCTGCGTCGAGACTCCCTGTTCGGTCTTGGTGCCGGCTTGTAATGCTGAGCGCCGGAAATCTTCCGGCACTCAGCATTACAAGCCGGCCCCGAGACCGAACAGGGAGACTCGCCGCAGAGGAGAGAGAGAGGGGCGCCGAGCGGGTATTGGGGCGGCAAAGTGCCGCCCCTTCAAAAGTGCCACCTGGAGCGGTTGCCCCACTCGGCTCCATTGTCGGGCCGGCCCTGGGAGTAAACCTAATGTTTGCCTTAGTCAGTTCTCGTCTTGCCATACCCCTTGAATATATGTTTTGTATTAAGCGCTGCGTAAATTGTTGGCGCTATATAAATAAAAGATAATAATAATAATACTGAACCCACACAGGTTATATATGGTTTTTTCAGGACAAGATGTCATTATTTTGTTTGTGTCATATGATTTACTATAAAAAAAATTCTAAAATATGGTGAAAATTAAGAAAAAAAGGACTTTTACTTTAAAAAAAATTTTAGTCATCTATAAAAGCTAATTTCAAAACCATTTTTCTAAATCTGGTAATTCTGCCCCCATGTGCTATTTGGAACATACCGTATTTGCTCAATTATAAGACGACCCTGATTATAAGATGACTCCCCAAAATCTGAATGTTAATTTAGGAAAAAAAGAAAAAGCCTGAATATAAGACGACCCTATAGGAAAAATGTTTTACTAGTAAATCTTAATTCATGTAAACTATGTAAACTATTTTTTAAAATAAAAGCTATGATTGAGAAAAAAATTTTTTTTGTTTTTATTTCTTTTTATTTTCTAAGCTGTTATGCACATTTGCCCCTAGCCTTGCCACTCTGCCCCAAAAATGCCTTTTACCCCTATATGCCACTCTGGTAGTTAGGGGGTTAAAAGGCATATTATGGGGCAGAGTGGCATATAGGGAGGTATAAAGGATTTCAGGAGGCAGAGTGGCATATAGAGGGTTAAAAGGCATATCATAGAGCATTCTGCCTACAGAAATGCCTTATGCCCCCCACTTAACACCCCCCCAAACTTACCGGTGCTTCTGACTCCCCGGTGTCTTGTGCGGGCAGCGGGTAGACATCTACGCAATTCGCATAGGCAACTTCCACTGCAGCCGGAAGGAGGTGCGGTTAGCAGCGGGTGTTGTCTGCGTCCATCGCGCATACACCCTCCGACTGTCAGAGAGAATTCTCTGTAGGTGTCTACGCTGCAGCGCTGCGGGGGATCTGGATCTTAGTCTCATAGTCAGACCTCTATTTGAGGTCTGATTATAAGATGACCCCGATTATAAGGGTAGGGGTATTTTTCAGAGCATTTGCTCTGAAAAAAACCTTGTCTTATAATCAAGCAAATACGGTATTTAAAGCAGTCCAATGCAATTTACCCCATCAATACATATCATTTTGAAAACTAGACACCCAAGGGTATTTCAAATGCTAGTATTTTAACTCTTTCCAAATTCTACCTAAAGTCTGCATTTTTTTCGCACACATTTTACTTTACTGTCAAACAACATCCCAATATGTGTTCAGCAACATCTCCCGAGTACAGCAATACCCCTATGCATGGGTTTGTATAGTTATTTGGGAGGTAAATGGACACCTTTGAGAGGTGTGCATTTTTTTGGAATTTGGACATCTGGTCAGTCTGTGCCCATGTCCTATTCTATAATTTTTTCAAAGGACGCCGCCTTGTTGCGAGAGGCAAAATCTCTCGCTGTGGCACTTGTGATCGCCTCCTAAACTCTTTTAAACAGGCGTCCGCCGCCATGCAATATATGGTGGACTTTGATGTCTGGGGGAGGGGCCACACGGGGCCCATTGTTCTTGCTTCACATCAACTTTGAGGACATGTTCACTTGCTGCCTAATATATCTCACCCACTGACAAGATTATCAGTGTTATTCACTTACCCTGTCAGTGATCATTATAGTATGGATGATCGGTGTAGCTGTGCACATCTTGTAAGTGGTTGATCTATTACTGCGGGGTCATGTTTCATCACTTTGCAGCCTTTTGACAAAAACCAACTGAGTACCAGAGAGAGAAGGAAAGCTTGAAGCCCCAAGGTTGTGCTGAGCCCCCCCCAGTCTAGGTCCAAGATATGGGCTTGTGACACCATATGTGTAATTGTGCATGTTATAATTGTATGCGGCACAGCCTGTCTCTGCCCGTTGGTCATAAATGAGTTAAACCTTCAAAAGGAACAAGTAAAATGAAAGATAAGGTTTATATGCTTAAAATACTATTTTTTTTAAATGTATGTACTAACATTCAACTTCTATGTCTGACTAGTCATCAACAGATCAAGAGTACTTAGGGTGACCATGCAAAAAGGATTCAAATATGACCTTGCCAGATACATTTTGTTATACGCTTCCACATTTAACAGGGGCCATCTAGTCACCCTACTTCTATTACTGTTTAATGTTAACCTCCTTAAAAAAACACGTCGCTACCATTTGTGGACAAACAAGGATTTTGTTAAGACATGAACAAGGTTTGGAGGAAGACAAAAAAGCGTAAGTTACTGAAGGTTCTTAAGGTAACGTAGATTGCATTAGAACTGTAATAAGGCAAACTACCGCAAAGTGCCTCTAACAGATACATGCATAGCTCTGCAGCTCCATCTGCTGGATAGCTTAGGTTTTCTGGTTTTGAGCTGATACTACCTTAGCTGCAGTTACAAGCTTGTTCTCTATTACTCTGAACGCATTCACACACAAATGGGCCTGCTCCGAAGTTTTGGTTGGTGCACTGCAGTACAGTACTGCCATTTGAGGCTCTGTTTGTAATGATAGGCCCTTTCCCATAAAATTTCAGCTTTAACATATAATAATTGGCTCATCTCATATATCCCTTACTTGGAACTGTGTCAATACATATGTATGGACCATTCTTCCCTAGACAGTACAATCTTATGGCTATAATGAATTAAAGTGGCCTAGCTGAGATGTTCAGATTCTTTATGTTTTGACTCAGAAGTTAACCTCTTGTATGAAAAACATTTGCAAGCATTGGTGTGGTGTTTTGCAGTTAGTTGTTTGTGTAAGCTAGGAACTTCGGAAGTAGGGTGACCACATGTCCCGGAATGCCCGGGACAGTCCCGCAATGGGACTTTAAGTCCCAGGCAAGCCTTTATCAGTGGCGTCGGCAGGGGGCGCAGATTAAAACGTCATACTTTTTTGTGGAGCCGAGGGAGCAGTGATTGGCGCGGAGGAGAGAAAGGGGCGCCAAGCGCTCGCTCAGCGCCTCTAGCTCGGTCGTGGTGCCGGCATTTCATATGTGAGCGCAGGAATATGATGTCATATTCAACATGGTGTGTAAATGTGAATCCGTGTGTGTATATATATATATATATACCTGTGTGTGTAATCTTATGTGCTTCATCGTGTTTCCCTGAATGTCAGAAAAAAATGTGGTCTCCCTATTGGGTAGCTGTACTTTAACATTGGTGTCCAATGGGCTTTTTTAACATGAAGCATCTTGTGGGATAAAATAATGTTTTAAAAATGATGTATTATTCAATCATCGTCATGTAAAGTTGAATTTACTAAACTAATTCTTGATTAAAAGATATGCTTACTGTGGCAGAACTCAAAAAGGCAAAAGTCCCGACGGTGCCAGTTTTTAAGGGACAGTCCTGATTTACAGGAAATGCCTAGCAGCCCCTCATTTGAAGACAGTAGGGATCAATGGTAAGTTGGGAAGATCTCCCTTCACTAGTCCAGGGAGCTGTAAAATCAATGGAGATGTGTTGTTGCAGTAGAGACCTCCATTGCAGCTTTCATTTGGCCACCCTACAGTGCTCTGCAGCTGACCTCCACAAATTACCTTGTCATGTAAGGTGAGCAGCTGGCCCTCTGGCCTGCCTACACTCTCCTCTAGCAACACACCCCAACATTGGTGTCCTGATTTCAAAACCTGAAAGCCACATTCTATTTGTTGTACTAAATTGTTGCTTGAGGACATGGCATTGCACATTTATTCAAATGTCATAACACACAATTATATTATGGAGCATGATTATATTCTGTACAAATATAAGCCACATTGTGCATGCCTGTCAAAAAATAAAAATGAATAAAAAAGCCATTGTTGGCAATGTCATTATTAACAACTTCGTAGGTTCCACTTGTGCACCAAAAAGACTAAGGGTCCTCCTTGCACAACAAGAGCCTACGTTACACCTCTGCACAGATACTGATTTATGGAAAAGTTTCTAAAATTCAGACCATAAACAGTTGAAAATATGTTTGATGGTGTCCACAGTTTTAAAAACATAGCCACTAATTCAATGACTGAATGAATGGTATTTTGAACCTGGAGTGGATCCTATATTTGGTGCCCCCATACCCTTTCTCTCCCCCTACCACCCCCCACCCCCTTATGTTCCCTTATGTAATCCAAAAATATGAACAAAATAAAAAATATAATATAAAATGGTAACAGCAATAGTATGAAGAATGGAGAACGAGTGAAGGGCTGACAGCAGCAAACACATTAATTGACATTTCACCAATAACGGGAATTATTTTGTATGCCAAAGAACAGAATGGGATTCAGAAAATGCAATCCAGGAGAACTCTCCACCTTCATGCAGGTCTCATTTATTTAAATAGAAAATGTGATTTGTTAAATAGTTATAACCCCTGCTTTAAACTTTAAAGGTATCTTGTCAAACCTGCTTTTCGATTCATGTAGATTATTTTCATATCACAAAAAAACCAGCAGGCTAACAAGAAAAGGCAGAATTGCAGTTTTAGTAACCTTTCCTAGAACCCATACTGCACGCATCTGGGTGATCAAAGTATCGTTGTTAATGCATATGCGCCGGTGATCTTTGTTTGAAAGATTTTTTCTTGAAAGTTATAACCTTGACTCAGTTTACAGCTTTTTTTCACTTACACTGCCGAGTTTCAGACAGATTTTCAGTTATGGTACACCTAAGATTATAAAAGTTTTGCCCTTTTCATATAACGTTTATGACTATTGCAGGGCCAGAAACAGGGAGAATAGCAAGTACATCATTATGAGGGGCCCTGGAGAACCCTTGGAGAATCCCACACTGGTGTACTCACCCTACATGTAGGGATTTCTGTACTTAAATTACATGGGGAGTATTGAGGGAAGACAGGGTGGGCTTTTTTTTTTAGCATGGAGAGGACCTTATGGGTTTAATATGATGGGCAGTGACAACATGTAGACTTGTACTACCCTAAATCTAACACTGAACAGGTCATAATTGAGGAGCACATCTACTTAAGTACTTACATTCTCAATGAGTAGGGTTTGAGAAGCAGAGGATCAAGGTTCAGTAAGGTGTGAATATGTATAGTTCATGTACAGAACATATTTAGTTTGATTTTATGGGTTGTTACATTGCCCACAATACAATATACAATTATCATCATTCAATAGTTATTGCTCTATACTGAGTCTGCTCCAGTTTGGCCTAGGATCACAATTTTTTTCTTACTGTAAAACTATATATCTCTTATCTTGTGATCGTTTGGTTTATTTTTAATAATCACGTGAACTACTACACTGGGAAATAAAGTCTATGCGAGAATTGAGGATTGCATAGTATGTGTATCTGTGATTCATGACAAGTGTGTGTTTGCTATTTAGTGGCAAAAGGGTAACAACTAGTAAACTCTATTTGATTGAGAGAACCTCATAGATGTTTGTAAAAATCTAGAAGTAAAAAGAAAATGACTGGGAAGACTTTTCTCTTTAAACTTGGCTATGTTCCCCCTAGTAAAAATCTCTGCAGGTAGCCAGGGATGTTTTTTTCTGTATATGACAAGGCTACTTCAGATAAAGTCAATGGGTTCCTCTTACTGATTATGCTTTAAAAAGAACATTTTCCTTACGTGTGCATTTGTTCCTGACCTGCGGCATGTACTCAGAAACAGACATCCACTCTGTATATTTTATTCTTTGTTCTTGGTCATGAACTTCTCTCTCTAGCTGCTCTTGGCCAGCACAAAACACTTAGACAAAAAATCACTCATGAGAGTGAGAGTGGCCCAGAGGCTGTGGGGTAATTGCTTCTTCAAAATGCCTTTGAAATCACCCAGACTGAGCAATTTTATCATATCTGTCATTTCCATGGCTCCAATCATCACAAGAAATTATCTGTGGGAGAAAAATTGTGACTCGGAGCTTAAAAAGGAATTTACTACTCGAATAAAGCAAGCTTTTGATATAAATCAGTAGGTTCTATCATAATACATGTTTTTCTCACTCTATTGCCTTTTACCTTTGTAAATACACCAACCACATTGTAATAGATAAAAGTCAATTGTCTTACAAAATAAAGTCAATTGTCTTACAAAATATATATATTGCAGAACAGGTGTACCAAGTCTAGCATGGCAGTAGAAAATTAGGACATCACAATCACCCTCATACCAGACCAACTCAATCTACAGAGCTTCCTTTTGCTCATCTGGGATGGCTAATTGAAAACAGATCCATCGGACCAGATGGATACCAAACTGAATGTGTCGCAGGACGTCATTCTACAAACAGACACAATTGCAACTAGCACATTCTTCTTCTGGTGAGGCATTTAGCTTACCCATACCTTACTCCTCTCTTTACTTCCTATACGGTAGGTCGATTCTATATTTCTATTGAATGTACAAGCAAGTCCACACTTTTTGCAGCAAGCTAGCTACTACAAACCCACCTTTACTGACAAGTTTCATACACTCAACCATTTTTATTGAACTGATATAAACATCATGTAAACTCATCATGATACTGTGTTGTCCTTGCAGTTGTCGGACATAAAGTGAAGATTTCTGAATTTTGTTCACTGTGCGGGGTGCAGCACATAACTCACATGTGAAATTAAAAATGCAATTTGCCTGGTTGCTTCAAACACGTATTGTTCCTTAAAACGAATAACTGACTGTTGAAATGCTGTGGTGTAAAAGATGAACTAAGAGGTTATGTGTTCTATCAACTATTTTTATAGTGTTGTTATCTGAAAAGGATATATGTTTGTTTCTGTAGTGAGAAGGGGCAGTGAGATGGGGCAGAGGCGGTAGATAATGAGAAGGGGCAGAAGGGGGAAAGGCAGTGAGAAGGGGCAGAGGGGATAGATAGTGAGAATGGGCAGAGGTGGTAGATAGTGATAAAGGGGGAGAGGGGATAGATAGTGAGAAAGGGGAGTTTTGTGACAAGATTGTTTTCCTTTCTTTTTTTGGGATGGGGGGGCACCAGAGGAGTAGTCCACACAGGGCGCCAGAACACCTAAGGCTGGCAGTATAATTTTCATCAAGAATATACAGCTTTATTTAAACAGGAAGAACAAAGCTAGTGCAACAAATACTTGCCACTCAAGTTTACCACCTGGAATCATATGTCTCAGCAGACCATTTGTATTCTACTACCTCCGTTCCTGCAATATAAAATCTTCTGGCAACACCTGCTACAGAAAGACGGTAGTTGAGGCAAAAATGATTTCCCCAATGGCATCTTCTGCAAATTAGTCTATTGCATGCTGTTAGTATCAGCGTAGCTAAAGGAAAAAAAAAAAGTCTGGCTTCATCATGATTTTCCCATGTGGGTGACTGTTCTCCACACTAACAAGGAGAATGACACTTTCCAAGGTGGTACAAATATCATTGCAGTGTGAGCATGCAGTTAAACCCACAGGGAGCATTGGGTTCATCTGACAATGTGAGGTCAATGAAACTGATATCCACTTCTATTTAGAAAGTTACTCGACTTTGCTGGGTATTTTTTAACATTTCCAAGAACTACTGTGATATTCTAATGCATTTGTCACCGACCTGTTGACTTAGCAGAAATATGCCCATAGGACCTACTTATTATACCCTGGCAACTAAAAGCCAGGTTCAAATGTGTCTATAATTGAAAAAATGGCAAAGATGACTGTAACATGCATAGAATTTCACTAATATATTGTGTTAGACATGTCTCCTAGCAAATGTAACAATGCAACATTTTTGCAGAAAGATGCTAGCCTTAATCAGCCACAAACGGCATTAGACATAGAAAAATAAATACATAAAGCTACCAAGCTATCACATCCACATCCAACAATGCCATCAACATCAAAGGCTCCCCAAAAGATAAATCCTAAAATAAAGTTGAAATCTCTGAAAACAATGATACCACTTGTCTAGAATAAAAAATATCTAAAACGTATACAGTAATGATAAAAAGGATGATCTTCCTGTGCGTCAGCCATTGTATTTGTGTGCATGTAGGACCTGACTTGTTACCTCGAAAACAAATAAACAAATGGTTTATGAGTTGAGAAAATGACTTGTGGTACAGAAAGGAGAAATGATTGTCAAGACATATTAGCAAGATATAATGCAGACGCCAGTCAATTAGGAATTTACAGAAAGAAGATAAAGATATCAGGACATGTTAGTAAATCCTTAAGTCACAATGGCATTTATGTACGCATATTTACAAACTGGGACGCTGTTTTAGTACATTTAACAAACCAGAGAATAAATGGTGCTTCGGTCCTCTGACAACGATTTCTTTTAACCATTGAGGAAATGCAAATCATTGCTTGTATCTAGTATTTTTATTTTTCTACATCATTTTTTATTTAAGGTGTCCATATTACCAGACCATGTAATAGAACATTTAAATGTTGCAAATTCATAATACGGTATATATTTATACTTGGGCAAATACATAAAAGTTCCTGAAAGGTTGAAAAAGGACTCAATGTTCAAAACTGCTAAATTACTTTCAGCAGTGCCAAAGCTAAGTTTTCATGTCTTTTTCATTGGCACATAAATCCTGATTATATTGCATGAAAAATTTATTGCAGGAATATATTGAAAGCGCTTTGTGGCCTTAGACAACAGTTTTTTAAGGTTGGAAGCAACCTCCTTCTTCTTTCTGGCTGTGTTCAATATACCGTATTTCACCTTGTATAAGACGCACCTTTTTTAGAAAAATGTGGGGTCAAATACAGTGGTTATAGATTTTTTTTTGGACCGGAAATAATCATTCACAGAAGTTTGAACTGAACTGACTTTGAGCTGCAGTTCAGGTAAGAGTGGGGGAGTAAATCAATGAATATGTGTGTGTGTGTGTGTGATAGCATGGATGTGTGTGTAGGGGGCACGGGGAGGCTGAAAGTAATGTGCATGTACTGGCTGTCTGAGCATGATAGGAGTGTGATTGCTAACAATTGCTAGCAGCTAACATCAATCACACTCATATCATGCCCAGGGAGCCAGTAAAATTACTTTATGTAATACATTTTTTTTCAATTTTCGGGTCCCAAAATTAAGGTGCGTCTTATACATGAGAGCATCTTATACGTCTGTATTCCATTATACAGTCTTAACCGACTTCCAGATTAAGATGGGGTTATCCCAGTAGGCACCATATGCAGCCATACATTCCTGCCGCATGCTGTGAATTTGTACAGGAGAGGATTCATCATCCAATATAAGAAAGATGGAGGCCTAAACTCTAGCATTATAAGGAATAACAAGCAGTTTACGATCATTTATTCAATTTCTGTAAGAATTACTCTAAATTTTTTATATATATATATATATATATACTTAAACATGCACTAAAACGGAACCATTAAAAAAAGCTTAATAAATATAGTTGAGAACATAGTTCTGTTCACTATGTATGTACCCAATTGGCTATTTTCACAGATTAAAAGTGATATTATATATGGAATTGTTGCTGCCGGCGATAAAGTCAGTTTCCCTCAGCTTTTTGTATGTTGGTGTTCAGCCTCATTGGCTCCCATTACAAATGATTTTCAGTAAGAGCTTGCTGGATGACAGTTTTCTTTAAGAAAGTCTTGTACAATCACAGACAGTAATGCAGCCAGCTGTGGAAATGTACTGGAACAGTCATTTAGAAAAGTAGTATGTAGGGACATCGGGAGGCACTGGGGAGCAGTGGCTAAACCCTGCTATTTCTAGAGAGAATAAATGTATGAAATTTTATTAACAAACATTCTTCAGCTGTAAGAAGCCATATGACATTGTGTATTCAATAACCTATTCTCTTTGATGACTTATACATAGGGATGATTTGGGGTTCAAACAGAGAAGGTTAGAACCTTTGACTACAAAAACAAATGTGGTACAAGAGAATGGCTGTAGACTAACCATTCAGGTCATGAAACGGTCAGCTATAGCAGCCCCCCCCCCCAATCAGAGCGATGTGGGAATTCTAACCTATGACCAGGTACATCATTGGTCATGGACAGGTCAGCCATTGTGTTCCTTGGTTTATGGATAGTTTTTTTATTGCATTAGTTACAGATTAAAATTATGGTGCAGTACTTGTGATCACAGCTCTGACAGACATTGCTTTGGTTTCATGTCACCTGATCAAATTTCCAAAAAGCTATTTTTAAAAAGAAAATGTTTTGTATGTACAGTATGTGCGCTTCTGTATAGTATAGCGTCTTATTTAAAATAATTGCTGGACTAGAGTGTGACAAATTTTTATGCACAGACCTAAAATTTGATGGGAACATTTTTACGGTATGATGGCAAAGCAATTAATGCACCCTAATTATGGGACTCTAAAAATGATTTCTTCTTGATTCCACCGGCATATTTTATTTTAAGCTAGATGACATTTTTTTATAAGTGTTTAAATTACGGTAATTGGAAGATTTCGGAATCCTTCCCTAGGACAGAAACCATAGAATAACACAATGTTCTGTAGAGATATTTGTAAGTTTTTAGAAAAAAGATGCATTATTCTAGTGAACAAAGAGAATCACAAAAATTAACAAAATAATTCTGCGTGATATGGCTTTATAATTTCATGCCAATTTATTTGTAACTCTCAATTATTTATGGATGTATTGTATAGTACATGTAATATATACTGTGCATATGAACCCTATGCAGAGGTACAAGTGGGGGATACATAAAATGTGGTTAATTAAAATAAAATCAATGTTCAAAGCTGGATTTTGGGGTTATTAGGGTACTAGGCTTATCTACTTGCATCAGTCATCAAATTTTGGACATTTTTATGAATAAAACCAGTGGAATTCTGAACATGACCTCACATGCCAACTGCAAACATAAGTAGTATTTGAACTAGTATGGGAAAATCTCAGAACAGCTGCTGCAGATATATAAATGACAACCACTCAGCAGAACAATTCAAGCCCTTTTGAATTATAAAATTACACTAATATAGAGTATATATATATATATATATATATATATATATATATATAGTTTCTGTATGTATAAAGAAATGGTAAATATGTTCATTGTGATGTGTGTGTACAAGCAATTCAATTTTTAAAGTTCCCCAGTATACTGTGGGTAAACTAAGGCAATGTTATTTTTTCAATGCCTTCAAGCTTTTGAGAAGGTGATTTGTGCTTTAGGATTTACATGTTGTTTCTCAGTGTGACCAGTCTAGCCTGCATGGAGACAGTCAGCGCCATCCTTTATATAAAGTGACCTGAATGTAAACCTGACCTTGACTAGATCCGTTCTACCGTTTGTGAACAAGCAGGAGAAGTGAGAGAAAATCGCTCTGCCACCCCTTGGTCTCATCTGATTGACATTTTTCTGGTGTTGAAAGGGTTAAGTGCATGCAGTTGCAAAATGTACCTCGAACTAATTCTTTCTCCATTGCCAAGAAACAAAGACTAAGTATTTTGATCGCCTTCAGCGGTAACTGGTGACATGGGTACTGTATAGCTTTACAGACTGTGACCAAGGATTAAATGCAGTTTGGATGGCAATATTCTTACAGGAAGATAGCAACACTAGGGGGTTATTACGAAATGCCAGCTCGATCCTAATTATGGCAACACAGCCCCTTCAGCTGTCATTAATTACAGACTGTGATGTAGTGTGAAGGATAGCAACCGCATTAGGCGTTAGGCATCTTAATTTCAGTGTTTGTCTTTTGGCAGCATGGGTCACTGCAAGTAAGAGGAAGATGTGGGTACAATGCTACCATCCATGAATTAGAGGGAGAGGCCTTTAAATGGGAAAAAGGACATCACGGGCCAGGGGTGGCAATCTGTTATAAAACAGATGGATGGGAAATAATTGATGGTAGTTTACATGGTAGGAAGGAGAGGTCGGGGACAGAGCTAATAGGGAGAAGAAAAAAGGACAGGTGAGTTGCAATGATGGAGTAATATAGAAAAGCAGAACCATGCATCAAAGAAAAGAAAATTGAGTTTTGACGCATTGTCATTTTTTAGAAAACATTTTCCACTTATGGCTGTGTCAACTTGTTAATCAAGTGCTTGATGGTGAAAACAAATCATCACAGCGACCAAAAATGGTAGCTCATAACGTAAACTCATAATATTCTATGATTATAAATAATCTATAGCTAATAATGCATTCAAAAGACCCATTGGGAAAAATATTATGGTATGTATGTATGCTGGATTATTGTGTAATTTATCACTGATGGTTTTGGTCCAGCTTTCAAAATGAGTTTTCAAAATAAGTGCCCACTAATGCAGGAGAGGGCTGGCAACAGGGGACAAGTTCAGCCAAGTGGGACACCTGACCATTACACCAACAGGGACTTTTATGACATCACATTTTAATACATAGACATCAATATGTAGTTGGTCCCCCCTTTTGCAGCTATAACAGTTTCCACAAGATTTTGTAGTGTTTCTGTGGGAATATTTGCCCATTCATCCAGTAGAGCATTTGTGAGGTCAGGCACTGATATTGGATGAGAAGGCCTGGCTCGCAATCTCCTTTGAAGTTTGTCCGAACATTTTTCAATGGGGTTGAGTTCCGGGCTCTGTGCAGGCCAGTCAAGTTCTTCCAAACCAAACACATCCAACCATGTCTTTATGGACCTTGCTTTCTACACAGGGGCACAGTCATGGCCTTCCCCAAACTGTTTCCATAGAGTTGGGACCATAGCATTGTCCAAAATGTCTTGGTATGCTGACACATTAAGATTTCCATTTACTGGAAGTAATGAACCTAGCCCAACCTCTGAAAAACAGCCCCATACTATTATCCCTCCTCCACCAGTTTGCACAATGGAGTAAGGCAGGAAACGTTCTCCTGGCATCCATGAAACCCAGACTCGCCCATCAGTATGCCAAACAGAGAAGTATGATTCGTCACTCCGCAGAACACTTTTCCAAAGCACTCGATCTAACGCTTGGCATTGTGCTAGGTGATGTGACGCTTGCATGCAGCTGCTCGACCATAGAAACCCATACCAGTGGACGTTTGGAACTCTTCAGCTATGGAATCAGCAGAGCATTGGCAACTTTTACTCACCATGCGCCTCAGCACTCGCTAACCCCACTCTGTGACTTTACGTCATCTTCCGATTTGTGGCTGAGTTGCTGCTGTTCCTAAACAGTTCTCCTTTCCATTAATACCTCTTACAGCTGTCGTAGGAATATCCAGGGATGAAATTTCACTGAACAACCCAGTTTTTTTGAGAAATGTTTGTAATTACAGACTGCATGGTTAGGTGCTTGACTGTATACACCTGTGGCAATGGGTCTAATTGAAACATCTAAATTCAATAACAAAGAGGCTTGTCCAAATACCTTTGTCCTGATTATAAGACAACCCCCAAAATTTGAATATTAATTTAGAAAAAAAGAAAAATATAAGACTACCCTACGCTGCCCCTCAACTATGCCACTTTGCCCCCCTAAATGCCCTAGGATATACCTCTGCCTCTCTGACCTCTGCCCCAGATATACCTTATACCCCCTATATGTCACTCTGCCCCCAAGATATACCTTTGCCCTGAAAAAAACCTTGTCGTATAATCGAGCAAATACGGTACATATTTAAGATTTAGACAGTTAGATGAAATATCTGACATACCGCACAACATAAAAAACACTGGTATATCTCATACTGAGATATGAAAACAAATGACTAATATTGTATGTTGTATACTATATGTTAGTGTAATAATTAATGGAATATTACTGTTGCCCTTTAGCTAGCTACCCTACCAAATGATCTTCCAAGATTCTGTCACCTCCTTTTAAAAACAGTCTTTTTGCATCTCTATATAAATATAGGTATGGTTTAATTATGGTAATGGTGGTTTATTCAGAAAACAGTGGTATCCTTGTGTTGATGATAGTGATGACCCAAAAGACAAAGGGAAAATCCATTAATTTGCTGTTTTGTGTCTGAATGTTTTTCCCATACCATTGTAGCTGTTTCAAAGAAATAAATAAAATGTTGCTCGGTAGGGGAAGCAGTTGTCAAACACAGTAAGGCCTGAAATCAATCTAAGTAGAATGGAAAAGTCAGCTAGAAAACACTTGTTAGAAGGCTTTAATTAAAATGCCAACAAAGCAGGACCTTGGAGAGCAGATAAAATAGATTAGGAACATTGGAGCAAACAAGGAACACATTCAGTTTTTTTCAAACCCATTCGTTGCCAGAGAATGTACTGAAGAGGTTTTACCTACCTACTTTCTTTACCAGATACTATAAAAGACATTTAGTCTAGGCACTGGTCCCTAACACTGATCCATGGGGCTCCCAACCATTCAGAGGGTGGTCATGATGAGCATAGTTTAGCTAAGATAAACAGCCCCTGGCCTGGCTTGCTGATGCTTGTGTGATGGTTAACTTACTCTCTGTATAACATCACAAGGACTCAATAGCAGAGACAGACATAGAGATTCAACTTCTGATTTGCCTGGTATAGATTTTGGGATTGAGCCCAGTTTAAATGGCAACATCCCTATACTTCTATATAAAGGAGTATAAATTGTGCCCTATTAATTACATATACATGTTGACAATAAGCAAATGATGAAGCCAAGATCGCAAAAAGGTTGGACAAAATTCCTGGCATCGTTAAGGTGATTTTCACTTCTGTGTGCCATCATATCAGTGATTTATATTTTGACACTTTCAAATTTGCTAGATGAAGGGTCCACTTCTCTAACCCATGAGGTCTGCAAACCAGCCATACTTTTTGGATATCTTAGTTTAAGCACAGGCATGGATACAAAATATTTCTAGCCTAGTAAAATTGGTCAACTTTATAAATGATAGTGACCATAACAATGTCCATACTGCAAAATCAATCCAACCTCACATAAAAAATGGGGGAATAAAAAGCAAATTTGTGCTTGTTTCAATATATATAAAAAGTTTGAATTATTTACTTGAACAATCAATGTCTAATGATCTGCTTCATGAAAATCCAACATCCAAATAATGAAGTATTTTGTTAACAAATAATATTAAGGGTATAAATGTAACTCAAAAAGAAAAATGAATCCATAAAGGCAGCCAGAAGTTGCTTAAGGTTATAGCTGCTGCTAGGAAGACCATTAGTTTATCAGTTGATATAGCTCCCAGGTTGACACATTTTAAAGTAAAAATACTTTGTGTTCGTTTGTATAGATTGGCTTGACACTGCTTTAACGAAAGAACACCACACTGAAGGATTATTTACCTCTGGTGAGACTTTGTTCACTCCCCAAAAAAGTCTCTGCTGCAGGCAAACAACAGTTCAGCAGCAGGTTGGCTGATGTGTGTGTCACATTAAATACTTAGGTTATTTAATCATTTGGCACTTTTTTCAAAGCACTCAGTTGTTTGGAGTCTGTTGTGGTTTGGAATTTCTAATCTGACCCTTGATTCTAGTACTGTTACCCATTCCTGCTACTGTTGGGTTTAGGGGCTTGATCTGTAGATAGTATCTTAACGTTAACATAGAAAAGTAGAAATGAACAGCAGGTGGCAATTTATCTAGGGCTGCAACAACTAATCAATAAAATCGATAATAATTGATAATGAAAATTGTTGCAAATGCTCTGAAAAATACCCCTAGTATAATAACACTAAGATCGAGATCCCCGCAGCGCTGCAGGGGACCTGGATCCTTCTCTCTGGCAGCCGGTGGGTGTCTGTTCTATGTGCGCAGACATCCTCTGCTACTGTCCTCCTCTTCCGCAGGGGCTTCTATGATGGAGCACCAGCGTGACATGACCTTCCGATGCTCCACCATAGAACTCCCGGCGGAAGTACCGGCCAGCAGGGGACCTGCAAATTGCGCAGTATCTCAAACAGATTAATAAAATAAAAATTGAGTGCACTTACAAGAAAATGAGCACACCATCCAGAGTATGCCAATGAGCCGTGAATAAAGTAATCCCCAAATACTTCTTTGTTGATCCAAAAAGTGCAAGTGCTATATTTATTAAAAGAGGAATCCAAGGAAATCCACATGGAATATTTTATTGGGGAAGTATCCCCTAGCAATATAAAAAAAACAATATATTGATATATATTTAAATAAATTTAAATAAATTTAAAAAAATATATATATATATATATATATATATATATATATATATATAATATGAGGATTAAAAAAAGTCTCCAAATATTTGATCCTCAATGCGTTTCGCCTGGAAAAATATATCTGTAGTGGCTTCTTTCGTTTGTTGCGGTTTATATCTGGTCTTCATATAGTACTTCCGTATACGTCATCGTGTTCCACCCGCCTATATGCGTCATTGCGTCTGCAGCACCTCTCCATGTTTGTACGTCTCTCCGTAGACGTAGACGCATGTCCTCTCAATGTGCATTGTGGATGCCCCCAGAATTCACATGATGCAAATTATATTTTTTTTATAAACTAGGGGTAAGAAGAAAGGGGACCATGCAGCGGGTTCCACTTTGATGCAATGTATACAAACAAAGGCTTTGAATAAAGTGTTTAACTCCTTAAGGACAATGGGCGGTCCCTAAACTGATTGAAAACAATGCATACGGGCTTTGCCATTAAGGGGTGAAACAATGCTATTTGCACAACATACAGGGAGGGAAACGGAAGCTGAAGAAAACGGAGAGTGTAAAGACAAAATGACAGATAAGCGACAGGTTCTAAATTAAAAGGGACGTATAACGTAAATAAAAAATTTATAAAAGATGAATGAAAAATAACATGAATAATCCGTCAGAAACCTCTGTCTTGCGGGTGGATATGTGTCCAAAAATGTATACCCATACATATAGAACAGAGGTGTCCAAGTTTTTTCTGCAGTGGACCACTTCATCAGAAATGTATGTGTGCGTGGGCCGCACTCATTTTTCACTGAGAGAAAATATAGCCTTTTAGCTTAATAATGCATATTAATCCAGGGTTAATTTGGCGATAATGAAAAAAGCAGTGGACAGTTTTTTGATCAACTTTTATATGTGATTCGATCAATACTAAATTACTTTAAAACAGTAAAACAAAGTCAGTCCACAAACCATTTAAAACAAGTTTAGCCAAATAAAACTGCACAAGGTTGGAGCACACTGTGGGTGCAAGCTGGATTTAAGATGGCTAATGCACACTGGAGGCAGGGCCAGATTAAGAGCATCATGGGTGTGGTGCTGAGGATTTTGGTGGCTATTTTATGGAAATAAATAAAATAGAATCTTAACTCCTTGGCATTGATGTGTACTGGATAAAGATGACATCAGTGCTCGGCAGATAATACAAGATAGAATCTTATGTGATGGGACTGTGAGTAATCAGTACACTAAAAAAGTCATCATACACAGGTAGCCTGAAACCACAACCTAGTACCACTGATCCTTTTTGATAAAATATGCAGACTGAAATAACACAACATCTTTACCTAGGGAGTTTTTTCTCTGCATAAATAAAAATTACATAGTTCAATTTATTCCTACAGTAACTTAAGTGCCAAGAAACAGATAACCAAATACACACCAGCACAGGCTCTGCCACACCGACACCCAAACACACATACACCAGGACAGGCTCTGCCACACCGACACCCAAACACACACATCAGGACAGGCACTGCCACACACACACCAGGACAGGCTCTGCCACAACGACACCCAAACACACACTAGGACAGCCTCTGCCACACCGACACCCAAACACACACCAGGTAAGGCTTTGCCACACCAACACCCAAACCAGGACAGGCACTGCCACACAAACACACACAACAGGGCAGACTCTGCCACACTGAGACCCAAACACACACACACTAGGACAGGCTCTGCCACACCGACACCCAAACACACACCCCAGGACAGGCTCTGCCACACCGACACCCAAACACACACACCAGGACAGGCACTGCCACACACACACACCAGGACAGGCTCTGCCACAACAATACCCAAATACACACCAGGACAGGCTCTGCCACACCGACACCCAAACACACACACCAGGACAGGCACTGCCACACAAACACACACAACAGGACAGACTATGCCACACTGAGACCCAAACACACACACTAGGACAGGCTCTGCCACACTGACCCACAACCACTCACCAAGACAGGCTCTGCCACACCGACACCGAAACACACCCACCAGGACAGGCTCTGCCACACCGACACCCAAACACACACCAGGACAGGCTCTACCATACCGACCCCCAAACACACACACCAGGACAGGCTCTTGTATTTGTCTTAATGTTATCTTCTTATATGAGCACAGCAACGCCTCCATGCCATTGGTCATTTTTGTGCAAGGACCAATCTTTTTGGGGGCAGGAGAAACTTTAGAAGTCCTGCAAACTGGACAGTGGTCCACAATGGCATCCCACACTACAGGGAAGCAGTCAACCCGATGCAGACAAAATCTAAATAATGGATGCTAGAAAGTGACATATCCTTAAACACCTTTTCCAAAAATGTACTAAGTGTCACAAAAAGAAAGGATAATATGCATCCCATCGACAAGCAGTGGACAACATAAATGTCATCATTCAAAAGACAACCCAAAAACACAAAAGCCCTCCTCCAACAGTAGTGCTACCAATAAGTTCCCATAGCAGCATAACCAAAGCGCAACTCAATGACATTCACAATAACCACCTTTGTTAGCATTACGGGAGACAGCTGCCACACTATCCCCTTTGTTACACACAAACCACTCAGACGCATGATATTTCCCATTGTAGTGCACGCAACCATGCTTGAATTTATATGCCAGCTATATGACTAGCTGTCACCATACTGCAAATAAAACCCTTTTTTTTTGCTGGTGCAAAATGGAATTCTACATGCTTGGTAGGAGCCATGGCCCTGTGCCATAAGGCAATATCGTTGTCCCAAGTAGATCCAGAAGGTTGTCAAAAAATACTTCACCACCCAAGTGTATAAATTGGAGCTGGGACCCAAATCTCAGTATAAAAATCTGCTTTATAATCACATAGTATTCAGTAATAATTAGAATCGTAAGGCTAACAACCTCATATGCACTCTTAAGACCTCTCCAATAGTAGGGGCTTTCGCTGATGCTCGCAGCATCCTGGCTTCTCAGTGGTGAAGACAGATTAGTGCCAGAGGCCGCTAGAGCATGCTCTAGCCTGTTGCAGCTTTCTGCTCATAGTCTAGGAGCCTCAAAGACCTCTGAGTCCTAGAGAAACAAAGGGGATCATGCCTGGACGCCATCAGGGGAGACAGGAGACATGGGATCTACCAGACAACCTCTGGTAACTGCAAATGAGCTAGGTATCCTGAGGCTATGCAGTCTGCTCTGAAAGCTACAACGAGAGTCAGATGTACTACCGGTGCAGGAGCCTCATCAGGAAGAGCAGCCAGGTGTTTGGATCAGCCAGTACATAACTGAAACCAGGTCAACAGCTCTGAAACATATAAGCACAAGAGAGAAAAATCCTCCAAAACCTGTTCTGTCTATTGTTACTTTACTATGTTTGGCTCAATTGTGTCAATATACTTCATCTACAGTACGTGTCATACTCTGAACTAAAGATTTAATACCACCACCCTCCTAGCCCTGTCCTTCATATGTCTGGACTGTTTCCTCTAACTTTCTTGCCCTAAAAATCATACTTTTTAGGTCCCCAGAAAGACATAACATAGCATCACTTAATGAAAGGAAACCACAAATTTGAAGGGGACGTGTCCAGAGATATACAATTATGAGAATGCACCTAAGTACTGATACAAGACTTTATTTTCATTATCACTTGTGCCAAAATTCAGAGGGCTTTTTCAACTTGGAAACGAAATTCGTCTTCAAGCACTCATTTACTCTCTCATACACTTACTCTCTCTTACAGTCTCTCACACTCCGCACGCCATCTCTTCCATTCCTCCAATCAGAGGAGAGGGTTTGTGCAGACGCTCACCCATTTTGCACAAGCGAACCGCGAGGCCAAGTCAACAAAGCAGATAGTGGGAAGAAGACGACTAAGAAAGAATACAAAAGACAGAACTACAAGAAGAGCAGAGACAAAAAGCAGAGCTACAGAAAAAGAGATAGGGACATGGAGTCTGTTGGAAGAAAAGGTAGGGACACACTGAGAGACAGCGTAAGAGAGCGTTAGTGAGAGAATGAGATTTAATAAACCAAAGAAATGCACACAAAATTCGGAGCTCTCTGCTTTGTTTTCATATGTTTCGTTGGGTTTCCTTTTGGTTTTAATGAAATGTACAGATTTCATTAAAATAAGTGTGAATCCAAATGCACAAGTGTACTTTTTACTCGATACAAAAACACTATCATACTGTTAAAGTATTCAAGTTGACTGCCTGCATTAATATCAACTTCATACAGGAACCCTTGTGAGAAAGATATCATAGGCTTTCTTCAAGGTAAATTCTAGTACATTCAAGTACAAAGTTATTTTATGCAGCATGCCTCTGTTTGATGTAGGTTTGACACAGTGCATTAGCTATGAAATTGGAATGTAACAATCCACACTTCACACAACAAACATTTATTTCATGTCACAATAGGAATCATGGGATGATTAAAATAAGGGATTTTAAAGTTAAACTGCATAAAATAAGCAATGCTTACTACTTTTAACGGTATGTGACATCCGTCATATACCTAAAAAGCACACTTTTGAAGAATTATAGACAATATGGTAGATGAAGATTTCAAACACCTCAAGGATTTTTCAAAATTGATAGCTAGAAATAGAAGCACTTTAACATGCTTCATAAGGATTGGAACAACCTGGAAAGGTAAAAGGAGTCATTCTTCATTTATAGTGAAGTGGATTCATTGCACAACCTCTTTGAGATGAGAACAAAGATTACATGTTTTTTTACAACATAGAGAGGTTTAGCCTTATAAAAACAAGATGTTTCATTTTCTTTACAATATGATATTGTTGTCTTTATATTTAACCGCAATCTGATTACATAGCCTGTGTTTCATTTCTGCTAAGTTTCATTTTAATAACATTTCATGATATTGCTTTTACAGAGTGTCAATTACACATTTTAATCCATGATCCTCTAGCCCCATGTATCTTTGCTGTATTGTTGTTAGTATTATCTATTCTTTATATAGCGCCAACAATCTATGCAGCGATATTCAAGGGATATGACAAGACGACAATTGACAGACTAAGACAAACTGATACATTTGGTGGAGAGAGCCCTGCTCGGAAGCTTACAATCTTGAGGGAATGGGATGACAAACATAAGGCACAGAGAAAGGGTGAGAGGTAGTGTGGTGGTTGTATCAATGACAAGGAAGTTCTAGCAGCTAAGATGGTGCGGCTTCTCTGAAGAAGTGGGTTTTGAGATGTTTCTTGAATGTTGGGAGGGAGGGTGAATGCTGAAGGTTCAGTGGAAGTAGATTCCAGAGATATGGGGCAGTCAGAGTGAAATCTTGTAGACGGGAAAAGGAAGAGGTGATAAGTGAGGAGAGCCTTAGCCCATGGGAAGATTTTTTAATAGTACCTGTGTGAGCTACATGGGTGCAATATTTATGCTTAACTACAAACATGATAGAGAGACAATAGATGGATGATAGATAATAGATAACATATCTATGATGTGATCTATGAGATAAGTGATCCAACACAACAGCTCTAAAGATTTGGTAATTTCTCTGAAACAATTTCATGCTAACCACGGCTTGACAAACAGCTGCTCCCATTTCAATTACAAGATGCCTGAAGGGAAGATATTTTGTCCCTAAAACTTCAAAAGTCAGATGATCCTTTAGTCTGATTAGGTGAAAAAAATATATCATTAGCATATAGAGCACTTTTGGATTTTAACAGCCTTTGGAACACTGCTTTAGGCTCTGTCTGCATTAACTTCATTCAGATGAGATTTTAAAAAGGAATGTTTGATAAAATTATGTTTCTCTGTATCATATGCACGTAGGTGCGGCCCGTGTGAGATTGGCAACCAGGATCATAAGAGCCCTGCTGCTTACCTGTGGGAGGGTCTTTTGTACTCCACAGAGGAAGCGGAACTCAGCAGATAAGTCATATTGTTGAATTTTTTTGTCCAATTGTGGTGTGTTACTTCCTTTTAATAAAAGTGTTGTTAACACACCAAAATTGGACAAAAAAATACAATAACAATATTAATTTATATATGATTGTTGACAGCAATCACACTCCTATCATGCCCAGCCAACCAGTACATGCTGGAATCTGGGTACGCCTGAGATTGGTGTTAGCAATCATTATATATATATATATATATATTAACATTGTTATTAATTTTTGTGTACAATTTTGGTGTGTAACTTACTTTTATTAAAAGTGTGGGATTTTTTATGATTTTTAAAGGTTGGGGGGTCATTTTCGGTTTTGGATAAGTGAACCCTGAATTTTCTATTTCATTTTTACTTATCCAGAATCCTGAATTTGTTGTCACAAAACTTTCTAGGCCCAGAAATCAGTGAGAGGAAAAGTAAAGGTGTTGTGTCATTTTCTTTATTTAATCTGCATATTTTATGCAGTGAAAAAATGATTGCGGCCCTCGCACGTATACAATTCTGATGAAGTGGCCCACTGCAGAAAAAACTTGGACATCCCTGTACTATACTCATATGTGGCATTGGACAGTAATAGATTTATATGATGATGGCATGACAACATAAACCTTGCTATTTCTCAGGAACCTTTCCTTCACCCCCCCCTGTCCAGTGATATATTTTTGGAATTGTTACTTCTTTGGCCCAGACCCAGAGCAGCAGCACCTCCAGCCACCCCTACCATGTGTTCTCCTTTGCTGTGCATTGACTTATGTTTAAACATATGATGTTGTGCACAGATGTCTGCTGTATTAATGGTCTGTTTTAAGAAAGGTCTCTGTAGCCAACCTATTGAGACTTGTGGCACACAGAAGGGTCATTTGCTCATTAATTGACTTTGGGTAGCTAGAGCCTGGATGTTCCATTGAATGATGTACAGTATCTCACAAAAGTGAGTACACCCTCACATTTTTGTAAATATTTGATTATATCTTTTCATGTGACAACACTGAGGAAATGACACTCTGCTGCAATGTAAAGTAGTGAGTGTACACCCTGTATAACAGTGTAAATTTGCTGTCCCCTCAAAATAACTCAACACACAGCCATTGCTGTCTAAACCTTGGCAACAAAAGTGAGTACACCCCTAAGTGGAAATGTCCAATTTGGGCCCAAAGTGTCAATATTTTGTGTGGCCACCATTGTTTCCCAGTACTGCCTTAACCCCCTTGGGCATGGAGTTCACCAGAGCTTCACAGGTTGCCTCTAGAGTCCTCTTCCACTCCTCCATGACAACATCATGGAGCTGGTGGATGTAAGAGACCTTGTGGTCCCCCACCTTCTGTTTGAGGATGCCCCACAGATGCTCAATGGGGTTTAGGTCTGGAGACATGCTTGGCCAGTCCATTATCTTTACCCTCAGCTTGCTTAGCAAGGCAGTGGTCGTCTTGGAGGTGTGTTTGGGGTCGTTATCATGTAGGAATACTGCCCTGCGGCCCAGTCTCCGGAGGGGATCATGCTCTGCTTCAGTATGTCACAGTACATGTTGGCATTCATGGTTCCCGCAATGAACTGTAGGTCCCCAGTGCCGGCAGCACTCATGAAGGCCCAGACCACCACTATGCTTGACTGTAGGCAATACACACTTGTCTTTGTACTCCTCACCTGGTTGCCACCACACATGTTTGACACCATCTGAACCACAGGACATGGTTCCAGTAATCCATGTCCTTAGTCTGCTTGTCTTGTTGTCAAGGTTTAGACATTAATGGCTGTGTGTTGACTTATTTTGAGGGGACAGCAAATGTACACTGTTATACAGGTTGTACACTCACTACTTTACATTGTAGCAGCGTGTCATTTCTTCACTGTTGTCACATGAAAAGATATACTAAAATATTTACAAAAATGTGAGGGTGTACTCACTTTTGTGAGATACTGTATATACCGTATTTGCTCGATTATAAGACGAGGTTTTTTCCAGAGCAAATGCTCTGAAAAATACCCCTCGTCTTATAATCGGGGTCGTCTTCTCAGACCCCCCAAAAAATGTCTGCTGGGGCCATGCTGCTTACCGGTCGCGAGCAGCGTCTCTTCTGTTAGAAGCAGGAGGACAGGAAGCTTGCAGCGTCCTCACAGAGCTCTATCTCCCCCTCCCTCCTCTGGGGGCGGGGCCAGAGAAGTTGCTCTACAGCCGGTCCCCTGCAGAAGTCTTCGAGTGAGAGATCTGCAGTTCAGGTAAGGGGGTGGGGGAGGGTTTTTGGGTAAGTATGTGTGATTAATGTGTGTTTAATGTGTGAAGTATGTGTGATTAATGGAATGAATGAGTATTTAAATGTGTTTGTGTGTGATAGCATGGATGTGTAAGGGGGGTGGGGGTTGTAGCATGGCATAGGGAGGCTGTAATCCCACTACTATCATCCCCAGGTTCCAGCATGTACTGGCTGCCTTGGCTTGATAGGAGTGTGATTGCTGTTAGCAGTTTGATATATATATATATATATATATATATATATCAAACTGCTAACAGCAATCACACTCCTATCAAGCCAAGGCAGCCAGTACATGCTGGGTTAAAAGGCATATCATGGGGCTGAGTGGCATATAGGGGGTTAAAATGCATTTCTGGACCTCCAGAAATGCATTTTAACCCCCTATATGCCACTCAGCCCCATGATATGCCTATATACCTCCAGAAATGCATTTTAACCCCCTATATGCCACTCAGCCCCATGATATGCCTTTTAACCCCCTATATGCCAGAGTGGCATATAGGGGTATAAGGCATATCATGGGGCAGAGTGGCAAATAGGGGGGTATAAAGCATTTCTGGGGGCAGAGTGGCATAACTGGGGGGGGCAGGGTGGCAAATAAAAGGAAATTTAAAAAATATATTTTTCTCAATCATAGCTTTTATTAAACATGAAAAAATAATTTACATGAATTAATATTTACTGGTAAAACTTTTTTCCTATAGGGTCGTCTTATATTCAGGCTTTTTGTTTTTTTCCTAAATTAATATTTTGATTTTGGGGGGTCGTCTTATAATCGGGGTCGTCTAGCAAATGTACTGGCTTCCCATCACCACAAGGTGTCAGCAGCTCCCTACATAATATAAGATGTTGCGTTATAGAGACACAGAAACACAGTCTGCCCATTTTCCTGGTGTAGAATCAAACCTTACTTAGTCCTTGGTATTGTCTTAGATACAAGATAACCATACACTTGCCCCTTGCATGTTTGACCCTTTCAGTGCCAAACATGGACGTGGTCGAGAGCAAGCCTGGGGCATGTATGCAGAATGCAGACCAATCAACAGCTTCTCAACACAGACACAACACAAAAAAAAAAAATGAATATCCGATCACTGACTTCATTTGTGTGCTTAAATTTCATTATAACGTGTATCGTGAACTACATGGGCTGTGTGAGTAAACTGTATCTAGAATTACATCTGTTGGATACATTTATTAAGGGGCATTGAAGCTTTTAAGAAAATCATTTTTCTACTTTACAATTTTGTTTGGAACTTATGGGGAAATAATGGCAACTAATTGGAGGTGTTGTATTTTACCTTTATATCATGTAATGGGATGCTTTGGGACACCTTAATTTGACCTGAAAATATATATTTGTGTATATATTAAATTTTAACAATTTGTTAGTTCATACAAATCTCAGATTACGAGGAGGGCCCCAAACGAAAACGAACACCAAAATCTACAAAATTTCCATTCATTTGTTGGATACATGGTTACATTTTGGCACCATTACAACCCATCAGGCAAAGTGAGAAAGGATAGTGTGTTGGAGAGTAGCTATAAATGACAAATAGGTAGGAGCTCATAAAATGGGGGGTCTTATTGATGGTTATGGCTGTATCCAATAGCCTGCAGGTTGTTTTCCTTACTTTTTTACTCTGGCCAATCGGCATTTACAAGGGGAAAGCACAAGCATAGACATATATGTTTGCTTACTCCATTTTAACTTGTCAGTAACAGACATAGACTGATGGGAGTCAGGAGTGTGGGACAGTGTCAGTCAGTGACAGTGTTAGATTCATCTCAGATTGAAGTTCATCTGTCTCCCATACATCAAGCTGTGTAGTGCAGAACATTTAGTGGGGAGAAGCTTTACAACTATTGTTCGTTTTATTGATTTACCTCGGCAGGTAATGATTCATTTATTTATTCATGGGTTGTTTTTCAGTGAAAAAATGTATTTAGGCCAATTCTTAAAATATTTTCCCATTTTGTGCCTTAGTAACACACTTACTGTATACTACCAGCAAAACCTGTAACATAAAACAATAAATCAGTAACTATTAGTGACAAATTGGGCAGGGTAATGTGCTATGTATGCAGTGTGTTTTAGTTCTTGAAACACTGTTCCTGAGTAAGGTTTAAGTTCAAAGTTTATGCTACCAGCAAATCTTCTAGTGTTTTGACAACAAAAAACAATAAATCATAAAAATTAGGTAAGACAGGGGACTGTGCAATGCATGCAGTGTATAATAATAATAATAAAAAAACAATAGTGGCATATTAGGCAGGGGACTTCAATTGATTTGGAAATGTTAGAAATATTTTTGGGGTCATTGTTGGCGAATTCAGCAATCAGAAGGTTAGGACGCCAATTATCCTACTATGGTTTCTGGAAGCTCATGGAGCTGGAAAATATGTTGCAGAAATAGGCTGTGGTAGCTTTTGAAGGTAACTTTTCAGTAAGGTAATCTTGGAAAAACTGTCAGCAACCACCACTTGGAAGGAGGTAGATTTATGATAAAATCCATTGTCAAGTCAGGTTATGGGCCATAGTGGTTGGAATAATCCAGGAGGTTGTACTGTGAATACATGACAGGCCACCAAAAATTTCCTTTTGACCAAATCAATGGGTTTTTTGCTTCCTCCATGTCCTGCCAGAGGAGATTCATGATTATTATTATTATCTTTTATTTATATAGCGCACAGTTTTATTTATGTAGCGAACAGTTTACGCAGCGCTTAATACAATACATAAATTCAAGGGATATGACAAGACAAGAATTGACAGACTAAGACAAACTGATACATTCGGTGGAGAGGGCCCTGCTCGCAAGTTTACTATCTAGAGGATGATACAGTATTACATCCTGACAAACAGTAGATGGTATATACACCGATGGCAGTTCTGAAGGCAAAAGGGCGTCCAACCCAGTACTAGCAAGGTGTACCTAATACAGTGGCCAGTGAGTATATATATATATATATATATATATATATTTATATATATATATATATATATACATAATGTTTATTTTTATGAGCAAGTCCTAAAATTAGCGCTATATCTTTACACACATTCTCTGTCCATCAGCTGCCACAGAGGAGAGGGAGACCCCTCTCCGTCAGTCAGCACCCTCCATGGTGGAGCGAGAGACCCCCTCCGTCAGCCAGCAGCCAACCTGGAGGAAAGGAAGACCTTCATCCACCTCCACACGCCTTCTGGTGGCAAGTCATGAGAATGCAGGTTCCTATTACAGTCATGCCACGAACAACATGGCCACTGTGATCCCTGAACAAGAAGTGAATATTTTGGCGCCAAAACCCCTAATTGCTACCCACACACTTCCTTTCATATATAAGCCCTCAGTAGACATCAGACATTTCCCTCTGATGGTCATGCCTATGTTACATAGTGCCTATTCCTCAGTGCGCCTTCTATTCCACTCTCCAGTGTTTGACCTCAGCTTTACCCCGTTTAGTCTAACCTCTAGATTCCTGACCTCGGCTGGTTCTTCGTTGTTCCCTGACTTCTGGCACCCCGACCTCGTCTTATTTTCAATCCTGTTCTAGTCCACTCCTTGTGGTCCTACCTGCATTAGTGTCGACAAACCTTGCTGTGCATGACAGTAACAAAGTAAAACACTGGTATGTACCGAAATAAAATTCTGGACCGAAACCGAAAATTCAGGATTCACTTTGCCGAAACCGAACCGAAAATGACCCCCCGCTTAAAAAAAAAAATAACCACGCTTGCAATAACAATATTAATATATATACCGTATTTGCCCGAATATAGGCTGCACTTTTTTGAAAAATGCACACTTCCCAAATGTGGCCTTTTAGTCCCTAAACAAACCAACAAATCTATGCATGGGAGTATCACTGTACTCATGAAGTGTTTGTGTGTGAATTAAACACAAACATATTAGTACCACAAAGTTTGACAAAGGCTGGTGGTAATATACTAGCATTTGAAATAACCTGAGGTGTCTAGTTTTCAAAAATATATGGTTTCATGTGGGTAAATTGCATTGGTTGGCTGCACAGATGTCCCAAATAGCACATGGGGTTAAGAAAGCCCTTCCTGTTACAAAATATAACTTGTGTAGGTACAGTAAATGAGAAAAAAGAAAATTACAGCTAAACATGAGCACGGCAGAAGTCACGAAGGGTACAAAAAATTAAATCAGCCATTGTCACGAAGGGGATACAGCTGTAACATTATTATCATATTTTGTACAGCTCTAATCTTTTCATGGTCAGTCGTAGAGGACTGCATCGGGATGCGGGTGCGTGCGTTTTTTCGGGTGTTGCGGGTAGTCAGACAATGTACCTGTGGGTCACAGTAATCTTGCACACTCTCGCAAGACTGCCTTCGCGTTGCTCGCACACAGCGTCTCTTCTCTTGTTCCACCCAGGAACCCAGCGGAGTCACGTGACTTTACATCACTTCACGTGACTCCACTGAGTTCCTGGGAGGAGCAAGAGAAGAGATGCTGTGTGGGAGCAACGCGAAGGCAGCCTTGCAGGAGTGAGCGGGAAATCTGCAGTTCAGGTAAGGGGCTGGGCGGGATTGGACACATATGTTGCGGGAGAGGGCGGGAGTGGAACAGACACGTTGTGTCCCCACCAACTGCAATCAGTTTTAGCAATGGAGGTACCATGCTTACCATGGTAACAATGTGAGGGCAACAGTCACTTTCCCAACCAACTACTACTATATTAGCCTTACTCACTTAGTAGCAGCCAAATAGGAGTTATACAAAGATGAAATTAATAGCCAATTCCTACCCATCCCTTGTTGACTCCAGAAAAAAAGAACAGAAGTAGCGGTGTCTCCTGGAGGTCACTTCCTCTAGTTCACAAGACAGACAACAGGTAGCTCTCCAGCAGTCACTGATTCTTAAACAGCTCTGAGAAACTCTAGTTGGGAATTTTGGTAACCAGGCCCAAACTGGCACCTCGCTCACCAAGTAAATGGCTAGTGGGCAACTGGTCGATAGTGCCCCATACTTTAATTCCGCTCCAGCAGAATGTGTGGTGTACAGCTGGGTACACGCGGCTGCGTGCTATGATAGTACAAAAACATTATGTGCAGCTGCACGTCCCCAGGTTTGACACCACTTAACCCGGATGGTAACTCTATTTCATCAGTATCTGAAGAGCTACCTAAGCTCTACATTCTTTTCCAGGTTCACATCAGAAAGGAAAATATTCTAGTATTCTACTGTCATTTTGTCAATTTTGCGAGGTGAAGGGAAGGTTAAAGAGTGAGAGAGAGGTGGGAGGGAAGAGAAACAGAAGAAAGGGTAGCTTTAGAGTGTCAAGCCATATCATAGAGACAGGGGGAGCTATTCACCATCACTAAGAAGGCTGCAATCCTCTGACAATAAATAATCATTTCCTTGGAAGTTCATTAATTTTAGCGATCTTGTGTCCAACACTCCCCTTCTTGCCAACTGAAGTCAGCTTGATCTCTTGGCACCTGATGCTAAATGAGTTAGCATGAGTGAGATTTGCATTTCCAGATGAATTTGAGAGGATCTGTCTACAACACTGTGAGCGCCTTAGCTCAGTTATATTTTAGTTCTTTGTTAAAATAAATTAGTTGCACCACAAGCTATATCAAGGTTCTGCTTTGTGCAGCATGAAGTCCGAAACACGCTGGGTTGGTGTGATCTTGGTGCAAAGTTTCGAAATAGCAACCAAATTCTAGGGTTACAAGACCAGATTTTAAGTTTTGTACTAGAATCACTTTTATGCTTAAAGCAAATTATTACTTCATTATATTTTTTTAAAAAAGCTGTTTTAATAAGAAGTAAAGAACAAATTTCCATACTTTACAAGTCAGTGTACCAAATACAGACTTAAAAATAACATAAAATAAAAATAAGAATCTGCCACAGCCCCAGTCTGTATTTTTGTAATGGAAACCCATTATTCCAAGTATGATTACTCTTTCGACATATTTCATTTTAGTCAGTGTTTGGTGGCTAGTTTAGCGCACCCTTTACTGGCCCTTCACTTCAACCCGGGTTGGAAGCATGAGGCAGGACACATGTTTAATATAACTTTGCACTTATTTTTCCTTTTATTTTTTTAATAATTGAGTAAAATACTACGTATAGCTCTTCTCTGCATCTTACGTTGATGTTGAGTCATTATACGGTGCACACAGTATTTATAACACCACAGAAGAACTTTTGGAGGGAAAATGTGACAAAACCTATCCCAAGTTAGCATATCCCATAATAATTATTTCGCAAACGTTGGGGGTTATTATTTCTAATCCGTAAATTGTCACTTTTTGCTTCAGCGAGTGGCTTTAAAGCTACACAGTGGTGAGGAAGAGGGGGGAGGGAGAGGTTAAGTTAAAATCTTCTATTGTTCCCCTTCTGCCTGTCAGCCGCCTCCATCCCACAGAATGACAGAGAAAGGGCTTAGTGAGCCTTAGCAGAGAGGAGTGAGTACGGCCTATCCCAGCCGTGTCTGAATGGTCCAATCACTTGGAGAGGCCGGGGACAGCCAATCGGCGAGCTGTTTACATGATGCTCGGAATTGCAGAGGGCTGTACTGATTGTACGGAGCTGGGAGGAAACCTCAGTGCAGATTGCCCGGCTGTGTCCTGTTCTGCAACAAAGAAGGAGAAGCGTAAGTAGGACAAAAAGATAGAATTCTATTCACAGTTATTGCGTGGGTCCTGAGTGGGATGTGAGTGAGTGGAAAGCCCAGGTTGAGTGGGTCCTGAGTGACCTGCGGTTGGCTGACTGGCCTCTCTCTAGGCTGCTCTTGATATTTGTATATTGATACTGAGGGGGAGGTGGAATGTACCAGGGCAGTGCGGGATCCTGTATCCCTGTAATGGTAACCCTGTTAAATAGCCAGCCTTGTCTCAGTGTGTATAGAACTCAGTAAAGGTCCATCATTGATGGATAAGGTGCAGCGTGCCAGCCATCCTCCCTCTCTTCATCGGCACTTCATTTGTGGGCTTTGATGTAATGTAAGGAAGTTTTCATTTACTGGCAGGGTGGTAGATATGTGGAACAGCCTCCCAGCAGAGGTGGTAGGACCTAATAGAGTGAGGGATTTTAAACATGCATGGGATATGCATGAAGCTATACTGAATAGAAGACAGGACCAAAGGCTGATTAAGGTCTGATTTTTTTTTTCTATTCTATGTTTGCATGTCACTCTATGTATGTATGCATGTATGTGGACAGAGCCATCTAATAATACGTACATGTGGAAAGATCACTGCCTTTAGTTGGTTTGTTGCGTGGATTCTTGTCTATAAAAGAGTTCATATAGTTCTGCATTTTTGCTTTTTATGGCAAACTATACGGCAAAAGGGGAGACTAAATTCCGAGGAACTGAATTGTGACTCGCATTCTATTTTGAAATACACACAGAAGTAAGCAAATATTTGGTGGCGATTGCACAGCATGCGTTGTTTGACATCGTTTGACACCACGGAAATATTTACAGTGACCTGTATACTTGTGTCTGTGTGCGTCGGGGAACAATTCAAACATTATATATAGTTTATAATATATAAATTATAATATATATTATGAGCGCAAAATCGGAAAAGGCTAGCACCTTCTTTTTCACATTTGGCTTCCTTTGAGGATTGCTATTAAGGATGTCCCTGATGGCGAGCGAAGCCACCAAAAGCAACATGTTCACACTCTTAATGACTTTGTGAGTGAGCTGACACATAAAATATTAAACCTCTAAATAACCAATAATTCGGCATTAGGCTCCACTGGTGACTCCCAGCCATACGTATTTAGGAAACATATACATGTCATCCCCTCGCTGTTGGTGACGTAACATAGAATTTAGTGGTGGAAATGACGTTTAGAGGATGGAGCTTTGACCTTCAGTGACCCTGAGAGTATGGACAAGCCATAGAGTAGCCCGAACCATGAGTCTGGTTTCAGCTGTGAATCCTCTTAGGTATACGTATACGGGCTCAATGAAAGTATAGTTTGTGGGAGGGTTTGGTGAGTCATCCCTATTAATGCACAGAAAAGTATGTTAAAACCTGGCGCAAGAGCTGTCTATAGGAGTCAAACCTATGTCTGGAATCTGAATGTATAGATTAAAAAAATAATCCGCATGCTCATTTTTTTTCTAGTAGAGCACTGAGAAGGCTCAATGGCTCTTAGTTCTGCTGTCCTAATGTAAATCATAAATCAGTGAATTAAAAGAACATTTATGTATGAAGAGCAATTTTAATGAAAAATGATTTAAAAAAATGTGCAGTTACCCCATGTAACAGCTCTTTGCATCAGAGTTATTCTATACTGAGTCTTGGATGACCCTACCACTTGATTTGCCTCCTTATGCTGCTTCTAATATTGTCATCCGGTGTTGGGCTTACGTGGTCTTGTTATTTCTCAGTGCGTCTTTTTTCATATGTTTAGGAGATTATGTCAGCAGCTTTAACATGTATTATACTTGATCATCCCTTTGTGGTTATATAATTAAAAAAAACCCTAAATAAATTAAAAATGTGTTCAGGTCAGATATAGTTATCAAACATGCAAATTGATACAACCCCTTTTAAGATGAGCGGAGGATAACTGGCATCAGGATGCAACAAAGTCTTCTGTCTCGTGATGTCCAAGTCCATGTCAGGAAGCCACGGGAAGTGGTCAAGTTTTCAAATGAATATCCCAGGGCAGTGAATAAAGTAATGTTATTATTGAAAACATATTTGTTTTGTCTGTGCACATTGTTTGTGATGGATTATGTGTAGTTCCTTTACCCTGTAAGCTATTTGTCTATATGGTGCTAGAAGAAGCATTAACAACATGAAAAGTAAGGACCTTACCATGGAACTTATTGAGAAAAAATATCTTAATAGCTCCAAGTTCTCCCGAGACTGAATTCCTACGGTATGCTGTAAATTGTCAATTGTAATTATAATCAATGCCAGTCCCCCACAATCAGGCCAGGGTGATCAATAATACTGTCTGCTATTTTTCAAAACAAGGTGCCTGCTTTAGGGCCATCACGTGTTAAAGAGTCATTTTGGGCATAGGTCACCCTCTTTGTTCACCATTGTCCTAAGTACGCTCAGGTCCTAATGAATGTTGGGGATAGAAGCACACGTCAATCTCTAGCTTTGCGGAGATAGACGTTCTTAAGACTTTGGTGCTAAAAGGAACTGGTTGTCAGCCTGATATAACACTTCTGAATATTAGTGATGAGAACTGAACCCCAGTAACATCAATTCTTGCTACTATATACTTTCTCTGTCAGACTTTGAGGTCTACTCTCTTAAGGAGGAATTTGAGGAAGAGTGGTTTCAGTTCCCTCACTTCACTATTTATTATGAAGGCCAAACGCTCGCACGCTTCTCCAGTGAGCTGGCCCTGAATAATGTATAATACAATGGCTGAGGGGACACAAAGAAATCTGATTTCACTATACATTAGGCAGAACCTTTAGTGAATAGATCCCTTTGTATTGGAACCGTGGTGCACAGGAAACCTGAGAACATGCCATGTTTAGATCCCATTGTAGCAGTTACTCACAAGGAGGACCCTGGTTTAAGCTCCATTATTTGTTATTAGAGCTGTACTCCTTTTTTCACTGGGAGGCATGCAGGTGTTTTATGCCTCTCAGCATGAAGCTTTCACTATCGCCGACGGTAGTGTTTATACAAACTGCTGATTTATCCCCCTGTGTTCTTGTTTAGATATTTAATGCAAATCGAGTACAGAATGAGTTTTGGTGACTAAGGGGAAGGTTGCTCTTCTGCAGTGCACTACCCTGCATCTTTACTGAAAGTGACTCCATGCCGCAAGCTGCAGAACAAGCATACATTTCCCACGTGTCCCTCTTACGAAGCCAGAGCCAAGGAACTGAGAACGTTTGCTGGGTATGAGTGTATCACAGTGTTTTGCAGCCCTAAAAGTCACAATAATGTCTATTCAAACATCAAGGCATGTGCTTATAAAATGAATTGTGTGAATAAAATGCATTACTCGTCTACCAAATGACTTGCAGGGTTCAATAGTTACAAAGTCATGGAAGATGTCCTGTAAAGCCACATTCCCTAAATTACTCTTGTGTATCTAATTTATATTTTTAAAGTCTTCTGACCTCTTCCTTGTTTGTTTTTACCCTATACCCAAAACCTTTCATAAAAGGCGAGGCTAGATGCCCCTCAGGACGTACCTGGATGTCAGGGACATCTTCTTGCCGCTGCGCAGTGTCTATTGACAGCCTGGACTCTCACCCCTGTCAGCGGTAGCCAGCATCGCTGGTAGATAAGTTGGACAACCTTCCAGCATAAGTGGTAGAGGTGAATACAGTAAGCGAATTTACCCATGTATAGGATAGACATGAGGCTATCCAGAATATAAGGCAATATATTTATTTTTTATTTTTACAGCCGTTAAAAAAAAAAAAAAAAAAAAACCTGTGCCTAATTTGAATTTAGTTAAAGGGGAAAATGATTTTTACTTGAGTGCTATATATAATGTCGTAGCGTAGCACTGATTTTATTCTGCTAAACTTCCTTTATGTGAATACCTATAGGCGGTCGTGATGTGTTGGGTGTTTCCTTTCCCTGCTGAAACTCCACACCGAGCTGATCAAGTGAGGTCATGGTTATTCAATGAAGTCCTTTCCTCCGTAGACTTTCATTAGTCAGAGTGTCAGCTTCAGGGTGATTAAGACCGAGTCACTTTTGTTTACCATAAGTCACTATGATTAGCGCTATTTTGAATGTGATAGTGGTAGCAAAAAACATTCGGTGGGCATTTCCATTTAAGCTTAAGGCTACGAAGGTGACATAGAGACTAATAATGGATTGCCTGTGTTCTCTCCCTGGTTTGCCGTATTTACATGTACTGTATTTTCAGGCAAGGTTTCAATCTATGTCTGTAATCACTGCATTCCATCAGGAACGAGTGGGCACCTGTCACTCTCTGTGCCGTCGTCTTGTTCCAGAAGAGGCCATCTGTAGCTGTATAGGAACAGGAACACTGTATTCTGAATTGACAGACTATTTATAGCAAGCTAGGGGAATTGCACCAAACTAATATGTATCATAGTGCCACATGATAATGATTAAGCCATGGTTAGTGTTCCTGAAACAAAGTCTCAGAGTAACATTTTCAGGTAGCAAGCATATATGAGATTTTGTCTAGAACTACAATGTTCGTTATTGTACACATGCCAGCCAACGTGTGTATATATATCAAGGTGTCTGTGTTTAGGCTACATGTAATAGTGCCTTCTTTGTATAGATTTAGCTGGATATGAATGAAAATAATTACTGAGCATCTTGTACGGGGTTAAATAATTTAAATACCACCGGGTTACAACATGGATTTTCTTTTTTTTTTTTTTTTAAAGCTTTGCACAGTTTATTTAGGTTCCTATAAGTCTAGGAAAAGTATTTGGGAAAAAACTTCATATTTTTCTGGGGTTAGTTTTTGTTATTGAGCTCAGCAAATCAATCTATAATAGGCATACAAAAGCCACAGACTGGTCAGGGATTACCAGATAGGTGCTAATGGTCATCAATTTAACATGTAGATTGAAACGCAATCATTAACTGAATCAGACACAGCTGTGTAGGAGGAATAAAACTGAGTAAGGAACAGCCAAACTCACTAACAAGGTTGCTGAAGACAGTTTAATGTTAAAAGTCATACTCCATGCCACAGCAACAAGACTTCGAGTCAGACAGGATTTTTCCCATGTTCTGTCCAAGCTCTCTTAAACAAAGAACTGGGCATTGTCGAGGACTTTATATGTAGTAGTCGGCCAAGGAAACTTATGGCAGCAGATGAAGGACAAACCACGCTAACTTCCCTTCGCAATCAGAAGATGTCCAGCGGTGCCATTAGCTAACCATTGGCAGAAAACAGTGGGACCCTGGTACACCCAGACTGTCCAGAGAAGTCTGGATAGAAGCGTTCTTCATGGAAGACTTGCAGCCAAAAAGCCAAACCTCTGACAAAGAAACAAGAACAAGCCAATCAACTATTCACTAAAAACAGTAACCAGAGTGTGGAAATGGCCACAGGTGCTCTGGACTAATGAAATTTCTGCCTGTAGTAGAAGGCTAGAGCGATACAAGAATGAGTGTTTGCAGGCAACAGTGAAGTATGGTGGATGTCCCTTGCAAGTTTGGGGCTCCATTTCTGCAAGTGGAGTTGTTGATTTGGTCTGAATTAATGGTCAATTAATCAATGCTGAGAAGTACAGGCTGATACTTCTCCGCCATGCAATACCACCAGGGAGGCATCTTATTGCCCCCCAAATTTATTCACTAAGAACTGTCTTCAGCCTAAAGAAGAACAAAGTGTCCTGGAAGTGATGGTATGGCCCCCACAGAGCCTTAATCTGTCTGGGGCAGAGAAACAAATGAGGCTGCCTAAATCCACAGAAGAACTGCAGTTAGTTCTCCAAGCTGTCTGGAACAACCTACCTGCCAAGTTCCTTCAAAAACTGTGTGCAGGACGAATTGATGCTGTGTTTGAAGACAAAGGATGGTCACACAAAATCTTGAAATTATTTAAATTGGTCCTTTGTTCACTCACTTTGCATTAACTATTAACATGTCTATTTTTGAAAACTTTCTTGCTTTGCAACATTTTTCCACAACTGCCTAAAACTCTTGGACATCTGTATTTGCCACACAATGCTGAGGGATCTTCTTCAGGGCCCTTCCTTATCCTGGAAGCACAGGGGCGCTTCCTCTCCCCAAAACACTCTGTCAGGCTCCAGGGGTTTTTATTGCCGGCACCTGTGCCTGGTACAAGATTAAAAAAATATGCACAGAACATCTTCCCGGGACTGTATGGTGACACAATATTACTTCATGTTCAAAAGAGTTGCATAAAAGCTAAATATGTTTCACTTCTAATGTTAACGCAGACATTTAATGGTATGTTTACATGGCAGTATGTGAATACTTGTGCATCGCTTTGTAAAATAGTCCACCAGAATCAGAAGACCAACGAAGCATCGAGAAATAATGGACTTGATTGATTAAATATTTTAATCTTCCAGCAGCATCACAATATAGCCAATGTCCACTGACATAGTTTCCTAGCTGTAGTAAATGTGTACGAGGTTTTGGACATTTGATTGAAACCGCATGGCATTGTGCTATATTTAGGCATGAATGGAGCTCAGGCTGTTTATTTTCCCTTCAATTCTGTATCGACCGAGAGTCATAGGGTTGAAATTTCCATTATGTATACAGACACTGAATATAGCCTTTATTTCGAGGAGGACCATTACCCCTTTGTGTCGTCTTTCACGCTAACACCAGACCTCCGATTGATGCCATTCCCATTTGAAAAAAAATACTGTAATTGGTTCCAAGAGAACCCATACACAGGATTTATTCATACCCTTTAATACTTTACTTTAAACATTGAAGGGATATGAATGCTTAGAAATAAAAACATATATGCGGTGGCTGGTGTGTCGCTTTTGAAGTACTTTGTAAGGACTCAAATATGCTTTTACTGAACCTTCCATTTAAAGAGTTTTCGATTGTGTCACATGATGTAATGTTATGTTTTTACATGTATCTGTCACAGGGTTTTTGTATGTACTGTGGCCCATTCCTGGACTAATAATCTCCTAGACAAACACTCTTCGCTCCATGTGTAAACAACAGAAGGTCTTGGTCCTAATCACCCAGGGGGAACTGAGGAAATTAAGGTCTGTGGGGAAATACATTTATTGACATTGCCGTGAAGAATCACCAGTCCATTGGGGCCTTTAGTATTGTACATACTTGATGTTTATTTCAGCAATGTGGTACAAAGTTCATTTCTCTTAAATATGCTACATTCTCATTATATATATTATAGCCTAGAGGAGAAAAGGGGAGGATGGGTGATCATAAGAGAGGAAACAAACTACGGGAGACAAACTTATTTCAAAGGAAGAGAAATGTTAGGACAAGACATCATAATCTAAAGCTAGATGTCAGAGGCCGATGTGTAATAAGTTTAACTTTACTGAGAAGGTGTGACATACATGGAACAGGTTTCCAGGAGATGTGGTAGAAGTTAACAGAGTAACAGAATTTAAATTGTCATGGGATAGGCATAAAGCTATCCTGAATCTAAGTCGAGACAAAAGACTGATTAAGGTCTGATTCTTTGCATCAGAAAAATGGTTCTTATGTACTGTAAAATTCAATGTTTCTTTTACCATATACTGTATAAAGCAATATAAAAAAGATCCTTATCAACCCATTGTGAGTGTCACACCCCGTGTCAGAGGTATGATGCAGAGGTTCCTTGTCACGTTAGAGGCTTATATGCACACTCCCTTAAGACTCTCGGTGCCAAGACATGCAGGACGTGAATGTTATATGAAGTTTGATACCCTGTTAATGTTTGTTCCGCTTCTCAGACAATCTTCGACACGTCTTAAAAATTCCAAGATGTCGTCAAGGGAGTTACAGTCCGCATAACTCATTATCCAGAGAAGGAAGGTAATAAATATCATGCCCGCCCAGGCTTTGAGCAAAGGTATACAAGCAGAGATTACAAATAAAACCTTTACATGTTAATCTGATGTACAGAACATCTCATCCATTTCTTAGTTTCTTTGCTCGGGTCTCTAAAGGGACTACTTCATATTAATTGAAACCTCTTAAATATGGCAGTAGTAAAATGAATACAGTACAGGTTTAGGTAGGGCAAGTTAGGAGTATAATGTGGATCTGTTTTGCCCCCTAATCGCTGTGCCATACTTTTTATTAATGTCATCATAGGTAAACTGATCGGATTTTTTAAGTAAAATCTTCTGTATTTTTTTTTTTATTATTGTTTAAGTAATGTCAAGACAGAAACTGGCTCTGTGGATGCGGAGTAGCTTTGGGCCACACTCAACACAAATGATTTATCCTCGTAGGAACAGTAGGCACCTATGCATCAGTATACATTCTACCTATACATCCCATGTTACTATTGTATCCGTATTACTATGCTATTGATATCCATAGGAAGAAATTGTTTACAGGGCATTTTTATAATTGCACTGACTACAGTAGATATATTTTGTACAATTTAAATTTAAAGAAGGACTGGTTCAAAGGAAACACAATAAACGGTGAACAGAAGTCATAGTTGAGAGGATATCCCCATGAATCTGATATCTGGCCAACCTAACCATCAAGGTTTTCTGTGCATTTAATGGCACATGAGGTCCAGGATTATGTTCCTATTTTTGCTATATTGGTAGAAGGAGCATCGGTTGAAATAGTGAGAATGAAGGAGACAGAGCAGATTTATACATCCCTTGTCTACATGGGATAGTGTTGGGTAACATCTGTTGCTGAATTACACACCAGCCAATGGCAGGGCTCAGCTCGCCGCGTCTTATCTGTGTGCTACTAGAGTTGTCCCTCAACAGATGCCTACCCTTTTAGGTGACACTGCAGTTATAGTCATATTGTCAAGGCTAGTTGCTTAAAGGAAAGGTATCATTGCTTAAAAATGAAGGTGTTGTTCCAAACACGTCAATTACACTCGCGTTAAAAGTGCTGCGGGACATTTAAGAAGATCTTTCTGTCCCTGACAACAAAATATCATTCAAATGTTTACATTTAAGTTATGTAAATATGTCTGGCAGTGGTTAATGAATGACACAGTACTATGAATCATTTGTACAACTGCAAGTAGTTATGAAAGTGACACATTCAGTAGAAAACGTGGAGTACGGCATTAAAACTGAAGACATAAAACAGGCCTAATGATGTTTTTTTAATTAATGGGACATAGCTGTGAAATAGGGGAGTTCCATGTACGGAATTAGTGGTTTTGATTTTCAAGATGTCCACAGTCACATTTCCTCTATTTTTATATTGTGATTGGAATACGTTTGTGAAAGGGGAACACAGCACTAGACTTTATTTCCATCACACGAAATACAGAAGCATCATCATCATATACAATGGTATAGTGTTCTCTTCACTTGAGTTTAACCCCTTAAGGACAATGGGCGGTCCCTAAACCCATTGAAAATAATGCATTTTGAGCCCGTACATGTACGGGCTTTGTCATTAAGGGGTTAATAAAGGCTGGTGACCCTGTGATTCGTGCTGTAAAAAGCAAATGCTCTTAGTAAATGGGTTGTTACCCTATTACACGGTAATAAGAACCCTATTGCAGTTCAGAGGAACACACAGCAAAGCTCTGATCGAGAAAGTTTACAAAGTCGCAAAATAAACCGCACGAAGCAAAGATTTTAGGGTGTAGAGTAGTCCTGTGAATGTTACTATTCTTAATTTACCAGACCTTTTCAATAGGCCTGTCTGTATGCTTGCCTAACAAGGAAACTTTCCAAATGAGTCAAGTTACACCTCGGCAATTACAAGTAATTACTTAGCCCCATGGGATAGAAGCTATGAATGCAACTTGTGGAAAATTCCCTTGATCCTTCCTTGGCTTCACTGGAGCTCAGCCATACATGGCTTGTTTTCTTACAATTTACATTATTCTCCCTACTGTATGAACCTCCTCTTTTTTTCAGTAATGTAACCTCTTAAATCGGGGCTTCAGGGTAGGAGGAGCATGGAGTCCCCCAACCAACTTCCTAAAGACAAACAATGCACAATGTATGGGAAGCTTTTCTGCGTCCGGGTATCCTGTGTGTCTTTTGCGTCCCATGTGCATTCGCTTTAGGTTTTAGCACTGGCGAAATCAGCGCGGAGCTTGTCCCAAGCTCTGGCTTGGGGTTTATTTGCTAAATCTGGAGATTTAAGCATGTCACCTCCGTGACAGTATTGTGCACCATCAAGGGCAAGTCCCAATGGGTTCCTCTTGCATGCTGAACTAAACACTGGTTAAATTATGCATTAGGCATGGCCAGTAGAAATTGCAACTCTCCTGCAAACTGCCCTGCTAACGTTAGTGAATAAACTCTATTGTAATAAAAGAAACTCTGGTTGCCCCAAAATTTAGTTGTGAGCTATATGAGGCAAACCTTCTCCAAAAGACAATGCTTATAATATGGCTGTATCATATTGTACGTAAAATGTTACTGTGAAAGCGTGCCCGTTGACACGTTTACTGTGTAATTTGAGTAGGGAAACATCTCCTCTGCCGCTGCAGACTTTTAAAGGCATTGCTTTATGGTCCTGTGGTTCCTTTTGCTTTGTCAGGGTGTACATACCTTTCTGATGATAATAACACTTAACTCAGAATGTGGATGCTCACTTAACACTAGTATGCCAGACTGTCTGTCTGTGCACACATTGGTTAATGTAAACTTGCTCAATCTCTCCTAATCCCATAATGCCATGTGCATGGGACGCTGGCAAATCGACGCTTTGCTCATCATTATGCTCTAGTAGCCAATACTTGATTTGTGGCGCTACTCATATGGACAAAGTACAGGTGAGCCGTAGCTCAATTGATCTATCGCTCTAATCAAGACAAAGATGTTTGCATATAGGAATACTAATCTGCCATGTGCCTGGATAGGTGTATTCTACCTCTGTGAATCACGGCAGGGTGGATGTAGGTGTGGAGAGGCTGACATTACTATGATGCTTGTAAAATCCAGAGCTCTGATGCAATGTTCTCTTTCTGCTTCTGAACCGAAACTCAGACTTTTGAAAAGGAAGCAAGCCAAGAGAGGCTGTCTCTAATAAGATAGAGGTTACAGCACACGGATATATAGAATGTTCCCTCTGAGTCTCTGCCCCCATATCAACATGTGTTTGGAATTAAAGTGATGATGAAGTTAAGCGACCAGTGTTGGATGGACATTTAGAGTCTCTTTAAAAAGTGATACTCTCCATACTATACAGTAAATTTCTAAATGAATAGACGCTGATCACTCATCGGAACGATTTGCTGTTTACAGAAAGATGTTGAGGAACCAAAATTTCCTTTGTCAAGTTACAAATCCTTAGTAGATTTGTAACTTTTTCCATTTTATTTTTGTATGTATTAAATAAACCTATATAACTTTATTAACATATTTAAAAAAGCAATATATAGGTAATAAAGACTTGCCTTATGTGCACACTTTGAGGAAATGTATCTTAAAGCAGCGCTCCAGCCCATTTTCATGTTAAATGCGTATTTAGTGGAGGTCTATTGTCTCATTTAACTCCTCCCCCAGAAGCCTCTACTCGTGGAAGAGAGCATACCAAAATATGCTTCTTGCACATGCTCAGTATAACTCCTATTGAAATAAACAAAGGTAGCCACATGCAAAAAAGTGTGCTATTCCAACATACATTGAATAAATAAAATTATTTCATTACGTCCTGTCTTCTGAATATGCCTTATTATGACTTCCATTAAGTTTTCACTGCCCTAAGGGGGGATGAGGAGAAGGAAGAGAACTTCAGGGCATTGTTCTTTAGATGATGCTGTTTCTCCTGCTCTGAGACAATCCCCGCTTGTATGAAGTCAATGCAACCACTTTCATCTGTAGTAAAGCCTCATCCAGAGATTTTAAGACCTTGACTATTATTCATATATTTATCTACGTTCAGGTGCTTTTTGTAATTTTTGCTCTTTAACGTAAATCGCTACTTGTTTTATTACGCCTTTGGAACCACCATATTTTCACTGACTGACAGCAGACCTTTCCTGTTTTACTTACTAAGCCTGGCGTCTGTCTAATTCTAATGAAATGTTCACGCTTAATTACTGTTCAGATGTTTAATTAATATGGCCATGTTAGTTTTGACAAACATTTTTAGTTTGGTATCACCCTTGTCCTAGAAAACTTCCTGATTAAATCAACTTTTTAATTGTTCTCACACCCTCCTTCAGTAAACAAAACCCAAATTCTTATTAAATTCTTTTCAGTAGGTTGTGCATAGAATTAAATGCAGTCAGTGGCATATTTAGCTAAGAAGAATGTGTTGCGTTATAGTGTCCTGGTTTCTTTGTGCAAAATCAAAGTGGCCACCAGATCATCTACATCTGTAGACCTGTTTAATGTTGGAGCTACAACAACATTGAGAAGTGCTGCCAATCTCTACGGTTAATTAAAACTACATCTTCTGGAAAGTTTTGTCTTTTTACGTAACGGGAGGCAAAATGTTTGCATAAAGTTAAAACCTGTGAGAGATGGGGTCGATCATTTGCACCATTCACGCCGTATGTTGGCTTTCGCTCCCATAAGAGTTAACCGGTTCAGAACTGTTTCCATCAGGGCATAACTAAGTCATTTAAAAATCTGGTATTTAAAGTATCGGAGCGCTAATCCCAGAGTTTGTTCAGCAACAGACCCTGTTTAAGTTGGCTGGGAAGCAGAGATGCTCGTCATTTTAATTGATGTTATCTTAAAGTTTTATTCAGAAGCCAAACACTTCACTCAGATGCTTCGGCGTTTAGAGGATTCCTCACTTCCCGCGGAGAGACGGAGAAATAGTTTGAGGGCCGCCATTTTATTAGGAAAATGATGCTGTTTGGTGGAGCAGTAGTGGAAAGATTTTAGGTGGCCTCCTGGAAAAAAAATTTTATGTGGCGAAACCAATAACAAAAAAAAAAATTAATAAAAAAAAAATGTAAAATTGTCTCAAACTGGTCAAAATTTACTTCAATCTTCGTAAAATAGGACATGGGATTTTAGTGAATAAAACCATTGTACATGTCATTTGTTCTTGTGCGTGTGTCTGTTGAGTTGTACCCAAAGAGCACACCTGAGACCCGTGTTCATTTATCTTTCCTGCCATCGTAGACTATGAAACATTAAACACTCTCCAGCTGAACAGGTTGGGGAGGGGGGGGGGTGCAATTCCACTTTATTTTCATAGCCTCCAGCTGTAAACTCTGTTTTCCAAAGAGCTCGGTGGATTGTGTGCCTACAGCAAGCTCCAGCTGGAACATTGAACGAGGAGGTAATGGAGAAGCTTATTAAGAGAGCTGGGAGTGACCTCTCAATATATAATGTCCAGCTTGATGGATGACATTCAACTCCTGTGTGTGTAGAGGGAGGGGGAATGCGTCTAATTAGTTGCAGTCTTTATTTTCCCGTGTGTTTTATTTATTTTTTCACACCTACCACGACATCGGCTGAATGATCCTAAATAGCACCATATTTATTTCGTACTCGTTCATGGCAATGGATGACATGGCTTTCTGTGGTTGGCATTCATTGCAAATTAGCATATAGAGGCAAACCTGCTTCTCCAGTGACCTTTTGACAAGCTTTTTTGATTTTATGTTTATGAACGTGACTACGATTAAAAAAACACGATAGTAAGACAAGGGCCGACATGTCACCTTTTTCTGGGATCATTTACTGAATGTGTATACTGTCAGCATGTCCACAAAGTACATTTTCAACAACTAACTTATTTGGAGGGTTTATCATTTCGAAACACTTAGTATACTGAAAAATTGGCAATATTTCCTCAAGGTGCTGTTCCGCCTAGTCTGCTGACGTTTAACAATCGTATAGACAGATCTATACCGCTCTTAAATGCCCATACCTTTCCCAGAAATGATGCTTTGATCATGTATACCTTTTGGCTAACTCCTTTTCTTGTTCCGTGAAAATAAATGGCACTGATGACATTAAATCTGATGGTGGGAAAATAAATTAAAACAGTTATAGAAATGAATAATATTTCAGATGTATTCGCTTAACATACGCAAGATCCTAATCTTTGTCTAAGTGGAATGGCACCTTTCACAGTTATTGCGAAATCGTTGAAGCGTCTGCAGAGTTGGGAAGCAAGTCATCAACAACATATTGTTGGTAAATGCAGGCATTAGAGCAGCTTTGCCTGTAGTCAGTAGACGTAGTAAAACTGGGTGAGCCAGCATGGACTTGAAGAATTGTTCATACACAATGGCAAAGCCAAGCTAACTAAAAAGTCGCCTTCTTTAGTGTTGTTGGACTTTATATGTAGATCGAATGTAGCCCAGCTGATGCACCGGCTTGGAAATTCTGGCTCACTCCACGCCAGTAAAATATTTATGGCGTCAGTTGGTGGCAGATAATGATAAATAATATAGTAAGAGAGTTTAAACATGCATGGGATGGGCATAAAACTATCCTGGTTCTAAGACCGATCTGCTGTCACATTGTATGTTTCTACGCATAACATTATAAGATGTATTCTTGCGTTGAAGGAGAGAGCAAACCGCAGGGTAGCACAAGATTTCATCCAAGAAAATATGTTTCGGTGAAAATAAACAATAATGTCCAGTGAGGACGGAGCAGCAGGCTTCCGATAAACACATTTCTCATCCTTCTTGTGCTTTTCTAACTTTATTTACAGGTTATGCAAACAGCCTTTGGCAATCTTGTGAAATGTTTATCCCCGGTGCAATCCATTCCGTTATTTTATTGGCGGAGGAATGAGCTCTGCTCCCTGCAAAGCAAGCGCGACTTAATTAAAAGGGGAAACATAACGGCAGAAATATGTCACGTTAAAAAACCATTCCCTCTTGCTTTTTGTTATCTTTGTTGAGCATCGTTACAATCTGCTCATATTTGTTAGGAAAGGACTCCCTTAGTGTGCAGCTGCCTTTCCCGACGTAGCTTGACTACTCTTCATGTCTCTTTTTTTGACCTGTCCAGACATACCTGGCAAAAGTAAAATAAACTTAAAGGTGTAGTCAATCAGTAGATTTTATTTGCCAGTACGTTATAGATAATCAGGAAAAGGGGGGGGGTGGATAATGGGGGATTCTACAGAATTCCCCAAGCATGACACCAAGACCATTTGAAGGGACCCCTCGGCTATCATAGGCTTTAAGATGATGCAGGTGTTAAATCATGATCGATGATACTGTGCGTTCTTCCTTGGGACCGTGAATTTATTAGCTTATTTATTTAATTTTAAAACTTTATTGTGAAGATCCTAGTTCTGGATTATGCAGTCTAATGACAACACTACTAATCCTGCATGAAGAAGATGGGGTTACATACGTTTAAAGCGATGCCGTCATAAGGCAGCAAGGGATCTAAGTAACTTGTTTCCAACGCACACCAGAATTGCTCTTCATACAGGAACCCAAGGTCTTAATTAAATCGTCAGTGATTTTGAGCAAGCTGCAGCCAATAACTTAAGAATACGGCGCAAAAAGTAAGCCGACCTCAGCCCGGTTGATGGAACAAAATATATTGACACACTGAGTGCAGTCTGACCGGACGTAGTATTTCCAGACAGCCTTTCAGCGTAAACTCAGTCTAGCCTCATTAACTTTAATGGATTAAGACCGCTACTACATAACGTCAGTACATGTGTTCCCGGCAGCTTGTCAGCAAGTTCAGAAATTAGGCGATCGACCAAAACCCCAGAGCTGTTAAGACAATGTTAATTCCATACCACACAATACTTTAATACATGCTTTGCTGAAATATGAATGCACAAAGCAACAATAATTTTTACTCAATTTTTTTTTGATTATGTAGAGCAAGTGAAAACTCCACAGATGTCAGAATAATAGCACACTCTTAGTATAAAACCCTTTTTTGCATATTTTTTATTATGCCATAATAATAGGAATTCATGAAGGGCACTGGCTCTAAACCAACTGACACTAAATATATATAATATTTGGTTTGGACCTATGTTTTCAGACATTTCTTTGCCAGCATAAATCGCTTGCCCTAACTTTATACAGATTTTTTTCAGCTGTTGCTAAGCTTCTGGTAGGGTGACATTACTACTAGCCCATACACTTGCCAACACCATGGCTAAGCCAGCGTAGCTGACAATGCTGCCATGTCATAAAAATACTGGCACCCAAATAGCGTGAAGGCAGCAAATACACCGAGTCCCATATGCTACATGATACGGTATAATAATAAAGACAAAACAAAGATATTATTAAATATTAAAAACGTCATTTCTTTTAATATGGCGTCTGGACGTTAATCCCTCTTTATTGGGCCAACGTAGAAAAAAGACGTACATAGGCTTTCAGGACCTCGGGTCTTCTTCAGGTTTTGGATTTCTTTGACAGTATTAGACTTTTTTTTTTTTTTTAAGCGTGTGATGGCTACCTAACCATATCCACAGTAATAAAGGGGTGCTGTATTTAAAAATATTCAATTCACACAGTCCATTTTTACCGTTCAGTCATTTTGTAATCTTATATGCCCTACGTTGTCCTTGACAGTAGATATCACATTTTGTAGGCTTCCTAGCAGGGGGAAGATTATTTTAAGCAAAGTAACTTGACAATTAGGGGATGAATTAATACGGTTTTTGTTGGCAGTGTTCCTCGTGTATGCCAGCAAAAGGTGCACGTGCCAGATCTGCTTTTCTTTTGCTGTCAGACTTTTTAAAATTCACCGTGGGTCCTCAGAGCTGATGGCAGAGTTGCATAAATAGCCCCGGCCAATGGATTTAAGCTGATCTGCAAATCCATGACTCTAATCCTCGGAAACCATCCACGGTACAATTGATTAGAGCTCCGCTTGCTAATTGACTACTGTCAGTAGTTATTAGAGCCAGCTCACTACTAGCCAGCAGTGTATGAATATTTAACGTGTTCCTAAATACGACCCGCGTTAAACAATGGGCTATTTACATGTTCTCTCAAGTTACTGTAAACACGTCAGGGAGTTTTTAATATTTTTATAAGATTCAGCATTATCTGTAATTGACCCCCCCCCCCCGAGATGTTATATGTAAGCATCAGCAAAGACTGAGGTAAAGGGTATGGTGGAATACCACCATCAGCTTGAGCCCAGAGGGTAATCTGTCAGAATCGTATCTCTACGGCTCGGCCCGTCAGCGGTATACTCTTGATATTAATGGCGCACAGCGGAGGATGCGGAAAGCGCTTGTCTTGTAAAGATCTGTGCTGGCTTATCTAGACGCCGCAAAACTTCTTCACTTGCACCTCCGAGCTCCCTGATGTGGAGAGGGCTGATGGGTGGCAGAGTGGAAATGTGCAGCTGCCTAAAGTCCCCAGAGGTTCCATATGACACACAATGCGACCATAAAGGGCCATTTGGAATTCTTTCCGGCTCTGGTTTGGACAATGAAATTAGGATTGGGACACACCAGGAAACATCCTAATACCCTGTATTGGGATCCTATACCGAACATATGCTTAGAATTAATCTTACAAGCGTTAGTGGGAAGGTTTCTTTTACTCCCTACATTTTCATAGAATTTGAAACTTTGGAATCACACGGCAGTCTTATTTCCATTTGTATGCAGAGATATTCTAGGTAGGCTGCTAGTGGCATGATAGGGAAACTAAACACCTGCTCAAATACTCTGCTCAAATACTCGGTGCTCCTGTCCTACGGATCGGATCAGAAAGGGGCAAGTAGAAAAGCAAGTGTGATGTCTCCTCAGCATTGCTTTCTATGTTTTCTGTTTGGCGGAAGCATCATAGGGCATCTCACTCTTCACATTACTGGACTTTACCCAATTTTGCACGCTCCTCTAGACAGGCACTGTTGCCGTTACACAATAATCCTTCAGTTAATTCAAATAAACATGGCCATGTCCTCCTTCTGATCCTGTGCCGTTATGTTTAAATGTGGATGAAGTCCTCCCCAGGCATATGAATGATCTTTCAGAGCAGTTCAATAACAGAAGATGTTCTATAGCTATTAAAATCTCTGATATTTCTACAGCAAGACTACTCATTTTTAAGAAAACAAGAACTTGAATTATTGATTATTTTTTCCACTCATACACAAAAATAGTCATCAACTCTGTGATCCATTTCAAACCTACTCTAGGTTTATTTTTTAGGCTTTGCTGCTTTTTTGAAACCTAGACAGATGTAGAGTATTAATAATTTAACTTAGAATCCTAAGGGAAATGGGCAGAAAGGCGATATTTTCAGGTTATTTCACAGTGGAATACAGTGATTGCGCCCTCTTTCTGTGGCTTTTATTTATTTCAATCATTTATTTCCTTTGTGTCATTTTGCTCCAATGTCTTATGCATTTTTAGGGTGTAGTATGGGAAAACACAACTGAATAAGAACTCGCCTTCAAATCTAAAGCTTTGTGATTGAAGCGTTGTATGTGGTAGTGTGTCTGTATCACAATGTATCTGGCTTTATTCATCTCTAGGTATGCTGTTGTGGGTATCAGAAAAAGTTGGGTTCCACATTATAGATAGAGAAGTGGTTAAGCGATTATGTGTGTAGGAAGAGGCCAGCTTGAGATATTAGCTTTTATTCAACTTTGCCCTCATTCACCAGTTACATTTCAGGCCACCAGATTTCTCATGGCTTCACATGACTTCCCGATTTACCCGCAGGTTCATTGGGCATAATCCTGGGTGGATACCTTTTGGCGGGACCAAAAAATATTGCTGCCTACTAAGACTTTTTTTTTTTTTTTATTCCTGCTTTGGGGTTTCCTCATTTTTATTATTTTTGTTTATTAGTTATTTCCATCTCCCTAATAGGGAAAGTAGGATTCTGCCATCTGTGTCCCAGCCCTGAAACCTGGTAGCGACTTGCTTTAGCGCAGGTAAACAAGCTCATAAATCTTTTCTCTTTCTGATGTCCCTCTCTGACAGGCATTTAATAAATACGCGTTTATACATCAGGCATAATTAAATGTAATCTTCTTGTCTGATCGCTGACTGACAGCCGAGAGCAACGCCCACGCTTAAAATACGAAAACACATCTCCATAAAATCCAAATGCAGGAACAAAGCAGGTTTGTTTTATTAATCCATGTGTTTGAGGAAAAACCGATCACATTTCATCTCACCTGCATCCCACTTTTATGCACAAACCATTCTGTCTACGGCTGAAGGTATTCTATAACTACAACGAGATTCTGTATATGCAATGTATAGGGCCAATCCAGGTTGAGGGTTCCTTAGAAGAAGAGCTAAACTGGCCCTGTGTAATAGTTAACAACCATGCTTTATATAGGAGGAAATACAACTCAGATGACATTTGGTTGGGGATGTGTCTGACTTGCAGGGATTGTTAGAAATCTAATGGAATCAAGCTGCGTTTGCTAGTTTCATGTGGAAATGCCTTTACGTGGAGATCGTAAATGAAAAGCGTTCTACATGTTCCTGTGTGGTCAATGTTGTGACTGTAGTTTTATGCTTCGTATCTCATGTCTGCTTCCTTTTTTCTAGGGGGGACACAATGAATCTGGAAAAACTCAGCAAACCAGAATTGCTGACGCTGCTGAGCATCTTAGAAGGGGAACTGGAAGCGAGGGATCTTGTCATTGAGGCAATAAAGGTATGTCCTGTTTTTACAATGAGATTGTTAACTTGATTAATGACACAATACCCCAAATTATAAATCTGCGAGATCTTCTAGAGACTAGATGTCCCATTTTTAACTGGAGTGTCTCTTCATTTCAAATCCTGCCTTTTTTTTATGTCCATGTCTCATCTGAAAGCTATTATAGATTCCACATCAGTGTGATGCCTGTTGCTTTAAAGGGGCTAACAAGGGATGGACCTACAGCTCTGTCTGTTAACACCAACTTCTCCACGTGTTCCCAGAATACTATGCAAGGATTTGACTACCCAATTTGGGCAATATTTACAACTGCTGCCAAATTCTGAGCTGTTTCGCAGAGCACAGAAGGTCTTGAGTGCCAAGAATAAACCTTAGAGCCTATTTAAATGCCTTAATAAGGACTCAACGCGGTAAATATTTAAATCCACTTGTTAGAAATTGAGTTTGTTTTTGTCTTCAATGGCGATCAGCCACAGGGTTTCTGAAGTCAGTATTGACCCAGCTATTCCTGCAGCTGCTCCACGTTGGACGGGCTTCCATCACTTAATGCGAGGGAGACTGCCTCGCTGTTTGGCCGCAAAAAAAACTATTAACTCATCGTTAAATGCACCTAGATTTAAATTAAATCAGTATAACCGTGCAAGATAGGAATGGCTTTATTTGAAACAAGCTGTGATTATCTCCGATATGTTTATGTTTGAGGCCCCGGAGTTACTAAGCATAAAAGTATTATTCGGAAAGTAAGTCTATATATAGCATGTGTACGCATATGTTATGTGAAAAATTATGTTTTGTTGTTTTTTTTTTTTTAGCTTGCTCTTATAATTCTTAAGTGTATTTTCACATTTATTGCTTGATTAAGGGGATAACTCTATTTTAACGAAAGAGTTAATGTGCTTCCAGTTTGTAAGGGTTGCGGTAACCAAACCAGAAGGAGGATGGGGACGCTGGAGGCTGAGCCCGCCGCAGAATAGGAAGTGTTTAGTGTTCTAGGCAGTGATTTCATCGGCACCTGGAGCTGTGGCCGGCAGCAGCAATGACAGACTGACTAGGAAAAGCCACAAAGTCCTGTTCAGCAAAACTGAGGCCTCCTTGTCTCACTTTTCCATCCATTACAGCCAAACCTGGACCTTGCCTACTTTAAATTCACATACATAATGAACTAGGGGGGTTCACATTAATACTTAAAGGGACACTCCAGCCATCTTCCACTTTAATGTGAATGATGGCTGCATCACCTTCACATTTTTATTCCCCCCCCATCAATTTTGTGTAACAGTTCTTTAGAATCCCCTATATGCATTTGCATATTCCCCTAGCCCCCTAGCTTCCAGAAGTTGTGTTCAGCTGAATGCATTTACTGTTTACCATGCTTTGTGCATGCATGGTATACATACTACCAGCCACCTCTAGCCCCAGCTCTTGAGAGATTTCCAGGGGGTTTAATAAGACTTCCGCAGAAGCTTAACCAATTTTTCTCCCTTTCTGTCATGCTGATAATACGCTTTCTTCATCGGGGTATGGGACATTAAACTGTCCCTTTTAAAGCGGAAGTCCCCTGACACTTTCAACTTGAGTATAAAATACAGTGTAGGTCAGCAGTCTCATTTTGTTCTAATAAACATACTTTATCTGCAGTGAGCTGATTCTTTGTGGCAGTGCTAATAAAGTCCGTCCCTCCTTAGACTTTCATTATGAAGAGTTATTATTGTATTGTTTACTACAGACAGTATATCATCACTATATACAGTATTAGAAGTGTCATTCAGAGTACTGTTCATCACATGTAGCCTTATTTTTATTTAGTTCAGGGGCCAAGTAATTGCCAGCACTTCCCGCAGATCTATCGGGTAGTATAAAATGGCAGGGAATAGGGTAGCACGCGGTATAGTTACGGCATTGGGTATTTTAGACTTGCGCTGTGAATATAGAAAATAAAGAACACACTTAAGCAAGTAGTTGAAGTTGTGCTGATCCCTGAGTTTCCTAATCAAGTTCTTTCAATCACAAAATGGTTTAATTATTAGTAATGACTGCAGCATATCTGTAAAATTACCATTGATGTTCGTTGAAGCTAAAGGCTATAATAGTCAAGCAAATGAATGATTTGGAGCTTGTGAAAAAGAAAGAAATGTGCTTCGTTTCCCAAAAGCACATTATTTAAGCAATTTCAGCATGTCCACTATTTATCCCCACATGAGCAATAACAACATCTTTAAACTACTATGGAAACAAAACATTGGACTGAGAACTGGCATAAAGCCGTAAAACTGTAATACAGCTCCAAGCGGAGAGTAATGGGAAATATTAAGCGCAACAAAAATATTGCTAATGTTCCAGGCACACGCCAGCCATCAGATGCGTGATAATGCACATGATACCTGTGTGGGCTTTTTTAAATATTCCTGGTGCTTTCTTGCCACTGATTGGCTGCATACATTACATTACATTATGTTCCTTTGCTTATTACCATTACATTACAGCACAGCAAAGCACATACATGCTTCTGATACCATTATATTGGATTGGATTTGAAAAACATTACTTAAAAGATCTGCCTGTTTTCCCAAATCCTACATTATGTAGTTCCATACAGTGGAGTCATCCACTCATATGTATTAAAAGTGCCTATTATGACTGAATTGAACCTTTAACTCGCTGTTCTCAGGATTGCAAAGTTTTTCAACCTTATTAAGTTATTGCCGCCTTTGTTACTTCATGGTTTTCCATTGCTTGCAACTAATTCGGACAGCCTTTGTAATGTTGGAGTGAGTAGAACCGAAATGAACCTCAAGAAGGAAAACATAAATGCTTGGTTCTGCCACCTTTTTCTACACATCTTAGTCCCCCTGAGGTAAAATAACCTTTAACTTTTAAGTCAAATATTTCTACATCAATATTGCTTAGTAAAAAAAACTATTGGATAGTTTTGATAACGTAATTGCGGTAAAAGCTGTGAAACCGAATAGACTTGCACATTCGGATTTGTACGAAATTAAATTTTACGTACGAATCTCATGAAAGGAGGCGGGGGCCCCAACTTCTTTTGCATCTTCTTATTCTGTCTTCTTTATTCGTCCGCTGCTCCTCGTGTCTTCTTTCTTCATTCACTTCTCCATGAACCTGGCCTCCCAGTGAACTTCCGCAAGAGGGCGGAGTGTCCCGGCACACCCTGTCCCCCGACTGGAGGAATGTTTTATCCGAATCGCTTTTTATCCTCTTCCACAAGTCTAAGAGCTACAGTTTTCCTTTAATTGAGCTAAGAATAGAATCAGGAAGAACTTTAGGAGAATATGCTCGTCTAGAAAACAGACGCGCTTCTTACAGAAATGCAGCAGTGCTAGATCAAATCAACCTTTTTAAAAAAATATTTATCACACCATTTAGGTTTCCCCATACGATAAGTCCTATTTCCCAGTACAACTATATTGTTATCAAAGGGAGATGCGCAGAGGCAAATTGACACAGGCAGGTATTTGAGATAATGGACGGATGTCTAAAGGCTAATAGTATTTGCATAGATTGTAGAGAAGGGAATGTTGCATAGCCCATCTGAATAGATAAGATACCAAAAAAAAAAATAAAGGAATAGAGAGTGTATCCCGAGAGAATGAAAACAATGGTAAATAAAGGCGATTAAGTGGAAAACCAAAGCAGGCCCTGGGTCACCAGAGCTGATTAGAGACAGTATTAAGTGAAAGGGATGGGATCGGGAAGTAATACGCAAGTGGGACAATTAATAAGAAGGCTAAAAGGCCAGTTAGTTAGATTTTATTTTTTTAGCACGGTTTTTTGTTTTGAGGCAGTGGCATACTAGTCATTGTATGTGTTCAAGCTCTATTATCTTAACCAAATCTACTAAACAAACACTCTTGACTCGTTATCATACTCCCTTGTGGTATAGAATACAATACTCATTGTTAATCATCCAGCTGGGCTCTGACTAATAAGAGTCTATGTAGGAAGGACTTCATGGTATTGCCATAAAGAATCCGCTCAGTGTGTTGCTTGTGCGGGGAAGGGCACACATTATATGACACGGTGGACATGGCATCCCGGATACCGCTGCATGGTTTGCGTTGCCCATGAATAATGCATAGGTGATATGAAAGGTTACTCTAACTCTCCTGACCGATCTAGCTAGGCATTGTGCAGGGCCAGCCATAGCCTTTCCTTGACGAGAAGCCATTTTTCTTGTGGATTTTAAGAAGATGGGTCTACCCAGGCAAGAGCAGCAAGAAGCAGAGAGACAGAGTGAACGTTATTAACTGCCTTGTATTTTGTATTTTTTTTACAATCTTGTCTGTCAAAAATGTATGTCAAGAATTCTTTGCAGGAGATATTAATTTTCTGAAAAATACATACACCTTGTGATATACAGAAAGCAATAGTATGAAAAAGTACACAATGTCTACAAAATGATTTACAAATTGGACTTACTCCTTTTATATATAAACTTCTTGTGGGTCAGAGAGAACGGAGTGCCCTTTAACTGGTACCCAGGGTTAAAATGGGGTCTCACCCTGCACCCCTTGCACACACAGCCAAAGAGTAATATCGGGATATTTGATACTTTTTTTTTGTAGATCTGGGTGAACTCTCCCAGGCCCCCATCTCTCAGCCTCCCTTCCTGTTTACTACGAGTTATATCATAAAGGCCTCTCTTGTACAGGCTGCAATGACATTTGCAGGCACAGAACTCCTTTCACGCAGTGCTGGCTGAAAGCCCACCCCAAATACTGCAGGGTCAGGCTCGTTTTCTTTATATTCCCGTTAACCCTAACTATTTATCCTTTCATTGCAGTAACGTTCTGCAATGCAAAAAAAGGAAAAATAATCCTAATCAGATAGTTTGTTGTCGATTAACATTATTATTCCCCATCCAGTTATTTTTTAACCCCTTAAGGACAATGGGCGGTCCCTAAACCCATTGAAAACAATGCATTTTGAGCCCGTACGTGTACGGGCCTTGTCATTGAGGGGTTAAATGACTACCAGAGGTTACCTATGGATTCTGGGCTTTTTATACCAGCAGCTTGTATGCTCATGATTGCATATTTCCACATTTTCTTTTATTTACTTTTAAGTGGTACCAAATATCTAGGAATCCCTAGAAACCTGTGATGGCTGGTGTATCAGAGAAAGCTCTATTTGTGGGCAGTTGATTATATGGCTATGGGACAGTTATCACTTATTTCTGACATAAGCTTGATTGCAGCCAATATTGTGTTCAAATCCACTTGTAGCTGAACACTGAGAATTAAGTGACCCCTTGAACCAACCTTGGATGAGTAGCAGGACCTCCCCAGTAAGCATGGGGATCGATTGATTGCATTTGGCAAGACATCAAATGATTATCCATACTCTGTGGCATTAACATAATTCTGTCCTAGGAATTATGATCCCTTAACATAGACAGAGACAAAGGACAAGAGGTCAGCAATATCTTTCCAGTAAAGAATGGTGATTCCAATTCTTCTGTTCTGCTCTGAATTAGACACACTTGAGATCTGATACACTAGAACAACACATGAAGTAAAGGAATTCTACTCGCTTAAAGTGAGTACATTCACCTCTCTACCATCCACATTAAACACATTGGCCGTGTTTTTTGCAGGGCACACGTAATTAGCACATATTGCTGATCAGCAAAAGTAAAGTACAGCCCTGCAGTATGTGAGATGTATAAACAGTTAATCAACTATACATTCATAGTTTTATTCTGAGGGACCTGTCTTATCCGTGCTGATTTTAAGCGGTATGCATGACACGGTATGCGGTAAGCGGTATGCATGACACTTTTTTTCCTGTTGATTTGTGACCTCTTTATTGCAGTAATTGCATGAACAAAACCTTATTATGTTTGACTAGTTCAGTAGAGCACCTAAAATATTTAAAATACTTGGAATGAGAAGTACAACAGATCATGTTTTTTTTTACAGTATATAAAATCATGATATAATAAACTTGTGCATCAAAATTTGCATGAATTTTCTTCTGTATTCTTTCTTTGTCCGCTTCTCCCCTTCCCCTGTATCAGCTCCGTTTAACCAGGCCTTGAGGAGCGCTTCAGCCCCCCCACCCCCGATTGGAGGAATAGGGTACAGGCTGTCCACATGGCTCCACCCCTTTTGTGGAAGTACTTTGAGAGGCCAGGATAATGTAGAGAGAGGTGCGGAAATGCTGCTCTGGCCTGTTGAAATACTTCTGCAAAAGGGCGGAGCCATGTGGGAAGTGCTCCGGGAGTCCTGGTTAACAGAGATGATACTGGGGAGAAGCGGATGAGGACAGAAAAACAAGAAGAGGCAAGAGAAGAAGCTGAGCTGCAGAAAAAAGAGACAGGGGTACGGAAGCAACTGGTAGAGAGGTTAGGGAGACATTGAGAGAAAAATCCCTCCAAACGGTGCATTTGCACAAATCTAATATATAATAACAAGTCATTTTCCTAATATAGCTATTTGCTGTTAAACATTTTAGTCTAGTTTGCAATATTATTTTCAGCATTCCATCAGAAGGTAAGTATATTGCGGGGTTATGTTTCAAGTCTTATCACCACAGCAGCAAACTAAAAAGGTTCTTGCTGATAGGACTATTTTGTTGGTTGCTATGGCAGTAAGAAGCCTTTTCACACTTTGGGCCAGAATCACTTTATACGTGTTACTGCAGTGTCTCTGTCTGGGCAGGGTAGCTTGCTAATGACACAGATGCATTTGGGTTTTTTATGGGAGCATCTGACCATATACACACCTTTACTTAGTGGTGCTGCTTGGTGAACAAGCAGCCTCAGTAAAACTGTGGGCTTTATTCACTAAAGTGGGAATTGTCAGGACAATTGTGAATGATTATGACAGCCTGAATGACTCACATGGTATATAATATACACACTTTTGTTTATTGGTAAAACTATTAGAAGATACCACCAATAAATCTGATGAATAAAGTACCAGTACAGCCTTGCATATCTCCCTGCTTTCACTTTAGCGTAGCCCTCGGTATTCTCGATCTTCAAGGGACTTTCTCGTTTGTCATCTCTGCTGCAATTTCCTGTTATTCTTTAAAACACAGCAACTTGTGCTGCTCCCATTTCCAGGTCCAGCATTTCCTTCCCAGTTCTTATTTATGGAACAAAAGCATCTTTCCAGTACATATCGTTAAGAAAATGTTGGGAATATAGGCTGTGTAGGGAGTGGCTGACACCAAAACCAAGGCAATGCACAGTCTTACGCAATAGTTCATTGACTGCCAAGGGTAAATATATTCGTGTAATGGGACTTTACACAGCAATATAGATAGCGACCCTGTTGAGTTTAATATATGCTTGCAAGAAGGCTTCGCTGCTTATTGTATGAACTCCTCAGGATTGACCGCTTCAGTTTTACCAACTCGTATCTTCAATTGTCTTCTATTTGTGAGCCTTTACAATACTGGAGAATCTCCCTATACCAAAGGTCCTCTTTATTGTGAGCATGGTGAAACCTAATAATGTCTTGTCTTGCATTTTTACTAAATGATGCCACTATGTATTGTTAAAGGCAAACCTCAGTGCGTTTCTCCTACAAGAAAGTCTTATTTGGCCCTGCGTAATGCAAAGGTAATGGGGGAGATTAAAAACCGCCCTCACTGATTAAACTATTCATTATACAGGGTTTGCTTAGCCCTTTGAGCAAGAGAAGCTCACTGAGATTAGTAATATGAGGGAGTTAGAGTATATAACTAACAAGCAAACTCCCTCTTTAGTGAATATTCCCCCCACTAGGTGTTTTTAATATGTCTGTTACAATGCAAAACTCAAATACAACATCTTTAAACTACTGTTTCCGTTAAGTTTATGGTAAAATGAGAAGGAAACAGACAACTACTTTCAAGGTATTTATCTGTCAACTATCTTTTAGTAAAGCTTTAAATAGTTGGATCCATATGATATTTATTAAGACAACAATCTCCATCTGGAACTCATTGGAGATCCTGTGACCTCGGCGGGTTCACCAGTTCCCATGCTAACGTAAATAAATACAAATAGGGTATCTGTGTAATGCAGAGGCTACACATGCCCACCTGGCCATCATATTATCTGATATCCTTTATGCCTACACCTTAGTAGTGATAACTGTTTTACTGGATCAATGAACACACCTTGATAATAGTATATCGTTTATAATACACAAAAGATCTCTCTCCAATCCTATCCATCAAGTCTTTTGTTCAGGTGGAGGGACATGGAGAACCAAGCAATGTTCTCAGAATGTGCACAGAGGGTACCGCCCTACTTAATTGTAAACCTACTTTTTTGTAAAATCTAGAAATCTACTGACTTAATATGAACATATACCGTATTATGTACAGACCCTGGGTAGCCAACATGTACCTTTCAGCAGCTGCAGAAGTGCAACTAATGGGCTATGAGTCAGTCTTTGGCTTGGGACCAAACATTTTACTCTTTATCTGTTGGCAACCCGGGACATCGATTTCTACCTATCCCAAACATTGCTTGTGGGACTGGTGCACTCCCTACGAAACTTTGCTTTTCAGAGCAGAAGCTCTAAATGTGGCGTTGTGGAATGTATTGAATAAATAATAATAATATATGAGTGCATCATGTCTTTGTATGGCGAAACCATAGTTCACCAGGAATATACCGTCCTCTGTTTTCTACATTTAGAATCGTTTAGACAAGATGTGATTGACACCATTGGTGTTGTTTAGTTTGTGTTATACTTGCTCCTTCATAAAGATATGTTACCTTCAGAGACGCTCTTACTGATCATTTGTTCAATCTCCATGGTATTTCTTTTTAGGCGCTGGTTTGTCCAAGCAGGAGAGATTATTTTCTTGATTATTGTGTTTGTAATTGCTCTGGAAGAGTTAGCGCACAGCTCTTTATTTGCCAGCGGTTGATCAAATGTATAACTATGCCAAGTCAGTGCTGCGTAGCTGCTGCAGGTAATCCCAAATAGTTCACAGATGTACACAGCATGGAAACGAAAAGCCAAAATAAAATCCTATAATTGCTATAAGATCTACAGTCACGTGAAAATGAAAGTACACCCTGTTTGAATTCTATGGTTTTACATATTAGGACTTTAAGACATTCATCTGTTCCTTAGCAGGTCGTATGTGTCATTATTTATTCAACAAAAAACAAGTTAAAATAAGCTATTTACCCAGTTTCTAAGGAACAGATGATTATTATGTACTGATATCTAAAAATATAGAATTCAAAGAGGGTATACTATGCTGTTTGCTGTTGCATTGGTTTCTCTGTCAAAGGCAAGATGGAGCCTGTAGCAGAAGTAATACCTTTTACTGGGCCACCATAAAAAAGATGGAGAGTCACATAAGCTTTGAAAACCTCAGAGCCTAATAAAACGTATCACAGGTGTAAGCTTTCTACCAGACACACACACACCCACTGCATTCCGGTTTAATAGCTCAGGTTTTCAAATTCTTTGGTATATTCGTAATTGGCAAAGTATCACTTTCTTCACAGTACTGTATATGGAGAAGCATGAATACCCTGGGCTTCTGGGGGGAAAAGGGTGGTGTATCTTAACCTGCTAGGATCCAGTCTAAAATGCGTATGCAGGCATGATCATAAACATGCACAGCCATCGATTCGTGTGTAAGACCCAATAAATCTTTGATATCATTCAGGAGGCAACCTAGCAGGTAATCTTTCAGGTATCAGAATTCATTTCCACGTCTTGGTGAAACCTGCAGTAACAAAGGCCGAGTGTCTATGGAATGTGGATCAGCTGGTTCTGTTGACTATTATTTAAAAAAAAAAAAAAATCATAATAAAAAGAAAAAACTGCGATGTACAGAAAAGGCATGAATACATTTTTCTTAACCTCTTCTGCACCTCAAGCTTCACTACAAATGTTTCTGTAATACCGTATTTGCTTGATTATAAGATGACCCTGATAATTAGATGCCCCCCCCCAAATTTGAATATTAATTTAGGGGGAAAAAAGAAAAGGCTTGAATATAGGACTACCCTATAGGAAAAAAGTTTTACTAGTAAATATTCACATGTAAAATATATTTTCATATTTAATTTAAAAAAATGCATTGTTTTTATTTCATTTTGTTTGCCAACCTGCTATGCACATCTGCCCCCAGCTTGCCACTCTGCTTCCCAGATATGCCTTATACCCCCCTCCACTGCTGCCCGGCACTTCCACTGAGGCTTCAGACAGTAAGGTCATGTCACGCCGGCGCTCAGTCATAGAAGCCCTAGCAGAAGTGCTGGGCAGCAGGGCTGCCAGAGAGGAGGATCCAGGTCCCCTGCAGCCCTGTGGGGGATCTGGATCTTAGTCTCATAGTCAGACCTCCATTTGACAACCTCTAACACAACCTTGAATATAAGGCAATGGGAATTTTTCAGAGCTTATATTCAAGCAAATATGAACAGAATAAAGTTAAGCATACTATGTGTGCAACAGCAAGGCCAGCTGAATTACAAAGTAAAGGTATTAAAGGGAGAGAGATTCACAGGCTTGGATTTCTCGTCTATCAATGTCCAACAGACCAGAACCCAGTGGGGAGCATTTAATGGCAGTAGGTTCGTTCCCTGAGTCTGCTGTGTGTCTAAGTGGTTGTATGTATGTGTGAGAGGGTGTAGCTGAAAGTGTTGTGTGCTTGTGGCCACATGCATGTGGGTTGGGTGACTGAGTGTGTTTGTATGGCTGGTGTATGTGATATGATATCTGTTGACTGAGAACACTCTGTTCATTAGTGGTATTTGTGTTTTAGTCTGCAGCAGTGCTGCTGCTTACTTTATCCACTATGCTGCTTATTATTCTTGAAATTATTATCGCTGACTGATGGAGATATTTATTCGGGATGTATTTTGGGAGAGCACTTTTAGCACTTCTGTCCAAGGATATATACTTATTTGTTTGTAATTTCCATTGTGAAAATATTGAAGTAGGTGCTCCACATGGAAAGGCCACAGTGGAAGCCAGGTCCCAATCATCATCTATGGCTGCACCCCCCAAGGGGGATATGCAGATCCTTCCCATCATGGCTGAAACTGAGGAAGAGTCGGAAATTATAGCCCCCCCAGCCCCTCTTCCCCGAAGACAAAGGGCACAAAACACCCCATTCACAAAAAGAGGCGAGTGTTTAGTCTTATTCAGTGTACAACCTTATCTGTGACTCAAAATCAAAATTCCACAGATGCACAAAACAACTAAAAATAGTGCTTGTGAACAGTATGATTTAGTGTCGTATTCCAGCCCCAGCCAAGGGCTGGTATTTTGTAAAAAAAAAATACCCCTCCACCACCAGCATAAGAACAGGGCAAATTAAGTGAGCGGTTTTCTCTTAACCCTTACCATTTTGCATGACAGGCTTCATGATCCTCGGGCTTCATGATGCCAGAGGACCAAGCTTTTCTCATAGGTGCTCACTTGATCTTAGCCAAAAGCCTGAGAAATGATGATATGTAGTAATGCTGTACAGGAGCCGTGTCGTGCGGCCACACAATAAACCTACAGAAATGTCTTGTTTGAATGTGATTTTCCTATTGTGAGGACAGTAGCGCTTATTATTATTGATATATATATATAGCATCATCTTATTCTGCAGCTCTGTGCAGTGGGTCACCACCCTTTTAAACGTTTTAAAGGTTGGCAATAGTTAATTATTCTTGATTTCGTATTGTGTCTACTTGCCCATTATCCAAAATCCCCAGCTGCGGTATAATCCTTTTATTACATTTCATGTGTAGGAGGTAAAATGATACATTTCGGGAATATAAAGAGCAAAACCAATTGACGTCGGATGAGCCAGACCGAGACCCGCCTTGTCTGACCTTTTTGGATATTTAAAAACTTACATATAATTTTTTATTTTTTTTACATCTGCTGCTGTGTATATTCACTTATGCTGATTAGCTGTTCAGATCAAGTTTTAGTCGTTCCTTCCAGTATTCTTTTAAACAGCTAGGTGTCCACAGTCTGGATGTGGTCCACAAGAGCTATCATAAGTGCCTCAGGCTACCCGAGTACTCAGTAGACTTCATTTTATTATTACATCATTTTTTTCTTTTACATTTTCCCCAGCAGTGACTCATTTAAACCTAAAAAGTCTAGATGACCATGGTTGCTTTTTATAGTTTATAGATTTTTTTTTTATTTCAGCTGGGTGGTTGAGCGGGGTCGGATATGGATGTGTCGGGAAGTAGCCAGAATGACTGAGGGATGGATTACCCGAGCCATAGTTTGGATATTTGCTTGCTCTGGTGTGCCCAGTGAAATTTACCTGACAACGTACTAGAGCTAGGGATGCTCACAGCTTCACCAGAAGATTTATTTTCCATTTTGGTCCAATTTAAATACTTTTATTGGTCATTTTTCCTGATTACAGCATGTGTTCACCTATTCATAACTTTGTCAGGACCAGACAGATTCTATTTGCACTAAGATTGGTTGTAAGATGGTCTATAAAGAGTGATCAGACACATTGATGATCACAAAATTCATGCATTTGTTTTGAGATAAAGTTGACTGATGCGCCTAGAACAGAATGTTGCCCGGCCATGCATCGGGAGAGCAGAAAGCGACTCCTGACATATTAATAGTTTCCTTCACAATGAGTAGCTGATATGCAACTTTCACTTGGCTACAATGAACTTTTAGCTCACCACACGCCCTTAAGTGACTCTATAATTCTCCTTCTTACTTGGGAACTCTGTGGGTTGCGCATGGAGACTCCGGGTGAAGTGCCACTTTTCTGGGTCACTAAAGGGAAACAGGTCACAGGAGCGTAGTTCCTGCACCCGGCCCACTCCCCCATTAAATATAGCATGTGTCCTGCGATGTCGGTCAGTGAGTGGACCCGAGACACACTGCCCACCGACGCCAGGGGCACTTGCCACTCGCATCCTGCAAGGGGGGGGCTCAGGGTACCCACAGCCTGAAACTTCCCAGGAATGGCTATGGTGATTGCACCATGTTTTGCTTTGTAATTGTTCTTTATAAATCACTTTATAAATCTTTATTATTTTTTGTTTTTTATAGATTATATGCTATAATGTTATGGGTTTTCTTCTTAGCTTAGTGTATGGGTCTGCAAATCTTTCAATTTGTAGGTAGGTTTAGCACCAGTATTCCGGAAGGATGTAGTTTTAAAGTTAGAAAGTAGTGTGGAATTAACCAGCTTGTATACCTTTTATGGGGCATATTCAGAGAGAAGAACGCAGGCACTCCCACAATATACTGGAAAAGCATCCAAAGGTCAGCCTGCTGTACGTCACACAAGATTTGAAGAGGGTGTGTGTGTACTACCAACTACAATAAATACAATATATACCTTTATAACTACAGATCGAGGGTGTGGAGACGTGTTTCCCAAGGGACTGACTTGTACAAAACAGAGGAAATTATCACAGCGTGTCCTTTTGCCTTGATAAGGATTTCTTTTTTCCTGTTCATAGACTCCTGCATCACTCACAGTAGGATAGTCACTATCAATTTTTGACGTCGCAGGATTTGGGTTATCATTCGCCGTTTTAAACACTCTGCGTGTTCTTCTGGCGGTTCCCCTGTGAACCCCTATTACAGAGCTTCTTTTGATGATTCTGTTGCAACAATGGAACGCATGAGTAGCTGATACGCGCTTTGTGGCCCTGTTTGCTTTGTCAAGCCTTGCTGTGACCCTAAAAAAAAATCGCAAACCTGCCCGTACGCGCACATTAAATAGGAAACGTGCCTTTTAACAAATATAAATACGCGGTAAGTTATGGTTTTTTTCTAAAAAAAAGAGCTCTGAAGCACTTTATTGTAGAGCTGTTGACACAATTTGGTTGGGCAGACTGGGTGGGCCAAATGGTTCTTGTCTGCCGTCACTTTCTAGGTTTCTATAATTTTATTAAAATTATTCATTAAGCCCACGTTTTGCCAGTGAAAGGAGCCCACTTTATAGAGGTTTACAGTACGCGGCAGTGAAACATCTTCGTGAGATAACTAATGACCCTCATCTTTTATTAAAATATCTCATGTATATGCAGTTTATATATCATTTCTTATCTCTTTTTTTTCCTCAGGCCCAGCATAAAGAGAGTTTCATTGAAGAACGCTATGGGAAGTACAATATCAGTGATCCATTGCTTGCTCTGCAGAGAGATTATGAGACTCTCAAGGATGAGAAGAACGGGCAGAGGCCCCCAGTGTGTTCCAACCCTTTGTATGTCTTGAAAGAAGTCATGAAACAGTGCAAGACCATGCAGGAGCGGATGATGGCTCAGCTGGCAGCAGCAGAATGCAGACACAGAAAGGTGAAAACGTGGTTTGGGCTTGCAAAATCCATTCAGGCCCTCCTTGGTTTTCTAGAGGACTTTCATCTCGGCTTTCCTAGATAGACTCAGGATACTAAAACATACTCCTAAAGAGTCTGTCCTCTTGTTTGTTTGCCATTGTGTGCATCTATATCACGGTGCATGTGGTCATTAGTGGATTTCTAGTAGCTATGTTTCCTTTTGTTGTATAGTTCTGCCACACACAGAAGAATCTTCTAATTCCCTTGTGAGTCCTTAGTACCTTGGACTGATATTGTGTCTCTGTCTGTCTGCAGTTCACTCATTCCAAAGGAATGTAAAGTAATAACACTGTATGATGTCACCTACCTGCTTTGTTGTTCTTCGTGACCTGTGGCTCAGAAGTTTAGATGAACCACGTGTGGCAAAATGCACTCCACTTAAACCAATCTTTGTTTAAAAAAACACCATGTAAGAATGTATAATAAAATAAAACCATTTAAAAAGCACTTAAAAATGTTTAAACAAAAGACATCTTCAAGGAAACTCACTCTCACATGTTAAGAAGGTATCCTGATTTCAATTGCCATAGAGGTTTTTGGAGTTTGTAAATGTATATATTTACACACACACACACACACACACACACACACACACACACACACACACACACACACACACACACACACACACACACACACACACACACACACACACACACACACTTTATAAATAGTGTAGGTCCCCTTTTCAGTTCTTGCAGTTTTAGCATTGTTAATGTAACAGGGGCTCCCTCCAGTGGTGTTGAGGTGTATTGTACATTATTCGGAAGGCACACATATATTTTCATATGAGATCCTTGACTGGCCCATTGAAAGGCGTTAAACTCTGTTAAGGACACTTTCAACGCTGGGACCTTTAAAACATTATGGGGTTTATTCACTAACGTGAGAACTGGTAGGAGAGCTTGAACTTTGGGGCTACATGACAGTGCATGACTTATTTATGATGCTCTTACCTTAAGGCACATTCACTTTTGAGATCAGTATGATAGTTACAAGGCAATAGAATAAAATAGTACCCCTACAGCAAGCAGTAATATGGTCAGTAGTTCCATATGTGGTCCTTACACTGTCCTTGAATACATTTGGAGAATTGTAAGATTACCTCTTGATAGGGTGTGATACCTTTTTAATATGGTCAACCAAAGAGGCTAGAAATGTGTGCACTACCAATTAGTGTAGGTTGGAAATTTTGTGACCAATAATATGCATCAGCTTGTTGGGGTTTCCCGTTTCGCTAGCTATTTCTTTATGTAATTATGGTTGATTTGGGGATACAAAGCCAGAAAGTAAACAGTGAAACTACGTTCTTGTGGCCTGCCCATTTATATGCATTCTCATGCAGGTTATTTTGGACCTTGAGGAGGAAAGGAGAAGGCATGCCCAGGATGCAGCGGATGGCGATGACGTTACATACATGCTAGAGAAGGAGAGAGAGAGACTGGCACAGCAGGTAATAAGTGATGAGATACCACCCATCAATTACCAAAGATAAACGTACTTGCTTATATCAATGAAGACAAATTCAGAAAATAAAGAATTATGGGCTTTGCTAGCAGAAAAATGAAAGCAGAAATATGTAGACATATGGTGGTTTGAATCCTTCATGTCGCAGATCCAAGTTATCTTCAAGGAAAAATAAACTTTTATTGTCTTAAGAGGCCCATAGTATGTTAGAAAACTATTGTCATTCTGTCATGTCAACCGTGAATCAGTTCCAGTAATTTGTGATGGTCTGTGTCTGCTGTGTGGAACACATGTAAGTACTCAGCCAAAAAAAGGAGAGGGGTGCATATGCTCTAAAAAGCTAAACTCCTGTTTTTGATACATGATTTTAATGACCTGTAATTTAATGGTCAGTAATGTACCGTATTGGCTCGAATATAGGCCGCACTTTTTTCCCCCACTTTAAGTCGGGCAGGCAGCGGGGTTAGGATACAGATCCCCCGCAGCGGTGCAGGGGACCTGCATCCTACTCCCCGATACGCTCAGACAGCCTCCCCTGCCAGCCGGGGTGCCGGCACAGGAGGTTGTCTAAGCGCATCGTGCGGAGCGTCCGCACGATGGGTTTTACCTCTGCCCACCCGGACTTACCGGAGCAGACTCCCGGGTGTCGGCACAGTGGCAGCATATCTCGGGGAGGGAGGACAGTGGCAGCATATCTCGGGGGGGGGACAGAGTGGCAGCATGTTTTTTGGTGCTTTTTTAAAGAAAAAAACTTTTTCTTTAAAAAAGCACCAAACTTTTAGGGTGCGGCCTATATACGGGGGCGGCCTATATCCGAGCCAATACGGTATATAGATATGGACAGTCCCAAAATCTTTTTCTTTATATTATACTTAATAAAATAATAATGCATAGTTTATCCTGTGCTGTAGAGGGGAGAGGTTTGTGTATGTATAAATATATAAATGTGTTATATAGATAACACTGTCAATAAATAAGCTTGTAAAATACTGCACTTTGCTATTAACCCCTTAATGACAAAGCTCGTACATGTACGGGCTCAAAATTCATTGTTTTCAATGGGTTTATGGACCGCCCGTCGTCCTGCACCATCTGCTGGCACACTAAAAAAATCACATTTTTAGATTAAATGTTTTTATTATTTACAAGCTCTGTCCTCAAGTCTCACAAAAAGACCATATTTTACATCTATTTTACCCCAAGCCTCAGTGTAGTAGTAATCTAATTTCCTGATACGTTAATTAGCCCCCTTAATGCCAAAAGGAATAACCTTGCAAATCTGGCTTGTATTTAAGATGCTTTGTAACCTAATGGATGTGCAGAAACTGTAATTCCCCTACTGCTAGCCCACCCTGAACATTAGTCATGGTAATGTATACAGTCTTCAGGCATTTTGCGTAATGTACTTTTGTTTTGAGTATTATGTCCTTGTTATATAGCTTTAGCTTAATTCATAGCAGTGTTCATCGTATTGACAACTTACTTAATATTCACAGAAATAAATACTGCTGAAATATGTGTTAGGGATTCACAGGCTTCCTTTAGGTGGCTGTGCTGTTCTTTGTGCCTGGTAAACCCACAACAGCTTATAGAAAAAACATGCCTCTTTCTCGCTTCTTCTAACCATTGATTTCCTTGTTAGTATCGCATTGTTACTTCTTTTACTTACCAAAATGTCTATTTCTCCTGTATAGTTTACCATTTTGCCCAAAGCTTGTATGTTCCTTTACAGAACCTCATGTATATTTTCTCTTTTCTCCTCTTTCATTTATGTCTGTCTCACCTGAAGTTGGAATTTGAAAAGTCCCAAGTGAAGAAGCTTGAAAAAGAACAAAAACGGCTTTCTGCTCAGCTGGAAGAAGAGAAGTCTCGCCACAAGAAGCTATCTTCTGTGCTTATGAAAGAGTGCACAAAAGCTAACAATCGAGCAGTGGAGGAAGGGCAAAAGGTTGAAGATGTTAATGTAAAGCTGGAGAAGGTTAAGACCAAAGTGACCCAGCTGGAGGAGGACCTGGCATTGGAGAAGAAGCGGAGCCTTCAAATGGAGGCCCAGGTGGAAAAACAGCTATCAGAGTTTGATATTGAAAGAGAACAGTTGAGAGCCAAACTGAACCGCGAAGAAAATCGAACCAAAGCCCTAAAAGAGGAGTTGGAATCCTTAAAGAATGTCTTGAAAGATTTGAAAGCTGCACCCCAGGTACAAGAATCCCTTGCCAAGCCCACCTCAGAGCTGAAATCCACTGGTGTTTCAACAGAGAAGCCTGAGGTCCTATCGGTTTCTTGCCAGACAGAGTGTGTACAGAATGAAAAAGGTGTTGTGGATGGCCCAGCCAAAGCCAATATTTCTCTCTCAACCCCAACTAAAATTCCACAATCGTATTCTAAAGTAAATGGACATCATAGTGTAACACACAGCAACGAGCATGTTTTAAAATTAAACGTAGGGGAAAACCAAAGGGAAAAGTCTAGAAGTCATGAAAATTTGCCTGAAACCGGAAGCTCTCCTGTCAGGGTTGAATCTCCTCTGCACATGGTAACACATCTTCCGTCCAGTGGCGCATCCTCCTCGCCCAGCAGTACAGCAGCCTCTTCTTTAACCTCCTCTCCATGCTCTTCTCCAGTGCTTTCACGGCGCCTAATTGGGGCAACAGCGGGGAGCCCCGGATATCAGTCTTCATACCAGGTCGGCATCAACCAACGCTTCCATGCTGCGCGACACAAGTTTCAGTCTCAGGCTGAGCATGATCAGCATGTTTCTGGCCTACAGAGCCCACCTTCGAGGGATTTATCTCCAACCTTAGCAGATAATTCTGCAGCCAAACAGCTCGCTCGCAACACAGTCACCCAGGTGCTTTCCCGTTTCACCAGTCAACAGGCCTCAAGCAAATCTGTCCCTCCCAACAGTTCTCCATTTGGCACAGACTATAGAACCCTTGCCAGTCCTTCTAACCAAAAGAACGATGGGAGCCATTCTCCAAATCCTATCAAAGTTTCCAGTCCTCTAAGTCCAGTGTCCCCGGGGATCAAATCCCCTACCATATCGAGGGTAGAAAGAGGAAACCCTCCTCCAATTCCTCCAAAGAAGCCAGGTCTAGCTCAGTCACCAGCTTCTCCAATCCCACCAGCCAAAGTGCCGAACCAACCACCTTCACTCGGAGGTTCAGTAGAAGTTTCTAGTAGTTGCTGCTCTAACAGCATACTTGCAAATGGGAAAGATATTGACGTAATGATGCCATCTGGCAGCTAGAGCTACAAATTGGTGGCCAACATTTGGAGACATAAACACGTCGACTGACTAGTCCTGTGTCTGAATGCTCTATACAAAATGATCAAACGTATTTATTTTGATAGTAGAAGAAAATTGTATAGTTTACTTTTTATTTACTTTTGCCTTTATTTACAAACCGTGTTTTCCTTTTTGATATGGAAATGAACGCTTATCCTGATAAGGGAAAAATACCCACATCTACCTTCCACGTACAGCAGTAAATATGCAGGCGATTGAATGGTTGAATATATGCTCGAGGCAGATGAGACATGGAAATCGAATGATGCTTCATTTTTAGCAGACAAATGCTATTATATAAATGTAGTTTTGGATGTGGTGGCGAGTTATGTCGCTGTGTTTTGAAGCTGCCTATTATGAAATCATTAACATAACATTTATTCCATTGTTATTCCAAAAACGTTTACCGTTTTCTATGTAACGCTTTCAGTTGAAGTGTTATACCACGTGGATGCCAAACATGGCTCTCAGGAGTTTCAGACGACTTCGTTATGTCAGTAGCGTTATCAGCTTGACGTAAAATTGAGTACATACTTAGGACAACTTTTGTTACCAAAACTTTTCCATGCATGTTCATAAACAATAATGTACAGTTTAGGTGGTAAAGTGGACAGGTATTGGTGCTCAAGTTTAATGTGAAGAGTTGTTAACCGTTTGGTTGGACGTGAAAAATACCTTTTTGGTTACTGTACTGCTGTGATTTACTTTTGCCACCAAATAGGGCCGCCGTTAGCATCACTTCGTGTGTCTGGCGCTATATATTGTGAAGCCAACATACAACATTTGATTAGCTCAAATTATATAACACAGTAGGCATTATAACACGAAATGAAAACATGGGAAAGAGTGAAGATCATAGTTTATTAACCATTTACAAACAAGACTACGGTCTGCTTTACTTATTGTAAACCCCAATTTTAACCATGGGTCAAGCGTCGGGAAAGCAGGACAAGCAGGATATATGATCAGGGTCCAAAACCTGGGGACTAATTCACCGTAATAGTTCGTAGATGGAATATATTGAATTGTTTCCAAGTACACATATGGCAAGTTTTTTTGTTTTTGTTTGAGAAACCAGTTTAACCCCTTAAGGACAATGGGCGGTCCATAAATCCATTGAAAACAATGCATTTTAGCCTGTACATGTCATTAAGGGGTTAAGGTGTTCAAAAGGTGCTCTTTTAATACCAAAACATTACAATCTTTATAGGTAGAGAGTTGAGTTATATAACAAAAAGTTATTTCCCGTTCTAGTGTAATATCATGTGGCTTTATGTTAAAGCAAGGCAAAAAAAAAGACCACTATGGATTTGCATTTTTAGAATATGCCCTTTATGTTAAAGTAAGGCAAAAAGGACTACTATAGATTTGGATTATAGAATATGCCTTTTTCATTCTATTTCTTTTTTTTTTTGTTTGTTTTGTTAGTAAATAAGTGTGAGTTTTGTCGCACAGTTTTCCTGAACATATCCCAGTTTTTTTAGCGAATGAGTAGATCAATATTTATTTAAAAACTTTACAGGACTAGCACCCTATTAAAATAAAACACATTTATCTTTTTAATTTTAGAATGACCAGGGAGAATTGGATGATCCTGAATCCCTCCCAGAGGTTGTATAGGCAGATTTATGTTCACAAATGGAAATCAGTCTTTTTTTTTATATTAAATATAAATATTCCTTTAATTTGTATAATTAAATACCGCTTCCCGTGAGAAATCAATTTTGCCTAGTCAGGTTCGGAAATGCTGACACAACGCAGCAAGATACCCTCAAACAAAGCATTTCTTAGTATAAAGAATCGTCACAAATAATACGGTGCTCCAAACTATACAAGAATTATGCAAACAATCAGAATACATGTTTTTTACTGCCACATAAAGTGACCCTCTGGTCCATGTTATTGCAGAAACAGGTGAAAGAATGAATGCCCCTTTATCTTCACCCTTAATGTGCCTTAAAATATAATAGTTTATTAAATTATCCTTAATTCTTTGCAAAAAGAAAATCCCAGATTAGCGAGTATGGTAGTATATGTGCAGAAATTGTAAGTTTTGTTGCATCCATGGATTGATTGTCAGCAGGAAATCTCACAGTAACAGCTTTTAGCATAACTGAATTACTAATTTAAAATTGCCTGTAGGTTGTACTTTTTTTGGTCTGGTACGGTGTGGAAGACTTGTAGTTCACGTTGTGCAAGCAGAGGTTGGTGACCGCGTGTAACAGAGCCAGCATAATTTAATTCTCCATCTTGCAATTAATTTCTTTATTCTCCATCACCCTCACAAAGGCTGTCTGAACCAATCAACAATCAGCAGCTGAACAACAGGTGACAGACAGGCCATAGACATGCAGACCTTGAGAAAAGGAAGTTAAGACACTATTCTCCATGTTACACGCATAAGCGGGATTGGATTGCCGATGCATTGCTTATTTATTCTATTGTGAACATTGGGTTATTTAGTGAATGCAATTGTAAAATGAAGGTTTTAGGAATGCAATAGGTGCGCTATAACTTAAAGCACAGCCAACTCCAGCCTCCTCGAACAGAGCTTCTTGGGCCTATGTAAAGGGTCAGTGACTGAAACATATATTTCTATGGTTAATTCAGTAGGAGCATTACGTTGTCATGTGTGTTTTTAAAGGGAATCGCCTACCATATTGTTTTGCTGTCCTGTGGTTATAAGGAAAATGTATCTAATGTTCCTCACAAAAAAACTTGAGTACTTTCCTACCCATAATTCCTGCAAGCCTTTTGAGGAGCAGAAGATATCACCTGATTGTATCGCATACCATGGCTTGACATACGGTGCTTCTGACGTTCAGCACAGGCCAGTACAATCCCTTAGTGTCTGAACTCTGGCTAGGAAGAATGGCGACACACAGCAGTAGCGTATACCATAGTAAAACCACCTACATAGTACAAATGGCTGGCTACCCCACTGGCGATATAAGTATAACGTATACAGAAGAATACGTTTCCACATGTTTATGGCCTGCCCGGGAATGCTGTGTAGCAATCATTACTTCTATCAATATTTTGCCCTTCGCTTGTAATTCATTCTTAATTCTTTAAGTGGTGCAACAGAGGGTTTACAATCCAATATGCAGGTAACATAGAGGTGAATTTTAAGCCAGCATCGCCGCAATGGTGCTTCATATTTACAAACTGAATCCTAGCCTTTAGACTTTGCATTGTCATTGTCCATCTTCTTTTGGAAACCAAAATGTGGCACTTAAGACAGAAGTAGAATAAGAACCACTCGACCCATCTAGTCTTCCCATTTTTTTTTTTATGTAAAGACTCCGACCTTAATTAGTACTTGATCTTGTCTTATATTCAGGATAGCCTATGCCATAGGATTGTAAAGAACAACACATGTATATACTGTATTGTAATGTGGTAATCAGCCACATGCCTTAAGAACATCAATTTCTTATGAAATGATTAGAACTAGTTGGGCCTCTGCTTTAATTCTTCTCATTTACTGCGCATGATTAAGGTATCCACATATTGCATGGTTATAGCTGGGAGAGTGGTCCTCGCACCTTACTATTTGGTAATTATGTCTAAAAAGCCATTCTGGAGCAATCAGTATAGCAACCAATGGAATGTCCACGCTAATTGTTTCACTTTGCACCAGCATTGCAGCAAATCCGCATAACCATCATGGTTTTTATACACATCTTAAATCCATCGAATAATCCCAAGTGTGGACTTGGCATTGGGGAAGCTATTAATCATTGCTTGTTGTCAGTTGAGCTAATACTCTGTATTAATACCTGTCTGTATCTATCATTGTTAAATGATCAGTATGTTTCTGCATTTAACCATTTTTTTCTTATGTCCCTAAAACTATGTTGACCAAACATTTAAAAAGTATACATACTGTGTGATAAATCATCGTCCGGTTTTAAACCGGTGTGGGGGTTCTGTGAGATCATCCATAACTCAAGCATGGATATTTGAAGTGTATAAGGGAACTCTGTAGTAATTCAACTGGATCAGTATTTACATTAAACCTGTAACCCTCAGGGTGGAGTGACAAACCGAGGTTAAGTTTTGTTTATATATATATATATATGTCCATTATAGAAAAAAACGCACTAACAAGACTTGCAAGAAATAATAGTGAATATAATATTCAGTATTGATTGAATTGGAGTAAATGACTGAGTGCAGGAGTACTGGAATAATATATCAATCCATAGAATCTGCGTTTCTGTCTACCACCGGTACCTTTGGCAAAGGTCCTGGATGCGGACCGAAACGCCAATGTACGGAATTTACTTTTCAAGCTTTCAGGACTAAAATACTAGCCGTCTTATTGGTTCTATAGTATTGGCATACTATTGGCATAAGACTTAAACAAGTCACTTTATGTGATCTAAATGAAATAAATGCTTACATATAATTGTGTTACACAAAAATGCATGATATTGTTGGAAAAGTAGGTAACTGCTGGTGTAGAGTAAAAGATGTTCATTCAATCACAGATGAGAGACCCTAAGGTTTACCTATGACCTGGATTATATTAAAGGAAAAAAAACAGCCTTTGGAATGTTAACTAAGGCTATTTTGTTGTTTTGAATAAAAGCAGAAAAAAAATCTTGTTACAGTACAGAAGGAAAATCCATAGGTCTTATTTCTGTAGAACCATGCTTCGTTGTACATGTGGTCTCTATTAATTAAACTACCTTAAGGTGAAACAAAGACTAAAATAAATTAGAACCAACCTTAAATAGATATGGGCAACATTTAAAAGGGATGGATGGATATATATATATATATATATATATATATATATTAATATATATTATATAAGTTACTATACATTGACATATAACAGTATTTCAAAATATCAGAGGGAATATATTTTTCCAGTTGCTCTTGCTCTTCAGGGCACTTTCTTGAACTTAGTGTAAGCAATTACAGTATTGCTTCCCATGGCCAGTTATTTGAAATATCTTCAGGTTGTAAAAGGTATGGAAAACATTTGCGTATATTTGTGAATATTAGGAACTTTTCTTTTATACAGGGGACTTGTAATACTTGTGTATACTGTTTATGCACTTTTACTTGATGTATTTTTGTAATGGTTACTGTTTTTAAGTGCTGTACTATGTGTGTCTGAATGCCAGCATACACTCATAGATAGCTTAGGTTTTAAAGAATATCGTAAAAGACAGCAGTAAAAAAAAACTACCAGTATTTTAGGGAAAAAGCTGGATAAGGATTTGGTGATCTTAGTCCACAGTATCTAGGGAACTTGTGTGCTGTCACAACCAAGGTGCCCTATACAACTCTATAATGGTGCCCAGTACTGGAAGAAGAGCTGCCTAAAGACATGCGGTCTGTCCTTGTACACAGACTTGGCTACGCCAAATTTGAAGAAGCATTATTCTCAGGCCCCTTGTAAGCTCCTTGGATGTATTTTAATTAAGGCGCACCATGCATGGACCTCCAACTGGCGACCCATGTTCCTCAAATCAATGCAGCTCCATGGTGAAATTGATCTTTGCTAGCATGTTTCTTCCCTGTCGCTACCTTTAACTAAATATTGGAGCCGAAACAACCCTGTTACTGTATCAGCTTCATTTTTTAGACACCATGTACACTTCCTATTTCTATTCCTTAGAGGAGGAATCCTGTCCTTCGGTAGAGGCACTTTGGGTAGGCTTTAATTAGGAGAAGTCTTGTTCTAGTCTAGATCCAATCAGTCAAAAGTGCCTGCTCTGATGTAGTAGTCCATGCAATAACATTAAAATAGGTCTGAAGTGCTCCTTTAACTATCTTGGACATTTGCTAAATAATGCTGACCCCTCTTCTGCACTTTAAATCATCACTCAACTGTTCTAATACATTGCTTAGGGGAGAGGGACTGGCTTTATTTAGCTGGTGTGGGTTATTTTTTGTGTGTGTGCTGGTTTATATGACATAACCTCCCTTGGACATTCTCAAACCAAATCATTGCCTAGATACAAATGTGTATGTGTGTATATATATATATAAATATGAATATTGGGATATTTTAATGTATATTTCTTAGAAGGTCTCAGAAAACTCATGTATTTCTCTGATGCAGTATAGAAAACGTTTTATTGAGTGATTTGGATATATTGGATAACAAAAGCTTTTGATTTGTTATATAAAATTATCATTATTTGCATTTAATGTAATGAAGCAATTTTATCGATCAGTTCTTGAGTTTCTAACTCGTTTTATATTTTTTATATCGATGCGATTGCCTCTGCCTTGAGTTGTCTAAATACCTGTAATAACCTATAGGAAATAAATACTATCTGTATTGCAAAAGGACGTAATTAATAAGTTGTTGATATGCGTTGTTAAATCTGAAAATACAAGAGACTTTTTTAGGCTTGGCCTTAAAGTGGGAAAAAATAGTACATAAATTCTAGAATGAAACATTAATAGTTATTAGAGGAACTGGAAACGCTTATTCCATATTTGAAACATAGAACCACTCAGGAGCGTTCCGAGAAGAGACAAATGTTTTTTCCATGTGTTATGTTCCTTTTAACATCTGAATGTAAGCATGTTTGCATCTTATTAATTTCATGGAGCCTAGGTACTTGCAGTGTTGGTGCCTGTGGACAAGAGTGAGGTTTACAGTCTGACAACAAATAAGTAATGAGGAAGAGCTTTGGGGAGAAAGGGCATTGTTGGGGACATCAACATGGCTTGCCCAGCTATATGTCCCTCATTAGAAAATTACAATATCTGAATATACTCACTCAAATAATATGTAATGAGGTCTATAATTACTTAGTGTAGCTCAGTGCTATGCTTTGTCCTGCAGGGCCTATATCTTACAATGCTTATTGGTTAATCCTTTTGGTCCAACAGTAGGTAAACGGAGCCCTCAACCCAGATACAACACCTTTATCTGAAAGTCTGGCAGGATATATAAGTGGATATAGAGGCAAAAGGTGATAATTGTTAACCTTATTCGCATGCGCCTACCCAGAATTCTTTGTGGTTGTGGCAGCACCATGAGATTTCTGAGGGGAAAAACAAGCCTTCTGGCTTGTCTGGTATCTGTAAATGAGCGTTTAATGCTTTTACTACATATATATATCTATCTTAGTAAAAGCCCCCAATCCCCAGGCTATGTTGAGTGAATGACTCATAGGAATAATTATAGGAACTGCTAGTGTGGCAGAATTGCACTCCATTATAAAAAAAAATAATGCAAGTACATTCTAGAACACTCTTATGAAGCATCTACTAAAATTGAATTATCTAGAATTTTATAGAACTGTAAATGAACATTATATTGCACATCCCTATCAGTATGGAAACACTCATGTGTATAACTGACAAACGGTTTAAGTTCTGATAACCAAACCAGTAAAGTATACTATTCACTGCCATAATATCTTCGTTCAAACAGGAACACTGATCTAGAGATTTACATTTGAACTGTGTTATCCTGTTCGGCCCCCGTCTGCAGTAGCAATCCTGGCATTGATATCCTAGATTATTCATAGAAGGAAAAATAGACAATGATAGTATAACTACTTTTAATTAAGAAAAAAAGGCTATTGTATATGAATTTGCTACAGTGATCTGATGTGTCTGTAGTTTTGAAATGGTATTCTATATTACTCATGAGGTTAGGGTAATGGTTTAAATAAAAGTAAAAAAACTGTAATAGTGTTGCATTGGTTCTAATGTGGTTTTGTCAGGTTTTCAATAGGATGAAATATGTAAAGTGCCTTTTTAATGGCCAAGATGTAAATATATATTTACAACACTATTAAAAAATACCACGTGTTCTCTGCAATATGTCCATCATTATTCAATAAATATTCTTTATTCCATTTTGTCTAAATACTTTTCATTTTATATTGAAACAGCAAAAACCTTAAATCACATACAAAATCACTGGTGTTCTCCTTTTGTATTAAATTATGTATTTGTCGAAGTAACTTTATTATAATACAGAGCATGGCTCTCCGGGACCCAAGAAAGTAACAGGGAAAACATAATTTTGCTCTGGAGAGGGGTTCTGCTACTGGAACCAACCCATTGTGGTCCAGGTCGGAAGGGCCCTTTCTAAACAATTTTGAACCGGTACAAGGAGACAGGAATAAGGGGGTCACAGGGGTAGTTATGCCACTGGCTGCCTCGCTGTGTGAGTGCGCATGTTCTACCTCTTCATGGCTGTTGTTACTCTTGGATGCCTTCCCTTCACAACAATAGTACCTACACTGGAGCGGGCCAGATCTACCAGGGCAGAAATTTCACAAAAGCACTTGTGACAAAGGTGGCATCAAAAACCATGAATGCATCATGGTTGGCCAGCAACAGCTTTAACCCCTTAACGACCAATGATGTGCCTGCATGGCATTAAACACACACTTCCCAAAAACCAAGACAAACCCGTGCATGGGTGGGATCGCTGTACTCAAGAGATGTTGCTGAACACAAAAATAGCATCACAAATTTTGACAAAGGCTGGGGGTAATATTAGTGCATGGAAAGGGTTAATTTACCGGCATTTGAAATACCCTGGGGTGTCTAGTTTTCAAAAATATATGGTTTGATGGGGCAAATTGAACTAACCGGCTTCAAAGATGTCCCAAATAGGACATGGTGGCAGTAGGACTATTTGTCAAAGCACCAAGTTAATAAATCTGGCATTTTACCTCCCAAACAACCCAACAAACCCATGCATGGTTGGTATTACTGTACACGGGAGATGTTGCTTAACATATATTGGGGTGTTGTTTCACAGTGGCATATTCCAGGAGCTGTACATCCATACATGAAGTACAATTTGTGAGACAAAAAACACAAAATAAATTACTACAAAAACACAAAGGATGGTAGTAGAATTAGTGCATGGAAAGGGTTAAAATATAAGCATTTGAAATACCTCGGGGTATCTAGTTTTCAACAATATATGGTTTAATGTGGTAAATTGTATTGGCTGACTTCAAAGATACCCAACATAGCACATGGGCCAGAATGACCAGATCTGGGGAAAAAATGGTTTTGAAAAAGCAAAACGCTACTTGTACTTTTTGCTCAATAACTTGCAGAAAAAAAGCACAAAAACATAAAAACATTGGGTATTTCTAAAATGAGGACAGATAGTAGAATCTCATTTCATTAGCTGTTCTAAAGTAAAATATTTTTTCAAACAAAAATGAAAAAAAGTTTTTGATGTGATTAAAAAAAGTGCATTGAATTTTGTATGCAGCATTAATGTTCAAAATGTTAAAAAAATAAAGAAATACTAAAAATGTTCCAATGAAATTCATCACACATTTCAACCAGAGGGATAGCAGAAAGTATTTTTGTAACAAAGACAAAGAACACTTGGAAACGGGTCAAAACAGTCACTCACGTAGTCGGAAAATGTGGATTCTGAGCAAACATGCTTTTCCCTTTAGTTTATACATACTGTATGGTGGTGTTTTAATATTGGTATATATTGCTTATTTTGATATGTGAACGCCATTAGGCTTGGTTTCCATTGGGTTTTTTTTTGCTAAAAACGCCTATAAAAACGCCAATAGCGCCACCTGGCGTTTTTTTGTGAAAAACGGCTGCAGCCAGATGTTAGCTGTTCTTCAATAGGAAATCGCAAAATGCCATTTCCACTTGGCGTTTTTCTGTTTGGCGTTTTTTCAGTCCTCTTTGGCGTTTTTCTGCTTTTTTGGGCTCTGTGGCAGTTTTTCAAAACTGCAGCATGTTGACACTCTGGCGTTTTTTGCAAGAAATCTTGGCTTTTTTTCTCCTATAGAAGTCTATGGGAGAGAAAAAACACCATGAAAAAGCCATGTGGGTTTATTGCCTTGGCGTTTTTTATGGCGTTTTCCACAGTTACAATGCAGAGGATGGACCCAGTATCTGTGTGTCCTACGAGAAATAGGCTGAAAACAAACAGTTTCACACAAAACAAAGTCCTGGACTGGTTCATATTGAATTTTACACCATTTGGTACAAACATGCCATTACAAACAAACATACGCGACCGGATCCTGCGTGCCAAAAGCAACAGCAAACAATTTGCACCATCATTTGGGGCCAATCTTCCCAGAGGAGCAGACATTCGAAATAAAGCATGCCTTACAAACCACAGAAAAGAGACAAAAGGGTCTACCAAGTAAATGACATCAGGAGAGGGCAGATACTTGCCATTTATCCTAATCCCTTTTAGCTGGGTGAAACTTCTAACTTGTAAAGGCTGGAAAAACTGCCTAAGGTCAAAAAAAGCAATTTCCACAGAAAGGCTAAAACGCCAGAAAAAACTGCAGAAAAAACGCCAAAACGCAGCTAAATGCAGTGGCAGTTTTCTTGGCAGTTTTCCTGGCGTTTTTCATCAAGAAAAAAACGCCGGACAAAAACCCAAGTGGAAACCTAGCCTAATACTGGTTTATTCATTGCATATGTTTGTTTAGGAAACACAACAGAAATGATCTTACCTCATATGTGAGATAATAGTCTAGAAAAGACATTTTTAACAGCCCTGGCCTTTTGGTTGACAGGAAGGGAAGATTTTGTACAACTCCAGATCAGATGGTAGAGAAACGCTGTACTTTTATTTTTAATTTCCATAATATTTGCACTTTGCTGTGTCCATTCATTGCATTTTTTGTTTTTTTCATTGTTTTATTTTATTAAAACCATTACTTATAGTTAAATTGGTATATTGAAGGCATTGGATCCCTTCATTGGATGTTCCTGTCTGGTTTTCTGGCCATACTCATAAGGTCTTGGGTGAGTCGAGATGTACCTTCTTTCAGGATGGACTTACTGGAATCCAGTTGTAGCTGGTGGGCAGGTCCACTAAAAAATGAGTTAAGTAATTTTTTTGAATAAAATACATGGACCGTTTTAATAGTTTATTTTATTAGGCAGCAACAAGTTCTGAACAAAGAAATGAGAAGTAAAGTTGTAAGCCCATTTTAATTTTTGTTCAGGCCCAGACTAGCCATAAGTGGGCCGCTGGCTAAGGATATGCCCGACCGCATACTACATGAGCATAAATATGAAGCGTGCAGCCGTGTGTATACCATTGTAGGCCGCACTAACATCATCAGGTGGTCGTTATAGCCTTAAAGTGCTAGGGCCATCGTGTCATCAGTCCTGGATATCTTTTGTTCATTTAAATCCGAATTATTATGTGATTAAATATTTTTTATGTTCTTTACCCATGGTACAATGTTGCTATATGAATCAATCAATGGTAATTTATAATATATTGATAATAGAAGAAGTGTAATCAGAAAAAAATAGTAAGAGCTATCCAAGGCTGTTTCTATAGTCATATTAGAAATAATACTATTAGAAATAATGTTTATAATGCACATAAAAAATTAAGTTTAAAAAGGTTTTACATTCAGAAGACTTAGTTGAACAGCACCTTAAGCATAATTTAATCAACGTATTAAGACTATTTAGAACTTATGATTTTTGTTTTGCCTTTAGCTTAATTTTTTGGAGAGATTTGCAAAAAATGAGCAATTTGACAAAAAGGGATCATCTACAGCAATAGAACGTTAATATGGCTGCTCCTTTTATATAAATATTTATTGCTTATTTTTATTTTACGTTAAATATGTTTTTTCTGGGAAAGGGACAGAGCCACTTTAATACTATAACATTACCACTGGGGGGCAGTGTTTCAGCAGTTATAGAATACTACAAGTACTACATGTGGTATATTCCTTTTGCTTTCTTAATGATTATCCAATACCCCTCAAGGGGTGATGAAAAAAAAGATTTTTAACAGCATATTCACTGAACGGTTTTGTTGGTACAGTGACAGTCCTGGTGGAAGTTAGTAGGAATATCTATATTTTTGAAAGAAAATAACATTTATACATTAATTTTTTTGTAAAACAGATTTAAAGTTCCGTTAGATGTTAAGTTTATGGCTGTTAAACTATATTTTCCATTAACCACCATAGCGCAAATGGTAAAACAGTGTTCCAGACATTCAAGTTCTTTCTGTTCCATTAAAATGATAGGTGTGTGTGTATGTTGGCAAAGCTGCTTCAGTTAAACGATGGAGACCGCACATAAAAAGCTAATAAAGTTTTCTAGAACAAAGGGATAAGAGGTTCTTTGAACTAGACAGCGTATTGCACATCCTTGGAGCGATCACTTGAATACAGGTGGACTCCAGATGAAGAACTGAATACCAGGCTCCCTGCAAGCCATCAAGTGGAGAAACCAGCCAAGGTGAGGGTTGAGCTAAACCTAAACTCTGCACACAGAAGTCCCAATGCAAATAACAAAAACATATCCTTGCCAACATTCAGTTGTCCAAATCAGAAAACCTCATCTGATTTGGGGAGGGATTCAGGTGGGGGCACGGGTGGTACCAACCACCTAACTTATCCATGCAGCCATCTTGAAATGCCCACAAGGTGGCCACTTGAAAGGTGTAATTGAGGTCTCGGCTGCAAAAGCTGGCACAGCTTGCTGGGCCGGCAAGGGGAGAGCATTTTTTTTCCCCAACATAAAGAATACTTAATTTTAGGCTCGAGTCATGTGATACCAAAGAAGGGCACTAACAGGCTTCATTTTTGGATGCTTTTTGAGATGATAAAAAATACCAAACTGCTTACTTGTCTTTGCATACAAAGTACTAATTTAGATTTTGTTTAGGTGGAAAGGCATTTTTAAAATGAATCACTGGTGAAATATGTCAAATTGCTGGTGCATGTAACACATATATATTCGCAAGCCTCAAATATTGTGCAATTCTCAGCATCTAATTGCATGAAGGCATCTGGGAGGTCCTATGGGTTGAGGGGTTAATATAATATCATTATACTTTTTTACCATGGTACCATGGTGTAATTGAAATTCACTGCCTGGGCATGAATTCTTAATTTTCAGCACCCAACTGTTCTGCTGCACCCAACCGCTCTGCTGCACCCTGGGCATCTTCCCGAGTTCCTGAATCCCAAGGTTCGAATTTCCCAAAATGCTTTAGTTTAGTGCTGAATAAAGCGTGTTGCATTGCTTTGCGATCTGTTGTCATTTCATTAATAAAAGGATATAACACTTTGTTATTAGCCTGTCCCAAAGGTATGCTGACATCGTTAACAGTAAATCTGTCAATGCCAACGCTCCATCCTGCATCTATCGTTCAGGTCTGCGTGTAAACTATCCTCATTAGGTTGTTTAGTCTGAGGATTACCAGGGCAGCTATGGGAAGTAATGATTTCAGAGGAAGGTAACATCTATGGGAAGGGAGGATACCAGAAGGGCTTATATGTGTCACTTTTCAGGGGGAGAGGGATGAATGATGGAGTGTTACACAAGGATACAGATAAGTGCCCCTAACCTCTGAGCAAGCAAGGTGGCTGAGCTGGACAAGAGATAAAGACTGACTTTGGTGTTTGCAATATCACTCAAGTGGATGCTTGAGAAGGAAATGAAAGTCAAAAGTGTGTTTTAAGTTCTGAACAGCTTGAAAACTCACTTAATATACACAACCGTCTTGTGTGTTGTCCCGTTAAAATGCGTGGCAATGCCAATTTTAGTTGTATGAAAGAAATATAATTGACAGTTCTAGAGTGTAACCCGTTCTTCTAACCTTAATGTAATTTCTTTTTATTGGTATCACTTGTGTATGAATACACATACACACTATATGGACAAAAGTATTGGGACAAAAGGGACACCATTCTAAATACATAGGCAATAATATGTAGGGAAATCTTGCCCATTCATCCAGTAGAGCATTTGTGAGGTCAGGCACTAGTGTTGGGCGAGAAGGCCTGCTTTGCGATCTCTATTCCAGTTCACAACAAAGGTGCTCAATGGGGTTGAGGTCAGGGTTCTGTGTGGGCCAGGCAAGTTTTTCCACACCAAACTCATCCAACCATGTCTTTATAGACCTTGCTTTGTGCACTCGGGTACAGTCATGCTGGAATAGAAAAGGGCCTTCCTCAAACTGTTAACACAAAGTTGGAAGCATAGCTTTGTCCAAAGTATCTTGCTATTTCCCCTTCAGCATACCTGGTGATCCATCGTGGGCCTACTAAGGCACTTGGCACCCTTTTCATCACCCACGGTTGGGAGCATGACACTTAAGGCTTTGGGGGAGTATACTAATTGTACTAATTGTGCTGCACTTATATAATGGCCATACAAATTAAAAAAGATTATATTTTTAGTTGTTTGGTTAATTCATTAATTTGCTCTTTATTCATTTTTTAACTTAGTTTGAAAGGTAGAGGGTATAAGCAAAATATTCAATTAAAATAAAGTTTTACAAATGCATTGTGCAATGATTTCCAACAACTCTAATGACATAAAAAAGAATTCAATGTTCTATATTTCTTATAGTTATTCCACATGAAGCACAACCTTTAGTTTTAAACAGCTTAACCTCTGAATAATGGATGGCAGTTTTGTGAAATGTACATAGAACGCGTGAACACGCATAAGACTCACATACCAAATGATTCACATCAACAGCACCCGAATCATTTTTTTGAGAAGAGTGAAAATATTTTTAAATTGTCTTTAAAAAGTAACAGCAATTTCCCACAAAGGCCACTGTCGGTGCCAAAATGCGATGTTTGTTTAAACAGTGTGCTGATGACACGCTGGATCGAATGTCTAACTTTCGCAGTAAACACTTTTGGCCCGTGACGTACGTAAACCCAGAGTGTTGTTGTGAAAAGTCTTCATGCGATGGGCTTAGCATGAGAAAACACACACGTATTTCCATCTCGTCCTGCCTCAGGGTGCTTGACTGGTGTCAGGCCAGATAACCCTCCCATGGGACAGTGCAGAGGCAAATAGACTGATGACAGACAGGCACCATTTGCTCTGCCTATTCTCAACATACAGTGAAACCAACCAAAGTGCTTTCTGGCAACCCATGGCTGTACCGTGTCTTGCAACTTGCTTGCAACCCTTGTTTTACATACATATGTTTCTATTGCTTATATACATGTATGTTTGTAACAGCAACATTTAGTAAAATTTACTACGACTGAGTTGCTCTATAAAACAACAAGGTTTTATGTGGTCACAAATTTCCAAATGCATCAACCAACCCAGGTTTGCCCCATTAGAATTAAAGATGGCCCTACTGATCAGCCAAGGACCATTCAGCAGATACTTCCATGAGGAGGAAACCATAGCTCTGTAACCATACAGGTCTTGCAAGGTGTACTGTTACCGTTTATGTTTACCTGTCAGTTTGCAGAGCTGCCAAACACAATCTGAGACAGAAATTTAAATAAACACTGATTACTTATTGCCCCAAATTCCCAGTGCGGTGTATTCTGGCATTTGTGTGGACAATTAGTTCTTAAAGGAGTAGACAGTTTGGCCTATGGGGCATATGGTTTTTGGGCTGCCAGCTCAAATGCCAAAAATTCCTCCAAATTTAATAAACCCCGCAGTTCCATATAGCAACATCCCCTCAAATCATTCATATAAAATTCATAATTCTGCCTTATTTCTTCTGTAGTTTCTCGCTGTCCACTGAATATATCCTCGTATCCAATGGGCTCTTAGAAAAGATGTGTCCTCCTGGTAGACTTTCTGAATATACTTCATTAAATATATCACGTACTTTGGAGCTGCAGAAATGTGTCACCTTGATACCACAAGTTTTATGTTGGTTGGCAAGCTTTCTATTCCAAGATTTTCTGTTAAAAATATGTATTACAGCATTTTATTTTCTGTGCTATTTCATTCCAGAGTTGAGTTGAAGGTTAATTACAATATAGCATGTGCTTCCAATAATATAAATGGGAGATTAGGTAGGTGCCTGCCAACTTATACAGTTTCACCGCAGAAAAATGCCTTGGTGCAGAATGACATACTGCACTGAATTCATAGCGAGGAACTTGCTGAATGGTAATGTACAGTGTTGACAATTGACACCAAACTCTAGATAAGATATTTTCTTTATACAACTATAATAACTGTTCACACATGCTGTGCCACAAGCTTATGTTAGGAGTCCCATTACTATAGCTGGCTGTGTGTGCATTAGCTGAGGTTTGAGGGAAGGGGTTAGTGTAAGATGTGGAGCAATCAATTCAATTCCATTGGTTCCTCTGTTCTATGTTGCACAGTTAGTTTGCAACCCCAGGGTTTAGACTGCTCTATGCTTGGGGTTAAGGTCAGGGGATCCAAGTAGCAATGGATGCAAGAGAGTCTCCCCAATAGCAAGCCTAAGTTGTGAAATGAAAATGTTTATTGAGTACATATGAGAAAAAAAATACTGGTACATATTCAGTCTATTCTTGTCTCAACTAAGTTATTAGTGAATAATATACCTATGTGTGGGCTATATATTTGCTAAAGACTTTTTTCGAAAGTTAATGTAAAGTTCAAAATTCTGTCCCTCTCTCGGAACATTGGCTGAATATGATGTCAAAAATGGCTAAACCTATACCCATGTGTATTTAATGTATTATGTGTATAATGTACACCCCACTCATATTATGCAGATAGCACATCAACCTTCACTTACAGAAGACTGCAGTTCCTCCTACTTCACGCATCCACACAAGAAACACTATTCCAACTGTTAGGGTTCCTTCATCCAAATTGAGTTTATTGGAAACTATCTTAGTGGCCACACACTAATGTTCTAAAAATCATATCTTCATAAGCCTTGTAGACTTGCCACCTCAGCCATTTGTGTGTATGAAATCTACATTTAGTTGGACAGATCTACAATGGATATAAAAAGTCTACACACCCCTGTTAGAATGCCAGGTTCTTGTGATATTAAAGAATGAGACAAAGATAAATCATGTCAGAACTTTTTCCACCTTTAATGTGACCTATAACGTGAACAATTCAATTGCAAAACAAACTGAAATCTTTGAGGGAAAAAACCAAAAAACAGTAACCTAGTTGCATAAGTGTGCACACCCTCTTAAAACTGGGGCTATGGCTGATTTAACATTCAGACCCATGTTAAATAGAAGTCATTACACACCTGCCATAATTTAAAGTGATTCTGATAAGTCACAAAAAAAGTTCAGCTGTTCTAGTAGGAAATACCTGACATTTGCTTAGTTGCATCTCAGAGCAAAAGCCGTGGTCCGCAGAGAGCTTCCAAACCATCAGAGGGATCTCGTTGCTGAAAGATATCAGTCTGGAGAAGGGTACAAAAGAATTTCCAAAGCATTAGATATACCATGGAACACAGTGAAGGCAGTCATCATCAAGTGCAGACAATATGGCATAACAGAGGCATTACCAAGAACTGGACGTCCCTCCAAAATTAATGAAAAGACGAAAAGAAAACTGGTCAGGGAGGCTTACAAGAGGCCTACTGCAACATTAAAAGAACTGCAGGGATTTCTGGCAAGTGCTGGCTGTGTGCTACATGTGACAACAATCTCTTCATATGATTGGGCTATGGGGTAGGGTGGCAAGACATAGAAAAACATCCAGGCCCTAAGAGTTGCATTTTTACCCCTTTTGCAATATACATACCTGGGAACTATCCACAACCCACCCTTGTAGAAGGTCCTGCTGACATCAGTGGACAGTCCCGCTTACGTCACAGGACACGCAATTGATGAAAGGGAAGTGGGGGGGGTGAGGTATGCTGGTAGTGGCCTGGAGACCTGGAGAAGCGGTGTCTCCATGCAAAATCCAGAGCATTCCCAGTTATGGTATTATGCTGTACCCTAACTCCTTCTAGATTGTAAATTTGTTGGAGCTATTTACAAAAGAAATAAAAGTAACAGTGTACACAATTTCCCTGGAATTAAGAATTGATGTAAGGGTTGCATAAGAGTGCATATAACATTCATTAAATAGGCTTTAATAAATAGATATTGTAGGGATCAGGTTAGGGAGGCTGGACTGGTGATTTTACAGTAGTATTTAGCATTAATTCTAGATTATAAACTTTAGATTATGGACCTCCTTACTCTGTTAGTTGAATTGTTATGTTATTTACTACTAGTTATGTCATGTTTACTCATTGTAAAGCTCTGTTCACTCAAGAGCCAGTGCCAGGCATACCCTCTAACCCCTCCCCCCCCGATGACGACCCTGCTTCGTCACTTCACAATTCATGATTAAGGCCAAAAACTGGCAAGCTTCTGAGAAGGAGCTATGCTTGTGAATTGCATGATTTTGTGGGTAGAATAATTTGTTGAAATCTCAGTTATTTCACTATATATTATACACGATCCATTAAGCTCTTCCCACAGCAGAAGCTTATTGGGGATGGCCATTCATAATCTAAAGTGAAGTCAACCTGCTGAACCACAGATCTCCTGACAAATCTCAAGTTAGTGATTAATCCATCATGCTTTTTTTAAAGAAAATTCAATAACCATATTAACAATACACCCGTCATACTGGACAACATTTGTCTTACCTGCAGTGTATCAAAGGTGTCAGAGTTTAAAAGCACAACTTGCTTACTCCAAATATGCATGTGCTAACAAACTAGCTATGACAGTACGCAAATAAATATTTGACCAGTCATCAGCATCCCACAACATTATCTACCCCTGTGTATATGTTATCATTTTGAATACATGATATCAAAATGATATCGTATTCAAAATGATATCATATATCATCTATAGGTTAACCCATAGGGTTAACCTATAGACAGTGTTGCTGGCTTGTCTCTGTCTGTGCCTTCCAGTAAAGAATAGGTTAGATTCTCTCAGATAATCTGCATGTCTACAAGCATGTTGCGCACTTGGCTTACACTGTTAAACCGGCATCTGTTTTGGATTTTTGAACGGTGGTAGGTAAGGCCCCCACTGAGTGAACCCAATCAATCTTAACTGTTTAGTGAAAACATTCAAAGGCATGGATAAATGGACTCCCCAGCAGAAAACTGCAGGTCCTTCTCACGTGAGAAATATCTTGGCACTCGTTCCGTCTACAGACCTGGTGAAATTAAAGGGGAAATATCACTGTCACGGCTTTTCCATAACCAAATTTGTTCATTAAAACTACCTATAGCTCATGCTTTTTGTTTGACAGTCTATGTATTTGTTTTGGTTGACTTTTTTTGAAACGTTGTGGATGCTCCTCCTCCGGCCACCTTTAGGAAGACAGTAACTTCTCTGCACCATCACCACACCGAGAAGATTCTTTATGGCAATGGTATGAGGTCCGTTCCTGCAAAGACTTTCATTAGACAGAATGTCTGGCTGGCTTATTAACGATTAGTCATTGTATTGTTTTCCACAGATAGTTTGAAAAGGAGACAGGGTGCTTGTCTAGTAGGTTTGGTTACAATAATAGATGCATTTTAAACTCTGGGGATGCAACCAGAATTATTTAAAGCACTTTGGAGTGTCCCGGCAAAACCGTTAGCAGTCGTATTTACCCAGTCATTATTGACAGGGGTGCTTCCAAACACTGGGAGATGGCAATTGTAGTACAACTTCACAAAAAAAGCATATCAGGGAAGACTCGGTCAACAACAGACCTGTATAGAGTTATGTCAGTGGTCATGAAATGAATGGAAGTAATGTTGGAAAATAATTGTTAAATATCTGGATGTAAATGGTTTTCAAGATCAGAAACACCAATGGTTTACTACCATTACATAAAGGCATCACTGGCCTTTACATAATTGAACAAAGACTATTGTCTGATGCCAACAAAGGTGTGTTAGGCCAGAGTTCTAAATGTTTAATAGTTCAAGAGTGTCGAGACAGTTGGACTAGGTCTTTTGGCCGGTCACTAGAGATCAGGAATGACTGCAACTGGAGAGTATATATGGAATGATGTTCTGACTCTTAATTTCCTTGTGAAACTAATGTTAGCATGTTAAATATCGTATTTGACCTCAATGAAAAATGTTTATAATAAATAATTAAATAGTAAGTGTGCCATTACCTGCTCATACGCTGTTCTAAGTTCAGAGGATGTTGGGTGAGTAATGCTTGCTTGGACAAATGCAATTGTTATTACATAAAACAGTGGGTTTTGTCTTGGCCAATGATCCAAATATATTCCCATTCTTTCCATGCTGAGTCATTAGCATCAGTTAACTGGTGTCCTGTTCAAAGCTAATTAATTGCCTCATTCTCACAGCACAAGGACAGGCCAATTCCAAAGCATATGGTTCCAGAGCCAAGAAGGATGTCAAATATATTACCATGTAGCACTACTAATGTACACTTCTCTGTTAAAGCAACCACAAAGCAGCTATATAATCCATCATATAGAATTATAACATAATTCACGGTGACCTCAGATGTAGCTGAAATAGATTTTATGTGAAATATATCGATTTAGCACTAAAAGAACCAGATTAGCATTTTACAGGGGAAACTGGCTCTGTGTTAATCCTTATACTTAGTGCCGCATTTTTTATGGCTCATTTTTTAATAGTGATGGTGTTGTACATTTGCTGTGGCCCTCTGCCAGCTCAGTGGAAAGCTCTTAGAATTATAAGAAGTAGCATGCAAATGAAACAGAATTGATACAAAACAACGAAATTTATTGAGATAAAACATTACATGCCCAAAACTGCTAAATAATTACTATTTTGATTTTCTCACTTTTACTTTGCCTTGTGTTCTGTTTATTTCTTGACCTGGTGTAGAACGATTTCCGGGGAAGGCGGGTCAAAGCATTGTATTTAATCAAGGAATACTGTTTTGAATTTGAATGCATTTTGCAATTTATAGTGCGTGACTATGTGAGCTTTATGGTATGGGAAACTGGGGGACAAATAAATCAAGAACCCTCCTTTAGACGCCAATCCCTTCTTTCAACCCTTTTCCCTCCTCTCTTCTAGGAGTCAAATGTGTAAAGTGTGCAAAATGTGCGACTATGTCATTGTATTTTTCTTCTCAATAGTCTACACAAAAAAATACATGGTTATCAATTGGTTACAAAGTTGTCTTAACTAGCCACATCTCTCACCACAACCCCTAAAATATAAGTGCCCCACTTCAGCCTTTCAAACATTGGGAAGTATGGGAGAATTTAGGTGAATGCAGCTGGTAAAGGTGAAGGAGATGAGACTGGGAAGAGTGAGCAGGAGGTAAAAAGATAACAAATGGAGATGAAGGAGGATAACAGGTTATGGAGAGTTGAATACATGTATCTGTTAATTTATGTTAATGCAGTTCTGTGGATATATGAGGCTATGTTTTACAACAATAAAATGTTCATTCTTGCTATACTCCATTGAAGGTAGTTGTGTCTACTTATTGGGTACACATAGCAGGGTTCCAAGGTGGGCATGCTGACCGGTGCTGGAAGTGATTTCGGGGACAACAGGAGGATGCTACAGGGAGCAGCTACGGCTCTCTCGGTGAACCCGTTACAGTGGGATATAGCAGGGACGTGTCCCCCTGCATTTATGATGTTGTGCTCCAGTTCTCTGTGTAAATAAGACACAAGGTAGTTCAGTGTACCTGTGCAACCGGTGGGAGAAAGCCCATTGCAATAATTACCCCAGAGACTAGTTACTATTTGAAAATCTTGAAACTGATAAATTAATAACAAAACCTTTTTACTTTTCTAATTATTTATCAGATATTTTATTATATGATTATATGATAAACCATAAATATTTATTTTATTGGAAGCACAGGGCTAACATGTGCTATTAATACCCTAATAGTACATACATGACATCATTTTAGATCATACAATACTTAAACCCACCAAGACCCCTGATTGCCTCTTGGACCAATCAAAAAGTGAGTTTGCTTCATTATGAATGTCTACTCCCATAGTCAGGTGGTTTCGTTCCATTTGACAGTATTTGCACAGTGCAAGTCACCTTAAATTCACATTTTGCTTTGGGTGCCAATCAAAACATACATTTAGGCTGGGTGTTAGTGCTGGGGATTTTATTTTACAGGCAGACGGGGTCTCCAGATTGATATCTGCAGAAAAGATTAATGGAAAATACACGGCTTGTACAAATCTGTCAAATGCAGTGTATTAACAAGCTGGAAAGCAAGATACATTTATTTATTTTACTCCCCAATGCATTAAACATGATATCCTTTTAAATCAGGTGCTATGTGTTTGACACAGTTATATATTGTTTTACGTGTGTTCCAGCCAGTGCACATTTTGAATCTGATGAGAGGTAAAGGAACTTCTCTCTAAATCTCGTTATTGCCCAGAGTTAATATGGGATAAGATCAGTGGTCTCTCATTTATAACAATTATTGTAAACACAATCTGAGATCAGATCAAGGTTATTAATACCTTGAAAGATTATTGTGCTTCATTAGAGATTGAGAAAATCAATCCAAATAATAATCATCAAATTCTTTAAAAACCTAAAGCCTACTGCATAATTACTCCTGCTTTAAGCAAAGTACATTTATCAGCGCCGGTAGCGGGGATAATGGACGTTGTGCAGCATAGGGTAATAAGGATTCTGACAGCTAGATGGCACTAAAATTGCCACAAAAATCATGTAGCTGATCTATACTATGGCCATATAAATATTCCTCTATTGAATAAAAGACTCCTGATTGCGAGTTAGCTGTCCAAAGTGATTTTGCAGTGGGAAAAGTCGCTCAAGCTGGACAAAATGGCTAACTTGCATATTCACTACTGCCAGCTTGATTCAAGCATTAATAAAGTTGCGTCATCTGGAATTTAGGAAATGTTCAAACACAACAGCAACCTGGGAATCTTAACCCAAGAGTTGCTTGAGAGTTCTACAAAAAATAGGTATAGTCTTGCACCGGCTGGAGAGAAGGAGAAGGGAAGCAGGCTGGTGAAAAATAGAAAAAGAGAGGAAAAAAACCTGCTGAAAATATCAACAGTGTCAGGACTGGGCTGGGAGCATAAGAGCAGAGGATAGTGTAAGGGTGCAAGGGTCAGGTAACAGGCAAACGGGGTAGTCCAATAGGGAAGCCAAAGGTTAGGTAACGAAGAATCCAATAGAGTGTCTGTAGCAGAGAGAGGAGAGGAGAGGAGAGGAGAAAGTTGAAGTCCTCGGACATACAGGAACCAAAGTTCTGGAACACTGGAGTAAAGTGTTCACAATTGGAGGGGTTTTTATAGTGCTGCAGGTATCTACTCCTCCCCTGTGCTGAACAAGCTCCTTACTGGATTGGTTACCAGGCAGGGGTAAATCCATAGCACCTGGTTCATTAGTGTTGTATGTGGCCTTCATTGGTGGATGCTTAATGGGGATTACAGGTGTTACCACCCTGATACAGGTGTACTGCATTGTGTTGATGCTTGGGCAACACCTGGGGTTTGCTGAAACTTTAGGCTGCGGTTTCGGCCTACTGCGCGATTGCGGGAAGACGCCGCTACTACAGACCGCGGCTTTGGCCTACTCCACGATCGCGGAGCTTTTGGATGGCGTGCAGTAACGGAGGACAGCAGGGGATAGCAGGTAAGGGTGAGAGGGGCATGAACAGAGCAGTTCCTGATGCTCAGAATACAGGAGTACAACAATATACATGATGGTGATAGCCCTAATATAGAGTAGCAGTAAAACTGTTGGGTATGTTCAAAGATTGGAATATGGTGTTTCCTGATAATGGATTACAAGTCTGTTTTATTCGCCTCACCGGCATTTCATACAATCATATATAGCAGACATTCTGTACATTTTTCATATCCCCTTTTATACCAATATCTCTGGCCTTTTATCTTGCAACCAGCTGGCTGCATTTCTTTTTTTTGCTGCTAGTACTACCTAAAAAGACTTATGTTTGTGTTTGTCGACCATTAGCTCTGTAGAAGCCTTACAGTGAAACTCATCTTCCTCACATTGTGTCATTGACAAAAAGCATCATATCTTATTGTATGCTTTGCTGGTCACTTTTATTCCATTGGAATATGTTTTATATGTACTATTCGTTTTACGTTTGATGTCTATATTATTTAACCCCTTAAGGACAACAATTGAAAACAATGCATTTTGAGCCCGTACATGTACGGGCTTTGTCATTAAGGGGTTAACATACGCAGTGCTTTTAGACTTACTCTTTACATTGCTTGAGAGTTCTGACTGTGAGTTCCAAGAAAACATTAAAATGAACTGCTTAATACATTAATTAATTTAAAAAAACCAAGGTACCTCAGGAACCCAATGTGTGGGATAATTTGCCCTAAATATGAATAGTTAATGTGCACAATGAACAATATTGCATTTTGCTCTGTGTTTGTTTATATGCTACCTGTGTAGAAAAAGACTGACCTGTATTAGGGAGCAAAGGGCATTTTGGGTGTACAAATAAAGAAACATCCTTCAGATTCTATGAGGTCCTGGGCAGAATACCAAATTCTACAAGATAATACCTATTTAAGATTGATTTGTCCTGGTAAATCTATTGTTATGAAAGTCATAAAGATTTTTATTCACACTATAAGTGAGTGACTAATGGCACAAGACATAGGAGCCCTCTGCTGTCCCTACTCTTTGCCCTGACTCTAGGGCCCCTCCTTTTGGCGGTCGTGGTCTAATGTAGATGTACAGGGGCTTTCCATGGAAGTGGAAAAATTTAAAATAGTCGTCTACGCGGACAATATGTTGTTTGCTATTACCAACTCCCTTACGATTCTTATAAACAGGTTTGCTGAATATAGGAACCTACCAACTCTAAAAGTTAACTTTACAAAATCAGAAAGTCTAAGCATAAACATACTAGAGCAAAATAGGACAATGGTGAGGCATAATTTCTATTTTCACTGGTGCCCTTCCGTTTGAAATACCTCCACAGTTAGATTTTATTACCTTAATTTTCCTCCACTCGTGGACAGACTCAAGCTGGACCTCATTCAGTGATCACTGCCACACTTCAGATGGATGGGGAGGATTAACGTTATTAAAATAAACATCCTCCCGAGGCTCTTATACCCTCTTCAGACAGAAAGATCCCCGGGGAGTCTTTCTCTACTATAAAAACAATGATTACATGCTATGTTTGGAGTGGGCTGAAATATACCATGCTGCAGATACGCAAAGCAGAGAGAGGCCTAGGTCTCTCATGGATAGAGGGGTACCACAAAGCCGTAACTCTGGCCAAGGTGGCAGATTGGTTCAAGGGACCAGCCCATAAGCAATGGATTAGATTGGAGCAGATGGCACTGAGGACCCTACTGTCGCGTCGCCCTTAGTTAAAACTGTCTCAAAGTGTGAACTTACTACATATTTTTGAGGTTGCTGCTCGTTGAAATTACCACCAATTTGGGTTTCAAGAGGTGGGAAGAGTTGGAAGCTATCACTCCACTCAAACATGTACACACTCCTAGTTTCTTACAACTTCATACACTCACTTATAGACAGACAACTAATACTTAGAGATATACATTTCTAACGAGTCCATACTGCTCCATATCATTGTTTGCATGCTCATGGAACATAGAACTCCCCCAATCACTGTCTGTGAGACAGTAGTCTAAAATTTTGGATATAAGCTCACATTTCTCTATCGGTTATCATACCCAAGAGTTGGCCTATAAATCATTGGGGAGATGCTACTGCACTGCAGTGGTACTGCACAAAATCTTCTCACTCATTTCAGAGGCATTCTGGAGGTGCTAGGAAGAACTAGGCACTTTTCTACACATCTGGTAAGGATCTAGGAGACTTATGACATACTGATCCAAGATGATCCATATCACAAAAGAACTTACAGGTATTAACTTGTCCTCAGATCCAATAGCAGTGTTACTTCATCAGATCAAGATACCAACTACAGGATATGAAATCATCCTTTCTATACATATATTGAATCTGCCAAAGCAATCATCATACTGTACTTGAAAAAGAGAACCACCTACCATCGTCAACTGGGTAACTAGGATGTGCAGACAAATGGAGGAACCCAAAGGGTGGTTTGAGAGATACATCACATGGTTCTACTGGCTCAACTATATGACCAAAGAACAGACATGCTCGGTTACACTCTGACCTCCCACCTGAGGACTTTTGGACTCTGTGTGGGCCACTGATGTGTCATGCTTGGGCCCGGTTGTGGGTTAAGAGTACAATGCACAATGTAGTGTCAATTGAAAATCTGAGGGGATCTCCTTTTGATTTTACCTGTATTATATACTTGAGTATTAAACTTATTATATTGTAAATGCTGACAACTAGACGGGACAACAGACACATACACATTTGTGACACACTTTTCTCTCCACTTCTTTCTCTGTTTCCTTCTTTCTTCCTGAAACATACACAAGACTGATACCACAGAATAACTACAAAAATGCAATGGACTTCCATATTTATTAGTTTTTATGGCATTGTGTTGAAATGTTTTGTTGTTTCTCTATTACTGAGATCCTGCAAAATAAAAGAATTATAAATAAACGAATTAGAAATGGATGCAAACATTTTTGGCTTTTCAGTGCAGTTTGAATCTCGTCAACAGACAAGAGTTCACTTTCCAGGTGAAAATGATCAACCTAACATTGGCAGAAATGGATGCGGTTTGTGTATCTGTTTTGGCAATGTACAGTTAGCGGTGCATTCCCAGTGATCTAATCATAAATGTCAAATACCAGCAATATGAAGCTGGAAACATCTACATCTAGCGAAACGCGCAGAGAGGCTTGATTTTCTATTTTAATCCGGTTTGGCTGGACTTTTATGCGTACACTTGCTGATTTATTGTAAATTGCTTTATCCCAGCAGGCACTGTGTTTGCCTTGATATGCTGCGCTATTTTTTATACTTCATTTTATACAGAGATTAAATACTTCATGAACAAGCTAGTTTCTAGATATCCTTGTAATAGGAGCCCAGAAGTGCACCTTTTTGTTCTAGGCACGAGAATTGCTTTCCTCTTTCCTTGTGATGTTTCACTACTATTCATTGCACACGCCACGATCTGCTACTCCAGATTGCTTAAAAATGCCTTCAAAGATATCCTTACTAAACCAAAGAATGCTCTTAGTTCATCACTATACTAACATACATAGTGCAGAGACTTCCAAGAGGTGTCACCACAATCATACAAGATGCAATAGCATATGACTTCCAGGACAACCATGCAATCTCTTACATAGAACTGTACAATTCCCTTTATCTGGAACAAATTCTGAAAGCAAATGTGCCTGACGAGCAACCTCAATCAGTGTCTATCACTCAGGTCCCCACTTTATTCCTTTACATTTTCTACAGTATAATGTTACATGGGCTACCCCTTGTATTCCACTTAACCTGCAAAGCATAGTGCTATAGTGGTATCCTCCGTAGTAGTGAGAAGAAGAATGAAGTAACCAACAAAATTTGTTTTGTTGGGAAGCTGTGGGATCCATAGCACAAGTGATCAACTGGATTATATTGTATTACAAGAATAAATGAGTCCATGGGAGTTAGGCAACTTCTTTGTGCAATACCCATCACAATAAGAGCATGGTGATTCACTTAGTTACATACAGGTTCATTGGCACTCAAAAAAACCTCATAATCAACATCAGCACAAAGGATCACAATGCAGTGTAAGACTATGGAGTTAATTATAAACAGAGCATCCGAAAATTCCTGAGTACTAATAAATTTTGTACCAGGCATCTGTCCTCATTTTGAGTAAACTTGTCTCAATTATAAGGATCCATAAAACATAGCAAACCAAGACTGCATTTCCAGATACATGAAATAAATTGCTAATTTAAGACTTACTTAACTTACGACTCAAATCTTTGTAAACAGACCTGCCTGATGTGAATTTATGCCCCATGTGCCTTTTTTTGTTTTATAGGGAGTTTTTCCACCAAATTCTATAAATTCACAGGAAAGCCTGCATGTATACAAAGTTAGGCTCTGAGCAAACTAATGTTTTAAGTTTATAAAAAACGTAATCTAATCAAACTCATGGTTGCTGTTATATAAAAAAATAAAAAATAAAGATATTCCATTAAAAAAGCTCACTCATGTGATTCGTAAACGTTTGCATACATAATATATTGTTTACTGTGGAAATTAACATTATCACAAGTTGTGTAAGCGACGCTTAGCAGTGTTTAGCTAGGCCTGGTGTAGATTGTAACATGTCCTCGTTAACATTGCTTTTTTATGAGCTGTGAATGTACGTGTCCTGACTGGATAGACAGAAGGGCCTGTTATTATTGTATCACTCTTCACCAAATGAAAGTGATGCTCTTTAGAAAAGAATACAAATGTCACAACATTAATGCCCTGGACGGCTCAATTTAACCTGTCAGGATGGAAGAAGTTTGTGTTAGAGGGTAAGTGCTGTCATTCTGCAAACTCCAGGTGGGCCGAGTAACTGGTAAGGAGGGATCAGTGCATGACAAGTTTGGACTATGTGGCAAGTTGATTAGCTGAGAACTGAAAGTATGCAGCCTCTCTGCTGATAGTGTTAGCTGACTGAGATCTGTTTACATGAAATTCCTTGGGAGCCAAGAAATGGCATGGCCTTCTTAACCCTTACTTTATCAGTTACTCTTCTAATGAACTGAAATCCCATTCCCATGTTACTGAGGCTGCAGACATAAACTTGGGAAACATCCTCGCATTAACAGAGACACATGCTCCTGGATCACACACCAACACCACCTCTTCTGTGACTTCAGAGGATCCACTGTTAATGTGAAGTTTGGTGCCAAATAAGACTTAATCCTAGTTACACATGTCAATGTTGTAACACCAGAACATGTGATAATTTATTGTACCCATTGTTAAAGGAACTCATTAAAATTTTTTAGTACTAATCATCAGTCAACAATGTAATGGCTTCCAGCAGAAACAGATAGCACAGGCTCAATAAACACAGAGGACAGTGCCATACTTTCTGTTAAAGCAAAGACATGTACCTGCCAGCCTCTGATATTGAATGTATGGGTCCCTTGGATTCTCCTTACAGTGTCTCTTCATGACTAGGTCCATACCTGATATACCGGGCCAGGAATATGCTACATTCCCAAAAGGACTTATTCTGCCTTTTATGAAAAACACACATTCCTTACTTCAACCCCTTCATCTTCTCCTGTAACACAAGTAGTAACACTACGCAAATGTAGAGGAGGCAGACCCACCCAACTTAGAAGGAGTTAATGAATGTGGTATGCTTGGTAGTAGAGAATCGTCTAAAGGACCCGAGTCGATGATTGAAATTAGTTTGTTCAAATTCTGCAGTTTTCTTAAACCTGAATCAAAATGATCTCAGCTGCTGGGAGACAGACAAACTGAGCAAGTTGGTCAAATAAGGATCTAATTTGGAATAGGGGATGCAGTTGATAAATACTCAATTCTTGAATGGTTGCCCAGAAACACTTATACCTAAGAAGCTGCTTATGGTTCCTAGAATGAAATCTGCTCCTAATTGGTCATTTTCTCTCTATAACATACATCCCAAGTGTCCCAATTTACAATGTCCCTCTGTCCAGCGTAGCTGCCCCACTGTGCCACTATTGTGGGCAGTGGTGATCATCGGCCACTATGATTCAACGGTGCTCCTACTGCAGCTCCCATGTGTCCACCTTGCAACATTCTGAAGTTGCGTACCCAAGAGTATGGTGGTCAGGCAGTCCTGAACCGAAAATGTGCACTCCTGGGTCTGGTCATGCCCCTCCCAGGTCCAACTGTGCCCTTTCCTACCCATAGCCACTCTCCACCCTATCAGATATGTTGGGCAATGTGCTATAGTGATGAGAGTTTGTGAGCCTGAGCTAGATATTTTATTTGATCATTTCTGCTAAACAGTTACTGGAAAATGCACAGAATCATTTTTGAAGAAACAAAGTTTTTATATCAAACTCTTGAGCTAAGTGGATAATGGCTAGCTTTTTTTTATAATATTTTATCTGAATGAATACAGTGTGAGTGTTATAGGGTACTATAGTCTATAGAGAGGTAATTTGGAAAATTCATTACCGAAAAATTCCAACTGTATAATGAGACGTCTAATAGAGCCTTCCAAAGTCACGTTTCTATTTAACTCTTTTTTTTACAGGAGTGCTCTGGGTTCAGCAAGTTTTATGAAAGGGTGAAAGACCTAAATGCTCCCATCTGGGAACAGAATCAATTGCTACAATAACTTCTCTGATGGCCTTTAAAAACAAGGCAACAATTTCCGACCTTGGAATGCTTTGATCTTATCTGAGTGGGAAATATTATGTTAATGGGTTTAACGAGACACTATGACACTGGGGTCTTTAATAGAACCGAGAATTGCTTGAGAGTTTTAAAGTGGGGGGTGTATGGACTAGAAATTAAGAGCTCTGATGAGAAAAAGTAGGTAAATTCTAGTAGTTAGGGTACCGTGCATGAAACAGCGCCTAAAGAACAGATCCTAAAGAATTATGGAGTGGCTTCATGGGTGGTAAGGGAAGGAGTAATATATCTATTTGGTGGTGGGACAGACATAGGGATTTATTTACTTCTTCACTGTGCATTATGAAGAGCCATTAAAAAACAGATGTAACCTGGAAAAAAATGTCACTATGCATGCCAGTGCATGTCCTGGGTTGCCCGTTGTTTTGCATAGTTAGTTTACTGAGAAAAAATGTTTCACCAGATAGCCACAGTGGTGTATTTTGGCTTGGATATGAACTAGGCATGACCCAAGGCAACACCCAACCCCCCCCATCATTTATTTTGTTGGCCACCGTCCTCTATGCTGAGAGCTAGATTACGATGTCATATCCCAGAACATTGCATTTAGCAGACATGTTTCACTGAGTAAGTTTGCTTTCGGAGACTTTGCTGGCTTAACGGTGCAGCTAATTAGGCTATTTTTCCCGTTTTTGCAGATCTTGTTTTTGTCTGTTCTGAAATCAAAAAGGGTTAATTATTTAAAATGTGGTCCTGGTTTAATCTTGGCTCTTCATCTTGCATAAAATAAATAAACTGTGTCAACACAGAGTTTAAATATTTAAGAATTAAATTATATTCTACTCAGAATTACATTTCTCAGTTATTAACTACATTTTGTTTTTCATTTAAAAACTTGGAAATTTTGCAATCTTTAATCAACATCATATTTTATAGCTTCCTTTTCCCTATAAACGTTCCATTTCATTTATTTTAAAAGTCTCTGGTGTTGTAAGGATATTTCTGATGACATTTTGAGCTCCTGCAAGGTAAGAGTTTCCCTAATATCACTTAATATTAATTAAACATACCAGGGAACTTTCCGGGGCTTCTCTCCCAAAGGCCCGTAGGCAGGGAGTAGGTAGGTGCAACAAAAAACAAACAAACATGCCAATCTCAAGAGATTAACCCCTTAATGACAAAGCCCGTGCATGTACAGGCTCAAAATGCATTGTTTTCAATGAGTTTAGGGACCGCCCATTGTCCTTAAGGGGTTAAACATTGCTTAGAGGCCTAATAATCAAATTCTTGGAAGTTCCTTGACTCTAGGACTGGAGTCAAATAAAATAGAGTTCAAGGTATGCAAATATTACAAAAAAGAGAAAAAAAAATTAAGTACATTTTAGTTCTAAAAAATATAACCCCGAATATACCCACATTTTGAACAAAGTATATTATAATAACCTATGCATGAGTTTTGTAAATAACATCCTTACAGTTCCTTTCTTGAGGAAATGTATACTTGTAAGCTTCTCTTCACCAATAAGTCTCTTATGTGCTGTCATCAATATAATAATATTATTATTTACCAATATTTCAGGGCCCATGCCAACACACTGAAGCACATCATGGGATAATGTACCCAGCTTCCCATTAAATAGGCAGTGGTATGATGTGACTGGGCATTATATCCACAGAACACTTCATCTCCATCCCTTTTCTTTGGGCGTAATTCCCAATTTGTTCCAGTGGAGTAACCTTTGAATGTTTGTCCAGAATGCCATAATCATTTGTTCTACAGCAACATCCAGTGAGATCCACTCTTTATATTTTATACTCCTCTACTGTGCTTTACTTTTTTCCATAAACTTCCTCCCACCTCTACAATTCTCATCTGAACTTGAACTGATATTGTATTGGAGTGGGAGAACCTTCTTTACATTATTTTATGTTTTATAAGTAGTTATTTTATCAGTGAAGTGCTTACCCTTTAGTATTATACTGATAACGAGACAAACCATCACACCTACCCATAAATATAATGCATGGCTTTATTCCAACCATCTGAACCAAGAACATGGATCCAAAACAAGCAGGAATCTCCATCCCTCAAAAACTTAGCTGCATGAGGTATACGCCCCAACCTGAAACTCCTCAAATTCAGACTAAGTATTCTGTGATTTTATGATTATTCTTGGTGGTATTACAAGGAACATGGATATAGCTGTATTAAACCAAGAGAAATGAGTCAACGCTGGTATCTTTGATTGGGCCAACGTAGAAAAAGATGTAGAATCACATACGCTTTCAGGACCTCTGACGTCTCTCCTCAATGGGAGACTGGGAGAATCTAAAGATATCAGTCTGTTTTCCTCAATAGCTGCTTAGAATTTACAAGTATCATTGTCATGGACATCAAGAGGGGGCAAAAGGTGGCACTTGCCTCCCCCTTGAAATTCAAAGAGGCCCACTGGAGCACTAACAGCTGAGGGACAAACAATAGGGTGTTTAAAGTAGACACACATGGTAGTCAGCACTAAAACTTTTATTTAATTTTGTACAGCCCTCTGCTGCGGCTGCTCTCCTCCCCTTCACTCTGGTAGCTGCTTCTTCATAGACACAGATTCCCCGCCTGGGCACAGACACGGTCTGCAATAAGTCCACAATACAAACACTAACTTTGGTTGACTGCGTCTACAATAATATTCAGCAGCCATTTTGTTGGCTGAAAATCATGGGAATTTCAGCTTCCATGATATACAGTGAGCCATTACATTTATCTACATATATATAGAGTCAGTAAAATCATTTAAAATTACATACAATAATAAACTAGTACAAAAGAAGAAGAGGACCATGAAGAGGAAAGTTGGGGGAGGAAATTTTGCCCCCCCTAAAAAAAAAATCCTGTGGACGCCTATGATCATTGTCACGTATGAATTTCACGGCTTAGTGACTCAAGTGTCTCAAAAGAAGTAGTCAGTGTTTGTTATGTATTTAGATATACGGGAGAGTAGTCAGGGTATAGTAGTGCAAAAAAATAATGATAAATGAGGCCAAAACTGTGCATTTTTTCACGTTTATGCCCCATCAATCAGACATTGAGCAGCTCCAATTTACAATCTTGGTACATAAATCAGGCACATAATTCCCCCAGGAACATTTTAGATGAGCTGACCTTGAGATTTTTCAAATATTAACCTTTTAACGGCCCATACAAATTATATTGTAATGAGTTATTAATGTCAGCTAAAGAATGCCTCTAATAACAGTACTTGAAAACCATGACTTGTTGTATTCAAGCAGGACGTTTTTCAACTATGATATACTAGTGATAAAACATCTTCTCCAAACCTCTTCCTTCTTACCTCGCGATTCTACTCCCTGACAGTTTCTGTGAGTAATAACTGGAAGATGTTTTATCCAGTTGACAATGGCCACAAGAGGGGATTTCAGATACCATTATGTTGTGCCAGAACAATAGAATATCTGTTACTTTCTCTAAAACATAAACATGATACCAACATCGAGAGGTAAACTTACATGGAGAACTCTGGTTTTAATTAGGTAAATTGAAGGCACAAAATGACAAAATAGGTTTTACCTGAGGTGTCTTACAGGTCACATAAGACTGAGCTCTCACGAGCAAGCTCCAGAGATATCGATTAATTCAAAAGGGCATGGTGTTTTCCAGTATTCCGAGAAAAACAGGATTTTGATTTCTCACAAAACATTTTGTGCATGTTATTTTACTCCACATGTGTTCCTTATTATTTCTGTACAATTGTAAAGTTGTCATGAAATTATTTTACCAAATTAAACATGACCAAGCAGACATCACAAGGGGAATAAAGAGAATTTGATATCATGCAACATAGCCAACACCTACCTCCATTACTGTTAAAGAGTGATTATATATATATATCAGCGTACTAGAGATATCCCTAACAGGTATAATAAGGGCAAAGGTGAAAGCATGAATGAGGATGACCCAGAATTAGACAGAAAAAGCCCTAGATTATGCTATTACCAATTTTAAGAAATAAGTAGTGTAATTGTAGTGTTTTTGTGGGAATTATTGCCCATTCAGTAGAGCATTTGTGAGATCAAGGACTGATATTGGACAAGAAGGCCTGGCACGCAATCTCCATTCTAGTTCATCCCAAAGGTGTTTGATGGGGTTGAGGTCAGGACAAACTTGCCAAATCTATCAGACTATTTGTTTCTCGATACCCTGAAAATTAACTTTCATTGAGTATAATTAAAATCTTCCTATTTTTGAAGACTACTGTAACAAAAAAACAAAAACAAATGAGGGTAATAAATATAAACTGTATATATATATATATATATATATATATATATATATATATATAGTGTAATATTGAGATCTAGATCAGCAACTACACGGACATCTTCCACTTCTCAAATCTTTATATTACCCTTCTATTTAAAACAAAGTGGTGCTGAATGCTGAGTCTCTACTATATAGAAGTTATCGGTCCTAAAATTCCTCACTATATTTATTTATTTATTTTATTATATTTATTTTATAAACGTGGGTACTTCATTTTTTTCTGCATTAGAAGTTCAGTAACCCCCCCTCAGAAAAAAAAATGGTATTTCCATAATGCATTTGACTCTGGCATTATTGCCAGTGCATGTTGCATCTATATCTTAATCAGTTCAAATCAGTGGCGTACCCACTGTGTGCACCACCTAATAGACATACCTGGGAACTTCTGGGCTCCGGCTACCCAGAGCCTTCCCTTGTAGGATGCGGCCAGGACTGAACACTGACGTTAGTGGGCGGTCCCGCTGATGTCGGTGGACGGTCCCGCTGATGTCGAGGGAGTTCCTGCTGATGTCGGGGGTGTTCCCGCTGATGTCGGGGGTGTTCCCGCTGACGGCAGCGGGAAACACCCCCATTTAAAGGAAAAATGTGCAGGGAGCGGGACCTGTCAAGGCCCCACTCCCACAACTCGGCAATCGGCAAAAATTAAGGAAGTTTCAGAGATACTTGATCTATAGCATTTACAAAACTTCTCAAATCAGCGAAGTAACAAGAATTATTAGAAGTGTCTCGGTAAATAGTGCATTTCATGAAGAGGGGGGTGATGGATGTTGATGGGAGCAGACTCCACCTTGCCAACACTATGCTCTCATCATCTCATTCGTTCCATAGCAAACCTTGTATCAGAGCCTTTTATTTGTAACTCTATTTCGTACTCTCCGTTTTATTCCTGTCATTATTTTGTGGCACGTCACTTCACTCAGATACTGAAATTTGATGGAGTGGAAATTTAAACTGCATTACTTTCATGGTTTATTTTTCAATGGTTATGTATGAAATAGAAAACAAATACAAGTCACTTCAGAACAAGCATCTGTTCAAGAATACATGCCTCGTGTGAATGCAGTTTCTTTTTCTTCGAACTATATCTTCCTTACAACATTGTGAGCAGACACTGCTTTTGGTAAAAACTGTGTTTACATCTCCCTTTTGTGCCAAACCTCTCTTTCCAAGAGGAAGAATTATTTTTTCTGCTGTTGCACCCTTGGCAGACTTTCCTGAGTGTGTCTGGTATATGTCAAATCCTTAAATAAAGTTGTTCATTACAAAAACGAATTATATACCGTATTTGCTCGATTATAAGATGACCCCGATTATAAGACGACCCCCCAAAATCAAAATATTAATTTAGGAAAAAAACAAAAAGCCTGAATATAAGACGACCCTATAGGAAAAAAAGTTTTACCAGTAAATATTATTTCATGTAAATATATTTTTTAAATTTCCTTTTATTTGCCAACCTGCCCCCCCCAGTTATGCCACTCTGCCCCCAGAAATGCTTTATACCCCCCCTATTTGCCACTCTGCCCCATGATATGCCTTATACCCCTATATGCCACTCTGGCATATAGGGGGTTAAAAGGCATATCATGGGGCTGAGTGGCATATAGGGGGTTAAAATGCATTTCTGGAGGTATATATGCATATCATGGGGCTGAGTGGCATATAGGGGGTTAAAATGCATTTCTGGAGGTCCAGAAATGCATTTTAACCCCCTATATGCCACTCAGCCCCATGATATGCCTTTTAACCCAGCATGTACTGGCTGCCTTGGCTTGATAGGAGTGTGATTGCTGCTAACAGCAATCACACTCCTATCAAGCCAAGGCAGCCAGTACATGCTGGAACCTGGGGATGATAGTAGTGGGATTACAGCCTCCCTATGCCATGCTACAACCACCACCCCCCTTACACATCCATGCTATCACACACAAACACACATTCACAAACATTTAAATACTCATTCATTCCATTAATCACACATACTTCACACATTAATCACACATACTTACCCAAAAACCCTCCCCCACCCCCTTACCTGAACTGCAGATCTCTCACTCAAAGACTTCTGCAGGGGACCGGCTGTACCAGCAACTTCTCTGGCCCCGCCCCCAGAGGAGGGAGGGGGAGATAGAGTTCTGTGAGGAAGCTACAAGCTTCCTGTCCTCCTGCTTCTAACGGAAGAGACGCTGCTCGCGGCCGGTAAGCAGCATGGCCCCAGCCATTTTTTTGGGGTCTGATTAGAAGACGACCCCGATTATAAGACGAGGGGTATTTTTCAGAGCATTTGCTCTGGAAAAAACCTCGTCTTATAATCGAGCAAATACGGTATTTAATGTTTGATACGAAACGTAAGAAGTTAATGGAAGGTTTTGATTATTACATGAAAGAGAGAAAATACATTTTCGACTGAGGAGAGAATCTTTAATGAATATTGCTAATTAGTTTAATCGTCATCTTTTGAGGTAAAAGGATGTGTTTTCATTCTTATTTCATATCTAAAATGTATCTATTTGGGAATTAGATACCTAGCACTCTTTAGGCTACCTAGCACTCTCCCTCTGCTGTGGCAATGGCCGTGTGAGGGGGGGATTTTTGTATTTTTTCCACAGTAAAGTCACTCAGATATTACAGGAACCATCAACCAACGCCAGTGGGAAGACTACTTAGATAAGGGAATAAGTAAACTCCCAGTGCATGATCACTTGCCAGCACTCCTGACTCACAGGGTCCACTAGGCCCATGACATTAGGAAGCACATTCAGAATAGGTTTGTCTGGCCATGGATTCCAAATGTTTCAAGCCAGACCTTAAAATGTGCTCTAAAGTCTATAGAATGTATATAACCTGAATTATTCTGAATGTGGCAGTCAACATATCACTTCCATCATCCAAACTGCAGCATTTAGCAGCTGTGTGTGTTTTCCATTCTTTTTAAATACATGTTTCTGTCAAAGGTTAGCTTATTAAGTGCCACTTAAATTGACCATTGATGTTTAGCATACCTTGGAATGTTTCGGAAGGAGGGCTACTGGAATGAGCATACTGTATATATGTTGTCAAATATAGAAGCAGTATCCTTCCCCTTATAACCGGATTGGAACAAATAGATAAGTAACTGCTGGGTAGCTTAAGGTCATTAAAAAAAGAAGCCAGATTAATGTTTATGCTGTTATTAGGATGGTAGCACTGTCAATTATCAAACAGATTTTAAACACATTGAGGTTCCTGTTAAGCATTGATAGTTAATGGCAGTGCTGAAACCATAAACCGGTAATTTTATACTCTATATTGATGGACCTCAAGGACATATATATCCTTTTAAACACTTTGTAGCAGATTTTTAGGTGTTTACCTTCAGAATCTCTTATTTTTTACTTTACTCAGAGGATGGTAGATAAATGCAACAACCTACAATAAGAAGATGTAGAGGCTAATAAAGGGAATTTAAACATGAATGGAATAGACATAAAGCTATCCTGAATCTAAAAAAAGACCAATAATTGATTAAGGAGTAAGTCTTTACATCAGGAAAAGTAGAAGACTTCTCTTTAAAATAGTCTAATCTGCAATATGGATCACTAGACACTGAAGTGGAAGTCTGGTCTCAACAAGTCACAAGGTGCCAGGGGCTATCTCGGCTTTACATGCTCCCCGGGCCAGAAGGCGTCAGCCCAATATGAACTATTGGCCACAGCAACAACCTGGCTTTTCCTCCAGTGATACTTCGGTATCCCCCCATATGCATTCGCCCCTTTCCCCACCCCCACAGATAATTTCTGGACATGAGATGCACGTAATATTCTTACTGCTAGTCCGCTCCAGCTGTGATTCTACAAACACTGCAGGTGGAGGTCTGTACAATCCCAGAACTGATTGGCTACTTCAGTGGCAAATATCTCTGCTGGTGGACATCTGCAGTGATGCAGCTTCTACGTCAAGCACTACTTTAATCCAAATTCTACCTCAGTGGGACTGTCAGGAACAGTAACCTGTCCTTTTCAAAGGTCACTCCAGTGCCTCAGGCAGGAGTCTCACAAAAGAAGGCCTAAAAATAACATTTAAGTAGTTTAATATAAGCATTTACTACAGTAAGACAAAAATGGAGATTCATCAGACTGTCCCCATTCATTTGCAAGGGGGACACCACAACAATTGAAACAGAACACTTTGTTATCACACACCTTTAGTAATGGGAACAACATTACAGTCCCTGTCTAGAGTTTTTATTTACCAGTAACCTTATATACTGAACAAATTGTTAAAGAAGAAATGCAGCTCTGTAAAAAAATATTTTCCCAAATCCATCTATTAAAGTGTAACTGCTTCCCTGTAAATGTTGAAGTGCACAGTCAAATTCGAATGCTGCTTTTAGGAAGGATGTATGCCACTGTCCCTTTAAATGATTTGTCTAAACTGAACTGAAGGAAAAAAACACAGATGAAAACATGCAATCCACATAAAGCCATGTCTGAATCTTCACTCCAAACAAACAATGATAAAGTGGTTCAACCCAAGCAATTTGTAAACATCTGTTTGGTGTAATCATCAGATTTTGTTTGGTTTTTCAACCATTCCTTGGCTCGGACAAGAGGCTGCACGACGATTCGAGAAAACATATGGACTTGGGATGTGATTTACAGACTGCAAAGCAAGCATCGCAGAAAGTGTTGGCTGGGTAGAAAATGAAGAACAGATTGACCCAAGTGTTTTGATTGGATTTCTGGGGTTCATTGAAGAGCTATAAGTATTAACAAATCATCCAATCACAATTTTTGTGTGGCTTATAGAAGGGTTTGCTGAGACGAGACGTTAAGAGCTGCTTGACGTTTATCAGAAATGATTGTAATGATTTTAAGTTTAAACAGCTGGGGAACAAACCGATCAATCTATTTTTATGGTGTCCTGTGGCCCTTTCAGAGCCCAGAGGGATGAATATTCATATTTTGGTTTAAAAGCCAATTATTTAATCTCTGTCTGTAAGCATAATAGAGCAAATATAGGATTAGACAGTGACATCTATATAAATATAAATATTTTAAAATAATTTAAAACATGCAGGCACCTTTAAAGTCGTTGTAAAGTTAAAGATTTATTTTCATAAACTCTTTGGCCAGACAATAATTAATTCCCACATGAAAAGATTTGAGAACAACTCAAGTAAGAACAGACATGGCACATCTCAAGTTTTAACTTACTTGTACCATTACATCTCCATCAACACATTAGTCTGATCCTACCTGCAAGGGCAGTCCAGAACTGAAACACACGGCAAATTTCCTACACCCAAGAGAGCCAACAAACCCAGACATACACTTTGGCCACCTTGGACCTCATGAGTAGAGTATGGCTGGTACCTCTAGGCACAAGAGAGCAAGGAGGTTTGTGCCCAACCGAGAATAGACAGCCACTTAATGACCTTATATGTGATTTCACCCAGCAAAATTCTGCTCTGGCTCCCGCACTGGTATCAATAGCAGAGGCATGTTAGAGTTAACCATTAACTAAACTGGAGATGTTCTGATACTAATAACTAATATGTCATTTTTACAACTACATCAACTTGTAAAGTTTCAGGCAAGAGGATGTGAGGTGAATGAAACACAATCAAACCCCATTTCTAAGTCTCCCAAGTAGGACAGATGAGGTTCATCCATGCATCCATGGGCGCCTGTAGGATTGACAAAGATACTCTTTCTTGCACTCAAGTTGACTTTTGTTAATGCAAAACTAAGTTGGACTCTTGTTTCACACTTTTCATATTTTCACTGCATCCTCTATCTGCTGCCAAACTGTCACGCTCTTGCTACAGTTTTCCTGTCTTGCTGTGGTCCATTTCTGGATTTCCGTATGTTCTGTCCTGAACCTCTGATTCCTGGATTCCAGTCTTGGCTTCAGCTTCTGTTTCCTTTATAAGGTGTGCCCCACCCGTTATGTCTGTCTCAGTCTGCAGTCAGGTACGTCTCTCTGATATGTGTTTAGATTCCATGTTTAGTTTTTTAGTACCTCTGTAGGCAGGGTTTAGTGCTAGGACCCACCGAATATTGGCGTAGTGGTGGGCTAAGCATACTATGGGCATATGATGTGACAGAATTGTTATCCTATAGTCCTAGGCTTGTCCTGTGGTATCTGTGTAGTCTTGTCATGTGTAGCCTGGTCATTCTTGTCAGCCCTGTCCTATATCCCCTGTAGAGGGGTGTCCTGTCCTGTTCATGTCAGATCTTGTGTATTCCTTGTCTTGTTCCCTGTCCTTTGTGGTGTCCTGTATCGTGTATGTCTTGTCTGGCTATGTTTCTTGCTTGGTCTCCCTGCCCCTTGCTCGCTCTGTCCCCCTTGCTTGCTATGTTTCAGCTGTTACTCTGCTTAGCTTCCATTCTCCCAGCCTGTCGCATCCTGCACATGATTCTAGTGCTATGTCTCATGCCTGCTCCAGGGTGCCTACATGATATCACCAAGTTTTGCTTCGTTCTGGACAACATCCACTGCTATGTCAGGGCGCTGGTATGTGGCTGCACAACCCTAGGTGCTCAACACTCGAGTGAGTGCAGTCGCCCTGCACCAGGTCCTGTAGCTCCGCTTCTGCATCCTGAAATCCTGAACACAATCTTTGAGCTCTCTGGGTCATTACAGTCGTCTGTATGGACCCAGTCCCTGACACAAACCTGTTTATTTCTGCTTGACTCTAGACTTCTCCCTTTATCCCTTCGAGGCCCAGACTTGCCATTTGGTACATCAGGCAAATGCCCTGTGGGCTGCTGGCTGTTCCCATAATCACGCAATCTGCTGCTAGAGCACTACTGGCTGGATATCCATGAAAAAGATAACGAGAGCCAGCCTTAAAGTGCCGGGTCCAGCCCTGATCCCTTCTGCTACTTTATCTTTCCAAAACTGCCTAATCCGGGACTCCTTGCATCCCGTCCTACACTAGGTACAGTATCCTTTCCCAGAGATCTGACCTCATAATTTTACCTACCATAATATAGGACAAAATGTATCAAGCAGCAAGATGTGATATCATTCATTTGAAATAAAAAGAGTTGCTGATGTGGTTCAAATAACAGAATCCATGTACTGGATGTCATTGCAAAATAAAAGACAACTTTAGAAGGACGATAAAAAGGGAGGGCAAAGCAAATGTTAAGAAGAAAATTGTTTGAAATTTGTTATCATAGGTAGGATACTGTAGACGCCAAAAAAATTAGATGTCAAGGTTCATAGCCCAAAATAAAATAGAACTCGTTGAAGGTTTGGGTTATCTAAATTATGAGAGTGAACAGAATATTACATTTTGTTAATCTTTAAAATAGAAAATATTACTCAAAGCAAAGAAAAAACAGCAAGATTAACGATAGCATTAAACATGTGTGCATATTGTTCTAGAGGCTTTATTATAATGTAATGTGATCATTTACTGTTGGTAACACTGCAACATTAGGAAGCTTTATCTTAGGGATCGACTGGAATTCAAATTAACTTTTAGCTCATGTTCTTTACCAGTCTGTTTCGAATTTGCATTTTGTTAAGTGTTTTTCATTTGTTTACTATTGCTACATAGTTGCCAATATTTATGTGGCACTGATATTGCCGGGGGATGAAGTTGTGACATAATTTACAGACTATAAAAAAAAATATGTATGAGATACATATTTTTTTAGTATCTCACTGACTTCACCCTGGCAAAATTAGGACAACAATGATAACACTGTTGTAGGTATATTATAAACCTTAACAGATTAGTCATTGTATCATTTCCCTTCAAAGTCTGATCATATTAACCCCTTAATGACAATGTACTGGGCTCAAAATGCATTGTTTTCAATGGGTTAAGGGACCGCCCATTGTCCTTAAGGGGTTAAAACAGGTAGACAAAACAAACTTTTTTTATTGTTTTTTATTTACATTTTTAAGTCTTCTTGCAGTTGAAGAATTTTGCAAAGTATGGCACACAGTACCCTAGCCAAGCACATTGTTACTCAATGGAAATTGAAATGCTGGCTTTCACAATACCTACATAGATTTGGCATCCTTTTCACTTGAACTAATGTTGACATCTGTTCAGTTTAGGTCCGGGACATAACATTTCCTTTTTATACCTCCAAGCTCTTTCATCATTCCAACTTTTTATACAAGGATTTTGAAAGCATATAAAGTAATAGAGTAATCATAAATAAGGCAAAAACATCTAAATAATCTGCTGAAAAAGTACATTTTTTTGTGATAAAATTAAATATAAATGATTTTTATTATGTTTCCTGTAAAACTTGTACATAGTTACCAACTGGCCCAGACATGTGTTTTGTGCACATATGGCATTGTTTTGAATTTTCGTTCACTGCAAAATGCCACAGTAGAGCTGGGTCCTTGAAGATCCAGTTTTTGATGAGGGGTGGTCATTTGGACACCATTCTCTCCTGGGGACCTGATATAAACTGAGGCCCTATACGTTGGAGCATCTAGTTCACTCATTTTCATCAATGATCTGAAAAATAGGGCATCTCGGGGTTACAGAAAAAAATATGGCCATATAGTTTGCTTTTGTGTGTGTCATTAGTGTAATATTTATGCGTCAGGTTTAAATAGCATTTGCAGTATATATTTTCCTGAGTGTGCCCTGATTGCATGCTTTGTACTATATTGGCTAAATAACAATGTAAATAATAATGACCTTTTAAAAATTGAAATAGCATATGTGTTAATAGTTTTAACTATTTGCTGGCGTAATAATCTGTGTTTGCTTCTTTTCTTTAAAACCTACAGCTCAGATCTCAACATATGACTTTACTTCTTTTGAGCTTTTAAACAGAGGTCAGTGAGTTGAGAGCAGACTTTTATATGTAATACATTTTCAGTGCCGCTAACTTGAATCAGACCTCTAAACATAAAAACATGCAACATCACAAGTTCTAAGAAGCAGCCTAAGATCCCTAAAAGCTAACCCCCATTCACACCAACAAACACACAGGATTTCATATACTTTGATATAAAATAATATACAAACCCCCTCCTCACGTCTTAAAAATTACTATTTTTTGGACTGCTCCAATCCCACTTCTACATTACCCACCCCCACTAAAAACATCAATTGTTCTCTCTTTTGCAGTTTTGGAGTTTACAGAGCAAATCCATTTTGCCTAAGAAACTCAATACTGTGTTTTCTGGGTTTAAGTAAACATGTCAGTGCCATATGTAAACACTGTGACAGTCAGCAAAATTTTGTCTATAAACAGCTTATATTTTGTTTTCTAGGTAAAAACAAAATCACAAGAAATAAAGTTCAGCAGGGATTTTTTAAAAAAGGGCAAAATTGATGTTTCAGAAATTGCTACCCTAATTTGGTGCACCCTATCCATCGAGTTCATATATGCCTTTCCTTTTCTAGTGGTTTAAAAATGTTAAGGTGCACTTGGTACTTCCAAGTAATCTCCAGGAATTTCTATGGTATTTTGGTAATGGAGGAGCTCTAGGAGCTTGTTGGGGCAAAGTGGCATCTTCCATCCTGGAAGGCATCAAAGCTCAATGAGTCTTTTGAAGATCAAAGAATGTGATGGACCACAGAGAGAAGATGATTGAGAATGTGACCTGGACAAAATTATTTATTCCAATCACAGCCCAAAAAACCATATGCATTTCAACGAGAATGGACTGCATACATAACACAAGCTTGGGTTCCAATGTCTTAAAGGCTAAATTAGCTGAAAAATACGCATATTAGAGGCTAGTGTCTTAATTTATTCCTTTAATAAGTAAACACATTTTGATGTCACTATCTAAGCTTGTCTGTCAGCCTGTTCCATTCATTATGTGACTTATGTTACCTTCTGAGTACCCCTGCTGTGTGACAAGCCAGTATGCTACATCATGTAGTGTCTATCCATATTACATGGGAACAGACCCTATACTAAATACCGGTAGATGTGTTTTGTTATCACATAAGCATCCACCACCATAATGTCCTGGCACTACCAAGTACCTAGTTTGGAAAACTGGTCAGGGAAAACAGCAGTTGGTACATAGGTCCTATTGTCTGGACTGCCGTAGTAATGCTACCTGAGCTTCAGATGCTGTAGAAGAGATTGCTTCCATTCCCAACCTCTATCAAAACAAGAGATATGTCTTGTTCTTTGTTACAGGCACAGACAGTGATGTCCATTCAGTAAACAGTGAGTGCATGCAAATTGCTTACTTGCATGTAGTCAGGAAGGGAGGCTGCGACTTAGCTTCTGAGATGGAATATTTATGTGTTATCCATATGCTGGGACCAAAATGTGTTTGTTTAGAGCGGTAAGAAGACTGCTCACAGTGCAGAGACCGGTTGCAGATACCAAATGATTAGATAAGCCAAGGCCAGGATGCCAGTGGTACAGGATCAATGCAGACACAACTAAGCAAAATTATTCAGGGTCAGAATATCAGGTATCCAGAAACACTCATAATCACACAATCCAAGTTTAGAAATAGGAACATGGGGACCAAGGAACATGGAATGTGGGAGCACAGAAATACAGATACTCAATGTATCGGAGGAGAGGAACTCAGATGAATTGTTGGCGCTATATAAATAAAAGATAATAATAATAATAATGAACTCAGGAACAAAGACTTTTTGGTCAACTCCACCAGGAGCTTAATAAACAGAAATAACAAGCTGGTTGATGCCTGGTAGGTGTATCAGTCCGAGGAGTTGCTTGTGAGGAGTAGGCTGCTTGTGAGTTGCAAATTTTGAATCCTATGCAAAAACCTGCAGTGGCTCCCTGGCCCCCAGTTCCTTGCCCCTTGCCGTATAACCTCCACATCAACCCTTTCTCCAATTTTACTTTAACTCCCAATCACTGGTAGTGAATTAGGGCAAGATATGCACAGGTGGGATTTATGCTCTCAAGGATATTGAACCCCATAACCCCATTTAACCCCCCTCTTACCCCACTATAAAATACCTGGCAATAAAACACACAAAAAAAAAACCACGCCAAACATGTTTATGAAAAAAGTGCCATTTGGTCTAGGACTGGCTAGACCAATTTAAAAGTCACTGGATTGCATGATCTAACACATAAATATATGTCAGAATAAAGAATAATCAAAAACATGACTTCAAAGTATGGAAGACACAAAAGGTTTCAAAAGTGTATTAACATATATAAATTACACATAAACACACAAAAAGTAGTTGATAAATAGTGCAAAAAAACTATTAGAGGCAATAAAGTCAAAGAATGATTTCTGATCTATATACAGTATATATATATATATATATATATATATATATATATATATATATACCGATAACCCCATTTAACCCCCCTCTTACCCCACTATAAAATACCTGGCAATAAAACACACAAAAAAAAACCACGCCAAACATGTTTATGAAAAAAGTGCCATTTGGTCTAGGACTGGCTAGACCAATTTAAAAGTCACTGGATTGCATGATCTAACACATAAATATATGTCAGAATAAAGAATAATCAAAAACATGACTTCAAAGTATGGAAGACACAAAAGGTTTCAAAAGTGTATTAACATATATAAATTACACATAAACACACAAAAAGTAGTTGATAAATAGTGCAAAAAAACTATTAGAGGCAATAAAGTCAAAGAATGATTTCTGATCTATATACAGTATATATATATATATATATATATATATATATATATATATATATACCGTATTGGCTCGGATATAGGCCGCCCCCGTATATAGGCCGCACCTTAAAAGTTTGGTGCTTTTTTAAAGAAAAAGTTTTTTTCTTTAAAAAAGCACCAAAAAAAACATGCTGCCACTCTGTCCCCCCCCCGAGATATGCTGCCACTGTCCTCCCCCCCGAGATATGCTGCCACTGTCCTCCCTCCCCGAGATATGCTACCACTGTCCTCCCCCCAGAGATATGCTACCACTGTCCTCCCCCCCCGAGATATGCTGCCACTGCCCCCCCCCGAGATATGCTGCCACTGCCCCCCCCCCCCGAGATATGCTGCCACTGCCCTCCTCTGCAACCCCCCACCGGAAGTTGTATTGCGTAGATGTCCCCCGCCGGCCCCGCAAGACACCCGGGAGTCTGCTCCGGTAAGTCCGGGGGGGCACAGAGGTACAACGCATCGTGCGGACGGTCCGCACGATGCGCCTAGACAACCTCCCGTGCCGGCACCCCCCCATGGGAAGTGCTGGCAGGGGAGGCTGTCTGAGCTTATCGGGGAGTAGGATGCAGGTCCCCTGCACTGCTGCGGGGGATCTGTATCCTAACCCCGCTGCCTGCCCGGCGCCCGGGACTGCATGTCCCGGGCGTCGGGCGCTAGACCCTGAATATAGGCCGCACCCCCACTTTAAAGACGTAAAGTGGGGGAAAAAAGTGCGGCCTATATTCGAGCCAATACGGTATATACACATATATATATATATATATATATTCAGAAATACGTTTTAAGTCAATCGTGTAAAAGAGCATTATATATATATGTATATACGTCAGTCAACTAAGACTCGACTATTCAAAGTAAGCAATGCCGGAAAAACAACATACAGCATAGAGATTAACCGGATAGAGAATACCAGAACTGAAAAACACATTCAAACCCTGCATTGCAGTGATAGGCAATGTGTCTGTACAAGTGTACCAGTGTTCATGGCAAGGTTTGTGAAGGTCCATAGAACTTCATTAAGTTTTCCATCACAAGCTCCAGTAAATGTCCATCATGAGCCATGTTGGTGCCTACCCCTGAGCAGATTTAGATCAACTAAATAACAAAAGCCAACCAGTGACTGCAATCTGCCAGCCTCTGGCGTGATAAAAGCCAGTTATCAGAACATAATCTGCCAGGCACAGGCTTGGCAAAATCCAGCTAATAACACACAGTCCAAGAGCCACAGGCGTGCCAAAGTTCAATTAATAATACACAATCTGCCAGCCACAGGCATGGCAAAGGCCAGTTATGTTTTTTGTCTACAGAGTGCAGTGTCAACAATTTCAGCTGGGGACTGCAGTTCCTATGATGCTCAGCCAACAAAAAGGCTTCCATGATACTGGCTGGGCATAACAGAAAGGGTAGACACTGCTCGCACCTGTTACCATTCATATTCAAATAATCATACACTCCTTCTCACCATCAATCTCCCCACCTACAGTTTCTACCCCTAACATAAACCCACCAACATACAATATATACAATATCCTCATCCCAGTCCCCACATCTCCACCTACTGTTACTGCCACCTATAAATATAATATTATCACATTTTTACCTCAGCGCAAGCCCCTCCACTTCCTACGTCCAACGTACATATATTACAATATATGATACCTCCCCCATTTAAAGTTCCTACCTCCCCCACATAATAAAATATTAATATATATATAATTGCCTCAGTCCCCCCCCACCTCTATTTATACTCTCTATTTAAGCATATATTCTGCATCTTACCTGGATGGATGAGGCATCTCCAGAGGGAATTTATTCGATAATGGGGAACCCATCTTGTCTATCTTGTTTGTGCTGCATGCAGGAGGTAAATAGGCGCCGGATATGACTTTTGTTATAACTGGTGGCAAGGCTGCATTGCATCAGTCAGTCAACTGCATGAGCCTCTATAGGGGAGCAATTCTATGCCAGTATATACATTCCCTCTTCTTCCTCACTTTCTTCTGGACCCGAAAATTGATCTGCTGCTATCATCTGACTGTGTTTGCCCATCTTTGCTCTGGGGGGTGCTGGCAGTGCTTGCAATTGCTTACAAGCTATCCCACCCTTAATCCCACCAAGGCACCAGGACATGACCCCACGGTAAATCCTTGGTAGTAACTAAAATTGTGCCTTTCTTTGGCTGATGGAGTGGACAAGATTTTAGCACTACTAGAGCGATAATGTTCGGTACTACTGGAGCTGCTGCATGCGGCTCGTGGTAGTTTTGACTGCAAGCTAAAAGGGTTCAGGCTACTTGGGACTGGTATACCAGGGGTTATCTGACTACATGTCTGCCACAAGCTCTGCCCAATCCATGAAAACTGGAATCACTCTTTCTTATGGACATTTCCAAATTATTGGTACCTACACACAGTCACTTCCCACTCATAAAAAAGAGCACCAAAACGTTGGCAAAAAGTGGTAAACGAATTAAGAAATCTTAATGAAATTTCAGAGATTTTGCCATTTGTTTTCGTTTGGCACAGAATTGGCAAATTTCGTTAAAACTAAAGTTTGTACGAATACAAATGCACAAGTCGACTTCTCATTAATCAATGTTAAAGTCAATAGATACTCAGCTTGGGATAACTAAGGGAAGCTTTGGGTTTATTAACAATGAATGCCTGAAAGCTTTGGTGTTTTATTATTCTTTTTTCTTTTCAAGTGAACGTTTCTACACACGTTGTTCAGAAAAACAGTGTTAATTTTTGGAAAGGTGCTTTTAAATAGCATAAATGCATTCACTATGTTACATGTGCTTATTTAACTGAATTTCCAGGAAACATTCCTAATTGTGGGTTATACCCTCTGCTCCCCACAATTAAACATGTTTCAGATCCTAAGACCTGGCATTTACTCACCCAGCAGTATCAATGCAAAATGAAAAGTCAGAGGGAATCCTTTTTGACAAGCCAATTCTCGGATACTGAAAATGATGACTTTGTTGCCAGAAGTCTGTGTTTCATAAGTACATATTCCAGTTTTTCAAGAAAAAAGCAAAATTTAAAAAAAGGACAAAGAGGAAATAGGGATAATTCACAGAGTAGAATTCACAGAAGGCAAAAGTTTAAAGGGGCCATACTGTTTTGCCAGAAATCACAATAGATGTGTATAAAAACACTTGCTGTTTTTTTCTGTTGGGGTCATAAGAGTAAACAAGAAGTTTTACCAACCGTTAAGCTGTATTCCAGATTGGAACATGTATGTGCTTCATGCTAAGTAAGATGAACCACCTAATGTATGTTTATTTGAAAAGAAGAAAACAGATGCTCTGTCTGTTGCTAGACTGATGTAATCACAAACAAACCAGGTCAAAACCAGTAATCTATGGATACTCAGGAATTGCCAAGAGCTTCATCATCCATTAGAATTAGGGATACAGACAGGACGGTGGGCTTATTATACGCTACTGATTTACACTTTTGACTTCTTACATTAAAACTCTGAGCTATTAATATATAGGTCTATTCACAGAGGTTGTGTCAAGTTACTTAGGTAAACTCTGAAAGATCAGCAACTTGTCTATTCACAAACAGGAGTCTAACTACCATCTTAACCCCACTCAAAGTCAAATCAGCGCAAAATCAACTTGACCATCAATTTACACAATGATTTGTCTATTTCCAAAAATTCAAGTTGGTAGTCAATTTCAAAAGGGGCTTCAAAGTGACTCATCAAGAGGACTACAAAGCTCCACAGCCAACTCAGTTGAGTGGCATACTTGATCACTGCCTTACTCAAACAACTCAAGTGAGTCAGTCTACAATTAACTCCACAACAGTAATGTTCAGGTCAACCAGAGATTTGCAGTATCCAACTTAATAATCGATTCAACAATTATTTTTTTTGTGAACATTTGAGTTGCTTTTTCAGGTAAAGTAGTTGAGGGCCATACTATAGTGAATAGGTCTGACCAGGACAAAATAATACTTTAGACTCGAGCGTATATCAACTCGACCCTCTGGGTAAAAAGAAAACCAAATCAGGCAGATTTATATTCCAGGCATCCCTCAGTAAAAAGACCACCATGTTCCTGGTTAAAAAGTGTTAACTCACTTTGTAGGAGGACCATATCCAAAAACATAGATGGAATCAGGACAGGTGTAGGCAGGGCTTTTCCACGGATGGGGACACGTTCCTTAAGACCTACTCTGCTTATGGCCACCCTAAAGACATTGAACATTCAGTTATTTACAGATAACTGTAATGCATCCTCTGCTATGTAAACACTGCCTGGTCAAAATGCCTGGTTTCCATTAACCAGAGGAAAGGTGATCTTCTACAAATTGAGTCTATTCACTACAAAGTTTTGCGCCCTGTCCCGTTTAGGGCCTATTTCTTCCTTTACAGTCCATGGTACAATTCTTTTAAATTTTATTTTACTTTTGGACTGGCCCCTTTTCTTGGGCCAGAGATGAGAATTGATGGCTTTGATGACTATTACTAGATGGAAAGCATTAGAAATCCTTTTTTGGATGGACATCATTGCCTCCACAATCCCACAAGGATTTAGAGGTGGGATAGATAGGGTTTTCTTATATTTTAATTAATGTTTTAAATGCTCTTACCCCCATCCATCTCACAGGAAATGGGATGTACCTTTCCAAATGGCTAATGGGCTCTGCACCTTTATAACCTTCCATATCCCACTAAACACACTATTATGGAAGGTGGTATAAGTGGCCTCATTATATTTAGGGTTATTTACTTAAAAATGACTTCCCTCATGTAATCCTAATTTATACTACACTCCTGTTATCACAAATCCTGTTAAACAAATAATAATCAAACATGTATTTGAGACTTATTGTTTACTGAAATGACTTTGTAAGGAGAGGAAAATAAAAGCACAACTTCAAAAATGTAGAAGGAACCCCAGGATGCAGAGTATAGAGAAGAATAGTTCCAGTGACACAAGGTCAAAGCAAAAGTACCAAGAGGCAAAGAGTGGTCAACAGTTCTGAAGTCCAATCAACAAGCTAAAGGTCAGGATGGCAAGCAAAGTCCAAGCAAGCAGGAAGACGACACAGAGCAAGAACAACCGGGCACTGGTTGAGGTTTAAATACAAAAGTTGTTGTCATTAACACACGCATATCTGACATAAAACTGACGATTTTGACTATTGAGAAGCACTGCAATCCCACATGCTTTAGACTAGGCCACCTGTGAGCATTGCAACAACTTGCCCTTTTGAGAGGAATATTCTCTGCATTAGTGAGCCAGCAACTCCACATATTTACCATGGCTTATAATTACAGAATATATTATATATATATGGTATATATTTTTTAGATTGATTTTCATATATATGTTATAGAAATAGAAGAGTTAGATTTGTCGATGAAAGGATTCAGCATTGTCAACTTGGCTTTCTTCCAGACAAGTAGCATTCTTTAGAAAGCACGCCATCATATTATTGTATTTTTATCCATCCCTGCAAAAGAGGTATGCTCCGGAGAAACATGTCCTCCCCCACAGTCGATGCTCATTACTTATTGAACAACTGTTTTGGAATGATAACCAGAAGTCTGTGAAGTTCATTTTAAAGGTCATACTAAGTACACAACAAAATACCTTTTGTCTTCACTTGGTCTTAATGTGCATTGTTTTGCATTCGGCGTAGTGTTTCATTTAATTCCCATGAATTATTTCACTTTAAGCTTCTTTTAGGCCGACACCTTTAAACACACTAACAGAAGTCTTTGTTTGTATAACATGCAGAGAATCGCCTACTTTCATTTTTTTTTGTTATTTTGTTGCTTCTATGGAAAAAAAAAATCCATCGCATAGTTTCTGTAATTGAATAAATTTACCAAAACAGATACTGCTACCGTGCCACCCATACAATTTTTGACTTTTAAAAATATAACACGTATGTATACTAAAAAAATAAAGTGTATGATCTGCTTTGAACAACTGAAACATGTTGTTTTCAATTTCTGTTCACAAACCAATAATAATAGCTTTATTAACCCTATGTTGGAGTAGTTATGCTTGCAGAGTAGACATTTTATTATACTTTTTAAAACATTTAGGGTTTATACTATGATTATTGTTATTAATTGAGACAACTGCCAGGCCTACATAAATCTGCCTCTCTGAATTAGTTGCCCTTGAGTGCTTTATACTGCCATTGCCACTATCGCAAAGTCCTGCTGCCACCAGAACTTAAAGGCCCAACTTCTGGTGGGCAAGTGGCTAAGATGAGAAAGGAAGCACTCTCTACTTAAAATATGGACAAAGTAATGTAATATAAACTGCAACATTGTTTGCGGATGAGTTATTTCACTTGACAAACTTGCCACGTATGATCAGTTCTTCACCTTTAATACACATATTACTGTAAATAAAAGGCCAAATGTAATTATCAACATTCTTCAGTGATGTACTCTACCATAAACCAGCAAACCTCAGATGATATTAAGGAACCCATAGTGATGTATCTATATCACAAATTTTTACAAGACCCAACATTCATGGATTCCATTAGTGAGATCATATGGTATTGAAAATTGCAGTTGCCTATAATTTTTGCGAATTGCCCTAACCAGACCTCATTAGTAATGGTATCCCATCTGTCGACATCTGGCGTTTGGTTACCCGGCACTGCTTGCATAAGCGAAACGCAGTAATGTCATTTCAAATACCAGATAAATAAAATAAAACAGACCGGATCTTATGGCCAGCTCATGGCAAACGGAAAGGCATAATGTTTCACATGAGCTTTTAGTGGTGTGCTAAAAAGAGACAATTACATGAGATTTATCATAGATAAGCATCAATAGCGTATAATTACCGGGTGACAACACATTAAATTGCACACACTATGAATACCTCATTATAATTTTATGTAGTGGAATAAAACACAGTAGATGACTGGTGAGTGGGAACATAAAGTAAAATACGGTATATCATTTCGTTGTACATTTTAAGTCTTTGCAGCTGACGTTCACGAGATTGGAGAAACACAGGCTATTAACCCATTGTCTGGAAAAGAGATCCACAATATCGTACAAAGAGTTTTGACAATAAAGGTTGACTGGTTACTTTTATATCTAAGAATTTCTCATATATGCATTTATTACTATGGTGAACGGATTGTAATTTTGACTGTATTCCCGACAATTGTACAGCGCTACGGAATTTAGTGGCGCTATATAAAACAATAAATAATAATAATAATTATGATCCCATCTCATATATTTGTGTTTAAGCTGGTCTATAAGCTTAAAACATCATACAGAAGCAATCCCTACTTTTTTGAAAAGAAAGATGACAGAGCAATGCACGACTATAGGTGTGATAGTCCAAACATTTCTTTTCATGCCACCCTCAGAGGTCCAGAGGTCACGAGCAAATTATATATATATATATAAATACACGGTATGGACAAAAATATGGTGCTGTGTGTTGAGTTATCAATTATGACAAATAGATAACACTTCCTGAGTTATGACATAAGAGTGTGGAAAATGATGCTAGGAGTCCAATAGTAAACACATTGATATAAGCCATGGAAGTGTGATGATATGAATGAAAGGAAGGTTTCAAAGGACAATGGTGTAATAATTTATTTAAGGAAAACATAAATACGTTTTTAATTTTTTTATTTGATATTATTTAATGGAGTGATATGTATAGATTTGGATAAAACCTATTTTGGTGTTATTTTCATTTGGTACTTTCCAGTCTCATCACAAACTTTTTTCCAACGTATATCCATTTTTGTGCTAGGCTGGCCACAACATTCTGGCATCATAAATATTAGATTTTATTCCTGCTCGCATGGATATCTAACTTGAAATATAAGATGAGTGAACTTCCTATGGCTTCCAGAGCTCCCCTTCTTCTACTTCGTATGGATGTGAAATGGCAAAGAGTTTGGTCTCATACCTTAGACAGGTCTAAGCCCCCACAGGGATAGGACTAGGCCCCAGTTGGGAGTGGGCATTGACATGGTGAAAATGTGTAGGCACAAACACCATTCCCATTATCCAGGGGTATAAGGTTGCCCAGATGACTGGTTAATATCTTTTTTATGGCTAACCAAGACAGTTCCCAGTTATGACATTTACCATTAGTACCTGTTCAGATGATAATTTTATATTACGAAGAAATAAGTGAAGGAAAGGTAATCCAGTTATCAAATGGATTGCAAAATAGTAACCTTATCTAAATATTCTGTTCTCGGTCAGTTTTTTTTTCTCAACAGAGTTTTCAAATAACGTTAATATTCTTTCAGCGTTCCATCGCATGTATTTTTTATAAGGTGTTACTTGCATATAACACAGTTTGCAGATCATTTATCAGACCACAAGAAGCTCTCTGTTTATGGCAGCTCATCAGTGCTTCTATTTTAGTTTTGATAACTGGGCAGAAAACCATATTAACGATGTGCCAATTTCATTCAAATTGTCTCACTCGACTTGATATACTATGATACACAAAAGAAATCTAGACTCCTAATGAGTTTCTAGCATTTGGAGACAAATATATATTCACTAAAGTGAATATACTTGGGGCAGATCAAGGTCAAGTGGGGACCTGGGTCAGCAATATATATATATATATATATATATATATATATATATTTTCTAGTGAAGGAATTTATAGAATCCAAAATATCAATATAAACATTGTATTACATAACATAAATGTAACAGATAATGTAAATCTTATCTCCTGGGATGCTTCTATTGTGCCCATCTACCATTAAATACTACAATCAATTACTGCTATATTTATGATATTTATTTTATGGATGTCTGTATTCTATATTCTATGTCTATTATAAGTGAATATTCGTACCCAACACCCATTTCAATAGTGTTATTTTTAGTTTGTTTTCTATATTTTTTTGTTACGTGTTCTTGTTACCTTTACACAACTTAACACAAGTCTGCTGCTCTGAAATTCCTCTACTTCCAGAAGCAATGAAATAATTATTTGAACCTTGTATGTACAGTTGAGGTGAGAAGTACATACACCTAAGATAAGCACATTTAAACTTAAGCTTTCACAACTCTACACATTTCATGTTGTGAAGGCAAAAGGGGGACCGACCCGGTACTAGCAAGGTGTACCTAATAAAGTGGCCAGTGAGTGTACATGTCTACATAACGGCTGGTGAGAATAGTTCCTTTGGTTACTTATTCATGGTATGTGAAACCATAATTTTTTTTTATGTGCACAACATAACTTAGTGTCACTTTTACATCAAAGACAAACGTCAAAGATGTGGTATTACTTACGTAACCATCAGTAAGCACACACCTTGATGGACAGTGAAGATCCCCAAGAGTCATCAAAAGAAAAAACATACCCAAATTGGCATTTCCAATTTCTCAACTCACGGTACACCTTTTTTTTCTGTAAGAATGTGCTGGAGATGCTTAGAATGTGTAGTTTGGTACTAATTCCAGGCTCCTGACGTAAAGAACCAGACAGTTAAAAATAGCCATCTTTCACCCATAAACAAAACAAGCAATGATCAATTACATTTTCAGCTTTTCCACTCACATGTAAGAATGGCTGAATGCCAAGAGAGGATCAGGTTTGGTGTTTACGCACCGACTAAGGAAGAACATGCAATGAAAAACGTGTGCAGCTTTGTCTTCTAAAATGCATATCCCTAAGATTAAGCATTTTAAAGATGTTCATTTTGATGGTGCCTGCCCAATTTAAACTGATGCTAGTTGGGATCCTTCAGCAAGCCATATATGGAGGTAAAACAAACTTACAATACATCCAGTTCACTTAATTGGAATTCATGGAATTTTTGCAGAATTAGAAACTGTGCACCAGTCATTTAAAAGGTAGCCCTTCTGGACAACATTATATAAAGCAATTATGAACAGCCTAATTTCCCTATAACAATTCTATATATTACAAAGGGCGGATTCTCCATGTACCTAATTAAACCAAAGAGGGGCTCCCTCTAAATATCCCTGGTTCTAGAAAGGATTAATGCACCACTGCATAAAAAGTGCCTGTAATGCAAACACAAAGGGCGCTACAATTCTTGTGTAAAAGTGGTGCGGTCACCAGAGAAATAGAATTTCCCTGCCATTTGCTCCATTTTTACACTACGCAACAATTGCTGTTTATACAGTATCCTCAACGTCACCGCTGCTGACAATGCTTAGCATCTAATGGAAACGTTACACACATTGTGTGGTTACACACATGGACAATTTATTTGAGATCTATTCACTAAAAAGTCAACTTGTCAGTCGATTTAAGGATTACATTACATGCACTTGCAAGCTACAGTTCACAAAGCAACTCACATTTTAGATATTGCCCAGTTTCAAATGACAGGGGATGAGGGGTAGGTAGCACTTGTTTTTTTATATTTATTTTACTACTATTATTTATTAAGGCAAAAGAAGGCATTGATATGTTATCTCTCGGCAGGTGTTTTTCTTTTCTTTTTCATGTAGCCCTGCTGCGGGACCTGGATCCGCCTCTCTGGAAGCCGGTGGACGTCTATCGATGCAAACAACCCCGCTGCTGCCGGCGTTACATGACCTTCTGGTGCTCCACCATAGAAGCCCAGACAGAAGTGCCAGCAGCAGCGGAGGTTGTCTGAGTGCATCGCACAGAGTGGCATATCAGGAGACAGAGTGGCATATCTGGGGGGGCAGAGTGGCATATCAGGGGGCATAAAGCATATCAGGAGGCAGAGTGGCATATCTAGGGGGCATAGTGGCATATCTTGGGGAGCAGAGTGTCATATCTAGGGGAGCAGAGTGTAATATCATGGGAGCAGAGTGTCATATCTGGGGGGCATAAAGCATATCTGGGGGGGCATAATTATTATATAACATAACAAGATGACATACAGAAACAACAGGTGAGGTGGGCCATGCTGAAATGAGCTTACGATCTTGATTACTCTACAATAGAGCAATAGATTTTTAAATTTTTTTTATGTTTAGGTCACCATTACAATGTCCTATGCCTCTCTCTACCTTAGTAGGAATGAGGCAGAAATCACTCCAAAGGGCATGCATTGAAATGCCCTTTGGCTGCTGCTGCTGATCTACAGTGGGGCAAAAAAGTATTTAGTCAGCCACCAATTGTGCAAGTTATCCCAGTTACAAAGATGAGAGAGGCCTGTATATTTCACCATAGGTACACTTCAACTATGAGAGACAGAATGGGGGGAAAGAATACAGGAAATCACATTGTAGGATTTCTAATGAATTAATTGGTAAATTCCTCGGTAAAATAAGTATTTGGTCACCTACAAACAAGCAAGATATCTGGCTCTCACAGACCTGTAACAACTTCTTTAAGAGTCTCCTCTGTCCTCCACTCGTTACCTGTATCAATGGCACCTGTGTTGTTATCAGTATAAAAGACACCTGTCCACAACCTCAAACAGTCACACTCCAAACCCCACTATGGCCAAGACCAAAGAGCTGTCGAAGGACACCAGAAACAAAATTGTAGACCTGCACCAGGCTGGGAAGACTGAATCTGCAATAGGCAAGCAGCTTGGTGTGAAGAAATCAACTGTGGGTGCAATTATTCAAAAATAGAAGACATACAGGACCACTGATAATCTCCCCCGATCTGGGGCTCCACGTAAACTCTCACCCCATGGTGTCAAAATGATCACAAGAACGGTGAGCAAAAATCCCAGAACCACACGGGGGGACCTAGTGAATGACCTGCAGAGAGCTGGGACCAAAGTAACAAAGGCTACCATCAGTAACACACTACACCGCCAGGGACTCAAATCATGCAGTGCCAGACGTGTCCCCCTGCTTAAGCCAGCACATGTCCGGGCCCGTCTGAAGTTTGCTAGAGAGCATTTGGATGATCCAGAAGAGGATTGGGCGAATGTCATATGGTCAGATGAAACCAAGGTAGAACTTTTTGGTAGAAACTCAACTCGTCGTGTTTGGAGGAGAAAGAATGCTGAGTTGCATCCAATGAACACCATACCTACGGTGAAGCATGGGGGTGAAAACATCATGCTTTGGGGCTGTTTTTCTGCAAAGGGACCAGGACGACTGATCCGTGTAAAGGAAAGAATGAATGGGGCCATGTATCGTGAGATTTTGAGTGAAAACCTCCTTCCATCAGCAAGGGCATTGAAGATGAAACGTGGCTGGGTCTTTCAGCATGACAATGATTCCAAACACACTGCCCGGGCAACGAAGGAGTGGCTTCGTAAGAAGCATTACAAGGTCCTGGAGTGGCCTAACCAGTCTCCAGATCTCAACCCCATAGAAAACCTTTGGAGGGAGTTGAAAGTCCGTGTTGCCCAGCGACAGCCCCAAAACATCACTGCTCTAGAGGAGATCTGCATGAAGGAATGGTCCGAAACCTTGTGAAGGCTTACAGAAAACGTTTGACCTCTGTCATTGCCAACAAAGGGTAAATAACAAAGTATTGATATGAACTTTTGTTATTGACCAAATACTTATTTGCTACCATAATTTGCAAATAAATTCTTTAAAAATCAGACAATGTGATTTATGGACTTTGTTGTCTCATTCTGTCTCTCATAGTTGAAGTGTACCTATGGTGAAAATTAGAGGCCTCTCTCATCTTTGTAAGTGGGAGAACTTGCACAATTGGTGGCTGACTAAATAATTTTTTGCCCCACTGTACCTGGGTCTACAGGCAGTCCTACTGCTGATCATGGCTATAATTAGCTGTAATTGCGGATAGTGGCGGATGACGTAATATTACGTCTTCAGAGTTAAACTCTGATTCTGCAGGGTCTATAATATTATATTCTCTGTCCTGGTTAACATCTAATAACCTATGGTTACATCTGGACTTCCTTGATTTCTTGTTTCAGCAAGTTTTCAAATGTATGGGTCAAAAACAATCCTTGAAGATTTTTGAGATTTTTTGATATGGCTGTAAAAAATAGGATTTCAGCCAGACTAGGAAGTGAGTGTAGACAGAAACATGGCCACCCTATTCTTAACTGATGATTCACCCTGTGATGATCCACCAAAGATTTTACAGTTCCATCAGACAATAGGGACAAGTGGAAAAGTAGGACAGCGGGGCAGCAAAATTGTCAGGCAAACATCTATGCTGTTTAAACCCTCTTCAGAGCAACAACTGAGGAAGGCCATGTAACCATGGGTAAGGAACCAAAATGAACATACCTTGTGTCTATGGGTGCATGGCTTTGGTGTTTATCTAATTGTATTTAATTTTGCTTGTTCTAAAACATCAAGTTTATCATCCTCATCTTGATAATACAGATTGTCTTCTGCCTGTCTATCCATAGTTAACAACATACTAGTGACATTCAACATATGGCTAAAGGATTCAAACATTTGTTAAAAAGGCAAAGACAATACATCTCATTGTATACCTCATATTGTATAGTCTGCCCATTGCTCTGTAATGGTTTGTTAAAGTATTAGCAGTGTTGTGTCTCTGATATTGGCAGTAAGCGAGGATCTGGCATCCACTCAGGAAAGATCACAATGCTATTTTCAGTTATAAATATGACTTACAAAACTGTTTTGCTTAATACCTATATCCTGCACATGGCACTTGATGACAATCAAAGGATAACACTCACGTAATGTCTGCTGAGAGGCCTATTTAATATTTCACTGGTAGCTTCAATTAAGCTAAGTGTTTGTCAGCTGTCATGGTCATGTGCTGCATATACCTAAACTTACATCAGTGGAGTAATAAGGTACAGGGGAATTCGGGCCTCACACAAGGACTGTTTCTCCACAGTCTGTAACCTTATATTCAGGGTAGGCCTGCACAAAGTCTGAGACATAATATATGGCTAATGAGTAACAATTAACAGCACCCAATAGCACTTTGAATTGTTGATGTTAAAAATCAGGTTCTACTACTACAAAAGCAGGTTAAAAGTTTTTAATAAACCCTAATAATCTGTCCCCCCATTAAAGGATGAAAGGGAGAGACATATCCACTTATGGAGGCTTTGCTTAGTAGGCCGGTTGGAGAGGTAAAAGATCTTCCATGTCACCGGCCCATTGCGCATCAGGACATCGGGGACTGCCCCTAGGTTTTGTAGCAGGGGGGCTGCTGGCTTAGGCCTGGATACGACATTACCTGTTAGATCTGATAAAAATAGACCTACTTATTTGACTGGTCCCCAAGCAACAACAGTGGCTGGAAACATGTGATCTGATTGTACCGACAGCATACAACCCAAATATACATACAAAACCCTTTTTTAACCATGTAAATACATTGTCAAAATACATGTAAAATAAATACATGTAAAAACATTTCTGAAGTTTCATCAACAGCCTCCGTAAAGTGACAAAATAGTAAATAATAAAAATAAAATATAAAAGACGAAAAGAAAACTTATCCAGAGATAAGTAGTCCTCGGGAACCGCCATTAACTCAATCATGAGCATCAGAAAAGTAAAAACAGTAAATAAGTAGAAGATAAACGTTACAAAATGTGTTCCAACAGGTACTGGCACACTGAAACTGTCTGATCATAAAATTTACACACAAAAAATACACAAATAAAATACCAATAATAAAAATAAGAAGAAAGCCAACTTGATGATAATGGAGTTCTAGCCCAGAAAAGTGGGTAGACGAGAAAAGGAAATGGCATGCATACTTCTAAAAATTTATTGTTTTTTTTATGTAAACTGTGTTTGTATAGTGTATTATCATGTATTATCATTTACTTTCCGTGTGCCTACCTTGCCCTATACTGTGTGCTGTTGGACAGTGAAATGAGGGTCATGTAGTGTTCCCTGTAGATTTTAAAACATGTACAAAAACCTAGGCATGTGGGGTAAATCTCTCTGTAATCTCTAGATGCGGCTGAATACATTTTGGTGAGATTCTCTGCTAACAACCCCAAACAAATATGGAAAGTTTGGTAAAAAAAAAAAAAAAGAAGAAAAGCAATGGAAATTGACATTACGGCACCCTTTTGCATGGATTGGGGTGACCAACTAGTTGCATGATTTTTGAGCTGGTGGGCTGCTAAACAGTCCTAGACATAGGCTCCAGAAAATAAAAGAATAACATTTCAAGTTTGTAAAATTGAACGGGCATTTTCCATTTTGTGCTCTGTTGCATGTTAGGGTTTTTTCAAATTCAAGACACTTTTATTTTAGCTAGCTGAACTAGTTATTATTTTCATAGTAAAATATTAGAAATTCATTGTTTTTTTTGTTTTTTCAAAAATGTTTATTATGTTAATGTACTATTAATACTAATTGTTGGATTATAAATCTGAAATGGTATCAAAAGAAACCTCTATCTGTCATAAAAAAACATTATACTGTCTAATTTGTGTGGTTGCATGAAAAATTTAATCGTGATCAAGGAGATGTGTACTAATTCTAAAAAAAAGTCTCAGATTTTTGGACAAAAAATAAGGGGTTAAATGTTGTAAACTATTGAATTAGTATTTCTGAAGATTGTCCTACCTTTCCTTCTATGATACTTTTCCAAGCTAGCTTTTGTTCTGTGTATTTCCCTTCCTTCTTCATAATGTTCCCATAACTCCGCTATGTAACTAATTGTTTTGGGGCATACTGTAGATTTTAACCTTCAGCGCCCCCACTTGAGGGACCCATGCATCTTCAAAGTAGCCAGAGTGTGTAAACTAAAATTACCGAATTTAGTGACAAATCTTTCACAGGGCCGGCCCAAGGCAAAATGCCCCCCTTATCTACCCTTCCTCTCCCTCCGTCCCTGCCCTCCCATTATCTACCCTTCCTCCCCCCCTTATCTACCCTTCCTCTCCCTCCATCCCTGCCGCCCCCCCATTATCTACCCCCCCCCCCGTACTTACCTTTCAGCAGTCCTGCGGTGAGTCTCCCTGTTCGGTCTCGGTGCCGGCTTGTAATGCTGAGCGCCGGAAATGAGGTAATCTTCTGGCACTCAGCATTACAAGCCGGCACCGAGATCGAACAGGGAGACTCGCCGCAGAGGAGAGAGAGAGGGGGGCGCCCTCTTTCGCTTAAAAAAAAAGTGGTTTGCCCCACTCGGCTCTATTATCGGGCCGGCCCTGATCTCTCAGTTATTTAAATATTCCAGTGCGCACACATGATGACAGGATTTGAAAGACTCTCGCTGTGATACTTAGAATGACTTTTTGATGTTTGATTCATGTAACTTATATTAATAACTTTTAAAATTTGTCACCATCAATCTACTGGACATCTTTCCAATACACAACGTTGCTAAACTCAGGGAGATTAATGTATATCCCTGCTTTCTTAGACGGTTCATAGATTAAGTTCAATAAATTTCCAGTTACATATGTGACGTTAGTTTGCAGCTGCTGCTGGTGTGGTATTAGATTATGATGTGATAGTTATCCAAACAATGCATCGTGGTTGACTCTTTCTCTCATTCCGTGAGGCTAAGCTGCCGCTGATTTCCATTCATCTCTATTTTCCTTTGTGATGACCCGTCGCAGACAGGAATCTAGTGTAAACGGGAACGTGTGCTTTATAAGATTAAAAGCATGGAAATATCTGCCACAACTGTGAAGCCAAGTCTTTGCTCTTAACCCTGTCCACGAGGGCCACAAGCACAACAGGTTTTTTAAATGATATGGAACCGGTAATGGCTTTATATTTGATTATGTGTTAAGAATACATTTGATGGAAAAAAAATGAAAACATTTGTTGTTGTTGTCATTTTTCTTATTTACTTTAACATTTACATTTTACAGCTCTGGCATTACATCTGCCTCCACCAAAAGGTGTCTTGGGGGCATTTCCTCAAAACTGTCTCCCATTTCCATGAAAAATCTATTATGGTCCTACTGCTAGTTAAGAAGTTTTAACCAATTTCCATTTTTTTATTATTATTATTGAAAAGATCATTAACTTTGAAAAATGCCTAATAAACAGTTAATTCCACTCAAATATAAATGCCAAACTTGATCCAATATAAATGGATTACTGTCTTAATAATTAGTTATTTATTGCATCCATTCAATATTACATGAGAAATAAACCACTTTATTATTGTGATTTCCACCTTTTTTATTACTGCTTCATTGCATGTTTTATAAAACATAGCAAAAAAAGGCATTATCACACAAATATTTCAACATAGATTATTTAAATCAATTTAAACATAAATATAATTTTATATATATATATATATATATATATATATATATACATATACATACACACACACAAATATATACAGTATATACACAACATAATAAAACAATTTATTTATAACTCATGAGTGCCATTAAAAAACAAACAACAAAAAAAAAAACAGTTGAGGTGTCTGCATGACCTGAAGTACACAGATAATTATGGAAACAATATGAACATATCCATAGTGAGATAATACACAGTACATAGTTGTTAGTATCTTAACCTTACCATTGTAGTGGCATATAGATTAATGTCGTGTGGTAGAAATTCCTAACTATATGCAATCATATCACACATGTTACATATACTAATGGAAGCAGATTTGGGTGATCCACTGTGGATGAAAATCAGTTCACACTTTAGCAAAAGACGGCCTGGTTCCATTCTATTGAACTAAAGAACGTTCAATATGAGCAAGGAAAATCTCTGAATACGTTGTTCATATTCAGTGGACACATCTCATAATGTGCAGCATTTTTTAAATAATGTCTTTAATGAGTAATACTGATATTTGAAACAACATAGTTCTAGTCAGCTGTAGTATATCATCTGGGATACAATTATCCAAAACAAAATAGTTATAAAGAACTCATCCATGTATACTATTATGAATAAAGTTCAGTGTTATTTACTTTAACCAGCATAGGGAATAACACGCACAGCATGTCACATTGTACTATAATTTATGAGAAAATGCACTCCATTTATTAAAGATGTAAAGCTCTGTTTGCTGACCACTCTAATGCACTTGACAATGCAAACTCCAGGAGCAAATTATTAATTGAGCCTGAAATGCTGTCAAGTTAAGTTGAAAGCTGTCAAAAAATGTAAATCTCCTTATAAGTTTTATAAGGTTTATAAGTTAACTTTAAAGTTAAACTTGCTGTCAAATTTTAAAGTCTACTTTCTTAATTTAGAGTACCTCTTTGACTAGGTTGGCTAGTAGTTGATCTTAGTTTGTCAACTGCCAAGTTGCCTCACCCCACTTCATGTTTTGTGAATTCATGAGTTGATTTGCAACTCATCATGACCTAGGATTCTAGTTGGGCAACTTAATGGGAAACTGATGATGTTGTCAGCCGATCTGATTTCAGTGAGAGTTGTTACTCTGCGTAAGCCTTCTGAGCATACATGGAAACATTCTAGGGTAGGCTACCAGACAGGGAAGGGCTGGCATGCTCTGGCCAGGGGCCTAATTATAAACTACAGGGTCCTAGTGCAAAAATCACCCTGGGGCCCCCGACTTCACAAGTAACATGTCAAACATGCCCACAAACAGTTGGGAATGCCACCTTTGCACCAAAACAGTTTGTCTGGAGTATTTTCCCCCAAAACATCCTGTTTTTGCCATATTTTCCCACAAACAGTCTGCCCTTGTCATCTTTGCCAGCAAACAGGTTGTCAGGGCCACCAAACAGCCTGCCTGTGCCATCTTTGCCCCTAAACAATTATACATGCATGCAAACATAAAATGTACACATCCATGCTCACACACAAACACTTAACACATACATTCATTCTCATTCTAACATACCTTCATTCATTTCATTCATACTCCCTCCCTATCACACCCCCTCACTCGCAACGTACCTCTCTTGCGCTCAAACGCTGTGGGGGAAGCCTCGCATTTAGTACATGGTCACGTGATATAACCATGCTGCTTTCCTGTCCAAGATTGTTCACAAAGGGCTCAGTAACACACCTTACACACCATGACCATAACATACATGGCCCACTGAGAAGTACATTGAATGCTTAAACAATAAATATTATTTCCACAAAAAGTGCTACATGGGAAATTGGGTGAACATTCCATATAACTCATTAACCTCAGAGTTATTCATTTGTTTGCTTCTTAAGAAATAAACTGTATACAAGAGGATTAAAACATTTGTGTTTTGGCAAAGTATAGCAGTAATAGAAGCAGATTTATTGGTCAAACATTTTAGACAAATAGAGATTTTTACATTTCCATACAACATTAAAAAACTTGTGTATGTTTTTATATGACAGCTCACAAAAAGAAAAATAGTTTCTAAATGTATCGGGATTTTTCTAAACCAACTGTAAGAAAAATATTCTATACAAGTACTAAGGACCTGATGCACTAAAATATAAGTTGTTTTCTGAGTTTTCTATGCATTGATTCAACTCAGCCGTAACATTACTATTCGCCAGCAAGTTCAAAAGTATCCTTTCAGCAGTAGAAATAAGAACCAGGTACTAAAAATTAGCAACCAGAAGAAATATACCATCAACTCAACTCTGCTCTCAGCCCCTACCCCATACACTGAACTCCATTTTATTCAATATCCATTAGTTGAAGCCAGGCAATGTTTAATAAAATGGTCTCCAAAAATCTTACTAAAGGTCAAGGTCATTTTGAATCAACCATAGATGTCTTATGGTGCATGTATGAAGATATAACAGTGCCGCCTGGAGCAATTGCCCCACTCTGCTCCATGGTAGGCCCTGCCTATGTGACTATAAACATTAAGTAGATAAAGTGCAGCGCTCAGGTAGGCATGACGCCAATGTGCATAACGCGTTTCACCCAATCAGGCTTCAGGCTTCCTCAGATGCATGTTAACCCTTCCCCCATCCTCTTTATGTAGTCAGCTATGTTAGGTGTATCCAGTAAGACTCTTTGAAGTGCACTTGTCGTTTCTTAATTAGAATCCAATTTTGTTAATAAAACGGAAGGGAACTCTTTTATAGAGGCTGTGAATACCAAAAACAGCGGAGATCACATCGAATTTTCTGAGACTCTACACTGTGCAACTAGCATCTACCCTGGGTTTCTTCCCCATCCACAGATCTAAAAAAAGGTTCTCACCCTATTGAGAGTGTGCCTTGACGTGGCGGGTGAGCTTAATTATGCTTTGGCCAATTCATATAACCAAAACCTCTCATTTATATTATGTTTATATATTTGTTGCCAACTTTATTAGCGTAAGAAGCGCAGACAGTTTTTGTTTTTTGTATACATTGTACAGCCAATACACTGTTTCTTGCTGCATGCTTACACCTGTTTGGTAGGCCTCATATTACACATTTATATTATTTGAGCCTGTGACTAGCTTAGCGCACCGACATTTTTTCTTTTCCCATCCACAGATCTGCCATGATAAATAAAAGGACCACGACCCATAGCTTCTCTTTTTTACCTACCAGCCACAGAGCGGTAATGAAAGTTTTAAACAAATTATATACAATAATGTCTTAGAAGCGCTCACAAAGATTGTCAACTGTTTAGGGCAACCTTCAGGCACTAAAGCAAAGTCTAAGAACCCCCAGTCAGATGTAAAGCCATGAAAATCATTTTTATGCAGAAAAAGTTTTAACGATTAATCTTATTGTCACATTGTTACCAATGCCTAGTATAAACTACTCCGTTAAGCTACTGTGGCTCACAGGCAAGAACGTCTCCTACCCATACGTCCTGATGATTTAACTAAACTAACATAAGCCTTTAAATCCCCTATAGTTTTTAAACTCCTGTACATAAATCTAATACAAAAATAACTCGGAATTCTATTACAATATGACACATATATGTTTTCCTTAAGAAAATTTGTTTCAAGTATTTTTTACATGACTTTATTACATTATTTGGCTTACATTACTAAATAACTAATTGTACTGTAGACACAAGGCTGAAAAAAAAGTCAGTTAAACCCTATAATCTGAAACATTCAGACATCCACGATGATATTACATGAGCTGATAAAATCATCTATAACGCTATTACTCATAGCTTTATTAGGGCCAAGGAAAAATGGCTGTAAAATAACTATGTTATGATAAACGGTTAAAGAATCTCTTATGGAATCAATTAGAAACCAAAATTAACCATGAATGCAAAACAGTGGCAATTTTTTAAAAGCAGTATGTATACGCGGCAGTCAGTATAAATCTACACTTATTTCCATAGATGTTCGGTCTTACAAAAAGAGAGAGAATGTATATTGTTTCTAGTGACTTATCGAGGAATAATTTAATTTTACATCTTGTCTAATCCTTTTTAATGGGTACCCATTGTACAGCACTGCAGGATATTATGGCAGTATATAAAACAATAAATAATAATAATTAGGAACACTAATATATAAACCATTTTTTTGCTAAAGGAAACTGCCACCTTAACAGTTAAAAGTTAATGTTTCCAATTTAAAGTCTCACATAGGTGAAGCTGTATATATTTGAATACGCATTCACATAATGCATACCTGCAAACTTCCCAGTGAAGGCTTCCCAGAGCTCTCCCTCTTCTGGGGATGTGACTTTGTGTATGAGCCAGGCTATTTGTGTGTGGGGTTGGGGCTAGGGGTACATAGGGGTGAAGCTAGCCACAGAAAAGGGAACGGCCAAACAAGTAGGGAGTGAATGGTATCAGGGTGGAAAGTACTCATGGCCAAACACACTGACCCAGAGGCCCACTATTTGGGCTGGAATCCCAAGGTATGAATATGGGTCATCTTACAGTCTACACAGTACATGCCCTGCCTTGGCTAATGTCCCCGAAGGCCCAATAAATAATTGTAAAAACAGATATGCGTTTCACACATGCCATTATTTCAAGGCAAACTTTGAAGGATGAACGCACTTCTTTAAGTCTGACATCATTAAGTTGGTTTTCATTAGGTCTGACATCATTCTTGGGTTTCTAAGGAGACAATGATGTGGATCTTATAAAGTAATCCCAGCCAGAACAGCTCAATGAGCTATCACTCAATGCCCTTTCCTCACATTTTTTTTGTATAGTCAAGTACTAATTTACTGACATATCTTCTCCAAGATATGGTGGCATGGCAATATTTTAGATTCATGGGGACCATGCTCTCTGATAAATCCCCAAAGTCAGCTCCCCTTTCCTTGAAATAGTAGTTGATTGGTAATACACAACGTAAACACCATTCTGCAACAAAGACCGATTAATATATTTTAATTTTTAAAGTTCTATGGGATAACTTCTTGGGAGAATTCTAGGAGATCAAGTGCCTGTTTTTGTCTATCATTGAATACAGTCCACAATTTATGTTCTTCATAAATAAGATGAAGTTCCCTTTAAATGATAATACCGAGGCAGCCTTTGGGCTGTGAAACAATATCCAGAAATAGACATTCAGAGCTAAATCTCATTGCAGGACAATTGCTCATATCTTTCAACGGGGCAAGTAAAATGTTAGATTATCTCAATCATTAGGCAGTGTCTAAAGTCTGAGCAGAAGGCCACAGAGGATTACATACACATTCATTCATGTTTGACCCCAAGTGGATCACCAAAATGGCATTCTCCATAACTGTCTACCATTTAGCTAGTCTGCTGAACATTTCTGGAATGCAAAGACAATGGATAAAAAAACTACATACGGGAATGCTACAAGTGTTAACCTCTTCATTGACATCTCCCTTTCATCAGTTTTCTTCAGCTTTATAATATATAAAGGTTAGTGTTGCCCAATAATCATAAATATTTATAATGATGAACAAGTGTACTATTTGTAGCACAATGTGCAAAGTTCTTACAAGACTTTCAGACCTACTAGAAGGCTTAGTTATTCTTTTTTAATTATTTTGGTAACCATCATATATTTTATTTTTATTATCTGGTGATAAAACAGGATGATAGTTATGGTCAGGTAGATATATCACCTATCTATCTATCTATCTATCTATAAAATATAGGAATTTAGAACATATCTAGGTATATATATATATATATATATATATATATATATATATAAGCAAGTGAAAAAAGTATTTTTTCTTGCATTGTACAAAGAAGCCAAATTGGTCAAATTCCTTTGCTTATTACTGTGCCTTCTCAGTTTATACTTACGGTTAAGTTTTTTTCCCCACATTTCAAGTGTTTGGTGACTAGTAGACATTCCAAGAGTTTTAGCTAGTTTAAAAATCCACTTAAACTGTATTAGATTCAGATGTGAAAATGTACACGACTGTGGTTGTGGTTAAAACCATTTGTCCATATGGAGTCAGGCTGATTAGTACCTTCCACACTGTAAATCATTAAGCAGATCACAAGTATAACAAGGGGAAGTAAGCTTTTTTGCATTATTAAGATAATTGAATAAAGAATGATTGTATTTATTTTGGAAATGTCTAGTGGAGGACGTCTTTAGTTTAGTGATGCAGAGTTCTTCTCACCCACCACTGCCACCACATTCAAACTGCCAGTACCAGAAGCGGGGCATTAAATTATGTGAATCCGTGATCCCTTCTTCCTATGAATTTATCATCCATAAACCTCAATACATGGGTTCATTAAGAATACCGAACTGTAAACATTCAGATTTTGGGAAAGGACAACAATGCTTTCCTATCACTATGGAAAATGTATATGTACAGGAGAACCGAATGACTGACATCCTTCCCTGTATCCCTATGATATACATCACAGTAAAGGTTACCATATGTGCATATAGAACCTGACCATGCATCCTATATAACCATACCGGGGAAATCTCTGGGTCGCAGAAGCAGCGTTTAGACACCCCCTCCATTGTGATTTTCCCCTCTCGCCCCAATTTAATATAAAGGGGTTGGGGCTAGCCCTGCCCACAATGTTGCTGACCCTGACCACAGATCTTCCTTTCAATGCTTTGTAAAAACTATTGATGGTAAAAAGCCAGGATATGATGTCATATCCTGGTACTCAACCAGCAACGGAGGTATACTGATGAAGAAACTATCAATGTCATCCATGGTTACAACAGCAGAATGAAAACTTGAAAACAAAATGAAGCATTAACAGAGAAACAGAGGGGTTGGCATGAATGGTATAAAAGTTCTACAAGTAATCTTTTATTACATTCTAGCTGGTTTTGTATTACATTGTAAAACTATTTCACAAACACTTCTTCGATGCAGAAGTTTTACCTCAAAAACTTTGAGGAGAAATAAAGAGTACTGATTGGAAGGACACGAATGGGTTAAAAGTTTTGCTTCATAAATATTAGTATTCAGAGGTCTGAAAACAGTTGAATGAGCAAGCATCTCGAAGTGTAGATTCATAAAAAAATAAACTCAATGTGATTTATTGCTGAAGGCGTGCAAGCAGATAATGCCATATGGTAATTATATCACACAAGCAAAACGACGGGTGTGGCATTAGTTTAATAAACAATTAGGAACTTTACAACGTGTGTTTTACTTGGGATCCTATAATAGTTTATGTGAATTGAGACAATCTGTTAAAATTGTACTTTTATTATTTTTTTTTACAGAGTTATATTTTTTTATAGATTATAAATACAGTTGTTAGTGCTCTTAAGGTTCAGACAAAGTGGTTAGACAACCGATATCCCTCCAGCTGTTTCGTATACCTGGGCTTCATAGGGCAAAACATTTCTTTTTCACGAATTAGGCAATGAAACCCCATGGATTTGATACATGTAGCAGCACTTTTTATTTTTTTTACCAACGTTTAATTTGCGAGGGAATCGACAGGACCTGAAATGCTGAGCGCCAATTCCTCCAATGAATGGCGAACACAATCTAACTGAAATGCTTTGCTCTGACATGTCAGAAAATCTCTCCAAATCATGTTATTCTTCCAGGATCTTATCAGAGGATCTTAGCAGACACTTAAAAAAATATATATTTTTTTTTAATTTAAAATATCAAAATATTGTTCTTACATCTAACGTTCCCATATTGTTAACGCTGTTATTGTAGGGCTGTTGGGTAGCCTTTTCACATTACAGCAAACATAATCAGTGTTTATCTGTGTTTATCTCTAAAGGAAAACAGGATCATTTATCATGGCCCCAACAATACTTATTTGTGTCATAAACACATAAGCAGTGATAAAACTATTTATTTTAATCCGTGCCTTTGAATACTGAGTATAATGACTTAATATGCTTCATTTAACCACAGTCCATTGTGACCTTGTGTAATCTAAAGCGGTATACTGATTTCGGTACAAGGCTAAACAAAGAAATAAATAAATTAATTTATTGTTTGGTAGATGAATAAACTGTGGCGAGCTCGTTAGAAAACATAACAGCCTAAGTGCAAGCTTGGAAGCTGAGTGAATGTGAACAGAACGGGTCATTCATCGAGGGAATTTATTATAAAACCTCTCTTTGCACTCTGTATGCATTGTGTTATTAGTGGGAACAGGGCGATAGAAGCTGGGGTGACTTTAGGTGAAAACATTTTGGAACCGCCATCTTTAAAAGACTTAGAAGAATGGGCATAAAAATATTTTAGTAATTTACAATGCATTTAACCCCTTAATGACAAAGCCCGTACATGTATGGGCTCAAAATGCATTGTTTTGAATGGGTTTTGGGACCGCCCATTGTCCTTAAGGGGTTAAAAAAGTTAAAAAGCACCTATCTAAGGGAGAAGCTGCAGCTCCAGATCTACAATTCCAAATGCCCTATGTGGCCGTTATTAATACTTTAGTTAAATCCCCTTTGTGCATTTGTAAAAAGGGACACCACAGGTACTTCTAAGCCTTAGCCTGAGGTATCATATGCACTACAGTGCATATGGATGGTTGGGTGTCTCTTTAAGAACTGATGAAAATAGTTAATGATACATAAAAAAGGACAATTATGACCACAAGTTTGTCAATGGGCAAGCTACATTATGAAGTGGAATATGTGTCTCACCCCTACCACATCTTCTGACCAATATGGCCAAAGGGAGCTGATTAATCTGCACCACCACTAGACAATAGTATGTTAGAGCTCGAAAAAAATGAAAGACATTACAATTTTCTGGCTTTTATTAGCACAACTTATACAATTTGTTCTGTAAGCGCACCCTCGAGTCGAAGGTGATACCTTTTGTTAGACCAACATAGGAACAGAAAAGTCATTTTTTGTGACCACAGAGGTGTGACATAACAGAGTACTCTCACATCCTGTGGTGCCTTAATACACTCCATTTAGAAAGGTTTCCTAAAATTGAGAAATTCATTTTTAAATGAGGTTTGTTTTTTTTTATCAGACTTTGACTCACTCCCGGATTTCCAGCAAAGCATCCTAGTCTGCGATACATGCAACATTTAGCTGATCTGTGTGAGTCACAAATGTGCAACCACTTTCTTTATTGATGTAAATTGCTTAATAACATAGCACATGAACCACAAATGAAGTCATTCATATCATCAAGCTAGGGCAGGGCTGTGAGACCCAAGCCACAATGTTAAGGCAATCTTCCTTCCCAAGATGTCTAGTTATAATACTAAAACACACAATTTTCAGTCATTTGTGCACATATCATAAGCCTAATGTAAAAGATCCAATTTAATAAGGATGATCGGTGGAATCCTGTATCCTAGCTGTTTCTATACAAATAAAAATTTGATACTCTGGGGCCGTAACCTAGCACTACAAACATGCTAAACAGTCAATAATACACGTTTTATATATATATATATATATATATATATATACATATTTGTGTTTTGAACAGTGACCTTAGAGTACAAAGTGAATGCCCCCAAACTCATGGTATATGATAAATATATGTGCTGCTTGTAAAAAGATGGTTTATTCTATTGATGTTTTTTTTTTAATGTTTTTATGGGCCATCTCTCCCAACATAACAAATGCCCAACAGATAACAATTGTTTTTGTGGGTAAGGTAAGAGTTCTAATTTTATGTGAACTTGTGATTGTTATTTAGGTAAATGGGTAAGTCATATACGAAGAAGTGTGTATTTTATTTACATAATTTAATTTACAAGCATATTTTTTATGTACAGGTTATTGAAATCCCAAGGAACGTTTTTCCTATAAAAGGATGCTTGGGAGAGACAGGTTGTGTTTGCATGTATGGGGCCTACGCCACATTTTATTACATACCACAAATGTATTTGGAATTTGCATGCGCTTGATCTTAAATACAAGGCAGACGTGTATAAGGAAGCCATGCTTGCTCAAAGAAAGTGAAAAATTGCTCCTTTAAGTCTGACAAGGCCAGGGTGGGAATGAAAAGCAGCCCTATAAATATTTGGACACCAGCCTCATATATTATTATTATATATTATATATTATTATATATTATTGTGTGGTCGAGATCATGTGCCCACACACCACACCTGGGGTATAACTAGAAACCAAATGGCCCCTGGGGCACATCAACTTCACAAGCAACATGTCCTACCGTGCCCCAAACAGCTTGTCTGTGCCACTTTTCTCCCCAAACAGCTTGTCTGTGGCATCTGTGTCCCCCAAACATATATGTGCCATCTTTTCCCCCAAAGAAGCTTGTCAGTGCCCCAAACAGCCTGTGTCTGTGCCACCATCTCTGCCCCCTAAAAAGCCTGCCTGTGCTACCGTTGGCCCTGAAACAGCCTGCCTATGCCACCTCTACCCCAGAAACAGCCTGGGGTCTGAGCCAACTCTGCCTCTTAACAGCCTGTCTGTGCTATTTCTCCCCTTAAACACTTTGATTGATTCACCCATTCAACCACTTGCACTCCCTTAACTGACCTGTAGACTTCTCTGGTCCAGGCTCCGGCCGAAAAGCATTGGGGCCGCATTGATTGTAGCAGTTCTGAATCAGATGCATCACCATCTGTCTGCGTTCAGCTATGCTCTGGGCCTGATCCTGCCCATGCATCGCGACTCCAACCTGATCCGGAACCCATCTGTTAAAGTCACTTATAGTTGTATTTATTTTGTATAGCTCAAGTTGGCACTGAATATATACACCTAGAAGCTCTTGGTCTTTGATCCCAAGTCTTATCATTTTTACCCCAACCTCAGGTATAGGAGTGAATGGGAAGATTCATAGGCTAGCTCAGAAATATTTAAAGTGCCACCAGATGAATTCATCGATTCATTTGATGGTTATTCTAAAGTAACATATGTTGTGGAATACTGATAATAACAATTTCTATACTAGAGCAAAAGAAGAACATGAGGCAACAAATGCAGCAATGGAGTGCATAACTCCAAATAGAAAAATACTAAATACCCAATAATTTTTCCAATCTGTCCTTACAACAAGTAGCAAGGCCAACAATTACCAGCCCTATATCAACTCATTTCCTTTCCAGATTTACTGATTGCAATCTTGAAATCACCAGCCAACAGACTGGAAGCATAATGGCTAAATTAGTTTGCACTGAACAAACATGCTTAGTATTAGGATGCCCAAGAAAGGTAATCATAGCTATTTGTCATGGCAGACAACACAGACCAATGGGAACAGTAGTATGATAACATGATGCAATGGAGAGAGATCCTCAATAATCGCTCATGGGAAAGAATCATGTACTTCACAGACATAACTTTGTTTAAGATTAATAGTGCTGTGTGATTCTTATAAAAAATCTGGTTGAGTCGGAGTTGGTCTTCTTTATTGAAGCCTGATTTCCAACCAATAGAATACATTATAATGTTAAAAGAGGTCTTCATGAATTAATTCCAGACCATCAATAGTTCTAGCAAACATACTACTACATATGATATTACCGCTGTGCACCTTCTAAAGAAAATGTACAACTTATACATCAAGGAATCCGTCTTCTATAAGGCAGTCATAAAAAAATATAGACACCTCCAGCTGTTGTGGAATGCGGCTGCATCTTGCTAAGAAAGCCAGTTGCAGGCATTGTGAACTTTTGTTCACAATATCTACTGTACCAAAAATTATCCTTTAATGCTCTAGGTTTTAAACATATTATATTTTAGAATTCCATATTTCCTAGTGTTATATAAATTAAATATCTACACCCAATCCAATGTGCACCAAGAAACATAAAAAAAGTGTTGGTGTGTCTTTGGTCATCACATTTCCAGAAATAGGAGAATGACAAGCAGTAGGCCTGGTCACACAACATGAGTACATTAAGCATTCTACCAGGCCACTAATATAGTGGCAAGTGCCTTGTCTGTTGTATGGGACATTTAGTTTCAGTGCAAGTAAAACACGGTGTCTAATAGTGATTGAGCTTGGTAATAGGAATATTGTTCATACTGTAACCAAAAAGAGGTACAATACTGGGTTTTAGACTCCCTATTGTAGATCAAGCAAGTACATTTTACCTGTGAAGCATTCCACAGAAGTAAAAGGGACACCTCACTATGCACCGGGTAAAGGGTTAAATTCCTAGAAGACTCTGGAATGCAGTCAAAAGCCACAAAAAATATTTAAAAGTATTTAGCATTCATTCAAACATCAAGGAGGTAGGGTTTGTAAAATAACAATGATTAATAACAGAGCTATTCTTGCTGCTGCAGAAAACCACATTGAACAAATAAACAGCTAAATTAGAGAGCCCTATTTGGTGGTTTTGTTATGAGGTTCTTTAAAGAAATCTTGTAAAATCAAAAGTGTGGAAAGCTGGCTTCTTTGCTTTCAGAGGTACTAATATTTTATTTCAAAATACCCTTGGATTGATCACATCTGGATTTATCTGTGAATTTCCTCCTTCACACAATGTTATGCTGTAATGTAACACTAAATTAGTCTTACAGAAATATAGAAACACAGAATGTGAAGGGATTTGAGATCTGGTTTACATAAAGGTGGGTGAGTAAGCCATGGAATCCTGCCCAGCTCCTCAAGCCTGCACATGAGACAAGCTATACCACCTTTTCAGACAATGTGCTGTAATGATTTACAGCGCAGTCATGCCAGGTTGACAACCTGGTTCCCTTTTGGAACCTGTGAAGAGATGACATTGAAATTCCCTGCAAAACAGCTAGAGGTTCTACTCGCGTCACACTTCGCATGGAACCTCAGTGAACAAGTGAACTTCGGCATACAGAAAACACAAACAGTCCAAAATGTCACCTGGTTCTTTTGGTTTTTTGTGGTTCTTGTGTGCATCCTTCTTGACATGTGTGGATCCAATAACAGAGGAAGAAGAAGACTTTTAGATGCTTCAACCTTCCTAATTGGCATGCACACCCCCCACCTGATGAACTAGGCCCATCTACACATAGGACTAGTATTATGCACAACATATTCTGAGTTACAGACACCCTTGTGTTTTCCCCCATGTTGCCATCCTTTCTTTTGAGTGCAGGCATGTCATTTCCCAGCTCTTTGCTTCTTAAGAATGCATGGGGCATGCTATGAATATGAAGGTCTTGTCAGTATATCCATATTGTAAGCAATGCAGTTACAAGGAAGCACTCAGATTTCCCTGATTGGTCCATTAAGTAAGCAGTGCACCAAAGAGCTTTGTCACCCTAAAGGATGATCTGCCCCTCACTTTCGAGACAGAAGGCTGCCGCTTGAAGCCTTCTTTGAAGCCCTCTTTTGAGTGACATACAGACCATGATATATCCATTTACCAGGAGATCACTTTTTTTACATGACAAAGGCAATGTTTCCAAGCATTGAGGGTGATTTTATTATTATTGTTTATTGTTTTATATAGCGCCATCAAATTCCGTAGCGCTGTACAATGGGAGGACAGGACATAACAAGTAGCATGTAACATAACAATTTTACTTACAGAGACAACAGGTGAGGAGGGCCCTGCTCACACGAGCTTACAATCTAGAGGAGGGCTTTATGAGGTGTACATTGTATTCCTCCAAACACAATATATGTATCAATGATTACCTGATGCAATTTAATCTGAGGCTACTGTTTAACCAATTTGTTACCTCTGAGAGATTTATATGGGTGAAATGTTATAAATTGTGCAAAAATGGCTATAGAGCACTCCCCATCATTTGGCTAAATCTAAAAAATATCTAACAAATCTGCAAAATCAGTTATCCCGGCGTATTGGAAGAAATGTGAACAGCCACCAATCACATACTGGTTACATATGGCAGGATATGTTAAGAATATGGAGGGTTGGTCCTCACCTCACATGTGATTGTACGTCATACCACATTCTCTGGCATACAATCACACCAAAAAAACCCACACACAAAAAGCACTTGCCGTACTGACTCTACACATTGAGACTGTCAGAATCAGTGAGGTCTGCCCTTTTTGGAATCCTAATGTGACTCCATGTGAGACATCCTCATGATCCATACGCAGGACAGAGAAAGAGCACAACTCTATGCCGACCGCATAGCAAATGAATGGAGAGTAGAGCCCTGCGTGGGACTTCTTTTTTAATTCCGCTCCCGCCCGCTGATTTTTTGTCCAATCCAGCCCTCTCCCACAATGTGTGTGTTCCACTCCCGCCCGCTCCCGCAACATGTGTGTCCAATCCCGCCTGCTCCCACCACAAATGTGGTCAATCCCGCCCACTCCTGCTGTCAATCCTTACCTGAACTGCAGATTTCTAGCGCAGTCCTGTAAGGCTGCCTTTGTGTTACTCCCTCACAACGTATCTTCTCTTGTTTCGCCCAGGAACAGTCATGGGAAGTGACATCACGTGACTCCGCTGGGTTCATTGGCGGAGCAAGAGACGAGACAATGTCAGGGAGCAGCGCAGGATTACTGGGACCCGCAGGTACAGTGTCTGACAGCCCGCTCCTGCCCGCAAGACCGCCCGTGCCTGCAATGCAGTCCTCTAGTGCAGAGTCCGGCGTGTGACCTGAAATGTAGTGTTGTTATCAGGGTCGAGTTTAGGTGTTCAGGCACCCTGTGCAGCCGAGAGTGGCCCCTCGACCATCATCACCCCAGAGTCCTTTGACCCCTCCTTTACTGTACCACACTGTACTTTACTGTACCACACCTCTTTTCCTCACTCATGTAGTTCAGGTATAGATCAAATAAACAATACATGGAAACACAGCATTGCAGGTATAGATCAACTGAAAAAGATATACAAACACTGTATTTGCAGGTATGATAAATTACACATGAAGCGTACATTGCAGACATGTATTCACGGGCCACTTTATTAGGTAGTCCTGCTCAATTGCTTGTTCACACAAGTAGCTAATTAGCCAATCACATGGCAGCAACTCAATGCATTTAGGCATGTAAACATGGTCAAGACAACTTGGGGAAGAAAGGGGATTTAAGTGACTTTGAACGTGGCATGGTTGTTTTTGCCAGACGGGCTGGTCTAAGTACCATATTGGATCGATTATAGGCCGCACCCCCACACACACACACACTTTAAAGACTTAAAGTGCGGCCTTTAATCGGAGTTTAGCTCTGGGATGCGCAATTCATATCGCCCGATGCCCGGGACATCCAGTTCCGGGTGCTGGCCAGGTGTTTTTTTTTTTCTTTTTCATTATAGTATGAAGCGTGGCCTATAATCGTGTGCTGCCTATAATCAAGCCAATACGGTATTTCAGAAATCTTGTCACACTTTGGGCCCCTTTTACCAATTGAGCATTGTCTAAACGTGACAGCCTACCTGAATATTGCTGCTGACCATGTCCATCCCTTTATAAGCACAGTGTACCCATCTTCTGATGGCTACTTCCAGCAGGATAATGCATCATGTAATCATCTCAAACTGGTTTCTTGAACACTGTACTCCAATGGCCTCCACAGTCACCAGATCTCAATCCAATAGAGCACCTTTGGGATGTGGTGGTACGGGAGATTCGCATCATGGATGTGCAGCTGACAAATCTGCAGCAACTGCGTGATGCCATCATTTCCATATGGAGCCAAATCTCTGAGGAATGCTTCCAGCACCTTGTAGAAAGTATGCCACAAATGTATATCTTGCCAAAGTTAACCTGTGAAGCAGTGTGATGTATGTTAGTGTGCATATATACGTATGTATGTGTATATGTATGAATGTGTGTATGCAAGTAAGTGAGTGTGAATATATGCTGGTGTTTATGATTTTTGTTTCTGGAAGTTGAAAATAACACTGCACTACACCAGTGGTAAGCATCAACATGGAGGTCTGCAACTTGGTTTCATGCAAAAAAACACTCAGATGCAAAAATGTTCGCCATCACTGACCTAGGATGTTTTGCCACCAAATTGGGCATAGGTACCTAGTGCTTGAAGCCTTACAGGGCATGCAATGCCAGCCAAGCAGTCAGTCCAATAACAAACACATAAGTGTTACACGAGTCAATACATTTGATTAATTTTGTATTATGCCTACATTTCATTAAGTGTATTCACTTTTCATCCAGACTTGTGTCTGTGGTTATTAAACTTGGGTAGGAGTTGTCATCTCATTACTGCTTGGTATTACTGGAAAAGGCAAATGGAGGGATTTAGTAATCTGTAGTCACTGTACACTCCAGATATGCTGACTCATGCTGTAATATAAAAATCATTTTAATTTGCCTCAGACCACTTAATATGAGGAACTTCACTGATTCCATTTAAAATATAGAGGCAATCTTTAATTACGTATCATCATGGTTGTAGGTTTTATAGTACAGTTGTTAATATACATTTGAATTATCTATTAATACTATTAGGCCATTGTAGTTTCTATAGAGTGGCAACCCAATGCTTCAGGTATTTGTCCTCTCATAAACCTTAACTTGTAGGAACTTGAAGACATCGAAATCATCTTTATCCGAGGTGGAATTTCAACTATGGCATTTCCAGACGAAATGCACCAGGAAGGTGGTCACCATCAAATTAGGATAGACTATGAGGTAGTTATCTCCAAGCTGGGCAACTCTGAAAACCTACTGATCAGTTCTATGACTCAGAAGTTGAAGGATAAGCTCAGGATGATCAACATACACCAAATATGATAGCCATTCTTTGTAACCAGATTTAAGACAATCAGTAACGTAATAATAAACCAGAGATAGTGGGAGGGATATATTCACTCCGATCCTGAAAAAAAAGAAAGCAAAGATAGCCTTCTATGTTACACAAATAATGTAGGTTTTATTAAAATTAGAAAAGTACCCTGCGGCCTACACTGCAGCAGCTACCAGGTTTCCAGTGCCAGATAGTAACACATCTGCCACTGTTGGCTTTGGGGTTGCCAGTTTGTATGCTCTACGGGCACGGTATCATTGAACCAATCTGTACCTAGAATTACCCTTTTGTGTTTGCTTAGCTGGGATGAATCCACTTCTCAAGCAGCTGCAGACAGACTAAGACATGTGACGTGACCATTTGCTCACCCCTTATCCAGAGAACAAACTCTGAATTGCAGCCAACATGTCTACTGGTGAGCAGAATATGTTTTTAAATAGAGACATGGACCGAAATAAACTCTTACGGAGGTGACAAAGTCTATTATAATTTATACAAAGCTCTCTCACCACTGGATGACCTGGTGCCGGAGATTTGAGCCTGATCTGGCTATGCAGCGAACGGGTCCCTTGAAAGACAAAGCAAGAATGAAGAGAATTTTTTTTTTTTCTCTGTCTTTAATTTTGTTAAAGTAACCAAGCCAGAACAAAGAGATTTTATGGTTTGTGTTTCATTGAGATTGCTATCTGGAGTTCTGAAAATATATATCTCTTAGGATCAAACTGTCACAATGCATATACAGATGCCTATGCAGCGGTGGGTAAACTGAGCATGATGGGAGTTGTAATCCACAAAAAAGAAATATAAGAGAGGCTGTAGAACATGCTTAAATTGGTACATACGCAATTATTGTAAGTAGTTGCATGTGCCTTTGTTTACCTGTATGAGCAAAAAAATAAAGCCCTTAACTTTAGGAGAAGCTACAGCACACCAACCTCTTTGTTGTGTGATTTTTTTGCCAGTGTTGGCCGCTTAAGGAAGCCAGTCACTGGCAGGAAAGTGATCTCATTGAAATAAATGGAAGTTCTTTCTGCGCATGTATGTAGGGCTCTTGTTAGACCCCTTGGAAGCCGAGGATTCTGCTGAATTCCTGCATGCATTTGCAAGTTGGGAGAAGAGTATTAAATTAAAGGGTCTACTCAGCCATGAGTAATCATTGAAGTGCATATAATGGCTGGACTGTCCCTTTAACTTTTAGAAAATTCATTGCCTAACCATTGCCGATCCTAAGATTTCAGTTTAGTAAATTTAGCTCATGATTATAAAAAAAAGGTGATCAAAAGTTGTAAAACTTAGTGTATATTTCAAAGAATAATGTGCATTATTATCATCCTTATTATCTTCCTCAAATAATACATGCAGTATTTGTAATGTAAAGGACTGTATTTAAGATCCTTTTTATCCCCACAGAATTCTTTTGATCGTTAGTTAACAATCTTGGGGCAAAATTGCAGACACTCCACACATGCAAAAGTCTTCAGTTTAAATCTCCAGTTTATCAGATTTAGATTTTTTTTTTTTTGCTTTACCGACCACTTTCATTGCAAGCTGTTGAAGTTTTCTGTGAATGTGGGTCATCTATTAATACTGGAATAGAAAATGGCCATCCCTAAACTGTCCCACAAAGTTGGAAGCATAGCATTGTCCAAAATGCCTTCATATGCTTAAACTATATGTATCCCAATACATATAGTGGTGCACAAAGCAAGGTCCATAAGGGCTTGGTTCGACAAACTTGACTGGCCCACACCAAGTCCTGACCTCAAGCCCATCAAAACCCTATGGAATTAACCAGAATTGAAATTGTGAGCCAGGCCTTCTCATCTAACATCAGTGCCTGACCTCACAAATGCTTTACTGGATGAAAGGCAAACATTACCACAGAAACACTCCAAATGTATTTAGAATGTGATGTCATAAAATTCCCTGTTGGTTTAATGGTCAGGTGTCCCAATACTTTTGTCCATATAGTGTATATTGTCATATCCCGGCAATCCTCAATGATAGAGGTGGACGTGGAGGGGGCAGCTGGGTCTCTGCCCTGCGTCAGGAGAACCCTAGTCTTGTAATGTATATCAAGCTGGAATTTCAACTAGGACACCCAGGGAGATCCTTTTACCAATTCAAGTCAATAGACAATATGCTAGGTCAGTCCATAAATGTATAAATATATATATGGCGTCTGTAAGCCTCTTAAAAGTTGCGCAAGCATTAAGTGTGGACTGCGTCATATCCAACAGCGGTACAAAAAAAACACAAAAATGTCAGCAAAGAAGATTAGACAAAATCACTGCATATTGATATAAATGATTGCTCAAAATTATACAAAATTTTATCCAGCATATATCTAAGTATTTAAGTTTATCTAAATATCCACACCAATTACAATAATTAAAAACGCATATCATCACTAATGGAGTTACCACTATCTACTCATGGTACGGAATGTAAAAAATGTTCTAGGCTGACTAATAAGAAATAATCAAAACTCTTTCTGCCAATGGTCAGGAGTGACATACATATACATATACATATAAATTAGAATTAGATCATTATATACTTCAAAAAGTTATATAAGCAAATTATATATGTGTAAATGAAATTAGAAATCAGATAAACAAGGTTTTCAAGTCTATGGGAAAAGGTACTTTATTAGACTAAGCAGGACTTCATTAGCATTGCCATAAACCATTACTTAGTCTTGTGATTGAGTTCATGGTGTAACTAAAATATCAAGTGACTACTTGATCTGCAGATAAACAAAGTTTATTGAAACAATGTGAAACACAACTGTTATACTAACACTCAAAATGTTTTGTTTTTTTTTCTTTAAAGGAAAAATTGCTGGCGCACACCTATGCAAAACAATTTCTGATTTATTCCCTAAATCACTAAGGCCTTCTGAGCAGAATCATAATTGCCTACAGTATCAAAGTGCTCTTAGTGCTCTTAGTGCTGCGATAAAAAAATAATAACCTAATTTTGTTTGAATGACAGATCTTCTTTTAAAAGTTAATAGCCGATAACATTAAAAAAAATTGTAATCATTATATCATGCAAAGGAGGACCAACTACATACCGCATTTGCTCGATTATAAGACGACCCTGATTATAAGACGACCCCCCAAAAATTTTATACAAATTTAGGAGAAAATAAAAAGCCTGAATATAAAACTACCCTTATAGGAAAAAAGTTTTACTAGTAAATATTAATTCACATGTAAACTATTTTTTTCATACTTAATAAAAACTATGATTGAGAAAAATGCTTTCTTGTCTTTATTTCTTTTTATTTGCCACCCTGCCCCCCAGTTATGCACATTTGACCCAAGTTATGCACATTTGACCCCAGGCTTGCCACTCTCCCCCCCAGGACTTACCGATGCATCGACAGACTTACCCCCCTTGCTCCAGACTCCCTGGTGTCTAGTGGGGGCATCTGATGGATGCCTGAGCGATGCCCGTAGACAACCGCTGCTGCTGCCCTGCACTTCGGTCAGGGCTTCTATAATGTCACGCCGGCGCTCCTTCATAGAAACCCCATTGGAAGTGCTGAGCAGCGGCAGAGGTTTTCTACCCGCATCACACAGACGTGCACCGGCTACCAGAGATGAGGATCCAGGTCCACTGCAGCGCTGCGAGGCTGCATATAGTCAGACCTCTGTTTGAGGTTGGATTATAAGACGACCTCGAATATAAGAAGAGGAGTATTTTTTAGAGCATTTGCTCTGAAAAAAACCTTGTCTTATATTCGATCAAATACGATATTAATGTCTATCTATTTAGAATGTCCCAATACTTTTGTCCATATACCTTGACATCAGAAGTAAGAGAAGACAAAATTCAAAAAAACTGTAAATTGTACATACTATCCTGGTGACCGGATTAGATACAGAACTTTTTACGGATATTAACTGAACTTTGTTAACAAGAAATACACAATACGGAACTGCTGCACAACATATGAGATTTAAGATGCTGCATTTCAATACATGTATGTACAATTGACTATTTTTAAGCACTGTAAGCATTACTGGCCTACTTTGACTAAGGAGGGTATAGATAAGAAGAAAGTATTGGTATTATCACCGTAGAAATGTCTTTTCGTATGGTTTTGGAGTATGGTTTTAGTTGGTGTGAAACATTATACAGTGTAGACATTTGAGTGAATACAAAAAGGAGATGATTAAGTGGTTAGAAGGTGCAAAAGAATTTCCAAAGTGATTTTTAACATATGTTTGTAAGGTTGAAAAGATAAGCCGGGGATTCATGGAAAAAAGTGCTTATACTTTTCATAGACATGAACATGGCATGGTTTTGGTGGCCTCTTTACCCTGTCTGTTTTTACCTTATTTAACCCTCAATATATGCTGATTAGACCATCCCGAGCCCTAGGGAACTTATCTAGTTTTACCTAACTACCACTCCAATTATATTTAACTTGTAATACCCACAATCCCTATGCCTTGTAATCTAGTGTTATCTATGCAGTTTAGTATGATGGAGCTGGGCAGGTATTCTTGAATGCATTATTCAATGTGGGCCCCCAGTCATTTCATACTCAGTGCCCTCAAGCCTACTACCAGTCATGTCTTTATGCAGTGCAGCACCCCAGACACCCCAAAAACCTAATCTGAGAAGTGGCTCTAAATCCTTGCGCTGAGTCTCCCCTAATTAGATCCCTGGGATATGATGTCAAATGAAGGTGCTCTGCCTCCTAAGACTGGGCAGCAAAAGAGAAGATACTGGTTAAACACAGTCCTCCATCGAGCACTCAAACCCTAGATCTACTGCCACCTCAGCCAAAAAGTATGCTTCGAACCATCAAGGTGCAAGTCGTTTTGTCAATACACATGTAGTACTTCATGTACACACAAGCCTGGAACCTTTATAAAATCCAGCTCAAAAACATGTACTGTGGAGGCCTATAAAACATTGGTAAGTGATACATCCTTGACGACTGTTTTATCTTTTTTTTATGTTTTGTATTACATATATGAATAACAAGTACAAACATATAAAAACAGAAATCATCCACTCCTAGATCTTAAAATTTGCCAAAATGTCATATTATCCAACAGTCATACAAAAGGCGGGAAATTGGTATAATTACGATTTAGTAAGGTGCATAGGCCTTCGAGGGGGGGGTAAAGTAGTAATAATTGCCAAGGATAAAGGGAATCTCTAATAAATTAAGCCAATTGCAGAGATCATATTTCGCCATGGAAGCCAAATTGTATCGTATTTTTTGACGACTGTTTTATCTTAACACATATTCCAATGGTTATCTAGTAACCATATTGAGATGTGCCTATCATGTGGCGATGTGTCCACAGAAGAATCTTGGCAAACTGGGCATGAACAATAACAATGTGGTGCAACATTATTTAAAATAAGACTTAAAATCGACTACAATGATTGACAGGATGCCACAAGACATGCAAAAATCAATGGGGGGGAGCGAAGATTAAATCGTCTTCTCAATAAATAAAAAAGAAATCAAAAAGCATCTCTAATCTGGTCACTACCAACTACATGGGAGAGTGGAAACATATATTAGACGTTCTCTTTGTAAGAGGTAATATATACTCTATGTGCTGTGAAAATGTTCTTCCCCTAAAAGGGTTAACAAAATCTGCTGGCTCTAACTCGCTTTAAATGATGTAGACCTTTCAGTCTGTAGCCCACTCTCTAAACTATTACAGATGCAGATAGGCTATAATCAGCCCTGAATGTTGTTTTGTTCAATAGGTTACATGTGTACCCGTGAAGATTCAAAACGATTAGGAAATTAGCAGAAAACAGCTCCACAGTCTGCTTGGCAGCACAAGAAAGGCACATAGGCCTTTTAGTAAAACTGCGAGAAAGTACTTTTCCATATGAAAATGGCAAGAAACGCCTGCAGTCATTTAAACGTAGTTTTTATGTACAGAACTTGCCAGTCATGGTCAATGAGGCCCTGAGGGACTGTTTATGGACGAAGTGACTGCTTTTCGAACGCATTAGTTTGGTTTATTCACTTAATGAATAATTGATGATGCTCTAGTGGTACCGCAAAATGTAAAGTCCCAAGAAGTGATAATGTTTAGGGGGTCAACTTTATAGACTTGGATGAGGAGTCTTATAAACGTTTAAGACCTTAGCGGTCCCTTTGGTTCTGTGGTTGTGAAAGCTTATGTGACTCCACATCCATTTTTATGACCTCTGGCACACTAAAATCTATCACAGCCATCTTGAGCCATACTTAGTTAAGACATGAACTCAAATTGAGATGCAATAAAGAGCTTATGTTGCACAATCGAATGAACAAAGGACTTTGAACGGCCACTGAAAATGACGCAGACAATACATGCTGGATTTAAATGGACCACCTTCTTTGGTGAAGGAGGAGAAATAAGAAGGAAAGGAGTCGGACTGCTTAGGTGAGGATGATTTGGTTGAAGCAAAGGGTCACATGGAGAAGTCAGTGGCGTGGCATGAAAATGTCGACAGTAGAGGGTAGATGATTCCTCGGTACAGATACAGTGAAATGTATAGATGATTCAAACGGTGGGCAGAATGAAAAAGGGCTGTTAGGACAGTATTGACAATAATATACTGTCCATAATATGTGAAAAGCAGAGCTAGGTCACAGGTTCCAAGGTGAAAAAAATAATTTAGAGAATGTTTAATTCATGTTTAAAATAACAGCTAAGAATAAGATGTTTGAACCTTTTAACCTTTTATAGAAATACTTAAAACAATCTATATATTGATTATTTAGAGTCCATATAGTGCCTGGTCTCTACCCTTTGCTTATAGGCATACTAACCTGCCTGGCAGAATTCCATACCACTAGTACCAATATAATACCACTGGGCACTGCTGTTTCCACATTCCCTGGATTTCACAAAATGCTACAAAATAAAGATATTAAACAACACTGAAAATACATTTCTTTAAAATGGAGTAGGAACGTAGCCAAGAGGAGTGGAGCTACATGAAACCCTATCAAAATGTGTCTATTATTTCGAAGAATGTAGCGTTCCATTTGGATTGTAATAAATATCTGCTGGGACCATCTTAAAGGCTTTTTTTCCTTTGACTCACAAACGAAATACAGCTTTACTAGACAGGCAACCATGTCCTCAAAGATCATGCTTTGTGATAGGAAAGATCAGCGTTGGCCTTCTTGAAAGCCACCTTATGCGACTAAAAATGGAAAGGCTAACGTAACCAATTTAAAGTCCTGAAGTTCTCTTCCTTCTGGAAGAAAAATAATGTATTAATTTAAAAAAAAACAATTTTGCTGATGTTTCTATACACAATTCTGTAATGTTTATGGTTGCAGAACAGTAACATGCACTCATACCCACCAGACATTTTGACATTGTAAAAAAGATGGACGTCGGAAAATGAAAGAGGGACAAAGTCATTTGAGGCCAAAAGATGGACTGTCTGGAAATATGTGGTATACACATAACAATTCTACTACAGATAGATAGATAGATAGATAGATAGATAGATAGATAGATAGATAGACAGACAGACAGATAGATAGATAGATAGATAGATAGACAGACAGAGCAGACATGTATCTTGTTTGATGTCCCATGACTTTGAAAAAGTGGCAAATCGGTTTTGATCCAATACTAATGGTTTAGTATCCTTTGGTTAATGTAATCTTACTTATAGTTTTCTTACATCGTACACTACAAAGACTTTACATTAAATTCCCATAAACTCACATAGATGGAGTGTGGGAGGTTTCAACCTGTAGCCAGCACATTTTTCTGTGACAACCTGCTTTGGTCACATCTGTGCATTGTTAAGCTGATTAGTTCCGTCAGTGGGGAGGGGCCAACAACCTATTGTTTTACTGGTTTCTTTGGCATTGAAAAGGCTAAGTGAAGAACAGGACCATAATAGCGTGCATTTTCTAACGGAAAAGCAGGTTTAATGAGGTTTTGACAAGGAAAAAGTTGCTTTTGGACACACAAGAACATGTGTTAAACTGTCCAGTATGTATCAGAACTAAGGATATCCAGCCAATGTTCAAACTGTTTGGTGAATAAATGTACACGTTAATCCAAAATATGTCACTTTTAATAATACGCTGAAGTTTAAAAATGTTTAGTTCCAAAGACTTTGTCTAAATATGAAATCAAATCTTTTAAACGCCTGCTTCTCAAACACGTTTATGTATATATACATATAGATATATATATATATATATATATATATATATATATATCGGTATATATGGCTCTTTAAAAACGAAAAAGGAGAAATCCTTATCGCACATACTAAAATGTACCATGTGTTAGTTATGTACTCTAAACAACCCTTGGAATGAGTCTTTACATCAGGAAAAAGGGGCAGACTAGATGGGCTGAATGGTTCTTATCTGCCATCAAATTCTGTATTTCTATGTTTCTGTACTTTGAGAACCTGAGCCGAGAAGAGTTTGAAGAAATTCCTGAAACAAAAACTCTATAGGTTTCAATCATAAATTATATGGTATGTAATCCGTGGTGGATTTTATACATATGCAGTCCATTTTAGTGAGAGTTATTGTGTACTGGATAGACTTGGCCATGCATGCCTTCAGCCTTTGTAACAAACATGTTTTTGACATTTAACTAGCCATTTTACATGTTTTATTTTATATATATACCGTATATATAAAATATATATAATGTAGTATGAAGTCATATAATACGGCATACATAGTTTAGGGCCAAATAAAATTTGTGAACAACTTTGGACTGGCAGCAGGAGGAAGGAATGCAGCAGTAAAAACAAGAAAGAAAGCTGCAACGGGTGAGTGAGATAGTATGGGAGGGAGAGAGTATGTATGCATGAAGGTATGTAGAGTATGTTATAAGTGTGTTTGTGTGTGTGAGCATGAATGTATGGTTGTGAGCATGAATGTGTGTTTGTGTGTGAGCATGAATGTGTTTGTGTTAGCATCAATGTGTATGTGTAGTGTTAACATCAATGTGTAAGTGTGTGTGAGCATGAATGTATAGATAGAAGTGTGTGACAGGGACTATGTGTAATCATGAGTGTATAAGTGTGCGTTAGTGAGTATGTGTAAGTGCGCCTAAATGTAAGTATGTGCAGGAATAAGTCTGTATGTGTGCTTGTGTCTGTGTGTATGTTTCTGTAAATGTGAGAATGTGTGTAAATATGTGTGTTAGTGTGTATGTGTTTTAAAGGGGGGGCAAGGGGCCAATGGGGCCTTACTCACAGCCAGAAGGTGACACCCCACCCCTGTGGATAGCTCTGCTCCATTGAAAAGTAAATACTTCTAATGATAACTACAAACCCACTGATATTTGGTTAAATCATACTGATTAGGAGACATTCTTATATGTATTTAAATATAAAGGAAATGTGCGCTGTATGCATATGTGTATATGATGTTCTGTAATTATACCAAATCCCACATCTGCAACAGACACAAAAAGTTTAGTATCAACCAGAAATGCCTTGAATTTTCTCCAACAAATAAAAGAATGGGATGCGCATAAAAATGTTCACTGAAACGTGAGATTGTTATAGCCCATTCTGTTCACACATTGATATCTGTTTCCATCACTTTTGGATGTCATTTTCTGTGGCTTGAAATGTACTATTGGTCTATGGGAAACCTCCACTCGCCAAGATCCAGACATACTTTATTCTGGTAGATAATTGTTGTCTGGAGGAATAGGAGATCTGCCTTTTGCCAAAAGAAGTAGCATCTTAGCACGAAGACCTATTGTGTATAAAATATTTGCCTCCGTTTTTATATCTGAGATTTGTAACATTGGTGCTATTGTGCTTCAGTTCATCCAACTTGTCATTTTGTTCAAAGGTGCTGCTGTAGACAAACACTTCTTGCTGTCTAGAATATTAAGTCGAACTAGTGTGAGATCAGCTGGCCAACATATAGGAAAAATGCCAATATGCAAAGATTTGTCACTGTGATGTCACAGGTGCCCCACCACTGTCACCACCCACCAAATAAAACACATACAATCTATGTAAATACAAGCATTTTTATTACTTAAAATTTAAAATACTTTACTGTTAGTCTGGTCGATACATGGAACAGCCTCCCAGCAGAAGTGGTAGAAGTGGTAGAACCTAATACAGTGAGGGGAATTAGACATGAAGGGGATATGCATAAAGCTACCCTGAATCTAAGAGTCTTTACATAAGGGACAATGGGCAGATTAGATGCACCAAATGGTTCTTATCCCTTGTCAAATTCTATGTTTCTATAAAAAATAAACTGATGACCTTAATAGATGTTGTCTTAAATTTGCTATCTATGTATCTCTTGCATTGTCCTGAACAAAAAATATGTGTATTCCAAGTGTAAGCTGTTTATGAAGTTGTCACATAAATATAGCTATAGAAAAACAAAAACTATCATTTTCCTCCAAGTGGGTAAAATATGCTGTGACCCTGGCAGTCAATGGGTTAATCGCCAACACAGAGACCTTACCTTTTCCCTCTCTTTAGCAAAAAAAAATATATGCTTTTTACATCACATGACAATTTAGTGTTTGCAGCAAAAAGCAGATTGAATTAATTCTGCAAAGGGTTGGGGTATTCAACCTGTACTAGAAATAATGTTTCTAATGTAAGGTTTAGGTATTAAAGTGTTAAATTCAACAAAGTAATTTGAACAGCACCTTTGATCTTCCCACTTTATATCTGCTGCTCTTCCTGATGTGGAAGGGTTAATAGCTGTATGGAAACACAATAATATTTCTGAAAATGATGAAATATATCCTAAAACATTCCATCCATAGGGGAAACAATTTATAGTCCAATGCCCCCTGCCCTTATTAAAGCAGAGTTAACCTCTTCATAATAGTGCAGTATTGTTTCACCTTTAGACATACTTTTTTTTAGTAGAATGTATTATTATGATCACCTAAAGTGTAAACTGTCTCAACTCCATACTGTACACAAAATCAGTATTTTTATTTTCTTTATTTTTCTAGTCTGAAAATAATGATATTCCTTATTTATTTATTTATTTATTTACATATTTCATGAGAAGGACACCGAAGGCAGCCTAATCACTTCTTCTTTAACAGAGTATGTTCATACTATTTTGTTTGGAACAAGAATTGAAAAAAAAAAATACACTAATACAAGCAAATGTTTAATGTAAAAATAAATAGATTTTTTTTTCACTGTGGCCAGCTGTTTTAAGGGAAATGTTATTTTGGAGTTTCCCTAAAGTGGCTGCTGGGCTAAATCTGCGAGCATTAAGACCACGCAGACACCTTCAGCTCCAGCTCAGAGCACTGTCTATAAGTGAATGCATGTGTCTTCCTCCTACTATCTGTGTGTCTGTATAACAGCAGCAGGTGGTGGTATGTTGCTTCTGCTGCAAAGGTGACAGCTCAGTCTATCCTCACCCAATGCAGAGCCTCTCTCACACTAAAGGAGGTGGGGGGAGTTCCAACAAGACCCTGGGATCTGCTACCTCTCAAGTGAATCCAGGAATTTATCAAACTGCTCCTTGCCCAATGAGAGTGAAGGAGCCAGAGCAAAGGAACAATTCACATCATCACTGCCTGTCTTCCACATCACAGCCTTCAAACTGAAGACCTGTCCAGCATCATCCAGAGCCTCTGGATTTATCCCATCTCATTCTCCAGAGACAGCAAGCAGCCAAGTCTACTTCTCTTTGAGAATTACTGATACCTCCTAATTCCAGACCATAGATCTACTTTTTTTGTTTTTTCAACTACTTGTCAATTATTCGAGTTGGGGTTTTTTTTTTTTTATCACAAATTTCCCAGATAAACAGGTGTCATTTTTTTAATAACTTTTTTTTTTTTTTTTTGTGAAGAACTTATGATATTATGCTATACCAAAACCTTTCGATGCTCAGAAGATGCCTTATGTGTATATATTACTGCATTGCAGAGATATGTCTGGTAAATTGGAGATATTATATAAAGAAAGTTTATTGCTATTAATTTAACAGAAAGGGAGCAAAAAAAAAAGTAAAAAAAAAAAACATTTTGACTTTAGGATTTTTTTTTGTAACCTGTTGATGAGTATGATTTTCTTCAAGGGTTCCTACAAGAGCCACTGAAGCTGAAAGATCATCCTTACCTGCATGTGGATTTAGTCCTCTTTTGGGAAAGAATTCCTGAAAATTCTAGGATGAGTTTCTCCCAGACTGGGGATAATTTAAGGATTCCTTCTCAACCATCCTCTTCCCAGGGATTAAGACATTGTCACAGGACAGTGACTTCCCAAGACAGCAGCCAGACAAATTCAAGGATGTACTTCGCATATATTTTAATATTGCTTATTCTGACTCCAAGAGTTGACTCTTCTTGGTGGTGAGTACAAAACCAATTCTTTCTGTGCCTTAGGATCTGTTAAAACCATATAAATCCTATTTTTCCAAATATAATATGAAAAATGTTCAGATAATTATTTTTAATTATTTTACTTTGATTATGAGATACTTTGTATCTAATATCCAACATCCAATCCCAGTACAGTTCATTGAAGAGTGAAACTATTTTGTTAATTAAGTGGAACCAAATTAAATATCATTTTAATATTAAGTACTTTTTTAATTTTTGTTTATTTATTTATTTTACAATTTATACAGTTTAATTAATGTATTGAGAGCACATACCACATGGCATATTGACATGCTGCCATGAAGCAATGGTTTATTATGTTAATAGCAATTGTTGAGTTTAGTTACTGGAATTTTTTTTAGCAATGTATGACTTGTAATAAGGTATTTAAAGGAGTTTAACTGATACATAGTAATTTGTATATTAAGTTCAGTGATCTGCAGGCTAGATAAAAGCTGCACAATAAGATTGACCCTTCAGGGCTTAAGCAAATTCCTAGAGTCCAGACATTAAAATATTCCTCCTGCATTCTACACATAGCTGATTCTCATGGGCAACTCTGGCAGAGGTAAGGTGGAACAGAAGAACTAGTAACATTACCCCTATTCATTTAAGAGATTTTAATCATACAGATAAAATTGATTAGCTTGCACCAAAGATATAGAAATATGGAGAAATCGATGATGTGGATAATATTGATTTATTTTATGAGCCAGATTGGAGAAACAAAAGGCAAGTTGATATTTCTTGACAAAAAATCAGGAAAAAAGGTCATCATTTGGCTTTACGATGAAGAAAAAAAAATCAGATGACATTAGGTCTTCAGGACTGGCCAGATGTAACCTAGACAAGTACAGAGCGAGAAAACTCCACTATATCTATTATAGATATAAAACATAATATATATTATAGATATAAAACATTATATCTATTATAGATATAAAACATTTTATTAGCAAAGCGGTATCTTCTGAAGTTCATTTTTTTTATTATTTATACCTATTCTGCACATTTACTAGTATAGAATTCCCAGTCTACACATACTATGATGAGATTTAATATCATGCTCTAGAGCTGTGTTTAAAGGATCATGAATGCGACCAAGTGAATCTATAAAAAAATCTGAGCCCTTGACTGTATAGATTTTTGCCTAATATCTTTAAGCTGTTTCTAAAACTACAAGTTTTTTTTTTTCATTTTGATGTTTTAGAAGAATGAACATTGATAGCTATATGTACCAGTGATGAGCTACCATAAACACACAATATATATATATTGACTACCAATTTCTTTATATTTCTATGTTATTTATAATACCACAATTATAAAAATTGTGAAAGATATACATCTTTTAGCACAGAAAGGGTTAAACCACAGATATGTGTTTCAATAAACAAACTTGAGATATTTGGTCAATGAAAACAGAATATGCCATAGGACAGAACCAGTTAATTATTCGAGTCATCTTCAGTTAGGTTGGTACAAGTATAGCTTGTCACATCAAAAAATGCACATTTCAGACACTTCCTGAATTGGAGGCACACATAAATAGTATTTAATCTAGGGTACTGGTTTGTGTCGGACATATTTGCGCTATTGCTGTATATGAATATATGGTTTGTAGTGATGTTTGTATTAGATGGTGTGACCAGGAGAAAGAGATTCCTAGACAGACAGGCCAGTTCACCGATCAATATACAGAAAACACAAGCAAGCTGATTAATGAAGAATGAGCAGAGTTGGGTAAACACTGAAATCGTGAAATACAACCATTATTCTCAGTCATTTGTCGGCTGGTTCAGATTGATGAGATTAGCAATACTCCAGAATCTGGATGGATGCAAACCTCATACTAGATATAGTTATGTGTATAACACCAAATGCTTGCATTAACTGGATAAGTTGTTCTACAACTTGACATACTATATATATATATATAAAATGCCACTATAGAAATAAAAAATAATATACCAATGGAAAAAAAAAATATCACAGGGATATTTTAAACATCTCTTCTACAGAGCCACTTATCGATAGAAACTTATCTACTTAACCCCTTAATGACAAAGCCTGTACATGTACAGGCTCAGAATGCATTGTTTTTTAATGGGTTTTTGGGACTGCCCATAAGGGGTTAAGAACACTGGTATAAATGTATTTCCACTTATATTTTCACAATATACTACTAATACTAATAGAATACTGCTTGAGATTGCTAACCTATAGTGAACCAAAGCCTATATTAACCACTCCAGTACTGGATAGCCCAGAGGGGTACTATGGCTCATCGTAATTTCAGATATTCATTAATATTTAGTAACCTAATCACGAAAATACATTTCATATTCAGTACTGCATCATGTACTACATTCCTGTATTATTATTTAGTTTATAATAAAATCAAATTCAGTACAAAATGAAGATATTTTGCTCCTCAGTGCTTTTTTTGTACTAAAACTAAGTAGCGTTGTCGTGTTGAGGTGTTCTGTGATTACTGGAAGTTATTTCTGTTAAAACACCATTTTTCCATATTAAACATAAATAATTAAATAAAATTATTTAAAAAAAAATTTGGGTGCAGTTTCATCTGCCTATGTCGCATACATAGCTGTTCATATCTTTTTAAATAATTATTAAAATGACTGAAGCTTATGTTTTTTTTTTCTGTGCAGTTATTTTAGGTATAGTAGGTTTAAAAGTTAGCGACTGTTTTAGCTCAACAGAGCTACGTTCAGTTGCATGTGGATCAAAACCTAAATAATGAATGACTTCCTTGTCCTGATCTCAACTCCCTTTACCTTATTCTTGCTTTTATATAGTTTCAAGTGGAAAAGAAATTTAAAGGGTAGAAATAATTATGAATTATTCCATTTCACATGCAGCATTATGTATTTCATCAATGGTACCTTATTATAAAATGCATGATTAATGTGATTGGCAGCTATGAAATAAATACAAATTATAATTAAAATGTAGAGGCTACGTTAACTGTCTACCAAAAGCATAGCCAGGGCACGTCAAGAGTTTACAGCTGTTCGGTTTCTCTAAAAAAGCTATTATCACAAATAATGTAAGGGTGATGCAGCAGTGTGAAATGTAATGCATCACCGAGCTGGCAAAGCAGAAAAATTAACAGTGTGAATTAATCATTTTTCTATTAATACCTAAAACATATGTTGTATTTAGTTTTAAGAACTGGGATCAGAAGGCCTGGACAAGCCATCAGACACATAGGATAAAGCATGTGGGCTGCTGCCATGTGTGTTTCCCATTCACAGTATCTCCAGTCCAGTGGCTAGTCCAATGCTTTTACCAGGTAGACGGCCCGACGCTGTGAGTAATATAAGAGTGTCACTAGGTGCCTCAATCTGGAATAACCTGGAATGTTATATCTCCCTTTTAAGTAATTTTTTTTTCAAATTGATAATTGCAGTATTTATCACAACTATTATATGCCAGGGGATGTACCATTCCATGCATAAGTTGGGCTGTGAGATACAAAAGAAGGATCCTTTGGTCGAGCTAAACGTGACTATGTTGTAGACTAAAGAAGGTGCCCTAAAAATCCAAGCACGCTAACAGGTCAGAATTTTCAAATATCCCAGCTTCTCATAGGCAGATTGCGTTGTAAAGGCACAGTGAGAATGCATATTATGATCGTCGTGTTAGGATTCACAAACATGGGAGAAATAGAGTGAAAACGTTTGTGGAGATAATTCAAAGGATCAGAACTTCTGGCTCCAACGATGAATGTATGGAACATTGCAAAGAGTTTCCGAATACCGTAGTGTCCTTAATATGGCCTGTGGTTCCACAAGGAATCGATTACTCATGGTTGGTCATAGGCACTTGTAAGTAAAGTAAAAAAAAAAATCATGCATTATTTTTTCATTATTGCTATGTCAGTTGCCTCCTATGTCAGTGAATAGAAATCCATTTTTTGATTTGACATCTGTTGCTGTGTTTTTTTTTTCCCTTTTGGTGATTGATTTGCAGAAGTAACAGTCGAACGACATCATTTTTCTTTTCAGGGGGTGTGCATAGGAAAGCAGTGACATCACAGTCATATTGCTGTGTAACAGCATCAAATCAGTAAAATAAATATTATATGGCTAATTTGCTTTCAAATGATCTAATAAAACGAATTCTGAATAGAGTGGATTTGACAGGTGCAATATTTGTTTGATGCTTCATACTGAGCAAGGGAAATGACCATTCTGGCACTTTAAGGCCAGAGGCCCATAAATCACAGGCATTGTGCCCCCTGCTGGATACAGGAGGTCACACTCTCACCTTTACATCAGCCTACATGTAGAAGCATAGCTTGTGATCACATATATACAGCAGACAGCCCCACGTGACATCATTATATGGATAGCCTGAGCAGTCATGTAGGTGGGTTCATCGGCGCCCTTGCAGGGCAAAACTATGTATTAAAAGCGTAGAATTGACATGCAAACCTGTGTGCCAAACATGGTTATGCCAAAAAAGTATAACATAGTCCATACCGCAAAATATTACACTAGAATGTGAGATTAGTAGCTTATAACAACTGTAGAAAACTCGTCCAATGCAGAAAAGCGATTACTGAAGTCCGGTGATGTAAAAGATCCAATCTGTATTCAATCTCAGTTTCGCCCGAAAATTATTAATCATAGATCACGATTGGCAGCAATACTAATGTAGAGACTATGCCGATATCAGTGTCTCACAATGTGGTGATCAGCTTATAACTAACGTCATCATGTAATTGCGAAACGCGTCAAGCTATTGTTTTTGTTCTGCTGTGATATGTTTTGCTCCATGTGGATATAATTAAACGCTTACAAGCATTGGATTGACACTCTCAGATTCATTCGTTTTGTTTCCTTGTTGTTCACATGCCGAAATCAGCACTGATGCTGTGTTACCAGGAAATCAAATGTGACTGTAATAGTGGTATACAACCCCTTCGCTGATAGAGGGATCCTTAAAGTAACAACACATCCTCATTCTAAGCAGTCTAAGAAATAGGTACGGCATGAGGAACCTGTAGCAAGGAACTATATGCTTTCGCCAGCATACCACGCTTCCTTCTTCAAGACGTCCGAGAATACAGTCTTCGCCCATGCTAAATAAGGCAGGCAGCTTAGAGGGGATTGTGGAATACTTGGGGGAAAGACAAAAGCTTTGAGAGTAATGGATTCTGCACATGGAATGTTAAACGTATGGGGGAAAACATGAAACAAATACAAAACTAGAGATATGAGATTGGTAGAGGGAGGTGGAAGGGGGTTAGGAAGGTAAAAATGTACTGCGTGATAGAGAAAGGTAGAACAAGACACACTAAGACGCAAGAAGTAGAAGTCCTAAGCGAAGAGTAGAAACATTGGCGGTACACCAAGCTGAGAGCGATATGCATATAGAATGCATCAAATAACTACATTAGTATGTGTTACCGGCTGATATCACTACCAGCATAAATTATAATAGTGTAGGAGCCCTAGGCCACAAGAATAGTAGCATCAGGACATCAGCTGTTCTGATGATCAGTTTAGGTTAGTGCCTAGTGTAGAATTCTACAGGGGGGGGGGAGAAAGACATAAGCAAAAGTCCAAGGTGCAGTCGCAAATATTCAGTCCTAAATCAGACAGTCGCAAACAATTGAACAATGTTATCGATTTCCCAACTCAGATTTTACCAAGCTAATAGGAACCACATGGCTCCTTTAATTGTCGGCAATTAAACGGCAAGAATGTCTTCAAGCTTTTGATTGGGAGGAGGTTTTGTAACTGTCCCTGTCACCGGCAGAAGGTTAACCCTTTCAGGGCTGTAAGGTATGGAAGGACGTACAAATACTGTTTTGTACAACCTTTTGGAACCTGATAGGTAAATTAAGGGAGTAAAAAGGAATTAAGACAAAATTGAGATATTAACATGCTTGGTCAAACATTTAGTTATTAAAATATATACATTAATTTTTTTTATAAAAAAAACTAATTTTTTTGTGTTAATCTGTCATTATAATTAAAGCATACTCCTGTCATGTGTATGTTTAGATGGGTATCACCATGTACCTGATGGTTAGATCATAGACCATACCTCTGTATCAATGTTTTATAATTGAAATGTCTTACCAGCATGTTTCCCACATTATGTCTGGCATCGGGTATTGTTTTAGAAGTAAAAAAGCCTCAGATCTTCTGCATATTTACAGTCAAACCTGTTTCATTAGAAACCATCCAGATTATTTAGACAGAGCTGTGGGTCTGATGCTGTAGGATAAAACCTGTAAAAGTACCAACTCATCAGAAGATTCATTAGAAGTTACTCCCTTACAGTTGTAATTTCAAGAGGGCAGATAAAGACCCCTATTTTACAACTTATTTTTCCTTTTTTATGATGATAATGGCCCTTTTTATCTATCACCACCATTTACTTTAATACTAGTTGTAATTGACCCTTAAGGGACTTTTCTCCAGGTCAAAGGGTCTAGGGAGACATCACCATAGACATAAGTATAAGAAGTTGAGCGTGGGAGGCCAGCAAGGTTATGAAGAAAAATCAAAACTGACGTACAAAGCAAAAAAAAAAAAGGAAACTAAAGTATATGAAGAATGAGGATGTATACAAGAACTGGAAGGCTTGTTTGCTTGATAAATTCCTGCCAATGAGTCATCATCTAATGATATTTCGAGCAGTTTCTCTATTTGAATTCCATCACTTAATCCATTCAGGTCATTCAGTACTGAATCATTGTAGAAGATTCTACAAGGCACTACATTTGCTGTTTTGACTTTAAAAGGACACCAGTGTAAACTGTTCATGTGTTCTGTATATATTTTTTAAACATTTTTCTTGCGGAAAAGTTCTTAAAGAAGTTCTCTTCTTTTTTAAGGGGTATGATTATTTTTTTAAAAAAACTTAATACTAGTACTAAGGCCGTGTACTGAGAGTGTCAACATTTGCTTTTTCTAAGGTTACAGATCATCAGTGGTCCATACTAGTGCTTTATCAGATAACCATTCATGTTTAAGGAGCACTCCAGTCATCATATGCAATTTAATACAAATGATAGATGCATGGTCCCTTTACATTTTTGTTGTCCCACATATATGGGGGGAGTTTGCAGAATCCCTCCATATGCATTTGCCCTTTTCCCTATTCCCAGCTATTTATCTGGCAGGAACACATCTCCATGGATTTGTTCCTAACCCTGAGTTCGTTAACTGAAAGCTTAATTTCAATGGAAGCACTTTCCTGCCAATGATAAGCTGCTGGAAGCAGCCAATCAAAAGCAAGATTCATCAAACCACGAAGGACGGGGGCAGCTGCAAGCTACTCATAGAGAACTTTTAGCACGTATTCCTCTTTAGTGTGGCTGTCATGGAATTGTCTATTTAAGAATACTATTATACACAGTGGCTACAAAAATTGTAGATGATGGTTCCACAATTTTGTGGCAGCACTGATCTAGCTATATCAATAAATATCACCATTAGCTGTTAAATCTATCAAATTGTCAAGTTTGTTTGTTCTCGATGCGAAGTTTCTCTTACGCAAAACTGCTGACATTTTTTTTCACCCCATGACCAAAGCTCATTCTAAGGCTAGTAAGATATATTGGCTGTTAACCATAGTATTCCTTGCTATTGTTCTGTGGATATGTTTCTGATTCTCCCAGAAGACACAAATTTCCTGGTAATTCCAGGCGTCTCCCAGAAATTCAGTTGTTTCAGCTGCCTCCCTGACGCGCGCAAGAATATCCCTGATGCAATGTCTCCTTACCTTCTCAGTCGACCCCATATCCTTTTCCACAGATCTGATTCTTCTCTTGCTGCTTCTTGTTCTTCTGTCTTCTTTCTTTGCTCGCTTCTCCCTAGTATCAGCTTCGTTAACCAGGCCTCCTGGAGCACACAGCCAGCATAGCGTTTTAACTCTGTATGTCTAAGGCCTGCACAACCAAAACACTTGTAAATGATCTACCCAAACTACCCAGTATTTGTAGTTGCATGTGGCATCCAGCTGGATACACGTGACCACAAACTACACTTCTACATCTGAGCTGATCTAAAAGTTTAGCATGACTTTATTTATCCAGCGGGTAGCTGCATGCTGATGATCTTTGGACCACTGGGCTTTACGTGCCAGGGCCCATTTTTTGCCCAACTCTGGTCCTAATACATTCCCTCCCTTTCTAAATCGCTTTATCCACTAAAATATTGTCTCTCCCTTTTCTGTTTTAGCTTCAATTCAGTTAGTTGATTCTTCAGTTTTGCCTCATCAAGCAACAACTAATCATTAGTTATGTTACAGACCTATTAGAGTTTGACATCAGGTGTTACCCCGCCAATCGTGGGGTCTTCCAGATCATGGTCTACTACTACTGGCGTGTTCACATGATTTCACTGTTCTAATAATAAAGTTCTACAAAGATTTTTCGAATGTTATCATCTGGTGTGCGTTTAGTGGGTCTTTAATACGTTTCCTTTGCCCCATGGGACACATACACCGATCAGTCATGCCATTATGACCATCTGCCTAATATTGTGTAGGTCCCCCTTTTGCCACTGAAACAGCCTTGATCCGTCAAAGCATGGACTCCACTAGATCTCCAAAGGTGTCCTGTGGTATCTGGCACCAAGATGTTAGCAGCAGATCCTTAAAGTCCGATAAGTTGCGAGGTTTGGCCTCTATGGTTCAGCCTTGTTTGTCCAGCACATCCCACAGATGTTCGATTGGATTGAGATCTAGGGAATTTGGAGGCCAAGTCAACACCTTGAACTCGTTCTTCTGTTCCTCAAAAAATTCCTGAGCCATTGTTGCTTTGTGACAGGGTGCATTATCCTGCTGAAAGAGGCCAATGCCATCAGGGAATACTGTGTCCATGAAAGGGTGCACATAGTCTGCAACAATGCTTAGGTAGATAGTTCGTATCAAAGTAACATCAACATGAATGGCAGGACCCAAGGTTTCCCAGCGTCACACTACCTTCTTCCCATAGTGCAACACATTGTTCTCCACTTAAGCAACGTACACGTACCCAGCCATCCACATGATGTAAAAGAATAAATGATTTATCAGACTAGCCCACCTTCTTCCTTTGCTCCATGGTCCAGTTGTAATGCTCACGTGCCCACTGTGGGCGCTTTCAGCAGTAGACAGGGGTCAGCATGGGCATCCTGACTGGTCTGCGGCTATGCAGCCCCATACGCAACTAACTGTGATGCACTGTGTGTTCTGACACCTTTCTATCAGAAACAGCATTAACGTTTTCAGTAATTAGAGCTGCAGTAGAATTTTTGTTAGATTTTAAAACACTGGCCAGTCTTCACCCCCCACATGCTTCAGTGAGCCTTGGATGCCCATAACCCTGTTGCCAGTTCACCGCTTTTCCTTCTTTGGACCAAGGAAGCAAGTTGCTGAGATCCTTACCCTTCCCATTTTTCACATCAGCTATGAGGACAGAATGTTAACCTGCTGCATAATATATGCCACCCACTGACAGGTGCCATAATAGCAAGATTATCAGTGTTACTCACTTCTCCTGGTAGTGGTCATAAAGTTAAGGTTGATTGGTGTATAAGGAGGGTTTGTAATACAGGACATAAGCTTAACTTGGAGAAAAATTATATCTGCTTTAATAATTGAAGATTATTTTGCTGTCCATTGGTACATAAACAAAAATACATGTTTATTTATCATAAATTTGAAAGTTATGAAGCTCCGCAGTGTCTTGGTACTGAAAACGGAAAAAAAAAAACCCAACAATCTATGTGCATACACAAAATCATAACTGAAAATATCCAAAAGTACATTTAGATTTATTTGCAAATTGTAATGTGGTTTGAGCAATAACAGACAAGAGAAATGAATTATTCTAATCCCACCAGGATAATATCACATAATCCTTATTCTCCCTGACTGCTAAAATAACAAACTTGACATTACAAGAAAAACACAGACATTTCAGAATATTTGCTTGAATAAAGACCTGTGTCCATTTGCAAAGATAAACAAGTAAAATGAAATATTTAATTAAACTGGGAACATTACAGGACACCAGTGGTTTCTAGGACAAGGTGAGTGTTATATATATATATAAAAAGACAGTTCTCCCTAAGGCTTTTGATTAATTCCATAAAACAATATGCTTAAGTGAAGAGGGAACTTTGGAGTAGCATGTTCTTTCTTCTGATGTGTGAAAGCACGTGTCCCTTTTGGCATTCACAGACACATATTGTAAAGCAAACTATAGTTCAAGAGTTGATTAGGAGATTGTGTATACTGTTTTTGCTGTTCTAGTGTGTCTTCACTGATATTAGGATCAAAATGACCATAGTACACTTAGGTTGCAGCTTCATCGTCAGGCAAGGATGGATGGTGTGCAGTGATAACCCAGACAGTGATCTGCTTTACCGTATTTAGAGCTCCTGTTGTTGTCAATACTATAGCTGGGTGTCCAAAAGCACTTGAGGAGGCCCACCATGTGTCCCCATGGTTGTAAAGCCAGCCCTGGCAATTTACCTTTAATCTTGAATTGTCCTCTTCCTTAAGATATTTCAGCCAACATTCATCCTGAGAACTGGTAACACAAGCAGTCGTGCAAGTGGATAACTTCATATGTAAGCCTTTAATACCATATCACAAAGATTCTATGGTAATGACACTGTAATGGTGACAATTAAATAGTCCGCCCAACTAAATATAGCTCACCCTTCCTGGTGCATCTCATGCTTTTGGGCAATAGTTATTTGGAGGATTCGGGTCTTGACCCAGAGAACCGGAGAAGCGGTGCTTCACCCGGCAACCCAGGTATGACCAGGTCACATCAAAGAACTACAGTATGCGGTTTTCAAAGCCTAAAAATGTGTTGTCCTCTAATTAGGTTATCCACAGAGAAGATTTCTTGCCAACTAGTCAGTCAAATGCATACGTCTCTTGGTTTTCATGGGATGCCCTGATTTCTTGCTCACTGTCTGGCTTTTGTGGGCAGTGGGGATCATAGGCTGGTGGGGAGACCAACATCACAGACTATCCTAGCAGATCACACATGGCCACCTTGTGACTCTCTAAACAACCCTTGGACACCTGACATATTGTAGAATATTTTGTCACCTTCACCAGCAGACATTTCTATGATTTCTGCGATTCCCCTCTAATGCATTTTTTTTATTTTGATCAATCAAATGGTTCATTTTGCTCCCGGGAAAACATTTTAATTTTTTTTGCATAACAAGTCATGCCCTTTTTTGCCCTCTACTCTATATATTACATTGTCTATTTTGGCTCACATGATTGTCTCTCATACATTTCCTCATTTGGTGCATAATTCTTTCTCTGTCTCTATGATCTACACTTCCCCTATTGTGGTTTAGCTGAATAATTTTACTCTTATAGCAAATACACTTTAAATAATTCATTTCCACATAGTCTATGTTATTTAATTATGTGTATTTGCATGATCTTATTACATGTTCCTTGACCTTCTCTGAGCAGCTATCAAAAGGTGCATAAATAGAAACCATAGGGCCCTGGTGCAAAAATTGCACCAAGCAATATGTCCCACAGTGCCAGCTTTGCCCCAAATAGCTTATCAGTGCAATCTTATCCATCAAACAGCTTGTTTGTGCCATCTTTGTTCCCAAACAACTTGTCTGTGTCATATTTGCCCCAATCATCTTGCCTGTCCACAAGCAGCTTGTCTGTGACATGTTTACCACCAAACAGCCAGCCTGTGCATCTTTGTCCCCCAAACATCCTGCCTGTGCCTCTGAACACAAAAACTTACTTGCAGCAGTGGTATGTCTCCCTTCCTCCATGCCATGAACAGAGTGTTCCAGCATGTGGGAAGTAGATGTGATGTCATTTCCTGCATGCTTGATCAGTCAGATATCCAATTAGATCTTTACAATCTCCTCTCCCCTAGCTGCAGTAATTATCTGCACCTAGCGGCTTTAAAGGGGCAGACAAGTGATCTCAGGGGTTCTGACCGTGATTGGCCCACATTACCGTATATCATAGTTCTGCAACTAAAAGGTAGAGATAGCTAAGGAATCTTACATGGATTAGCCTACTCACTATTTTCACAGGTTTCTTTCCCATTGTGAAGTTCTGAGTAAAATACTACGTCAGTATGTCAGGTAAGAAACATGAATGATTTAAGGTTAAAGCAGAAGTTTTTTCCCTCTGGTGTCATATCTTGATTTCATCTCTCAGTGTAGTAATGACCTACAGAGAAACCAGGAAGAGAGGTCCAAGTGTAGGACCAATTTGCTGCCAATTTCCATTAGACATCTAGGGCAACTTTGGATTGCATTCAAGTTATGGGGATGGTGCTCACATGAATAGGAAAGTTTTCTGGTGTGGTGTATAGAGCCTATTCGAAGTATGTTTAATTTACAATAAATAAGATGTGTTGATTACTGCTCTCCTTTCCACTGCTACATGAATGTTAGGCGGTAAAATTAGAGCTCTAGAGCAAGGATGTGAGAAACACTCACTCTTAATATTCTGTTAAGGTCCTTCCTTGCAATTTAAAACAAAAGTTCTAGAAGCAGATATTTGAATACAGCAAGGATATCGAAGAGTATAGGTTGTATTCCCTAAGTAATGTGTTGCATTCGGGATTTTACAATATTAACCTGCCCATCTAGCAGTAGAAATCTCCTCTCAATGAAAAACTCCCCACATGTGGCATAAACGTCATTTGAACGTAACTCGCAGTCCAATCTGGGGACAGCTAACAACTGCAGTGTTACGGGGTACCTGGCGAGAACCTTTCTTAATGTCAAGAAGGCCATGCTAAGGATCATTCAGCTGTAGGATCCCTTGTGTGAACTCTACAGGCACATATCCAGACAAGCTCCATAACTAGGTGTAAAATTAGAATTTCAATGTTTTTTTCGTCACAGAGTCTTTCAAAATGACTTTATAAGAACTTGGGAGACGGGGAGAAATGTAAATATCTTGCTGGAAAGTGTCTTACAGCAGAGCTGGCTCGGAATACATAATATTTATTTCACGGCAGAAGGGAAGTAAAAACAGCCGGCAGATGGAGTTCATCATGTCAGTGTCATTACTGTTTTTGCCAAGGTCATCGTAACGCAAGTTGCGTGTTGTGCTTCTTCACGGCAGGATTTGCAGAAACAACAATTATTTTATTATTACATTTTTACACTTGGGTGACTTTAAGATGCAGGGATAAAAATTATCTGTCATACCAAACATTAAAAAGACATCAGTTCTGTATTTACTCAGAATCTTGGCTGGCGTCTTTATCTACAGATTTACATGACGCTGTGATTTTTGTGCTGGAATATATGTTTTTCTCAAGAACTGTTTCAAATGAATGGCAATGCTGTTGTTTGAAATGTTTTTATCTCTGATAGTAAATCACAGCCAGCGAAACAAAGATATTTTCGCTGCCAACATGATCGCACTTTGTTGTAAAATTGCATCAAGTGTATGAAAAAGATGTTGGCATCTGACTGTAGACATCAAAACTGATCTCTTTTCTCAGGTTAAAGTTCTCCCACTAGAATGTATAGGATGATTCCTCAATAAATGCACTCGTCATGTGGGAAGTACATTCAAGGAGTCCATTATCACCAAGATGTTTACTTTTGACCGAAACCAAAATGTCTGTGTATTTTCACAATACAAAGAAATACAATTTTCATATAATGTCAAGGTATCTGTCGGTGCCCCTTGAATGTACTTTCAAGCTACTGCCAATGTTTAAGTGTATTAGACTCTAGTCTTGTCCTCATCATAAATAAAAAGGTAATCTTCATCTATCCTGACATTGAGAGATATTAAGCTGTGCCTTCAACAGGCATCTTTAATGGTGAAATTGTGTGTTGCCATGGATGATGAAATTGAGTTTCCCTCAATTTCTGAAGATCTAGAAGTCCTTGAAATCCTAACATCTGTTTGCCCCGTTTCCATCACATGTCCGAACGCTATGCATAGATCTCATATTTTGATGGTAATGAGCGCCAGACCCTGCGGCCCTATTCTTTTTTTGTGTTTTTGTTATTACTGCATCTGACACTAGGCTCTACAAACAACTTTACAAGCATAGGGATCACTAACCAGGTCCCTTACATCCGAGAATTACATGTCATTCAATGAACCAGCAACTCACAGTATCACTATTTTACTCTTACATCACAATCATTTTACAAAGTCTTGGAGGATTATTTTCCAGACTTTAATCTTGAGCGGCAAAAAATATTTATAACTCCTAATTGTTTTGATAAATAGTGACATTCAGGATACAACATTTAATAATCTATCACAGTGACACCAAACACTGATGGACATCAACAGGTGTTCAGCAGCTATCTTGATCTTTGCTTCTCCTGCTGGAAATGCTCTGGCACTTTTTTACATATGTCGAGGATCAAGATGGTACCATCTTTGTGCAAGGTCTAAGTAAATAGAGATGTAAAAGAAAGATGCTTTTCAAACAGCCTTTTTTCTGCCGCACCACACTGTTTCAATTAGGAAATGTAGACATAATATAACATCTTCTAAATTCTGCTAAATCTATTATCCTTTTACTTTTGAAGAAGAACATTACCCCATCTGATGAACTTTATTTACTCAAGATGCTTACATCACAAAATCACTACCATATGGACCAGTCTTACCTGGTTTCAGTGAACTGAATTAGTTGTCGAAGAAGTTAAGCATGTTTGCCAGGTAGAGTCCAGTTAGGATCTTTACAATGCTTGCAGTAGCATCAATTGATATATATATATATATATATATATATATACTCACCGCAGAAGTTATATAAAATCTTAGAAAATTGTTTCAGACTTTAAGCGATGAGTCATTGTTTTGGTTCCTTTCCATATTCTTCTCTGGAAGCCTTGTCACGTATAGTATGTGACAGCCTTTTGACATTCTCAGTTGTGACTCAATTTGGTTGCCTTGCACAAAATCCCTTTCCATGATTTGATGTGATAGGTGCAAAAGAACTAGACATTTTCAGGCTACTTGGCTAATGTTTTGGGCCTGTGGCGCATTGGATCCTTCCACTCCTCTGTGAAATGCAGTGCATGGAAGACCAGGAGATTATGTCATATTACAGCCAGGGGCATAAACAGGCCCCTGCGGCCTCACACTCCTCCCAATCCTTCCATGTGAGGAAGTCAGCCCTTTGAAAGCAGCCCTGATCTAAAGTTAATGTTACCTGTAATATGTATATGTGTTACAAAGCATACACAGTATGTTTATATACCATTGGGTCATGTGTTGAGCAAAAGTTTTATTTTTTGCACCACAGTATAAATGCGTATTTAGTCAGCACTCATTTCATACATTCAATAACATGTATTCAACAGATTCATTGTTGATTTTCATTGCACGTAAATCGCTCCTGTCAATGACTTTAATTATACATGTGTATTAAATGTGACTACTTGTAGGGTAACTTGTGGTTGACCAGTTGTTTAATAGTGGCGAAAAACACTTAATCAAGGTAAAATCATAAGAATTGTATAACAAAATGACACCGGAAGGGAAAACTTGCACCCTAACACTGCTTGTCCTACATCTGGCAAAAGCAGCTTTTTTGCTAAGAAACGAAAGCATTTTAAAAATGTTTCATTGTTTCCGTCTTCCACAAAAGTGTGCATAACTTCATAACTCGGAAAGCATCGGGAGCCTTTCCCTTCCGTCTTTGGCACATTAGCCAACTACAGTGACCAAATTATTCATGATCACATGACAGGCAGGTCCCTATCAGCTGGTGCTACCAACTTTCCAGTCATCATTATGATTGTCGTGCTCGAAGCACACTTACAAGGTCAGCAGGATACATGCATGCTGCTTAGGTTCACAAAGCGAGATGGGACCCATCGAGCTGTATTCACTTTCCATCCTCGTCTGACCTTTTCGCTTTGCCAGCATTCCAGACACAGAAGGAATCCCGAATCTCTTGTGTGAGAAACCCACATTAGCTCAGTTTGTAGACTTTGTGCAAATCTCTGCAAAGCTTTTAAAAGTAGATTGGACTACAGACCATGGTGCCAAAGGAACCAGATTTTAGAAAGCACAAACAAAAAAAAAACGTTGCTCATTCATCTGGTATTACAAATTGTTAGGATGTCTCATAGAAGATAAATATTTCTGTACTGATTCCTGATGGAAACAGTACTGTTTTTTCATAGTTATCTACAATACGGCCACCAGTATTGTCAAGTCGGGCTCCCATGACAAATGCGGTCATTGGGGCCACATGCAGCCAGCAGCCTGCTGACAGAATACCATTAATATTGGATAGACCCCAACACAAAGAGCAGTAAGCTGAGCATCGCAGCATATGCTATTTGTATGTGGCTGAGTGTGTTGTGTGTGTGTGAGGGCGATCTTTTGGAATCAGAATGATATGTTGATGGAGATTGTTTTTTAATGGCACAAGTGAGCGAGAACTTCAGATGTTTCCGAATAGGGTAAGACTGTAGGGCAAACCATTGGATTGCTGCCTGTTCTCAGTTGAGTTGTTCTTCTACTGAAGACATGTCCTCCACTCTACTGTTCTCTCCAGCATTGACTGTTTAAAGCAGCCATTCAATTGGCAGGAAATTGTCTCCCTAAAAATCAATGGGGTGCTTTCTGCCTCATTAGGCTCCCCGTAACTCTCCCGCAAGCCACCTCTGGAGCTGGCTGGCAATGAGTGTGCGTAGGGGGCGCATTTCAACAAACACATCTTCTGCTGGGGATGACACTAAATGCACTGGGGGTGATTCTGATTAATCCCTTTGCATTTGCCTAGAAAGAAAGAAAGAAATATATATATATATATATATATATATATATATACATTCATACATACGTACATACATAAAATCAATTTATCTGTAGGAGCTCACTTTTTACAGAGAGATGACAATAACATAATTAACTAGAAAACAAGCTTTTTAACACAATTAGGGTCATTGTTGTACCTCCATATTAAAAACATAACTTTTGAAATATATGTACAATATTGGTATGTTTTAGCGCTTGTCATTATGCTCAATTACAATAAAATGACAAAACTAGAAGGTCAGAGGCTTAGAGTTAATGTAAGGTACTTCACTGAGATGGTGGCTGATGCATGGGACGGGCTACCTCCAGAAGCAGTAGACGTTAATCCAGTATCTGGATATGTATAGAATAGGCATAATGCTATGCTGAACATAAGAGCAGACCAAAGACCAGACCAAGGACCAAATCAAGAGGACCAATGGGTCTTATCTGTTGGTAAAGATTCTGTTTCAGAATATAAATGCTATTTATTTCTCTTTTAATACATTGTTAAATTAAACAATTAAATACAAAAATACACCATGAACTTACAGGTAAGAATATTTCTTACATTTACATGTACAAATATTGTTTATTATAGTTACAAAATTATAATTATTTTAAAACATACTTGAAATGCCAAAAAAAGTGTTAGTCCCAACATCTGTGTAATTTTTGTAAATTGAGAATGAGTTGTTTTTAATTTTTTTTTACGATTACATGAGTAGAAAATATTTTCCAAAGACGGCTACTGGAACAGCATTGGGATTTTTTCCGTATCAGTCTTTAATCCCTGGCTGGTTTTCTTGATTATCTAGGAAGGAATAAGTATAGCTTTAAACTAAGCTCCACGTGTCATTAAGTCTGCAAAGCCAGCAGAATCAGAGAGATGGTTCTCCTTGTAGGCTTGTTGGTAGTTAACAAAGATAGAAGAAAACTATATTAGACTTAACAATGTGTAAGTAGTAATTAAATAATATATATATATATATATATATATATATATAGTGCATTATATTTATATATATATATATATATATATATATATATACACACCGGTATATAGATAGATAGATAGATAGATAGATAGATAGATAGATAGATAGATAGATAGATGATAGATAAGCAGTTCTTGGAGGAGAAGCTTATTAGGGTAGGCCCTTCATAAATGAAGTCCCCTTTAGTGAATAAATCTCTACAATTTCCAGTGAGTTTAAATGTTGCTCTATCTCATGATTTTATAATATTATTATTATCATTATTATAATTATATAAAATTAGCGCTTGCTAAGATACAATTACCCATCTCCACCCTGTGTTGTTCATCTGATTATATCTCAGGTGTAATTGTTTGAAATATATATATATATATATATATATATATAGCTTCTAGAACCTCTAGAATTCCGGCAGCATTTCACCCAATACTAGATCCTGTCTGTTTCTTCTGTGAGCAAACTTATATTTTCATGTCATTGACAATTGTATTGTCCATTCCCTGTCAGCCACAGACCACCGCCTCCTAGCAATATCCCCTAACACAAAAGTGCCCCTTTTGACTATTTGAAATGGGGCATATTTGAAATGTCTCTCTAGACATATAGGAAATAAATACAAAACCAGGCCTAGAACACCACCTAGAATACCAAACATGTGTAGATGTATAGATATATAACAAATAACACAATTAAAACTCAATTAGTAAAATAACACTATAGCATAATAAAAGCTAAAGGAGTGGTTACCTCCATTTTCTGGTCATAAAATGTAATATTTTATAAATTCCTCATGTGGTATGCATATTTCTGCTAATTAGTGTTTGTTTCAAGATAACGATATGTTAATGAAAAGACAAAATAAACAGTGGCACACAAGTCTTTTAGTAATAACGAAGTAAAATATGCTAAAATGTACATTAAATTAAGGATATTAAAATTTTCCTAGGATTTGTATAAGCCATAGGTATTTTAAATTTCATAAGTGTATTAATTGAGTTCGGGGAAGGGAACGTCCTACATATTTACAATTCACTTGCTGTATTCCAACACTTGCTCCGATATTGCATAAGTACGGACTGAGGCTTTCATTAATTCTTATTTAGAATATTATAAAAGAATAAGCCTGGAGATCTCATTTGAACATTTCTGTGGTACAGTGTTGTTGATTTTTTCCACGCGTGAATGCCATCTGTTTGAGGCTTTTGAAACCGAGGGTTGGGCACCCCTGTCATAACAAATTATTTTACTGTTATATCTTATAACCACTGGAATTCGGCACATCCAGTGCACATTTCTTACAGCTGTCAAATTTTATTTGGTTTGTTGTACTAATACTCCTGACCATATCTGGTAACTGCTCTTTGCAGACCATTTGCTTCCTAGCTTCTACAATATTATATCCTGCTGGGCTCTTAGACATGCCACATGTGCCACACAAAGAAACTGTGGGGTTGAATGGTGCACCTAATGCGCTTGCTGTGTTTTCTTTTTTGTTGTGTATTCCTACCTTTGGTTTCATTTACAAAGGTTTAATGAGAAAAGGCAATCTTGTTGAGTTGCTCAGAAGAACTCAACCAAGTTGGCTCTAAATAGTCAACTACACTACAGGTCAAGTCAAATGAAGTTGACATGACTGCCGTCTGCGAGAAAGCTGAAAGTAGAAACTTCTCTTTTCACATACAGTCAACTCCTGTTGAGTTAAAAAAAGAGCTCAAACTCAACAATATCATCTCAGCGTTTCAGGAGAAGGCAAGCTGACCAAGATCACCATTAAAATCAGTAACACTGATAACCACTGAGTCAACTAACAGCCTTGCATGGCAAGTTAGTTAAGAGATACCTGTGTAGCCCAATTTTCTGATCAAACCTTAATGTATATAGCTGCCCGTGGCCAACAGGTATAAAAAAAACCTCCCAGTTAACTCCAGTTAACATGTTGAGAGATATCAAAAATACTCTTTTTCCCTTTTTTATAGATAAAGCCTTTTCAAACTCACTAAACCTTTACAGAACAAACTTTAAAGGTTACAGAACATTTTTTGAAGCTAAGCAAATATTCCTTAGATGATGCCAGTTCTCTTCAAGAATAAATGTTACCAAGTTTAAGTCTGTTTTGTTTTCTGGTCTTGCCAAACCTCACCTCTTCATCATCTCTGAGCAGTACAAGCCATCTCATCTCTGAGTAGTACAAGCCACAGACATATTCTGTCTCAGATTCATTTGTCAGTCTTACAGACAATATGTTACGTTTGGTTTTTTAGAATAGTTGTATATCATAAAGAGACGAGAACCGAGTAAAACAAGCTATTCAGTTCAATATATTATGTGCCCCCTAAACCTTAGTATTAAAATAGCCCAACTTTAGTTGCGTCATATTATCAATCAATGTAAATAAATATGTGAAAGGTATGAGGTTTCCAACTATATAGAAACAACCTGATTTTCAACTAGACGTCATTCACTTCAGTAATGAAACAGTTCTACTAAACTATGTGGCTAAGGATGGAGTTAGATTACCAATGATGAGTTATTATATACTTATATAATATGTGCGTTGCGTCCGTCTCCGCTGACCATCAGCTATTGCGACTTCCGATCAAAGTAGCTAATTGGATAACCGAAAAAGAATGGTGCCAGAAAATATTTCATTTACCAAATGATATGCTTAACATAACGAAATACATTTTACTGGGCGATAATAGAATTGATTACTAGCAGAAAGAAAATCCTATCCTGATTATCCTAGCTTGTTGCAAATGTTGAATAAAATGACCAGAAGTAATACTTTTGCCAAAAACAAATCCTTGTCTTTTTCCATGATTTCAATTTCTATAGCAATTGATCTGTAAGTAACGAATACAAGAACGGGAAAGATGCGAATACTTTTGACATTCGTTATGCAATTATTTTTGTTTAGCAAACCCATACCTTTTACCACCCACATATGAATTCCTGTACGTAGTGGGGTATCTGAATGTTACCGGTTAGGAAATCACTTGAATGGCTAATTCCTTAAGTCCTGGTATCTCTTGGACATGTTGTAACATGTTTTGGGAGTATAAGCAGAGCATTATGCAGACACAGCCACTTTATGGAAACATTTTGTGCAATATATCTTAAGGGTGTCTGGTCGAAGAGCTATATTAGTTAAACGGAAAATCTTATTGGGAAAAAAAAATGTTTTTTCAATGCAGTGTTTTATACAGCAGTTTGGGTTTTGTTTCACGTTGTTTCAGGTCTGGAGGTCACCATCGTAGGCAGTCATGTGACATTGCACACTGAGCTGTTTTATAGAAAGCAGTGACATATTTACCCAGCTGCCCATCCACAAACAGCCTATTTAATTTGTCTATGGATGCCCAACCTCCAGGATTTTAGTAGGCCTCTGACGTAACTGACCCATTGAGCAGCATTACACCAGGGAGCCTGAGCCAAACAGGATGATCCGCTTCTCTAGTTTTGCGGTGGGAGGACTGCCGCTCCTCTCGACCTGTCACACTAGGTCTAGTTGCCCAAGGCCGGAATATGTCACTGATGGAAATCCTAATGTCAACCTAACGAAGCCCCTCTCCCATAGACCTTAATTAGTTAGAGCCCTCTGGGTGATTAAGACTGAGATATTTTCTTTTTTTTCACAAGACAGTAAGATAAGCATTTAGTGTGTTTCTTGAGTAAATTGGGTCTATGTAAAATACCTAAATACCTAAAAGGGCTACTATATTTGTAACAATGTGTTTAAGTGATACTAGCTGTAAAAAGAACAGGGTATAATATTAGTTTGCCTTTTACAGTACATTTTAAGTAAAGTTAGGTTACAAACTAATTGCTTTGCATATAAGAGTATAGTCCATACTATCTGCATACTCGGCATACAAGTATCCACAGAGTACAGTTTCGCAACATCTGTGCATGGGCACCACATAACCTTCTGTACACCCGAGGGGGACATTCACGACCTGTGATCTCCTTATGCTGAATGTTTTTATTGTTTCCATTCATTTATATTAGGGCCACTCTATCCAATGGGCAGGACGCTTTACTGGTCTACCATATAAGCTATGTTTTTCTAGTTAGTAAGCAAGTGCTTGCAAGACGGGGAAGACATGGTTTGCCTAGGGCGCTAGAAACTCTAGAACCATTTTGGAGATATGAGCACTTGCATTGCACTCAGCACTGTTTACAAATTCCCAGTCACATAAAATTCAGAGTTGGGCTGAATTAGCAGGCCCAGTGCAGTGATATTTTGCCAGATAGTAACTAGTATTTTTTTCATATCTCTTATTATTTTAGCCATATTTAAAGCACAATCTCTATGAGTAGTGAATTCCACATTTTTATTGTTCTTTCTGTTAAGAACTCTTTTTGCTCCTTTAGAGAAATTGCTTTCTCCAAGTTTGAATAGATGACCTCTTGATCTCTGTACAGTTCTTTTACTGAACATGGTTTGTATTGTTTCCTTATGTATTTGTACATTGATATCATCTCTCCCCTAAGACGCTGTTTTTTGTGTTAACAAATTCAACTTCTCTAGCCTTTCCTGACATGTAAGGTGTTCTACTGCTCGTTTTCATTAGTCCGCCTCTTAACGCTTTCAATTTTCATGATGTCTTTTCTAAGAACAGGTGGCGAGACTTGCGCTGTGTATTTAAGGTGGTGTCTTATTATGCGTTCGCTATATGTGCTAAGTGGGGCTATTTTTCTTTCCAACAGGTATATTGGTGCCCTGGGAGCTAGGGTGATCTGCGATAACATCCCAGGATTGGTGAACAAGCAGAGGCAGCTTTGTCAGAAGCATCCAGACATCATGCAAGCGATTGGCGAGGGAACCAAGGAGTGGATCAAGGAGTGTCAGCATCAGTTTAGGCACTATCGCTGGAACTGCAGTACCCTGGACAGAGACCATACAGTCTTTGGGAGAGTCATGCTAAGAAGTACGTTTTCATGCCTAAATTTAACAGTATAAGAAATATATTTGAAAGTCTGCATTAATGTGTACCATCATCCTCAAATAGAAAGATTTAAACAATTTAAGTTTCTGGCTTAACTGATGTATTAACCAATTGTTTCTCCATGCCAGCCGTCATCACACAGGCACAACCAACCCACTGACCAGCACAATTTGACCAATACATTTGCACTCTGTTTGGCAAGCACAATATATAAGTATATATGTGTCTTTTTTCCAAATGGCTTATTCCAAAGCATTTTTATTATTATTGTTGGATAATATCCAGCATACACAACACAGTGGTTTTGTGCTTAATAATAGCAAGAATACAAAGGGAAACAATAAGACATTGGGCCAGTCAGTAGGAAATTAAAGACACAAGTGATACCTATAAAAAAGAAATACGCAACTATACACCACACACATACATATATACAGAATACAAATCAACACAACTGCAATTCTTCAAAAGTATTGAAAAAGTTGGAATCAAGCATTGGAAAGACTTAAGAATTAAGGATCTTTTGTTTGCTGAAATAGAGTAAAGATGGAAAGGGACAATTTAAAAAATGAAAGGTTTTACTCTCTGGTCATTCTCGAGACGTGTCTGGAGTCTTCTAGAAAATCAAAATTAAAGACGCACATTAGCCATCATTTCAAAAGAGGAACCTGTATTCTGTATGCATTGTAATAAAATGTATTTTTGCTGACCAGCCAATAGAAAGGGTATTTACATATACATGTACAAATATTACATGTATAATTAAATATCGTTTTTCGGTATGCCAGAACCACTAGATATAGTTAGAGACATTGAAATATATCAGGGAGAAATATGAGACATGCTGCCGTAATTATACGTCATTGCACACTGCCCCTAAGTTTGTTTCTCGCCTGTTATACTGATAACTAAAAAGTAAATGTTTTCATCTTAGCCTCAAATATTTACTATGTCTCCCTCTATACATATTTACTATGTCTAATACTAAAATCTGCTTTTACGTATTGGTAACTCTCATTTAATATGCCAACTCCTCCAGGAGTGGACAATACTTAAGGGATGTCTACATTTACCGAAACTTAGGTTATTGACCTGTCCTAATTAGTACGCCTGTAACACGCTTCATCATCTCCAGTATGTTTGTTATTTTAATGTCTCTACTGCATGATGCCCTGACGAACGCTTTACACAATTTTCTTAAGGGTACTAGTTCCGTGACAATCTCTATTGTATCACTACAACTAAACCATCTTCTGGGGAAGAGGCAGACTAGCGTGCACACCCAGACTATTATTCTGTAATTAATAAACTAAGCTCAATAAAGCTCGGGGTTGCATCCTATGTTTTATCTCATTTTCTACAAGTCATGTCCTTCAAAAATTGCAAACGATCATTGGCACATCAATTTTAAGTATAGGCAACAATTTGAAATGAAGGAGTAAATTAGGAAAGAGAACCATCCTGTGTAGATATGGTTTTTCCATATTTGAAGGGTGGATGAAATATGAAACGCCCATATAAAACTACACGTTTATTTACATATAGCTGGCAGTCATAGAAGCTGCTCATGTTAGCGATACTTCTGCCCAACAGTGAGATGTCTAAACAGTAACGTGATATGTAAATATTTAGATAGTCTGGGAAGGGCTTCAGGTATTTGGATGGTATGGGAACAGTCTAAGTGGAAAACTGTGTTGGACCATCAAGCCCCTAAAGTGTTGGAGCCTGATGGCACATTTTGCTTTGTTGAATTAATGACAACAAACATAATGTGCTGTCACTGAAAATTGAGTGACTAACACTTGGGGGAGTCATTCATGTGTTTCTAAATACAACCAAAAGGAGCAATCTCGTGCAAATGGTGCATGCGTTTTATAGGACCTTGTCAACTAGGCCACCCGTGGCTTTATGCGCCAGTAAATCTTCGTTGGTGAATGACGTCTTGGCATCGTTTGCATAACCTGATGCAACTGTATGTGACAAAGCATGAAATAACTTAAGAAGTACATGGCTTTTATGTACCATGTCTTAAATATAATCTGTAGACTTGACAGGTAGCAAAAGGAGCTATGAAACCACCCTGTGGGCTGTGGAAAAACATGTTTTTTTCATTTATGATTTTTTTACAACTCTAAAAGACCTCTGTAGATTAAAAAAAGCATCAAACACCAGCCATCGTATTTCTTAGGGGCCTTGGGGATTTTTTCCCCGCATCTGATATTCGTTGTGTTTGAGATTTGTGATTCCTTAAGATTTTCACTGCTGGGTAGAGATTAAAGCTTTACTCTTGATGAAATCTTCCACGCAGGACATAGGAGGAAGTTTTGCAGCTGTGTTTCATTATAATTACTAAAATGCACCAAAAATGGCGTGATGAGATATATATATATATATATAATAATCACTGACTTGTTTGTCCCTGACAGGTAGCAGAGAAACAGCCTTTGTCTATGCCATTTCCTATGCCGGAGTCGTTTATGCTATTACTCGAGCTTGCAGTCAAGGTGAACTTAAATCATGCAACTGTGATCCTAAGAAAAGGGGTCGTTACAGGGATGACAGAGGGGAGTTTGACTGGGGAGGCTGCAGTGACAACATTGACTTTGGGATTGAGTTTGCCAAAGACTTTGTGGATGCCAAAGAAAGGAAGGTGAAAGACGCACGAGCTTTGATGAACCTGCACAATAACCGTTGTGGAAGAATGGTGAGTCATTTATGGTTTAGATCTATTGATTAAAGGGCAAAACTCCTTTGCACTTACTTTGCTGGATAGAGGCTCCTCTGTGATGGTCGGGCAAAACGTTAAACCAGACTTGGCCTGTTTGGGCACAGATCTCTCCGACGGGTAAAAGAAGAAAAAAGCCATACATCTCCACTTACTTACTGGTGGCATCTGTGAGTAGCCTGGTGTCTTTCTCAAAGGTGTTCCCCTGCCTTGTTGTCTTAGATCTAAATATGCCTCTGACATCACTTTGGACCTTTGGGAAGACATGGTACAATATTCGACACAAATCTTCTAGATGTCTCTATGTTCAGCTCTGGATAGACACGCCAATAGTTAATAATGGAAAGAACCCTCTAGGACAGCAATTTTGCATTTTGTGCAATAAAAGCATTTCCACGCTGGATGATTTATATCCGAGTAAATCAGAGCAGTTATGGTTTCAATGGGAGTCATGAGATAACATCTAAAGAGGAAGAGGAGGATGTGGGAGACATTAATCTGCCAGATTTTCTGTGCCCGTGTTGCAGTATCAGCTGCAAATACTTGAGAATCTTCCCAGTTCTTGACTTAGTAGTTACATATTTTAGCACAACGTTTGTAATTGTATACACTGTGCATATTTAAGAAATACCAGGTATAGTGTGAACTGGGATGCGAAGGCCTATTAAACAGACGAGTGTCTGACAAGTTCTAATCCGTCAGTAGAGTTAAGTAACCCATTCTGACCTGTTTTTTCCCCCTTTATTTGTAGGCAGTTAAACGTTTTATGAAGCTTGAATGTAAGTGCCACGGGGTCAGTGGGTCATGCACATTAAGGACTTGTTGGCGTGCTATGTCAGACTTTCGAAAAACAGGGGACTATCTCAGGAGAAAATACAATGGGGCGATCCAGGTCACCATGAATCAAGATGGCAGCGGTTTCACAGTGGCCAATGAGAACTTCAGGAAACCCACAAAAAAGGACTTGGTTTACTTCGAGAACTCGCCTGATTATTGTGTGATGGACAAGTCTGCAGGTAAAGCCCATTTATCTTATCTGAGTAAAGACGAGATGAGTGAAATATTGTGATGGCCCCCAGCTAAATAAGTAATTATTGCAGAACTCAGCACCTTTTTTTGATCTTCTGGCAGTCAAAATATACAATACTCAGACGCTTCCTTTCTTGTTTAGAAGTCATCTGTTACTTAAGAGTCACAAGAAAAAAGAAAACTTTGAATCAACAGATCGGTATCATTTAAAAGAGTCATGCACTATGATTTCAGCTTTAACCAAAACATTGGTTACATTAGTGATATATATACATATATATATTATATATATATCCTTTTATTCTTGTTTTTCAAAATTGAAAGTTAGTTTACAATATTTTAAGTTTTAATGTATGATATTTTTATTTTTGTCAGTTGTATTTTGTTATTTTGTATATTAGGGAAGAAGTTACATTTGGATATAAAAAAAAACTATAACAGCTTTAGAAACTAGCTGTTAACAATATGATTTCTTTTTTTCAAAATCAGCTGATGCTTGAATGCATTAGTCCACATATTAAATTAAGCATTTTGCTCTCTTCTGTAAAATTTCAAGAAGAAATGCTAAGGCAAGCAGACTAAATCACATCTTATAACATTATATTTAAAAATGTGATGAACAAGAATATGCAGTCCATAGCAGAAAAAAGAGAATTTAAGCACTTGTTGATTAACGTACTTGCTATCATTAGAACTTATGATATAGCAGTCGTACTTGGGAAGTCTCATAATCATTCATATTCAGAGTTTCAAACACATTGGTTGCCCACCTCATGATCTACAACAAACTCATTGTGGAGCATGCATGAAAACTTTAAGAATGAACAGAGCATGAGACCCTTGTAACCTTCAAACATTATATGCTATTTGCGGTACAGCACATACTATAATTTACATATATTGTACATGTAAGATGACTCATACCAGTAGCAAAAGAACTTTGGGTCTGCCTGGTTCAATATTAGAATTTAGAAGGGTTGGGTCACCCTGGGTATCTGGTAATTTACCCCAAGACTTAGAGATTGGCATATAAAAAAACTCAAAATCATATGAAGATAGATCCCAGATTTGCATTTAATTGTAAGTGACAAAAGGTTTGTACCTCAATTCATGGTAGAATTTCCAGGTTGACCTATTAAAAAATGTTATGTTAAGTATAGGCCGATTTGTGATGATTTTGTACACACGGTGTGATAAAGGACAACAATCAGTCCAGTTGGTCCAGTGATACGATCATCGTGAACATTTTCAGTGGTTGCTTTCACGACAAAACTGTTTTGTTATTTTTTTTACTTTTCCCCAGAATCCTTTTATGAGGATACTTTTAGGGTCACAGAGACATCTGTATTCCATACCAAATTCATAATACATAAACCTCAGAACTGGTGCTTGTTACCAGTAAAGTCCTTGCTTGAATACAAGTTACTCAGTAAAGGATATGTGTTCTGACAAAATATGGTTTTGATTTAGTCCGCCCAGCTTTTACAAGTTCCATAATAAAAGTAGGTTAGTAAACCTTTATTTTCTATAAATTAACAGTTTTGGTAAGAAGAGAGAACAACAGTCCCCTGTGATATTTTTTAAACCTACTTTATCTATCTTGCCAAGAAGATCTTATTTTCTAAAAGAGTGCTACTTATTGTACATCCCCCAAGGGTATCCTACTTAATGGTTGTTTAATCCTTTCACTGTTCCCATTGCTGGAGGGAGATGGGTAAGGCCACAGAGAAAGATCAAAAGGAGTTTATTATCAAAGGAATGTTATGCCTTTAGACAGTGACATGCAGTCAAGAAGAAAAAAAAGAGAATCTGTGGGTGTCATATCACCGCCATGGAGATGGCTCACCGGCAGAGAAAAAGTCTTGCAGGAGTGATTCTTAAATAGACTTTCCACTATGCAAAGTAGCGCTTGTTGCTGCTCTAAGAACGAGTCAAACCAAATGAGGAAAGGTAACTGAAAAAGATATAAATATAAAAATAAAGGCAGGTAAAGAAGGTGATGACATTGTATATGTGATGAAATGCCTTTATGTAACAATTATACCTGATTATATAACATAAGAGGATCCTTAGGAGCTTTCAACGTAGACTGAAAAAAATAGCTTTTTTGTGCTGAGCCCACATTTATATAAAGTGGAAATAAAACATCTATTCAATGCTTTTCAACAGGTTCTTTGGGCACTGCCGGTAGAGTGTGTGACAAGGTCTCCCGAGGAACAGACGGGTGTGAGGTCATGTGCTGTGGAAGAGGTTATGACACCACTCGAGTCACTCGTATCACCAAATGCGAGTGTAAATTCCACTGGTGCTGTGCAGTGAGATGCAAAGAATGTGAGGAGACAGTAGATGTACATACTTGCAAGGCACCAAAGAGAGCAGAATGGTTGGACCAGACCTGAACCAAACTACGTGAGCCACACTGGACAAGGAGTCATGGGCCCCCGCGGGATTCTGGGTGTAAGTGTAGTCTGGCTGCATGGCTTCTTATTTAAATAATTCTGCAAGGCACTAAAGACAGGACTACACTTCCCAGGATGCAGCGCGGACCCTGTGACAAAGGCTAGAAAGCAACCAAACTTTTCTGTTTGAGAAGTTTTTATATCACATACACTGTTCTCAAATTGTGGTGTCTGGTCTACTGATGACACACCTTTGATGAGACATTCAAACTTAAGTTCTCTCATGCATCGTGTGGCTTTTTTCCATCACTAAAGGGGACTAGTCCATATATTAAAGTTATTTTGAAAGATATGCTATGTATATACTATACAATACTATATTGGTGAAAAAGCCAAATTATTTTCTGGACAAGGAAATATATGGGAACCTCCGAAAAAAGGACTAATTTGAGCTTCGCTGTTTATTAATATCACTTCCACACAAGCACTGGGAAGATTTCACCTACAGACAAGTTCCACAAGGAAATACTTCAGATTCCCCAGGTGCAAGCCATTTTGACTTTAGACTTTTGTCCTATTTCATCTCTTCCAAAAGAAAAAAAAGGGATTTCTTTTATTTAATTATTTTTCTTAAACCAGTATCTTCAGTAACATTTCTGAAGCTGCCTTGAAAGCAATGGGGATTTAAAAAGAAAAAATGAAAAACAACATCACCAAGAACTCACAAAGAGATCCATAGATGGGACTGAGATGCCCCCAACATTGTAGAATTGCTTGTACGTTGTATATACTGCTTTGATATTTTTTTAAAAAAAAAATACCTATAAACGTATATTACAAACAGATTTTTGTATTTTATTAAATGTCAGTATTATGTTTTTATTAGTGTACAGCAGGAAAAGTGGGGGTACAAGCATTTTTTTTTATATTTTACACATATATAATTTACAAAGACTTTCTTATACCGGGTGAATTTAACGTACAGGTAGAGTTTAATTGAAAAACAATGCTGTAATATTACGTTAAACTGTATTTTACCAACAATGTTTATCTCTGCATTATTAATAAAAATATGGTTTCAGAGATAACTGGCTTGGAAAGAAGGTGGGTGTAGATTGGGGAAGAATGGCTTTGGACACGAGTGCCTCTTTTTTATACAACCCACTCTATACAGGGCTGCCATATCTTTGGAAATTAAGTATGCATTAAGGGGGGGTTTAGCTTTATTTAATATAAGGGAAAGGGTCAGTGTCACTCTCTTGAAACTGTTTTCTTACCCATGGAAGTCTTTAGAAGTTTGTGACCACTTTTTTAGTGGATCAAGTTAGTGGACCCTATTAGTAGGGTTTCATAAAATATAAGGCAAACATATTTTTGGAATTGCGTTGATATTGCATGCTTTGGACACAACATTATTCCATAATTCTTATAATTTACCATATAATTGTAGACCGGATAGGCCAACAGCTCTCAAATGCATCTGTTTCTATGAATTCATAGATTTCGGAATTTCGAAAATAAAAAAGTATGTGATGTGAACAGAACAAATTAATGTTGAATGATCATTGACAAGGCAAGCCTTGCATGTATTTTTATTATACTTCACCTGTAACAAAAACACAGATTTAATGAGTAATTAATATGAGGTGATGAATGGTTTATGGTGTCCAAATGTTTCTTTTCTGCCCTCCTTGTTGTACACAATGTTTGCTGTACATTGATTCATCCCAGTGCCACATAGCAATAAATCTAACCTTTATGTGTTTAAACATTGGGAAAAGTGTTTATAAATTAGTTTTTATAAGGAGATCCCTTTATTCCTCGGAGAAATCAGTTACTGGGTTACATAAATATCTAATTATAGGTCAAGAAGTCACCAAAACAGCCACGGTAAAGCTGTAAATGTTGGCCTTGTCTAACAGTGAAATGTCCCTTTATGATCTGGAAATTATAGGAGCTGGGCTGGTATACCAAGATCCTGTCAGAAGATTCCTATCATCATCATACAAAGTCCAGGCCTGGAAATAAATCACAGTTCAAGGAACCCAGTTTGACATTTACAGTTCTCAAAGCAATTCTGGGCAGAACTGAGCATTCTCATTTCCAAATTATACTGTATTTTCCAAGTCCCTTATATTGTGTCTACAGAACATAAATTTTCCAAAGCACCGTAACCACTCTCTCCTTCTGTAGTTGGTATTGTATGCCTGTCATTGCTATTATAAATCAACAATATAGCATTGAGTCTTACTAACCGAGCCACCAGGTGTTGGGTCATGTCAACTCTATACTTTTTGCTTTCAAGTCTGTTTTCGGCTGGTTCCACCACAGTGCCCATTCTCTCTGCCACAACCCTTTCCTGTCTTCTATACGGAGCAGACTCTGGCAGGGGTGGCCTGGGAGGTTCCTCTGTATGCCCATGTGGTTTGAGGGGTTTGGTTGGGCTACCTTTACGTATCTCTGTATGTATAAGACAGGGCTTGACAAACAATATATCAGATATTCTGATGGAAGTCTAAAGACATGCTTCAGGTACTATCCTGCACTGAGATAAGCCCCCAATTTGTGAAGTCATATATTACCAAAAATAAAGCATTAGATGTTTTGCGGACTGGGCATCTGGCTCCATGTGCAGCAATAATAGTCACACAATTGTTGCATACTATGTTTTGTGTGACATAATTGATTCAGTCTTGCGATCTCCAGGAGGCTTCCAGGTCATGAGGACACGCTTCTTGAGTACCAGAATATTATGAGTAGGTAAGGGTAGGCAGGTGCTCCCGATAAACATTAAAGTAAGCAATAAGCCGCTGCTGATGGGGGTAATACATACCAAAACATTAATTTGTGTATTACTTAAATTGGCATTCTTGAAGGAAGAGGGGCTATGAAACATTTTGATAAACAATGTACATCGGGGAAGTATATTTAAAAATTAGGAGAATGTTAGACAAGACAAAAGGCCATAGTCCAAAACTACAATGTCATAGGCTTAAGTGCTGGTCCATAATGTGCATGGAGCAAGGGTGAAGTTGCACAAGGCATCACGAGGCGAGCAGTGCACTTGAGCCGCGCCTTTCATTAATGTGCAGTCTTGTGCTCCCCTCTGCTTTCATGAGCCGTCCACCCTTGGCCAAGATTGCTTCTTGGTTGCTGCCAATGTTCCTGCACTTGATAGGACAGTCCATACAACTGAGCGTAACAGAATAATAAAATAATTAGAGACACACATCTAATAAAAAAAAAAAAAAAATCCATGGCATAAAGGAATTCCTCTAATATTTAGGTACTTTGTGATGGAGATTAACCTGTAAGAAGCTTCCCAGAAACATCAGAAAATAGAACGTAAATCCCATCACACTGTATTTGAATAAGCAGTTGCACATTTATTTATGAAATCATACAAAGTAACACGCCAACATACGTTGGCTGGATCAAGCAACCCAGAATTCCAGCCCAGAGGTTAAATGTTACAGATTATCACCGTGCTGGCCTGGGCTGTCAGTTCACATTGCTAATTATATATACAGCCTTTTAATTGTGTGTACACAGCAACACATACATCCACTTCCTCCAGAAAAGCAAATGTTTCTCTAAACAGCAAGGCCTTTGCTTCCAGAGATAGAAAGACTTCAGGTTCTTTCGGCCCCTGGGACAGATTTATTGGGATGTTTGAACTAATATTTGTGTAACCTGTGGGAGGCCCTTGTGTGGGAAGACTACAAATCCATTAATTCTAAACACGAGGGAAACACAGGTCTCCAGCCAAGGAATATTAACTCCACATTTGCTAGCGTGGTTCTCTGCACTCTGTTGGCTCCTCTGATGTTGGAGAAGGTTTTAGCTGGTGAATCATCTCTGGGAAACACAGGAATCAAATGGATAAATTGGAATGAGGGTAAAATAAAGAGAGGGGAAAAGCTTGTGATATGAAATCATCCATTTATATATTCTGACATTTAATTTGAATAAAAAAAAAAAGTTAAATATTATAAAATAATACCGAATTGTATATATACATATTTATTATAAATAAATAATGTCATCAGATTTGAAGCATGCTTCCCTTTTTGTGCTTTCGAACTAGCCTAACAGGAATATGTATAAAAGGTGGAGAAATTATAATGAACAGTGACCTCGATTCAATGACTTGACTAAACCTTACACCTTATGACATCATATTCTTCCGCCCCTTTTTTGTAAAGGTGCACAGCCCCCTTTAACGTATCCGAGATCCGACCTCAGAAGTGGGGGCAACCCAAAGGTGAATATACCACTGCTGACACATGTTATGTATCATAAGCTACATGTTATGTATCATCAGCCACACCACCGCTCCTGTGCTACTTACACGTTACTAAGCATGTGGAAACGTCACTTACAAGTCCCACCATCACTGCCAAATGCACTGCTGCTGTGTTTAACAAAATGCCTTGTCAATCGCCAATAACATTGTTCAAATTGTTCAAGTTTAAAATGTGTAATATACTATATATGTATATACTCTCCATCTCTCTCTCTCTGTAAAGATCATCCACTTAAGGAGCCCTGTGTTTGTATAGGTTATTTGGAAAAGTTGTTACAAGTTTCTAATCCTAGTTCGTTGTAATCAGCATTTTCTACAAGAACCGGCACGCTCCAACATTGTTTTGTATTTTCCTTTTTGGTCCTTCATTTGCTTTTAGTCAGAAACATTGAATTGCTACTACATTCCTGCTATGTTCTATTTCAGCCTATTACTAGGTTAAGTAAGGTCCATTGAATCCAACCCGTTGTATTTCACATCTCCCAACATTCAGATGGTCAAAGAGGGACTTTTGGGTTCGTATGGTTAGAGGTTTGGTTAGAGTTGGGCTTTACAAGACCATTTATGTCATTTTTGGCCTGTTGGTAAGTGGTTATATAGTAAGGTTGCAAGATTTTTCATGTATGCTACTTAAATAATATCATTTTAGGCACTTTTCTGATGTTTCTATACACATTATTGATAAGAAAAATAGATAGAGCCTTATTGGTCCAAGATGGATTTCATTCAGATGGAATAAAGAATAGATCTGTAAGATCTCAAACGTGTTTGTAACTGTATATGTTTTTTATGTTGGCCCAATAAAATGTATTCCTTTTGACAATATACTCATTATGGTAACGTGTAGGGTTATAGAACACTGTGATACGTTCATGCTCACCAAACATTTTGAGCTCCTAGAAAAGAGGGACATCAGGGGAGAAAGGAGGGACATAATGGTTTTCTGGGCTACCTGGGAGGAATACAATAATTGCTATAGCAGCTCTACCACTTTTTTTTTTTTCATTAACTTGATGTGCATCACCCCCTGGCATGTAGATGTAGTTCTAACTGTGAGAGAATGCGGCCACATGTTTACCCCACTAGAGCTGCTGCTAAATGAATGACCTAATAATTAATAACATTACCCTTGTATCGCTTTCATCTAATTGCCAAAGAAATATGTAGATGCCTATTATAGAACATTAACCATGTGTATTTAATTCTGTGGGTATTCTTGTCCAAGTTTTACCAGATTGTAAATAAGATATTGCCCGTTTGGGAATCTACGGTTAATATAATACAAATATTACAAAGTATATTAGGATCATACAATATCATATGTTATGTACATAGTCTAAGACCAGATGATAATATGGTGTCCTGATTTATACATTATATATATATATATATATATATATATATATATATTGGTATATATATATATATACACAGATAAAAGGCATTATTATTATTATTATTCATGTAGATGCTGCATTACAACACTAATGCTGGATGCATATTAAAAATCTAGAGAAAATTAGAACCAACTAATTCATTTCATATTTGATATAAAATATTCATGCAAAATAAATGTGTTGCAAGTTGTTTAGGACCAAGAATTGTACGTGAAATTAGTTAATAATCACATGCAAGTATATTCTTTTACATATTAATTTCAGACCACAACTGTTTATAACTAAATAGATATAATTTCGAGAAAATAGATTTACATCTTAAGGATCTCTTATGTGACACCATCTTATTTTCTTGAAAGGACACACCAGTCATCATATGCCTCCTTTAAATTTTGTTTTGGGGGGGTTTATTTGTTTTTTTCAGTGGAAAGTCATCTATGCATGAATGCATGTCCTGCTTACAAATTCACACGCATTCTATACTTACCTCCAGCCAGCTCTAATACTGGGCTGCCTAACAATAACTTCCTCCCCCCTGCCCCGAAAGATCTCCCATTCTTTTTAATGGAGGCATTTCCTTGCCCGAGGGCAGTTGGAAGTTGTGGGAATGGGGGACGGTCTAGGGGGGGTCTATTTAAAGCTGCGTCTTCGGACCTGCAGCTTTAAATATTAGAAACACATATCAAAAAGTACCGGTACTATGCAGTCACACCTGAGAGTAATAATCTTCCCACATTACAATTTAACAAAACGGTGAATCACTGAGAAAGCTATGATCAGGAAGACCCCTATCTTTAACATTGACGGCCTTAGTAATGGGGGACAATGTATTTCAGATGGTTTGCATTATCCAATTTTAGTACATTAGTACAGCGAAAGAGCTCAATCCAACTCGGTCTCAAATTCTTGGAAGCCTATACTATGGTATGAGTTAATCCCCATTTGCTTTGAAGAATTAAACTGACCCTTGGGATATTAGTTTTGAAATGTACAGCTTCTTGGTACTTTTGTTGTTTTTGAGCCTGAAGCTGTACACAATAGCTGAAACATTTCTGTATAGCCGAGTTTTCACAGTGGGATATTGGGATTTTACAACATGTTGTGACACAAGGATCAACCTGACAAAGGATTTACTAATCCCACTAACATCCTCAAATCAGCATCTCAGCATGGATTCCAAAACAATAGCTGGAGATCACTAAAGTATTATATTGCCACTGAGCCTGGACTGCATAATGAATGTGAACAACCATCATACTTACTACAGTTTATGAGCATCCATGATGCTGGGTGGTTAGCATCTTCTCTGAGACAAATCCCTCGGTGGGGAAGTTAAAATTAAAACAATGTGTGTATAATGATAGGTAGTTACTATATGCTTGTAGTTACAAAGCAGTGAGTATCGTATACAGTATAACAAGGGTAGGACTTGTGACAATACAAATGTAAAACACACAGATGGAAGAGAGAGCCCTGCCTGAGGGTGCTTAGTCTAGGGATTATTGAAATTGTTTATGTACCCTAATCATGGGATTATGTTTCCACCATGGTTACAAATAGTTTTATCATATTGTTTATGTTACTACTAGCATGCTATACACTTCATGTATTTGCAAGAGATAGAGATGAGAAACAAATACCCATTAGCAGAAGATGGTATATGAGAGAAAAAAATAAAGTGAGAAGAAACAATTTAACTGGAGCTGGACCAAAGGAGGGCTGACAGCTTTCAATTCCAACCAAGTGGCCCAGTGGCAAAAAAGGACAAAAACAAGATACTGACAAGACACTGAGTGGACCACTTTCCAGTCCTGCACAGAATGCATTCACTTAAAGGGGCTATGGGGAAATCCCATAAAAGGAGCAGAAAAATAATTCAGTAAGTTGCTGCCTAATGTCCTGGCTGCTTTAGATGTCCTGGTGATAGTAGCAGTGTTCAGTATAGAACTTATCTAGGCCAACGGCATAAGATTGCTACCACAGAATAAGGGGGGGCCTAGTAGTTCTGCAGAGTGTTTTATAGAAAAATGATCTGCTGGGGTTTCAGATCTTCAACTCAGAGAGCAGGCATATAAAAAATAGCTTACTCTTTCTTTCTAATTTATAGGTTTGTGCTTATGTTTGTACAATATGATGAGCTTCTTCTGAGGCACTAACATTTAGACAGCTACCCTTCAGGTCTTTTCTGTATGCCACAAACACCCACCAAGAAAACAGAGGTTAGGCTTAGAGATTTAGTGTGTACGGGATGACATTCAACGGGTATAAACTTTCTATGATCTAGAATGTTTAAGCCTTTAAATTCAAACTGGAGAAGCTCAACCTGAACAGTGGTTGCTCAAAAACGCAGGATTTCCTGTTTACTATGCGTTAATCAACTAAGCCACATCACCACGGCATGTACTCCTTCACATGGCATTCTCCTGCCAAATATCCTTTCGACAAATTGTAGTTTGATGGTAAATAAACCCCTCTGCTTGGCAATATTCAATTTCAAACAGGACTTGCAAATTAAGTTCTAGAGGAGCTTAACTCCATACTCTCCAATCTACCTTTAAGGATATACCTTCCAGGTATAGTAATAAACTGCAGGGCCACAGAGCTACTTGAAATCTGCTGTCCCAGGACAAAGCTTTGTATATATTTCCAGTTAAACATTATTTGCACTCTACAACGTGTTGCTTGCGTTGTTTTGATAAAAAAAAATGTGTGGGGCTATTAGGGTATCCTTATTTAACATTTAACAGTGAATATTTAACAACAGAGGATTGTGATGACACATATACAGGTTATCAGCTATTTCCGTGTTCTCCTCTGCCAATTACTGAGTCTTGGTGTACAAGCACAAAGCCCTTGTTTCCACAAATGTGATGTACGGTTTACATTGTGTTCACAAATCTAATTCTATTGTCTATGCCTCAATAATACACACTGTGTGTGGCAAACATTTCTGCTGACAAATGAATTAAATACTCATGGGTGAAAATCACTGTATTTCTAATTTTAGGGATTTTTCCACTTTCTTCGTTTTGTGTTTAAAATGAAAATATAATGGAAATTATCAGTAACTACATTATTAGGCAAGTGACTATATTGTATAGTCAAATGCTGCTGTACTAATATAATCTCAAGCTGTTTTACCTAAACATTTGTCTTAAAAGGGTATCTGATTTTCTGCTTTGTTGCATATTTTCCCATAGATGTTTGTCAGATCATTTTGTAAATTGTAGTAATGAGGAGATACCAAAGTGTGTTTTATTTGCTTGCATACATCCCAACATTTCAGGTTTCTAGTAGGGGGGGACAGAGATGGGAAGAGCATGGTTAGGAGGCGCTGCACATTTGTGAATTTATATGCTTCCACCTGCATCAGAAGACTGAAGATAAGACAGGCTCTCCACCCTTGTCAGACAGATTCTGCCACGAAGGAAGCCATTTCATTTACTTACTTTAATCTACTTACCATGGTCGGAGGTCTCAGTGGAGTTTAAAGTCCTTAATATGATTAACCTGAGAACATGTATAGCAATCGTAATTTTAGGGTTTATGTGACACTGTCACTTTGAGTACCAGATGCCAAACTCACACCCGAGGGGCTTTAGGGAATGGTCTATTAAATATATCTTATCATTTTCCAGAGATCCCTTAACTTCAGCTGTCAGGGCCACCAGCAGTAAAGAGTGTTATGGTGTATGATGGGTCACTGATTTACAAAATAAGTTTATTAGCGCCTATATCTACCACACTTGAAGGGAGTGAACACTGCCATAAAGTTATAAATAACAGTGGTTTACAGAAAATATATTATAAGCTAAGACACCACAGAGGTAACAGACTGCCGGTGCATGCCTGGGGATAACTATTCTGGGGAAGCTAGTTTAAACGCAAAAGTTAGAGTACATTGTCACACAGTACACAATACAAGGAACCTCTAACATTGCCCCCAAAATTTCAGGTGTCCATTTCGACCACCCATGTTATGTGAAGAGCTAAGTTTAGCTTTAGAGCCATATAAGAACTGCACACACCTTTTTTGATTTTTATAGCTCCCTGGGCCGATAAGAGGACCTCTGAGGCCCATGGTCCTCTCCTCACTGCTCATAAAAGGACAATAGAGGGGCAGCTACACAGGCAACGCAGAACAATTGGCTCATAGAACAGGCTCATACTTTTGCACATAGGGTTTTTAATATAGGCTATGTAGCCAAATTGGTAGGTCACAAATAACACAAGTACAAATACGCATGTGTCTATGAGCCTTCCCAAGAGTAATAGTTCAGCTGCCATGGTCAGGTCTCCTCAAAAACAAAAATCAAGCTGGCTCCTACATTCTGCATAGGTTTGGTAATCACTGTAAACCAGACTTTTGCATTCTGCTAATATAACCAACCAATGAAATGCTGAAAACAACTAAAGCAGGCTTTTCCCCTTTTGTGAGGGATTGGGCCTGGTGAGGCAGTGGGTTTCTAGCAACCGAGAGAATGCTGTGAATATTAGAATTGAAGATGGGTCTCCTCTGTATCAGTTTAGACATGTGAAAGAAACCAGCTGTCTGCATGATGCATGTAAGGAGCTCCCCCCCATTCATAACCCCACACAACGCTGGAACCTGTTCAACTCTAAAAAGCATTACAGTAGATTGTACAACACATGGGCCCCTGAGGATGCTGCAATGAAAATAAAAGTCTACCACACAACTATTAATCACTACAAGTATTTCACGGTCAGAAACAGTCCTCGCGGTTTATATTTATCTGGCACAAGAGGAATATTGCGTACCTGCTGTTCTAGTTATTTAGAGGAATTCATGATTCAGGGCTTTCTAAGTCTTCATCTACTCACACTTGGGATTTTGTATGTTTTCTTTAGAATAATAAAAATGGAGAAAATATGTTTGTCATTACGCAAGGAACCTTGGCAAATCCACGCACAGGTTTAGTGGTTGTTACAGGGAAATTTGCGTACTTTGACAAAACATGTTCACGTGTGTTAAATACATAAGGTAACAACGCTAAAGAAACAGGTGCGCGGCTTCAGTAATGGTGGCCTGCTGGAGTTAGTGTGAGTTTATGGAACAGTAAAGGTGCTAGATATGAAATGGAAATAAAAACATGGTTTTTATTACTAGATATAAAATGACCAAATGTTATCATCTAAACAAGAGTGGGATACATTTGGAGAGTGGTTTTCTAGTTGGTGAGTTAGCAATGTTTCAGGTTGAACTCAGCTCCCAGTTTGCTTGTTGACATGATTGGTCCAATTCCCACGTTGAAGTTGCCAAAAGTCATGAATTTGTAACAACGGTCCTGAAATCAGGGTTTATATGCTGGCTGCTCTTCCACTTAAAGTCAATTTATCTTCATACAAGAATTTGCTGCATCATCTTACTTTTTTTTTTGTAATAATGTGTTTTCAAAAAGTATATCAACTAAAGAATGCACTGAAATTAGTAAAATATAACACCTTTGATCTAAAAGTTGTCCCGTGATTTCATCTCTGAAATGATTAGTGCTTCTTTTTTTTTCTGCAAATACTTTGGGTATCTTAAATATCTTTGATGTAATTCTAACCCTTTCTTTGACCTGCTTAGAATAACTTAAGACAAAGCAGGAAAAGACATTAAGCGGGCCTGCAATGTGCGTGCTCAATGCAGCATTTACTGAACTGATGAATACCCAAGAGCCTCTCAGTGTATATTAATAAGTATTTACAGAATGCCTCTCAGTGTGATGGTTTCTGTACAGATCACTTGACGATACAATTCTGTTACGGCCCTTCTGAGATTAATCCTCTTAAAGTGTTCTTCCAGGCATTGCAGGAGGATTATCTGTTTATCTAACGCTGTCAGCGGGATGAGGAGAACAAGATACACAGAGGTTGATTGAAGCGCAATTACAAAATGGCTGAAGTGGATAATACACGAGAGGGAAACTTGCCTTTTTTCATCTGTCCATCTATTGGTGGATTCCTTTATACTGCTTCAGGCAAATAATAACGACACTTAGTATAGAATGCTATGCTATAGTTAATTATCATCAACTAAGTAAAATGCAGACATATCATATCAGCATTTGCACTTTAGTAATCTGATTTAATAAGGAATTAGATATGAGTGACTTACACCCATTCAATAAAAAACTTTGAGACTAAACCCCTAACAACAAAATTAAGTGATCTTTCTATCCCTAAAACCAGGATTAGAGTTAACCATAACATGCCCATAGGCAAAACATTGCGGTCATACTGGAGTAAAGTAAACCTTAGAATTCCAGAGCTCGCTGAGCCGTAGAAACAGAGACATCAGTGTGATAGATCTGTGTGAATAGCGCTGCTCTGATTTGTGTGCCTGATCATACTAAAAGACGGGACGTGCCACAGAAGAGGCAATAGAGGTCCATGAGAGCCACCACTGGGCATGAGCCCCCCAGAATTTGCAGTGGTGTCTATTCACACAGAGATCACTGCTTGTAAGAGCATAGCGTGTGACTGTATGTATCCAGGAGGTCACACACGCAATGTGCCATGATCCATTGTAATCCACAGTCCAACCCTTATAACATCTGCCTAGAATAAAACTTCAAGTTTTGGTCAATACGGCAGCAACGTATTTACCTTGGCCTGACCCAGGGCACCATGCCTTCCCGCGCCTTCTGCAAAGTGCCAGGATAAGGCATCATATCTTGGCAGTTTGTGGCTTAAAGGAACACAGCACCTTCTAAAGTATTCTATTCGGGCCGTGGCTTTGCCAGAATATGTCCTTGTAACACAATTACAATAGTTTTTATATAACGTGTAATTCTTAAAAAGCTTATGTTTTTTTCTAATGCTGGGGGGCAAATTAAGTATATCTGCATTTGTCAGAAAAGGCTTTCTTTTAAAATGTCTTTCTGCTAAACTGACTTTAATCTAATAAAATATAATGATAATATATATCATATATAATGATAATCTAAATAAACTAATAAAATATAATGCTATGAAAAAAACCTAAAGAATTCAAGAAGATAGATGTTACTGGTCAGGACCTCTCTAGCCCTGCTTCCGCATATAAGAAAATATTAATGAAACCATCAATTCTCTAAAACAAATATCACTTTAACTACAAATAAAAGTTATTATTTATATATATATGTGTGTGTGTGTGTGTGTGTGTGTTACTGACTTCTGCTAAGTGTTATGGGGTTTCGCACCAGAAGGCAAACATAAAATCAAAATTTCTAAAATGAAAATAACATTGACAGCAGCACTAGTGATTTATTTCTACCCAGTTGATTTGAAATCGCGTGAATCCCCACCTTTTAAGAAAATCTTGCAGCTGGTATTAAATGTATCTCTCGGGAGAGAGAATACAAAAATAGTTTACCAGAGCGTGTAATAAGGATTAGATGTGAATGAATCCCCCTGGAGCTCAATATGGCTTTCAAAGGGTTACCAAAAAGCTCCGCATTCTTCCGATAGCTGGTTTATACGGTCTTATGTGCGGAATTGAGTTTTTACCTGCCACATCTACTCTCTTCCCCTGTGTTTTTTATGACTGGTAACTGGGTACGGTCCAGGAAACAGTGAATCTCTGACTACTGGAAGAATGCCTTGTCTGGCTGCTGATGCTCCGCTGGAAAGAATGGCAACAGGTCAAAGGTCGTCAGCAATCTCCAAACTATTTGTTCCCACTGTCTTGTTTTCATATAGCATCCATTCCCAAGTTGACGTGTATTAACGCAAATGTCTTCCTTTCCTGAAATATTCTAAACGCAGCACGATTGCTATTTTTTTTTTTTAAATTACATTTTCCACTTTTTTGCTCGCATTTTGATATGGTGACGATAAGAAAGACAGGAAACGGTAATTGCTGAGCTGGTTTTTATTTTAGAATGTTAAACGCAGGCATTTTCAATATTAAAGTAGAAATTTGATGGAGCGCAGAATAACTTTGCACCGTGTTAAGTTTTCATATTCACTGGAGGAAGCCGGTCTTTACATTCGAGTGAGCTGGTGCCATAAGCCAGAAGGCAAGACACTTTCGATCTTTTCCAACAGAAAGCTGAAGGGAGTGAGCAGTGTTACCAAAAACTGCAAGAAAAAGAAAAGAAAAAAAGTCAAAACTCTGCAATTCCAGGAATATGCTGTCTGATAATCACATACAGAACGTTCAACCTGTGTTATTAGGTACCTGAGGACTCCTTCTGCATAGTGCATCTGAAAGTATCATCACAAATATATATTTTGGACAGGCAGCAATAAAAAAAAAAAAAAAAAAAAAAAAAAAAAAAGAGAAAGGAGTAGGGACAAGCACTCAGCCGAACATGGCGACTGATTTATATATTTATGTATAATAAATACATGTTACTTTAAAAGTGTCCTTTAATCAGTACTCATCATTCCTGGGTAATGTGAGAACGTGCCACTGGAAATATAAGGTTAATATACAAATAACAGAATTTGCTTGAGAATGCTTGTAATGTGCATACGGCTACCCTGCCAAGCAAATAAGTAAAATATCAGGTTTTGAATGGGCCAGTTTGGCCCTATGCGTCACTGACTATTTTTCTTCAGCACAGTAACAAAAAAAATAACTTGAACTCTTACAATCGTATACATTTGAAGTCTACAGTGATCCACACTTATTTATTATTATCACTATGAACAGAATGATACACTTAAAGAACCAAGCATGTCTATAGTTACTGTTATCATATAATATTATGCATTATGAACCTCGCTGCTGCTGCTGAAACCTTTCCCGTTATTGACTCATAGGTTTCTAGTGCATAGCTACCAGAAGTTCCGAATTTGCCAGGCCAGTCCCAATAGGTTTGGTGTCCCATATAGATTTATGCTTACTGGACTTCCAGTGACTTGGCATGCAGGCGGTGTTTCACGGCCTGATCCACATAGGACACCACATGCCCAGATATCCCACATTGTGGGACATCTGAAAGTTGGTAGGTATGCTAGTGCTGAACCAAGCCACTGGGGTTTACACAGGTAGTAAAATGGAAGGGAAATGTCGGTGGAACTAAGGCATTTAAAAACGGAATAATGGATTTCATGTACACAGTTAAATTCATAAGCAGATTTTCTCCTATATATATACACATTGTGGTGACTTTTAGAAGACACCAGAAGGACATCACGGGAGAAGAGAAGGGCAGATGGGTCCTAAAAAGGGAGTTCCTACCATGCTCCCACCAATGTTTTCTCCCCCTGCACTTATTTCCTGACTAACAGGCCATCAAGTGAAGGTCCCTCAAGGAGAGACTGCTATCTTCCACATGAAAACAGTCAGGTGGAAATATTGACAAATGTAATTTACTATAAGCTCGTTTGAGCAGGGCCCTCCTCACCTGTTGTATCTGGACGTCATATTGTAATATTACATACTACTAGTTATGTACTGTCTACCCACTGTACAGCGCTACGGAATTTGATGGCGCTATATAAAACAATAAATAATAATAATTCTATTGTAGTTCTGTGGCCACCAGAATACGCTTTATGGAAATTCAGATGATGTTATCAATAACAAAGGTTATGCCTAAAGCTAGTTGTTTCTACCTTGTAAGATTGTAAGCTCGCTAACAATAATTACTTGACTGAAGCTAAAAACCCAATGTGACATTTCAGGCAGTGCCAGTTTACTCATCTCCTTTGAGATACACAGGGAGAGGACATTGTATGCCAATGTTGATGTATAACATGTATAAATCTTACTAAGAAGCCACATTTCCAACCTCTCATGGAAATCAACAATTTTTGTAATTTTTTTTTTTTTTTTTTTTTAAATTCAACTTTAGTATCTGCTTTTTCAATTGCGCAATTTCCATTCCCATGCTGGGGAAATTACATTGCATGCAAGATCTTTTGGCACCTGTAATGGGCTTTGTTTTTTAACCACAAACTATTCATCCCTTCTGATTTTATTTTAGCTTCCAGTGATGACAGCGACATTTAAAAAGGTATCCGTCTCCACACGCAATGCCTTAAACTACCTATTTCCTGTGGGTCCAAATAAAAAAAATCCATGCTACCCTCTGGTTTACATTTTAGATTCAAGCTTTTTTTTTTTTTTTTTTTAAACATTGTTGTTGGCTATTAAATCGATGTTTAGAACAAAAATAAGAATTCTCTTCAGCCCATTACTGTTTCCCATTAGCTTTTTTTTGTTGTGGCAGGGCTACAAGAAAAATATATTTTAGAGGTGATGTCCCACTTAGATAAAACATTAAACATGAGAATATATAATACGATAGTATTGAAAATGAATACATATTTTATTTGTTGATTTATACAGGGTCATTATGTTCCATAGTCATTTTATTCTTTCTGCTATAAAAATGTCAAACGTTTAACAAAAAGCTTTTTCAGTTTCTATAGCACTGACCTATCAGTACCTGCTCTAATCTCACATGACAATTAAGTGTTACTGGCAACAACAAAAATAGATGGACAACGTAAAAGTTTACGTGATTTAATTATTATTACTGAGAAATAACAGCATTAGAAATATTTCTAATGCTACGTTTAGTTTAAAAGGTGTTGATTCAGCATAGGACCTTTAAAAAGATATACCATAGTTTTATTTTATATAAAAGACAAACCAGCGTGTATTAACACAGTTTAAAATTAGAAATGTGTTTATGTGCTATCTGAAAGGCTTCCTTAACAGAACACTGCTAGATAACCATGCGTGCAGAAAGGTCCAAATGTTTGCTTTAAATATAGCAATTTTTCATTTTCAGAGCACTTCAGTCCTAAATAGAACATATCTGTGTGATATGTCAAAAGCAACACCCGGTTCTGTTTGGCAGGTGATGCAAACCATCTCCTAGAACGCTGAGCAGAGGGCAGGGATCATACTTTATTTTTCAGTTGGCAGGAGTAGAATGACACAGCATTGTGGAAGAAAAACCAAGCAGTGGGGGCTTAACGTTTGAATATTTAGGGGTCTGCTTGTTCCTTTCTCCAAACTCTCTACTCATTAGCGCTCACTGAAACCCTGTATAGCTGCTAGCTTGTAGCAACAGTAGAGAGGGGTCTTCTTGGAGATGCCCAAGAATTGGCCCAGTGAACGCTACTTTGACCTGCACCCTTTTTGGATGACATGCCCACTTTAAGAGCAACACTACAGCCTTCATATACACTTTAATGCATATGATAGCTGCATGGTCCCTTTACATTTTTGTGGCTTCCCTTTTACAAATGCCTAGGGGGGATTCTGCACGGAATATACTTAGCCCTAGCCAGCGTTGGCTCAGCTCAGAACCCAGTGCACAGGAAACGCATAGCTTGAAGGGCAGTCAGCTGGCCCAAACAGCCTCACCAACATCAATGCATTTTAAAATACTTGAAACGCATAAATATGTTTTATTTTTCTTATCCTGGTCGTTGCAGGAAAGCACAATGGTTGTGCCAAATCTGCATGCTTGTGTAGGTTTTAGTTAGATATCTTTTCAAATTTTGTGTGAGGGAGCTCTGACCATGGATGAAGGTGAGCATGAGGACATTCACAATCCTTATCAAGAGGTTTGGCCCAATGCATCTTCTGGGGAAAAAAACAAGAGTTGGAGGTTGAGCAGACATGCTAAACTTACAGGGTATAGTGAAGAACCCATCTATGCAGTTGCATGCCAAAGAAGTCAACCACAAGATAACTCTCAACCATCATATACATATAAACATATATGATGGCTGGTCTGTACCTTTAATAGAGAATGTGGTACAAATGTGTGGACTCATTCTCCTCCAATGAATTTCTGCAATTTAGCTTGTGCTAAAACAAGCAAAAACATTGTCTAACTACACACTTGTTGAAAAAATGTTATTTTTAGAATACATTCTTTCATTTTAGGATATACTTCCCTGGATACGTAAAGCAAAAAATACTCTCATAGAATTTTGGAGAAAAAAAAAACCTGTCCTAGGTTAGTGGTCTGCATGGGACAGAATGAGAACAGTAGATATATAATAAACCAGGTGTTCTTGTATTATAGTGGCAGATACCTGTGTGCCGCAGAGGCAGGTAACACATTTTAGGAGTTACAGTCACCATTAACAACTCATCTTTACATATTAAATTCCATGGCTGTTCTTATTAACCCCTTTCAATGCTATTTCCAAATGCATAGTGTAAATTGCCAGCAGATGGACAGAGTGCTCCAAATGATATCACTGAATGAAAAATAAAATAAAAACAAAACTCAAAAATATTCTACATGGGCCACTTTACACTAATACACCAGGGAATATTTTTAACACACAGCTCATGACAAGCACTCACCAGGGTCAGAATTTATGAGTGAGACTAAAGAAAGCTGCAGCTGTCTTACTTCTTCGGTATTGTTAACCCTTCCAAATGATTAAGCCATGGCGAATGAAGTGCGGAACACTTATGAGATTGTCTACTTTGGTCAGCAGTATGTTTATAGATTCACTTCTTTAGGCATGATGGCTAGGGCAGAAAGCTTTCCGACTACACCCTCGCTGCCTGGTTGCGCAAGCACACGCACAATACAACCTGCTGGCAAGAAAGCAAGGGGATAACATTTTGAATAATAAACACGTGGTGTTAAAATGCAGTTCATTTCTCTTAGCGGAGGCCAGCAGGGAAGTCTCACCGAGGCATTTAAAACCTACCAATTAGTATGTTAGCAATACAAAAGCATGGGCACATTACATCAATTGCTTAAGGTGGAAAAGTAGGAGGTTGTGTATAATGAGTCTATTCTGTTGGAATGCTTGAAAACGGCCCAAAGCACCGTAGCAAACAATGGAATGGTTCGCTTAGAAGGCACATGCTTTTGGTTTCTTAAGTGGCACATTTTAAACTTTGCACTACTTCAAATACATAACTCATTATAGCTTATCGTGATATTATAATCTGCAGTGATATTCCATGGGCAAGCAGGACATAAGTAGTATATCACATAATCATTTGCGCCTGTGAGGAGATGGGTGAACAGTAAAGCTTTGTCTAAATGCCCAAGCAGCACTCAAACACTAAATGTCCAAGGCCTCAAACATTAGACACGTACCTGCCCAAACCAACATTTGTTGTACTAGCCTTGACGGCAATTTGCCCCTTGCCCAATATTTTGCATCTTAATCCTCTGTTTAGTCCTACCCTACCATCCCTCCTCGAGTACCACATCATTTTACCTACAACCACACTGCACTTCCCACCATCCTAAGCAGCCATCTATTCCTGTGATCAAATATGTTGTGCAAATGGTGCAAGGGGAGTTGTGTCTTAAAGCAGAACACTTCTGATATATTTTTTAATCATCATACCTAGTAAATAAAACATAAGGACAATTGGTAGGCATGTCATGATCCCCCTCTACCTTTATCATTTCTAACCTCTAACAACTCACCCCCCCCACATGCAAACATACACACTTTATTGGTTAATAGTTTTTGAGCCCTCTGCATGTTGTTATGATGACTTCTGCAGGCCCTCTCCCTAAACATGGCATCTTGGTGATACCGACCTCTATCTTGGACAGAGAAAATGGTAAATATAACCTTAGGTGCACCATTCTACAAGATTATATTACATAACCTATATATAAAAAAACAGGGTGGAAAATCACCTTTGACTGACATTAGATCTTTTTATTATAATTAAAAGTAATGATGGCTCAATGGCATCATTTTCTAGGTATGTAAGAAGACAGCACTATATTCTGCACACAGAAGAGACTCCGAACAAGCGCTTGCCTTCCACAGCATTGTTTCTCAAACAGCTCTTGCTCTCTAAGTATTTGGAAAGTGGGACAGGGACACTAAATAATTTTGGTAAGTCGTGATCAGACCGCATTGTGAAGCTTTTCAATAGGCATGTTACAAAAGAGAACGGACAAGCTGGAGGGGTAAAAAAAAACAAAAAAAAAAACACACGCACATCAGACACTGCGTTTAATAAGAAAATCCTTCACAGTCAGGGATTTATTGAAAGCAAATCCTGAATTCCCACAGACCAAAGGGATCAGAGAATGAAAAACTTCAGCCATGGCCTCAGCTGAAGCGGTTTTGGCTCTGATGTTCCCCCTGCGAGCATCAAAGTGGATAAAGATTCTTAAATCTCCTTCATCTGTACAGAGGTGAGAACAATGCCTTCATCTTAAGGAAAGACCGTAAAATAAAAAAGAGCGGATCCAGATAGTATTAAGCAAAGACAGAAATCATGTTGTCCTATTGCGATCTAAATCGTTGTTGACTCAAAGAGTCGGATATATAATTTACTCTAAGGTGTAGAGATAAATTTGTTCTTCTCTACAGCTCCATAAGGCTAATAATTCCACTCCTGTGTTATAAGATTTAGATTGACAGGCCATGATAATTGATTTTTAAATCATATCTCTACATATTTTATACCACTGCTCAACAATGAAACAGTTATATTAAAAGAAACCAATAGAAACCAATAGTGTAGACTTAACGAACACACAAAAAGTCAGGATGGACAGTAATAGTAAATTTCATATGAAATTATCAAGAGAAACGGCTCAGATTCTCATATGTATGAATATAACGAACAAAGCGACCTTTGTTTAAAAATAAATAGCCACGTACTAATATAGCTATAGGTTTTACTATGCATCTCTCTGTTCTCTCCTTGAATGGAGACACAGACGTAACATATGCAGACGTGTTACATTTTCTGGATGTCACCCTAATGCCTTTTAGACGAATCCTGGTAAGGATGCATCTGCTTACACTTTGATCTGTGCCACAGGTTTTTAAATCCCAATATATCCTTCTCTAATGCAATCACACAGTCGGCAGCGATGAGATCACAGGCTGACCCCTACAAGCAAGTGATCTCTTCGCTCCTTTGTTCAGCGATATACTTCTGTTTTTGGTAACACCTGAAGCTCAAACGTATTATCTTTCAAAAAGCCCTGAGCAGAGAGTGCAAAGTGCAGACCAGTTGTGCATAGTGCCAAGGTGATTGCTAATGTCAACACGGACCAAGAGACGGCTTTGATTTAAGCCATAGGAAGTGTTTGCCGCTCATGTGATCAGCACAGCTAGAGATAGCACTACAGACTGCTCCACCAAGATACTACTTAAATATATATATGAGCAAAACAGGCAGCGGCGGCCCATATTGGGTAAAAATCAAAATACAAAACCAGACGAAGGAAAAGATTGAGAACAACGGAAGCAAAAAGAAATGAATGCTCTCAGAGATATTGGTTTGTCCAATGGCAATTAGGTTTGACCTGATAATCGTATATTTAACCTTAGATTATCTTATATTTAATAGTATGATTTGCATTCTTAATGCTAACATTAAAGCGCCATGAAAAACTTAAAACATATCTTAAGAAAGAACCCAAAGACATTCCAATGCCTCTAAAATGTTGAGAAGGTAGCTTGTTAGCGGGTACAAGAGGTCAGTTACTCATTGTTTCTCCATAGAGGGACACACTTTTCACCTAGATCGGTAACTAGATCCATTCTACCATTCGTGGGCCAACTACTGGAGTAGTGAGAGGCGATCACTGCACCAGCCCCTGGTCTCGTTTCATTGGCTGAGAGGCATGTGCCTGCAACCTATCAGCTGTCGAGCGGAGAGCTACAGACAAAAAGAGAGGTCTCCGTAGATAAATGTTGTTTTCTTAAAATAATAAGAAATAATAAGATAATAAAATAATATCAGTATACTGGCCCTTTAATCAGAATACTCCGCCATTATTTAGATTTTATTAAGAGTAAAATATTTTGTTTTAGTTAAGTCCATTAATGTATTTTAGATCTTGGAACAGCTATGCATATGCTTGAAATAACAGCCTCACACCCCAAAATTCCTAAACCAAATACTTAATCTTGTGCTTAAAGTTAATAAAAAAAAAGCACCATTAAAATGATGGTAGTAATTATAACCTATTTTTAAACCGCTAGACATATCCAAACCTGCAGGCACAGACGACCATCCGACTGTAATTAGTTACTACTTTGAAATGTGTTTATTTTACGAGTTCGTATTTGTACTTCAGCGCAACGCAAAAAAATAATAGATTTCCAACACAAGCTTGACAGTTTATCTGGGGAGACTTAATAAAAGTTATGTGCAAAGTAACAGGGACATCTTCAACACACTTTTCTGTTATCTTTCAGAGCGTGTGTGGTCTTCCATCTCCAGTTCACTGTATAATCCATCAACCTTCTGCTGCATCTACACGCTTGGGTTGGGAACTCGCTATACCAGGCGAAGGCTCGAAAACCAAAAATCTAAAGGTAGCATTTTTGATAAAAGTTAAATGTTTGGAACAAATATGGTGGCTCAGGTGAACTTTATTCCTCTAAGTAGAAGGAAGGCACTTGGGTACCTTTCAAACAAAAAAGTTGTTACATTTTATGTATGATGCAATCAATCATACCTAATGATATTTTTTATGATGGGATTTTATAGAATATTACATGTAGTTTGTCGTATGTAATTGTTCCCTAAATGTGGTGGTTTCCATAAATCAATGCCTGACACCAGTGAATGTAACTTCTTTTACCCATTCTCTTACTTATTGTAGTGCTAAGTTAAATCTAATTTCATTGTACATGTTCCAGTACATTCATTTGGTTTCTGTATGCAAAGAACATGGAGACCACAAAAAGCTGGATATGGATGACCTTTTTTTGAACGCATCAGTGGGTGGAATCCCTAATACTAATGAGTGTTGCGCAAGATGTAGTACTAGTACATTTCTGGTGAAGTACTTGAAACATTGATATATATGTGGCTTTGTACATAGCAGCTGCAGTACAGTGTACCCACAGCGACAGTGGTGTCATTTTACATTTCAAATACCTGTACAAAGTGCACATCAAATTTTGATAGAGTGACAGGCAAAGTGTGAACATGAAATATCACCTGTCAAAGTAAACAGCAATCTCTTCAGGTCCTTCAGACACAACGCTCCTGCAGGTAAGTGGTGTGGGCAGAGGCACAGGCAGGGACAAAGATGGCCCAAACAAGTTTTTAGGGGCACATACAAGGTGTTTGGGGACAAAGATGACCCTGATAAGCTGTTTGGTGGAAAAGGTGGCATTCGCAAGTTGTTTAGCAGCAAAGCTGTTACTGTGGGACATGTTGCTTGGTGAAGTCGGGGCCCTGACGTCTCTAGTTTCGCTCCTGCAGGTACCCAGACCTCTAAACATTTCTAATACCCAAAGAGGGGCTTTTATTTGTAAACGTTATAGTAAGGGACTTATCACAGGAAATGTTTGCACAGTTACATTGGCACTAAATGATTCTGTTTAGGGTATATTAGTTTAAGCTTTTTTCATGGGACACGTACTCATATACACTAAACTGCTAAATCACCAGTTTGGACACAAGGGTAAACTTGGGAGATATCTAAAATGGTGGACTTTATCAACCAAGGAGGTCATTTACTAAGCAAAGGAGGATAAAGGACAAAATGTGCAGAGCGAGTAAATTCTTGCAGTATAAAAGTACATTTTTTTTTGGTCATTTTATGTGTCTGAGCTATAATCTTATGTATGTGAGATTGTATGTTTGTTCATAGGCTATATATTTGGAAATACTCTGCTAAAAAATATTTTGTAAGGTTATAACAGAAGCAAATGAAGAGCAGCGATATCCTAGCCACGCTTTTGAATGTAATTTGTATAAATTACCAAATTAAATAATTAATAAATTAAGCACCAGTCATGCCTTGTGTCTTTATTTTCTTTTTGCTTTTTAGAATGCGCTTCCCTGGTTATCAGAATAGAAGCCGAGATGGATACATTGGAGAGTTATATTTAAAGCACTTACTGGCATTATTTTCCGAGCTCTCGATGGGTGAGGGTATTTTACGGGTGTACAAAATCTATTTTGACATATGGACACATTGCAGTATAATAAAGAGGGGGTGCAGTTCTATAGGAAGTACGGGATTAATAGACATTATCAATAGGTATGGATGCATAAGGAAATGCATTTCCTGCCCCAAAAAGCTTACAATCCCATGATTAAGAAGAACCTTCAACGCATAAAAAATGCATTTTTTGTATGTGTACATAAACCATTTTCCTAAATAACAAAAATGTGGCTTTAATGCAATTTACTCAAAAACAGAATGATACATATATGTGTGTTTACAGGATTGTTATTTGGCTTAAACATCCCGTACCTACTATTTATTTTTGCAACAGCAGGCTCTAGTAAAGACAAGACAGACGGTAATCACGGTATACACAGATACGGCTGTAACGGTGAGGCTGTCCATGCTTGTTTCTCCCTTAGACGAAAGACAGTGTTTATAGAGAAGAAGAAGAAAAAAAAAAGAAGAAATTGATTGTAAGCAGGTTTGTTTAGGGGGCTTGGAAACTACCAGTTTATCTTGGCAATAGTATTTGTAAGGAATTTTGCTCCGTTTGATATATGTTTATATTGTACGCTACCTATTTCTCCAAACCGCCCTTTTTCAGTCAATGTCCTCTTAACCATTTCTTCCCCAGTTTCAAATTCCAATCAAAAAAAGTTGCCTGTATGAGCTAAAGAAAAAAAATAGTTCAAATATGGTAGTAGGTGTCCAACATTGTTCCTCCAGTTGTAGTCTGAATAGCCTATAAATCCTTTCCCCATTATATATATATATATATATATATATATATATACACACACACACACACGGCCTTAGCCACGTATAGAATATATAGCCACACGCAGATTGTCAGCACCTCCGGATCGGCACCATTGTATACCCTCGTTCACCCCCATTTGGAAACGTACCAGTCGGCTAACATAGTCCTAGAGGAACTGATGAAGGAGATAGCTAAACCTGTGCTTACAATATAGCCAGAGCGGGACTGCAGAGAAATTAATCACAGCCATGTCCAACTGCATTTTTTCACTTAACGCATAGCAGAAGTTCCGAGGAAGGAGGCCCCACTGCCAGACCTGCAACTGCTTTGACAAAAATTAGTACACAGATCCACGAAGAAATATGCTCTGTTCATTTAACCCCTCCGGGTGCAAAGTGATTCTGAAAAGCTGCAGATGATCTTTTGCTGGGTGACGATCTTTATTGCTTTCAACGGCAAATATCCGAGAGTATATGTTTGAATGCTACAAGTCTATAAGGATGTCACAAAATTAGCGGAGGTGATCATGCCCTATTTCCGCAATTTATAATAAACCACACGTAGAATGTTCTTCATGTATTGTGAACATGAACAGGGTGTTGTAAAGATTAGTCACCATCCAAATATTATTTTAGCTACTTCGCCAAAGAAGCTGCGGGCACTTTATTAAATGTATAAATGTATGATCTTAGGCAGTTTTATTTGGAAGAACCAGGAGGACTTAGGTGAAGAACACACCGCTTGGACTCAAAAAATCATTTTTGTCATTTCTCCAAGATGACCCAGTACCTGCCAGGGATGTATTCCTGTTCTAGTCAAACCCACAAAGTTGGACGATGAAGGGATTTATTAAAATATGGGCCCTGTCCTTTTTCATATCGAACCTGTAATTACTTTAAAGCAATATGTACAGCACATATCGTTGTATAACAATAAGAATTCATGAACATTTGGAGTTAACTCTCTATGTCATTAAAATAAAATATAATCTGGATACTTATTATATGCGTATAAATAAAGTGGGCCAAGTAGGAGTCACGCTGGGGATATTGCTTCCTTATAACCTTGAAAATGCGGTGAGATTCTGGACACTAGAAAAGGTCCAAAGGAGGGCCACACAATTAATAAGGAGATTGGAAGATCTTAGTTATGAAGAGTTATGAGACAGAAAAGTTGCATCTATGTATGCTAGAAAAACAGCATCTTACATGGGATATTATTACATCGCATAAATATGTTCAGGGTCAATATAAAGAGCTCTCCAGTGACCTGTTTGTTAACAGAAATGTACAAAGAACAAGAAGTCCTCCTCTGAGACTGGAGGAGCAAAGATCTCAAGGGCAATAAAGATCTGGAATTCACTGTGAGGTGGTGCTATCAAATATAATGGGTGCCTTCAAAAACACTCCGGCTATTTTGTATTTTAGTAAAGCAGAACATGCAGGGTTATAAATAATAGAATAAGCATTCATTTTTTTAGAGCTTCTTTATCCAAAGATAAATCTGATTGCCTTTTTGAGTCAAGAAGGATTTTTTTCCCCTCAAGTGGCAAAATCCTGGATTTGTTTTACCTTCTTTTGGATCAAGAAGGGTTGAACTTGATGGTAACTGATGTTGATTTCTTAACCTAAATAACTATGTTACTATTGTTACAAGTAGCACAGGTACACAATGGCACTTATAATGCATTTCTAAGAAAATAATTAGAAAGTATTGCTCGTTTGTAAGAAAACATTTGTAAAAGCAGTTAGAGTGCTAAATGTTGTTGTATAGCACAGTACATGGAACAAACCACTGGTGGCAAGATCTTATTCTGCCTGGTTTATCTACCTCGGACAACATCAAGGGCCTCCAGACAAACAATATGAAAACACAGCTTTTGAAGGAATAGTAATGATCTTTGGACCTCAGGTAGCTGTCCAAATATTTTGGGACCCATTGTGTAATTTTTATGCTCCCCTCATGGGTATTTGAAAGGGCTTTGGGCTACTATATTACTTGGCCATTTGGTATAAACTGGCTCTTTCTTCGGCTGAAAGTTTCCAGCCCTTCCCTGCCTACCAACAAACACACCAGACACCACCTCGATGTTGATGGAGTATGCCATATATATATAAATAATGATAGAATTAAAGCATTGGAATTCCCCTGGCTTCTGCATGCTGTCCAAAAGGGTGTCAAACCAGCATGATACTTGGCAAAAAAAAAGAGGAAACCATTTAACAATCCAAATACAAAAATAATCTTGGATACTAACATGTAGGGGAAGACTAACATTAGGATTTCATTTACATATTGAATACAGATACTATACATGTGAGAATGCATGTGTTTTTAGTATTATAGGCTTTAAATCACTGTAAAACGGAATAGCTACGTTACACGGGAGTATGACTGCTGGAAACAAGACCATTACCCACAACCTCTTGGATTTTCCACGTGCGGTTTGCTAAAACACCATCCAGCTCTGGTTTTACATATTGATTGAAATGAAACGGCTTTCTATGGTCGCCACAAACACTAATTTCTTGGCTTATTCATGAGCCAACGCTGAAAAGTATAAGCCAAACTCTTAAGGCATTTTCTTATAAGAGCTGTACTTCTAATGCAGCGTTTAATTTGAAATTATTTTGAGCTGAGGGAGAAAAAAAACAACTCTGAGGGTCTTCATTAGAAGCGGGTCTCTGATTTAACCCACTGGCAAAAATACACGGTAATTTTTTTTTTTTCTAAGAAGAGACAATCTCTGATTCTTTTCACGTGTGACAATAGGGTTCATACTTACAGTCTTAGCGAAAACGCCCATGAGCTCTGGAAATTGATGCGTCAGAAGCGCCAGCATTGCAGTAAACGAGCAAAGGCCAGCCGTGAAATGAATAAAGAACGGTAAGTCCTTCTTTGGATAAACTGAAACCTCGTGGAAAGCTACAGAAAGAGGAGAGAAATCAAAAATGTGGTTATGATATTTAGCAAGTAAAGCACGTGGCTATAGTACAAAACAAAGTATCCATAAAAAAAACTGAAAGCAGTCATCAAAAGTCTGAATAGTCTGAACATGGTGTTTGCAGAAAATGTTCTACAAATTATAATTCACATAAAAAGCTGGACAATGTTGAAGAGTTGCATAAGTGAATATATATTATAATACTAATTATGTAAAGCAATGGGTTTTCTCAGACAAGCTGTGGCCCAAGCCCCTGAAGGGCCACATGCAGGTTACCAGCTGGACATCAATGGTATAACACAAGTGTCAGAAACAGAAAGAATATTTAAAGTAACTTGGAAGAATTAAAAAATTAGGGGGGGGGACGTAAGTACCAATTTAATAGAGTTTTATATATTATACATATTTTATATTATTATATTATATTTTTATATTACTCTTTAACAAAAAAATTGTTGTTGAGCTGTTTCTCTGGAACCACACCGACAATGTTCTGATAACCCCATGTAACTAAAATGATTTATAACCAAAATGTTCACTTTTGGTTGAAAATGTGCTAATCTGAGGAAAATGTATATGGCTATTTCTGTGGAAATGTCAATCTTCATACAAAAAAAAACTATTTGCCATTTACAAAAGTGCAAGGTCACAGGGCCTTTCAGGAAAAAATGACAATGTCCTAAGGCATACAAACATTTCAGGAAGGGTTACAAAAGACAAATGCATGTACAAACAAATGCATGTATTTCTTTGTATTTCTTCTTAAACAAAGTTTCAAAATTCCAAAATAGACATTAAAAATATATCGACATGGTGACGTTAACTTCACTCAGGACCACCCTGATTTGTAGGATTTTAATTTTTGAAAACCATGTGTTTTTAGTAATGTTGTGTGTCTGCTTTGAAAATTAGGGCTCAGGACACACTAGCAATCCAGCCTTTTCCCCTCATGTGTTTATGCGTCTTTCATTAGAATGGGTTCTTCTATGTAAGAGGTAAGGCTACTGACAGATCCATCGATGTGCATGATCCTAAAACCTCTGGGAGCCGTAAAAACCTATGTTTTAAGTCACCTTTGTGCTGGACCAAACAACAGTATGCAGTATAGCTCCACAAAGTCTGGGTCTAAATACTATGCCGCCTGACAGGTCACCGGTACAACAAAGCTACAGTACTGCCATTTTCATTTGTTAGTTGAGTATGGATGTTCCTCACCCAGTTTTATTCCTCCTGCACAGCTGTGTCTGATTCAGTTAATGATTGCATTTCAATCTACATATTAAATTAATGACCATTAGCACCTATCTGGTATAACTGTTTAATATCATTTGATATACGCCTACAAAATCCCTTTGTGCAAGTCTACCTAGAAGAATTGATGCTGTTTTGAAGGCAAAAAGTGGTCACACCAAATATTGATCTGATTTACATTTTTCTTTTGTTCACTCACTCAGGGGCCTAGACCAAACCCTGATTTCAATAATTATGATGTGTATCCCAATACATATAGTGGTGCACAAAGAAAGGCCCATAAAGACATGGTTGGATGAGTTTGGTGTGGAAGAACTTCACTGGCTTGCACAGAGCCCTGACCTCAACCCCATCGATGACCTTTGGGAGGAACTGGAATGAAGATTGCAAGCCAGGCCTTCTCTTCCAACATCGGTGCCTGACCTCACAAATGCTCTACTGGATGAATGGGCAAAAATTATCACGGAAACACTCCAAAATCTCGTCAAAACCCTTCCCAGAAGAGTGGAATCTGTTATAACTACATATTAATGTTGAAGTATTTAGAATGCGATGTCATCAAAGTTGGTGTAATGGTCAGGTGTCCCGATACATTTGTCCATATAGTGTGTGGCCTACATAAAATAAAAACTTTATTGCAACCAAATTAAATAAAATAGTTTCCTTTAAACTGCATTATTTTACACAGCAATATTTTTTTTTCTGCGAGGCTAACCATGTTGAATTCATTTCAGCAAATAAAAAAAAACAATAAATAGAGTGAACTTAAATCAGCAATTACACTGCAATGTCATCACAACAAGTGTAAATATTTGGGAGGGGTAGTAATAAAACCAAAATACAGTACTTAATAGGCCATAAAGGTTTCTATAGTCTACATGTCCATATGTATGGAATGTTGTAAAATGATAAAACAGGGCTCTTAAACTATATAATTTATGAGATTTGTAAATCATGTGGACTCGGCCTTCAGTCCAGATGTAGAGTGACGAACACAGCCTTAATATTATTAGACTTTCGGTGAATATTTCATATACAATGTATTTGCTTCCCCGACAGTATACCCAAACACTCGATATTCACTTGTGATGTGGCTGCAAAACAAATTATATGTCACTTGTTCAAACAAGATGCTTTCAGAGTGTTGTTTTCCCTTTCAACACGTTTTAACCATGGCAGCCACAGGCAGGATAATGTTAAAACTATGCTGTCTGGATGCGTATTGCAAGTCAAGTTGTAACTCGACATTGGCTGCAATACCTTGACTAACGTCTAAACAATGATCTCATGCGTCAATATACTTACAACTAAAAATCATTGGTTGGGCTTGTAACTTCCCCTGCCGACTAGTAACTTTTTTCCGCTGGAATGTGCCGCTGGAGCTGTCAAGTTGTGACAGTGTGTGGCATTAGCCAGCAGCATACCGGGCTTTGGCCCAGTGTGCCAGATGGTCATTTCAGGCCAGATTATGGGATCCTGTTCAGCACACAAAGCAACGTAACTGTTCATTATTGCGCACCCACACAGCTTAATGAATCTTGAGGCTTCTGTAGGGGATCTTAGGATGTGTTAAATTAGGGATTTCTAACAATAGTGGATGTAGATCAATACGACATTGAACTTTCCAGGTCAACAGTAGAAATGATAAAAAAAAAAAAAGTAAGCTAAGAAAGATAGAACTTTTCAAATGAGTGAGCTGGACCCCTTGGTTTCTAAGTAGGAGCTCCCATGTCAGGAGAGGTCATGACAATGGGGATACCGTATTGGCTCGAATATAGGCCGCACTTTTTTCCCCCACTTTAAGTCTTTAAAGTGGGGGTGGGGCCTATATTCGGGGTCTAGCGCCCGACGCCCGGGACATGCAGTCCCGGGCGCCGGGCAGGCAGCGGGGTTAGGATACAGATCCCCCGCAGCGGTGCAGGGGACCTGCATCCTACTGTCTGATACGCTCAGACAGCCTCCCCTGCCGGCACTTTCCACGGGGGGGAGTACCGGCACGGGAGGTTGTTTAAGCGCATCGCACGGACGTTCATCGGCAGCGGCGATGCGCCGTTGCCGGTGAACGTGCGCACGATGCATTCTAACCCCCCCGACTTACCAGGGCAGACTCCCGGGTGTCTTGCAGGGCCGGCGGAAGACATCTACGCAATACGCGTATACAACTTCCGGTACCGGCACTTCCGCTGAGTGCCGGCACCGGGAGTTGTATACACGATGTGCATAGATGTCCCCCTCCGGCCCCGTAAGACACCCGGGAGTCTGCTCTGGTAAGTCGGGGGGGGGGACAGAGTGGCAGCATATCGCGGGGAGGACAGAGTGGCAGCGTATCTCGAGGGGGGGGAGGACAGAGTGGCAGCGTATCTCGAGGGGGGTGAGGACAGAGTGGCAGCATATCTCGGGGAGGGGGAGAGGACAGAGTGGCAGCATATCTCGGAGGGGGAGGACAGAGTGGCAGCATATCTCGGGGGGGGGACAGAGTGGCAGCATGTTTTTTGGTGCTTTTTTAAAGGAAAAAAATTTTTCTTTAAAAAAGCACCAAACTTTTAGGGTGCGGCCTATATACGGGGGCGGCCTATATCCGAGCCAATACGGTATTTAATTTTTCCATTTAAAGGGTATCAGTGAGATGTAAGCAGAAGACTATTTGTGGAGCACGGTTGTCCTTTAAGTAAGTCCTAGCTGAGGTTCTACAAAAGTGAACATCAGTCACCCGTGACCATACAAGCATGCTCTTCTTTTATTTGCTGTTTTAGGGTTTGTATTAATTGTTGTTTTTTTTGTATTTGTGCTAAATGGAATGAGGTCCAGAAATGCCGTGGTGCCCTACGTAGCAAGAAAAATATGTGGGGCCCCTCTGCCCATCCGAAGGATCAAGCAGGGATCCAATTCTCCCTAACCTTCCTGGTTTCTGCAAGTCTAAGAGAGGTGTAGTGCTGAGATCTAATATCAAATCTCAGCACTTTGATTCACTCAGACATGGAGAGACCACAAGTATTGCTCATATCTGTAAGCAGCACCGTGGGCCCTCCTAAATACAGGGCCCAGGGTTTAAGCCTCACACGCCCAACGTCAGCCCCTGCTTGATCTCAGGGTCCATGGGATCTACATTTAGGAGTATATGCATTGACATACAAAACTCCTCTACTTTGTACCTTCACCTGAATTTAATAAAATATTTAGCTGAAAAGAGAGGCACAAGCAAACTACCTGTATACTTTTCACTTGGTTTAAAACCATTAAAATGCAAAAGATTATTCCTTTGTCGGATGTAAATGTAATGATTTTACAGATTCACGGCTGCTTTACTACTTTTGAGTGGGATAGTCATCCGGGAGCTGGTTTGATTTGGATAAAAAACAACTTGATAATCTCAGTTGGTTATGTCCATCAGTCACAGCATAGGAATGCAAAAGTCCATTTGCTTTATACGACCTGCTGGCGGCTCAGAAACAAATTATTTTAGCCAGTGATTTTTATGCTAGATTGATATTGTTAGAAAAACATGAATGAGTCTGCGAATCCTCATTCCAATCGACTGAGAAGTACAAGTGAAAAGAGTTCATGCGCACATACGTACAAGTGGTAAATACATTTTCATTGTTTAAAAGTCACACAAAAACAATTATTTTCCCACTTGGCAAATATATTACATTTCCCGGTATTTTCATTTGGTAAACGGATTTTAGTGTTCAGCTACAAAAAAAATTAAGTCAAAAAGACAACAGCATATTAAATATTTATGATTTAACCAGCTAAATGACCATCGGGATTATTTATCTAACGGAGCTATTTAATCTGAATACCCTTATGAGATTTATAAAACAATGAAAAGAAATTACAAGCTGTCACATTGTTTAAAAAACACAGAACAGATAGCTGGACAGTTGGGGAGGAAAACGTGCCAGCACCTCCTCCCTTTTTCACTTGTTTGGAAACGTTTGCCGACTCGGAAAAACTCCCATGTCAAAACCAAAGGCGGTCGCCATCAATCATTGTGTGGCGGTGTCAAGTACAAAATCCGATGACATGTCTTAGCCCAAAATATCAGTGCTTGGCAGCCTGCAACAAGCTGTAGAAGGACCATCGTTTCTGTGTTTTGCTTGGAATATGTAATTCCCTGATTGAGATGAGAGACTGTTCGGTTATAAAAATGATCGAGAAAAACAGAATTAGGATACAGAAGCAGAACGCTCGCTGCCTTCGGAAGTTTGCCTTCGGAAGTTTTCCTTTAATTATTCGGTCTGCTAGATTTTCATCTTTTGTATGCATGCCAATGTCTCCGCAAACTGTATCCGCATACATGTATGAAGGGTTCTAATTTTTAGAGTTCTATACATTCTGTATGCTGCGTGTTTACGGCCATCTTATCTTTAAGTGGAAATGGAGTACTTGTTTACCTTAGATGGAGCTGGTCACCAAAGAGCCCTTTATACAGTATTACTGGGCTAGTGCACTTGACTGTTGATACTATATCTTTCTGATACTGTAGAATGTCATTTGTAGCCCCACAATTTCTCTAACTAGCACAATGGGACGTTTTTTGGCTCCCTCCCCTCGAGACTGGTGACCTCGGCTTCCAAATGCAGCATGTAAGAGTACTATCAGCAGGTAATAAATAGATTTCATGTTTGGGGAGGGGTACTTATTTTATACACAGTGGTGTATTTATGTAGGGAATTAGCCTAAGCTTGACTCAGGACAGCTTCTCATCACCTACCAAAAGAAGAGTCTTCTTCTTCTTCTTATCGCTGCATATCCTTTGTATTGAACACAGGGATAAACATCCTTACACATCACTCAGAAGCACAGGGCGCAGGCTGTGCTGGGATCATCAAAACCATTGAGCATTGGCGCACGAGGAAGCCTGGTCGTCCAAAATAGCAATCAGCCCTAGTAATACAACCGTAGGTGTAGCTGGTCTAGGCGAGAACACGCTGCTGATTATGCAGCACCAAGAAGACCCCACTGAGGATCCAACCTAAACTCCATATGGACTGTAAAAGGACCAGTGTTTTAAGCACTAGTTAAAAGTGTCAATATCTAGGGTTAATGGAACTCCCAGCATACTTTTATACTTTTTTATACTTTAGATATGGTCCTTTGGTTGCAAGGAATAGGTATGTAGTGTTTTTTGCAAAAAGTTGCATAAATAGAAGTGTTATAATTTATTTCTAAGTTTCACATGAGAACTCATCTACCCATGATCTACCTGGAAGGCTCTGGGAGACAAGAACACTGCACCTGATTACCAAAACGCCTTAGGTCAATCATCGAATCTTAACCAGGGATTGGTTGTTTTGATTCAGAGAACACAAGAATGAAAGCAACACTAAATAGCATAGCCAAAAAGTAGTCAATTTGTTGTTTGTGGACAGCATATTGACAATCCAGCAATCATGTGACCTTCCATCAAGTCCCTTGGCAGGCTGCCAATCACTAAAGGACCATGTGCTGGTTAAACAGTTATGTGCTATAAGAACTGTGAACGTTCTTTCAATGAGCCTTCTTTATAGCTACTACCTTACCATTAAACACAACATATGTGAAGTATCCAAGCACTCTATTTCACTTCTTTGATCTCAGTGGGGTTATGTTTAAACAGTAGCGCTAAAACGTCTTAATCGGATTTAGCCTCTTCACCTATATGCCATGTATAAAGCTATTGGAATGAGTTCCCACTTAGCTTACCGATGCATCAAAGTGCCTTAAATAAAGACGTTACTCATAGCGCATAAACCGCTCTGAAATAAACCACAAATCTATTCTCAAAACAAAACTGTAGATTTCCATTTATTGTACAATTTCCACATTATACATACATTTGCACTTTTCTATCCCCAACTCGTTTGCTTCAACACGGTACCGTGAATTTGAAGTAACAACAGAAATAGATTGTAATTCTGTTTTGGTTTATTTCACCCAGAATATTTATTTATGGGGCACCGACAGATTTATTATATAGTTTTAATATATTTAATATCAAGCTTTTATAGTTATTATTTTGTTAGGTGCTACAGAGAAAAAAGCTCATAAAAAAGTTAGCGGTTAAGGTAAATAAATTGCAAAATACAGGAAGCAGAGTTGTCTTCTGGAACTGATTGAAAGCCATGATACAAGATTTAAAAAAAAAAAAACTAACTGCAGTTTGGTCCGTTGCATGTTTAGAATATGTTCATGTTCAAAAGTTGAAAATGTTTGGTTACTGAAGATAGATGTGCCCCAGAAGGGCACTTTAAATACTCAGCACTATAATGGGCAAGAGAGTTGAGGATTACAGAACAAATTGTCCCAGTATTTGCTTACAAGGTAAAATCACCGCTGGAATGTCAATGGTACTTGAACGGGATGTCTGTTTAGCAGTTTGTTAATTAGTATATTATTAGTCATACATTTTTTTTTTATCATTTACATGTTATATTTGGATAAAAAGGAGGACATTTATGTCCATATCTATCTATATCATTTATTAAAGAAGGATCAGTGGTTTTAATATATATATATATATATATATATATATATATATATATATATATATATATATATATATATATTATAATATAAATACTTAATAGTAAACATATTACAATTAGTCACATATGTTAATATGGTCAATACTACTTTACCCTTATACATAACCCTGCTTTCAAAAATGATCTTAGTGCATGAAAACAGAAATGTCTAGTATTAGCTGAAATTTTTTTTTCAAAAATATTGTGCTATTTTTTTGTATACCGTATTTGCTCGATTATAAGACAAGGTTTTTTCTCAATCATAGTTTTTATTAAATATGAAAAAATGGTTTACATGTCAATTAATATTTACTAGTGAAACTTTTTTCTTATAGGATCGTCTTATATTCAGGCTTTTTCTTTTTTTCCTAAAATAATATTAAAATTTTGGGGGGTCGTCTTATAGTCGGGCAAATGTGGTAATATAATGTTTCTAGGCAGCTGCATTTGGGCCATTCATAAATTTTCTAGCTCTGTTATCTAATTCAAACACTCTGCTTATCGTACTGCCTTGTAGAGGACTATAAAGTGCCTCGGTCTAAATCACACAGTCAGGCACACAGGTTTATTCAATAAGGAGACAGCAGGAGAGTTGTGGTTTCAAATTTGTCACTTCACTATTCATTGTGAAGGGCCAATACGAGAATAAGTTTCTCTAGTGTGGCTGGCTGAGCTGGCCCTGCCTAATGCATACTGAAACATAACTTCACTACAAACTCTACCTTTAGTGGAAAAACCCTCTGACCAGGCCAGATATGGACATTTTTTCCAGTAAACGGGACATGATGTAACATTTGGTTAGTTATGGTGTTGACACTTTTTTGGTAATCTTTTTATTTGGAGTTGCCGAAATGATTACAGTGGGTTAATTCAGCAACCACTTTCTTACCCTCTTCATTAATACATAGGTGCTTCAGGCAACAGTTGAAAGATTAAAAAAAAAACACTTACAAAATGCAAACTTATCATGTATTAATATATGAAGTGAAAATAAACTCTACAGGATTTGGTTAAGCTTCATTTTCACATACCTGGTAATAGCTCTCTGTCAGCACTTTCTGTGCATCCAGGGTAGGGATAAAACAGATGACCCCTTTCTAGGGGGTATGGAAGTATCCGGAATGCTGTTGAAAGAAAAAAAAAAATCATATACCAAGGTTACATAATTTGTTTGCAATCAGTAAAGTCAATGGGAAAAAAAATGACATTACTTCTTTGCCTATATTGTTACTAAACAACAGCATATATGGCTTTTGAGCCATAGGCATTTATTCATGAATAAAACCTGTGTTAAGCACTGGCTGACCATTCACATAAACTTCCAAGTGTACAGAGCGTTAAGTGATCAAATATAAATCAATGCCAGTAGCGATAGCCAATCAAATGTATGCTAGTTGGATACTGTGATTGGCTGCAGTTACTCCAATTGATTGCAATAGGAAACTGGCTACCCTTAACTTCAATGGGAATGCTTACAGAGTATGTGCAGGAAGCATACCTAAGTATGTTTCCTGCTTTCATTACAATCAGCCAGTGGTTGGGGGGGGGCAACATAAAAGTCTAATTTTAGAACTCTGACAGGAAGAGTCACCTCACTGTGCTAGCCTTAGGGATCAGATCACGGATCCCCCCACGCAAAAGCAGGACTGTGGGGCAACTACCAGGACCAACAGAACAGTTCTCAGATATTGGAACTGTCCCATGAAAATTGGAACTGCACCAGCTGGTGCACCAATTCCAAGATGGCAGTTTCCATCAGCTGTTGTGATGACATCAAACTTCACATACTAAGAGAGAATCTTTAAGTGCGGAACAAACCCAGGACTGCAACAATTGTACAGTTTCAATTAAATTGTGCAACACATGGAGATTCTCAGTGCTTTTTCTCTGGTACTTTCTAGTTTCTGGAATGGCAAAGAACCCCTGCTGATTTCCTTCCCTCATACAGGCCCTTTCATTTCTTTAGTGAATAGCCCAAGGAACGGTTTCATCCGTTGGATATTGTTGGACTTACTCTTCCCTTTGTAAATAAACCCTGTGATCTATTCATCTTACTGAGATAGAATCTGAGACCTTTGGCATAAACAGCCTATCCATGTTGTCTTCCATCTCCTTCCACACAAGGGCTACGAAACCCAATTAGGTGTCAGCAAAATAGAATGAGATCTTAACAACTGGGCAGAGATAGCTTAAGTGAGGGAATAATCATGAAAATCATGTAACAAGTCTACATATAATATAGATTTCTAGTTCATATAAATGCTTATTTAGTGTACTGCCTTGTAAAAAAAAAAAGTAAAACATCCACTAAATATGCAATCTGCCCAGTTTTTGCTTAACACAAGGAGTAATACGGGCATGTACGTAACTATACAACCTATATGCACACACAATATGCCAACTCAGTGACTGTGATGGTGGTTCTCTTGTGAAAAAGGCATAGCATAACAGACACCTATTTTTGGAAGTGCAGCGAGATATCATTAAAATCATATCTTCGTCTACTGACAAAAGATAAAAGCTATGTGCATATCTGACTTAAAAAACAAATCTTCATTTGTAAGCTCACACTGGGATTGATGAAGATAAGCCAGCCTCTTTGATGTCTTCTGAAGAGCGCCATTGAGATAACTAAATTAGTATTCCCACTTCAAACAATAACACAAGTGCATTGAGCCCTCTTTGAAACTAATACAGGCAGCAGAGCATTCCACTGGTGCTGACAATTTAATTAAGACGGGCAGGTTGTGAACCTAAGCAACGATGCACAATGTGCATTGTGGAAATAAAGACATACTTACTCCCTTCCCAAGTGCAGTGTAGTAAATTCAGGGCACCTTCAACCCGTTTCCAGTGCTGGAGATGGAAAAAGGCATAAGCTACAGCTTCGCTGTCGCCACGCTTCAGGATATGCTCTGGAGGCATAATTAGGCTCTTCATTTCTAATAAATACTGTAAAAATAAAATATAAAAGTGTAAACAGTAATGTAATGGTGGGTAACCACTGATATTTAATATAAAATTATACACACAGGAGGCCATGTCCATACAAGTGCCATTTCGGCAAGGTGTTTCCCACCACCATAGCTCTAGCAGGATAATCTACCATAACATGTGTTCCTGGTGATAACTGCCTTTATTATCATACAATAACAACAGGTTCTGCATACAGCAGCATAGAGTTTTTGCACAAAATGACTTTGTATAGAGACGTTTAAATGGGGAACGTTTTAAATACTTTCAGGGTTAGATTATTTAGAAAGTTTCAAGAGCGAGATACCACCACATCATGGGCCTTTTTAAGTGAGCGGACCTCGCGATTTTGTATGGAAATAGTGGCGTGATGAACCAAAGGTTTTTTACGCATGAGACTTGATTGAAAGCTGCATGACTTTTAACCTTTCGACTCGATGTGAATAGTTAAGATAGTCTTCTTTAATCTCCCGGTTTTAGATTTTAACATCTAAATTCTTAAAGTTTTTTTGTGGTAGGCTCCTTGACGTTAAGAGATTATACCTGTACCTCCTTTGATCATTGTAGCTATTCATTGATCCGTTTTTTTTTTAACCAATCTCCTGACACTGCTCAGATACCTCAAATCATGAGATTATTTACTAATCTATCTCGGGGAATGAACTTTCTCCTTTACTTCAGTAACACTGATGAGGTTGGGTTCTGGTCAAGCAAAGCACGTTTGCTGCATGAGTGGTTTTCTGTATGCCTTCCCCAGGCCATCGTGCTGGAGGGTGATATGTTAGTTAATCTTCAGTAATCCTCTTTGTTTAACACACCAGTGATGGTCTGCATGGATCTCCTGTGGGAAAATGCCTGTATCCAAGAATGTTCACCACACACATTCTAGCCAGTTTGGACCTTCCAGTACAGCTGTGTCAGACAACCTTCTCACGCAAAATGATGCTGAAGTTGTGAGAAATCAACTGATGACAAAAGCTTGAGGGTTTTTTTTTTGACCGTAGACATTTGACCGTAAACATTCCATGACTGGTAAAGAATACTAGGGTGACACTAAAAAGATCAACTTTATAATATTTAAATTGTAAATGCTTTGAATGATTTTGCTTGTACTTTATTCAACTATAATAGTTTTAGTTTATGCTAAAGAACACAAATGAACAGGAGATGGATGAAGAAGAAAAAAAATCACTATAGGGGTATCGTTGATGTCAAGTGTGAATAAGGTTAGGAGGAAAATACTAGCTTTCCTTATCCATATGAATACCACCCACTTACCCAGTACTTTTTCAGTTATTATTAACAAACTAGTTGTACTTGCAGTGTACCACTATTTCCATTGCTTAGAACGGTGATGGCCTAGTGTACAAAGAAGGATCAGCTAAACAAAGTCACTTCAGAACAGGCCATGGGAAAAGCAGGGGTTTATTTGGCACGATAGATTTCCTTTCGGGGGAGTCAGAGACAATAGTGTCCGCTATAACGAGGAAATGCACACTGGCTGTTAAAGAGGTTCCCTCATTGTTAGGTACAAACCAACACTTTGTATGATTTGTTAACTAAATTCCCATTCACAGGAAATGCAGGCCATTATTTATAGCAGAAGAGATGCACTCTTTTAATGGAAAGTCCCATTTATTGCTGCCAACTAGACAGTTAAATGAAGCCATGGAGGCAAAAAGTGGCTAATTTTACTAAATATACCATTTGATCTGCTGCCGAACATCTAGATTCATCCAGGGGTTATTGACAAAAGGCTGAGCTAAACCAAGATCAACCATAAGGGTTATGTTCTTTAAACCTACCGCAAGGGGAACTGCTCAGCTAGGGAAGAAAATTGCTGGGGTCCAATACCTTGACTTCACTCTGGGCAAGTTAAGATAATGGTGTCATGTTCTGCAAATCATGAATTGACAAGCACTCTATTACATGGGTTTGGTGGAGTTCCTATATTTATGCTAAAACATGCTTGGATCTCGATAAACTTCATGTGATAATTAGTACTTCAAGGACAGAAACTGACTTAAGTTCAAAGTTTGTTCTGTTGGACACAGAAACTAAGAACTTGACTGCAAATACGAAGCATTTGACCCGTCTCGTCTGCCTGTTTTTCTCAAAACCATAATTAATCCTTGGCCTTGTCTCATATTTAGGAGCATATCCTGTAAATTGTTTAACTCCCTTACTGTATTACAGAGATTTTAATGAGTGGGGAGGGAAGCTAAGCCTTTATAACACACAAAAGTTGATTGGCCATTTGTTTTTTGCAAATGAACCTTGGTTCTTCAGGTTCTTCCTTCGGACTACGTAAACTCCCGTACAGTTCTTCCAAATATATGCTTCCACATCTAAAGATGGAATATTGTCTTTGGTTTCAACAAAACAATTGTCCGCTAAATGTCACAGATTTTCAGAGGAAAGCATTAATTGGCGGCAGGATTTTTTACGACTATGTAAAAAGCTTTTAGTGAGTTTTATCATTAGACTGACAAAATACAAAATGTAAAACAAAATACCTGCTGGAGTACAAACTTTGTTACAGCATTTTCACTTAGCCTTTTTCACATCCAGCTAGACGAATAATTGGTAACAATACATAGCCTTTTGACATATGTGCACTGACATGCACACAGTGCTCGTAAAATAATGGTTAGGAGATGGGAATGCCTCCATAAAAGTTCAAAAGTTCAGGTTGCTTCTCATGATTTACAGCTAGATACTATATTTTATGTGCAGAATTACTGTGCTTTTTCTCAATCCATGGAGTGCTGCAGATTCCTTGTGAAATTTTACAAATTTTATTGGATTTGAATGACTGGTGAGGTCATCTCATTTAATACTAGAGGGCACCAGGATGCCACCAAGGTTTAGAATATAACATCTTTTGGTACATCAGATCTTGATAACCAAAAAAAAGATTGTAAACCCCAATGAACAGATCAAGTTTTCTCTGGTGGATCCACATGGGAGCAATTATGAAAACTAAATCTTAAAAGACAAATGAGATTTCCGAGATTTAATTGAAAATCCTTTACAGGCTACAGATAAGAGGCTTTGCCAACCTTTCACCTCTTAAGACCTCCAGCGTATTATTAAAGAAGCAGTGACCTTTGGAAAATAATGTCCACTTCTAAAGTTTAATTAGGAAGCACTGTAGGGTCATACTATGTATATACATTTCATACCTACTAGCAAACTAACTTTTCTCCCAACTTACCACCAAGCATTCTAAGGACATGACATGTTGTTCTGTACTGCTGGTCTAGAATACATACCAAAGTCAGTCAAAAGGGCAGAAGCAACTACAGATCCAGCATGTAAATGTCAGATTATAATTTCTATTTAGGTTTTCCAAGACTTAAAATGAGATAGGTGAGCAAATACCCCAGTTTACACTTTGCAGACAATTCAGTTAAAAAAGAGTATTACATTAGTACCGTATTGGCCCGAAAATAGGCCACACTTTTTTCTATGACGGAGCACCGGTGTGACATAACCTTCCGGTGCTCCACATACAAGCTCCGGTGGAAGTGCCAGCAGTGGAGGTTGTCTACGCACATCACGCGCGCGGACAACCACCGCTGCTGCCGGCACTTCCTCCGGGGCTTCAATGACAGAGAAGCCCCAGCAGAAGTGGCGAGCAGCAGCAGAGGTTGTCTACGCACATCACGCAAACATCCATCGGCTGCCCCGCTAGACACCAGGGAGTCTGGGGATGCATTAGTAAGTCGCATTGGTAAGCCTGGCATTTCTAGGGGGCATAAAGCATATAAGGGGGAGCCAGAGTGTCATATCTAGGTGGCAGAGTGCCATATCAGGTGCATAAAGCATATCAGGGGGGCAGAGTGGCATATTAGGGGATATAAGGCATATCAGGGGGCAGAGTGGCATATCAAGGGGACATAAAGCATATCTGGGGGGCAGAGTGGCATATATATATATATATATAAAGTGCATTATGAATTAAGGGGGGGGGCCTTAAAATAACTATTAGTTTTCCAAATTTCTGTTTGTATATAACCTATGCTGACTAACTGTGTAATAGATACCAAAATGTTAAAATACATGTATTCCTGTTCATTAGAAAAAATTTATACATGTATACCAGTCCACTAATGTGTATTTTTTCTTTAAAATAGCACCAAACTTGGGTGCAGCCTATAATCAAGTTATTAAGACTCTTCCCCTTACTCTGCGGAGGAATAATCAATCTATTCCTGAGAACAAGACGTTAGAAGAAAACTCTCTGTTCTCTGGAAGACACTGTAAGAGATACCAATACTCTTCTCTCACTGCTTCGCTATCAAATAAAGATCTCACTCTTTCTTAAGGTGGATTGAGCGTACAATAAAATATGTCTCTTGAAGAAAGCAGCATCTAACTTCTAACGTCAATTTCCCATGATTCCCAGGAACCTAAATAACTTTGGCTTCTGGTGCATTAGACGAGACAACTGCAACCATCATCTGACCCCTCATATACAGAATTAGCAGAGAGTATGAAATCATCATCAGTTGAACATTACTACTCACACCGCCTTAACATAAAAGAATAAGCTTTATACATTTACTGGAGACTATTCATAAAGAGGGAATCAGGATTAAAGTAGTTTAACACTATACCAACCAATGGAATACTCCTGCTGACTGGGCCACCAGAAATTCTAATTGTAAAAATCTACTAATGGATCGAACAGGTTCTATAATTAAAAAATAATATAATAATAATAGTGATGAAATTTGTAAAGTATTTGCATTTTGCAGGTCATTGCCTTTTCAAATTTTTCTGAAATGTTCTTCCACATATATTATGGTAGCATAATTTTATACTCCTTTGCCTTGAATGACAACAGACAAAGACTATCTGTCTTAGATTGTCTACCGCAAAATTACCCTCCTCTTGATCATCGATGCAAACAAGCAATAATTTCTTCCAGCAGTTAGCTATTCCCCTTGTCTTATTAAAGTTGATGGGTAGACAAAAAGCAATGGGATATACACACACACACAATCGTTCAAAAGTTCGGAGTCACTAAGAAATGTCCTTGGTTTTGGGAAAAAAGCAAATTTTGTCCATTAAAATAAAATGGGTCTGAAATACAGTGTAGAGGTTGTTAATGCTGATTTTTAATGGAATATCTTCATTGGCGTATAGAGGCCCTTTATCAGCAGCCATCACTCCTGTCTTCCAATGGCATGTTGTGTTAGAGAATCCAAGTTTAAGTTTAAAAGGCTAACTGATTGTTAGAAAACCCTTATGTTACACAGGTAGAAAAGTCCTTGATTTCCATGAAAACAGCAAAGCGACTAAGTGAAACCTTTGAACGTTAGTGGGTGTGTATGTATGCGTAATATATATGCACTCACTGGCCTCTTTATTAGGTACACCTTGCTAGTACCAGGTTGGACCCCCTTTTGCCTTCAGAACCGCCTTCATTCTTCGTGGCATACTTTTTACAAGGTGCTGGAAACATTCCTCAGAGATTTTGGTCCATATGGACATGATGGCATCATGCAGTTGTTGCAGATTTGTCGGATGCACATCCATGATGCGAATCTCCCGTTCCACCACATCCCAAAGGTGCTCTATTAGATTGAGATCTGGTGACTGTGGGGGCCATGGGAGTACAGTGAACTCATTGTCATGTCCAAGAAACCAGTTTGAGAGGAAGTGAGCTTTGTGACATGGTGCATTATCCTGCTGAAAGTAGCCATCAGAAGATGGGTACACTGCGCTCATTAAGTGATGGACATGGTCCAGCACCTTGTAGAAAGTGTGCCATGAAGAATGAAGCCAGTTCTGAAGGCAAAGGTTTAATGTAAAATGCATATTGTAGTCCATTTTGCATACACATTACTGCATGCTAATTGGTGCATGTGTTCTTAGGCATGTCTCGTTTTCCTCCCACCCCTGGTAGACTGACCTTTTGACAAGAGATTTGATAAATAAAGCTCAGTGTAACCTGTAGCCTTTTACAATCTACTGACACATTATTTAAATTGCACTCACATTTTCAACTTAAAATCAAATCAAGGGTTAACAAAATTCACAAGTTTTTCAGCCGCATTAAGGAGAAGGGCAGGAGTCGCAGATTTACGGCCCATGCTATACCTTGGGCATCAAGTTTCACCCTCATCCTCCCCAATCTGAACCCGTTGATGAAAAGGCGACTCACAGCACTAAACCAGGCTGCACATCCGGCACACACCATACCAGTTCTCAAAGTAAATACCCTACTTGCTCCTCACTTGAGGTGTCAGGGGAAGTCCCAGATAACAAAGTCAACTGGGGGGAACGTTGCTGGTATAATATTATCGGATGACCAAGTTGGAGCGACCAACAAAGAGGTTTTTACTTAACACTGTACTAAACTGTATTTGATACAAGTTGTGAACCTAAAGCTTAGTCCCGAAAAAAAACAAAAAACAAATAAAATGTGAGTTGACTCTGCAACTCTCCACTTTAGTTTAAAAGCCTCTATGTGATCATTGTGACCCAATACTCTTTCCTAACCAAATCATTTGGTGAAACACTGACCCGCTCTACCTCTAGGTAACTGTATATGTGAAGATACCAAGAAACCCAGATTACATCTGTAGCAAACGTAGTTCACTACAATGTTATTAGATAAATTACATTAACCTGAGGATTGCAATATTTGCATAACTTGCACCAGATCTTTAAAACCAATCAGTTGGTTTTCATTTCTGATTACTCGGTATCCTAAAACTGGACCTTCAAACAGATCACGCCAATGACTGTACAAAGGTCAGGAGCTTTTAAACAGTAGTCATGCATTCCCAGAGCGAACCCTCTTTGTTAGTATTTATGCCAAAAATATACATTTCTCAACAAGTCTGGGCAGGGGAGAACATTTGGGCCAGGGAGGCAGACTTAAAATCCTCTGTCACTGTGGCCTTGAAATCCGAGAAGTTATTTTTAGCAGCCATAGGAGGGCCGGATCTGTTTGATGTGCATTATAAAGGAAATACAAAGTCTCTGTGCAGATTATGCTGGTCCACTTGTCTCCGAAGCCATATATTACACATACACCAATAAGTACCCGTAGATTTACCATAAACAGGTGATGACCAGCAGACTGAAACAGGAAACACACACACATATATATATATATATATATATATATATATATATATATATATATATATATATATAGCGACATGAACAATGAGTTATATACACAAAGAGAAAATATATGATGACCGAGTTTTGATAACGATTTACAAAGTGGAATGCTGCACTGCCAAAACAATGAGATAAATCCTTTCCTTCACCATAAAAGTTTTTTTCTTTTCTGTTATTTCTGTGCAAAGGCTTGTTAGTTTATGGGAAAAGATGAGAGAAATGTAATCTCCACACTGTTCCTCTTTTTTTTTCTTTTTTTTTTTTTTTTTACCTTTGTTAAGATGTTCTGTCCGAATTAAGATTTGCTTTATATAGAAGTGAGACTAAATAAGCCACGTGCCAAGGAGAAATAATGATTATTTTAACTATATATATATATTTTTTTAGATAAAGCACTGAATAAATGGAATTAAAAAGGTATTATCACAAGATACTTATTCCATCTGTTATTTGGAATTAAAAATTTATACAAAAAAGTAGCTTTTGATAAATGATTTCTAAAACAGATCTAGGGGAATAAGTCAAGGGATACCCAAAATTCACAAAGAGATTAAGCAGAATCATGGAACTATATATAGCTCATTTAAATGTGCAAAATATCCTTTTTCTATTTCCTTACTACTGCCTGCCTAAAAGAAGTCTAAGGTAGACATGTTTAAAGGACTGCCAGCATTCTGGACATAAACCCTATTAATCAGTGTACATGCAACTACCCTCAGATGGGTAGTAGGTACAGTGCCTTGCAAAAGTATTCACCCCCCTTGGCGTGTTACATATTTTGTTGCATTAGAACCTGAAATGAAAATGAATTTGTTGGGGGTTTGGAATTTTGTTGGTCATGTGATTTACACAACATACCTACAACTTTGAAGATGCAAACGATTTTTTATTGTGAAATAAACAAGAAATAATAAAAAAAAACAGAAAACTTGAGCGTGCATTATAATTTGTTGAGCCACCTTTTGCAGCAATTACAGTTGCAAGTCTCTTGGGTTGTGTCTCTTTAAGCTTGGCACGACTAACCACTGGGATTTTTGCCCATTCTTTAAGGCAAAACTGCTCAAGCTCCTTCTAGTTGGATGGGCTCCGCTGGTGTATAGCAATGTTTCAGTCATATCATAGACTCCCAATTGGATTGACGTCTGGGCTTTGACTAGGCCATTCCAAGACATTTAAATGTTTCCCCTTAAACTACCTGAAAGATGTTTTAGCAATATGCTTAGGGTCATTGTCCTGTTAAACAGTCAACCTCCGTCCCAGTCTCAAATCTCTGGAAGACTGAAACAGGTTTCCCTCAAGAATTTCCTTGTATTTAGTGCTATCTACCATTCCTTCAATCCTGAAGAGTTTCTCAGTCCCCGCCAATGAAAAACATCCCCACAGCATGATGGTGTTCTCGGGGTGATAAGAGGTGTTGGATTTGCGCCAGACATAGCCTTTTGGCCAAAAAGCTAAATTTTAGTCTCATCTGACCAGAGTACCTTCTTCTATGTCATCTAGTTATCTTCTATGTTCTTATGTTTGGGGAGTCTCCCACATGCATTTTGGTGAACAGCAAACGTGTCTTTTTGTTCTAGCCCAAGTCCAGCTCTGTTGAGTTTACAGCTTAAAGTCGTCCTATGGACAGATACTCCAACCTCTGCTGTGGAGCTTTGCAGCACCTTCTGTTATCTTTGGTCTCTTTGTTGCCTCTATGATTAATGCCCTCCTTGCTTGGTCTGTGAGTTTTGGTGGGCGGCCCTCTTTTGGCAGGTTTGTTGTGGTGCCATATTCTTTCCATTTCTTAATAATGGATTTAATGGTGCTCCATGGGATGTCCAAAGTTTCAGACATTTTTCTTTATAACCCATCTGTACTTCTCCACAACTTTGTCCCTGACCTGTTTGGAGAGCTCCTTGGTCTTCATGGTGCCGCTTGCTCAGTGTTGTTGAAGACTCTGGGACCTTTCAGAACAGGTGTATAGACTTCTGAAGGTAATTGAATTCACCAGGTCTTATTTGGGGGCTTCAAGGCAAAGGTGGTGAATAGATATGCATGAACCCCTTTTTCCATCTTTTTAGAATTCATTTTTTTTTAATATCACTTCACCAATTTGGCCTATTTTTTATGTCCATTACATGAAATCCAAACAAAAATCCATTTGAAACGCAACAAAATATGAAAAATGCCAGGGGGGTGGGTATTTTTGCAAGGCACTGTATCAGAACAACATCTATACTCCACACTCTGTATATAGAATCTAACTACTTATGTATTATTGTATATATTTCATTCAATTTATGCAGTGCTTCACCAGTTTAATTCCATGTACCATTTACTAGGTAGCAAGGCTTTGTGGTTTTGTTTTTATTCTGTAATTTTCTTATCGATGTAGGATCTTCCTGATGCTGGGCTATGTATCTTTCTTCTAGACATTATTATAATGTTGTGTGGTGTTTTTTTTTTTGTAATGTATAATTTTTATTTCATTTTCAGTGTATATGAGATACCAAGGAGCACAGAAATCAAAACAGGGAAGAACTGATAATGTCGTGTTTTTTTTTTTTGTTTGGTTTTTTTTTAACACACCTTGGGAACATGAGGATTAAACTCCACAGCTCGGTGAATGGCCTCCACTGCATTCATTTCAGCCGTACTGAGTCCTCTTCTGGAGGCTGTTTCTGGAGAAAACCTACAAAAAAAGCAGGTGTTCATATCAGCTTTCACCTACCCCAATACACAATTACAATCTGTTACTTTTGGCCCTACCCATCACATCATTAGAGCCGTTACAGTATGCAGTCAGCCTCTCTGTTTGTTTTTATTGCTAAATCTTCCCTCCTGCCATCTTCACCTCACTACCTGAATTCTCAATCTCTATTAACAACACGACTAACTGCACTACTAACCAGGCCGATGTCTCGTTAATTTTGACTCATCCTTTGAGTCATCTGCACTTTCCTCACCCAAGAAGCCACAAAAACTCTGGTTCATTCCCTTATCATCTCCCACCTCGATAACTGCACCCTTCTGGTTGGTATTCCTCTCGTCTTGACGGTCTCCTCTGCAATCCATCCATCCAATCCATCTTCCTTAAACAACATTCTTCTTCTGCTTCCCCATTTTGTGTTTTTTTAAAATCTTTACACCAGCACACAAAGTCATCCTGCTCCCTCATACATTTTAGCCCTCATAACAAAATACTGCCTTGCTCAATCTCTGCATTCTTCCCTTGGACTATGGCTTCCCTTGGCTCTCATCCTACATCATCACTTGTATCTTTTCACACTTACATGGCTTTGCTTGTGCTCTCCCATATCCCCAAAACCCAATTCCACTTAGTCTCTAGTTTTCACCCTGCTTCTCGGTATTTAAGGAAAACCTCAAAATGCATTTCTTCGGAGAAGCATACAGTCTTTTCTTATCTTACCTGCAACTAATACAACCCCACAGTCATCTACGTCCCTCCTTCTCTATACCTTATCTCTTTCTCTACACCCCATTCCCTGTACATTGTAAGCTTATGATCAGGGCCCCTTTTACCCAATGTATTGTTTGTCTCAGTCTGCCAAATCTGGTTTTATCATACCCTTTGAGTGTATGGACTGTAAGAAGCTCTGCATGAATCATTGGCGCTATATAAATAAAAGATAATTAACACGGTTTGATAATTTTTTTTCTTGATGTAGTGTTTATGTAATAGTTCTAGTGAGTCGAAACAATTGCGTAGTTTATGTAGGTCTAGCAACATGCTAGATTAGTTTGCGTCTGACTATAGAGGTCAGGAGACACGTCAATTGGACATGAGATCATATCTTCTGAACAATAATGTCCTGTCTGGAAAACATACATGCCATTATTTTGTGTGTTCAAGGAATTATCTGAGGCCCATTTAGGGGCATTTCAGAGGAGGCCTACATTTGTAAAACTAGAGGCATAACAATGCAAAGGAAGGCCATGGGCCGTAGGTTTTGCTCATCTATATCCTGATAAGGAATTCCAGGGGTTTATCAGGAAAGATCTGGGTGCATGTAGATCTGTGTGTCGCGAGTATGTGCCGCCTTCCACTACTACCTCCCGAAGCTCTTTTCTATTAGTGTATATAAAAAGAACAAAAACTGTCTGTGCTTCTCACCCTAATAAAGTTGGCACCAAATATATAAACATAATATAAATGAGAGGTTTTGGTTATATGAATTGGCCAAAGCATAACTAAGCTTACCCGCCACGTCAAGGCACACTCTCAATAGGGTGAGAACCTACTCTCACCTCCTATATAGTGGACACACAAAGCAGTTTATACTGCTACCAAAACATTATTAATGTGTTGGGGGAGGTGCAATTAAACCTCCTCCCTATTAACCCCTGGACAGCAAGCTGCAACCAGACTGATGAGGAGCCAACAACCTCACCTATGTGCAAGCAGGAAAAAGAAAAATTCAGAGCTTTTTGCTTCTCTTGTTCAGGGGCAAAGTACTAATTGCTGAATTTACCAAAACCTGCAATTAGTACGAATATGAATGCACAGGTCTATTATATCACAACGAAAAACATCAGCTGGTATGTGTTATGGTGTCTCAAATCTGCACTAATATATATATATATATATATATATATATATATACTGTGACTAGTACTATTAATTATTAAGATATAGGAGCACAGGTATAAAATCAGTAGTTTGTGTGTATATGTGTGTGTGTACACATTATATATATATATATATATATATATATATATATATATATATATATATATATATATATATATATATATATATATATATATATATAGTAAGAAATCAAAGTAACATAGATGAAGACACTCCTAAACACACCTCAAAAAACCTGTGTGTATATGTGTAGATCCAGTAGCGTAGGTGTGTATATATATATATATATATATATATATATATATATATACACACATATATATACATACATATACACACACATATATATATATATATATATATACACACACACGTACAACGTACATAAAATGGATGTTACATTCATGGTACATACGACCAAAGGGCAATCCAATAATCCATTTGTATAATATCAGGACTTTTGAGTTACTTTAAGGGTTGAGTGATATACACATAAATATATATGTAATAATAAAAATGTTTGACCGCTTAGCGACTGCATAGTTTTCCACAGCAAAGATTGTTTCCAAGACACTAAAAAGTTGTGGTTTTACCTCCTTGACTTCACTATTCATTATAATTCCCAGTGAATTTCTGCTGCAGGAAGAGTGAGATTTCTTTAGTCCCCTCACACATTACGCATTATATAGGACCGAGTCCAGCCCTCGATACAGAAACTTGCCACGATTGACCTTTCATAACGTAGAATTCAGCTTGTTTTTACGGAAGCTTGTGTTTTAACAAATAAACCACTCAGTGTTCCTTTTCGAAGTCAAGAGACTATGTCACTATAGCGTGAGTATTCGTGGGTTTGCAGCAGCAAAAAGTCCATCATCATGAATAGTGTAGCGCTGGAGTTGAAACCACAAATCCTCCCTTTAGTGAATAAATGCTCCTGCCCCATCGTAAAATACATCAACACTGTTTTACAAAACAATGGAACAAGTGCTATGAATAGAAACCACATTAAATATCCTCATCTAAACAATGTCTCTATAATTATTTCGTCTTATGACCACAAATAAAGCACAAGGGGAAAAAAAGGAAAGGCTCGCCTCTATGGCTACGCAAACTAAAAAAAAAAGTATGGTTAACCTTGTCCTGCTTCTTTGGACAGTTTTAGTTTTAAATAAGTCCATAATAATTAAGCTCCGTAGATTACTGTATTGGTCCCACCATGTGCAAGTGTCAACTCTAACCTCTCTTTCTACAAATTAAACAGCCTTGTATTATCCATACGGGCTGGTGGCATGAAGAGGGACTCAATGTAGTGTCTACTGAAGAACGTGGACAGTGTAGTCATCTAAGGAGAAACCAATTGGATGATCCAATTTAAGGGGAAAAAGGCTTAAAAACCCTTGATTTTGGTGGACATCAACATTCAAAATAGGAGGACAAGGTAAGTGTACTTTAACTTTGCGTTACAAGGCCTAAGTTTGTAAGAGAATTATAATGTTTGCACACAATAAGGCAATTTGTTTGTGACGCTTGCGATTGGATATTAAAAAGACCAAACCGTTCCAGAAACATTTGTAGACGGACACTTTTAATACGGTTTCTATTAATAGTGCTGGTTCCATTGTATTGTATTTCATCTGTGCTCAGGAGGGAGCTGTGTAGCAGCAGCTGCTTGCAGTGGAATATTTTCACTCTTTAGATATAAATATATATTTTGGATTTCATTTTTTTTTCCAATTTACACATTTTTTGTAGCGTTATAGGCGACACTGTTTGCAGACACCCTACCCACTTTTCAGAGACAGCTCTGGCTTTTAACAACGCTGCCGTGTAACATATTGTTGCCGATTTGGGAAGACTGATATCTGTAAGAAAGAAGAGAAGAAAAAAGGAACTTTGAAAAAAGGGACAAGAGTAAATTTCAGATCATTGCATGGTTTGAAGCATAATCAAATAAAAGAACGGCGTACGATATGAAATGTTATGGCAACCTAATTAAACCTAAAGAAAACCTCCACAGGCCTTGCTATGTTATTATCAAAGTTGCTGAATTAAGTGAAGATGAATTACTTCCTATTTTAGATAAGCGAGAAAAAAAGTTTTTTTTTCTTCAGTTTAAATATAATAAATGGGAAGATGCAACAAGAAGACAATTTTGTTGCTTAATTTCAGTAATTGGTATAGCAATGCATGGTTTACATGCATTTCAATGCTTTCATCCTTCAATATGGGTTCAGAAGTCAACCCAACTTTGTCCAGGTGTGGGGACTACACATTGGCCAGCTACAAAAACAAGGTCTTGCTTTAGAAAACCAAAAATAAATACTAGCTAATCAATACAATAGCATCCATAGGCACTACTTTTGTGGTTTGTAAGACGGATCCCAAGCCAGACTCTCTAAAATCTACATTTTATATACATACATCCCACCTCTTTCCCGCCCCAGCTTACCTCTCACTGCTCCTGCAACTTTCTATCCAGCTGCTCACACACCGTTCGAGCATCCTCGGTTTCAGAGAGGTGGGATGTATGTATATAAAATGTAGATTTTAGAGAGTCTGGCTTGGGATCCGTCTTACAAACCACAAAAGTAGTGCCTATGGATGCTATTGTATTGATTAGCTAGTATTTTGTTTTGGTTTTCTAAAGCAAGACCTTGTTTTTGTAGCTGGCCAATGTGTAGTCCCCATACCTGGTCAAAGAAGTCAACGTCAAGACTCAACATCCTACTTCGTTTTTGATAAAAGGTGAAATATGCTTCTAACTGGTCTGGTTTTATTTGGTCCATATAGTGTCCACAATCCCTGGCCCACAAGTATCTGATTTCAGGAGCGTGATAAACATCTCAGTAATATGTTGCTGTGTATGTCTCTGGGACAAGATTATGGAATATCCACAAGGATCTACATGATCACTCAAGATAACTATTTCCCTAAAACGAGTCACTAAATTAAAATATGCAAAAAAAAAACGGAACGGGAGCTCTTCTTCTACGGAGTACAAAATGTAAGCTTTATTTTTCTTCAAAATAATGAGTAATACTCACAAGCACAGCCCAGGGAGGCAGTGGGCATTTCTGGGCCACCATAACGCATGTGCTTGAGAGTATTACTTGTTACTATTTTATGCTTGAAGAAAAACAAAGCTTACATTTTTTAAAGACCCCGTTCCATTTTTTTTTTTTATATATTTTGGAGGAGCTATGAAGGTTTCCGAATGGTAACGCACCATGAAATAGAGGAGGTGTCCCAATTTAAATATCTAAATATGATCACTAAATAAAAACCCCTACATGGCATAAGGGTTAAGTTTCCATATATATATATAGCCAATAGAATTGTAAGACTTTGCATCAATTTATTAGTTGTTCTTTGATAAGCTATAAATAAAGCTTAGTGGGCCTGTCATTGTATTCTTTTCTTTTTTACTTAAATACAACATGGCATAGAAACTTTTTCGGTTTCAACAGCAGCAACCTATGAATGTCTGTTTTTGAGTCACATGACAATTAAATGTGTGAAAATGTTACATTATTACGTATTTATTTGGGGGGGGTTTGGGCATCAACAACACCAGGAAAGATACGCGTTAAGTTCAGTAGAGTAGGTGAAACAACGCTATCTCACCGTCGTATTTTGCTAATACCGCCTGAACATCCGCATAGGCCTGCAATTCCAGCAAGGCTTCCAGCAGGTTTTCATGGATATTCACCATGCTAAGAAGAGGAAACTCTTTCATTAACTGCAAGCAAATACATTCATTAGTTAAAACAAATATATCATTAATTTCTCATTCACGTGCAATTATTCTATTTTTTTTCCCAGTGTACTGAAATGAGGGAGGGCTAATTAGGGGACATTGCAGCTTGATTAGTAATTGCATAGCTCGGGCCAATGCGTTTTATCTTTACTCATTATTAATGGCTAGATTTCATATATCATTTTTCAGTGTGACAATCAATCACGCCGGCTTTGTGCGTTCCCCATATAAATAGTTCTTCATCCAATATTGTTTTTAAGGCTTGCCGCGGCAATATAACATTACAGAAGCATATGGGAAACTTTCGTAAATAAGCTGAGTTGTCAAACTTTCTGTAATCCTTCTGCCTGCTTAAAAAAAAGGGGTCATCTAGAATTTCTTTAATCACTTTAATTGCAGTTTCATGTGGAGGAAAATGCGTTATGTGTACTACATTAAAAAAAAAACTAAACAGTGAGTTCTAGCATTACCTTCAGAGCTCTTTATGAAAGGCAGGGGTATAGACATTTGAAGGATGTTAATGTTCACCGAAGCTGATGATATTGTCGGAGCTAAGCATAAGGCCCTTAAAGGCACACTCAAACCATGATATGCATTTTAATGCATAAAGGATGTATAAAGGACATTAGTTGGTTTCCTTTTTGCCTATTTTTAAAATATATTTTTAGGCGGCTTTAAATCTCTGTATTTTAGCATGGTACTCTGGATTTTTTTGGTGGGGTTGTTATTAGTTCTCAACTTGCAATGTTTCTGGGATAGAGAAAGAAAAAGTAAGAAGGGTTGATCATATTTTTAATTTACAGTTAACATTGACAAAAATGTAGAGAATGTTTTTCCATAGATTCAGTTCCGTTAGATGCCTTCTGAAGCCGCTTCAGGGATTGACTTGCGGTGGGTACCTTGGAAGGTAAGATCGCCGTACACCTGATCACAGTTAGCGTTATCATGGGCCAACATTTGGAATCAGTGATTTGGATCTTAGTGAAATATTTGGTTTGGATTACTTAAGATTAATATTTTCTTTTATGAGCAGATCCATTACTGCAAGAATTATTACTGGATGACTATGTTAATCATGGTTAATTAGGTTGGATAGCTGAATATCCATGTTGATACGGAATACGACGGCGCTATATAAAACAATAAATCTATTAATATTAAGTTGGATTGTATATTTTTTGTTGTTTTACTTCCGTTAGTTAAGCTTGTATTCAGTTTCTGTATTGGTTAGACTGAATGCTATGGTTTCAGATTTTAGATTATTTCGATCATCAGCTTTGAAGTGTAGTGAAGGGCTCTTTAAAACGCATACAGTTACTGTATGTAAAGTCTGGACATTGTGGAAGACATGAAATAAAAAAACAGTGAGTGCCACCTGCTGGTCAGATTTAAATGTACTTCTTACTGTATTTGTAAAGGTACTTTAGTATTATTATATCAGGTCACTGGCGTAACTAAAGGGGCCTGTACCTCTAGGGGGACCGGTGCGACCCCTGCGACCCCTTCTCCCTGTCTCCTGGTACCGGTTGAACATTTTTTAGAAAAGGCCCTTCTGATCTGGATCAGTCCAGTCAAGGTCAGAAGGACTCTTTCCTAAAAAATGTTGAACCGGCACGGGGGGACAGGAGCATATCGCGGGTCACGTGATGTGACCCCGCGGTGAAACAGAGGCTGCTCAAACAGTGTGTGAGCAGCTGTAGAGCAAGTTGCAGGAGCAGTGAGCGGTAAGCTGGGGTGGGATGTATGTATGTGTGTGTGCACGCATGTGTGTGAGCATGGACGTGCACTTGTGTGCGTGTGTGAGCATGGACGTGCACTTGTGTGAGAATGGACGTGTACTTGTGTGCGTGTGTGAGCACGGATGTGTAATTGTGTGTGTGAGCATGGATGTGTAAGTGGGGTGTGATGGAGTGTGTGTTAGTGAGTATGAGTTATGCTACTCAGTTATATGTGGGTAAAAATAAATCTCTCCTATCAGAATGTCTCAGCAATGCCAAGGAATTTACGATATTATCCACAACTATTTACCATGGAAGATTGCTCTAGTGTTGTGTGCAGCCATATGCATTCAACCATTTTTGCCCCCAGTTATGTTTCTGTTTTATTTAATAACATGATTCTGGCAGCTTTTCATTATTGTAACAATTTACATACAAAAGAGCAAGAGAAATATGTATATTAATTATATGCATAGTGTAAAGAAAAAGAACGTTATTATATAATCAATAATGCAAGATGATTTTTATCATTGTATTCACATTGCTTAAATTTTATTTTTTTTAAAAACACTTTTTATGGTATTTATGGTAAAAGGCCACATTATTTTGGAAAGAAAAACTTTCAGGCTTAAGTGGGTTTCAGGTCACACATCAAGGAACTGTCCCACTGAAAACAAGGACATTTGCTCACCCTACACTAAGCCTCAAGTTTGCCCCTGAGTTTAGCCAAATTTCATCTCACGTCACTCCATACAAGTTATCACTAAACATTCTAATTTTATAACCCATTTTGTGCACCAGTAGATTTTGTACATTAAGCTGATGGTAGCACAACATGAACTGATACATGCCAAAGCCAGGCATATAATATAATCATTTGGGCAACAAAGTTGTACTTATGTTAAAGATAATGCACTCTTAGCAGCAGGGTGTTCTTATCGCACATCAATTGTTTTTATTATAGAACTGGTTTCATCTTCTGCTTTCCAGATAACAATGTGGACCCTAGCAGCAAAATGTTGAGCTAATATAACATCTTACAAGCGGTCAGGACAACATTTGTAATATATAAAATAAGTAATGTAATATTCTGTGATTGTAACCCATGTATCCAGTGCTTACCTTAATGTGTATAAAAAGAAACCGGGGGGAGGGGAAATGACACTTACATCTCTCATAATTTTAACAGCTTCACGTATTCTTCCCAATTTTCTTGCACACATTGCTAGTCTTCGTTTTGTATAAATTAATACATTTGTGTCTCTTCCTGTAAATGAACGAAAAAATGATTTTGTAGGAAGTAAAATCAAAGTCATATGTAGTAATGAATTTGGACACGATTACCTATTAGTGGGTAAAAAAAGGATACTTTTTAGGAAAAGAAAAAAAAAGTGAAATGATAAGCCATCACTCACTGTGCTGAGCTTCGTGTTGTACACTCAAGTGCTGCTGCTGTTGGGACTTTTTATATGCAGATTCTGCTGCTTTTAATGCCTGCTGGAACAGTTTTTCGGCCTCCAATATTGTGGTGGCTTCTTCTTCAGCCAACAGAATATATGCAGTGGCACAGCTGTCAAGGTGTAAGGATCAGATTTTAATTTTGTGTTTAATATATTTTCGACTCCCACTCAAGATTATTGGGTTGTTTTTAACCATTGAGATAAAGGACCCATACATACCAAAACAAATTACGGTACTTACTCACTAAACTCTTCCAAGGCCTTGTGTCCAGCTTTCACTCTCGCTTGGGGGCTTCGTTCTCGCCAAGCTTTCTGCATAACTGGAGAAAAATATGGTATATTATGAGACTCAGGTGTCAGATGGCATTCAATGTTCTTATTTAAATATGAATGATTTTTTGGGGGAAAACTGTGCAAATAGGTGCCGTTAACCTGATTTTAACTGACTTGGCTTTATTGAGGCTTAGCCTCTGCCTGTTTGCTCGCTTACGTCCAGTGCTGGATTATGCAGCTGAGTTGGAGGACACAGTACTTTTCCGATAGGTCTCACGATCCATCTGCCATGACTGTACTAAGTACCAGGATGTGATATCACTTCCCAGCGCAGAACATGTCGCATTGTGGAACAGAATGCAGATTTGTGGTCCTTGATGTTTATAACAGGACAGTGAATTGCCCCAGAACCAAACTTCCTCAGTTCAAGGACAGGTGCCCTGATTGTAGGACAATTCAAGCAGTGCAAGACCCACGGTCACACTATACTGTGAGACCTATAATACCATAGTGCTAAGGAACATGCATCTGGAGCTTCAGCTGCATCACTCTCTATGTTAATGGCCCATTTGTGAATGAGCTGGTTATGAGACTCTTAAACTATTAATATTAATAGCTCATCGTGCATTTTCCATATAGAGACTCATCAAATGTGTTATTTACACCAATACCTGCTCTAATTCAAACAGGGGTATGAACCATGGCATTCTGTAAGCAAAATGACTAATTAGGAGTCTTGGATATCATCAGATCAATGTACTGTATGAATAATTCCACTCAAGACTGTGTGGCCCTAAGATTTTGCTCCTTCACCCTAAGATTGGGGCAAAACCCTGAGTTCCTAGTCATGCTGATGAGCACAATGTCTAGCTTTGTTGCAGGGAAAGAGACTAATGTCCTTGAACTGCAACCACGGCTAGATTGTCTTTAAAAGGAACCGTGGTGTCAAACAAACATGGACATGTTGAATATCAACATTCTTAGCACTTCTACAGAAATAATAATAAAATATCCAACTATGTATTGACTACGATTCATCGTAGGTTTATATACGTCTGAGTTTGCTTAAATGGTAGGAAAGTAAAGCAAATCTTTCGGAAACTTCTGGACGATGAAACTATGAAAGTCATATGGAGGGACTAAAGTCAGCTTGTGATGCTACGCTCACCAATTATGTGGACTGTAAAGAAATAATACATCCCCAATGAACACTTGTCAGTGGATTTATATATTTTTTTAATTGAACTTTAAATATTTATATTTCATTATGGATGTCTAGCCACTCCAACGCTGTCATCATGGATCTCCAGTGATATTTTACAGTGGGCAAATATTAGCAGAACGGGTTGGCCTTGTCAAAGCCTTATCTTTGCAGCTCCCGCGAATGCCTATGGTAGTCTTGTACTTAATGCTATGTGTGGTGTGTGAGACGTTAAAAGAATTCTATTTTCAGAATAAGAAATCTTACTAAATGCTGCTTATTTTCAAGTAATGCTTCAGAGTGCTTTGCAATGAGAGATGGGATTTAGAGAAGCAGGCCTATTAATGCTACATTTTATGGTAAATAAGGGGCATGATTGTAGATTCAAGAACGAAACTGAGGGAAGACCTCCTTATAAAACTGAGTTCAACAGGGTTTAAATATTATATGTATATGAAACTCATCTCTCCTGCCCTTTTTGTGAATAGACCCTTGCGTGAATCCACTGGGCTCCGAGTTGGTTTCCTCCAGGAAAGGTACATACCCATTCTCCACCCAGGTTTTACACATCCCTGTCTAGTCCCCATCCACTTTCTGCCCCTTTAATGTCTAATTGTGGGTAGCCCTGTACCCAGTTCACAGCCCCACGTCTAGGGGAAAAAAAGGGTCTCTGGGCAGCCAACCCTGGAAAATTCCCATGTATGATTACAGGGCTGGGCCACCAAAAGAATCGAAGATCTCAGAAGAGGGGACATCATGCGGTAGAGCAGCACAAAATACAAATAAAGGATATTCAGGAATTGTTTCTCCATATCCTTGACATTGTCCCTATGTGTCCCCTCCATGAGTTCTCACTAGGGGTTCTGTCCCACCAGATTCAAGAAGAGTACATTCTATTATTAGTTTATGATCGTACGTGCATTCTCTAGACAACGAGTGTGAACAGAATTCCAACCATCTGTTGATTGACACCACAAAGCCAATCAGAGTTCCTCTTTCAAAAGAGTCGGTAAGTTTTTTTTATATAACAGACATATTATTTATGTTACATACATACATATTTATATATTTTAAAGGACGTGTCACTTTGAAACAATGAATTCACGAAGAAATTGGTGGAAAATATTTCTTATTTTCCTGTAGAGACAAAATATTAGTCTTGGCTTTGCATATGAGACAATCCAGCCTTTTGGTGCTCTGAAAGTACATTCCTGCTATCTAACAAGTCACACTTTAGTTGAAAGCTCGTGTTTCCTGTATTTGACAAAATGAATCACAGGAGTCCCTCTTTTAACAATACTCAGGTAAATGGAATTAGGGTTTTTTTTTGTTTTTTTTTTATTTGCCGTGATTGATTATATAAATAAAAGACATAAATTAATGTGAGCTCCAGGAAAGACATTCTCTCACGGATAGAAAAGGGCAAATGAGAAAGTAATCACTCAGCTGTCTCTGGAGCTATAAAAAGTCAACAATTAAGATTTATAAGCGAAAATCTGCAATACTAATGAACCAGATTTATGACTCAACATACAACCAGTATCATACCTTGTAATAATATATTATTATATTGAATATAATGAATTAGTGATTAATGCTTAAAAGGGCATCATCTTGATTCAGAATTTCATTCCCTGGAATCAAACGTAATATTAAATAAGGTGAATAAAGGGTGCCGTTCCATCCACTGTGTGATTTTAACACTTTTGTATCTCAATGTATCATTACATCCATCATTTATAGTACTGTTTAAAGCCAAAACCCTTCTTTAATCACTGTAGTGCTCAGAAGAGTTCATAGTGTGAAGAAGGCATAATGGTGTAAGGGTTAATATAGTTATTTTTCAGCTATTCTTTGTATAACGTATAAAAAGAACTTTAAATCAAGATGTGAAATGTTCTAGCTTGACTAAACGCAGCTGAATATGTCCTTGAACCAGTTTGAACACCCAGGCCAGGATAGGGAGTACAGCATAGAAATACAGAATCTGCAAACAATAGGTAATGAGCATGATCATGTAGACAGATATGTATATAGAAATGCATGTACTACTTAAAAGGTATAAAAGTAGGCCCCTTCCGGCAATGATGGACTAGTGCATGGTGCCTGGCGTTAGCCCTGCAGGAAGAGACGTAAGCATAATCTATTTCATTTCTCTTTCATTCTTGATTATTATGCATGTATTTTGATTTGGTTGATAAACTATATGCATGATTTCATCCACTGAGTAAAAGTTTCCCCTGTACCCTCAAACCTGTTAACCCCTCGCCTGTCCATGCAGGTGTGTGCAGTCGTGGGTTAAAACAATCACGTAAAAACCAATGGTTGCCAACTGAATACAAAACATTCTTAAAATCCACTTTTTGTGGCAGATATAAAAAGCTTTATTTGCGCAACATACTAGAGAGTGCAATTAAAGTGACACTACAGCTTTGGAGCTGCAGCTTCTCTTAAAGATAAGTCATTTCTTTTTTCCTTCAGGTTTTATTACTGCAGATGCAATACGTGTTTCATGAGTTTACGTTCTTTGTTGGGGAGGCTGTCTGAAACACTGGACTGTCATATAAACTGCATCTGGCAATTTGATTAATAAGGCAAATATATGAATAAATGTGCCCCATGCTATCTATTCTAACAAAAGTTTGTTTTTCTGTATTTATTGTTTGGAATATGTTGGAAAACTGTATAGGCTAATGCATTTGACTTGCTTTTATAACCTAAGACTGTTTCCCCAGGGCTGTTGCAGAAGGGGTTAACTAAGACAATAAATAGGAAGAAACCAAATACCAGCATCAGATGGTCTCAACATGTCTGTGTCGCATGTGAAAAATGTCTGATGATCTTGTGCTGACAGATTCATATCGTAGTATGTGAGAGGCTCTCTCCCGGTAACCCATGTGTACCTTAAACAAAACATCAAAAACATCAAAGGTTAAATGATGGAAATTAATCCATGCTAATCTCTTATCTATAAATACAATCAAAGTATTCTGGTTTATATAGCAGAATCTGCAATGAGGAAGATATATTGTGTACTAAACCATCTTCTGTAGTATTCTACTATCACATCTTGCAGAATTATCTGTAAGTTTGGAGACACAGGTTTTACAAACATGTTTTCATCAGATCACCAATTAAAAGGACAGGAAGTAAGCTAGCCAAGGGGTTGGCACCGACACCAAATTGGTTTGTCCACTGAGAAAGACATGATCAGTCTATCATTTTAATAATAGGTTTGTTTGAACATTGAGAAACAGAATAAAAACCAAAAAATCCAGAATAACACATTTCCAATAAGTCATAAATTGATTTACTCATTTATTCAGTGAAATAAGTATTTGACCCCTTTGCAAAACATGACTTAGTACTTGGTGGTAAAACCCTTGATGGCAATCACAGAGGTCAGACGTTTCTTGTAGTTGGCCACCAGGTTTGCACACATCTCAGGAGGGATTTTGTCCCACTCCTCTTTGCAGATCCTCTCCAAGTCATTAAGGTTTCCAGGCTGACGTTTGGCAACTCGAACCTTCAGCTCTCTCCACAGATTTTCTATGGGATTAAGGTCTGGAGACTGACTGGGCCACTCCAGGACCTTAATGTGCTTCTTTTTGAGCCACTTCCTTGTTGCCTTGGCCATGTGTTTTGGGTCATTGTCATGCTGGAATACCCATCCACGACCCATTTTCAATGCCCTGGCTGAGGGAAGGAGGTTCTCACCCAAGATTTGATGGTACATGGCCCAATCTATCGTCTCTTTGATGTGGTGAACTTGTCCTATCCCCCTCAACAGAAAAAAATCCCAAAGCATAATGTTTCCATCTCCATCTTTGACGGTGGGGATAGTGTTGTTGGGGTCATAGGTAGCATTACTCCTCCTCCAAACATGGCGAGTTGAGTTGATGCCAAATAGCTAGATTTTGGTCTCATCTGGCCACAACAGTTTCAACCAGTTCTATTCTGAATCATTCAGATGTTCGTTGGCAAACTTCAGACGGGCCTGTACATGTGCTTTATTGAGCAGGGGGACCTTGCAGGCGCTGCAGGATTTCAGTCCTTCACTGCATCGTTTTCTTGGTGACTATGGTCCCAGCTGCCTTGAGATCATTGACAAGATCCTCCCGTGTAGTTCTGGGCCGATTCCTCATCATTCTCATGATCATTGAAACTCCACGAGGTGAGATCTTGCATGGAGCCACAGACCGAGGGACATTGACAGTTATTACCGTATTTGCTCGATTATAAGACGAGGTTTTTTCCAGAGCAAATGCTCTGAAAAATACCCCTCGTCTTATAATCGGGGTCGTCTTCTAATCAGACCCCAAAAAAATGCTGGCGCCATGCTGCTTACCGGTCGCGAGCAGCGTCTCTTCTGTTAGAAGCAGGGCAGGAAGCTTGCAGCGTCCTCACAGAACTCTATCTCCCCCCTCCCTCCTCTGAGGGCGGGGCCAGAGAAGTTGCTACAGCCGGTCCCCTGCAGAAGTCTGCGAGTGGGAGATCTGCAGTTCAGGTGAGGGGGTGGGGGAGGGTTTTTGAGTATGAGTGAAGTGTGTGTGATTAAGGGAATGAATGAGTATTTAAATGTTTGTGAATGAGTGTGAGTGTGTGTGTGATAGCATGGATGTGTAAGGGGGGTGGGGGTTGTAGCATGGCATATGGAGGCTGTAATCCCACTGCTATCATCCCCAGGTTCCAGCATGTACTGGCTGCCTTGGCTTGATAGGAGTGTGATTGCTGTTAGCAGTTTGATATATATATATATATCAAACTGCTAACAGCAATCACACTCCTATCAAGCCAAGGCAGCCAGTACATGCTGGGTTAAAAGGCATATCATGGGGTTGAGTGGCATATAGGGGGTTAAAATGCATTTCTGGACCTCCAGAAATGCATTTTAACCCCCTATATGCCACTCAGCCCCATGATATGCCTATATACCTCCAGAAATGCTTTATACCCCCCTATATGCCACTCAGCCCCATGATATGCCTTTTAACCCCCTATATGCCAGAGTGGCATACAGGGGTATAAGGCATATCATGGGGCAGAGTGGCAAATAGGGGGGTATAAAGCATTTCTGGGGGCAGAGTGGCATAACTGGGGGGGGCAGGTTGGCAAATAAAAGGAAATTTAAAAAATATATTTTTCTCAATCATAGCTTTTATTAAACATGAAAATAATTTACATTAATTAATATTTACTGGTAAAACTTTTTCCCTATAGGGTAGTCTTATATTCAGGCTTTTTGTTTTTTTCCTAAATTAATATTTTGATTTTGGGGGGTCGTCTTATAATCGGGGTCGTCTTATAATCGAGCAAATACGGTATGTGTTTCTTCCATTTGCGAATAATCACACCAACTGTTGTCACCTCACCAAGCTGTTTGGTGATGGTCTTGTAGCCCATTCCAGTATTGTGCCTGACATCCTTGGACAGCTCTTTGGTCTTGGCCATGGTGGAGAGTTTGAAATCTGATTGATTCATTGATTGATTGCTTCTGTGGACAGGTGTCTTTTCTACAGGTAACAAAATGAGATTAGGAGCACTCCCTTTAAGAGAGTGCTCCTAATCTCAGATCATTACCTGTATAAAAGACACCTGGGAGCCAGACATCTTGCTGATTGATAGGGGATCAAATACTTATTTCAATTAGTAAAATACAAATAAATGTATAACTTATTTGAAATGCGTTATTCTGGATTTTTTGTTGTTATTCTGTCTCTCGCTGTTTAAATAAACCTACCATTAAAATGATAGACTGATCATCTCTTTGTAAGTGGGCAAATATTTATTTCCTTCACTGTAAGAGAGAGATGATGTGATTGAATCATTTAAATATTTAAAGGGATTTAACAACAGAGGGAAGTGTACCAATTTCTATATTTCTAAACATTGTCTTTTAATAAAGAAATAAAAATAACTAAGTATACATTGAGGTCAAATGAAAAACACATCTTAATCTATTCAGTGGTGTGTGCAAAGTATTAGCACAATGAAATTGTTATTAAATAATATTAAATTGATAAAGATTTTGTGACAGGAAAAAATAGATCTAGACTCGCAGACAAGTCTAAACTAATCTAACGTAGTGTTAAAAGGTAAAACAAACACAAAGCGCTTGCTGACTATAACTAAGCTTTACCCATGAAATTTAAGACAAAAAGGAAACACTGATGATAGTGCTGGGTTTTTTTTTGGGGGGGGGGTTGTAACACTTCTGCAGTGTTTGTATTTAACTGTAATTTTCTTTTCTCTCGTTTAGTGTACCCATACAAATTATATATTTTTTTTCTAACAAAGGGGTCTTTCTTTAGATACAATTCTGATCATAGCATTTAATTTACAATAAAAAATAATAAAATCCAAATGTGAAAAAAACACCTTTTCTGACTTTTATTTGAAAAATATTTGACTTATCTAAGCTAATGAAAAAACCTACTACTTAGATTTTAATATTTGTCCTGTAGAAATACCCAATGCTTTTAAGTTTTTTTGCCAGTTGTAGGGCAAAGTACAAGTAGTATATTGCTGCTTCAAAGTCAGTTTTTCAAATCTGGTCATACTGTCCCCATGTCCTATCTGGGACATCTTTGAAGAGTATTGCAAATGCTAGTATTTTAACTCTTTCTATGGACCAATTGTACTACCAGCCTTGGTCAATGTTTGAGGTGGTATTGTTTAGTGATTTTTTTTTTAGTGATTAGTGAGCTGGGCTCCACTAACTTGCATGGTTGGCTGCAGAATTTGTCTGCACACCCTCTGGGATCTCTTAATGGGCACCACCATCTTGTTAGAGGCAGCATGTCTCTTTCAAATGGCATTTTGAAATGCCCCTAAGTGCAATCAAACAGGCACCCTGACCTTTTTTTCAGTTGCTGAATGCCTCTATACGGAGGCACTTAGCAACACTGGCTGAGCTTAGGAGTTTTTTAATTGTCTCTAAGCACTTTTTTTTTAAGCTGTCAGGCGCCTACAATTTTTTTAGGTGTTCCTGCTTTACTGAATTTAACACTTTTGTAACTAAATGCAGCAATACAAAATACCAATTTCCAGATATAGTTTAGGGGCTTAATAATATAAAATTTACCTAATTTCATTATTTTGCTTGGAAGTTGGAACACTTAATTGTCATGTGACACAGGCACTAAAAGGCTGCCACTTCAAAAATCTTCCTAAAGGCTCCTATGCTGTTATTTGATAAAACCTTAAGACAGGGCTTGACAAATTTGTTGTGAATCTAGGCGCCAGGTAAAAAAGTTAGGAGCCAGGATTTTTTTTAAACTAACAGTTGGTCAAGAGTGATCTGATCATCATCAGCCCACTTACTAAACTCACAGCATTTGACCTGGAAGCACCCTGGACTTTCAGGTCAGTGTTTTTTGTTTTTTTTTTTAATTAATTTTTTTTTTTAACTCTTTTGATGCTGATGTTCCATTGGAGCACAGCATTGACTGATATTTAGTCCCCAAATGTTAACCCCTGCAATGCCATGAATGTGTCATACACAATTGTGGCACTGAAGGGGTTAACGCTGCACTGTCGCTCTCATGGAGCGATCAGGCAGCAGGGGGGTGTTGGGGCTGGTCTCCACACTCATGGGGAGACCAAAGAACCCTCTCACCCTGTCCCTGAAGCTGCCTCTGGCAGCTGGGACACAATTGCTGGTCTATAGGCCAGCCATTGCAGGAGGAGTCTCTGATGACTGCTGTAGGGCTTTTGGGGGCTCGTTTTTGCTGTTGCTGGTCTGCCTGGGCTTCCAGGCAGACCACCAGCAGCAGAGCCCCCTGAAAAACGGGAATTAACCCCTAAATGCCGCGATCGCGGCATTGAAGGGGTTAAAGCTGCCCTGTCGCTCTCATGGAGCGATCAGGCAGCAGGGGGATGTTGTGTTAGGTCCCCACACTTGTGTGGGGACCCAATCAACACTGAACCCCCTTTCCTGAAGCTGCCTGTGGCAGCTGAAAACACGATTGCTAGTTTTCCAACAACCGCGTTTTCAGCCTACAGGATCACTCCGTGGGAGTGATCTCAGGCTCGGGGGCGGGCCTATACTCCTGGGCAGACAGAAGAAGCAGCGCCCCCGTGTGGTGACTCAGCCTCTTACATCCACAATTTTTTTCTGGATGTAAGAGGCTGACAAAACCTAGGCGCCAGGACAAAATTCTCTGTCGCCATGGCGACCTGGCGCCTGGGATTTGTCGAGCCCTGCCTTAAGAGGAAAGGCATTAGCTGTAAGATACGGTAAGGTTTATTATATGTACAGTGAAATTAATGTTTTGTCTAACAGCGCCTCTGTATTGGGCTGGCAAACCTATGGATTTGAGATAAGTTTACCTAAATATCTGTTTAAATCTTCAAGGCACCAACACAGAGGTATAAATAGCTGCTATACAGATGGGAGGCACACAACAATTGATGGTTTGCAATATTGGGGTATGTCAGCGTATTAACGCACAAATCAGAGCTGAAAGATACATTCCTTTATGATGTCAGGCATAAAACAGAGACATGTTTGCTATATCAAAAGAAGCTTCTGTAGATGGCAAGTCTGCTTTAAATGCAACAAACAAAAACAAAGCATGTACCTTGCTGTTGAGACATGCGTTTGGACTGTTACTTAATACCGGCAAGTAACACACAGAAGCAGTGTCATATTTGCCTTCAGCGCTGCCCTAGGCAGCAGCGTCAGCCACCATATCCAGGCATTCTACCTTTTAATAACATGCGGCACAAAATTGGGCCAGTTGGGGAGATCATTGATTTCCTTTTTATTGGCCATTTTAACAGTGGTGCAAAAGGATGCGCCCTTAAGGAAGACTAGCTCCCTATTTTGCAGCAGAGGGACTGTCCCCCTGGACACCTAGTCCAGAATACACCACCGCACGGAAGAGTAGTTTTGACACCGAAGCGTAACATCAGAAGCAAACGTATAATCATGGAAGAGAATTTAATGGAGAAGTGAGTGCTAACACAGATTGGTACTCAGTTTCACCTTAAGTCGACACGTTAAGCGCAGTTACTGTATGCGATTCACATCAACAACGCATCTCTAAATGAAGTCAGCGGTTAAGGTAAATACAAAAACTGAAAGAAAAACACCCTAGTCAGTTGACCGGAGATGTGCACACACCGGGCCTGTCGCTCCTACATTATTACTAACGCACAGGGTGAAGAAAGAACCAGAAATGTAGAAACCATGTGCATTAAATTTGGGGGAACATCAGTCTATTAAGCCTTTGGTGATGGAAATCCTATTTTACCTCCTAAGAGAGTACACTACATGTTTTATTGGATTAAAGTCAGCTGTGTGTGTTCGGAAAGGAGCAGAGCTAGGAGGAGGAAAAAAGGAATATTTCAGGCCACTCAGACCATTGACAATTAAACAAAACTAAAACAAATGATTTCATTATAAAGCAAAAATTATACTGTATACTATCCAGGTGTTGACAAGTAAAGACTAACATTTTTGGTGTCAGAGACATGGGCAGTGCAATCCACTGGTGTCATACGCGTTGAATGAACTATTTGCACGCAAGTAACTGAAGCAGTACAATCCGCACTTGGCTCAGCATCCGCACTGGCTTGTGAAAAGAGGAGGTATACGTCTAGAGTCTGCTCCACCCGAACAATCTAGATGTCTTTCCTGCTGTGATGGGTGATTGTGTCACTGTAAGAAAGACTGAGCTGGCCCTATATAATGCATAATTCAATAGAAGAGGAGACTGAAGATTTGTCAGTGATTTAACTATGCATTATACCAGGGCTCGTCGAACCCCAAGTGCCGGGCCTACAAGAAATCGCTTCCTAGTGCCTACGGTTTGGCAGCAGAGCCCCCAACACCAGCACCGCTGTCCCCCCAACTCCCTCCAGACAGGGCATACCACACCAAAAAAGTGTGTAAGTATGTATGTTAGTATGCATGTTAAGTTAGTATCATTTAAGAAAAAAAGCTGGCTCCTACAATTTTTGGCTGGCTCCTACATCACACAACCTTGTCGACATACAAGGTAAAGCAGCTGAGACCACAACTTTCCTGTCAAGTCTCCGTTTGGTAAGTACCCCAAAGTGTTCAGTAATAAAGAAGGGATGTATAGCTGAGTAGAAAATCTTTACCTGTTGTATTCGGCTCCTCTGAAAAGATTTAAAGGGTTTCTCCAGACCTTGCACTCTGGAAAAGCAAACTGAGAGTTACAATGTAGAATCTGTAATTCAGAGAGTGCTAGAGGGTACATCTGCGAAGCTTTGACAGTCTGCATGGCAGCTATTCTATCTACAATGGTAACATGACAAGGAGTAAACTGTAAATACACTGCTCTGTTGACTGTACTACCCACAAGCAGATTGGGTCAGCAGGTTACGTCACCAAGATCTTGTCAAGCATACTACATAGAAAGCACATCGAAGGAAAAACTTCAAACAGGTCAATTTCCCATGTGTTTTGATATGTAGAACAGCTTTGATCTTCTCTGCTTGTATGTGCAAACCAGAACTCACGAATCTACTAGCAGTCACAAAGTGTAAACGTTACAATCTCAACATGTCACCATAGCAACTAATGGAATGATCCAATCACCTGGTATGTTTTACAGGTTGCTATAATGATAAGAACCAGTTTTTACTAGAATCTCCTCTCCACGATCATTTCTCCTTTTGTTGATTATGGTTTGGAAGCTTGTTTTAACAACAAAAGGCCTAGCGCTATAAAATCTCTTAGCAGCATTTACACCATGGCTGGACCGCTCTTTCCCTTCATTGGCTTCCTCGGAAGTTTTGTTTGATAAATGTATTGGGCATCCCTAGTTAACATACGCACACTGCTTGGTCTGTTATTGAGCCATGGACCATTAGTCTAGGCTGCCCCCCTGGACTGCCATGTTGCCAATTCTCACTGTTTGGTTGAGTCCTATTGTCTACTTGTAAAACCTGAAATGAACCCTTTGATTTCATATTTGCCCATCAGAAAATCATAGGATATACAAAACATGACACTATTACACACAATGGTTGATGTAATCCAGTGAAATTACTGATATACTGGAGAAAACATAACCATCCATTGCAAAATAAGTGGAAAAACACAATTTTTAAATGGTAGACCTCTATTTTGCATACATCTTACACCTGGAGTGCAAGACATGCTTGGCTTCTAACCTTAAGCAAGTGTATCATTGATAACGTTTATGCTTATATAACATTCTTAAACTCATTTTTAATATATATTTTATTTTTCCATGTTTGTGTCACTACACTAGAGATCAAAGTCCACAGTGGTCACATATGATGTACTCTGGCTACAGCTCAAGTATCTTGCTAAAAGAAATATCAATATTGACCACCCCATCAGTGGCGATTGTACCACAGCTACAATATAGCTTTATATATATAAGTCTGGTAATTACACTTATGGAGCTAATTTTATACTATTGTGTAATATGCATGTGGCATCTTTATACATCAACCTCATAAGCCATCTGTTTTCTAGTAGTGTCAACGCTTTACTATCGTTTTAAGTAAAAAAATAAATAAATAATTGTATATCTCCATTTTTATGGGCTATTGAAATTGTGCAGAGATGATGCGGTATATCTTGAGTATGTAATTAGCCACAGATCCACCCATTAGCCACGTGTGTTGGGAAATCCATCACCTGACAAGCTTTGCCTGCTGGTGTCATTCTCTCCAGGGTTTGGGAAAAAACTCCCAGCAGATGCTCCAGGTTCGATTCCACCCATCAATGGTCGCAAATGGTTTACAGACACCTGCTCAATGAAGGATGTCCCGTACTTCTTAAAGTAGCACCATTCGAAAACCTGCAGGGAAAAGAAGAAAAAAAGTCTAGAAGAATTGGGAACACAAATTATTAATTCATATTTTTGGGTTTTACTGGAAATCCCTTTGAGGTTGTGAATGACCTTAGGGATCTCTCTTGGGTGGTGTCCCTTTATGATGTTACGGTGATGTAACTGGAGTTCTTTTTTTTGATTAATGTTTAATTTTATTATTTTTTAAACTATTTTGTTATGCTCTTTCACCCTCTTCTCACTTTGAGCCCCATTGCTGATGGTCAGAGTGATCAGTAAGCAGGGCACCATGGGTGATGCTAGCTCCTGCTGATTGGAGAAACTCCAGGCTGTCTAACAGCCTGATATCCCATGTACAGGCGGGGAAACAGACATATTATTACATTCTTGGTCATCTAGACCATGTTTTAGAGGATGCCATAGTACGTCCATGGAGTGACGAAGTATTAATCGACCCAGTGCGGCACTGACAGTGTTTAATTTATACAGTTCGGTACATTAAATAAAGTAATTTGTATTTACAGATTAAAATAAGCATTGATTTACCGCTGCCGTGTTGGTAATAAGCTAATTGTTGTCTAGCTTCCGTAAAGGAAAATATAACAGTGTATTCTGGGCTAGGCTTAGGCAACAGATCCAGAGACCCTATATGAGAGCCACCTACTGAAAAGGATGGTTGGGGAGATTGCTTGTAACCGGCCCATTTGCACTACATAGGTCTGTGGCTTGCGGGTACACCCAACATAGCACTCTCTTCTCATGCCAGGTGTCCCTCACAGGCTGAGTGCAGGAATGTGATGTCATGCAATCAGAACAGAGTATGTGCGGCTTGAAATATGACCTGGGGAGGGGGCAGCAAAATTAGAATTGAAAAAGTCACAAAATGTCCTTAGGTCCTAAATAAAAGCATTGATTCACATAAATAATTCCTAAAGGGTTATTAGCAGGGTGATACTAACGAAACATATTTGAGAAATCCCCTGTGATTTCTTGCTCCACCAGTATGGAACCAATATTTCAAGAATCAATGGGTGCTTTTCTACATTCAGACGGCCTACTGTCTAGGACTGAAAACTTGGCTGCACATGAATAGTCCAGTAATTGCATACTTCTTTCTTATTATATTAAGTGGTTGCGATATTATGTGCACTTCTTTTAGCTGGATACATACCACCTCTTGATTCTGAGAAAAGGGTTAACAAACACCAAGACTTTAGGAGCCAGACGGGCACCATTTAACCTGGAAAGAGGCATAGTGTGGTAAGACAACAGTGGCTCCCATATTCTTGGAAGTTTCTATGTTATCCATGGACCCGTGCAGTGATCAGTGTCAAACTATTTAAATCCTAGGACGCCAAAACTGCTGCCCTTTACAATGAAGGCTCTACTACATCTTTATGTTTACAATATAAAGTGGATGATGGATCCGAAACTCAACGGCTAAATACTATATCTAGAATTTACGAAAGTACCACATATAGGTCCTGTAAGGATTGGAGGGTGGCTGAATCTTACATTTAGCCAGTATCAACAGAATATAATTAGATGTTTTGTGTGTGTGCACAGGCAGGGTACAATTATCTGTATGGGTCCCTAGGGTGGAGCATTTGGAGAGCAGGGTGGGCCAGTGCTCCAACTCCAGTTGCTGCAACAGACTGGATGCCTGCATGATCAAGTCGGGGATTCTCATGAAGCCTGGATCAGGTGCTGGAAGTGGACATCTAAACACTCTGAGGCTTCACAATCAGACTGTTGAGCGGAGAGGAAGTACCCCTCTGTACCCACAGCAAGGAGAGGCCTCGGAGAAGGTCCCTGAGCCAAGTGTGGGATTACCTGTGAGCCTTATCTGGGGAAGGTTTTCCAGAGCCTGACTAAAGTTAGGTAGGCTGACTTTAGAGGGTATACAAAAAACAAAAAACTGTCTGCGCTTCTTACCCTAATAAAGTTGACAACAAATATATAATCATAATATAAATGAGAGGTTTTGGTTATATGAATTGGCCAAAGCATAATTAAGCTCACCCGCCACGTCAAAGCTGAAGCGCAGACAGTTTTTTGTTTTTTGTATACATTGTACAGCCAATACACTGTTTCTTGCTGCATGCTTACACCTGTTTGGTAGGCCTCGTATTACACATTTATATTATTTGAGCCTGTGACTAGCTTAGCGCACCAACATTTTTTCTTTTCCCTGTTTGCACATATTTGAGGTTGTTGGCTCCTCATCAGTCTGGTTGCAGCTTGCTGTCCAGGGGTTAATGGGGAGGAGGTTTAATTGCACCTCCCCCAACACATTAATAAGGTTTTGGTAGCAGTATAAACTGCTTTGTGTGTCCACTATGTAGGAGGTGAGAGTAGGTTCTCACCCTATTGAGAGTGTGCCTTGACGTGGCGGGTGAGCTTAATTATGCTTTGGCCAATTCATATAACCAAAACCTCTCATTTATATTATGTTTATATATTTGTTGCCAACTTTATTAGGGTAAGAAGCGCAGACAGTTTTTTGTTTTTTGTATACATTGTACAGCCAATACACTGTTTCTTGCTGCATGCTTACACCTGTTTGGTAGGCCTCGTATTACACATTTATATTATTTGAGCCTGTGACTAGCTTAGCGCACCGACGTTTTTTCTTTTCCCTGACTTTAGAGGGTGTTTAGGCTGGTAAGTCTGGGCCAGCAAGAGTGAGCTCCATTGAGAGCTGGGCCTTATATTGGCAATGTTTGTAAATAAAAAGACACAGTTTGCGACAATTTAGTGTTCCTGAGCCTTGCTGCCCTAGAGGACTGTGCTTAAGATCCCTAAAAGTGACTATTTACCCTCAGCTAAGACGTTTTGTCACAATGTGTTTTAGAGAAATCTTACACAAGTATTTTTTCTGGTAACAATTAAATGTCCGGCAGTACAGTAACTAACTACCGTATTTGCTCGATTATAAGACGACCCTGATTATAAGACGACCCCCCAAAATCTGAATATTAACTTAGGAAAAAAAGAAAAAGCCTGAATATAAGACGACCCTAAAGGAAAAAAGTTTTACCAGTAAATGTTAATTCATGTAAACTATTTTTTTTAAATAAAAGCTATGATTGAGAAAAATATTTTTTTTATTTTTATTTCCTTGTATTTTCCAACCTGTCCCCCAGTAACGCACATCTGCCCCCAGGCTTGCCACGCCAATATGGCACTGTGGCCCATGATATGCCTTTTAACCCTCTATATGCCACTGTGCCCCATGGTATGCCTTTTGACCCCCTATGTGCCACTCTGCCTCCAGAAATGCCTTATACCCCTATATCCCATTCTGGCATTTAGGGGGTTAAAATGCATTTTATGGGGCAGAGTGGCATATAGGGAGGTATAAGGCATTCCAGGAGGCAGAGTGGCATTAAGGGAGTTAAAAGGCATTTTTACCCCCCTTAGAAATGCCTTATACCCCTATATGCCACTCTGGCATTTAGGGGGTTAAAAGCCATATTATGGGGCAGAGTGAAATAGGGAGGTGAAATGCCCTATATGCCACTCTGCCCCATAATATGCTTTTTAACCCCCTAAGTGCCATTGTGGCAAATAGGGGTATAAGGCATTCCAGAAATGCGGTGCAGGGGATCTGGATCTTAGTCTCCTAATCAGACCTCTATTTGAGGTCTGATTAGAAGACGACCCCGATTAGAAGACGAGGGGTATTTTTCAGAGCATTTGCTCTGAAAAAAACCTCGTCTTATAATCGAGCAAATACGGTATATCATGCCCATAACATTAGGGGAGTCTGCGATACCTGTGTGAGGGTGTGAGGAGGTGGGAAGGGGCATATCCTGCACGGCAAGTGGGTGGGCCATCAGTGTGATCACCGACCTACTGTACCTGAACAGCTACCTCACAGCACTCGACAGCACAGTGTTGTGAGGTGGACATGCCAGAGCTGCAATGGAGGTCTGTACCACAACAGCCCTGGGCCGTTCAGGGGAGATCCAAGAATCTCCCCCAACTGGTCCACGATCATCCCCTATCCGCAAAAGTTGACAGTGGTGTAGGTAACCAGGACAAAGGTTGAAAATCAGGACTGTCCCGTGAAAACAGTACAGTTGAAATGTACAGTTGTATGTACCATACAAAACCACCCTGGCACAAAGTCTGAAACACTGCACTGTATAATTAGTACAATGGATCTTAAGTATTAAATATGGAATGAATACCAAAATATTGGGCGGGGGGCGGTTGCATAGTGATGACGACAAAAAAAAACACAGCAGGCACAATGCCTTTTTGTAAACAGAAGCTATACTACCACTTGTCACAAACATGTCAAATATCTCCCAAATTGCATCATAAACTGTTGTAATCTCAAGATGCCATCACTTTTTGATATTTTGACATTTGGGACAGCTTTATACACAGCCCCTACTGTACCCCTGTGTACTTTCACCAAGACCAAATCATAGAAAGGTGTAATAATAAATCTCACACTGTACAACTAATGCTATTTTAGGAAAGAACAAGGATATTAAATTAATCTTCTACAATTTAAACAAATAAAATTCTGATATTAAGGCTATACAGAAGCAAGTATATTGCTATATAATAAAAATAATTGTATTGTTTTTTGGATAAATCTATCTCCGCTTCAGGAGGTGTAATCTGGTATGTATTTATACCCATAATGCACCATTCATACATTGGCGCATGATGCCCATCAAAATCACGCAGTAAATATAAATACATTAGCTGAACAGATTGAGTGGATATGCAATAAGAGATTACTATACAGATCAAAAGCCAACCAACAAGCTTTTCATCGGGATATGTGAGCTACAGAACTATAGTGAAAGGACTCCCTCTAGGGGAGGAATCGGAAGACAGCATTGTCCTTTATTAACTGGGTTAAACATTGCAGTCATGTATTATCATCATATGTGTCTATTCACTAAAAGGGAGTGTGTTTCAGCTCCAACCTCAGTGAGATTCTGCTGCAAAATAATCTAGTTAAACCAGTGAAATTTCCTAACCCATTGAATTACGTATAATACTGGACAGGCTTGGCCTTCTTGCTGGAGAAACCAGACAGCAATGCCTCTTCAAAATGAATACTAAAGTCAAGGACCTGAAACGCTCTCTTTTGTGAATAAGACATACTGGTATGAAAGGAGGAGAGGGCCCTACTCTTGCAATCTTACAATCCCCAAAAGAGTATTCTGGGAGTATTTGCAAATGCTCTGAAAAATACCCCTCGTCTTATATGCGAGATTGTCTTATAATCAGACCTAAAATAGAGGTCTGACTACAAGACAAAGATCCAGATCCCCCGCAGTGCTGCAGGGGACCTGGATCCTCCTCTCTGGCAGCCTCTGCTGCTGCCAGCACTTCCTCTGGGGGCTTCTATGACAGAGTGCCGGCGTGACATGAACTTCTGGTGTTCCATCATAGAAGCCCCAGTGGAAGTGCCGTTGTCTGCAGATGTTCATCGCGCAGATGTTCACCGGGTGCCACAGAGGAGGATCCCACGCAGCTCTGCAGGGGACCTGGATCCTCCTCTCCGGCAGCCGGCGTTGCCTACGTGCAAACGTCCACCAGCTGCCCCCACTAGACACCAGGGAGTCTGAAGCACACAGGGGACAAGTCTGGGGAAATATTGGTAACTCGGGGGGGGGGGCAGAGTGGCATATGGGGGGTTAAAAGGCATTTATGTAGGCAGATCGACATACAGGGGGTTAAAAGGCATTTCAGGGAGGCAAAGGCACATAGGGAGGTATAAGGCATTTCTGGGGGGCAGAGTGGCATATAAGGGGGTATAAGGCATATCTGGGGGGCAGGTTGTCAAGCCTGGTGCAGGTGTGCATAACTGGTTGGCAAATAAAATGAAACAAAAAAATCATTTTTCTCAATCATAGTTTTTATTAAATATGAAGAAATAGTTTACATGTAAATTAATATTTACTAGTAAAACATTTTTCCTATAGGGTAGTCTTATACTCAGTGTTTCTTTTTTTCCTAAATTAATATTACAATTTTTGAGGGTTGTCTTATAATCGAGCAAATACGGTTAGTTTGTTTCTACATGAAAAGGAAACACCATACAGGCTGTACTAGTTTTTTATGGTGTTTTGCAACTTTTATTTTACAATAGTATAATAGTACTTTGAAGCAAATGTAAACAAATACTTTTTAATAAAGTATTAAAACAATAAAAAGCCAACAAACCAGCACAAAACACACACAATGTTATGTAACTGAAGCCTAAAAGATCACTTACTTTCTAAAAATGTATTCCACAAAGCAAATTCATTGTAGGAATAGACTAAAAATGGACATGTTTTTGAAAAAATTAACTGTATGAGCAAGTATGCGTGATTAAGGGAATGAATAAGTATCTGTGAATGAATGAGTGAATGAATGTTTGTGAATGAGTGTGTGTGTGATAGCATGGATGCGTAAGTGTGTGGTGGGTAGCATGGCATAGGGAGCCTGTAATCACACTCCTATCATGCCCAGGTTGTAGCATGTACTGGCTGCCTGGGTATGATAGGAGTGGGATTGCTGTTAATTATATATATATTATATATTGGGGGGGTTTTGTCCAATTTTGGTGTGTTAACCATACTTATTAAAAGTAACACACCAAAATTGTAAAGAAAAATTAAATAACAATATTAATATATCTATATATATATATATTATTGTTAACACTCCTATCATGCTAAATCAGTCAGTACATGCTGGAATCTGGGTATGCCTGAGCATGATAGGAGTGTGATTAGTGTTAACAATTATATATATATATATATATATATTAATATTGTTATTGCATTGTTTTGTCCAATTTTGGTGTGTTACTTACTTTTAATAAAAGTGTGATTTTTTTTTTGGGGGGGGGGGGGGTTCAGTTTCGGTCCAGAATTTTCATGTTGATGCATCCTAATATATACACATACACTCACTGGCCACTTTATTAGGTACACCCGTTCAATTGCTTGTTACCACAAATAGCTAATCAGCCAATCACATGGCAGCAACTCAATGAATTTAGGCATGTAGACATGGCCAAGACAACTTGCTAAAGTTAAAACCGAGCTTCAGGATGAGGGATTTAAGTGACTTTGAACGTGGCATGGTTGCTGGTGCCAGGCGGGCTGGTCTGAGTAATTTAGAAAGTGCTGATCTACTGGGATTTTCAAGCACAACCATCTAAGGTTTACAGAAAACGGTCCGAAAAAGAGAAAATATCCAGTGAGCGGAAGTTGTGTGGACGAAAACGCCTTGTTGATGCCAGAGGAGAATGGGCAGACTGGTTCGAGATGACAGAAAGGCAACAGTAACTCAAATACCCACCCGTTACAACCAAGGTATGCAGAATACCATCTCTGAACGTCCAACACGTCGAACCTTAAAGCATACGGACCAAAATCTCTGAGGAATGTTTCTAGCACGTTGTAGAAAGTACGCCACGAAGAATAAAGGCAGTTCTGAAAGCAAAAGGGGGTTCAACCCAGTGCTAGCAAGGTATACCTAATAAAGTGGCCAGTGACTGAGTTGCATCTTTAATTCAATGCATTTGATAGCATAGATGACCCTGGAAATTTCAGTGTGGTCCATATTGCAAATGCAATTTGTCATGCAGGAGATGTGTTCAGCACTCACCACCGGTCAGCAACCTGGTAGGGACAGGGTGGTGAGTTTAGCGAGACCCATGTGAGAATGCGCAAAACGTTCTCCCATAGATTTCACTTATCATCCGAACAAAGCACCACGGAGGAGGCAGCTCACTGAGTGAGCGTGTGTGAATGCGCATTACTGTGACTGAGGGAGAGAAGGAAACAAGGTTTTGTTCAATTTATACATCATTGCGGAGTGGGCAAGTGAGTTACAATTTAATTCTTTTGAGGCCAATACTGTGTGTAACCTAGATAAATGATTTACAATATTTTCTTTAAGAAATGTGTATTGATGGTACAATAGTTCTTTGTTGAAGGGTTGGTTGGGTGAGGTCTCATTACCAATATTCCTTTAGACTGGACACTTAAGCTTGAACATTTTCTTCTCATCTCAAGTGTGGTAGCAGATAGCCTTTGTAATTTGGACAAAGACCTTTATAATTGTTCAACATATCTGCTTACAGGTTTGGCATTGCATACTGATACTTTTTTGCCTCTGCATAGACCACCCACAGCCCGACGGATCTATGGTAAACGCTCCCGTTTCGTAGCAGATGACTCTAGACTTCACCATTCCATTAAGCAATGCAACCCAGTTGTGACTGTGTCCCGAGTCATAGCGGACCTAGGCACTTTGCAACAACTCCACTGTCTGAAAGTGTTCTGAAAGGTCTAAGGAGTAAGGAATTGTGCTCCCTGCTGCCCAGTGATAGAGTGTGCTGTGATCAGATATATTTGTGTGTGCATGTGTGTGTTATATTCCATTCCCTCCATTCAATAAGTCTGAGGTCAATCTCTGGTCAACTCAACCACTGGAACAGCCTAGAAATTCTAAATATTTAATGGTGTTTCCTTTTTTTAGGCTTATCAGCAAGCACACACATCTTAATGTCTACTCTTTTAATACCTGCGACTGTACATACATTGACTTATTATTTATTATTATTTGTTGTGTTGGACAATAGAGTTGTTCACAATTATCACGATTCCCCACTGACTCATGGCAGCTTAACTCTGAAAGTAAGGAAACCAATTCCTGTCCAAGTTTCTCTGTAGCTTTCAATCTACTTTCCATTAAGCCACCCTGGAAAGTCTATTGTTACAACTGGGTAACTTGGCAGACTTCACCGAAAATCACTTGCCGGCACTCAACGACAGCACTTCAAACAGCAATGTGACTGTTTACAAATCAAATTGCTATTGTTGGTCACTGAGTATCCTATTCAGTTCTGTTGTTGCATTCAACCTCTATCAAAAAGATAGGCGTCTCAGACCATAGTCAGTCAGGTTCACATTAGTTAGGAAAGTTGCCCAATTACAGCCAATTCGGTCAAGTCGCCCAGAGCAAGACCACGTTCAACTGATACCTTGGCACATCTTGGCCAAGGGTTTCATGTTCTGTTGAGTTTTCCCAAATTTGGTTAGTAATTTAGACCAAGTTCAGGTCAGTGAAATCCTAAAGAGATCATTGTTACCCGTTCAGTTGTGATTAGATTATTGAAGACTGTTCTATTCTGTCAATGGTTAATAAATTAAGTAAACACAGAATACATACCAGTATTAATCCAGATATGAGTGATGATGTGCCTGTGAGTGCAACATAGAACTTCGGAGTCAATGTGTTGATAAAACCAGTCACTAAAATAAAGGAAAGTTACGTTTTTATTATCCTTAAAGCAGCTTTGCATGCATTATGGTTAAAAAACCCCAAAAGGCTTACTTGCCATATTTCTCAAACCATTCTTTAGCTAGGCAGATTGACTGCTCTTTAGATAACTTCATACATGAGACACATAATTAGGGCTGCAATTTAAGATTATTTTCATAAATAGATCAGCTGGCCGATTATTTTTTCAATTAATCGGATTAAAAAAAACAATATGCAAATGTTGTCGTTTATTTAAAATAATTTAATGAACAAACTGGGTGTTACAAACAGCATAATAAAAAACGGAAAATTTACATTAACATGTGTCATTGTGCACACAACACTTTTCTTTATCACAATGGCATTTCTCTAATCGCCTTCTTATATTACTATTACATAATAATACAAGCTATATTTTAAAGGCACAAGAACCCAAACACAATATTTCTCAAACTAGGTTGTAATACCTAATAAAGTTTTACTGGTAAATATTAATTCACATGTAAACAATTTTTTCATGTTTAATTAAAACTATGATTGAGAAAAATGCATTTCTTGTTATTATTTCCTTTTATGTGCCACTCCGCCCCCTCAGATATACCTTATACCCCCCGATACCCACTCTGCCCCCCCACGCTCCAGACTCCCTGGTGTCTAGTGGGGGCAGCCGATGAACGTCTGTGCGATGTCCGTAGACAACCTCAACTGATACCCGCGACTTCCAGCGGGGCTTCTATCACTTGATAAGAGACATCAAGCCTTATCTGATCCAAGGCCATATCTTAGGTTTGGGATAACTTTATTCCTACCACAAGAACGTTAAAAATCCCTCCCTATCTTACCACTTTAGGTGGAATGATATACCCTATACCAATCACCCAGTTTCCATCCATAATGCTGAATTTCTTGGCAACAGCACAGTTTGATTTAGGGTTCTGAAAGTCAAACTGGTCTGCATGCACCCAAGAAAAAACTTGAGGATCAGCATCCAAGGCAGGGGTGTCCAACCTGCAGCCTTCCAGCTGCTGCAGGACTACATCCCCCATACTCCTCAGCCTGCCCTTTAGCTGAAAGAGCATTATGGGAGATGTAGTCCTGCAGCAGCTGGAGGGCCACAGGTTGTTCACCCCTAATCTAAGGTAACCCATTCTGACACAAAACATACTGGATCTAATATAAATGATATTCATTTTGTCGCATTTTTGGCTTAAACTAGTCATCAAATGACACAAAGAAGTGAGACATTTTCCCCCATATATTTATATAAATCTTAACCTCACATGTTGCCAGTTGCAATATTCCCATTACCAGTTAGCGCCCTAAATATAGTAACTGGGGAAAAAAAATATTATTTCTTTCAAAAAGATATAGAAAATTAGGCAAGATCCATAGACTACATTAGGTAGTTAGGAATTGTGCCTTTTCATATCCTACGATACCAGACAAAAAAAAACGTTCTTCAATAACCCCAAACCACATAAGATGCTAAAGCCTGCTTATCAGTGTATAAAATGGCCCATCCTCTTACAAAGCAGTGACTTCAGCAGTTTACTTCTGAGACCATGGCTACCATGGTAGCCTCTTAGCAACGCTGTCAGATGAGGTATGCCAGCTGCTTTTTGGGGTGTAGTATATACAGCACCTATTTATTTGCCTTGCTGTCAGCCTGCAGTGAACAAGCTTCTACAAATGATTATTCACATAATTTTTCAACTAATATTAATCCTATTAAAACAACGACAGGATTTGCCCATATAAGACGGCTGGTGTATCATAAGAGCATGTCATTTTACTAGAACCTTGTATTACTAAAGATAAATCCTTATGCTAGCTGCGACGCTTCGGTTGCTAAGCAACAGCCTACACCTCCAGCTAAAAGGAGAAACCTACGATGCTTCTGTTGCTAGGCATTAACCTGCCCATCAACCTCGAAACTATATGTTGCCGAGCAACCGATCGGGATCCAGGCCCAAGTAAAGAGAGCTCGCTTCACTCACCAGCCACTACAGTCTCGTAGAGACGAAGCGGCGCTCTGAAATGGTAAAGAAGCACCAGCGCGACAAGGAGTAACAGCAACCAGGCGTACGGCCAACAGCGGGAAAGACAACCTTTGAGCCTTCCAAGAAACGAAGGGCTTGAGGCGCCGGAATAAATGGCGTCCGCCATCTTGGTTGTTTCCCCTATCCCCCCCCCGTTCTGGGCGTGGCCACTATCTGACGGGATGGTGGCTGAGGTCCAAGCCCTTGTCACGATACGTAGGCGTGGTTACTGGATAGCGGTGTGAGGCTTGTTGGGTGGGGCTCCTGTGGCTGAATGTCAGCGATCGCCTTGTAACAAAATGTAACTTCTTTAGTAGTTGATGGTTTTATGCATCATCATTGTAGTTTGAGCTTTATAAGACACCCGTATATTGCAATAAAATGTATAGAAACAGAAATGTATTCATGTATTAAAGTGTGTAAGTGAAATACAGGATTATTCTTAAACTAGCCATCCATAGGTATACATGGGAATTTATAAGATTAAAAAAAAAAAAAAAGAGCACTAAGACATCTTGTGTGGTTCACATTTTCTTAAAATAAAGCTGTGTGTCATACAGTAATCTGGAAGTGGAAGGGTTAAACGTGTTGCGTGATGAAAGGAACCTCTCATGCCAGCTATCATTGTGATGCTACAATGGAAGCTGCATATATTACAGCGGTAACAGTCATTTTGAAGGGCCATTCCAAGACTGACTTCCTGGCAAAGTGAACTGCAGAGTGTCGGTTACCGGCAAAGAGATTTGCAGAGCGTCAGGATTTTAGCAGGAGATCTGTGAACTCTATTTAGGGTTTGGATATTTTTTTATTATTATTATATATGACATCTTAAGGTCAGTGAATCCAAATAATATTTTTTTTTTTTGCTGAAATGTAGTCAGAGTTAACCTCTTAGTGCCCAGAGGGAAGGGCAGTTCTTCAAGCCATGGTTCCCCAGAGGTTTCCTCCTGCAAATGGGGGTTTTCCTCTCCTGTGTGCTAAAGAATGACTTTTCGTGAGTCCAGAGGTAGCTCCTTTTCTCTCCCCCGTCCCATCTGTACATTGTTTTCTATTATATAATAAAGCTTTGATTGTCCCCATAATCATTGTTGTCTATGAGATTTTTTTAAATCCTAAAACCGATTAATCATCTTTGGTTAAAATTTATTCTATCCTACTGGTGGAAGATAAATGGAACAGCCTCCCAGTGGAAGTGGTAGAGGCTAATACAGTGAAGGACTTATTACATGCATGGAATAGACATATGGCTATCCTAAACCAAGATGAGATCAAGCAGTGATTAAGGTCTGAATTTTTATATGAGAAAAAAAGGCCAGACTAGATGGGCAGAATCAACGTTGCCCAACTTTGTTGTTGTGAAGGACTGGATTTTATCGGACCAACAACAAAAAAAAAAAAAATATATTCTCACTCATACACTGTCATCATGGATCTACAGCCATACCTTGTCCGGAAACTTTCCTTAGGGCCACCAATCATTCTGAGCTAATAGAAAAGTGGGACATCTAGGAAGGGAAGTGGAACAGATTGGTTTGAAGCCATTAACCTGTTTTTGGGTTCCTTGAGGACATATAAATGGTGTATTACTGATATGATATATATATTTTTTTTACCTAATTCAGAATTATTCATACCAGTGAAATGGTTAATCACTCCTTTTACAGTAGGTATAGCCAGAACTTTACAAACCTCCTGCTGTTCTGTCGGTTTTGTGTATTGAGAAAACCTGCAGGACACTTGCACACTTACACGCTCACGTTAAAACATCCTCCACAGCCTTACCTTGTCCAGAGCCTTTCCTTATAGAACAATGTGCAAGCAGCAGCCATATTACATCGAGGTAACACTGGGCCAGACCCTGCCCCTTATCCAGTTGGTTGCCCCAGACCACACATGAATACATTCTGAGTTGCATGAGCATACGTGGGTACTTTCTAAATCAGCTGCCACTGAGATTCTGGAAATATTAACCCTTCAATAGCCCGTCATAAAGATTTTATGTAGTAACTCGCCAAATGTGTTAACCAAATGACACCAATGCTAGTCCTCATGGAAACCTTGACTTGTCATTATTTAAAGGTACATTTAATTGAGTCACCTACATTCAAGCAGACACGTCCACCATGATATACTGGAAGCAAAAGCAGTTATTGGGTGTCTTCTATATGATTTTGGTAGTGTAGAATAGGAAGGAGTCAGCTCCAGACTGTGTTACCCTGATATTTTGGCCCCTCACCCTGAGATTGGGGCAAAAACCTTGAGAGTTCCTGGCTATTGCAATCAGAGATCCCTTCCCGGTCTTTATTCTCCTCCTGTGACTTTCCAGCAAGCGTCAGCATTGACACCTTAAGGAAGGGAATGCCCGAATATGAGATCAGCTGCCATTCAATGCTGGCTTCTGCTGACAGGGGACTCCAGGCTATCAATAGACAGCCTGATCTCCCAACACTGCTGAATTATTAAATCCCTTCTCCCACCTTACAGTCAATCTGTGTTCAAGGAGACAGCACTGGAATTGTCTGGAAGTGAGTATATCACATGCAACGAGATTTAGCATTTAGCTGAAGATTGGGCAAAAGGGCAAATGTATATAGAAGGATTCTGCCTCCCATTCATTGCAAAACATACATGAAAATGTAAAGGGACCATGCAGCTATCATGTGCATTAAAGCATTTATGGATAGTTGTTCCCAGTCCAAAAAGGGGATAAATAATAAAATAAATATATATATATTTATTTATTTTTTTAAAAGTGCCGCTTAGTGCAGGGCTTGACAAATTTGTTGTGAATCTAGGCGCCAGGTAAAAAAGTTAGGAGCCAGGATTTTTTTTAAACTAACAGATGGTCAGGAGTGATCTGATCATCATCAGCCCACTTACTAAACTCACAGCATTTGACCTGGAAGCACCCTGGACTTTCAGGTCAGTGCTGGTTTTTTTTTTATTATTATTATTTTTTTAACCCTTTCAATGCTGATGTTCCATTGGAGCACAACATTGACTGATATTTAGTCCCCACAAGCTTGTGGGGACAAATGTTAACCCCTGCAATGCCACGAATGTGTCATACACAATTTTGGCATTGAAGGGGTTAACGCTGCACTGTCGCTCTCAGGGAGCGATCAGACAGCAGGGGGGTGTTGGGGCTGCTCTCCACACTCATGGGGAGACCAAAGAACCCTCTCCCCTGTCCCTGAAGCTGCCTCTGGCAGCTGGGACTCAATTGCTGGTCTATAGACCAGCCATTGCAGGGGGGAGTCTCTGATGACTGCTGTAGGCTTCCGTGCCTACAGGAATCATCAAAGAGCTTGTGGGGGCTCGTTTTTGCTGTTGCTGGTCTGCCTGGGCTTCCAGGCAGACCACCAGCAGCAGAGCCCCTTACAAAAACGGGAATTAACCCCTAAATGCCGCATTAAAGGGGTTAACGCTGCACTGTCGCTCTCATGGAGCGATCAGGCAGCAGGGGGGTGTTGTGTCAGGTCCCCACACTTGTGTGGGGACCCAATCAACACACAACCTCCTTCCCTGAAGCTGCCTGTGGCAGCTGAAAACGCGATTGCTGGTTTTGCAGCAACCACGTTTTCAGCCTACAGGCTCACTCCGTGGGAGTGGTCTCAGGCTCGGGGGCGGGCTCGGAGTGGCTGTGCTTTCTGCCCAGACTCCTGGGCAGACAGCAACAGCAGCGCCCCCCTGTGGTGACTCAGCCTCTTACATCCACATTTTTTTCTGGATGTAAGAGGCTGACAAAACCTAGGCGCCAGGACAACATTTTCTGTCGCCATGGCGACCTGGCGCCTGGGATTTGTCGAGCCCTGGCTTAGTGTACCATTATAACAAAAAAAACAATAAAAAAAATATAAACGTGAGGTATGACTGTAATAAGGAGATGTTGCTGAACATAAATTGGGTTATCGTTCGGCTTACAGTATAGCAAAATTCCATCATTACAATTATGTTGTATGTACTTCTATGATTCTCCTGAAGGGGTTAAACACTTACTAGAAACCCACGTTGCCCAAGCATTCTCTAACCAGTCTCCTTCCCCTTGAACTTCCTAATAAAAGTTATATATATTAAGCTGAACACGTCTCCAGGTCAGAAAATTACTGGGCCCGAGGAAAGGGCAAAAGGGGTCACCATCATATGTGGGAATTGAGTTTTGCCCGGAGACTTGGAAAGAAGAGTCCTGCCACATCCCACTCCCTCTTAAATTGGGGGTGTTGCACAATGGCGCAGAACCGCCCGCGCCGTCGGTGGGCACTCCAGCTGTGTTTAACAACCGTAGGCTTTCGGTAGCTGTAGGCCAAAAGTTCCCAGGTATGGACACCATGTCATTTTGAAGGGACCTCTCAGCTGTCATATAAATTAAGGCTCAAATGACGGCCACAGCGCCTTCATTTCCCATGACAAATAAAGTTTTTTTTACGAGTATGATCGGTAGAACACATTGGCACACCATTGTAAGCGTGTCCCTTCTGTACCATTTTTGTGATGGGACTATTAAAAGGTCAATATTTTGAAGACTTTTAGCAGGGTCTGCACATATATACTGTTCATGGGTACCACACAGTGGCAATATACATAGCTGAATTCAGTATATTAATGTAATGAATTGTTTAGGGTTCTAGAAAATGTGTTAGAAACCTATTTTCTGACCCTTACGTTTCAGTAAGCAATGCATACATTTTACACAAGCTTAAAAAAACCACAGGCGCGTACCGTAGCGTGCTAAAAGCACAAATAAGGGCGCCGAACGAAATCAGGAAGCTTTTGCCTCCAGCAATATGGCGGCTAGAACGCGCTACAGCTTCTGCTTTGCTCCGGAAATTTACCCCTCCCATCCCGTGGAGCTTTGCGCCCTAATCGCGGCGGGGCTGGGCCAGTTGGAGCCAAGATGGCTGACTACGAGGATCGGGTGTCTGATGAGGAGAAGGTAAATACTCCACCGTTCCTGAAACTCTAGTGTTTTGCCTCCTCATGCACCATCATTGGAGTGTGTGGCCGAACCGGGGTAACCTTGTCGGTTTTCACAGTCTCCATTATTGTTTACTTCTTCCGCGTTTAACCCTTCGCCTGCTTTGTTAGTGACAGCTCTCCGCGCCACCTCCGGCATTCCGTTTCGTAGCGTCCAACTCCCATCGCTCACAGCACCTACTTGAGCGTGAATAGCAATTGTGACTGTAGGGCCGGTGCAGAGCCTATTCGTGGCTATCTTTTAGGTAACGAGGGCAAGGCCTGTCAGTGAGCCTGGATCTAATTTACCTGTCTTTGATGTTTGCGGCCAGGGTTAGCAGCAGGGAAAGGGCTGTTAGCTAGCTCGTAAAAGCCGGGCTTAGGGAACTGATTGAACTCTGTAGGCAGGGGTGCATCGTTAATAGATGACAAGTCCCAGCTGGGGTTCTGTGATATATATATATATATATATATATATATATCTATCTATCTCTTAAAGGCTGTTCTATGTTTTGTTTTTGTAAGGCAGCATAACTGTGCAAGGTTACCTGTATGTAGCACCTGATCATATATACATATATATGGTGGGTTTGTGTGTGTTTATATGTGTGTGTGTATATATGTGTGTGTGTGTGTGTATATATATATATATATATAATTTTTGAACAAGTGTTGAATGGCAGCAAGTCATCTGAGTAGTTCTGACAGTTGGTCAGTTGACAGTTGGTCAGATGTGTTAAGTGAACTTGGTCTGGAGGTAATGGGAGTTCTTGTAGCAAGCACCGGCTTGCCTCTTGTAATCTTTGAGATCAGGGCTCCCTGTGTTGCGGCAAAGTGCGTGTTCGCTTTTTTGACTGTACGGTGTTTCGATGGATCCACTCCTTGGGTTTCCTCTAATTATAGAACAGGGGTCAGCGAAAGAATCTTGGATCTCTATGTGGCTTACGTCTGCATGCCCCTCTTCAATATAACTACCTACACGGAGACCGCTAGGCGCATGGCGTAGCTGGCAAAGAAAAAAAAAAAGTTGTCAGGTTTCCCAAGCGAGATCTAATCTGCAGTACAGCTGTCAGTCCATCATGTCAGACCCTATAAGTCTAAATGATCGTAAATATGCACGACAAATTTATTTTCTGCAAAAAAAAAACTGCAGCTCCGTCATACGTGCCAGATTTTTGGACCCTGTGAATCTGCAGAAAAAATAATTTTTTTTTGTCCTTCTCCTGCAATAGCTTTGAAAGGTACAGGAAAGACGAGGCTCATATTAAATGCGGTGGTGCCTCGTATCATCCTCATGAGGACTTATTCTCCAGAACTAGTTTGGAAGATAACTTTCATAACGTAGCACTTTTTCCACATCTTGTTAAATCCTTTTATATTCTCAAATATTTGTTTTCCCTCCTAGAAGCAAAGTAATACTAAAGCCACAATGGTGTTTTGTATTTAAAACTCATATCAAATATCAGACTTAAGCAGAGTTTCTTTCTTCTTGCACTCGTTACCTGCTTATCGATTGCAGTTTGTTTCTGGTTGGAATTGTTAATCGCTCGCTATCAGAGCCTGCTTGGGACATTGTGCTGCCTAGGCTCAAAGATGAAAGGCTGAACCCCCAACCATGCCCAAACCCAGAAACATGCACCTCTTACCCTGTCTTCGGCTTACCTTTCATGCTGCTCCGGCAGGGTCACGCAACGCAACGTTACATGACCCCACTTAACTCACCTTCTTCTTAAAACTAGAGCCATAAGAGTTAAGCTCAGGACTCGGGATTTACCACTTCATTCCTACTTGTATAGCATGCTTTCAGCTTTCTTTGGAAGGGGGGTGGCGGCAATTGCCCCCCTGGATCTGCCCATGCTTGCCGTCCCTGCCAAAGTGCCTCCTGGGTCCCATGGTCCCACCAGAACCCATGTAAGGGCCAGCCCTGTTCACTATGCTAATATTGCAAGGTTGTCGCAGTGTGATATCCTAGTGAATGATTGTCACTGTTTAGCGTATGCTGCATTCTAGGTTCGCTAAGGATCACTCTATCCAGTAGACAATGTAGACTTCTGCTCAGGTCACCAGTAATCTCAAACTAAAGCAGACGGCATCAGGGCAGTGTGGCAGACACCTTGCTAAATGTTACCGCCTCGAGCCTTTTCGCAGACGCGGGTTCCTTGTAGAAGACTCTGTCGCCTCTATTAGTGTCACTTGAACCCATACGTCCTAATGAAAAGCTCCTCGGCTCGGTGGATGCCCGTTCTCGAACAGGAAGAATTCAGTAATTCTCTATTTCCTGTATGAGAAATGCAAGAATGTGCATGTTTCAACAAAAAGATAATGCCGGAATTCTTTGCATTCGCAGAAGACGGCATCAGCTGGAGTAATGAGTTCCCGTTGAGAAATGCTCTTGCTTCTTCTTAGTTTCTTATTTATTTTTTTAACATAAATTGTTGTTCTTGATTTTTAATGATGAACACCACGTGGATTTTGTGTATGGGTTTAATGGCACATAAAGCAAGAATGTTTGGGGTTTTTTTGGTTTGAATTTTGGCATGTTGTACTTCAATCACTTTGCTAGGAACCAAGTTATTTTCACATCTGCTGATATTTAACTACCCAAAAGTACATGGTTGTGTTCTAACATGCTGAAGTCGACACAGTTGCAGTTACTTAATGTAAAGCAAAGGGTTCCCAGTAGACTCACTGGAACTTAAGCATGAGCCAGCGCTGAGTATATCGCGCATGCACAGAGGTAATCAGGAGATGTCTCTCTGAACGCATTTACTGCAAGCTAAAGATCTTGGCATGGAAAGATGGCAGATAAATAGGGGTATCCTGATGGATCCCTTCATGCGCTTGAGAACATTTAAATGGGTACTCAGCTGCTGTTTACATTAAGGTGCATATGATGGCAGGTATGCCCCTTTGACACTTGAGGAACGTCCAGATACATCCAATGCGCCCTACAGTAGTTTAAGGAAATATTATCCTGTTCCTGCGTCAGCTGGGTACAGAGACTTTCTACTGTTTTACACGGCAGCTCCGGAAAAAGAGAACAAAATGCACACCAGAAATAGTTAAACGTGCGCCAGTGTCACCAAAGCTTTATTAAGTATACGTACCTCTCAAGCACAAATGGTTGGGGAGAAAAAGCTTCTTTTTAACGGCTGGCAAATTGAGAGGGACTTTCTGCCCCCAAAAATGTAGATTCTTATGTCAAATATCATGAATTTCCAGCCCTGAGTAGTTCAGGTATATGGTTGTACGCGGTGTTTGCAGAACTTTGAAGCCAGGAAGTGATTCATCTGCAGTAATCAATATTAAACCAGAAATATTATTTTTCTTCTAACACTTGCCTCATGCGTTATCAACGTAGGTTTGACCAAGCAGTCCTTGGCATGGCGCTAAGCAATGGGTGTGGAGCATATGTTAGCATAAGGATATAAGCACACAGTGTAAAGCAAAACTTCAGTGCTCGCTCTTCTTGCAGCGTGTCCTGGTGGGCAGAACTGGTCGCCGACCGTACGGGCAGCCGGCCGTGTCCTACACTGTCGGGTGCGAGACTGACGGCATGTTATGGCTGCTGCCCGTCAGGGCAAGATGAAGCCACCATGCAGGAAGTGAGCATGAATAGATAAGATACTTAAAATAACTGTGCAAGCTTTACTTTCGATATCTGTAATATTTAAGAGGCTGAAAACTATAGCAATAGGGGCACATTTTTAGAATGTCTCAAATTAGCGCCTAAATTATAGGACAATTGTCAGCTCCTACTTTTGACTGAGTAGGGTTGGTGGTGTTCACACCCAGTGCCATGATTCCGTGTGATCTGCTTTTTAAAAGGTTGCTTTAGGTCGGAGTCTGCTGGATAAAGTTAAAGGAAGATGAAGATTGCAGTGTAAAAACTCACCTCTTGGGAAGTCCCTTAGCTTTATTGCTCATCTTTCCTCGCCGAACTTAGAACTAGATTTTCATCTGTTTATGTATTTAATACATTTAATTAGTAAAGTAGGTTATCTCTTGAGCTCAAAAACTAGGTGTTGAGAACCACTTGTCTCCTTGATGATCTGGTGCAAGACCTGTCTGTGCTCCAGGGGGGTAACTAGAAACCAAGGGGCTCCCCAACTTCTCCAATCAACATGTCCCACACAGTGCCACCTCTGTCCCCAGACAGCTGCGCAATGCCTAGTGTTTCATATGATTTCGGCATAATTTTTTTTTTTGCACAGTTCGTATAAGGAAACCTTTTTATATTATTAAACTGATTATTTGGTTATGTGGTTTCTCCCTTTAGATAATAGATATGATGTTATCTTTATTTCCAGTTGTTCTTTGGCTTATATGTGTATATGCGCTTAAACCATTAATGCGTTTGTTGGTGTATGTAATGTTATGGGCATGCTGTGTGAATACACACGCTTCATCTTCTGTTTTGTGTGTCTGTCCGTCCATTGTTCCATTGTACACAAAAGCTAGACACACCTCAGTAAATGTTACTAGCCAGATGGAGTTTTTATAAGCCACATTCTCGTAGAACTATGCACACCACATTCCACCCTGGCCTTGTGTCTAGGTTTTTTTCATACCCTTTGAATATATACCCTGTGAGAAGCTCTGTATAAATCGTTTGCGCCATATAAGTAAAGGATAATAAATGTCTCCTTGTAGTCTTAATATAAATTCAACTTTTAATAAGCAGTTACTAATAAAATGTCCTAGAAGAGCCCTAGAAAGATTGTAAGGCTGCGAGGACGGCTCTCTCCACCTAATGTGCCGGTTTGTCTTAGTCTGTCAATGCTTGTGTGTGGATTTTAAAGACGTTGTATACTGGGAAGTCTTTCCCGAGCTGCTGGTTTTGGTGCGCTCTCCGGCTTTCCATTCAATACACGCCGTTTAGTAGTTTATACTTGCGTCTGGTTTTTGGGACCTAACTGCACTAAATTGATTAAACCAAGTGGTCCCGTTAGACCGTTTCTAATTATGATCTATATCTATATATTTTTATTTCTTCTGTAATTAGCCTGTGGGTATGGTGGGGCATAGAAAGAGTTAACGCTCACAGCAGGGCAGCCGGAGGAAGTATGTTCAGCAAATTTCAGCAATATTGCCTGAAATGGTAAAAGAAACGGCAGGAAGTGTGAAAGAAAGCTAGGCTCGGAGCGGTGCGCACGCATCGCCCAGCACATCTGCTGCAGCCATGCCCAGATGTCGTGTGTCTTTATAGACAGGGTTGCGTTACGGCGTTTAGTCTGATCACATATTGCACCTTGTTTTAAAATATATTTCCTTAACATTGTTGTTGCGCCGAAATCCTGGGGGTGGAGCAAAAATAATAAGGGGATTGGAAGAGCTTGGTTATGATCTATATACGCTAAAAGCATCTTAGAGGAGATATAACATTGCATAAAGATGTGAGAGGCCAATATAAAGAGCTCTCCATTGACAGAAATGTAGAGAGAGCGGGAGGTCGTCTTCTGAGACTGGAAGAGCGCAGGTTTCCTAGACAACAGAGGAAGGGATTCTTTTACAGTGAGGGCAATGAAGGTATGGAATTCACTGCCAAGCGATGTGGGGCTATCAAATATAATGGGTGCCTTCTAAAAAGGCCTGGATAAGCAGAGCACACAGGGCTTTAACAATTTGAATAATATTTTAGAGGTTCTTGATCCAAAGGGAAATCTGATTGCCTTTTGGAGTCAAGACGGTTATTCTTTCACTTTTTAAGTAAGAAAATATGAAAAAAACACTTTTTGCTGCCTCTTGGATCAAAAGCAGGAAGGATAGGTGGAATGATTGCACTTGATGGACTTTTATTTTAACTTAACGTACTAACCAACTATAGCAAACCTAGTGAATGTGTTCCACTTCTACTACTGTGTAGCGTTGGCTATGCTGAATCGGGCATTATGCTTGTAGGAGGGCATCAGCATAGCTTCTCTCTCATGTTGGCAAGCAAGTGCATGCAGGAGGGAGCTGTGAGGGACGTATTTCGCCATGAGCGACCCTTCCAGTGTTCTGAATACACAGAGCTTAAACCTTGCATAACACACAGTCTGATACTTTCTGAAGACTTGTCATGTCTTAGCTGTTATGGCTACCATGGTGTGGTGCCAATATTTGTTTAAAGATTATAGGGTTTTCCCCCCATTTTATAGGAAAGACTCAAATAGAAGTTTAGTTACAGCCTGCATAGAGCTACTTTTTAGCCGTGTATTTTGTGCTGGGTGAGAGAGCTAAATGCTTAAGCATGGATTAGAATCGGCTTATGAGGGGGATAATATGAGAAGCAGTTGATAAGGAAGAAAGTATAATGGAAGACTGGACAGAAAGCTGATGGGAAAATCTCTAATTTTAGTGCACCAGGGTAGTTAATGCTTAAGCTAAAACATCTAACAAGGGCTGTTCGGGTAGCAATAGGGGGTCCTACACAATATTAAGCAGGTGGTCCTCATGTTATGGCTGATTGGTGTATCTCCCCTGTTTACAAATCTAGATACATAACCTGTCAATGCTTACGGACTTACTAACTGCTGAAGCCGTCGCTAAGTATACTCACTAACTGACTAAACAATGCATTATAACAGGCAGACCCCAGCATTCTATGGTTGGTCCTGTAAAATAGTTATGTCGGCACTATGGTCCATTTGAGGTTTAACAGAGTTAGATGTTTGAGGTTTATCAGCTACCTGTCTCAGTTGGTTCCTCATTATGATTGTAAAGGTGGGCATGTCCTTCAGAACTGAATGATGGCATACATTTGCATCATGGGCAGTGCCAACTTTCCTTAAGGCTGCAGAAGTTGAAACATTCATCTCCTTAAAGTGTTTGTGTTCCCATCAATGGCAGAATCTGAACCTGAACTGCAGGTAGGAGGAGGCTGCTTCATCATGTAGGACTTCTTGACATTCTCCATGTCCTGTTCCAAGCTTGCACTCACAATGCCTTTACCACATCAACCCTCAGCCTGGAGAAGAAGCATGAAGTTGATGTCTATGTAATCTGACGTTTCACTCAGATTTTTTGCGTTGACAAATGACATTGTTGGGTTTCAAGACATTGTCCACGTCTCTGTTATAGGTTTATGACGTATTCCATAAAAAAAACTGCCAACAAAGCCAAGTTTTACCTGGCTAAAGAATTTGTCCGTTCAGCCACCAAAGGGTAATGCTTCTGCAATTAGGTATGAATGTGTTACATTCTTTAGTTCAAAAGTTTGACAAACCAGAAAGCCAGACTGAGGGAGAACGGTTTGTATGAGTAAGTGGAAGATAGCCAAATAGTAATATTATGTAAACTACAACTTTATATGCCTATTATATTGTACTCTAGAACATCACAAGTTGATTGTTATTGACTGAATATTTAATATATGGCTCCTGAACAGAATGAAAACTTCTATATTTTATCTCTGTCTCAGGAAGAGTCAACTATTTCTGGAATATTAGTTTTTATGTTTAATAATCAACAACACTTGGAAGATCTGTTTACTGAAATATTGAAAGCTTGAGCCGCTCTCACTGTATGAAGCTCCTCTTGAGATGAAAGGGTTAGTATGGGTCTTCTGTGGGTAGACTGTTTAACGAAATGTCATCTGGAGCCTTGCTTAGAGGCATAAATTCTGGTGTTACTCAGGCTCTGCCTTTTTACCCCCCACTGCTACCGCTTACATGCTAACCCTGGCGTGTGGTGCTAAGAAAAGCCTGGGCCGTGGTTTGGGTCCATTTAGGGCAGGAGGGAATGCAAGCAAGACAGCTACTTGGGTTACCTTGAATGCAAATTCTGTTTAAATACACATATGTCCGTGTGGTCGCCGAAAAGACAGAAGTAAGTCTGTGCTGCTAAATTTAACATTTATTCTACAAGCTTTCAGGCTATGATTTTTAAATACGGAACCGAAATCTCACTGTTGCAGGTTTGTGGCCAAAAAAAGTATTTAATTTAGAAAGATCTTGTTGAAATCCGTCGCACACGGGTGTGCTCACGAGGACATAAGGAATACACGTTTAAAGGGACTATTTACTGCCTCTGACATCCTCACAAAAAGAATGCATATTAAAATACAGTGTTAGGTCCTTTTGATATATATTCTTTACATCACAAAATCACTATTAGAAGCTGCAGCTGTGGACCTGCAGCTATCCACCTCCTCCATCGTGCTGCGGAGCGGTTGCTGAATCAGTGTGAGGAAAGTGCCTCCAATTGGTTTCAGCCAAGCTCATCTCCTACACAGGGGGTTACTACAGACTCCGACCATGCGTTTGTAAGAGGGAACGTCGTGAAAATGTAAAAGGCCATCGTATGCATTAGTGTCTTTTCTGGACCGGGTTCAGGGTTTGTATCTAGTCTGCCAGATTGTTACAGATGGAGAGGACAAGCAGCTCACATAGAAACATAGAAATTACATTGATTACACTCACATAGAAACATGTATGCCTGGTTGACCTTCTTTGAGAAGTAAGACCTCATCTGGGCCTTAGTCTTGTATTGGAGAAACTCCAACAGGTTTTCCATGACTGTCCTTACCTCCTGCTTCCCGCCTGGAATTCGGGCTGGTGGCATCCTCCGCTCACAGTTCCTGTCTCACGTGCGGTTGCGAGGGCCATTTTGCAGTCTCGATATTTACATATTGTCATTGAACCCTACATTGTGAGTAACCTAGTTTCTGCGGTGTTAGGAGCTCCAGTCTGTGGCTTCTAGGTTGCGAACAAAGGGTAGAAGAGTTCCAGAGGATTGTGGTAGGTGAATGCTCATGTATTATGCAGGGCCAGTTTCTTGGGCCTTTCTGTTTAATATAATTCACCGGGTGTCAATACGTGGGAGAAATCTTATTGATTTTACTGTACGTTATACATGGTCAACCAAGCGCTTTCTGCAGCTGACTGGGGCTGGGCTTTTTATAATTATATGTATATTGATGTCAAGAAGCTGAAACACAACTCTTGGCCATGTCTCACAGACAGGATGCCACGTTCTGTAATGGGAGGTCACCATTCTCCCTTCCCTAGAATACTTAAGATATGTTTTGGTTTTTTTTTTGTTTTGTTTAAGAAGCTACTCTCTACAATATTCCTTTTGTCTTGACGTATCATTTTTCCTGGACGTCCTCCGTGTCAGAACATTCATGTGTAATCACAATTTAAATACTCGTTAATGCCCATCAGACTTTGGCTAGCGTTCTTGGTCCATAAAGAGACGTGCATCAAATTCACTAATGGGCTGGTTCTTCCGAAAATACTCCAGAGATGGGAATTTTCACTTTAGGGACGTTCGCTAAAACGCGTATAGAATCCATGCAATGCGTCTCCGAGCTCGGATCCCGGAGGATCCCATTGAAGCACCTTATATTTTCGTATGAGTCAAAATTAACCCCTTGGGCGGTCCCTAAACCCATTGAAAACAATGCATTTTGAGCCCGTACATGTACAGGCTTTGTCATTAAGGGGTTAAAAATGTTTTTCTTTGAGCATTAAATACAGTGCCGTATATATTTTAGGGCTGCAACAACTAATCGATAAAATCGATAATCGATAATGAAATTCGTTGCCAACGAATTTCATTATCGATTAATTGAATCGATTATCGATTTATAAAATGAGGGTTTTTTCAAAGCAAACGCTCTGAAAAATACCCCTCATTATATAATCCGTTTGAGTGACTCACAGCAGCAGCTCCTACTTACCAGTCCCTCCCTGTAATCACTGTGACAACTGGCCCCGCCCCCTTCCTTCTCCCAGAAGGCCAGAACCACATGGCTGTGACACTCATCTAACTGTAAGTATAAAATTAATATTTGGGCTACTGAAAGTTAGGGGAGGTGGGGGTTAATTTAGGGGCAGTTATGGTTAATGGGGTGTTTAGGGTTAATTTAGGGGCAGTTATGGTTAATGGGGTGTTTAGGGTTAATTTAGGGGCAGTTATGGTTAATGGGGTGTTTAGGGTTAATTTAGGGGCAGTTATGGTTAATGGGGTGTTTAGGGTTAATTTAGGGGCAGTTATGGTTAATGGGGTGTTTAGGGTTAATTTAGGGGCAGTTATGGTTAATGGGGTGTTTAGGGTTAATTTAGGGGATGCTGTGGTTAATGGGGTGTTTAGGGTTAATTTAATGATGAGGACTGAGGGTTAATTTGATTAATTTTATAAAGTTAACTTAAGGTGCAGTTAGAGATAAAGGGGAATCTAAATCCTGGGGGCCGTGAAGATTAACCCAGTACTTATTTATAAAAGTATGGTGTCAGTGTGATGCGAACGGGTCTGTGACTCTATGAGGGGACTATGAGATATTGGGCATATCAGGGGAGGACAGAGTGATATCTGGGGGTATAAGGCATATACATTATATAAGGCATATGTGGGGAGGGCAGTGTGGCATGTCTGGGGAGGATGGAGTGGTGTATCAGGGTGTATAAGGCATATCTGGGGCCACAGTGGCATATCTGGGGGTAGAGTGGAGTGGCATATGTGGGCAGGGCAGCGTGGCATGTCTGGGGAGGATGGAGTGGTGTATCAGGGGGTATAAGGCGTATCAGGCACAGTGGCATATGTGGGGGTGGAGTGGCATATGTGGGAGGCAGCGTGGTATATGTGGGAGGCAGCGTGGAGTGGTATATGTGGGAGGCAGCGTGGAGTGGTATATGTGGGAGGCAGCGTGGAGTGGTATATGTGGGAGGCAGCGTGGAGTGGTATATGTGGGAGGCAGCGTGGAGTGGTATATGTGGGAGGCAGCGTGGAGTGGTATATGTGGGAGGCAGCGTGGAGTGGTATATGTGGGAGGCAGCGTGGAGTGGTATATGTGGGAGGCAGCGTGGAGTAGCATATGTGGGAGGCAGCGTGGAGTGGCAGATGTGGGAGGCAGCGTGGAGTGGCATATGTGGGAGGCAGCGTGGAGTGGTATATGTGGGAGGCAGCGTGGTATATGTGGGAGGTGGCGTGGAGTGGTATATGTGGGAGGCAGCGTGGAGTGGGAGGCAGCGTGGAGTGGTATATGTGGGAGGCAGCGTGGTATATGTGGGAGGCAGCGTGGAGTGGTATATGTGGGAGGCAGCGTGGAGTGGCATATGTGGGAGGCAGCGTGGAGTGGTATATTTGGGAGGCAGCGTGGAGTGGCATATGTGGGAGGCAGCGTGGAGTGGCATATGTGGGAGGCAGCGTGGAGTGGTATATGTGGGAGGCAGCGTGGAGTGGTATATGTGGGAGGCAGCGTGGCATATGTGGGGGGGCAGCGTGGCATGTCTGGGAGGCAGCGTGGCAAGCCTGGGCTCAAATGTGCATCAATTGGGGGGCCTGGTTGGGAAATAAAGACAAGAAATGCATTTTATCAAAGTTTTTTTATTCTGCTGTTTGTATTTAACATCATTTGTTTATTAAACTATTTTAAATAAATGAAAAATTTACATTCATTTTTTTTATCCGATTAATCGAAAAAATAATCGGCCAACTAATCGATTATGAAAATAATCGTTAGTTGCAGCCCTAATATATTTATACTTTAACGAAAAGGGTCTTTTATTTCATTAGGTCCTAATACTTTTCCTTTGTCTGCGGGCCTGTAGCCGTGTTATCTTAGCTGGCTTTTCTCAGAGGTAGAATTTATGATGGAGAATGCAGAGGCAAACATTTTAGCCATACAAGCCATAAAAATAATTTTCAGCCATCAGAAAACCGGTATAATATTTATGGTGTATTCGTAACAAGTCTACTTTCTAAGACCTAACTTAGTTGCGGCTTCTAGGTATGCGTCGTACGATTTCAAACCATAAGGTTATGTATAAAGAGACGTTCCAGGGCAATAGTTCTGAATAGAGAGCAAGCCCAATGGAAACATTGACCTATTGTCACTGCTGCACCTCGAATGCTGCGTGTATAAACCCGATGGCATCTCTAACCACAAGCGTTTGTTTCTAGAAGCCATGTAAGCCTTTGACATTAGAGGCATCGGTGTTAAACGTGTTTAAATGGTTTTGGTGATCGCTCCCCACCCCTCTGAAAGAAATGATCTTTAAAAACAAAACAACCAAAAAAACCCTGTTTGTATTTCTGCAGGTGCGCATTGCGGCAAAATTCATCACCCATGCGCCCCCAGGAGAGTTCAACGAAGTCTTTAATGGTAAGTGCAAACAGGCATCACATGTCACAGAAACTACATATTGCCTGTATGTAATTATATATGTATATATAATATATAATATGTGTGTGTGCGCATTTATGAATGACTTGCAGTATTCTTACAGCTTGTGTTTGGCTTATTACATGCCTTTAATGGATGTGGCGGCGGAGAGGTCGCTTTAAAGTTAGTGTTCTCATTGTAAGCTTCAGGGACGCTTCAGCGATAAACATCTCCATGCAAGTGATGGGTCGGCGAATGCTGAGGGCAGGCGTCTATTTATATCCCATGTGCATGTGCGGAAAGAGCTCTTATTGTTTTCATTAGGCGCACTTTCCTGCCACTGACTGGCAGCTTTACACAGCTTCTGCCTTTAAGTGCTGTATCCAATATGAATTGTTCAAAAACAGAGTAATACGCATACTGTGTAAACTGTCTTCTTAAAAAAGCGGTACCCTATATGTGTGCCTGACAGATGGATTTCAGGCACCGCCCCCCCCCCCAGTTAAAGACTAACAGTATGGCAATAGAGATCTTGGGGAACAAGGGGTAATTTGCAGGAACTTATCTTCGGTGGAGAACTGGACGTATAACTTTAAATACAGATGGTAATATATAATCCAAGTGATTCTGTATGTGGTTCAGTTCACCTTTTTGGGTTTAGGATGCCAACTATGTACCACTATGATCACTGACTATTAATTTCTGTAGAGAACACGTGATACTTGCTTCCTGTTGCACTTTAGCTCATAAGAGGGAAAAACTACAGCATGATTTGTTTGGAAGTTACATAGTTTTCGTTTTCTGGAAAGCTACTGAAGTTGCTAGATTATAAAACAAGGGTTTTTTTCAGAGCAAGAGCTCTGAAAAATACCCCTCCTCTTATAGCTGAAGTCATCTTATAAACAGACCTCAAATAGAGGTCTGACTACAAGACTAAGATCCAGACCCCCCCGCAGGGCACCTGGATCCTCCTCTCGGGCAGCCGGTGGACGTCTATGCGATGCGCGCAGACAACCCCCCCCTGCTACTGGGGCTTGTGTGACGGAGCACCCCTGTGACATGACCTTCTGGTGTTCAGTCATAGAAGCCCTGGTGGAGGTTGCCTGCGCGCATGGCGCGAACATCCACCGGCTGCCCCTGCTTGACACCAGGGAGTCTGGAGCACGGGGTACAAGTCTAGGGATGCATCTGTAAGTGGGGGGGGCACATTGACAAATAGGGGGTATAAGGAATATCGGGGAGCAGAGTGGCATATAGGAGTTAAGGCATACCGGGGGGTATAAGGCATATCTGGGGGGCCGAGTAGCAAGCCGAGGGGCAGACGTGCATACTTGGGGGGCCGGTTGGCAAATAAAAGGAAATAAAAACAAAGAATGCATTTTTCTCAATCATAGTTCTTATTTAATATGAAAAATAGTTTACATGTGAATTAATATTTACTAATAAAACTTATATGGTCGTCTTATAATTGGGCAAAAATTTAGGGGGGCGTCTTATAATTGGGCAAATACAGTGATTTTAGGTTTCTGCCCAACATTACTTGCCAAAGGGGTCCTCAATCTTTCACTTTTAAAACACTGAAATAATGTTTCTTTCCCTAAGTCACATTGTATAGGCAGTTCAGGATCACGGGGTGATGGATATTGTTTTCAGAAAACGTGCAACACTTCAGTGTTTCGGTGCTTTCTTTGTTGCATTGTGTGACCAGGCACAAGTCTGGACAGAGAGGTCTTCCTACAGTCTATTGCACACTGGCATTTACACAACCACAAATGGAGTCGTTCATCTGACTCCTTCATAAACTTCTCCAGGTGACATATTCTTAACTTTACCCTTTCTGTTTTGTGTTTTGTATTACAGACGTCCGGCTACTCCTTAACAATGACAACCTGCTCAGGGAGGGCGCAGCACAGTAAGTATTTTATTCTTTGGATCATTACTATGTTGTATAACTGCTTAGGCACTGCAAGTACACCTTATGACCAAAGGCATGTGGACACCTGACCATCACACCTAATATAAGCTTGTTGGACCTCTTATTTCAACAGCATAGCATGGTCCTAAATAGGGAGTTGCCCCCACTCTTTTGCAGCTATGAAAACCTCCACCCTTCTGGGAAGGCTTCCCAAAAGATTTTGGAGTGTGTTGGCTGAGTGGGCCACAGTGCATTTGTTAGGTCAGGTACTGATGTTGGATGAGAGAATCTGAGTCCACAGTCATCCCAAAGGTGTTCGATGTTGTTGAGGTCATGGCTCTATGTAGGCCACTCGAGTTCCTCCGCACCAAGCTCATCAAACAATGTCTTTATGGACCTAGCTTTGTGCAAACTGTTGCCAGAAAGTTGGAATCATAAAACTGTCTAAAAGTTGTTTGCTTTCTGTAGCATTAACATTACCTTTCACTGGGAATAAGGGTCCAGGCCCAATCCCTGAAAGCAGCCCCAGACCAATATCCCTCCTGCACCAAACATTACAGTAGGTGCCATGCAATCTGGTAGGTAGTGCTCTCCTGGGATCCTCCAAATACAGATTACTTCATCAGACTTCCATATTGTGAAGTGGGATTCATCGCTCCAGAGTCCAGTGGCGGAGTGCTTTACACCACTCTACCCAATTCTTCACAGTTGGAAGTGATACAATTGTTGTGTTTGAAGCAGTGTCCTACAGAATTTCCTGCTTTGTTTGCATCCCCCATGGATTAGTGTTGGACACAAAAACGTTAACAAGTGGCAGTAAAGATTCCCATGAGCTAGGGCTACTAGATCCCCCCCCTTCAACTGAGACGATATAGAGAATAAATAGTGTAGGAATACACCAAACGCTCAGCTGTCTGCCTGGCTGGCCGGACGGGCACACTCTCTCACACATGTTCCTTTGTTAGTCACCTTACTTTGTTAAAACATACATTTATTGCTGTCTGTACACTTTGGCGCATAACAGTTTCTATATCAAGAGCTAAGTAGAAATAAGAAAGTGGATATGAACTTATAGTTGTTATATTTTACTAGGGACCTTTTTTTGCCTTTAGTTACATTATGCTTGAACTTTTTTTTGTTCATTGTCACACAAAGCATTACAAATTGAGACCATAGAGACAACCCACCAAAAGACATGAATCAGTATACAGGAGATGAATGACAGGATACTGGTAATTACACATGTATAACCAAGTGGCCCATGACAGCCGCTTAACCATACCTGAAAAAACCTGATACAAACCTGATATAACTGTTTCTTTAATAGTGGAGTGAACTCAGCCTTTGACTCTGGTGAGCATAGCTCTGGATTCCTTTTTATAATAATACATGGAATAGTGTTGTATTTTCCGAAATAGTAACATTTGGCACTTTTTGTTTCTCAACAGTGCATTTGCCCAGTACAACATGGATCAATTTACTCCCGTCAAGATCGAAGGTTATGATGACCCCGTAAGAGACTGACTATTTTTTAATGGTTTCGGCAGTATTCCTTCTGCCAGCTTTCGTGCCATTGGCCTCTATGCACTGAAACTTTGTGTTTCTGAGCATGTGTATTCCAGCTGTTGTCTTTGGCCCTCTTGAAAAGGAAAATATATATATATATATAGCTCTATTTGTTTGGGACCTCAGAGCTCTATCTTGGTCCTTTTTGGTATCCATATAGTAACATTGCTATACCTCTTGGATGCTACTGTAAATAACAATAGACCATTGGTTTAATATATACAAGACAAACTGAAGTAGCTTTGTAACAGCGTTACTGCGGTAAGAGGTGGCATTTATGTTTAATGCTCCATTGGTTCAGTCAAAATGATTTTGCCTCCTGTCTGAAGTCTGCCCCCTCCTTTGTTGGCATGTCATATACATAATAGTATTTCATTTTCAAGCACATCTTTGTGAGTTGGCACACAACTTTTTTTTTTTCTTCACTTTTTTTTGTTTTTGATGTAGAAATTCTTTACAAGGCAGGGAAAGGTTATAAGTGCCACTGATTTCCAGTGCAGATCTTTAGATTCTTGAGGGTCAAGGTTTCCAAGGATGACCATTAGTGGTTTACATCTCTGTCTTAAGTATTGCAGCATTAGCTAATGGAAGAGCTGACAGGAGCGTTTGGTGGTTTCAACTCCGGCTTTACTATTCGTTACACTAGCAATGTGTACGCTGACTTTTTGGAGAATTCTCATTCTTTAAACTCTACATTACATAGCCCCAACCAACCTCTCATTACAGGAGAAGCTCACTTTATAAGGTACAATGAAATAAAACACCTGAAATACAAATCTCCTGCAAACCTTTCCGTCAATGTTCTGTTTAGTCAATAAACCCCTTTTGTATTATTCTCTTTGAAGTGTTAAAGCAGTTAAGTAAAGGGCCCTCTCCCTATTACTGGTTTACTTTTGCCAGTCAAGCAGCCATTCGAAGATCCTTAAATTTAAAGCATTATTTATATTCTTTAATAAGACGTATAGTACTGGTTGTAGTCCTGGATTAAACTTTGAGACATAGTTCATAAAATCTCAATCATTTAGATGATTGTGATATTTTGTCAGGTTAACACAGCCTGTATTTTTAATGCACAATTTTATGTAGGGGTAGAGACTTGAGAAGCCCCAGGTTTAGACCATGAAGAAACTTGCAATGTTTGTGTTTATTATAGCCTAACCTACTGCCTGTTTGCTGTCGATATCTACATCTTATCTATAAGATCTCCTTATTGCACCTCACTAATCGTCTTTGTTTCATTAATAGATTCTAATCACAGAGCATGGAGACCTTGGCAATGGCAGATTCCTAGATCCACGAAATAGGATTTCTTTTAAGTTTGACCACCTGAGAAAAGAAGGCAGCGACCCTCACCCAGATGACGGGGACACAAGCTTAAAGTCTTGGAGAGATGCCTGCGACACAGCATTGAGAGCTTACGTGAAAGATCACTATTCAAACGGCATTTGTACTGTTAAGTATCCTTCTATGAAACATAGGCGTTAACACCTAAAGATTAAACTGAGTTTCTTTTTACATGAGGACTTTGCTACTACCTGGTTTCTAAGTAATTGCTAACGTCCAGGGGCAGATTTAATCAGGTTGGAGCTCTGAGGCTTGGACCTGATGCTCTACACTCGCTCCGAACTGATTAAATTGTGAGATGTTTTAGCCTTGCTAAATAAGTGTATTGGTGATCCCCTGTCTAAATGATGTTGATCTTCTCGTAGGTCTATGGGAAGACAATAGATGGACAGCAAACCATAATAGCGTGCATCGAAAGCCACCAATTTCAACCGAAGAACTTTTGGTATGTATACGTAAAGTACATGATGTGGTCTCAAATAATATATAGTAAATTCTATTGACCATCTTGCGTGCAGAATGATTTACCTTTAGATTTTAAATTCTTTGTGTAGGAACGGCCGTTGGCGGTCTGAATGGAAATTCACTGTGTCGCAGTCTACTGCTCAGTTGGTTGGAGTGCTCAAAATTCAGGTAAGCAACGACTTAATGTAACTGAAATGTATGTTTTTTTTTTTCTTCTTCTTCTTAATCCTGTGTGTTAGATCTATACAAAGAATAAGTTTTGTTCAAAGCTTACCCTATGTGTATATCACGGTGCCAGCCCTCATATACACTTTAATGCATATTATAGCAGATCGGTCCCCCCCTTTGAAAATGAATGAGTGGATTCTGCAGAACCCGTCTATATGCACTTGCCCCTTTCCCCATCCCCCAGCTAAGCTATATGGCAGCATTGTAATGGTGGGTAAGAGAAATAAGCTTTGCTAAAGGACATTGATCAGGTATTGCTAGTTCTACCACCCAGAGAGACAGCTCTGGGCTTCTGTCACACGTGAACTCCATGAAGTAACTTTATATTGCATTTTAGTGCTATAGATTTGTCTTTGCCAAATGCATTAGCATAGGCACAATACTTATAATATATAAGGATTCTGTAATGTTGGTGGAAAACCGTATTGCATTAATCTGTTCTCTGTTGTAACTTGCTCTACAGGTTCATTACTACGAAGATGGCAATGTTCAGCTTGTCAGCCACAAAGATGTGCAGGAATCCATAACAATTGCAGTGAGTATCCATATTATCAGACCCTCCCCAAAGAAACATATAATGTGAGGCACATGCGCAAAACTTGGCTTTGTGTCAGTAACATAACACAGATTGCGTTTTCTAAAGTAGCCTTCAATTTATAAACTTATTCGGCCCTTCTCTAGCCTTCTTATACTATGTAAACCCCTGTGACACTTTTTCCTTTGTTTTCAGCATAAGGTAAACCCAGCTAGTCATTTTATAATGCTATAATCTCAATCTAAAACATACCGTATTTATCTAAAACCATTGTATTCTAGCCAATGCAACTCGAAATAACCAAAATCCTACACATTGGGAAATTCGCTGCCTTCACACACATTATAATCACAGATATATAATGAGTAATAGGAATGTGATATACGCAGTCATTCTGACATGAAACAAACTATGATTCACTCGTCACAAGTAAATATTGCAGCAGGTCTACAACACGGTATTATTGTGTGTACAGAGTAACGTGTTCGCAATACCAGTCAATGGAATAATTTTTACCGCTTTGCAATTGGATTGCTTCTTATACACATTCCCTTTGTAGCGCAGCATCTCTTAACCTGTTTAGGAACTAGAACACTAGTCATAAGTGTCGTCCTAGGTGCGTCATATAAAACTATTCTTGTCCCGTGACATTTGTGGTACATATTGGGTCAAATTCTGCTGCATCACCGATCACAACCTGGTTTCCATATTGTCAACTGGAGAGAGTACGTAATGCGAATAGAATTAAACGGTTATTGAGGATGTTGACACTAATTCTTCTCTCTACCACCAGCACCACTGATCACGTAATTATAATTTTAATATTGCCAATTATATCTAAAAAGGGACCACAGTGATGCCCCCTTATTACAAGATCCAAGGGTATCCCCAATAACACTGCACCCCCAAATTACAAGATCCAAGGCTATCCCCAATACCATTGCAGTGCTGCGATAAACATTCCAACACACCAAACTGTAAAATATGTTCAATTGTTTCTGAATAACTCATACCATCTTGAAGAATTAAGAAAAAAAAATGCTCATCAACAAAATATAGTAAAAATAAGGAAAAAAACACCATGAGTGAACTATTGGTAAACAGAAACTGATTTTGTTTCTTCAAATGGCTTCTATTCTGTGGACAAAGTCTTATTTTGTTTTTTTTATGTATATATATTTTTTTAAAAATTTCTGCTCACTTTTGTATATTATAGCCCTAAAAATAGTGCTTCGTATGAATGTGTGAAACCACAAAGGCCCTGCTTGTTCTTGAAAAGCAAAACAAACTCTAATTTATGTGCATATTCTAGAGAGAAATATCGATACAAAATATTGCAAAAAACACAAAAATGACTCTGGCCCTGTATCGTAAAGCAAATATATAAAAGTAAAAGCTAGTGAAGCAAGGGTTTTGGATGCAAGCAGTGTGGCCCTGCTCAGGTTAGTGGGGTTCGGTTTATGCTGTGGGCGAGAGAGGTTCAAAGCATGGACGTCAAAGATGTGTGAAAACAAAATAATAATTAAAAAAAACAAAACAAAAAAACCTTGTAGAGTTATTTAGGTTTTTGAGATATGGTTGACCGATTTCTGCAAGTTATTTCAACTGTCTTACAACAGCGACTCCTGCAGAGAATTCTCCTGACCCTCCTCATACATTCTTCTGCAATGGTAGTCACAATTCACATTAAAAATATAAATTGCCAAGCGTATTAGTTTATTACGCTTAGAAACTGTGATCGTATATATTTTAGTTCTCGTTAGCAGTAGTAGTATACGTGAATATATAATGTGATCAGCAGGTGGCAGACATTGGCAAGTTTAGCATGGCTGTCCTTTGCCTGAAACAACTAGTGAATAAAAATCGTCCTTGGCACTTTAAGGCCAGCAGCCGATAAATTACATGCATGCTGCAGCCTAATGGATACAGGAGGTTGCACTATATGCTCTTATTGTGCCACAAGTATGGGATCTCACGTACATTGAAGGGGCTGGTTCATGCCTGACATGTATTGCTCAATGAGATTTTACATATTTAAAATTGCCTGCAAATGTATATTGTGCATTATGGAATAGTTTTCTACTTTTTATGTACTCGTTGCAAGTTTTAGGCAGGAGGCTTGTCGCTTCTTCAGTACCCCCTTGCGCTGCTCGTCATCTTTATGGGCAGATGCGTTGCGTCTCTCTGAGGCGGATAACAATGCTAGGGAGGTACAGACCACCGCTGGTAAAAAGTGACTGTGTTGTAGATCTGCCCCCCACGCTGAATTATGAGATGCCTCACCACCTATCCGGGAGGCACCCAAGTAACCATCGCCACCACTTGTTCTCATAGACCGTTAGTTGAAAACTGAAGCACACCTTTAATCCAATGTATCGTATCTTATTTTATTCTTTCTTAGGGAGAAGCCCAAACTGCCAAGGAGTTCGTAAGAATTATAGAACAAGCCGAAAATGAGTACCAGGTGACTTTTTTTTTCTTTTCAGTCGAAAGCATTAACCAATTTGTGTTGACATAATCATTTTTGTGGAAAACCGATAGCAGGATTCATTAAACCAGAGGATGAAACGTTTTAAGCTCCTGACTTCATTTTCACTGTTCTGATGAGCTAAGCTTCCCCTGCTCCATGTGAAGATAAATTTCCACGTTGGGTGTTCACAGCACTCAGTAAAGTTAGTAGCAGGTCTGCTATGTATTCAGTTTACTACTTTTCCATAGTGTACATTTTACAATTCGGTTCACTTAAATAAACCTTGGAATAATGTTAACGGATTCAATTAAGCCAAAATGGCAGGTCAACTGCTTCCCGTTTTCACTATTTGCATGATTTTTCCTCCCTATTAAGTTCTTTTCTTTTTCCCTCTTTGTTTTTGTTTTTTTTCTTTTTCAGCTTTTTTAAATTGCTGCTTTAATCTATAGAAGCTTATACTTTGTAAAGGTCTTACCAACTTTTACTAGTTATCTCAGTTTGACGTTTAAAAAGAAAAAAAAGCACTGTTAACTATATACTGCATCCCTAAAACAATAACATTGCTTAACCCCTTCAGGACCAGGACGTACCTGGTACTTCCTGGTCATATGTCGCCACTAGACCGGGACGTACCAGGTACGTCTTCCCCAAAAACCGCCCCCCACATCGCCACAATCGTGGTGATCGCGGGGACGCTGCTGCTGTCTGCCCAGGAGTCTGGGCAGACCAGCACAGCCACTCCAAGCCCCGCCCCCGAGCCTGAGATCACTCCCTTGGAGTAGGCGCATCAATGAAGAAATGGCTGCCTGAAAACTGTCAAAATTACCCTAGTTGAACACCTTGACTTGGATGCTGTTCATAAATATATACTTTTATGGGGTAATTTACAGTGGGGGGGGGGGCTTCCAAAATGTCCCAAATGGGATATGGGCCCAGTAAACGCGCATAATGCGCATGTTCCGGTTTTGCCCTCATACCTTCCTCAAAAAATGCATGAACCATGCATGTGAGGCCTTATTGGAACCGGGGGATGTTGGTGAACACAATTTGGTGTTTATTTTCTGCAGTTGCACATATTCTATACAAAATATAATATGAAAATAAAACATATGCAAATAAAAATACCTCAATTTGGCAGCAATTGGTGATAAAATCCCTGTTTGAAAAGTGTCAAAATGACCCTAGTTGTACACCTTGACTTATCTACTGTTCATAAACATATAATTTTGGGGGGATAATCGGTATCTGTGACAACTATTGTCGTTATTAGTCTACCATGCCAAATTTTAAAAAAATTACATTTTAAAAATGTGATGCATGCCTTGCAATATTTGCCCTATACTGGTCAAATTAGATGAAAATCCTGGCCATATTGGGTGGTTTCCAAATCAGGACAAGTTAATGAACATATTTTGGATAATTTTTTCCCATTGGTTCAATGTGTGTACAATTTGTATGTATACAAAACTGTAAAAAATGTGTGTTTTCATTTTTTCCCCACGTTTTCCAGTTTATTTCAAACTGAACAATGTACTATACCCATCTTAATATGGCTTCAAATGAAAGCCCTACTTGTGCTGAAAAAAAACAATGTATGATTTGTGTGGGTGCACTAATTGATAAGAGAGAAATTACAGTTGAAGAAAGACATAGCAAAAACACAAAAACGGCTCCGGTCCTCTAGCGACACGTTAGTATCAATCCAGGTCCTGAAGGGGTTAAAGACGTTAAGCTATATTGGCACTAAAACGTGGCGTTTCCCCTTTTAAACTAAATCCTGTTATTCCTGTAGAAGATGTTAACCCCTATGTGTACATTGTTTAACCCCTCACAATGCATTGTTTTTAATGGGTTTAAGGACAACCCATTGTCCTTAAGGGGGTTAAAAGGCAGCACCAGACACTGTGTGCTAGCCAGCTTGCTAGTAATTATGAAGATCAAACAATGCGTTAAAGTATTTCTTTCTGATTTTTTTTTTTGTCTTCTCGTACAGACTGCCATAAGCGAGAACTATCAGACCATGTCAGACACCACATTCAAAGCCTTACGCCGGCAGCTACCTGTAACCCGCACCAAGATCGACTGGAACAAAATCCTCAGCTACAAGATTGGCAAAGAGATGCAGAATGCTTGAAAACCTTTACGGGGCTTACGGCAATGTTCGGTGTGCAAAGCAACGTTGGAACTGGTCTGGTCTTACACATATGCTGTGTAACCCCTTCCGTGCCGGAGCAGTTAACTTCACTGTTTATCTCCTCCGGCACAAATGGGGTTCAAAAGGAAACGTAAAAAAAAAAAAACGCAGGGGTTTACAAAATGTGATATTTTGCTAGGGCCTACAAAGTTATTGTATTTTTTACCCTCCAGGCGCTGCAGTGCAAACGGTTTTCTTTTATATTCCCGTATATGTTTATATGTGATCACTGCGTTTCTGGGTTGCGTATGTTCCAAACAGGCAAAAGAACTTGAACTCAAAATAAAATTTAAAACAAAACTTACCGGCTTTGGGCACCCTTATGACCTCCTCTATTACAGCAGCGATGTTTCTAATGTGTCACCCGTGCTAGATCACCTAAGTTCTATTTATTCTTTGCAGACAATATCAATTGCCAATGTATTTCTCAACCATGAGATTGGTTTAAAGTAAAAAAATAATAAAATAAAACCCTATGATTTCTAAGTCTCAGCTTGTACGTATCCATACAGATAGGCGAGCTAGAGACCAGTGCTTTTGCTTAAGATTATTCAGAAAATGAATGGTCCCGCAGAGAAGGTTATACATTGTGTGGCAGCGTGTTGGGAAGTGTCATGCCAATATAGGAATGCGTCATTCTCATACCAGTCTCATTTTTCTCTTTAAATTTGAAGCTGAGCGGTTTAGGTTTCTAGAAAACCAGACATAGTTCAAATTTGGTTGCCATGGTAATGTCACTCAATATATGCTCATTGCTGCCCTGTGCGATGGATGGTTTGTAATGTTTCTGGCTAAAGGGACCATCTGATTCACCTTCTTCAAATCTCCTGGCTATGTACGTGGCTAGTGAATAGTGTGCTGTCATCAGAGATCGTAGTGGTTTAAAAGGGGCTACATGGTCGCGCTTAAGAATGGTGTTTATATTACCTTGAAGCATGCGCGTCATAACTAAATTTTTATTTTTATTCCCATAAGTGTTGAAAAAAAAAGGAGTTCAGGGGCTATTTACTGCAGAAACATAGGAAAGTTGTGGCAAACGCATCAAGTCTGATTTTTGTGAATAATAGACTTATATTCTTCCTTCAACCAAGATGTCCATTGGAACATCATTCATAAGGATGGATTCATTCTTATTTTTTAGTATGCTCTTAATAGTGTGATGGTCAAGGGGCTAAAGGCTTTGAAACAAAATTTCAAATGTCCTCATTGTATAGAGCTTTCCTGGATTTGTGGCACGTCGGTTTTGTACCACAATTATATGAACATTGGAATAAAAAAAATGTATAAATCCTAAATAAAGATTTGCACCAAACGTGAAGATCTCTCTTTTGAATTAGTACATTTTGAATGTGGATCCAGTGATCTTCAGATGTTACCCGATGCATCCAACTTCACCCAGGGGCATACAAACCGGTTTGTGAATAACAAAGCATTCAAAACAATAACTGCTTATGATAAGTAATCCCACAAGGTCTAACATGCTTTTGTACAACGTGAGATACAAATCTCAGATTCAGAGGTAGCTAGTTCTATTTTTCCTGAGTTCTACCCATCTTGTATTTGCTTTTAATCATTAAATTGGAACAGTTCTATCATGAAAGCTTAGTCTTTTACCCTCATCACCATGTAAATGTCTGTCCTGTGTCAACATGTAGCAGATCCCCTCAAATTTCTGCATTTAACATCAGGCATCTGTCTTGCTGTGTACATTTAGGTTAAAAAAAACAGCATTAAAAACACCATGTCCCACGCCCGCACCATTCTTAATTTTGCAGTTTTATATTGTGACATAAAACACACATGAAAAATACCACCGGAATTCACCTTGTCAACATCACAAATGACATTGTCCATATGTTGTCACAAGGAGACACTGTTGAGATATAAGTGGCATGTGTAATAAGCATACACGCAACATATTTGGCATCTGTAAAGAAAAAAAAAATGCTTTTTAACTCTTAAAAGGTAAAAGAGAAGCCCAAATACACGGGCAACCAGATCTCACAACACTCACCTGCCAGAACAAACTTCTGTTCCGGGTGGCCCCTGTTCTCGTGACCAGGGATAAACTTCTAGTTTGTCCTCCTAAAAGTAATCCTCTGCATGACGAGGCTGTACAGAATAATGAAAATTATGAATAATTTCCCTAAAATGTTTTTTAGAAATGTAAACCCCCAGAGCAGAAGACATGTATTGATGAGTCTCTAATGCAATTTAACCCTTAGAGCTGCATATGTTTCTCCATGGTAGGCTGGCCCAGTTTTTATAGTTTTATCTATAATTAAACATAAACAGCCTACAATTGACTTAAAGTGGGAGTTGCAGTGGAGATAGGGCTCTGTGCAAGGTGAGAAGGAGGGAGAACTTTAAATATCGCACATATGCCACCTTTGCCATGCGTTGGTTTATGACACTTCTGCTCTGCTTGATCTGCCTCGTTCTTGGTGTCATCATTCTGAAATGGAAGCGGCTAGGAGTAACAACGCGTCCAGGAGTAAGAACAGCTCCGCCAAGTGCTGAGGTGTGTCGTTTGAATAAGAATGCCTGTCCCGTCTGGCGCTTCATGAAATGGGTTTCCACGGCCGAGCAAGCCAACAATTGCTATCTGCAATGCCAAGCATTGGCTACAGCGGTGGAAAGATCACAACCACTGGACTCGAGCAGTGGAAATGTTCTCTGGAGTGATTCTCTTGACGTCTGCCGGATGAATCTGATGTGGCTGACCAGTGTATATATAATATGTAAATATATGGCGTTAGAGTGAGCATGTGAAAATATACATTCCCGGCAAAACATCTCCTTTTTCCAAGAACCCCACCAAATCACTAAAAGTAACATGCTGGACTGGCACTGTGAATGCGCAGGCACAATCTTCAGACAGAGTTTCTTAAATTGTGAAGTAGTGGATCATAGAAGGACCTATGCCATCTGATGAACTATTTCAAAGCTGGAAGGATGAGCAGTCATGCATTGATCCACTCCCTCTGCACCTGAGATGGTTGAAGACAATGTAACAATGAATATGACTAATTCTGCCTTTGTCATATCCACTCTCCCACAAACTTAAAATTAATGAGGTATCTTTTTTGCTTTAACGACCCTATTCTGATGAAAAGTAGGATGGTAAGGTCATGAGCGTGGCCCTCATTAGCCTACCATTGTTGCCAGGATCTTTATGAAAGTTCCCTAACCATACCTGGGAACTCTCCATGTTTTACCCGGAGGCTCTCAGCGAACCACTTCACTGGTTCTCCAGATCACGTCACTCAATCTCTGGGTTGATAGCCCCATCCATGTGTATGTCTATCCCCACCCACATATGTTACTAGCCCCTCCCCCATATCGGTAACCCCCTGTCCATCATGAAGCCGCTCCCTCGGTATGGCCATAATGCTAGATAGAAAGCCCACCGGCAGGATCCTCAGCTACGACGGCCAGACTGGTAGTGGCAGGGTGGAACTTTAAGGCCAGCGGCCGCCTGATGGTATGAGTGCAGCCACATGTTATGTTTTATGGTCCCGTCGCGTGAAACAGCGTACATACATCCAGTTGTGTTTGCCCGGTATGCCATATGGTCGGTCCGGACCTGACAGTTCCTTTTGCATCTGTATGTGTAAATGAATACGCTTAATAAGTAAAGAATAATAATAAACATTATTTTCTCTTTCACAATATACATTTTTTTTGTCATGCTGGTGGGCAGCAAGGTTTTTTAAATGTTTTTAACTTTTTTAGACTTTTTTTTTTTTAGAAAGCGCCAAAAGATTCCGTGGTGATAATCCCAAAGAAGAATGAACAATAATGAAAAACAAAATGAACAATAATATAAAATAATATAAAATATACCATTTCACAATTAACAGTTTAACACATGTTGAGACATACTGGGACAGAATGGAAAGGGTGCCCTGCCCTTGGCGAGTTTACAATCTATAATTTCTTTAGTTTTAATTTAATTCTAACTATGTTTTTACATAGTTTTACATTTTACCAGTAAGGCTGGTTCTTGCTGACTTGAACAAGACCAGACTTTCCATTTCCCATCGATCTTCGGTGTGATCTGCATTTAACCAATATTGCACCAGATACATAATTGATCCTCAAGAGATTAATGGGAAAGTGTCGCCTTCACAGCTTTTAGATATACTTATTTTTTAGGATTGTTTTTGATATAATTAATTAAATCTACAGCAAAAGGAGTGAAAAACATCGTAATTAACTTACTGTCCTGAAGTTGCCTCCTTTCTCCTTACCCACATCCTCTTACCACAGCCTCTTACCCCAGCCCTGTCATGATTAACTCATATAATGTAGTGGATGCATGGAAGGGTAACCCAGCAGAGGTGGTTAGTTTCTTTGTTTAAGCATTCAATTAGTTAATCTGAGGTTGATTTAATGTGTTTCTTTGTGAATGCCCTCTGTATCTGTTCTGGCTAGAGGTGTCATCTTCCGAAAGGACCCCTGTGGTGATTCATGGCCTAACTGATAAGGATCCTTAGTTATAGGAATTCCATTCCTATCTTAAGTGGGGGGGTTTCCATCACCTTTACCCCACCATAACTTATTGGCACATCAAAGATGGGACCCAATTCTTGGGGATGGTGTCATATAATCAGTCATGTGGTCAGAGGGGCGTTTGCTTGCAAAAGTCTGATTTAGGGACAATGCAGAGACCTCAAGGCAGAACTCCACGATATTCTGTGATCGGAACAACATCATAAGGAACTATCTGGACTTGGGGGTTAATTTGGTGTAACTTATGCCCTGTTAAGGGGTCTAGTTAGTAAATCCAGAGGCCTGGTGCTATTAACCCCTCCATGCCCACGCCCTCCACACAGTCAGGGCTTGGCAAGTAGTCTTGACCGTGACAAACTTGGCGGCAGCCAGAGCCGGCCTTTGGCGTTGTGGCGCCCTGTGCGGACTACTCCTCTGGCGCCCCCCCTCACTACCCCCCCTCTCTGCCCCTTCAAACTACCCGCCCTGTCTGCCCCTTTAAACTACCCCCCCTCAAACTACCCCTCCCCTCTACCCCTTCAAACTACCCCTCCCCTCTGCCCCTTCAAACTACCCCCCCCCCTCTGCCCCTTCAAACTACCCCCCCCCTCTGCCCCTTCAAACTACCCCTCCCCCTCTGCCCCTTCAAACTACCCCCCCCCCACTTACCTTGTTGCCGGAGTCCTGCGGTAAGAGCGGGAGGCATCCGTCTTCTCGCTCTGCCGGCATTTCATGTTGAGCGCCGGTATAGTCCGGCGCTCAACATGAGATGCTGGCACCGCGACGGAGTCACGGAGAGTAAGGGGCGCCGAGCGGTTGCCGAGAACTTCACGAGCAACCGCTCGGCGCCCCTGACCGGGACTTAGATTAAAGCATCGTTTTTTTTTTTTAAACTTTATTTAACATCAATGATGTTAAATAAAGTTTAAAAAAAAAACAAAAAAAAAACGATGCTTTAATCTAAGTCCCGGTCAGGCGCCCCTGCAACCATGGCGCCCTGTGCGGTTGCACAGGTCGCACATCCCTAGGCCGGCCCTGGCGGCAGCTAGGTGGGATATCTAGAGTTTTTTAGTGCTATTTGTATTGCCCGGTTTGGTGATTTTAGTACTAGAAGAAATTACATGGGTTTTGTGTAATTTCCCAAAAACATTACTCAGTGCCTAATTACAGACATACAGTGCAAAACAGTTCGTTCCTCTCCTTTTTATTTTTCTCTACCATACTGCATTATGGAGGCATATCGACGACAGCCAAAAGAATCTCTGGAGCTGGTTTGTCAAGAAAGGAATATACAAATTTTTGGCAAAAGCAAAGAGCAGCTGATTTTGGATCTCCTGGAACATGATAAACTCTGTGCAGAGCAGGCCATTGGAGCAGATGTGATTTTGGAAGAGCCTGTGGATCAAGGATGTTTTCCTGATAAAGTTAACGCCTTTAGTGTAATGGACTCTGAGTTACAAGTGGTACTAAAAGATCTGGGGAGCGTGGATCCTCAGCTAAAGTTCAACCTGATTCTGTAGTACAAGGAGAGAAAGAGGGAGGCTGCGGAAAGAGAGAGAGAGAGGGAGGCTGCGGAAAGAGAGAGAGCTGCGGAGCGGGCTGAACGAGAAGCTGAGCGGAGGCAGGGCCGGCCCTATAATGGGGCAGACTGGGGCAATTGCCCCAGGCGGCACTTTAGAAGGGGCGGCACTTTGCCGCCCCAAGCGCTTTTTTTTTGTTTTTGTTTTTGAAGCGGAGGAGAGAGAGAGGGGCACCGAGTGGTTTTCGCTTACCCGCTCGGCGCCCCTCTCTCTCTCTCCTCTGCGGCGAGTCTGCCTGTTCGGTCCCGGTGCCGGCTTGTAATGCAGAGCGCCGGAAGTGACGTCAATTTCCGGCGCTCAGCATTACAAGCCGGCACCGTGGCAGAGCAGGGAGACTCGCCGCAGGATTGTTTAAAGGTAAGTACCGGGGGGGGGATCGTAGATTATGGCGTCGGCGAAGTTTAAAATGCCGAACGCCAGAACGAAGTTTTAAACTTCGCCCCAGGCGGCGTTAAGTCTTCGGCCGGCCCTGAGCGGAGGTATCAGCTGGAACTTCTACGGTTAAAGCAATATAGTCCGTCTCCCCAAAGCATTGTTAACGGGGATGGATATGCTAACCGACCTCGCCTGGAACACTTTCCAATGCTGGAAAAGGACACTGACTTGGATGTGTTTTTGAGAGGATTTGAGAAAGTGTGCCGGCAGTGCCAGCTGCCCAAGGAAGAGTGGGGAAAGTATTTAACCCCACGTCTGAAGGGGAAAGCCCTGGATGTGTTTGCTTCCTTACCAATGGAAGTTGACCAGGACTATGAGGCCATAAAATCTGCCTTGTTAAAAAGTTTTAACCTCACCCCTGAATTCTACAGGAAAAAGTTTCGAGAGATGCAGCAAGCTACATCGGACAGTTGCACCGAATATGTGGGACAACTTCGGACTGTTTTCCGGCAATGGACTGGAGGCCTACAAGTTACTACATATGAGGCCCTGGAGGATCTGATGATTTTGGAGCAGTTCCTGAGGACACGAAGTCCAGAGGCCCGAGAGTGGATTCTGGACAGAAAACCTAAGACCACGGCAGAGGCGGCAGGTCTGGCTAACGATTATGCCAACAACCGTACAACAACAACAAAGCGGGTACAAACATCACAAGGACCATCTACCTGGAAAGGAGCAGCCTACCAACCACCAACTCCTAAGCCAACCGGGAGATTATCACCAACACCTTTCCTAGCCAACAGAGCAGGGGCCACATCGGGCCAAGGGGATACCCGCCGGTGTTATCGGTGTAACCAGATTGGGCACTTGAGTGCCACCTGCCCTTCTAAGAGACCATCTCCATGGACAAATGGAAATGGAGGTACAGCTGGGGGAGCTGCACCTGTTTTATTTGTGGCTAGACCAAAGGAGGCACAAGGAGACAATTTGCAGTGTGTATCAGTTGGGGAACACCCAGCTGTCTTGTTTGTTTCCAGGGTTCAGGGGAATGAAGAGGAGAACCTACAAAGAGTAACTGTAGGTGGCCGTGTGACTATGGGACTCAGGGATACAGGGGCTGCTTGCACTCTGGTGCGGCCTGAGATGGTAAGATTGGAGGATCTTATCCCTAGAAAGACCATGTCCATCCAAGGAATTGGCGGGGTGCGCCCTGCGGTGCCAGTGGCACGTGTGTACCTTGATTGGGGTGTGGGCAAGGGTTTGCGGGAGGTGGGGATATCCGAGGATATTCCTGTTAATGTTTTGCTGGGCAAGGATCTGGGTCGACTTGTTTGCCAGTATGCACCAGTTGAGGAAACCTGCAAACCTGGAGGGCTGGTAGAGGGCCCTGTCCAACCTAAGGTACTGTCTGAAACTTTGGGAGTAGTGGGTAGCTGGGAGGGATCCCAGAAGGCAGAGGTATGCCTGTCTGAACCAGCACCCAGGATCCTGTCTCCTGAAGAGATGAAGGGGGATGTGCACCAAGGGACCAGACCTAGCGAGCAAGCTCTAGGGGAAAAGTATGGTTTGACCTTTGGAGGGGCAGAGTTTCAGGAACAGGGAGTCTGTGGTGGCTCTTCTGGTTCAATGCCCCCTGATACTGAAAAGCATAGTGTTACTATGGGTGACCAGGTAGCCAAGGAATTCAGGAATACCGGGGATACTTATGTCAAAGAACCTCCAGAAGTTGTATGCCCTGAAGGTATAAGCCCTGGAAAACTAAAGGAAACTGGGGATGTGTGCCCAACCGTGCCTACAGCACCTGAGTACTTAGATCTGGGTGCACGAAAAAGTATTCATGATGTTGGGGTGTCTGTGGATATTCCTGTTACTGAATTTTCTCAAAGGGAAAACAAGGGATATATGGAATGTGATGTGTCTGTGAATCAACAGCCAAAACTCAGCTTTAATGCTCCAGAGGAAATGCTTAATTTACCTCTTAAAGTGCTGGAGGTTAAGAAGCAGGAAGGGGATAGTTTCTTAACTGTGCCCCCTAAAGCTGTAAAGTCTGGAGATAAGGAGGAGGGGAGGAAAATTCACACCCTGTTATCCCTTTTGTGTGTTCACTGAGTGAGCAATGCGAGGGGCAGAATATTTCCCCTGTAGCTGTAGTGGCATACCAGCAAGATGCTGGGGCAACAGCTATAGAGGATAATATAGAATGGGTTGATGAAAAGACAGCTACATTGACCAGTCAGCAAGAAACCCTTAGCCCTGGGGGTGTAGGTGAAGCCAAGAGCCTGGGATCCACACCGGATGCCCAGGACAATGGACACCCGTTTGCTGTCTTGCTTGGGAATGGGCAGAGTTTAGCTATGCTAAGCAGGGCAGAGAAACAAATGGATGAGGCCTTTAAACATCGGAGTAACTTATCGCCAAAGGAAGAGGCTTATTTAAGGGTTGGCAGAGAGTGCTTAGCTATGGTGTGTGCTTTGCAGGAGTTACAGCCATGCTTGCATGGTTGTGACTTCACTGTTATAACCTATCACAACCCTTTTCTTCAGGCAGATAGAGTAGATGGGAAGCCTAGACTGTTGTCCATATGGAGTCCGGTGCTACAGCAGTATAGTTTTACTGGGCGGTGTGACAAGTCAGCTTCTATGGGAATGCTGACAGTTTGTCTTGTCAGAGGGAGACTAGAATTTAGGCAGACATAGTAGATCAGCGTGTGCTGACCTCCTCTGTCCACCATCTTAAAGGGGGAGGTGTCATGATTAACTCATATAATGTAGTGGATGCATGGAAGGGTAACCCAGCAGAGGTGGTTAGTTTCTTTGTTTAAGCATTCAATGAGTTAATCTGAGGTTGATTTAATGTGTTTCTTTGTGAATGCCCTCTGTATCTGTTCTGGCTAGAGGTGTCATCTTCCCAAAGGACCCCTGTGGTGATTCATGGCCTAACTGATAAGGATCCTTAATTATAGGAATTCCATTCCTATCTTAAGTGGGGGGGTTTCCATCACCTTTACCCCACCATAACTTATTGGCACATCAAAGATGGGACTCGATTCTTGGGGATGGTGTCATATAATCAGTCATGTGGTCAGAGGGGCGTTTGCTTGCAAAAGTCTGATTTAGGGACAATGCAGAGACCTCAAGGCAGAACTCCATGATATTCTGTGATCGGAACAACATCATAAGGAACTATCTGGACTTAAGGAGTTCCCACAGGCCTACTTATTGGAGAAACTCGTGAGTGAGGGTCCTGTGTTTAAGTCCCATTGTTTTTAAGAACTGTTTGCCTGTTTTATTTTCTTTTGTATGTCTTGTTTTTTGTAATTCTAGCACTGTGTAATCTTTGTATTTCTGTTATTAAAATATTCATAATCTAAGTCTGTCTTTGGGCTCTAGTATCGATATCCACAAACCCTAAGAGAGGATAACACGTTACCGTATTGTTATTAAGTTCTACTGGATATATATATATATATATATATGTTGCTTGCCCGGGGTGGGTTGATATATATATATAGCGATAGAGGTTCTAATTCGGATTTCTCACGAATCCGGTATCAAAATCGTGAGTGGTGGCAGACTACCTGGGGGGATACAGGCAGGATTTGGGGGTTAATTTGGTGTAACTTGTGCCCTGTTAAGGGGTCTAGTTAGTAAATCCAGAGGCCTGGTGCTATTAACCCCTTCATGCCCACGCCCTCCACACAGTCACGGCTTGGCAAGTAGTCTTGACCGTGACACCTACAAAGGCTGTATAATCTGAAGAAGAGACTGCTGAGGTCCTGAAAGCTGATGTAACTTTAGTGATGAACTTGGGAATTGCCAAAGTTAGGTTGTTCTGTGTGTTTTTGTTTTCTTTTACTAACATGCCAATATAGTTTCATTTCTCAAGTCTGGAACAAAGAGCGATCAGATACTGTTTTGATGTTTAGCCTTTGCAGCTGTTAATAATGATAACAGGTTTATGAAACAGCAAACTAGGAGGAGGGTTTTTAAAAGTCTTTCATGATTCATTACCTTGTGAATCACCAGTTTTGCCTTTTACTAGATTGTAAACTTGCAAGAGCAGGGCTCTCCTTTTGTATCGGTTTTTTTATCGTGTGTGATTTTAGATTATTTTACTGTAACAGCTCTACGGAATCTGCAGGCGCTATATAAATGAAATGTAAATGTATGCATTTAGTAAAACATGTCAGAAACTACAATATGTTAAAATTCACTATAAAAAGTAGGATCATCATGGGGGGCACCACAACAGGCTATCCAGAAAGTGCATGTAGGAGGAGGTTTTGGAGTTTTGGAGATTTTGAAGTCCTCACTGCGCAGACATTATATATATATATATATATATATATATATATATATACATACACAAATATTAGCAAAACATTTATTGATTAATCTTTTAGCACTCCTTTTCTGTCCCTTTATCTCTCCATTTACTATCTCTCCCATTTATCACTCCCCTTTTTTCTTTACCTATCCGCTTCTCTTGGATCCCCCTTCTCATTATCACTCATCCTCTTTATGTCCCCTTTCTATCTATTCCCTTTCTGTTCATCTCTCCCCTTTCTTTTTATGCTATCTCTCATCCTCTTTGTCTCTCGTTTCTCCCATTTCTCTTTATGACTCCTCCTCTTTCTCCTTTTCTATACATCAGGGCTTCAGCCCCAGTATCTAACAACGCCCTTGAACCAAAGTCATGTCACGAAAGCATAATCTGCTCCATTCTTAGTTTAATAAATTATACAGATATCTGGGAACTCTCTTTATGGGAGAGCTGTCGGTTATCCGTGTCACCATCAGAAAACTCTGGGCCACATCCCACTCCCACCCATTTCCCCCTTAAACAGCGTTGTGTCCTGCAACGCCAACCAACATCAGCGGCACCGCCATAAGGTTCCCAGATATGACTGTACATATGATTTAATACCCATTTTGTATGGGGCACTGCCCAGACAGACCAGCAACACCAAAAACAAGCCCCCACAAGCCTTTTGATCACTCCTATAGAAGTGATCAAAGAGACTCCTCCCTGCAATCACCGGTGTACCGGTGATTGTGTCCCTGCTGCCAGAGGCAGGGACAGGGAGAAAGGGTTCTTTGGTGTGGAGACCAGCCCCAACCCTCCCCTGCTTCCGACTGCTCTGTTAAATATGCAGGGGTTCATATTTGTCCCCACAAGCTTGTAGGGACTTAATATCAGTCAATGCTGTGCTCCAATGGAACATCAGCATTGAAAGTGTCAATTTTTTAAAAAAATAATAATTTAAAAACTAACAGCACTGACCTGAAAGTCCAGGGTGCTTTCTGGTCAAATGCTGTGAGTTTGGTAACTGCAGCAGTTAAAAACTGCTCTAGAACAAATCAAAAGTGGGCTGATGATCAGATCACTCCTGGCCAATAGGAGTGATCTGATCATTATGGCAGCCCCTGGATGACCCTGCTTTAGAAAGAGAGAGGGGTCATCTAGTGTAATTATGAATTAATAAAAAAAATACATAATTATTACCTCATCACTTGTCAGTGACATTTGAAGTCACTGATTATTGATCGGTCTCCCTGATCAATGTCAGTGGCCCAAACTTGTCAGTTACAAGTGATCTGATAAAAAAAAATTTGAAAAAAGTTTAAAATGTAAATGCGCAAGTTCCAGTTTTGGGTCCACAATTGTTGAGAAACATGACTTATCTATGCATGTGGGGTATCGCTGTACTCGGGGGGGTGTTTCTAAATACAAATTCAAATATTTCATGTACCCAGGGGGAAAAAAACCTGAAATACTCTGGATAGAATGGGTTTGTTAAAAATGAAAAAAAAAATACTGCAATGTTTAGGACAGACTGGAAGTAAAATGGTTAAATCAAAAGTGTTGAAATGCCCCAAGTAAAATACTTTAGGATGTCATCTTTCAAAAAATATATACTTTTCTTTAGCAGTTTTTCTTTTTCTGGCCACTATTCGGGCACAACTCCCAGCATACCACATTTAAAAAAAATCTTGTTTAGAAACAGCGATGCACGTCATTCATATTTAACCCTGTAAGTGCCAAAATAAATGTAAATACCAGGCATATGAGGTGTTTCCAAAACAGGACAAATACCTAAATACACTTTTGGAGGTTCCCCCCCCCCATTTGCACTGGTTATATATAGTTTTTATAGGTGAAACTGTGAAAATAATTCCTTTTTTTTTTCCTATACCCCCCTTTCTTAGATATTTTTCATACTTAATGATGGTATATATATATAAATATATACATATATATATATATATAATTATTATATCAAAAGAAAGCCCTACTTGCGCTGAAAAAAACAACAATATATGATTTGTGTGGGTCCACTAATTGAGAAGAGAGAATTTTCAGTTGAAGAAAGACATTGGAACAAATACAAAAACTGCTCTGGTCTTCTTTTAGCACAAACATGGTAAAAAAATAAAAAAAATCCGGTCCTGAAGGGGTTAAAACAGTTACTATGTGATGAATATTCAACGATGAGGCTGATTTATGAAGGTTGTTGGCAAACATGCAAACAACAAGAAAAAAAAACACTATATGATTGCCTGGGATAGTAAAAAGTTAGATCTTTGAATGAAAACCAAGCATAAAGATAAAAGAGCGGCACATTGCATGTAGAAATATTTGTTATTTTGCTGCTTTTGGGAAGTGGGATCATGTGCATATAAATCATGTATCATGTGAGGTGTGGATCAAGGGATGTCACAACTGGGGTTATGAATAAACTGTAACCAATTGAAATGCAGATTATAATATAGAAAAAACTTGTTAAACATGTTTAAAGGTCATGCTTTCTAGCAGCCATAGAGCAATTGGCCTCTCCACTATTATTACCCAGCAGAGAGTTTCACTTTCATTTCTTCTTTATCCTCCTTAGGTTTTGGTTTTCTTCCCCTCCCTCATTCAGTATATAAAGGATTTTTCTCTTCATTAGAGCACTTCTTCTTACCCTGTCATCTGAAAAAAAAAGCAACATCTACAGGATAAAAAAAGGCCTAGAAGAAAAAAGATGCCAAAATTTACAGTTAAGGAACTAAGATGTTGGGGAGAGAAGTTTCTCCAATACCTGACAGATACTGGGAGAGAAAATGTAGGAGACAAAGAAGAACTAAGACGTATTTATTCAGAATTCAAAAACCGGTGAGACTATATACTTATTATTTATTGATGAAATATTAAATCATATTCTGCAGGTCGTTCATTTTCTTTAAAAGTGAATATATTTTATGTATTAAGTATCCCTTTATAAACTATATAATTATTTTATTTTTATTTTTTTTAAATCAGTTTAATATGTGGGTTAGGGTTTGTACATTTGTTGTTTTAATTTTTTTATTGATTTTAATTTTTTTTTTTACGAACACCTCTTTTGAATGAAAAAATTAACATCAAGTGCAACATCAATGTTTATGTTTTCCTTACAAATTAGTGATAATATGAAATTACATCATATATTTATTTTATTATTAGTTATTTTTTCTGGATATGTGTAAGGATCTATAGTATTCGGGTTTTATAGTCCCCTTGTGAATGGTGTCCGTGTAATTTGTAGGTTACATGCGGACTTATTAATATGATATAATATGTTCTCACATATTTTTGAATATTTCAACATATAAAATGAATCCTAGTGAAAGGGGAAAGGAATATAATAGTGAGTGGATATAGATATTTAGAATTAACGTTGAAGTATGCGAGTATCTAATCAACTGGGGCAAGCATTCATTTTGAAATTTCTTAATTTCGTGAAAGCAATGGTCGCTAGTGTGCACCGAACCTCTGAGGTTCATCAGAAGAAACTGGTTTTCTTCTGTCATAACTTTTACAGTTCACAGTTCTGTCATAACTTTTACAGTTCACTGTTGTGCCATACACATGTATTTTATTGACTTAGTTTCTGGTATTTTTGTACCGTGGTTTTTTAACAATGGACATCCCTCCAAGAACGTTATCAAAATTGGAGTTCTTAAGTCTCAAAAGGCATCCATCCATGACATTAAAGATAGTGCTAGGGCTGTCTTATGGTGAAGTCAAGCGTTTCAAGGACACAGTCAAGCTCAAAATAAAATCAGAACCCGTTTCACGAGTAAAAAATGGAAAAAAAAACCGATGCCATGAACTGACAAAGTGGTGGTTAAGGCCCTGTGGCCCAGTTGCAGGGCAATGAGGAGCATGAGGTGAGACTGGGCAGAGGGCCCTGTCTTTAGGTTTGCATTGGGCCTAAATATTTCTGATGACAGCCCTGCAGTCACGTATCTGAGAAGGATGGCCTGCTTGCCACAAATATATCCATTTAGTTTATTTGTCTAGGAAAATCACCCAAGCCTTATGTTAAGGTCAACCGATAGCTTTTGTCAGGAGACCCTAAATGAAGCTTGTGGTGTTTAGTAGTCAGGCAAAGAGTCACGCAGTGTGAGTCACAACAAAGTTTTCCTTATTCCTGTACAAAAAAAAGGGAGGGACCTCAAACAAAGCAAGTAAAGAATGTATATGAATGTATATTCATTATCCGTCTGTCAGTTTGGATGTGAGAGAGAGACCTTTCCAACTGAAAATATTGGACTGGAATTTCAAGGGTTGCCAGGCACTAAAAACGAAATGAAACGATTTTGCTTGCGGCGAACAAATCTAGTAGTTATGTTAGAACTTGTGAAGTGGATCCATCTGTAGTGTACAACCAGCAATACGTACACATTTCGGTGCACTTTCATACCCCCAACATTTCAAGTGTCCAAAGCGGGACATCTTTTTTGGGTGGTCTGGTCAGGGCATGTAAGAGGCAGGCATAGGGGCCCCATCCACTACGCGCCTTGAGTTGTATTGAAGCAATACGTTGAGATATGATGTCATATTGCAGCACTTTGCCTCAAAACGTGGCATGATCCCTACTGCTCACTAAAGATGAACACAGGGACAAGTTGGTGGGACAGTGTCTGGAAACTGGACATGGTGGTGAATATTGTGGGATTGCTTTTTGTACAGGGAGCAGAGGGTAGATGAAAAGGCTGGTGGCCATTACATTTATCCCCTATATCATCATTGTGGCTGGCAAACAGGCTGCCACTGACATCATTTATATGCTAATGCCATTTAAAGATGAATAAGGGTATAATCTAAGGTACTAAGGTTGGATAATTAGGAGAGCTGTTATGCCACTACAATTCTCATGATTGCCAGCCAGCCGCCACTGCACTCCTTTTCTTTGATGTTACTGGCTAAGCATTATAGGAGTTGTAGATGTTCAACAGATGGAGAGTTGCTCCATCAATCTGCATAGGTCCTAAATTAAACCCAGATTTGCCAGCCGAAATACGGCTCTAAAATATCCTTATTGATTAATATTTCCATTCTAAATTCAATTTGTTTATTCCCTAAAGGGAGCAGAACTAACAGGATAGTTGAATTTCAGCTCCTTGACATCGCTATACATTATGAAGGTCCAATCTCAGGGAGCTTCTGCTGCAGGAAGAGATTGGCTAGCCCTGTGTAATGTATTGTTAAATCAGTAACCTGTCTAAATTCTGCATTATGCAGGGCCAGCTCAGCCCCTTACACTGGAGAATCTTACTAGCGGTAGCCTTTTCAAATGATTAGTGAAGGGCGACAATTACAAACACAATAGTGAATAGACCCTAAAGTGAGAGTTAGGTGCAAAAATACCACTTGTGAACTGCTCAAAGTCATCGTTCAGGTGCTGATAATTAGTGAGCGCAGTGCATTGTGGGAGTCCGTCTTGTGAACAAAAGTTGGTGAATAGCATGTGCCAGAAAGTACTGGGGGGGTCAGTTAGCCCACTGATCAGGCCGGCCACCATGCATTACTCCACAATCGGACAGAGGCCCTGGAACAAGGATTGCATGCTGCATAGGTCTGGGTGTGTGATTGCTGTATAATATATCATTATTAGATTCAGAAATGCAGGTGCCAACACGCAGTCGTTGGAATGAGTCAATTTCAGTATTTTAGATGTTTTCAGATCAATGTGACCCCTTTAGTGTTTCTGGTCCTGTGTATGGTAAGCCTGAAGATCTTCTACCTTCACGAGTATTTTTTATGTTTTGGGTAAGATGCTGGCTGGGTTGAGCAGTCCGTCTTCTTCTTCGTGGAAACTTTAATGGGTTTGTGTGTTTTTCTTTTTGCAGTGATGATCAGAGAAAACCAAGTTTTTCAGCTGCAGTCTATGGCCTTCGGGTTGGCAGGAAGGTTTTGGTAACTTCTAACTCTATTACTTTTAACCAGGTAAGTAATTCCTGGGACGTTCCATAAAAAGTTATGATAAAATGGATTTTACAATTCACACTATAAAGCTCACGTGCTTCTCACTGGCACATGTAAAAAGGCAAGAGCTGCCCTGTGGTATGAATAATTCATATGACAAAAGGAAATTGATTGTTAGACCTTATGAATACTCTAACACTATTAATTAACTACAAAGGGGTTAATAGCATCTCTATACCAAAATGGGTATAATCAATTTTATAGTTGTACATGTATTAAATTAGGGGGGGGAGCCACAGCTGTCAAATTTGGAAAATTAAAATATTATAGCTTTATACAAAATTGTATAAGGTATGTAATAATTATACACGTCATTTATTTTTGTATTTTTTTTTTTTTTTTTTAATATATATAAATATTTAATATATAAAAATATATTAAGCTATTTCAAAGTAACAACTAAAACGATAATAAATCCATGTTTTCCCTTGATTTGAAAAAAAAGAAGTGGTGGACTTGCAGTTCAGTTCTGAATTGGACCTTTTTTTAAAAAAAATAAATAAAAAAAAAAAATTACAAAAAAAGAAATTTTTTTTTCACCTACTGTGGCAAAAAAGGGACCCTAAACATTTAGCAAGTTGTCATAACAGATGGTTATGGTCTCCTAGAAGTAATGTGTTTGTCTGTATAGGTGCGGTCTGTGGTGACATCATACGTCAAAAGTGAGTCACAGTTTTACAGTAGAAAGTTCCTTTTATATCAACTCCCTTAATGTTCCTAAGAATAGAAACCGGGCTTTTTAATTTTTATTTTTTTTATTGTGTGCAAAACATAAAATGCAACAGATGATGAGTGAACTTTCGGTAAAACAGGAAGAAAATGGATTTGCGAAGAGAGCACGCAGGTTACGCACCAGTAATATGCAAGCTCTAAAGAGAAACATTTTCTCCACCCTTTTATATCTTTACCCTGAAAAGGTCGGGCTTCCCTATTTGCGCATGCGGGCGGTTTCAAGCATCTTGGGGCTAGTTTCAAGGCTATAGGGGCAGTTCCATAGACTCCAAAGAATGCGAAGGCCTCTTATAATAATATAATATATATAACATAATAAATAACATCTTTATCTCCTTTTTGGCCGTGTTTTACACTTCATATGAAGCTGTAAGTTCTATTTAGCCTATTTGCCATTTTACAAAATGCTCCATTTTGTTGTTTAGTATATTACATAAACTTGTGTAATGATGTTTGCATTAAAATGGCTATATATAATGTGTGTGTGTGTGTGTGTGTGTGTGTATATAATTGTGTGTGGGTATTTTTTTTTAGGTTTTATATCAGGAAACTGAGTAGTAGATGCATTGAATAACCTTCCAGCAGAAGTGGGATAGGCACAAGGCTATCCTAGATTTAAGATAAATCCATAGACTAAAGAAAATTATTCAGAAATCGGGCCGACTGGTTCTTATCTGCCAGCACATTCTATGTTTCTGTTTAAATGTAATATGTCTATACCATAATGTCATAGAATCTGTTGGTTCCCAGTAAGTGTAATATAATGCCAGTTGTTGTTGATTGATCGATATCTTTTTGTAAGGGTTGCTGAGCAGTACTACCCTACATCATTTCATGTGCTCTAATTTTAACCCCTTTAGTTTTGGCATTGTAAGTCCTGGGGCTTTTTTTTTTTTTTTTTTTTTTAAGAGCGAGAGAGAGTTTTCTTTCGATACCATAATTACATGATTAGCCAGAAGTTCAGTAATTTTTAGATGAAATTTAAAAAAACAAAACAACCCCCCCCCCCCCAAAATTTTCTTCTCTGAATCCTTGTGAAATTATATTATTATTATTAAATGGACAGGAATGCCCTTAAAATGTAACAATTCAATCCTGATTTTGGAAATGCAAAAATGTATATGGAATGTCCATATTTTCCCAGTAGTTATAGGGTATATGTGAATTTTTACAATTAGAATGCTGAGTTTGCAAATTATTTATATATATATATATATATATATAATGTGTGTGTGTTTTTTTGCAAACATTTCTGTGTTGCTTATGATTTTTTCCACAAAAATCCAGCCAAAATTGGTTTGCTGTATCTCCATCTTACAGAAAGACCCCACTTACATAGGGTTTTGCGGGTTTTTTTTTTTGTTTGTTGGCCATTTGCAGGACAAGAAACTATTGATAGAATTTGTGCCAATTCAACACCCCCCCCACCAAAAAAAAAATTTCTATAAGTTCTGGGGTACTATAATAGTCTACCCAGTGGCGGCAGGCTTTATTCAGATGGGGCAAGAGGAAGTCCCCTCACCATCTTGCCACTTGTGGTTAGTGAGTCTGGGCATCCAGGGGGATCTTTCCCCTCGTAGATTGTGAATGAGACGGTATATCCCGTGACACTTTCATAAAGCTTGTCAAACTTTACCCCATACCTAGACCGCTTTGTGGGGGTATACAGTCTACAGCTAAAATGATAAATTAAGAATTGGGATGGGGCGGGAGGTGGTGGCTCCATCAACTTCTCTAGTTCTGAATAATGTTCTTGTGAAATGTTTGGAAAGTGGTCTTCTCTCCACCGCAGCTTATGGAACAGTGCTTTTTATGGGGGATTGTCCTTCTTTATTAGCTTTGTAATTCTTTCTGTCTTTTGTTTTATTGTTTATGGTGGTAGCTTGTGACAAAACCAGTGTTACTTACTGATCAATATGTGGCTGAGAGGAGAGATCGAAAACAAGAATTCCTATCGGTGCCGCTTTCTGGCAATGGCGTCAACTGTAGTAAAGGACAAGCTAGAAAGATAATTCGGTGGATGAAGCAAAACAGGTGCGTGGACCGTACAGAGATATGGTTAAAGCAACATTTCAATAATTATTACGCGCCAACAAATTACGCAGCGCTGTACAATGGGGCAGTTAACACACACACACACACACACAACAAATATACAATAATGTATACAGATACATCAGGAGTTGAGAACCCTGCCCGTAAGCTTTGCCGTCCAGCCTTATGGTACTCTTACACAAACTTCCTGGCAAGAATGGTGGGCTATCGAGGGCCATGCTCATGGGCTTACAGTCTGAGGGAATAGTATGGGTAAGAGGAAGCAGTAGCTCTCTTGTAGCCATAATTAGGACTAAGTGGTAAATGAAATGAACCGGTGGGTGGATGTGCTAGTTCTTGCCTCCTGATTGTGACTAGCAGAGGGTGTTGTGGGGTTCCAGGAAAGCTACAAGAAGAGAGAGCGCCAGTCTTAATGCTACTGCTTATTTTATTTATTTATTTATTTCCCTTTAGGTCCAAATTCATCGGTGACAATGTTGAGATTGCCATAGACTCAGATTATGACCTGAATGAAGGGAAAATCCGTATTAAATTGGCACCAAATGAGCCCCAAACATTTCCAATCCGCATTAAGAATAATTCTCATAACCCGGTGACTCTTGTTCAGTATAAAGTGTTGCGTCGAATGAAGGTCTTCTCATTCACAGACGATTTCAGTGTGTCCAAGTCCAAGCCTTTAGTGCTGAAACCAGGTAAAAATGCTTTTTCATATATACCAGGGTATGTGTGTATGTGTATGTATGTATGTATGTGTATAAATATACCTGGCTGATATATTTTGTGTGTTTTTTTTTATTTGTTTGTCTAGATCTCTCATTTTTTTTCTAAAACATATATGGCTCCTGATGCACACTTTAAACCAGAGGTGGCAATAGGTAGCTGGGATAGGGGACTACAGCTCCCATGATGCTTAGCTGGTTTATGGATTGCGAATCATCAGAGTTGTAGTTCCACAATATCTGTGGAACCTCTGGTTATCTACCATTCTCTAAAGCATTTACAGAAAGATTATTTGAATACCTTGCAAACTCTGATCCATTAAGTTAAAGATGCGAATTCCTTAGACCTGACAAAATGCAGCAGGAACTTAAGTACAGAAATTAAATTTTTTGCTGAATACTCAAGTCTCAAATCTGTAAGTTCTCGGTTCAGACCACACAATAAGTTCCTAAAATACACTTATATTTAAATACATATATATTAGTACATTTATTTTATTTTGCAGTGTTCTTGGCTTTCATTGACATTTGACAGTACTTACAAGTCAACTGTACATTGTGACAACTTGTAAAACAAGTAACTGAGGGAGTGTCAAGGGCACCAGCAAAAGTTATTTTGGGTCATACTATTATTTTTTTTCTTTGAGGGGAGGGGCTGAAAATAAGACAAAGTGGGTGTTGAATTACTAAGGAAAGAGCAGGGTGTATCATAGTCTGTCGGATGTCAAAATGTTGAGGTTTTTATATAAAGAAAATCTCATTAAGATGTTGTGTGTGTGTGTGTTAACATAACAGTACTAGTCATGATTTCTTATACTCTTTCAGGTGATATTTACCATATCCATGTTCGTTGTTCAACGGCCTACTATGGATATTTCCCAGTTACAATGGTGTTTGAATTCCTGAGAGAAAGTGATGCACCCAATGGCTTTTTTATTGGGCGATTTCTATCTGTTGTGTCTAACAGTAGATTATATGATGACCTGGCTCCAACATCAAGCTACGTACCGTACCAAAGAGACCTACTGAAACCAACTGTGAGGACTGAAGATGAGGGGTTCCCACCAGATAAGTAAGAGAACTGTAAAATTAGCCATTTGTATATGTTCTAGTTTGGTTGTCTTAGCCCGATAGTCTTAGTATGCTAAAGAGTCAGGGTCTAGACTAGTCTGTGGTAAATACAATGGCTTAGTATTAAACGCCCAGCTGGACACGCTGATGAAAGTCTATAGAGGAACAGACTTTATGATCATTGCCATAAAGAATCTGCTCACGGTAGTGTTTGAGCTGGGAAAGTCATATTGGTCTGTAGATAAAGGAAATTCACTGGAATTTAACTGAATAAAACCAAACTAACAGTGACTAACTAGTCCAAGTTTAACTGATGGCCTGTTATGGTCCTCCTCTTGTCTGGGAAAACACCATAGTCCCTTTCTGTTTTGAATATATATATATATATATATATATATATATATATATATATATATATATATATATATATATATATATATATATATAGTAGTTGTTACCCGAATATAAATGCGTTATTTGTTGGTGGGGCAGCGTAGGGTCACTGGAATGTGTCTCACTGGTGCACAAAAAACATTTACTTTGCTCAGAGTAAATAATTTTTTTTTTTTTTTGTTTTTTTTCCTTTCTATTTGCAACTCTACTCCACCAACTCTATATATTTTCAGCTCCCTGAAGTATGAATTAGAACGAAAGATTCCACTTGGAGATTCCACTCCTCCTAACCATCTGAGGAACAGCATCCGTGCAGGAGTGTTCTCCAAAACAGGACCACGTACAGTGTTCCCAGCAGATGCTCAGGACAGGTAAATTAAAGGTCCTTTCCAGTCCAACTTTTGTGTTCAATGTATAGTGGAGTCCATTTTGCATGGAGCTTTTTTTTCCAGTATTAAACCAGTAAATGCACTCATTAGCATAATTAAAATAGAGAAAACTCTTAACGTCTCTATTATTATTATTTTTTTATTTATTTTTTTTATTTTTTTTTTTTAATTGTTCTACCATGTTTCCAAAAACCTAATGTTATTCAGGAAACCAGACTTTCTATGGAGGTATGATCTGACTGCCTTTCAATCTGCAGCCTTTCCTTAGGTCAGTTGCCACAAGATAAAATTGATATGGTGAAATAAACCATTTCGTTTTTTTGTAGTTTAACCATTAACTGCTATTTTTAATACTAGATGTTGGTACCCACAATGCATCCCTAAATATACCAAAATGCAGAACAGGACAAAGTGGGACAAAAGTAAATTGCGCACGGAGCCCTCTCTTTGTGGGTGAAGCTTTTATTCCTACCGTAGTACCGTATTTGCTCGATTATAAGACAAGGTTTTTTTCAGAGCAGATGCTCTGAAAAATACCCCTCTTCTTATAATCAGACCTCAAATAGAGACTGAGACCAAGCGCTGCGGGGGACCTGGATCCTCCTGTCTGGTACCCCCCCCCCCCAAACTTACAAACTGACTCCCCTGCGTCCATCGTGTATGCGCGATGGATGCAGACAACCCCCACTGCTAACCGCACCTCCTTCCGGCTGCAGCGGAAGTTGCCTACGCGAATCGCGTATACCTCTACCCGCTGCCTGGACAACACACCGGTAAGTTGGGGGGGGTTGTTAAGTGGGGGGCATAAGGCATTTCTGTAGGCACAGTGCTCTATGATATGCCTTTTAACCCCCTTTATGCCACTCTGCCTCCAGAAATGCCTTTTAACCCTCTATACGCCACTCTGCCTCCTGAAGTGCCTTATACCTCCCTATATGCCACTCTGCCCCATAATATGCCTTTTAACCCCCTAAATACCAGAGTGGCATATAGGGGTATAAGGAATTTCTGGAGGCAGGGTGGCACATAGGGGGTCAAAAGGCATATCATTGGGCACAGTGGCATATAGGGGATTAAAAGGCAAACCATGAGGCACAGTGGCATTTCGAGGGTTAAAAGGCATATCATGGGGCACAGTGGCATATAGGGGGTATAAGGCATTTCTGGGGCACAGTGGCAAGCCTGGGGGCAGATGTGCATAACTGGGGGGCAGGTTGGAAAATAAAAGGAAATAAAAACAAAATATTTTTCTCAATCATAGCTTTTAAGAAAAATAAAAAAATGGCTTACATAATTTATGTAAACTAACATTTACTAGTAAAACTTATTTCCTATAGGGTTGTCTTCAGGCTTTTTCTTTCTTTCTTTCCTAAATTAATATTCAGATTTTGGGGGGTCGTCTTATATTCGAGCAAATACTGTAGTATGGTGTCACCTACATGTTTGGAAATGAAATTGAATTTTTGTTTCCATTCTCTCCTCTATCAGGAATCTCCTATCTAGTGCCCTGAACTTCAGCAACTATGATAAGCGGTTCAGTTTGCTGCTACACCTCGAGGAGATACAGATGGAGATAGATATCAGAAAATATGATAAAACAGGGGAGCAAATGGAATGTGATCCAAGGAACAAACGGCTTCTGCTTCTTCATGTGAGCATGTATATGTGGCTTGTTTTATTATAGTGACCTCAAAGGCATCACATATAAAGATGCCTACATATAAAAACACTATAGTGTACCATGCAAATAGTAATTTACCATAGAGTTAATCTTGATTCAAAGTTATAGAATACGTTTCCACCATAAACTTTTAAGGACAAAACTAACAAAAAAATAAACATTTAGAAGACATTGTTGACAGATGACCATAACACGGTGTGGTCCTTAAGAAGCATTTTGAAAATTTGCCTTGGGTCACATGTAGGGCTGCAACTAACGATTATTTTAATAATCGATTAGTTGGCCGATTATTTTTTCGATTAATCGATTAATCGGAAAAAAAAAATGAATGTAAATTTTTCATTTATTTAAAATAATTTACTAAACAAATGATGTTAAATACAAACAGCAGAATAAAAAAACTTTGATAATACATTTCTTGTCTTTATTTCCCAACCAGCCCCCCAATATATGCACATTTGAGCCCAGGCTTGCTACGCTGCCTCCCAGACATGCCATGCTGCCCCCCCACATATGCCACGCTGCCTACCACAGCACTCCGCGCTGCCTCCCACATATGCCACTCCACGCTGCCTCCCACATATGCCACTCCACGCTGCCTCCCACATATGCCACTCCACGCTGCCTCCCACATCTGCCACGCCACGCTGCCTCCCACATCTGCCACTCCACTCTACCCCCCACATGCCACTGTGCCTGATACGCCTTATACCCCCTGAAACACCACTCCATCCTCCCCAGACATGCCACCCTGCCCTCCCCACATATGCCACGCCATGCTGCCTCCCACATCTGCCACTCCACAATGCCTCCCACATCTGCCACTCCACGCTGCCTCCCACATCTGCCACTCCACGCTGCCTCCCACATCTGCCACTGTGCCTGATACGCCTTATATCCCCTGATACCCCACTCCATCCTCCCCAGACATGCCACCCTGCCTCCCAGACATGCCACTTCTCTACCCCCAGATATGCCACTCTACCCCCAAATATGCCTTATACACCCTGATACACCACTCCGTCCTCCCCAGACATGCCACACTGCCCTCCCCACATATGCCTTATATACTGTATATGCCTTATACCCCCAGATATGTCACTTCACTGCCCCCAGGATTTAGATTCTCCTAAATTAACCCTAAACTCCCCATTAACCATAACTGCCCCTAAATTAACCCTTAACACCCCCTTAACCACAGCATCCCCTAAATTAACCCTAAAGACCCCATCAACCACAGCATCCCCTAAATTAACCCTAAACACACCATTAACCACAACTGCCTCAAATTAACCCCAAACACCCCATTAACCACAGCTGCTCCTAAATTAACCCTAAACACCCTATTAACATAACTGCCCCTAAATGAACCCTAAACACCCAATTAACCATAACTGCCCCTAAATTAACCCTAAACACCCCACTAACCATAACTGCCCCTAAATTAACCCCCACCTCCCCTAACTTTCAGTAGCCCAAATATATAGCCCAAATATATATGTAGCCCAAATATATATATATATTACATACATATATATATATACACACACATTATATATATATATATATATATATATATATATATATATATATAACACACATACACATTATATATATATATATATATATATATATATATATATATATATATATATATATATATATATATATATATATACACACACATATACTTACAGTTAGATGAGTGTCACAGCCATGTGGTTCTGGCCTGGAGAAGGAAGGGGCGGGGCCAGTTGTCACAGTGATTACAGGGAGGGGGAGTAAGAAGGAGCTGCTGCTGTGAGACGGTGAGTCAGACTAAACGGATTATATAATGAGGGGGATTTTTCAGAGCGTTTGCTCTGAAAAAACCCTCATTTTATAATCGATAATAATCGATTCAACTAATCGATAATGAAATTCGTTGCCAACGAATTTCATTATCGATTATTATCGATTTTATCGATTAGTTGTTGCAGCCCTAGTCACATGTATAATATATATTTTGTATAATTTCGTGCCAAACTGAAAAGGAACACAGAATAGGAAGCATTGTCTCCCCGCTTTATTCTTGTATTTTGCTCGCAGGTACCTGGTGTTGCGGAGAGCAGGCCTTCAGTATTACGGGGAGATCACCTTTTTGTTTGCCTTTCTGACGAGCGCACAAATCCCGCCGCTATCAACTACAAGGGCTACGTGCATGGAGTTGAACTGGAGAAAGTCAGACTGGGGTTCTCCGTCAAGTAAGTTCTTCCTATGATTCAAGGCAAAGAATACACGTGTCCATAGAGATCATAAGATATCACAAAAAGTTTAGCGCCAGCAGTAAAACTTTAGGTGCCATGGTAGCTATCTTCTGGGATTTCCGGGGAGGGTCTATGAGTGATTTATATGGATCAATCTAAATCTTCTTGCTAATTGTTTTTTTTTTCTCCCTTTCATTATGTAGCCTTTTAAAAAGATTTGTAACAGGCTTGAAATTTGATGTCATGTTTACATTTAATCGACTACCGCTAAAAGTTCAGCACAGAGCTGTTAGCCTGGCTAAATCGTCCAACATTGAGCAATTTCTGTTTCCAACATCTTCCTATGGGCAAGCAGTCACCGATACAGAAAGGCTAACGTAAGTCTGCACAATGTAAACGTTTTTTGGGGGGGGGGGGTTGGCATACTGAATACTAATTGTTGGACAAAGTGGTAAAAGACAAGCAATCGGTAAGGTAATACCTCCCAAGCATCTAACTTAGTTTTGTTTTTTTTTGCATGATTAATAAGGAAGATCAGCCAAGCCCCTCATTATGTGATAGATATTATACCTATGCTATCATTTCTTCCGTTCCCGCATCATCTTTATCCAAGCCGCTTCTTATGTAAGGCTACTCCATGTATAAATCACCCTCTGGGGGGGGGGAGTAGTTCTGGTGAACCTTTTTATGAAAAATAAAATTTACTGTTCCCAACACCCGCCCTATAAGGGAATATCCATATTAATGTAGCCTGCAGAACCCCCCACCCCATGCATTAGAAAAAGGATTACATGTAAGTTTTAAAGGGAGCACAGGCTCATGTCAAGGGCTGTCCTAATGGGAGTCCTTGGTTATCTGGTTCGCATGGTCCCCTAGATTAAAGGCCGAACACAAGCAATTGTTACACTGTCCACCATTAACATATTTATTGGTTCTTTAAAAGACCTCTTTAAGCTGCACATTTATTGTGGTGGTTTTTATTTTTTTCCTTCCTTCAATGTTGTCTAGCCTTTATGACCGAAGTCTTGAGACCAACAAAGAACAGTACAATGCAGTAAAGCAGATTGTGGGTGGATTATCTAGGCCTGCTCCTTACCTCATCTTTGGCCCACCAGGAACTGGAAAAACAGTCACCTTGGTTGAAGCGATCAAACAGGTAAGAGCCTTAAGAGTAAGTGGTTTTTCTGTTTTAAAATAATATAATTAGAAGGTAAAATAACTAATAGCCCTAAATTACAGGCATTGATTAGTATTATTTTTTTATGGGCTTTTTCTCTTTTCCATGATAACTAACACCAGCCATTGTTAAACTGCAGTTCCCCTGATGTTTAGTTCCTGCCCAAAGATCATGGGACACATCGGCATATTCTGTGTTGGCAAGTACGGAGAGGGTTGTAGCACCTGTGCCACACTACTGGGGGATCTCTGGTGTTCTGCTCGCTCAATGGGCTAGTTGGAAAGATCAGAGTTCTCCCTTGTAATTGCACTATGGAGAGCCATGCCTAGATAGCACATCTTCTGTAACACCTTCTCCAATCCGCACTGTCTGTAGTGGTAGAGATCCGAGGGGTGTCTTGTGTTGTGGACACGTAGCGTGAGGACCTGCATTCATGTAACGCCTAGGGCGGCTTCACAGTTTACTCAGGCCTAGGGTGGCCCATTAAGTAGAGCTACTACAGTATATTTTGTGTTCTGTCCTAGCGTTATCTGTAGAATATAGCTCGAAGGGTTTTATGTGTGAAAAGACGTGAATTTGTGTACATGTGACTGTAGAACAAAATAAAGCCAGTAGTACAGGATGCTTATTTTTGCTATGTTACTAATTTTTACTGCGAGGAAAAATATCCCCCCCCCCTGCTAATTATGGATATATGCCTTCATCTTGACAACCGCCCCTGCTTTTGTTTGTGCAGGTTTTAAAATGCATTCCTACGTCCCACGTTCTGGCATGTGCCCCTTCTAACAGCGCAGCCGACCTGATCTGCCAGCGTCTGATGAAACACGTGGACAAGAAGGGCATTTACAGAATTTTAGCCAGCAGCAGAGAATTCCGCACTGTGCCAGAAGACATCAAGGTAGATATCCAAAAGAATAATAAAGGGTTGACTATTTATTGGATATATTGTGATTGATCAGTATATTAATAATCTGCCAGGTAGAAATGTACTGTTTATACATATAGCTTTTACTACATGGCCTATTCAGTGTATACTAGGGCTGAAACTAACGATTATTTTAATAATCGATTAGTTGGCCGATTATTTTTTCGATTAATCGCATAAAAAAAATGAATGTAAATTTTTCATTTATTTAAAATAATTTACTAAACAAATGATGTTAAATACAAACCGCAGAATAAAAAAAACTTTGATAATAAATTTCTTGTCTTTATTTCCCAACCAGCCCCCCAATATATGCACATTTGAGCCCAGGCTTGCTACGCTGCCTCCCAGACATGCCATGCTGCCCCCCCACATATGCCACGCTGCCTACCACAGCACTCCACGCTGCCTCCCACATATACCACACCACGCTGCCTCCCACATCTGCCACTCCACGCTGCCTCCCACATATGCCACTCCACGCTGCCTCCCACATCTGCCACTCCACAATGCCTCCCACATATGCCACGCTGCCTCCCACATCTGCCACTCCACGCTGCCTCCCACATCTGCCACTGTGCCTGATACGCCTTATATCCCCTGATACCCCACTCCATCCTCCCCAGACATGCCACCCTGCCTCCCAGACATGCCACTTCTCTACCCCCAGATATGCCACTCTACCCCCAGATATGCCTTATACCCCCTGAAACACCACTCCGTCCTCCCCAGACATGCCACACTGCCCTCCCCACATATGCCACGCCATGCTGCCTCCCACATCTGCCACTCCACAATGCCTCCCACATCTGCCACTCCACGCTGCCTCCCACATCTGCCACTCCACGCTGCCTCCCACCTATACCACTGTGCCTGATACGCCTTATATCCCCTGATACCCCACTCCATCCTCCCCAGACATGCCACCCTGCCTCCCAGACATGCCACTTCTCTACCCCCAGATATGCCACTCTACCCCCAGATATGCCTTATACCCCCTGAAACACCACTCCGTCCTCCCCAGACATGCCACACTGCCCTCCCCACATATGCCACGCCATGCTGCCTCCCACATCTGCCACTCCACAATGCCTCTCACATCTGCCACTCCACGCTGCCTCCCACATCTGCCACTCCACGCTGCCTCCCACCTATACCACTGTGCCTGATACGCCTTATATCCCCTGATACCCCACTCCATCCTCCCCAGACATGCCACTTCTCTACCCCCAGATATGCCACTCTACCCCCAGATATGCCTTATACACCCTGATACACCACTCCGTCCTCCCCAGACATGCCACACTGCCCTCCCCACATATGCCTTATATACTGTATATGCCTTATACCCCCAGATATGTCACTTCACTGCCCCCAGGATTTAGATTCCCCTAAATTAACCCTAAACTCCCCATTAACCATAACTGCCCCTAAATTAACCCTTAACACCCCCTTAACCACAGCATCCCCTAAATTAACCCTAAAGACCCCATCAACCACAGCATCCCCTAAATTAACCCTAAACACACCATTAACCGCAACTGCCTCAAATTAACCCCAAACACCCCATTAACCACAGCTGCTCCTAAATTAACCCTAAACACCCTATTAACATAACTGCCCCTAAATTAACCCTAAACACCCCACTAACCATAACTGCCCCTAAATTAACCCTTAACACCCCCTTAACCACAGCATCCCCTAAATTAACCCTAAAGACCCCATCAACCACAGCATCCCCTAAATTAACCCTAAACACACCATTAACCGCAACTGCCTCAAATTAACCCCAGACACCCCATTAACCACAGCTGCTCCTAAATTAACCCTAAACACCCTATTAACATAACTGCCCCTAAATTAACCCTAAACACCCCACTAACCATAACTGCCCCTAAATTAACCCCCACCTCCCCTAACTTTCAGTAGCCCAAATATATATATATATATATATATATATATATATATATATATATATACATGTACATGTACATATACTTACAGTTAGATGAGTGTCACAGCCATGTGGTTCTGGCCTGGAGAAGGAAGGGGCGGGGCCAGTTGTCACAGTGATTACAGGGAGGGGGAGTAAGTAGGAGCTGCTGCTGTGAGACGGTGAGTCAGACTAAACGGATTATATAATGAGGGGGATTTTTCAGAGCGTTTGCTCTGAAAAAACCCTCATTTTATAATCGATAATAATCGATTCAACTAATCGATAATGAAATTCGTTGCCAACGAATTTCATTATCGATTATTATCGATTTTATCGATTAGTTGTTGCAGCCCTAGTGTATACACAAACTTTTACTGGTCTTCCTCCATAACTTGAATGAAAAGGCATTACCTGTTTTCCTACTAAGCTCTCAGATGTCGGCAGCAAAACCCTACCACGTTTATTTTTAATATATATATATATATATATATTTTTTTTTTTTTTCCTTCTTTCCCATCGGGAACAAGAATCCCTGTTTTTCTGATCATTTATTTTAAGTTGTGAAGGAGAACTAGGATTTATAACTTGATGTAACTCTAAATTACCATCCTTAAAAGGAGACCACAAAATACCCATTAAGTGGATATATCAAGATACTGTTTAATGTTTGACTTGTTACCTTTGAAGAAGCTGCTCTCTAGTGGCAAAAGGTGTTTTTTTGTTTTTGTTTTTTTTTTATTCTCTCCCCGTAAAATATTGTATCCAAATATTTTATAAATGTAAATATAACTATTTAAATATTTTTATTAACTTTTCATGTGTCACAAATCCACAAAGTGTTTAGAATTTATTCTAATACCGTTGCCACCAATATCTATTCCTATTTTGTTTTTGTTGTGTTGATAAACCACATCCCTTGAGTAGGTTAAAACTGTATGAACAAACTCCATGAGTGTCATGATTAACTCATCTAATGTAGTGGATGCATGGAAGGGTAACCCAGCAGAGGTGGTTAGTTTCTTTGTTTCAGCACTCAATGAGTTAATCTGAGGTTGATTTAATGTGTTTCTTTGTGCATGCCCTCTGTATCTGTTCTGGCTAGAGGTGTCATCTTCCCAAAGGACCCCTGTGGTGATTCATGGCCTAACAGATAAGGATCCTTAGTTATAGGAATTCCATTCCTATCTTAAGTGGAGGGGTTTCCATCACCTTTACCCCACCATAACTTATTGGCACATCAAAGATGGGACCCGATTCTTGGGGATGGTGTCATATAATCGGTCATGTGGTCAGAGGGGGGTTTTCTTGAAACAGAGTGTGATTTAGGGACAATGCAGCGTCCGAAAAGCAGAACTCCATGATATACTCTGATCGGAACAACATCATAAGAAACCTTCTGGACTTAAGGAGTTCCCGCAGGCCTACTTATTGGAGAAACTCGTGAGTGAGGGTCCTGTGTTTAAGTCCCATTGTTTTTAAGAACTGTTTCTGTTTTACTTTTATTTTGTATGTCTTGTTTTTTGTAATTCTGGCACTGTGTAATCTTTGTCTTTTTGTTATTAAAATATTCATAATCCAAGTCTGTCTTTGGGCTCTAGTATCGATATCCACGAACCCTAAGAGAGTATAACACGTTACCATATTGTTATTAAGTTTTACAGGATATATATATATATATGTTGGTTGCCCGGGGTGGGTTGATATATATATATAGAGATAAAGGCTCTAATTCGGATTTCTCACGAATCCGGTATCAAAATCGTGAGTGGTGGCAGACTACCTGGGGGGATACAGGCAGGATTTGGGGGTTAATTTGGTATAACTTATGCCCTGTTAAGGGGTGAAGTTAGTAAATCCAGAGGCCTGGTGCTATTAACCCCTTCATGCCCACGCCCTCCACACAGTCACGGATGGCAAGTAGTCCTGACCGTGACAAACTTGGCGGCAGCTAGGTGGGATATCTAGAGTTTTTTAGTGCTATTTATATTGCCCGGTTTGGTGATTTTAGTACTAGAAGAAATTACATGGGTTTTGTGTAATTTCCCAAAGACATTACTCAGTGCCTAATTACAGACATACAGTGCAAAACAGTTCGTTCCTCTCCTTTTTATTTTTCTCTACCATACTGCATTATGGAGGCATATCGACGACAGCCAAAAGAATCTCTGGAGCTGGTTTGTCAAGAAAGGAATATACAAATTTTTGGCAAAAGCAAAGAGCAGCTGATTTTGGATCTCCTGGAACATGATAAACTCTGTGCAGAGCAGGCCATCGGAGCAAATGTGATTTTGGAAGAGCCTGTGGATCAAGGATGTTTTCCTGATAAAGTTAACGCCTTGAGTGTAATGGACTCTGAGTTACAAGTGTTACTAAAGGATCTGGGGAGCGTGGATCCTCAGCTAAAGTTCAACCTGATTCTGCAGTACAAGGAGAGAGAGAGGGAGGCTGCGGAAAGAGAGAAAGAGAGGCAGGCTGCGGAAAGAGAGAGAGAGAGAGAGATGGAGGCTGCTGAGAGAGCTGCGGAGCGGGCAGCTGCTGAACGAGAAGCTGAGCGGAGGTATCAGCTGGAACTTCTACGGTTAAAGCAATATAGTCCGTCTCCCCAAAGCATTGTTAACGGGGATGGATATGCTAACCGACCTCGCCTGGAACACTTTCCAATGCTGGAAAAGGACACTGACTTGGATGTGTTTTTGAGAGGATTTGAGAAAGTGTGCTGGCAGTACCAGCTGCCCAAGGAAGAGTGGGGAAAGTATTTAACCCCACGTCTGAAGGGGAAAGCCCTGGATGTGTTTGCTTCCCTACCAATGGAGGTTGACCAGGACTATGAGGCCATAAAATCTGCCTTGTTAAAAAGTTTTAACCTCACCCCTGAATTCTACAGGAAAAAGTTTCGAGAGATGCAGCAAGCTACATCAGATAGTTGCACCGAATATGCGGGACAGCTTCGGACTGTTTTCCGGCAATGGGCTGGAGGCCTACAAGTTACTACATATGAGGCCCTGGAGGATCTGATGATTTTGGAGCAGTTCCTGAGCACACGAAGTCCGGAGGCCCGAGAGTGGATTCTGGACAGAAAACCTAAGACCACGGCAGAGGCGGCAGATCTTGCTAACGATTATGCCAACAACCGTACTCCAACAACCAAGCGGGTACAAGCATCACAAGGACCATCTACTTGGAAAAGAGCAGCCTACCAGCCACCAACTCCTAAGCCAGCCGGGAGATTATCACCAACAGTTTTTCTAGCCAACAGAGCAGGGGCCACATCGGGCCAGGGGGATACCCGCCGGTGTTATCGGTGTAACCAGATTGGGCACTTGAGTGCCACCTGCCCTTCTAAGAGACCATCTCCACAGACAAATGGAAATGGAGGTACAGCTGGGGGAGCTGCACCTGTTTTATTTGTGGCTAGACCAAAGGAGGCACAAGGAGACAATTTGCAATGTGTAGCAGTTGGGGAACACCCAGCTGTCTTGTTTGTTTCCAAGGTTCAGGGGAATGAAGATGAGAACCTACAAAGAGTGACTGTAGGTGACTGTGTGACTATGGGACTCAGGGATACGGGGGCTGCTTGCACTCTGGTGCGGCCTGAGATGGTAAAATTGGAGGATCATATCCCTGGGAAGACCATGTCCATCCATGGAATTGGCGGGGTGCGCCCTGCAGTGCCAGTGGCACGTGTGTACCTTGATTGGGGTGTGGGCAAGGGTTTGCGGGAGGTGGGGATATCCGAGGATATTCCTGTTAATGTTTTGCTGGGCAAGGATCTGGGTCGACTTGTTTGCCAGTATGCACCAGTTGAGGAAACCTGCAAACCTGGAGGGCTGGTAGAGAGCCCTGTCCAACCTAAGGTACTGTCTGAAACTTTGGGAGTAGTGGGTAGCTGGGAGGGAGCCCGGAAGGTAGAGGTATGCCTGTCTGAACCAGCACCCAGGATATTGTCTCCTGAAGAGATGGAGGGGGATGTGTACCAAGGGACCAGACCTAGAGAGCAAGCTCTAGGGGAAACTTGTGGTTTGACCTTTGGAGGGGCAGAGTTTCAGGAACAGGGAGTCTGTAGTGGCTCTTCTGGTTTAATGCCCCCTGATACGGAAAAGCATAGTGTTACTATGGGTGATCAGGTAGCCAAGGGATTTGGGCATGCTGGGGATACCTCTGTCAACGTGTCTTCAGAAGTTGTATGCCCTGAAGGTATTATCCCTGGAAAACTAAAGGGAACTGGGGATGTGTGCCCAACCGTGTCTACAGCACCTGAGTACTTAAATCACGGTGCAGGAAAAAGTATTCATGATGTAGGGGTGTCTGTGGATATTCCTGTTACTGAATTTGCTCAAAGGGAAAACAAGGGATATATGGAATGTGATGTTTCTGTGGGTCAACAGCCAAAACTCAGCTTTAATGCTCCAGAGGAAAGGCTTTCTTTAACTGTTAAAGTGCTGGAGGTTAAGAAGACCCCTAAAGCTGTAAAGTCTGGAGATAAGGAGGAGGGGGAGGAAGATTCACACCTTGATATCCCTTTTGTGTGTTCACTGAGTGGGCAGTGTGAGGGGCAGAATATTTCCCCTGTAGCTGTAGTGACGTACCAGCAAGATGCTGGGGTAACAGCTACAGAGGATAATATAGTATGGGATGATGAAAAGACAGCTACATTGACCAGTCAGCAAGAAACCCTTAGCCCTGTGGGTGTAGGTAAAGCCAAGAGCCTGGGATCCACACAGGAAGCCCAGGACAATGGACACCCGTTTGCTGTCTTGCTTGGGAATGGGCAGCGTTTAGCAATCCTAAGCAGGGCAGAGAAACAAATGGATGAGGCCTTGAAACATCGGAGTAACTTATCGCCAAAGAAAGAGGCTTACTCAAGGGTTGGCAAAGAGTGCTTAGCTATGGTGTGTGCTTTGCAGGAGTTACAGCCATGCTTGTATGGTTGTGACTTCACTGTTATAATCTATCACAACCCTTCTCTTCAGGCGGATAGAGTAGATGGGAAGCTTAGCAAGTTGCTCAGATGGAGGCCGGTGCTACAGCAGTATTGTTCTACTGGCTGGTGTGACAAGTCAGCTTCTATGAGAATGCTGACAGTTTGTCTTGTCAGGGGGAGACTAGAATTTAGGCAGACATAGTAGATCAGCGTGTGCTGACCTCCTCTGTCCACCATCTTAAAGGGGGAGGTGTCATGATTAACTCATCTAATGTAGTGGATGCATGGAAGGGTAACCCAGCAGAGGTGGTTAGTTTCTTTGTTTCAGCACTCAATGAGTTAATCTGAGGTTGATTTAATGTGTTTCTTTGTGCATGCCCTCTGTATCTGTTCTGGCTAGAGGTGTCATCTTCCCAAAGGACCCCTGTGGTGATTCATGGCCTAACAGATAAGGATCCTTAGTTATAGGAATTCCATTCCTATCTTAAGTGGAGGGGTTTCCATCACCTTTACCCCACCATAACTTATTGGCACATCAAAGATGGGACCCGATTCTTGGGGATGGTGTCATATAATCGGTCATGTGGTCAGAGGGGGGTTTTCTTGAAACAGAGTGTGATTTAGGGACAATGCAGCGTCCGAAAAGCAGAACTCCATGATATACTCTGATCGGAACAACATCATAAGAAACCTTCTGGACTTAAGGAGTTCCCGCAGGCCTACTTATTGGAGAAACTCGTGAGTGAGGGTCCTGTGTTTAAGTCCCATTGTTTTTAAGAACTGTTTCTGTTTTACTTTTATTTTGTATGTCTTGTTTTTTGTAATTCTGGCACTGTGTAATCTTTGTCTTTTTGTTATTAAAATATTCATAATCCAAGTCTGTCTTTGGGCTCTAGTATCGATATCCACGAACCCTAAGAGAGTATAACACGTTACCATATTGTTATTAAGTTTTACAGGATATATATATATATATGTTGGTTGCCTGGGGTGGGTTGATATATATATATAGAGATAAAGGCTCTAATTCGGATTTCTCACGAATCCGGTATCAAAATCGTGAGTGGTGGCAGACTACCTGGGGGGATACAGGCAGGATTTGGGGGTTAATTTGGTATAACTTATGCCCTGTTAAGGGGTGAAGTTAGTAAATCCAGAGGCCTGGTGCTATTAACCCCTTCATGCCCACGCCCTCCACACAGTCACGGATGGCAAGTAGTCCTGACCGTGACAATGAGTCTTTAATTTTTTCATTACGTTAACGCCTGTCTGCCCGGCTATCCTTCTAACCTGTGTTTCAGCGGGCACCATGTGAAAGGTGCCCTCTGCGCACACAGCCTGGCGTACAATACAGTTGCATTGCTACGCCGATCTTTTGCAGCAGTGTTAAGGCTGTAAACGAATAGAAAAGAGCCAGGAACAAGAAACAAAAAAAACTATTTGGACAGCACCCAATGAAGGCAAAAATTCCTGGTAGAAGCACATTTTATGGGAACTTGATTTTTTTTGCTCTTTATTGGTTGATGTCAGACGAGCCCCCTGCCGGCGACCAATAGCATTTTCAAATCCTGACGCCGAAACTCGGCCTTGGGAGTCCACTGGTCGCCCCGCTCCAGGATTTCAAGGTCCGTACGCGCGACCAATAGAGTCGCTCGTACAAACCTTTAACTCCTGACGGCGGAACTTTGCCTTGGGAGGTTCCAGGAGTTAAAGGTCCATAAGAGTGGCTCTATTGGTCACTGGCAGAGGCCTCCTCTAGCATTAGCCAATTGGTTGATGCTAGAGGAGGCCCCTGCAGGCGACCAATAGTCGCTCTTATGGACCTTTTTAACTCCTTGCAGATTCCCGCTCACATTAACCCCTGCGATGCTGTGTAGACAAGGTAGGCTAGAGGGGGGAGGGAGCAGGGTGACACTCCAGCCATAAGGACTCTTCATGCATATAAGGACTTGATTGTTGATTGCATGAAGGAATTTGTCAGATTCCCCCACCCTCAGTTGGCTTGCAGGACATGCTTTTGGCCGTATCGGTGTGACTACCAGCTGCCTATAGCAGTGACTTGCCCAAGAGTTCCAGGGGGTCTCCACCACAATGGGCTCCCATTGACTTTAGTAGGAGTGCTTCTTTGGCAGGGTTTGCCGCTCCAAGCAGCCAAACAAGGGCAAATAGCAGAGTAAGGAGGGGCTGGTACATTGCTTCTCCTTCTAACTGTAAGTGGCTTTATTTTCTTACTAGTAAAGAATGCATATTACAGTGCATGCAAATTACTTCATTGCTAGAGTGTACTGTATGTAATAGTAATACAGTGTGATTACATTTGTTCATTTATCTCTGCAGCCATGCTGTAACTGGGACGATGGGCAAGGGTGTTATGTGTACCCCTGTAAAGATAAGCTCAAGACATACAGAGTTATCATCACAACACTCACAACCGCTGGAAGGTAAGCCCCTGCAGGAAGACTGTTTTTGGGTCTTGGCAAACTATTAAGGATTTGGGGTTATCCTCAATTAACACGGACTATACACATTGGTTAGGAGCAAGCTGGTAAGCAAGTCTGTAAATTTTTTTTTTTTTTGTATTTTTTTTAACTTTCTTTTATTTTTCCTCAGGCTGGTGTCTGCCGATTTCCCAAAAGATCACTTTTCTCATGTGTTTATTGATGAGTCTGGACATGCAGTGGAGCCTGAGTGTGTGATAGCAATAGCAGGTACGGCAGCTTTGATATTATTTGTTGATTTCTATAGCGCCATTGTATTCTGCAGTGCAATAGGCCAACGCTACGTAACAATACGTGTATCACATGAAAATGTGGACTTGCAGGAAAAAAGGTCTTGCTCAAAAAAGCTTACTTACAAACTCGAGGTCTGTGCAGCTTTCTCAGCAGTACTTTTCACCTTATGTGTTTAGCAGCCTTCCTAATGCCCTGTGAGGATTTTATTCATTATTTATGAATAATTTATTTAACTTACAAATAATTATTTGTGTAATTTCTCCCTTTTTAAACACCTGTCCACTGTCCCTAGTGGTGGCCGATGCCCACTTATTTTACACAAAACCAACATATATTACATATAATTTTTATGTAACGCCATCATATTCTGTAGCACTGTACAATGAGTAGATATAATGGTTATTCACTTATGTTTTTTTTTTGTTTGTTTATAGGGCTTTTAAATGTGATGAATCCACAAAGCAAAGGAGGGCAGCTGGTCCTGGCTGGTGATCCGAAACAATTAGGACCAATATTAAGGTCCCCGTTGGCTATTGAGCATGGATTAGGTCAGTGGGGAAAGCTAAGCTTGCCTGTCTAGAAAAGACATGGAGATCTGTCCTTAATTTTTATATATATAATATATGTATTTGATCGATGTATGTATATCTTCCGTTCTCCGCTCCTTGATATTTACATGTCGTTTTTTTTTTTTTTTTTTTTTTACTTACTATTTGTAGTATGCAAAATAATGGCTTTAACTCCTGATTACTTAGTTCAATTTTATGATGCTTGGTGTCCTGAATTAACTCCATCTCCCAAGTATGGATTTTACCAAATTAATTGTCTATCGGTGAATGCTTCAACCTCCTCAGCTTGGGTTCAAACTCAACATATGCATCTAAACCAAAGCTTTAAACTGTACCTTTACAGAACTATAAGAGAGCCATGCCAAACTTGGTAACCATTTTTACACTTTGCCAAAGTCACTTTTTATATATTTTCTGTTGACAATCTTTCATTCTTTAAACCTCCTTTTTATAATTTAAAATACATTTTTTGTTATCGTTTGTGTCCTGCAGATAAGTCTCTGCTTGAAAGGCTGATGACAGAGAATTCTCTTTACCAAAAAAATAATCAAGGCTACAACTCCCAGTTTGTCACAAAGTTACTGAAGAACTACAGGTGTGTGTCTCATATTCTGCAGATTATGATATAAATTGACTGATTTTCTGACGATATGTTTACTATAGGAACTAAACATTTTTAGTGTCATAAATGCCTGACACGATCATAGATCTGTTGCGGTCAACCACGTGGAAAAGGCTTCCGGTACCAGTATTCCGGCAGGCCGGTCAAGACCTTATGACGATCCTCTCTACCGATGAAGACTATGTCTTTTTTACTGAGAAAAGCTTGTAAATTGTAAAAATGTTGAGTGCATGGAAGAACTTTGCTGCCTTTAAATTCCTTTATAATAACATTAGTTGTGTGGGTGCTGGTATGTAATAGGTATGGCAACGGTATCACGCTGGTGGCTTAGGCAGTGATTTAACTCCCAGCGTAAATATGGTCAGATATATTCTGGTTAACAAGTTATACGTGTAGATTCACATATATGAACAACATTACGGATCTTGGTGGTAATCTTAAATAACAAAAATGACATTTTCAGCATAACTGCTCACAAGGCATGGAAGTATTTATTTAGTTATTATTGGAGTCTGTTCCAAACTGCCTACCACTGAGAATAATTACTCCTTGTGAATGTAAAACTGCCTTTAAAGCTCCAATACCTTGTTATGGCAGAAACCGGTTACTAAACAGTCAAAAGAAATATTTTCAAATCCAAATATATCCTTCCAAGCAGATATCAAATTTGCAGATACAATGTTGAAATTAGATTTGCTGCATGTACGCTACGTCTCATAGAAATAGGACGTATTTATAAAAATTCGCACTATATGGACAAATCATTGGGACACTTGACCATTACACCAACAGGGAAATTTATGACATTGCATTCTAATTACAAAGATGTTAATATGCAGTTGCGCCCCCCCCCCCTTTTTACAGCTTTCACTCTTCTGTGAATGCTTTCCACAAAATTTGTCTGGTTAGGTGGGAATTTTTGCCCACTCAGGCAGTAGGGCATTTGTGAGTTCATGCGCTGTTGTTGGACGAAGAAGGCCTGACTCTTAGTCTACATTTCGGTTCACCCCAAAGGTGTGCGATGGGGTTGAGGTCAAGTCCTTCCACACCAAGCTAATCCAACAATGTCTTTATGGACCTTGCTTTGGGGACAGTCAAGCCGGAATATAAAATGTCCCCAAAAAGTTGAAGTCGTAGCATTTCCCAAAATGTCTTGGTATGCTGAAGCATTAAGCCTAGCCCAACCCCTGAAAAAACAGCCCCATCCTATTATGCCTCCTGCCAAATGTTAGTTGGCACAAATGCAGACAGGTAACGTTCTCCTGGCATCCACCAAACCTAGACTCCCCAAAGCCCATCAGACCCATTCTTTTCACAAATGCTTGTAAATGCAGACTGCATGGCTAGGTGCTTGACTTTATGCACCTATGCAAATGGGTCCCAATACTTTTGTCCACATAGTGTATGTGAAATTAGGCTTTTTTTTTTTTTTTTTTTTTTCCTTACCTTTCAAAAGTAGGTGAGCTAATCTTTGTTCCTTCAACATCTCCTCCATAGATCGCATCCCAGCATTCTGAAGATTCCGAACGAGCTGTTTTATGATAATGAGCTTCAACCATGTGCAGATCAGCTGCTGTCAAATTCCTATTGCTCATGGGAAAAGTTGCCTCGTAAGGTAATGTGCGACTGAGCAGTCTGGTTACTGTGAAAGGCCATTTCTACTCTAACCTGCTCCTCCACCACGAAGTAACCGGCTTGCATGTGCAAAAGAGACCCTATATAAAGTTAAAGGGACCGTGTACCATTCATCTCTTGAATATATCTCTTGTGATATGTGAACTTTATATATTTGAATTATCATTTTTCATAGATGTGACAGTACATTGTTGGGTATAAACAGGTATTTCATTTCTGCGCAGCTTCTTACATTTGTTACCCTAATTGTTTTTTTTTTTTGTTTTTGTTTTGTTAGGGCTTTCCAATCATTTTCCATGGTGTAATGGGGAAAGATGAGCGGGAAGGCAACAGCCCATCCTTCTTCAACCGCAATGAAATTGATGCGCTTTTATCATATCTAACAGCTTTGCTGGAAACGCAGGGGAGGAATGGACTGGCTAAGATTTCCCCTAAAGACATCGGTATCATCTCTCCTTACAGGAAACAGGTAAAGATGGCAGCTTACCAAAATGTCTAATAAAATGAAATAGAAACCTTTTAGACTTCCAAACCATTTTATATATCGCGCCAGCAGATTTCTGTAGCGCTGTTACAATCAGTGGCATAGTTTAACCCCTTAATGGCAAAGCCCGTACATGTACGGGCTCAAAATGCATGGTTTTCAATAGGTTTAGGGACTGCCCATTGTCCTTAAGGGGTTAAAATGACACACCATAACAAACTGGTACAAGATGGCGCTGCTGTTGTGAACTTACAATCTAGTCGGTGTTGAGGGGGAAGTGAAATAGTAGGAGAGGACTGCTTGGATGGGGGCGAGTTGATGGGGTCTGGATGATCTGGTAGAGGTCGTTGATCATAGAGGTGGTTTTTTTTGTCCCTGTAGCATTTTTATTAATTCCATGTAGTGCATGCAAAGTAACCGAGAAAAGTTTGGACCTGGTCGGCATCCTTAAAATCTGCGGTGACGGTACCCTGAAACTTTACATCTGCGAGGCTCTAGAATATTGGATAAATAAGTATAAAGACGCTTTCCAGAATGCATACCATGATTAAGCCGAAGAGGCTAGTAGTAAGAGAGCTGGCTGGCAGGTTGACACATGAGTAGGCATATGCCCTGTGAATATAATAGGGAAGCAATTTTCAATTGCATAGCTCAGAAAATGAGCTAAATAAATTACATTGTGTTAACCAGACAGAAATGATAAACTACCGGGTTTGGTACTGTGTTGTTTGTTTGTTTGTTTTTTTGGCATGTCGAAAACAAGTTACTCTTCCCTTCCCTCAGGTTGAAAAAATCCGAAAAGCTATTGACCTCCAGTTTAAAGGGGTGTCTGATATCAAAGACCTGAAGGTAATGACTATATCTCATCATTAAATCACTGTGCTTTGTCTGATGTTACATTATTTCCCCTCTTTAAAAGTAGCCTTAATTGATAACGATACTTATTCCCCTTTAGTACAGATCTCCACTTTTAACAAGTATAAAAACCGCTTACTTTTTAAGCCAAATATCCCCAAAGTAGTTGCTCTGATTGGAAAAGTCAGTATAATGTGTCTCTAGCTTCTACAGAATATAGCTGTGGAGATCATTTTGTCTCTGCCTTTTATTTTAAGGCATGTTTTCCATGTTAAAACACGCTTTTCACGCACAGATGTAACAGTCTAGTTGTATCCTGTGATTAACCACATTGCCAAGTGCCAAATATGTTGTGCTGTGGCTGATGTTAAGGAAACCGTATATCGCTGAACTCCAATTGAGAACCCTCTGGTTCCTGCAGGTCGGCTCAGTCGAAGAATTTCAAGGTCAGGAACGGAAAGTGATTATTATATCCACAGTGCGAAGCACCAAAGATTATGTGAAGTTTGATGAAGATTTCAGTCTGGGCTTTCTGAAGAACCCCAAGGTAAGTCTGAAAAGATGGGGAAAAAACGAATAAAGAGAAATCCTGATTCTGTCATGGGAGATGCAGTTGCTGGTGACATCAATGTAGGATCCTACCATAACTCTTGTAAAACAGGAATGCACGCTTACAGCTGCAGAAATTCCCCAACGGGAAACGTGTCACTGAACGTGTTAGGCTTGGGAAGAACATGCCAAGGTTGAGGTGTTGCATATGTCTTTTGGAATGAAAGGAACTGTATAGATCTACACCTGCAAGTGGGGGTTTTCGGTGGAAGAATTGGAAGGCTTTAGGCAGTCTGTTGTTTCAACCAAAAAAGACTAAATAGAAAAGTTTGAGTGTTTATGGATGAGGAACAAAAGATATCATGTGTTCAATTAAATGTTACAAACGTGTTGTATGAAGCTACGCGGGTCAGTGATTGTTGTGGTGTGGAAGAAGATAGGGGACTATGCTAGGTGAACATAAGGACAAAATACATCCTATAATCTTTGCATCGGCGGGAGGTTTTTCTGATGCACGCTCTGAGCAGGAATAAAACTGGATCCATTGTAATTGTGCTTGGCGCAAGCACCAGTTACACAGAAATAACAAGGAATTCCTGTCCTTGTGGTTGCCAGAAACTACGTTCAATGTAAAAGAGTTCCCAGCGGGTCTATGCAGACCAACCTGGTACCTCTGAACCCCCTTGCAGACTGATCACGGGTATTGTGATTAACCGTGCAGGGCTTGTGGAGCATAAAAATATGGTTTCCAAAGAATTCCCTATCTAAAATGTAAACGGTGTATCAATTGTTGGGTAAACAAAGCCTAAAAAGAAAGCTGTGATTCAACTGTCATCTAGTAAAATTGGCAAAAAAGGCTTTGGTCACTAGGATGAGAGAACCTCTGACCATGAAGGGGTTAAAAGCAAGGGGGTTTACGCCATAATTTTAATCTCAGGGTTATCTTGAATTATTGAGGACTAAAGGTTCGATTGTGCGCATTAGAATGGAAAGGGCTCCCCCATGTCCGCATCTGCATATTCCCTTTGTCTAGTATTATGTCTTAACCCTTTTCATTCCAGGACGATGTTAGTCTATAATGGGTAGGGAACTTGTTATGAAGACCTATTTTTAACAGAATGTTGGAGAGGCTTGAAATGAAAATATGTCATGTACTGTGCAAGTGAAAAGGTATTTAGATCGTAATGGCTACCAGAAAACTTAAATCTGTGAAATTACAGTATATTTTTTTTTACATGTCCAGTGACAGGCTTTTTATTGATGTGCATTTGTATTACAAAACATGTAGTAGCTGTATGTTGGTCTTTGTTTTGCTTGTTGCTGCTCCTTCCATTAAAGTCATGTTCTCCGATTCCCTCTGCAGAGATTTAATGTGGCAATAACAAGAGCAAAGGCGCTCTTAATTGTGGTGGGCAACCCAATAATACTTTGCAAGGATCCCAACTGGTCTGCGTAAGTAATTTACATTATCGGTTATAGGGCTGGGGAGTTGGTACGCAAGGTTGCCCTAAAATTTTTGTTACTTTAATGCGGAAAACCTAAAAAAAAAAAAATGCCCAAATTATTTAATCCATGTAACATTTTGACTCATTCATAATTCATTCTGGTTGCAAAATATCAGAAAATGTTCTGATGGAATTGAACCTTCACAGAAATGTAAATAAACCTTAGCAGATGTTATCCCTAACATACTAGATGGTGAAATGAATGTTTTGTGCGAGTGGAATGGTACCTTAACTATGAATTAAGTGGAGCGATCTCAGCCCTTGCACGAAACGTTTCGTTTCCGTTAATCCACCTCTAATGAATTAATCCCATTTTGTTTTCAAGCATTTTACATTCTCTATCCGTAGGTTTCTAAAGTATTGCACTGATGCTGGAGGGTACACAGGCAATAGACTGGATGATTGTGACGACCTGCTAAATGATGAAGAACTTACAGAGCTTTTCAGTGGCTTGGACGTTAATGAACCACCTGCAGGTGTGTACGAGACCATAAATTGCAGACAAACTATTGTTTAACACTGTTTCCGTCAGGAAATGATTTATCCCCTAATCTCCTCTCACAGAAGGGTTAAATCCGATTCCCATCAGAAAGTCAAACCTTCGAACTGCAACTAATTTCACCCTTAAGTGAACAAAATTTACAAAAAGTAAAAACGGACATAGAATTTGCACACGCATGCAGACCTACAGAAAAATGAATCGCTATTCTTTTTATGTTAAAATAATTAAATTGACCTCGGAAGAGAAAAGTAGTCTTCTAATCTTTTCACCATCTTGTAAAATAAGTTTTACAGAGAAAGTTCCATATTTTTCCAAGACATTTAGTTTCACAATTTTTAAGTTGTCCCCTCCTGGGGAAACCAATCCCTCCAGCTAATTCGCAACAAAACTTTCAATGAATTCAAACCAATGTCTCTACATTGAGAACATGTGGGCTGATGATGAAACATAATATCAGAGCCATTGGCCCATCTTTTCTGCCAATAAAATAAATATAAATTCAAACAAATAATAACAAATGGAACAATGGGAAACTATAACGTGATTACTCATCTTAACCAGCAATTCAGCTATCCATTTCTAAGGCTAAGAACCACTAAGAAGGTCATTCGCTACAAATGGAGGATTTTTTTAATGGTTAATTTCACCACTGTTCCAAGCTTTCTCCAAAGAGTGCATAAACCACACAGTCTTTGTTATTTTATGATTTCCTGGGTAACTTGTAAAGAACAAAAACTGTCTGCGCTTCTTACCCTAATAAAGTTGGCAACAAATGTATAAACATAATATAAATGAGAGGTTTTGGTTATATGAATTGGCCAATGCTTACACCTGTTTGGTAGGCCTCGTATTATACATTTGTATTATTTGAGCCTGTGACTAGCTTAGCGCACCGACATTTTTTCTTTCCCCTAACTTGTAAAGAACTGCAGGCCTCGGTTGTATTAGTTAAGGCCAGTGTTCACTATTCCACAATAAGAAAGCTAAGATTAGGGCTGCAACTAACGATTATTCTAATAATCGATTAGTTGGCCGATTTTATTTTTTCGATTAATCGGATAAAAATGCACTTTTTTTTTTTTTTTTACATAATGTAATAAACTCATCTCTTTATCACAATGGCATTTCTCTATTCACCTTCTTATTTTACTGACATAATAATAAAAGCTACAAGAACCCAAACAGTGTTTCTCAAACTAGGTTTTAATACAAAGTTAACTATTTTTCATATTTAATAAAAACTGAGAAAAAAGCCTTGTTTATATTTTCTTTTATTTACCAAACTGCACATCTGACCCCCAGCTTGCCACTCTGCCCCAGATATGCCTTATACCTCCTATATGCCAGAGATTCCACTGTGCCCCCGATATGCCTTATACTCCTTATATGCCAGTGATATGCAACTGAGCCCCCTGATATACCTTTTACCCCCAGATATCTTATGCCCCCCCTTATATGCCTTATACCCCCTATATGCCTTATAACTTCCAATATGCCACTCGCCCCCATTTATGCCTTATACCTCCCTATATGCCACTGTGCACCCTGATATGCCACTCCGCTCCCCATAAATTTCCTGCACCACCCTGAAATTCATTATACTCCCTGATTCACCACTCTGCCTCCCCAGATATGCCACTCTGAAATTCATTATACTCCTATACACCACTCTACCTCCCCCTATACACCACTCTAACTCCCCCAGATATGCCATTCTACCTCCCTGAAATTCATTACACCTCCATACACCACACTGCTACCCTGAAATTCATTATACCCCCCCATACACCACTATAACTCACCCATACACCACTATAACTCTGACAGGCACTTTCACTGGAGCTTCATAGAAGCCCCAGCGTAAGTGAAGGGGAGTAACAAAGGCTGTCTGTGCGCTTCGCGCAGACACCCACCAGCTGAAGGAGGATGATCCTCTGCAGGAGACCTCGATTCTCTGTCAACCGGTGGGGGTCTGCACGATGCGCACAGACAGCATCCGTTACTACCCTTCACTTACGCTGAGGCATCTACATCATGTGATGCCAGCGCTGCATCGTAGAAGCACCAGCGGAAGTGGAGGGGAGAGACAGAAGTTGTCTGTGCACATCACACGGACACCCACCGGCTGACAATGAGGGGAATCCAGGTCCCCTGCAGCGTAGCGGGGGATCTGGATTCCGGTGTTATAATCCGATCTCTGTTTGAGGCCGGATTATATAAGGAGAGGAGTTTTTCAGAGCATTTGCTCTGGGGGGAAAAAAAAACTTTTTATAATCGATTTGACTAATCGATAATGAAAATCATTGTCACCGATTTTCATTATCAATTTTATCGATAAGAAAATTAAAAGCTGCATTTTGTGTTTAAATAACGGTCTTTGTCTAATATATTGTATAGAATGCATAGCAAAAGGAACAGTCGCTGATCAACATTCTTTATTCCTTTTTATCAGATTTTATTGTGTTATGAAGCTCACTTTGTGTTTTCTTTGATGCTTTAGGACAAGATACTGGTGAGAGCTTTGTCCAGCAGCACGTAGACCCAGGCTGGAGATCTGATATCTGATCTGATGCCTTCACCATCAACCTACCGAACCAAAGATCTAAAACACAGAACCGTGTTGAGACGTTTGTTTGTTTAAAAGCACTTTTTTTGTTTGTTTGCAGATGCCTAACTCTTAGAAGCAGCAATAATGCCATGCTAAATTTCTCTTTTGCTTGTTAGATCTAACTGTTATCATAACAGTGTTTCTCTAGGGACCAGCCTCTAATAGCCATGCTTTGAAACTCTATAATTGTCTTTCATTCCATTATTTTGATTACCCATCCTCAATTAATGATACTCCAATCCAATCTCTAGCATGTTTTCATTTTTGGTGCGACTATCAGGGTTAATTTTACAAGCAAAAAAATGCCAATGGTTAACCATTCTCTGTTGGTAATAAACTTTTAATACACTCTCATTGGCTATTTTATTAGCATGTTTTATTCTGCAACATTTTCCTGCCATTGTTAAATTGTTTAAATGGCTTTAATAGACACATGGTTGATGTTTGTACTTTACAAAAGAAGCATTTGCACTACACAGGCCAAGTCCTATTATCATGTTTATGTCATAGATAATTTTTATAGAAAATTATGTTTCAGTTCCTCACTTGGTTCTCTTTACTATTTTGTTTTCTTTTTTTTTTGTTTGTAACCGTGATAAAAATTTCAACGTGGCATTTATTTAAATTATGGGATAGTAGTAAAATGACTTTATTGAAATATTATTACACAAATGGTGGTTTAATGATTTTCTTCCATAAGTATCTTACAGTACCAAAACAAATCACTAATTCACTTATGAATATATATATATAATTAAAAAAAAACACTGGGGCATTCCTTGATTAGATTTAACTGTTTAAGCCTATTTTTCTGGAACAAACCAAGTTGCTCATGCATGAACATTGTGAAAGTGAAGCATCAGTAAGATAAACACTTATTTAGTTTTCAGGTGCTTGTGTTTTATTAAAGGTCTTTAAATTACAAGAGGAGGTATAAGTAATGGATTGATTTATTTAATTATATATTCTGCTGCTATTACACTTTGTTAATTTATTCAATGAGTCGTTTGGGGTCTCTTCTATAACTTTGACATCGATGTTTTGTTTTTTGTGTATTTAAAGCTATTTGCTTTGGTTTTTGTAACAAATAAAAATACAACTATAGACACCTCGAGTCTCTTATTTTGTTCCTGAAATCTGTACATTTTTTACATTTATAAATGAGTATACATTAGTATGTGAACAGCCTAGGGTGGTACTGGTGGAGGAGGTGTAGACAGAGAAGAGTAGAGTCCCCAGAACTAAGCCCCGAAGGACACCAATGAGTGGTGGAGAAGATGAAAAAGTACCAGAGAAGGAGATGCTGAAGGTACATTGGGGGAATAAATATTTGGCCAGTAGAGAGCTGTATTTGGGGAAAGGCTTCTAAGAGAAAGTGTGGTCAGGAGTATCAAAGGCTGCAGATAGGAGAGCGTTAGTAATTTTGGTACGGGCGGTCTTAGTATAGTGTTCTGGATAGAAACCAGATTGAAAAGGGTCACCCAGATAGTCGGCGTAAAGAGATAGGATTCGACAATTGTTAAACGTTTCAGCACTTTGGAGGTCCAGGACGAAGGGAGAATGTTGTGCATTAGATCTCCTGGTTAATGAGATTTTCTCCAAATACATGTAAGGGCAGCTGTGTGGGTCAATACCTGAAAGTCTGGACATTAATGCAACATTGACGTTCCAAGCGTACTAAATTAGAAAAAATGCAAGATGTGGTAATTAATATAAGTAGACACCCCTTTGTGGCTATAACCGCCTTCACTTTGTGGATTTCCACAATATTCTGGAGCATCTGTTGGAATTTGTACCTATTCAGCATTTGTGAGGTCAGGCACTGATGCTGGACAAGGAGACCTGAGTCGGTGGCCTAACAAAAAAAATGAGGGACCTCCATATATAAAGTTTTATATTGTTCCCCCCCCCCCCCCCGAACAGGAAGGGCTTTTTAGATACCATGAAATAAATATGGAAAATTGCAAAATAACTTCTTCTTACTTTTATTAGAAAAATCTTTTATTTAAAAGCTAATTAAAAAAACCTGCTAATAGATTATAAAATTTGTCCTAAGTTTTTATGGTTTTTGGCTTTTAAAGTTATCTGGCAAAAGGTATAAGTAGCTATTTCAAATTTCCCCCAAAAAAAATCTGGTATTGTCCCCGTGTCCTATTTAGGACACCTTTGAACCTTGCTAATTTCGATTTACTCCATATATTTTGTAAACACAGAGTAAATACAGAGTATTTCAAATGCCGGTATTTTAATACTTTCCATGCACTAATTCTACCACCAGCCCTTACCAGATTTTTTTCACACAAATTGTACTTTAGGTATAAATTAACAGCTCCTGGTACATGTCACTTACAAACACCTTAATGTGTGTTCAGCAACATCTCCCAAGTACAGTGATACCACCCATACATGGGCTTGTCAGGTTATTTGGGTTGATTATAGGCCATAATTTGGAAGTCCACATTTTTTCACTTTGACAACTTGTCATCCTGCCTCCATGTCCGATTCAATTTACCCCATCAAATCATATATTTTTTTTTAAAAAAAGACACCCCATGGGTATTTCAAATGCTAGTATGTTAACTGTTTCCACGCCAAGAGTTTTGGGAAGATACAGTACTAATTTTAGCAATTTTTTTGGAACTAAATGGTTCCCATGATGGTGACATCACTGGATAATTATTTTGACATGTTACCACATTTGTATTTTTTTCTAATTTTTACATTTTTTAAAAAAAATATATTTTACTAATCACATTGTAATTAGAAAACTGGGCTCCATTGACTTCCATGGTTGAATGCAGTACCGGAGTTGCTTATTTTTTAATGGTCGCCGCCATCTTGTGAGAGGGAAAATCTCTCGCAATGGCGCTTGTGACTTCTCTGGAGAGGTCACAGGGCGCCATGGGGTTGGTTTTTCGTTGTCGCTGAATGCCTTGCTATCGTTGATCGCCTCCTAGGCTCTTTTAAATGAGACCCCCTCATTGACGCACAGGGCCTCTGCTGCTGTTTTCTAAGCTTATTTAACGCCACACCAAACTCATGGACCTTATGGACCTCTCTTTGTACACAGTCATGTCCAGGTATCCAGGTGGACCAGTCCGGCCCTGGTTGTATTAATGAGTATGTGTGATTGAGGGAATGAATGAATACATGGATGTGTAAGGGGAGGGGGGGGGGAGAGCATGGCACATGGAGGCAGTTTGGGGACAAATATGCCACGAGGAGGCTGTTTGCGGGGGGGGGGGGAATGGGTGCTATGCTTCCCCAATCTGGTTGCTAGGCCGGTCCTGTGGATGCAACCTGCAGGGCTGACGTGATACTAAAGGGGGTGGGCGCAATACGCAAGGGTGTGGGGGCATTAATTCACAAGTGGATGCTGACTGGGAGAATCACATAAAGCAATACTAAGGGGGGGGGGCTGGGTGGAAAAATAAATATACAATGTGGAGCTGGCTGGGGGGAACACAAGGGTGTGGGAGCATTAGGGTGACCACATCAGCTATGTTTTGCAGGACACAATTTTTACATATTGCTGAGCAGCCCAGATAAAATGCTGCCCTCCGGTATGTGGGACAGACAGAAGGGAACCAATTAGTCAGATATACATCTCCCACACGGGAGCATTTTATCTGGGCTGGCAGCATCAATACACAGGGAGGGGCAGCTGGGGCCATTAAATAAATCAAATAAATCAATAGTAAATGAAGGGGCAGGCTGGGGACAATGCAAAAGGGACAAAAGCAGAAAAGGGGGTCAACAACAAAGCATTGTGGGGGAAAAACACACCCTCTCTCATATATATATATATATTTTTCTTATTTTTGTAGCGCGCATGTGTGCATGCACATGTCAGAGCCTGTCCTGGTGGGTTTGTGTGCGTGTGAGTGAGTGTGTTTGGGGGTCGGTGTGACAGAGTTCGCTGGCACTTTACTTATTGTAGGACTAAATTGAACAATTTAACTTTTACTTCTCTAGAGATACAACGCCCCCCTGAATTTGTAGACCACTTCCAGACAAAACTTTCTAGGCCGAGAAGTCAGCAAGAGGAAGTGTTATTTTCTCTATTTCAAACTGTATATCTTGTTAAAACGGATTAGCACTAAATTGTGGCTTCAGGCGTCCCTTGTATGATGACTTTTTTTGTACAGATGTACTCCCAGCCTCATCACATAAGATTCTATCCTATATATTATCTGCCGCTTGATTAGTACACATGGATGCCGAGGAGTTAAGATTGTCTAATTTTAAAAAAGGCCCACCAAAATCCTCAGTATCTGAGGGTGCTCAGGGTCTGGGTGATTGAGACTGAGCCGTTCGTTTGTTTACTACAAGACAGTACGTGTGTTTGCCTTGTTGATTTGCGTGAAAACAACAGAACGGGAACACATAAAAGCGCTTTCTCTAAAAAAAGAGGGGGGAAAAAAGCACAATATTTTAGAAGGAAAAAAACGGTGGCAGTTCTGCTTTAAGGATATACTATTATATCTTTTCAGAAGGGCTTAAACTAGCATTTACAGTAATATTCTTTATCGTGTTGAAAAGTCCATAATATATATGACATTAAAATACCAGTTTGCATTTATTTTCTCATTGTACATGTTTATTTTCTTTTTACATTCGAAACGTCACGTGTCAAATTCCAACTTTAACAGGCAGTCAGGCAAAAAAGAAACAAAAATAAAAAAAAAATGTTAAAGGCTTTATTTCAATAAAGGAATTTAAAAAGGCAGAAGTGTGGGACACAAGGTAAAGGTCATGAGAGAAGATAAAGATGTTTGGACTTGCTGTAAAAAGCAAGTCCAAAGTTTTCAGTAGACAAAGCACAGACAGGTGGGTTCACAGAACAAGTTACTCTGATTATCAAAAATGCTGGTGTAGAATGTTTGCATTTTCATAGCAATGTTTTGGGTTATAAAGTTTTTCTTAATTAGAAAAAAGCGGAATAAGACATTTTTTTTTAATTCATGTTAACCCATTAAGTCTGAGAGAAATGCAGGATTTATGAATGCGCAAATAGATTTTCCACCACTGTACAATATATGGTGGTGCAGGTGGGTGAAACGCAAAGCGATTCCAACACATCATGTGAGAAGATAAAGACCATTAAAGCCAGGAGCCCACCCAACCATCCCATAGACATGTCCCGTTGGATGTATGTGCTTCTTAATAGTATTGTGCTGTTTTGGAGTTTTAACATCACATTATTTGTGCAAGAGTTCAGTATAACCTCAGGAGCTGAGCCAAAGTTGTAGTGTCCTGAAATTAAATGTGGAACCTAATAAATGTGGGGAAATGGAAGAATTTGGCACACGTCTGGACTTAGCGAGAAGCAGACAACTGAGAAGGCTATTGTCGGACATTACCAAGAAATGGATATTTATCATCTTAGTTTAGAGATGCCCCGTAGAGTCTCCTTCCAAGGTGTATACATATAATGCTTTTTTTAAGCACCTTGTGCTGCAGTATTCTGAACCACTTTACTTTGAACTGTGGGTTATCCTACAGATTACGATATCTTTAGATAAAAATGTATGTTTTTTGGTCTTAAAGAAAGTACTTACAAATTTGTGACGGACAGAAATGGACCATAACAGCCTAACAAGTTTTTTTTTCCCCAGGCAGAAATAGGAAAGGGGAGATGTACATAAAATAATGGTCATTAATGAAATGTGGGATGTGCATAATTTTAGACCAGTTTCAAAGCCTGGAGGAATTCCTGCAATATAAATAAAAAATAAGCATAGCAGACTTTTGATATGCACACTCCAGGTGTGGAATGAGTTATCACATAAGCAGTTTGTTGGGTTATAGCATACAAAGCTGGGCATAGAAGCCATAACATGAGTAACAAAATAGTGCAACTTGCTTGTAGATCATAGTGTGCTGGGCATGGAAAAAGAAAAAAAAAATACAGATACTTGCCAAAAGCCATATTGTAGATATGTTTAGCGGATGTTTGGACAGCCAAGATGGCCGTTATTTATGAAGGATGAATAGAAATTCCCAGGAGGACAGATTAGGACAAAAAAAAAAAAATGTTCAGATTTAAGTCTAAGACTATGGCACAGAAAAACAAAAAAAATGTCCCAGAATCCCACATGTGCTTATCAATCCTAAAACAAGAAAAAAAAGGTCTGATTTAAGGGTGGAGCGGGGAGGTAAAGCTTCCTCCTGTGTTGCACCCTGAACGTGCCTATTCATAGATGGATCTACAGGTGAGGAAAACCAATTAAACAAAACATGGATACAGACAGTTACAGTACAGACGGTGCATACAGCTCTTTGCTACTGAAGTCTCTGGCATTGGACAGCAGGTGGTGCAGCAGCAAACTGAGCTACCCACTTTGTTCTTCTCTTGGTCTTTCTGAATAGGCCCTAGAACCTTCTTAAAGGACAGTGCAACGCTGCTTCTTCCTGTGTTTTCGGACTTGTAAGGCGGCCCGTGTGGCCATTTCAAAAACTTCCCGCACTCCGTCTTTTGTTTTGGCAGAACATTCCAGATATCCAAAGGCATTGATCCTGTTGGCCATTTCTCTTCCATCTTCTGGTTTAACTGGCTCCTACAAAAAGGCAAAACAGGAAAATGTTGGAGGTCATGCTAGGCATTGTAAACTGAAATACAAAGTTTTCACCAAAATACCTCAACATCACAAATGTAACATTTTATATTACACCCAAGAAAAGTAAGCCAAGCATTGAAGAAAGTACCTGCTTCATCTTTGTCAGTTCCCTCCGTGTATGCTCATCATTTCTCAAATCCTTCTTGTTACCAACTAGGATGATGGGCACATTAGGGCAGAAATGCTTCACTTCTGGGGTCCATTTCTCAGGAATGTTCTCTGGCAAGAAATTAACAGATCTTCCACTTCACATAATTCTACTTTGTTTCTCCTATTTACGTGATACATTGATGTTCTTTTGAGGTGATCCATATTTGCAACAGTGCCTGCTCCCGTAAGTAGACAAGTCCAGGGACATGGTACCCAACCTCAGGACTTGTGGCACCATTGCAAACCCTTCACCCCAACCAATCCTATGTTACTGCTATGGGCTGAATATAATCATAAAACAATTCACAAAGAAATAAATAGCTCGATTGATATATGACAACATATGCTTACCTAAACTATCTGGGCTGTCAATGGAGAAGCACATCAGGATCACGTCTGTGTCGGGGTAGGAGAGAGGGCGCAGTCTGTCATAATCCTCCTGCCCGGCCGTGTCCCACAGAGCCAGTTCCACCTACGGTGAAATAACCTAATTAGTTTGCACAGAAGGAAAGGAAGGATTATAGGATTAGGAGCAAGCAGGAGAGGCAGAGAGGAGTGGAACTGGAGAGGTACTCGGTCTCTAGGACACTGATTGTATAACTGCCCTAAATACCAAGTAGAATTAGAAACTTCACAGCTAAGAGCTGTACAATTATATCTACCAGCAGGCAAAAGGCAGGATCTAATTATAACAGTACCATTGAATTTCTGGTTTCTTTATTAGACCTATTAAAGCTGCAGTAAATTCTAAAAACTTAATGCAACTGAAATTACATAAAGCCGCTTCTTACGGGCCCCTAGCAGTAGGGCCCACAGGACTGAATACTTTTTTGTAAGGGCTTTAGATGGAACATCGTAGTCAGGACCTGATCAGGGCATAGGGATATATCCTTCAAAAGGGAAAATAAATGGGGAATAAGATGCAGATGCTCCCACTTAAGAATTGTGAGGACACACACACATACATACATATATATACGTATATATATATATACATATATACACACACACACACACACACACACACACACACACACACACAGCTATTGATGAAGAAGCATGCCACTTGGTAATCTGGTGAACATACCTGTTTTCCATCTACTTCAATATCTGCAATGTAGTTTTCAAAGACGGTTGGGACATAGACTTCTGGGAATTGATCCTTGCTGAATACAATGAGTAGACAGGTCTTTCCACACGCACCATCTCCGACAATAACCAACTTCTTCCGAATCGCTGCCATCACTAGAGAGACAAGAGAATTATTATGTAGCAAATGCTTATTTAATAATGCCTCAGGCTATGTAAAAAAAACTTTAATTACCATATACAGGCAGTTCAGATTCTAACTTATCTTTCAATTCACAAAATGCCTCCACCTAAATTACACTCATAGGAGTTAATGGAAGCACTTTCTGTGCATTAAACAAGCCAATTAGCTGGTGTGTGTGTGTGTATATATATATATATATATATATATATATATATATATATATATATATATATATATATATATATATATATATATATATATATATATATATATATATATATATATATATATATATATAGTATAGCACAAATATATGGGGAATTCTGGGATTTTTCTGGCACCATTGTAGCCTTGTGTGTTACTAATGATCATACAACACAAATTCCTATCTTGCTCACAGCTATACAACAAGTAAAAAGAACTCAAATATACATAGCATCGAAACCTCTCTGAAAACCCAACCTGTTCAGGGAAGCGTACAACATTCCTTCCGATTACTCCCAACCATCATAATCAAGCCATTTGAACAATCAACAGCTTCAGCACATCGGAACCAGATCAACTCATCCTCATCCAAGCAGTCCTCTCCTATTGACTCACTTGCCACTCAACCACCGACTAGATTGTAAGCTCGCGAGAGCAGGGCCCTCTTCTCCTTTGCACCAGTTTGTTATTGTATGTGTTTAGAAATTGTTCTATTGACTGTAACAGCGCTGCGGAATCTGCCGGCGCTTTACATTTTATTTATAATGTAATGTAATAGCATTCTTTTTCGTGGTTACGCTCATTGTATGCCATCTGTTTATCTACCACTAGGGGGCTAGCAGTAGATTTAGTCACTGTGCAGTAGCCTGTTAGAATAAAGAAACGGAACAGCTTCTACTTTTACTGAACTCAAACACCAGCGTCTGTGTCATATTACAAAGCAAGGACGCATCTCAAAATACAAATGGAAGCCTTACGGTCCTAGCTGTCAAATGAATAGATGTATTCTGCAATTATTATGGATCGCTAACATGATAGAACTAGGGGCAGATGTGCTAAATGGTTCTCAAGTTTTTTTGGAACACTTGGTCCGGACCTAGATTTAATATAGATGTAGGTATATCCTGTGCATGTTTAAATCACTGTATTAACTTCTGCTACAATCCCTATCTGCCACTCTCTCTGTGAAGTAAAAACTTTCCTAACATTACATGTAAAAATCCATGGCATTATTATTACGAGGGTTTTTTTTTTTTGCTGTAAGGTGACAAAGACAATCAGAAGCTTGAGGAAATGCAGACACATCCTGTTATTATAAACCATGGCAGCAATTTGGATGTTCCGGGAATTAGGAATTGCAGATTTGCCGTATGGCAACACTCATCTCATGCTAACAAAACAAAGTGTGCGTGCCTTTACACATTTCACTTTGCACTGTAAAAGCAGAGGCGTTGTTGAGTTAGAAGTGGCAAGTCACCTGTTGTCGATGACTTTAACCCTACTTTATGTTGCGAAATCCGCTTAACATCATGTGGTGTAGGTTGGGAGTTCTAAGATCTTAAAAGAATCAGAATAAAACCGGTTTAGGACGGTAGAGAAGTAGAAAAAATAAAAACTCAGCTTCCGTGTGTACAGGCTTATTTTTATGGAACGAAAAAAGAGCAATAGGCACAGTTTCCTTGTAGACCCTAGTTAAATAATGAATTAAACACACTCCAAGCATATGTGATAGAGATTAGTATCAGTAGAAATAAATTAGAGGTTTTAAAAAAAAAAAAAAAAAAAATTAGATAAAAATTATGATATAACGATAACCATTAAGAAAAAAAAAAACTGCCATCAATGTGATTTATTCATACTGGGGAAGCAAATCTGTACTGGTGTTTGGGAGGGAGGGAGAGAGGCATTCAGAGAATTCAAGCCACATTCCTCTAGAAAGCCGATTAGTGTCTACTTATAACACACTTTACTGATCCAACGTATCCAATTCAGTCTCTTCCACAAAACGCTGGGGCTTAAAGAGGGAATAATTAGAGGCAGTTTCTCCCTTGAAACCAACCTCTCAACGTGCAGAAACCTGGCAGGCATGTTTAATTAGACTGCCTTTATAGAGGCCTTTCCCCACTTACTAATGTAGACTTGGCATATTCTAATATACTCCAGTGTTCTACTCTTATTTCAGTGTTTTAAGAATACGCAGATGAGTTAAGTAAATGGTTTATATCAATGTATTTCCAAACAAGTAAAACAAATAAACAGCAGCTAATCCAAACCAGGAATTAGTTTGCACTATATCAATTCTCCAGTGAAACCAATTGGGCTCTGTTGGAAAGACACTTAGGAACCACTCCCTGCTGTGCCGCTATCACCAGCTCACAACCTTGCTTATCTAGTACAGCAGTCTCTCTAATATACCGGACCATATTTATAAAAGGGCTATATTGTAAATCCATTGGGTTCAGTTATGATTCTTCATGTACAAATTTGCCTCCAACTTCCTCTTTATAGACATGGCTTGCTCCATTCTCAATAGTTCTAGCAGTAAACTGTACTCAGACTAAATTATAGGTAGTATGCAAGCCAAACAGCAGACATTGTGCAGCATTGAGAAGTGTGAGATCAACCATCACTGCCAAAATTCAGTTGGTTCTTAAAGATGGACTCAAAACTGTTTAACATACATATTTTAGGTGGGTCTGTTAGTTTGGTCCAGCCTACTACCCAAGTTCCTACAGCACAGCCTTTTGGCGTGAATGTGCGACACGCAGAGAGGTGTTGACCAATAAAGCTCTATGGGGAAAAGGCACTTCATTACCATATGCAAGACTTCATTACATTACTAGAAAGAAAATCAGTTAAGTGTGGTGCGTGACCAAGTTTGGTATGTAAGCAAAATATCACATGACCGCCTATAATGGTGACCTCCAGATCGTCAGATAAAGTATTGGAACAAAGTGGAAAAAAAAACAATTTCCTTACTGTATACAACATAGTACTTTAAACTCAAGGCACAATATTATTTAATGAGGCTTTTATTACTTAAAAGCAATGAAAGGGAGGGCTCCGGGTAGAGCCTGGACGTTTCCAGGTGTATGTTTATATTATATACAGAAAGACATATTCTGAGCACTAAATCAAGACCCATTCTCTGCATCAACGGAACAAAAAGGTTGGTAACATGCCTGAATGCCAGGATTTTATAAAAACACAGGTATCTATTTTCACAAATAGCCATGTTCTCATCTACCCAATGAAATCCCATGGACTTTCCTAACCGAGGCTAAGCAAGCAACTATAATTTGAATCCTGGTTCACTCCTCTCCAAAACAAGTTCTTGATGCGAGGCCCAAGTACCGCAAGAAGTATTAAGCATCATTTATGATCAGAATAGCCTAACTATATTTCAAATCATGAAGCAGCAAGGTCTACAGAAATAATTTTACTGAACAAAACCCTGAAGTAGAGCGCGTAGAGAACCTCCCATATACCCGAAGCAGTCACAGACTGCTATTTTGATTGGGGATTTGTAATTTTGTTTTATTGCAGTTTCATTGTTCTTCGAAGATGTATCAAGCTTTTGAGAAACCGATATTTCAGCACCTCCAATAATATGCTTAATTCTAACCAACGTCCCTGGAACTTGCTATAAAAATCTTTATGACCAAAACCTATAGAATAACCTGCAGGGTAAGTGGAAACTGGATTTACAGATCTGTTGTACAGTAATACTCAAGGGTGTCAAAGTGTCCGTCTTACAATAAAAACTACCAAGTCTTTTCTGAAACTGGAAGAATTAAAACTACTCATGCACAGTCTCCAAATTACCCACTACCGAATATGATCGAGTTGGACATGAGACATCTAAAGTCTTTCCAAATAATGATAAATCATGAATAACCAAGCACAGGGGAATGTACTATTTCAGATTGTTGCGATTACAGGTAAAGAAAAGACTCATGTGAATATTAAATAAAACAGTTGTGCAACTAGGCACATACTGAAGGGGAAAAATGGCCAGACCTAGACCAACAAAAATACCTTATCAATCCTCCAATCTCCAAATTTTGAAAATATAAGGAATCCTGCAATTCGGAAAAATGCAGAAAAGTTGAAGGTTAATGATACCAGGCGGCGACACGTAAGGAATATAAAACGTTTCTTTCCTTAGCTGTCCCTTCCACAACGAGGGGTGCTCTTCTAACTAGAGAAACTGCTTCGTCATTACATGCTCCCTCTTTCAATAATGTTCATCACCTTGATACATTTGGGTTTTTAGGTCAAGAAAGAAAGAAAGAAAGAGAAAAAAAACTTATTAACAAATATATTATTTTTGTCAAATATTTAGGCAAATTTGTTACACGTGTCGCATATTACAGATTAGGGACATGCGCTTTGGTTACCTCATCTCATGTTTATGTCACGCTGGCACAGTTTCCCTTTGAGAGACTGTCCAGACATACATACGCCGCTCCTCTATTCACCAACTTGGGTGCCTTACAGCAAATAAAGGGCAGCTAACCAGGAACAAGGGCATATACAGTGCAGCAAGAAATGGGACATGTATTTCATGGTATGATTCTTCGATTAGAACAGCCAACTCTGGAAATTAGTAACTCATTTACCCCTCGAGCATCACCATTATATGGACACGCAAGCTGCCCACACGCGGCCTTTCATGAAGACTTGATGCCGTAACCTAGCACTGTGCGGCGTCCAACAAGCAAGGGGGACAGACATCTGTTCTTACATAGTTGTAAAGACTTTTCAAATGCATTTACCAATATTAAACTATTTTTACCCTTAGAGATTTCTGAATTAGGATCGCATGCAGGCAGAAGTGTTCTACGTTTTCCCCAACAAGCCGCCCGTGTCATTTCCACGTTTCCTTCTTAGTTGAATTACTCAATTATATTATAGCACAGAAAACAAACAATTTAAAGACAGTTTAAATGGTTATTAGCTGCAATGAAATAGTACACGGCAATTATAATCTAAAGTACATTTATTAAAAAAAAAAAGTGCTTGTTAAATTGTTTTCAAGACAGAGAACGCTCCAAATTATTATGAAAGGAATAGTTTAGAAAATGTAACCATTGTGAACCTCAAAGGGAACAGTCACACGGGGATGCCACCATAGCCAAGCCTCTAGGTTTGGTTGCTAGTCAAGCCTTTATCAAGATGGACCATCGGTATAAACAAGGCCAAGTTTCCATAACAACCCCTCCACAACCAGCATTCGCTGGAAACAAGCTCATGACTTCGCCATCTGCATGACTCCTACATTAAATGATCCTGCAGTCAGTCTATGGTATGTTCCAAATTCCACATGTTTATTTTCATTTTTATACATCTAACTTAGGCATCAAATAACTGTTTATGAAACCACAAAACAAGCCAAGACTGCTCAACATCCCTCCTTAAACTAATCGCACAAGAACATGGGTAATGACTTGTGGACATCCCTTAAACTTGTTTACTGTTTGCAGACCTCTGGACATTGAAATGGATGCTTCTGTCTTATTTGCCGGTACTTTTTTCCTTCAGAGATGCTATTTCCACAAACAATAGATGCCCTGGTGCACCAGGGCCTATCCCCATTAAGGTTCACAATGCGAATTATAATACAGTGGTCATTTAAGGGTTGAACTTAGGTAAGCAGGCAGCCCAAAACCATGAAACCACTGAGGAGCAGCAAAGAGAAGTGAGGGACTCTTCTTGCTCTTGCTTCCTCTCTCTGTCACAGCTATAATTAGCATGGATATGTGTCGAGCGAACGGTAACCACAGAGAACACAAAAGCCTTCGCCACACAAAGAATCCAGAAATTCAGCTCTTTTATCAGTAAAGAGGTAGTGTACTCTTGTACATCCAGCACCGCTTGTCAACCTGACATCTTATTCACCGATTACTTAAAGGAACACCATCACCAAACCAACAAATGGATTATTTAAATGAATCACAGCATCTTCTGTTTAGTACTAAACCACAGAGAGCAATTGCAAACCATCACTTTTATCATCATTTTTAAAGGTCTTAAACTAGTCGCAGAAGTTAAATGAGATGTTATTTCCCTATTCTTGCACTTACTTGTCAAATGACCTTCCAACCTGGTCCAATGAAGGCAGATTCAGTGCAAATGCAGCAGGCTTTGAATGTCTCCTTAGTTTAGTATATAGGAACGAAAGCAGTCCTACATCCACCAAACAAAGGATGGGTCACAGGGACTGCTGTTTTGGAATGCATTCTTCCCGATTATGTCAGCATTTGTGGGAGACGTTATAGGGAACAGTCACATCCCCACTGCCCTTGTTAACTCCTTGTGTCTCAAAATATACAAACTGTCAAGCCATGTAAAAAGTAAATAAAATTATATATATATATATATATATATATATATATATATATATATATATATATATATATATATATATATATTATATATAAATAAAATTAAAATCCAGATAGAACTGAGACAACTACACAGATAGAAGGAACATTTACCAGTCAATGTAAGGTTACACCTTTTAAAGATCAGGTTTCGTTTTCTAAGCACACTTGTTGCCCTGTCTTTCCAAATGACCCACCTGTGACATTCGCCATTTGTTTGCCGCGCTGCCCTTGGGCTTCGTGTGGACCCTTTAAGCTAGATATATCATGGGGGATGGTGTTCTTCAGCTAGGTACAAATGAAACGCAAACAATTTTCCTTAAGATGTTCTTCCCCCACCTACTCTAGTGAATTCTTTAGCATGAAAAACAAACCTTTAGAGATCTGTCACATCAGTTTCTTGGAAGGTTTAAATAGATAAAAACAACTTTTAGAGGGCCGTTTGGTTTCTATTGCAACAACTTGTAAGTGCCTGCCTGTGTTGCATGACAATTTAGAGAGCACCAGAGATAAAGTCTTTGATGCTCTATTATTGTGAAAAATACCAATAATTTTGACGTGGGAACAGTTTCCAATCTCAGTACACCATGATTTGGATGATGAATCTTCATGGAGCTCTATCTTCTATGTGGACTAGGTAAGCCACTTAGACCTACCAGAGGAAGGCATGGCCCAAGTTCTATGGATCAAACTTCATATTACCCAAGAAAATTAAATAAATTATAGGAGCCAAGTATCTACCACCCAGCACTGCTCAGATTTCTGCACTCAGGAAATTGTAACTACTCTCCAATACGCTTCTATCGGGTGGAAAGAAAAAGAAAATGACTGGCCTGAACCACCTTATGAATTTGCCAGAGAAACACCCAAAGGTATGCAGAGGGACCAGAAATACTGGATGCCGGCTTAGATTTATAGGTAATTAACCTGGTCACATGCTCCATGAACCGGTCAGCTTATACAATAGAAACCATGCTTAGTGATTTCATAGATAATTATCCTTCCCACTCTTCGAGCGTGTAATGCTTAATGTCTAATATATTACTATTTTTATAAATCATTGCCTCCATTCCATTCATTCCTTCACATTTTTCTTATGTCTTATTCTTCTTGTGCGATAACCTATTTGCGCTAGACCAGAAACAGCGTGCTTGCGCCTGTGTACATACATATAGAGTAAGTATGGATACACACACACATACCGTTATGCCATGTAGTCTAAACAACGGATGCGACAAGAGGCATCTCTGCATTTGAAGGATGGAAGGAAAAAATTAAACCCAAAACTATAGCCCATATAAGAGAATACAGAGCACCGCATACCAACCACTGTAGGGTTAGAATACTTAAGCAGAGATAAAAATAGCCACAACATTCCTTTAATGCCGAGGAGGACTGCACAGGAACTATAGGAGTAAGGAGGATATATGATTGGGGGAAGCAAATCAAAAAAGAAGCAATGGCAATATTTTCTGAACCAACGTTGGGTACAGAGTGTTGGCTCCAAAACGACTTTTATAGTCCAGTGAATCTGCCATGATTAATGCAATTAAGGGTAAATTCCAGATAGTAATGGAGCCATGGACACCTTAATTTTAATTAGTTCTAATTGCGTTTTTTATTTATTTATTTATTTATTTATTGAGTGTCTACAATGGAACTTCCTCTAACGGGTTGTAAAAAATGTAACATTTTCACCATATGCCAAATTTTTATTTTTCCTTGTAAACAGCCCCATAAATATATATGTATGTGTGTGTGTATATATGTATATATATATATATATTGCTTTCAACGTGTACAGCACATGTGATCTGATGACTCAGAAGACGTTAAATTGCTGATACATACTTGGGCTAAGTTCATATACATTTCCCTTAGCCAAGAAATCACTCCATCATCCGTTCACATTACTGGTATACCAATGCTCAAAAATACCGACCTGTATTAGCTTCGGGGGAGAAACTGAAACCCCATTCTATCCAACGATAAAGTCTTATCTGTAAACACATATACTCCTAAGATATAATGTTCCTGAACATGGGGTGGAGAACTATCCCAGTTCTGGGCCTAAGTAGTTAAGCAATATTTGTACTAAATGATGTGTTTATACATAGAAGCAGAACAAGAGCAGTGCTTAATTGGCACCTTGAACAAATATTTACAGTGTTCTTACATTAATCAGCTCTCATATGAATAAAAACACCACCTTGTTTATCTGTTGCAAAGTAGAGTTATGAATCTGGGTCTGATAATGTTAAATTAACCCTTGTTAATTTATGATCAACCTATCCCTCTTCGCTAAAGGAAAAAAAAGTGTTTATTCTGGTAAAAAATGTCAAAATCTGTGTCCTTTTGCATGTCAGTCTTTCTTAACTCAGAATGTTTGTCGGGAACAGGCGTCACAGTATGGCACCTCCCTAATACTCCACAGTAAGAGGCAAATAAGTTTTTAGATTATTTGGTTTATTAAAATCCATTATTTCTCTTCTGTCTTACACATAAGTAGCCATCAATAGGTTACATGTCACATGCTTCTTTGAAATGTGAAGAGTTGTCCTGTTATGGAAATTAGTATTTTGTGTTTTTAAAGTCTGACCATTCTCCATAAATTTCAATTAAAGATATATTTATCCATCACTGGGAGCTCTAAATATATATATTTTTGTAAAGCAATAAAGCAAAAAAAAATATATATAAATAAAATATACACGCCATTTGTATATTCTTACCATATTTGTAATAGACTTGTTTTAATTAACCCTTAGTTTTTGAGGCATCATTGAGTACGTTTTTTTTTTTTTTTTAAATTAATCGCCAACAGATGGATTCTTCCAAAAATCCATTAGTAATCCAAACCGTATACCACAACGGGATCTCTTTTTCATGCACATTTAACTCATCGGTTTTTACTTGATCAAACATATTACATAAAGCACATATGGAGTGAGTATTCAGATGGAAACTGTTCTCAATTACTTAACAAACCAAAGTAAATGTTTGACTTTAGCCTGTTAATTTTTATGGAAGCCATGGTGTGCTGCTCTATGCATGCCTAGCCATCAAAGCAACATAGGGAACAAATGTAATCATATGTGTAGCATGGCTTCCGTATCGCTCGATCTACTTGGAGGCAAGATTCAAAGTCAACAACAACACGAACACAAACAAGAGATACTAGCAGAAGAGGGGTTACAGTCCGGAACATGTATGGATATGTTCTTGCAAATGATTGGCAGCTTAAAAACATACATCAGTGGCAGGACAGTGATCCGATTAAAATCAATGACGTGCAGGGAGATGCGTTTGGGCTAACGTGTCCTGCAAGCAATATAGCTTGGGGTTGTGGTAAGTGATAAATGCATATGGATGGATTCTGCAGAATCCCCCCCAAACATATTTGCAAAAGCAACACCAGGAAAATTCAGAGGGACCACACAGCTATTATGAGCATTACAGCTAAATGTCAAATGTTGGTAATTTGACTGAAAGACAAAAAAACGTTAAAGCAAGTAGCGTAATGTGAAGGCATCTAGAAGTACCTAAATGCGACATGGTTGACCTGATCCTACATAAGAATAAGATATCCAGGAATGGGTGAAGAATTATGCAGATCATTCCCAGCAAACTACATTTATATTATTCTCTAATTAGAATGTTGTAAACAACGTGCATATGGTGAAAATAAATTGAATTTCAATTAGACATTTACATGCATAAGGTTACGAACAGAACCTGCAAATATTCCCATTCAACGGGACTACTGAGACAGTTAGGATTCTGGAATGTTGTCTACAAATATGATTTCATTCATTCTGTTCGCTGTCAAAATATTTAATAAACTATAATCTATTTAAAGTAGACTCATTCCAATGGTTTCTCATTAAAACCTGGAGTTTTATAACAAACACGGATGCCACCTGCTTCTGAGTTTGACAGTCACACCATAAATGTATTTAATTTAAAAAAGAAAAGTTTAAATTGCATTGCACTGCTGTATTTGGCAGTATTTTAACAAGCCAGAAAGCCAGGTTTACTGATCCAAGAACCAAGCAGATGTGACACGGTCTTATCTAGGCTTGGTTTCTGCAACTCATGTTTCATCATCATGAAACAACCACAGAAAACATTGGCTCGCTATTGAAGGAACACTCCAGTCCAATTTTCAAGTAAAATCTACACTGGAGTCTATTTTGTATGGTTTACAATGTTTTTTTGTTTTTACTGCACACACTCTTTAGTTATTCTTATGTCTTAACTCTCCCAGCTGCCACTGCTAAAGCAGTAAGCATACGCTTCCTGCATATATACAGCACAAGTGAAATGTATTGCTTAATTAGCATTTGTGCCACTGCTCCCATTAACTACTATGAGTTTTAGAAAGCATGTACAGGAAGTGTACTCAAGCATGCTTCCTGCTTCTACTTCCAGTAGTTTCTTAGCCAGGGAGGCGGAGTTAAGAGAGATATAGATAACGTGGGGTCGTTTCATACATACATGGCTCACATTTGTTTTGAGCTATTTCAGCTATACAGACACATGATATATTGGAATGCACGACTCATTGCCCAAGAATTAAGTAAACAAAAGCCTAACCATTATAGGATTAGAAAAAGCAAACACTGCAAGATGAAGACACGTCCCACGGTGACCAGACTTTTTCTCTCGACTGCTAATCAGCAGGAAATAAACGTCAAGGAAATCCTAAGAAAAATGAAATCTTTGTCATTCTACACAAAGAAGTAACTTACTTACCTTCTATCTGCTGTATGCTACAACTTGTTTGAAAGTGTTTCTGTAAGCTGATTCTACTTTCAGAAGGGAGCAGCTCCACGGCCCATGTGCAGAGCAATCCAGGAATTCTCTACAGGCTAAAAATCCAAAGAGTTCAAAGGCCAGTGGAAGGGGACTCTTACCCAGAACCACCGCATGCCTATGCACCCTGGGACAGATTCCATCAATGTTTGCAGTGTACTGCCATTCTCTACATTTAACCCTAAACAATCGAAAGCTTCCTCTTTAACCCCTTCAATCCCAGGGGTTTTTGGTACCTCAAACTCCCTCATCGGAGTGATCGAGTAGCCCAGCAGGGTCTAGACAGACCCTGCAGGGATACCCGATCCTCCTGTGAACTTCCCCCCTGGCAGCAGAAGCCAGCGTTGCTGGCTTTCTGCTGCCCGATCTCCTGTAACAGCTTCCGGCGCGAAGCCGGAAAACTGTTACAGATAGAAATGCCCGACGCTGGCTTCTGCTGCCAGGGGGGAGTCCAGGCTGTCAAACGACAGCCTGGTCTCCCGTGCAGCGGCAGGGATGTGTCCCTGACGCTGCACGAAGGGCTAGACGTACCGGTACCTCCATAGGGGTTTCTTAGTGGGCGTTTTTTGGATGTCCCGGTAGGTCTATAGGGGATTGAAGGGGTTAATGTACTGCTTATTGTCACTAACTGGCCCACTAAAGAAAAATGCATATGACAGTATTACTATCATTCAAACGTTTAAGGTCACCCAGCTGTTTTTACGTAAAACATTTCGAGCAATGCTAAATAATTGCAAAAGGTTTTTTGGGGGGGGCAAATTGAGCTACAGTAGCTCATCTGTTGGATTTGACCACACGTGCCAGCCTTCGCCCCCCAATGAGCCTTGGCCGCCCATGACCCTGTTGCCAGTACACCGCTTTTCCTTCCTTGGACCACTTGATACCGACCACTGCAGATCGGATACACTCCACAAGAGCTGCAGTTTTGGAGATGCTCTGACCCAGTCGTCTAGCCATCACAATTTGGCCCTTTTTAAAGTAGCTCAGGTCCTTACGCTTGCCCATTTTGCCCGCTTCTAACAGAAACTTTGAGGATGAAATGTTCACTTGTTGCCTAATATAATCCACCCAGTGATCGTAATGTTATGGCTGCTTGGTGTACATACACACACACACTCTATATAATATGTATACAGGTGTCCGCTTAAGAATGAAATTGGAGAAGTAAATGACAGCAGCCACGTGCCACCGAAGCAATAAAACACAATCCTACAGTAATGCTTTACTTGCCAAGGTGAAATGTAATACATGCCATTCTAGCTTTCAAATGGTGGCCCAGACATATCTGTGCATGTCGGGTTATTTTAACTCTTCAGTGCTCCCAAAGAGATCTTTATGGATAAATTGACACATAGGAATCTGGAGATAATGCTCACATGTTTAGGCTTGTTTGAACAGAACTCTTGTTTCTTTAAGTCAAAATCCTTATACGATTCACAACTTGCTTTGTCTTACCCATTACAGTGCTGCAGAATATGATGACCCTATACTAAAATTATTAATACTTAAATACCATACTAAATTAGTTTTAGTGGAAGTAAACCATGGCTTCAGAAAGTTGGGCCCGAGTGGCCTAATGCTGCATTATTATATAATAAACCCAATACAGGGTCTCAGGTTCACATTTGAAATGCAACTATGTGGTCCCAAAATCCTAAAATCTGTAAGACTGACCGACGTTGTTTTAGGTATTAAACTACTCTTTTTTTGCGCAAACACAGTTACGTAAGGCTTCTTAAAGCAAAGCAGCACAAATGAAAAGGTCTAGCTTTTGACATACATTTCCCATATCAGCCTTCAAGTAAGGATGTGAATCATGGATGATGGTAGTTTAAGAACAGCGTGAGCTCTGCAGCTGGCCTTTCCGTCAGGATTTACTTTTAACTCCTGATAGCGGAAGATGAATACGTCCCTTCAACTTATAGCAGAGGAACATACATAAGTGAAGATAGCGGGCCTGCAGTGATAAAGAAGTCTTTCACCCATCCAGTCCTGGCAAGCCCAGACAGGGTAGCGCTGGGGAAAGAGGGTGTGGGTGGAAAAAATAAAAAAATATACATATATATACATATATACACACACACACATTCATTTTTTTTGTTATACAAAATGGACATTTCTACAATAAATTCATATTAATGTTACTGTATCAACAGATTTATCACAAAAAGGTGCAATAATAATAAAATGTGTTAAAATACATATTTGGACTATTTTGTGACCTTAACAATTCTGACAGAGTTTCAAAATACGGGGACAATGAAAATTGTTTAATATTATAAACCAGAGACGCTCAGCCATATTTTATTACACTTAAGTCCTAATTCAATCCTTTTTTTTTTTTTTTTTTTTTATTAAAATCCAAACTATTCTAACATTCTCAATGTCTCATGGTTGGAATAAGACAGATGTGTCATTTCGAATTGATGACAGAATACTAGCAAACCTTGTCTGTCTAGATGGCTCTTTAATGGCAACCAGCTGTAAATTGATGTTACTTCAAAAGAACGAACACAATTAATCTTGTTGCGCATGATTCACTGTGTACACGGGGCAAACAGTGGCACATGCGTGGATTTGACACATGCTTAGATGTATCACAGCAGTGTTCTTCCGCCTGTGAGACTGGATAATACTTTTTACTGAGCCAGGAGCCTTTTTGAAGATCTTTTGAAGGAAACCATTAGAATAATGGGTTATGTATTAAGTGCCTTCAATAAGTCTTCCAGCTTAATATGTTTTACAGGAGTATGTAGAACAGCATAACTGCCGGCCTTTCAATTGGCCAAAGGGACAGTTACTTACGGGACGCGACTACGGGGTAGCTGTTCTACCAAGATTGCGACTTTGGGACCCACGCCGTTTCATTGATCCATTTTCTACCGTCTCCGTCTCTCACAAAGGAACAGAAAAGGGGGGAACGGAACGATTTTGGGTCAGACAGAGGGGCTGTCTTTAAAAGCTTTTGAGATGCCACTAGAAATTGTCAACCTAACTTTGTTAAAAGCAAAATCAAATGAACCGGCTATAATTTATGTAAACAATGTGTTTCTCCGTTTGTCAATTAATTTTTGTCAATTATTTGCCGTTGAATGTTTGTGTCATGCGCAAATCACATGGGGCCTCGGAGTGAGAAAACTCGTTTGGGGAAATTGTTTCTCTATGGAGTCAGGTCTTGAGGAACACGCAGGAGGGCCTGATGGATGGGAGAAAAGGGTCGGTAAGGTTGACAAAAAAGATCTTTTGCTTTGTACTGCTATTGACAGTCCCTGCAGGAAGTTTAAACACACTTCCTGTACGCTGTGTGTTTGATTTTAGCGGGCTGAACATCTACTTGAGGCTTTAGAGATTGTTCAGATCCTCATGGACTCTTGTGTTTAAACAAGCGATGTTACAAGAAGATGGTGGCTTTCACAAATTAGGGCAACAAATATAGAAATTTTGATACAAAATCGAGAAGGTTGGAAGAAAAACAAATGTCGCACATGGGTATAAAATGTAGGGTAGGGCGTAACAAGCATAATTAATAGGAAAACTAATTTTTTTCTGACCACAGAGAAGCTCCTTAAACCGTTACCACAAAGAGCGAACAGATGCTCACCTAACTCAAGCTCCCGGTTGGAACATTACCAGGAGCAAAAGTATTCTCAAAACCCAGAGCATGGAGAGCACAGCCTTTGCATCAGCCTTTTAAAAAAACTACAGTCTGAAGCGCGACTACACAAAATCTGAAGGGATGTCCATTTGGGAGTTTAGAACAGTTTTCCTTTGATGGCTTCCAGAAATTATAGTTTCTGTAAGAACTTGTTTTCATAGAAGCAAATTCCTAGATTATTTACATTAATTATTCAATACGACATTAAGAAAAAGGCCGTTTTCTGAAAATCGTAAAAAATGTGGCGAGGATGCCTACGCTTTGTGTTTAACGAGACCACAGTATCAAAAAAATATATTTGGCAGTCTGCTTTTTCACGTTTTTCTTAATTGACACATGATCCTGCCCCTTCACATTTTCTTACATATTTAAGAGTTCTAAAATGTGCTTAATATTCAACCGATTTCAAATAAGGTGCACCCCAGACAGTATAAAATGCGGTCATTCATTTTGCATTAAATCTATAGGTTGCTTCCCAATACAAAGATGCTTAAAAAAAGTCATAGTGGTTGAAAGTTTTAAAAAGTGATCTGATCACCATACCAATCATGGAATGTTCTTGCTTACTGTGTCATTCTGTTGGTTACTATAGTTACAACACCACTTCCCAACCTCTCCATTGATCCTCAAATACCAGACAACAAGATCGATTGCTCTCCCAGAGATCCTGAAAGATCTCAGGGAAAATGTAAATTGTATATGCTGAGAGGTGCTGCCTATAGAAAGTGCAATTTAACCTCCTATAGTAAAGAAGAAATGAAACTCAGGGGCAGGTTCAGTACATTGATAGACAATACGTTGTTATGGAGTGGTTTCCATCACTAACCAGATATATGTATCAAAAAAGACCACAAAAAGGCTACAAAAGCCTCACAGTACGGTGACCGCATGTCCATTTGCCCTCAAACAGGACCAAACATCAGGTTCCCTCCTCAACTTTGTAAGGTCGCAATTGTACATTTTGTATTTTATAGTTTTTAATGTTATTGTTCATTTTCACTCCCCCCCCCCTATTCTGGAATCTGCCTCTATAAGTAAATGTAATGTAGTTAAACTATGGGGCATTGGTAAAACCTTATAGTCCATTAAAAACGATACCAAATAACAACCTCATAGAAGCAGTAACTGTAGCCGATTTTTTGGAGTGGTAACCATACTTTACATACCCCCATCACGGTTGCAATAACACACTGAAATTATATTGTTAGTTATTTAATTTTTTAAAAACACAACTATGATACAAAGAACTGGCAATTTTTGAATACAAGAAAAGAAGAAAAAAAAAAAAAAAAAAAAAAGACCATAGCAAAACAAACAAAAAAATTCTACGATCTACAGCTTTAACCTCTAGTACACCAAACACAATGGTTTAAAAAAAAGTTATTTAAACAGGTTGCCATGGGAACTAGAACACAGAACCTTTTGATAGCTCCCCAAGCTGATTGTCTCTTAAGAACAACTCACAGCCTCCTCTGCCCCTCCCCTCTATACAAACACTCCCATCACCCTGGATGCCACCTCCAAACAGGACACTCCTGTCCCCTTCGTCACCACAAGGCAAACTGGTTTCAGGAGCCCGTGTGAGCCTTTTTATAAAGATCAGGGTGTGTGCTACCTCCTGTTTATCCACAGGGATAGTCAGCCATACACACAAAACACCATATTCAAATAAAAGTAGCATTTTACAGTTAGGAATATCTGCTGGGTGTCAGATCACCAAGATGGTTTTGCATGGAGGGAAGTTAATCCTTTGACGGAATCAACTCACAAATAGAAACATAGAATTTGACAGCAGATAAGAACCATTCGGCCCATCTAGTCTCCCCATATGTACCGATATAAGGACTCAGACCCTAATCAGTCCTTGTGTTATATTTAGGACAGCTTTATGCCGATCCCATGCATGCTTAATTTCACTAGCTATATTAGCCTCTACCACTTCTGATGTGAGGCGGTTCCACTTATCCATCAGCCTCTCAGTAAAGGCAAAGAAAAAAAATAATACACAAGATCATGAAACTGCAAAAACGGTTACATATTGGCTATTTATAATGAGGATTTACATGGATGAGCACTTAAGTGATCACATCAATTTTACAATTAAGCAAAATAAAAATTAATCAAACATTACCAATTAAGTTAATTGATCATCTAGTTCATGACCCAAAGCCTAACAATCCCCCATGACAGCCAGATCCAGCTCAATTCAATGTCATGTAAATATTTATACAAGAACCTGTAGCTAGCAACATACAAAAAAACAAAACAAAAAAAACAGACCTCTGCATTAAAGTGTAAACAAGTTTTGTATTAGGCTAGATCACTGCACCCCCAATAGAAGAATCAGCCACACATCCCATCCCAAAATAATGTGCTTAAAACTTCACTGCAAGAAAAAAATAAATAATAATAATAAAAAACAGCATGATCTAGAAATACTATGTAAGGTTGTTGTTCTGGATTAGGGTAACTTCACCCCCCCCCCTTCACTGGCAAAACAGTGCATTGCAGCCCCACCTCCCTCTGTTACTGAAAGGGTTAAGAGACAGTTTCTCAGACACCCTAGGGAATTCCACTTTTGGGATAGCAAGGTGGGGATGTTTCAGTTTCCATACCTTAAGACTCCAAATGTTGTTGTTTTATATGTTTGGTTGTTTTTTTCCCCCTTGGTTGAAGAATCCAGAATCTTTTTTTCTTTTCTGGCTTAGGGAAGGACTGCAGTGTCTTGAGCTTGGATATAGCAGAGCTAAACTGTGGATTGGCAAGAAAGCTCCCACTCCCTACCCTCTAGACTGCAGGCTTCACTGGTGGAAGGAGGGGCAACTCTGTGCTAGAGGAAGAATTAAATCCTCCACCCCCTCAGGGTTCACTATGACATCATTGTCAAAGGATTATGGGAGAGGAGGTGGAAAAAAAAAATTAACCTGTTTAGTGCTGACAGTTTTCTAGAGGCCATTTTAAACTATGTCATTTTCAACTTTCATACATTATATAATAATAATTATGTTTAGCTAATGCAGTCTTTCTGTTGATCATTATTATTATTATTATTATTTTATTTATTTATTTTCATTTGTTTTGTAGCCAGACAAATTGAAAGTTGGGCCCCTGGAAATTTTATACGCTTGAGAAGTGTAAAATAATGGCAAAGAGAGTGGAAATTTTTTTTTGTGGTCTTGTGGTCAGTGGGACAATTTCACTTTGAGACCCAAATACCATATGTCCTTCTCATCTAGCCTGGTACCCCTTTATTTAGGAGCTTATAATATATGGTAGGTCTTGGGATCGCATTGTTAGAGGTGGTATGTGTCCTGATTTTCACCAAAATGAGTATCACGTTAATGAAAGAGTGGTAGATAAGTGGACAAGCGTCCTAGCCGATGTGGTAGAGCAGTAATGGTGGCATCATCTATGTTCCTCTGGTCAGCTGTCACCACTAGGGTGACCACGTCGGCATTTCTTCCAGGACACAAATAAAGTTCACATATTGCTCACTGGCGCATATAAACTCCTGCCCCCTGCAGTACTTGGAAGGTATAAACCCAAAAGGGAATCCTTACTCAGGTATACATTACACATACTGCAGGGGCAGAACTTTACATGCGCCAATCAGCAGCATGTAAAATCTACACGTGTTTTTTAAAAACGGACAACCTAGTCCCATCCTATTTGTTATATAGTTATATATCTAGTGATGAATTTAGTAGATTGCTCAGAAGGTTGGGGGTTGCGGGGAGAAGTGCGGTGGTGTGTGCTGCCTATACACCCACCTTTGTAATATAAAGGAGGTGGTTACTAGACATAGCAGACAATCGCTCCATCAGCCAATGGAGCCGTGGCCCACCAATGCTACCAATTTAGGCATAGTTGGTATATAAAGGAATATGCCACTGCGTAAAGATACCTCTCAACTTCTGATGCCGGAAGGTAGAGCTTGGGAGGTAGAGTGTCACTGAAACTGTCAGCACTACTGTACATGCGCACAATTCTGTGCCATGTCTGGGTACCGAATCCCACTGTTCAGCCAACGTCTATAAGGTAGATAGAGTGGCAAAATCTGCACAGTTGGAAGGAATGTACCGTATTTGAATATAGGCCGCACCCCCCCCACTTTAAGTCTTTAAAGTGGGGGTGCGGCCTATAATCGGGGTTTAGGGCAGGAATGCGCCCGGAACATGCAGTTTACTAACTGCATAATAGATACCAAAAATGTTAAAATACAGTGTGTTAGTTAGAATACTGTTTTACTATTCCACCAATGTGTATTCTTTTTCAAAAAATCTAAATTCTTCTTTAAAAAAGCACCTAACGTTTAGGGAGCGGCCTATAATCGAGCCAATACGGCATATATCACACTTAAGGCGCCAGGAGACAGATATACCATCAACTTTTTCTTGCAATGCCAATACACAATGGGGGTGGGCCCTAAAGTGGGTGGGCGGGCTTATGGCTCCACCTACTTTATTGTCCACCCCCTTCTGTCCCAGGGTGCCTGGAGTTAATTTAACAGCATTTAGGCCGTGTGTGTCTCTCAAACATACACAGCTTAAGCGTAATGCTGCCTGTGCACAGGCACTATTTTTATAGTGAGACAGTACCCGAAAATTCTGGACTGTTGGCAGGTATTATATACTGTACATTACTAACTCAGTTGGCTAAGCTGATGCTTACGCATAGCTGGTTTATTGCTGGAGAGCGGCGTGCCCTAATGCCCAGCTGGTACACTGTGGCGTAACGGGGGTTATGTATTAAAAATATTCTTTTGATAAGTGGTCCTTTACCTTATCTCTTAAATGGTCCAATCAGATGGAATGTTTCACTGGTTATGACTCCCTTTAAAACTGTGCATGCGAGAGGTCCAACTTTTCAACTTTGTTTCCAACTGATTTATATAATAGGGTGTCCGTTTTAAATTGAGTTCTAGGTGGTGTAAGGAAAGAGCTGGATTCAGTGCGTTCAGTTTTTCTTGATTACTGTTGCAGCCAGTGATTGCTTAATATTTTGAGACAAATATATTATATCACCTGTGGTTATATTTAATTCCCTATTGCTAACAGTATACGGTCTAGAACTAGGTGGATATCACAGTTCCAGTTGTATGCGTTGCCTTGGACGTTCACAGGAAAAATTAGGATAGTTTAAAAGTCCCTATCTAGAAGGTTTTATATTTCATAACTGTTAGAAAACCGGAGAAGGTCTTTTTTAGGACTCCTGGTTATAAATGGATCTTTAGTGTATTCCACAAGAAACAGTATAGTATTTTTACAAAGCTAAAACCTCTTTAGGTTTATTAGGTTCGGAATAGTCTTCTATAGCTGTAGGCGTCTAACCTAATCTCGAAAGGGGTTGTTTAAAAAGAGTGTTTGGTGCAAGGTTGAAAAAGTTTTATCACCATAAGAAGCAATGGAATTGTGCTGTTGATTGGACCATTCCATTGGTTGTTAATATGATAAGACATAAATACTTTTTTTCCCCATTCTGGTTATTTTATTCTTGTGGATCACTCAATGATTACTTTCTATGTGGTCCTTCTGTGTCTTCTTTTGTTAAGTGGTGCTCTCTAAATGAACACAATCCCTTAAACTTACTTTTGAATATTCACGTCCACTTTTCAATTGCACTTTTCTACCTGCAACCGGAGGGCCACCCCACCCCTGGTTGAAAAAGGGCCCCGTTTGAAAAGGGCCAGTCTGACATTAACAGCTGCGGAGCCAGGAACAGGACTTGGTCATGTAACACAATGTTATATGATCTTGCGGTAAAAGCATGGCTGCTTGCACAGATGACTTTGGGAAGGTAAGGAGGTGAGGGGGGAGCAGTGAATGAGAGGATAAGAAAGTTATGTAGGGGGTGGGTGCGTATGTATGTTAGAGTGAGTGTGTTAACATGATTGTGTGTATGTGTGTCTTAGAGCAAGTGTTGGTGTGTAAGGATGAGTGTTTATGTGCATATGTGTATTAGCATGAGTATATATGTGTAAGTGTTAGCATGAGTGTGAAACTGTGTGTTCGTATAAGTAGTAGTAGCATGAGTGTATATGTACATGTGTGAGTATGTGTGTCTTAGCACGAGTGTATATGTACAATTATGTTAGCACAAGTGTTTAAGTTTATGTGTATGCTATTAAGTGTATGTATGTAAGTTTTTGTGTAAGAGAGTGTGTGTTTGTAAATATATTTGCCAGTACATATGTTAATTACTGGGGAGGGGCAAGGGACTGATGGGACCACTTGGCTAAGGTGGCAGCCATCCCTTGACTACAAGGTATGCACAAAATGTTTGTTATCATGCCACCGTCTTCTATTTGTCCAAAGTTGGTACCTTTTGTTTATTTGTTCTCTAGCACGAGTACCAGTTTCCTCCATGTGCAGTTACATGTTTAAAGAAACATCCACTTAGATGCAAACCATGATACACAGACAGCGCAAATTTAATTTTTTACTTAAGATGCAGAGCATACCTCTTAACAGTTCCAGTTTTTGTGGGACAGTCTTGATTCTCTTACAGTGTTCCAGGTAGCTGCCACATTCTCATTCTTTTGCGGGCAGTTGGGATTATGATCGGGTCAGGGAGATCCTCTGGTCACCCTGATTGGTCCAGGAAAGTACAGAAAGTGGCCACCTTGTGATCCCTTGAAGCAAAATGCTGCCAGGTGGCTCTTCTGGTAATGTGGGTGGGTGACCACACTTCCAGCCTCATCCACTTTTGCCGCTGGCCCGCCCTTGCCGCTTGCCAACACAAATGTCTTGCTATGGAACCTTGAAATGGTGGTGGTGGGAGGGGTTGATAGAGTATAATTATGGCCACCAACAAAAAATAAAGTAGGGTTGAGAAAGGTTTAAAAATGAGTAACACAATAACAGGAATAGAATATGTAGCTATGAGGAGAACATAACCGGGTTTTTTCACAGTATGAAAATGCAGAGAGACAGCCTATAATCACATTATGTTTAAACATTTTTCATTATTGTTTTCCAGGGTTGAACAAACACTGTTTATCAAACATCCAGCCAGCATGGACAATTAACAACAAATGTGCTGAAGAAAAAAAGAGACAACAGCCATTTCTATTACAGTTGAAACACGACATCTATACATTTTTCACTCTTTACTTTGAGATTACTAAAATCCCTTCAAAACAACAAAGAATGTAGGCTTGTCGTGGCTACGGATCCTATGCTTCCCTGGTAGATCAGAGGAGTGATTTTACACTTTTCAGAATTTTTCAAAAAATTAAACAGTATAAACCCATATTTATCCTAATTACTTAAACTACAACCCCCCAGGCCTCTACTCATAAAGTCCACTGGTCCCCCATAGTTCCTTGTTACCAATTATGCTCAGTTTATTGTATGAACTTTAATAGGTTTCTCCCAAACAGAAGCTGAGAAGATGAGATATACTGAAAAGCATGTTCAATTTCTTGTCCTAATTCAACACTTGAGGTTCGACTATTACGAGCCCCAGATCCATGCGGAAGGCACAGAACAATTTTGTTTTAAAAAGTTCTACTGGTGGCTATAATTACTTTAAAATAAATATATCCAAAAGGAATAGATGAAATTAACCCTTAAGACTGGGTAAAATGTTATACCGTTATATTATTGCTGTAGTAGAATAACAACCTTTTTTCTAGTGTTTTTTGTCTTAAAGAAAACATTATTTTATGCACGTCCTTGAACATGTGTAACTGAAGCTGTAAACAGTTTTCAGTATTTCCATAACATACATTTTTGTCTATAAATTTATAAAGTTAGGGTCTGAAGTTATAAGCACTTGTGTATAATTACACCAAATGTTACTCAATAACATGTTTAGTTATTGAGTAATTTGTAAGTAGCACACATTTGTTTAAATTTGGTTAAGAGATAACATTTTGCAATATTACAAGGATAACAGGATAAAGTTTAGCTGCTATCTCATGTGGTTTTTTTAAAATTAATATTGATAAATATGTTTCACGATGGTTTAACCCCTTCAGTCCCATGGGTCTTTGGTACCTCAAAGCCTGGAGCAATTTTGCCATTTTTGCGGTATGTCGATTCAGCCATTATTCCCCTTTCCTGCGAATAGTGTACCCATGTAAACTATATGTCCTCCGATGACCTTCCAGGTGATGTCAGCAGTGACGTGACCCGGAAGGGAATGCGGGCAGTACCGGTACGTCTATAGGAGAGTGAAGGGGTTAACAAGCATATTGTGTGGATTGCCATAAAAACCTTCTAATACACTGCAATGGAGTAAGTTTGAGACATAGAAATGATAGACATGACAAGCAATGGGTATTAATGAAAATAAAAAAAGCAATGAGTGTTCTTCTTATAGAAGTGATTTGTAGTTGGTACAATTCATAGGAGACCTGTTCTTGTTGGTTGTAACTAATAATACCCTTGAGCTGCTAGTTTTGAGGCATTTTAAGGGGCCTGCATTTTTTGAAGAAGTATACCAACAGTGGGGTTGTATCTCAACCAGCAACAAGAAGGTTAAAGGGTTTGTGACAAGAAAAATAAATTTGTGTGTTTTGCTTAACTGTTTTTTGCCCCTTTTCTAGAGTGTAATTAGTTAAGGGTGGGGCTTATAATCAATTAACTGTGTTGCTCTGCATAAAGGAAGTGGTTAAACTCATAGCTTGCTCATAGTAAGGGGATTGCATTAAGTGATTTGCTTTCTGTAAGTGGCCAGTTTGTGCACTGCAGCAGTTAGTGCAACACAAGAGGTGTAAGAGAAACCAAGGTAAGCCAGATCCTGTTTCAATTCTGTAAGTGCTCACGTCCCTCCCTAAAGTATGAGCAAGCTTGGAGATCTCACACAGTGCACATCATCCCAGATGTATGCAAGCTTGGAACAGCAGTTCCTGGGTCCATATCACTGTGGACAATTGGTCTCTCTGGAAGCTGAGGTTGGAGCGCTGAAGAGGCACATTGAAACACTAAGAGAGATTGACAATCTTGAGAGGAGTCTCTTGGTCACTGAGCAGAGCTTAGATGGGGGCCCCTAGCAATGAGGGAGGAGATCAGTCAGAAGGGAGTCAGGTGCATAGCTGGGTGACAGTAAGATGGGGTTGCAGTGGGGGAGGAGTAGAAGAACTAGATAATCTAGTGGAGGAAATAGCTAAAATGACAGTGAAGGGGGATGTTATAATCATGGGTGACTTTAATCTCCCTGATGTGAACTGGAAAACCAAAGTAGCTGGTTGTGCCCGGAGTGCAGATATTCTGAACTCCCTACTGGGAATGTCTCCAAAACAAGTAGTTGAGGAGCCAACTCGTAAGGAGGCCATATTGGATTTAGTGTTCACAAACGGAGATCTGTTAACGGATATTTCTGTAGGTGAAAATTTGGGATCTAGTGATCATCAGTCTGTGTGGTTTAATATACAAACAGTGACTGATTCACACCACACAGAAACAAGAGTTTTAGATTTTAGAAAAGATGACTTTTCCAAAATGAGAATATGTGTAGAGTCATTATCAGACTGGGGCTAGTTAAATGTAGTCCAGGAGAAAAGGGACTATTTAAAAGTTATAATTTTGGAGATAACAGAAAATTGTATTAGGCTGGCCAGTAAGAGTAAAAAATTTAATAAACTGCTGTGGTACTCTGCAGAAGTGGCCAAAATCGTAAAAGACAAGAAGTTAGCCTTTAGTAAATACAAAAATACCCAAAGTGAGGAAGTAAAACAAGGATTAGTTAGAAGAAGGAATGTATGTAAAAGAGGATAAAGGTCTAGCTGACTGCCTCAATTAATATTTCAGTTCAGTTTTTACAAATGAAAATGAGGGAAAGGGACCTTAGTTAGGAAAAAAGACTGAGTCATTTGAAATATGTGAGTTTATCGAGGCAGAGGTTCTAAGGTTGTCTAAGGTAAAGGCAAATAAGTTAATGGGGCCTGATGGGATACACCCCAAGTTATTAAAAGAGCTTGGTGGCGTACTAGCAAAACCATTAACGGATTTATTTAACGAATCATTGGTAACGGGAGTCGTCCAAGGGGACTGGAAATTAGCAAATGTTGTGCCCGTTCACAAAAAGTAGGGAGGAGTTCGGCAACTACAGGCCAGTAAGTCTTACATCTGTAGTGGGGAAATTAATAGAAACTATGTTAAAGGACAGGATCATTGAACATCTGAAGTCACATGGGTTTCAAGATCAAAAACATGGGTTTTCCTCAGGAAGATCTTGCCAAACGAATCTTATAGATTTTTTTGATTGGGTGACTAAAGTAATTGATCAAGGTGGTGCAGTAGACATTGCGTATCTGGATTTCAGTAAGGCCTTTGACACTGTGCCACATAGAAGATCAATAAACTGCAATCTCTGAGTTTAGATCCCAATGTTGTTGAATGGATTAGGGAGTGGCTGAGTGACAGACAACAGAGGGTTGTAGTCTTGTTACCAGTGGGGTACCTCAGGGATCTGTACTTGGACCCATTCTCTTTAATATTTTTATTAGTGGTATTGCAGAAGGTCTTTATGGAAAGGTATGTCTTTTTTCTGATGACACAAAAATTTGCAACAGGGTTGATGTTCCTGGAGGGAGAAGCCAAATGGCAAATGATTTAGGTAAACTGGAAAAATGGTCAGATATGTGGCAACTGGCATTAATGTGGATAAATGCAAAGTAATGCATCTAGGGCATAGAAACATAGGAAGAAAAGATAAAGGAAGAGAGTTTATTTAAAAGGAGAATTACCACCACAAGAGGACATAGTCATAAGCTAGAGGGGCAAAGGTTTAAAGGTAACATCAGCAAATATTACTTTATGGAAAGGGTAGTGGACGCATGGAAAAGTGCCTTATTATGGCAGAGCCAGGCCAGGATTTTCTAGTGTTTTAGGTGAACTATTATGTGTGGGACATTCTTCATGTTACCTGGTATTAACATGGGTGCCCACCTGCTTATTAGATAAAACACTGCCTACCAGCCCACCACAATACCATACAGCTGCCTGAGTGAGATTCACACTCACCAGTCAGGCATTGTATGTGAATGAACCTGTTTGGGTTCAGGCTGCACAGCCCATTACCACACAATGAGTCAAAAGGAAAGTAAAAAAATAAGAGGTCAGATGAAGAAACACCGACTTGTATATTAGCGATCTAAAAATCTAGAGATGAGTTAATTATTTTCTCAAGAGAAAAAGTGTGTTAAGAGAGAAGCGAGAGAGAAACACATGGGAGACAACATTCAAGACATTGTACATGCAGGCCTTAATTCCAAAAACTTCACTATTTGTCCTGAACTCAAAAGAAATCAAACACTTGACATTTTTGCAATAGACTTGTGAAAGAATGTAAAGTTTCAATTTCACTGCACTGATGGTAACCTTTTTGGAAAGTAAAAACCTGGATGGGAGTTGGAAAAGAATACAGGTTTAACAGCTTTTTTTCTGGTTTAGTAAGTGTTTTTTTAAAAAAAGTTAGGCTCTTTTGCCCAGCTGAATAAAACTCCAGGGGTCTGATTCTTAAAACGGTCAACTTGGTAAAGCTACATCAGTTCGCAGTGGGTATAAAAAGCATAATCCATACAATGCTCTCTTGGTTACAGTTAAACTATGCATTGTAACTGATGTTAATATTACAAAGCAGTAGGGTGTCTCTACAAACATTATGAGCATTTGCTCCAGATTTCTGTCAATTATGCATTACCTGGCAGCACTTCAGCATTGTCCACTGTTGAGGTTGTGTATCTCTTTTTTTCAGCAGGGAATGAGGTTACTTGTAGATAATTTAACATCAGGCACCCACAAGGTCGGCAAATAAAAAGGAAAGTATCAGAACGCATAGCACAGTTAAATGCACACCAAATGATACTAGGGTGACCTCATTTCCTGGGTCCCGGGTAGCCATAAGCCAGGACAATGCATTGTCCCAGTACAAGATCTCTGAGTGAAGGAGGTCTCAGCCGATCAGTAGAGACCTCTCAAGTCTTCTGATTAACTGCAAGTTCAGAAGCCTCTCCTGATCGGGTGAGTCCCTCCTTCACACGGAGCTCAGTGTAAGCTGCAGCCAGCACCAGGTAAGAAACCTGCTGTGCGTGATATATATGTGTGTGACTGTTTGTGTATGTGACTATGTTTGTCTGTGTAACTGTGTATGTTTAATGTCTTGTAATCGAGGGGTTATATCCCTTAAACTGCTCATGTCTAATAATAGAGGAGTTAATTCTCTGAAACTACTCATGAGAGTAGTCATGGAACTGTTGGCGGCAGTGGGGAGCATGGACATCAGTGGCTGGTAGCCACAGTTTTTCTTTGGGTTTATATCCAGTCCAGTGCACCAGATATTGAAGGTTACCCCTTAAGAACCTGGGGTTGAGAATGGACTCAATTTCAAATTCTTCTCCAGAATCAACCGTCATGAGACCAGGATGAACAGGTGAAACATTTTGTTACAGAGTAATGGTTTCTACAAGGAAGGTGCGAGGAATATGGAGATAACGGGGTAGGTTTAGGTTGTCACGTTCTACCCAGGCTGTGGAGCTGCATATCTCAATCTAGCTTCAGTTTCTCTGTTTTGCTTTTGATTTCCTTATGCTCTGTTCTGATCTTCCATTCCTTGCTTCTAGTTCTGTTCTTGGCTCCAGCTCTGTTTCCTTCATAGGTGTTCCCCTCATAGGTGTTTGTCTTAGTCTGCAGTCTAAAGGTATGTCTCATTGTTATGTGTTTAGGTTTCTTGTTTGGTTTGTTTCGTACCTCCGTAAGCAGGGTTTAGCGTTAGGACCCACTGTCATTGGAGTACTTTGGCGTAGTGGTGGGCTAAGCATACTATACTATGGCCATAAGATGTGACGGAATCTCCAATAGTTATCATATAGTCCTAGGCTAGTTGCTGTATTTATGTGTGTCAGTCTGTGATGTAACCTGTGGGGTGTCCTGTCCTGTCGTGTATCCCCGCTAGAGGGGTGTCCTGTCTTGTTCATGTCTGATCTTGAGTGTTCCTTGTCTTGTTCCATGTAGTGCCCTGTATTACGTATATCTTGTCTAGTTATTTTTATTCCTTGTCTTGTCCCCTATTGTGACCTGTATTATGTATATCTTGTCCGGTTATGTTTCTTGCCTAGTCTCCCTGTCCCTTGCTCACTATGTTCTAGCTATTACTCTGCTTAGCTTCCACACTCCCAGCCTGCAGCATCCCGCACATGAGTTTAGTGCTATGTCTCATGCCTGTTCCCGAGTGCCTGCAGAAGAAGGAATAGGTACAAATGCCATGAAGGGTATTATTTAAGGAAAATTCAGCCAAGCATAAGAGTTCAGACCAGTTGTTCTGTTTTCGGTAATGTAGGTTCTTAGCTGCTGTCCCACATTCTGGTTAGCTGGCTCAGTGGCTCCATAAGCGAGAGAATAAGATACTTAAACTCCCAACTTCTCACAGAAGGCTTTCCAGAAATGGGATATAAGTTGGGTCCCCGATCGGATACTATTTCTTTTCCCATTAACATTGGCACGACCCATCTATCTGAGGTAGAGAAGCCTTTTTGTCGCAAAGTCTTAGCTTATTTTCCCACAGCAATCGATGACCACCCCCTGTTACCTGCCTTTGTGTATGTTGGTGGGGCTGCACTGGCTGCAATTGCACAATGTTGACTGGTCCACTCATGATTTTACGTCTTGGCGTTGTAATTCCTGCATCTCCTACCGGTCTTCCGCTAATTCACTTGCAACCATATCCCTACATCAGTTGTTGGTTCTTCTGAAATATAAATAATCTTTAACAAAGAAGAAGCTGACTCCCTTCCATCTACTTTTTTTTTATGACTGCCCAGATGATTTACGTTCCGGGACATCTCCACCACCTAGCAGGGTAAATCCTGTATCCCCTCCTGAGACCGAAGCTATGGAACAATGTATCCGGGAGAATTTGTAGGAATAATTTATACCCTGCAGGTGCCAGAGTCCTCTTTGTAGCAAAAAGTACAGTATTTTTAGACCATTCATTGATTGCCGGGGTCTGAACCATATTACCCACTTCCATTCATCACAGAGCTATTCAACAGGCTATGTGGCTCCCTGGGTATTTTCGCATCCAGGAGGGAGACAAGGGGAAAATAGCCTTTAATACTAGATCTGGGCTTTAGGAATATACAACAATATTGCTCTGTAAGGCTCCAGTGGTTTTCCAAGAGCTTGTCAACCACTGTTTCAGAGATTATTTGCAGCAATTTGTCATTGTCTATTTGAACGACATCCTTATTCACTGCCCAGACTTATCCTCACATTGTGAACATGTGAAAAAGTGTTGAACCAACTAAGAGGGCACAAGATTGAAAAGTGTCAATCTGTGTCAAGTCCACTGGGCCCTATTTCTGTCAAAATTTAACTTTATCATCTCATATTGTCCTGGGTCCAAAAACACTTAGTAGGATGATCTCTCCCATTTGTATTGTTCGCCTGCAGAAGAGTTCCCGAGTCCTGTGCCTATCATTCATAGTGACTGTATATTTTCTGCGGTGAGGGGTAGTGGGCTTGCAGTGAGAACCAGCTGTCCCGGATGACATTGGGGAACCTCTCGGAATGACCGAGGAGGACAACAGCAGCAGGACGTTGACTGAGGTGAGTCCTTACAGTATGTAATCTCATCCCCTCCATATTGTGTCTGTAAATGGCAGAAATAAAATGTGGTTATCTTAACTGAAACCCTTACATTTACTCTGCTGTCTTTGGAAGACAGAGTTAGACAGTGGAAAATACATACTGGAGTTTAGATAACCAGAAAAACAGTCCCGTCTTATTTTGCCTGTTCATAGCAAATTGTATAGAGTGAGTGGTTAGGTTACTTGTTAGACAATATTCCAGCAGGAAATTCCCTTTACATAAAGGGGAATTTACTGCTTACCAATGAGACCATTTATAAATTCCACTAACCATTATTACGTCATATTTTCCTTCTGTTCTGAGATGTGAATAAAATCAAATGTAAAATTTCAGTATGCTCCACATAAGCATGGACAGTTAATTTTAGATAGCTTCAATTTTACTGCCACCTCGTGGCAAGAAAGATATTAGCAATGCTTGCTGTAGTTTTGGAGCACTGAGAAAAATTATTGAAGAAGGACATGTCAAGCAAAATCTGGTTTCTTCTGGTTTTGCTTTTGCAGCACCAATCTCAACTGCAGTTCCAACATGCCCATGCTGCGAAGTATTCAAGCAATGCAAATTGACATCATATACTGGCATTCTGCTTCAGTACATTGAATTGTTGTTAGGAAAGTGGTTTGCCCTGACACCTCAACACATATACCCCCCCCAAAGAAGTAGTCCCTATAATGTTGAGGGATGTTATAAACATATTTTTGCAGAGGAGGAGGCTACACACTCAATAACATTTTTTTTCTGTAGGTTAGGGGAGGGCCAAGGGCCATTTGCATACTTAACATAAGTATGCATAAGCATACGAAACCCCCAAACAGCATCCCTGTGGCATCTTTGCCCTCAAACAGCATCCCTGTGGCATCTTTGCCCCCAAACAACCTCCCTGTGCCATTGCTGCCTCAAACAGCCTCCGTGTGCCATGCTTCCCTCCCACTTACACATCCATGCTATCACACACAATTATTCATTCTCAAATATTCATTCCGTCTTCCATATGCATATGCCCCAGAAGCAGCCATGCGGGAAGCGACCGAGGAAGGAGCAGGAGAAGCGGCACTGGACCAGGTACCCGGGGTTAGTGGGTACTCAGGTGAGTAACTCTGTTGGGGTCTTGGATGGGGATCCCGACAACCAATTACTGTACCCAACCAGCTAAAGATCTGCTTATGGAATGTGAACGGTTTCCTAAAATGCAAGCTAGTTAGCAATTACCTTAAGAAATCACAACCACACATCACATTTATCCAGGAAACTCACTGGAGGAGTACAGATCGATCTACTTTGAAAGATTCCTGGATTGTATTTCAGCCTCCTACCACACTAAGTCAAGGGGGTGGCAATTATACTACAGAGATCATCAATTTACGCAATTCATGATAAAGTCATAGAAAATAATGGTAGATATATTATCCTGTTGATCAGAGACATCTACTCCTGGTTAATATTTATGCCCTAAACTACCCGAATAATCTGCATTTTATTGTGCCTTGTATGAAATGCTAACTGTATATCCTTCTTATGATATAATTCTAGAGGGAGATTTCAACACTGTACTAGACCCTAGACTGGACAGTACTGGACAGACAACCAACTAATCCCCACACAGGGCCGGATTAACGTAGGAACTGATGGAGCTGCAGGGGGTTGCAACTGCAAACCGGGTCGCCACTCACTTCTGCAGGATCACAATACTTACCTGTGCGTTGCTCATGACACTAGGGGTGCACCGAAATGAAAATTCTGGACCAAAACTGCAAATGACTCATCCACTTAAAAAAAAAACAAAAAAAACCCCACATTCTTATTAAAGGTAAGTAAAACACCAAAAATGGACAGAAAATTAAATATTAACATATATATGATTGTTAACAGCAATCACACTCCTATCATGCCCAGGCAACCAGTACATTCTGGAATCTGGGTATGCCTGGGCATGATAGGAGTGTGATTGCTGTTAGCAATCATATATATTTCACACAGCAATTACATGCCAAGTCAGCCAGTAATAATTCAATATCAATATTGATATATATATATATATTTGTTAAAAGCAATCACACTCCTATCATGCCAAGTCAGCCAGTACATGCTGGAACCTGGGCATGTCTGGGCATGATAGGAGTGTGATTGCTGTTAACAATCATATATATTTCATACAGCAATTACACTCCTATCATGCAAAAGCAGCCAATACCTGCACATCACTTACAGCCTCCCTGTGCCATGCCCCCCACTTACATATCCACGCTATCACACACACTCATTTATTCATTCATTCAGATACTAATCATCACAGATACTCATTTATTCCCTCAATCACGCATACTCATTCATACACCCTCCCCCACTTCCTTACCTGAACTGCAGATCCGTGTGAACAACTTATCATGCCCTCCCAGGAAAAGCAGGAGCGAAGTCATGTGACATAAAGTCATGTGACTCTGCTGGGTTCCTGCTTCCCCTAAGGTAAATTGCTAGGCCCCTTCAGAAGTGAACATTAATCCTGCCCTACATCCGGGGACATAATTTGTCCGGGGACAGTGTCCTCAATCCGAGGACTGTCCCTGGAAACTGGGGACATCTGGTTACCCCATATTAGACACAATCTGCCATTCCAACATTGCAGATTGGAGAACCGTACACAACGTGGGAAACACAAGGGGATCGCACCATACTACAATTACTGAACCTTCCCCAAAAGAAAATCACTGTCAGACGTTAAACAAACCCTACCCAGTATCATTGTTCCCTGGTTTGCTTACTTACAAATACAGTTTTATTGGACATCACACTTGAAGAGATAGACTGGAACAACGCATTAGATGACATGTCTAAAACTAATTAATTAAAACTGATGGGACACATTAGCACCAATGCTATATATAAATTGTTACATGCAGAAAACTATAACATTTATCCAGGAAACTCACTGGAGGAGTACAGATCGATCTACTTTGAAAGATTCACAGTATACCACACACTCCCCACACACTCCCCACACCTAGAATACGTGTACCTCCTCAAAGGCAGGCTGGACTCATGTAAGGTCTTGTCAAGCCTCACATAAGTCACAAAATGTTAATTAATCTCTTAATAAGTGATGAATGCCTAAAATGAAAACTCTAATGCGGACCTATATCATACATTTTGGGATTGTCCACAAATTAAAGATTTCTGGCCCGACATTGACCATTTTATGCACGCTTTAGAGTTTTTGGGGGATATACAATCACCCTAGAAGGGGGTCGCAACCTCAAAAGTCTAACTTTAGCTGTTGCATGCAAAACGATCCTCCACTGTTGGATTCACCTGCTCCTCCTACTACGTTTTTTCAGAATAAGATGCTGCATATTTTCCATATGGGTTGGCTGAATACAACTTTACATATTGAGCATGACAGAAAAAAAAAATCCCTACCACCTGGACAGGTTTTATAGTTACCTTGGATACCACACTTAAAAAGCAACTTAAAAACACATTCCTGTATACGTCATGGTACTGTACTCAGCAAATAAAATATAACATACCTATCAATTCCTAAAGACCCCTTGACTGACAACTGACCAACATCAGACGTGTAGAGAGATTTTATTTATTTGTGTTTAAAATGTTTTGAGGGGGGGTTTGGCGGAGAGGAGTGGTATTTCAGGGAGGGGGTGGTATCCAAAAGATGTTTTAATTACGGTAAAAGGGTGGGATATGATGGGGACTGCCTAATCTCTTTGTGAATAAATTACATGCTGCTTTTTTGCGTCAACCTTCTTCTTTTTTTGTTTCCTGTTTTATTTGTTTGTACTGATACTTTTGAAAACCTGAATAAAAAAGAATAAAAGAATGTATACATACCAGGATCTCTGTTAGTCAACCGAGAAAGCCTTGATCTGTGCCACATTGAGAAGCACACATCCTCTCAATGCCAGGGATTTGCTGTGTGACATAGCTCTAAATACCCCACTGCCATGAAGAAAGCTGAGGTAGACCTGAGATCAAGGTTCCACTCATGTATTCAAGATTTCACCTGTGCTGTACACATCTCTGGAATGTCATTCCCTGTTCTACCAGACACTAATTACTTCAAGTTTAATTTCTCACTAAAAACCCAGTATAGTAATAAAATCATCCACCATGCCCACCTGCAAGATCAACATAGAGTTCTCCATATGACAATAACTCACTCAAGCAGTCCTCTCCTACAGTGTCCCATCCCTCTCAAATGCCTAAGAGATTGTAAGCTTTAAAGGGCAAGACCTTCTTCTCCTTCTGCACTAGTATGTTTTAACTTGAGTTAATGTTATTATAAATTGGTTGTTAAATATTATCACTGCCCCTACTGTAACGCCGCTACTGAATCTGCTGGCGCTATATAAACATAAATGTTATGTAATATTAAGTGCCCCCACAATAAATCTTTGGACCAGAACAGACTTAAAGCCTGAATATGTCCATCCAACATGCCTATGTTCCACCTGTCTCCCTGACTTATTATCCTCCGATATGAGAGCCGGGGAAACTAGGGTTAGTGGCTTTTGTGTGCCATATTTCTTCACATATATACTAACTCGCTTTAACCCCCACTCTAACAGAAAAATACACTTACATCCACGCACACACGCAGCCTATATCCTGCTCCATTTCTCCAACTCCCAGATGCCACTAATCCTACACTCACCCCTGCTGCAGCACCATGCGCAGACACACGCACACACTCATAATAACACCATACACCCACACCCACACCTACTGCTACCGTATTTGCTCCAATATAAGACAAGGTTTTTATTCGCCTTTATACCCCTCGCCTTATATTCAAGGTCATCTTGTAATCCGACCTCAAATAGAGGTCTGACTATAAGACTAAGATCCAGATCCCCTGCAGCGCTGCAGGGGACCTGGATCCTCCTCTCTGGCAGCCGGTGGACGTTTGCGTGATGCGCACAGACAACCTCCGCAGCTGCACAGCACTACCGATGGGGCGTTTATGACGGGGCAACGGAATGACATGACCTTCCCATGCTCCGTCATAGACCGGCTGTCCCCACTAGTCACCAGGGAGTCTGGGGATACATTGGTAAGTCTGGGGGGACAGAGTAGCATATTAGGGAGTATAAGGCATATCTGGGGACAGAGTGGCATATAGGGGGGTATAAGGCATAACTGGGGCAGATGTGCATAACTGGGGGGCAGGTTGGCAAAAAAAAACCCAAGAAATGTACTTTTCTTAATTATAGTTTTTATTAAATATGAAAAAATAGTTTACATATGAATTAATATTTACTAGTAAAAATGGGAGGTCTTTGTATAATCGAGCAAATACAGTATATGCTAACACCAAATACTAATGCACACAGACCGTACAATAGTTAGCACTTACACACCCAAACAGACACACACATGCTAACACTAACATCTTAGACAACATAGAGTAACACACTCTAACACCATAGGCTCATGCACACGCATGCTAATACCATACACCAATACACACACTCCCCAACACTATATCCTGACATACACACTCATGCTAATGCCATGGTTACACACACACACCCATACTCTCACACATTCTAACACCACACTTGTATACAAATGCACACTGAGCAATAAACAACAGTTTATATAACATACACTTTACATACACACTGACTCTGACACTTCATATACACAAGCATAGACACTGACTGTAACACTACGGTACAGTACACATATACTACTCCACCTACCTCCCTCCCTCTTTTACTTTGCAGAGACCTTTGTAGCTGGCTCTCTGGGTCATGTAATGCATGTTATGTGACCCAGCTGGGCTCCTCAATTACCCGTCCAATGGTGGTGGCCGACCAATATGCCATACCTGATTACTCCAGGTTAAGCACCACTTCTCTGGGTCACTACGGGGAAACTCCAGGTCATTGGAATGGTGTTGTGGCAAGCCCCAAGTTGGGGATCTGGGTAGCCAGAGCCAGAAAGTTACCAGGGGAGGATGGGTATGTCTGATACTTGGGTACCATGAACGGCGAAGTAGGAGATGCTGGCCTCCGGAAAGAGCAAGGAGGGCAGCATCTCCTACTTCGCCATTCATGGTACACAAGTACCAGGCGTACCCCCCTTATGACGGCCCTGGTAACATTCATGGACATACTTGGGAATCTAGACTTTAGGGGGTTCTTACCCTCACTAGGATTTCAGTCTGACGCTCCCTGCTTTGTATGTTATTATGAGTTAAAGTAACACTCCAGCCATCATATGCACTTTAATGCAGATGATAGCTGCGTGGTGCCTTTACATTTTTGGTACGCCCCTCCCCCTTACAAACGCATGAGGAGATTTGCAGAATTGCCCCATATGTATTTGCCCCTTTCCCTGCCCCCCAGCTATATGCCATGCAGTAAATGAGGGAAAAAACACTTGGGAATGCAGAATATGCAGTAAAAAAAACATGCCATCTAAAAACTGTAATTTCCATTAGAATTCCTCTCCCTCCAATGACAGCACATCTGCCTTGGGAAGTTATGTTCCTACTCCTTTAAGAAAGAAAGGGAGAAAACAAGAACTCGACTATTATTGGTTCAGTTCCATATTGCGTCACAGGGTTGGGAAAGGATTTTATTTTTTGTGCAGAGGGGGGAGAGCGAGTTAAGATTGAAGTCAGTAAGTGAGGAGGAAGCTTCATGAGTGCAGGATCTCCCCTCTATGCTAGTGCAAATGCAGCATCATTTCTCAGGGATGCCAGCGATCCTCCCAGCTGGCACTGAAGAATGTGCCTTGCCCATAGGTGGGGGGAGGAACGTATGTGCTGGAGGACAGGTCATTCAGGAGGACAGCTCGCGGGCTCCCGCAGCCCACCTGCCACATGGACGGCTCCAAAACGTGAGTATAAACCCTCTAATGTGCCGGCTGTATGCTCGTTTTGCATTGTCACACGTCACTTACCTGCTGCTGATGCCCCCCAGCACGTGTTCCCAAGGGCAACAGCGTAGGCTTATCAAAGGAATACTTAGATCTGCAGTGTCTGCTGTGCCCACGTGTTCTTCATATGATAGGAGGCAATACATTCTGTCTGTCTGTCTGCCTCTCTCATATATATATATATATATATATATATATATATATATATATATATATAATTTCTCAAATGTAAGGAATGGCTCAGCCTCTGTATGACCTTTGGCCGTACACAAGAATATATGCTGTTAGATTGTGTATGTATGTATATATAGTGTGTGTGTGTGTATATATATATATATATATATATATATATATATATAATACAGGCTCTATGCTGTTAGATTGCAAGGTTGTGTGTGTATATATATATATATATATGTGTGTATATATATATATATATATACACGTACACGCCCACTCTCCCCAAGTAATTCCGCACAGTAGCTCATATATATTGACTTATTTTCCCAATGCGTTTCAGATAAAGCAAAGGCATGCATGTGTGCTTTTAGGTGCGATTGATTATAGATTTCTATATAGCTGAATGACAAAATAGACATTGATTCTTTTAATGTTCTTCATGCACGCTCCTGTATTTGAATGACATGCAAGGGTTAATATTTTATATATATATATATATATATATATATATATATATATACTGCATTAAGATACGTAAGAACCGCAGCAGCATTGGTTGCGTGATTGTCTTAGGCGTGTTTCATGGAACTGTAATAACACATGGTTTTATTAATCCCGTGTACTTCACAGGCCTGTTCTGCAGCAGTATCTGATCTGATGGGTGCACGCGTGGCAGAGCAAGAGACAACCTAACCTTTCTATATCCCACCCCTGATTTTTTATTGGCTGGGAGTCTGGCGTTTGAAAGGAAAGGATCCTATCATTTGCTGAAAAGGCTGTCTGACAAATCAACCCTTTTCCCCCTTTTGCATTAAGGGTGGCTGAGCCACAGAAGGGAGGGTTCTTAACCCTTCGTTTTTCAGAAAGAAACTAAACATGCCATTAGTAGTCTAATCTCAATAGAAATCATTTCGATGACGAGTCCCTAAAGAATAACTAACCATTTGCCATCCGCTTGTAATTTTTCCCTCGACTCGTTTATACCGTATTAATATTGAGTATAGGCCGCACCCATTAACTCAGATGTATTTCAGAATAGTCATTGGCTTCCGAGTGCTTTTGGTAAAGTTGGGATGATAGGTCACACTTTTTTTTGGTACGTTTTTGGAAGAAAAAGATTATTTAAGCCAATATGTTATCAAGTCGGCTCATTTTTTATTAACGTAAAACCAAAGTATTTTGTGGTAGATAAGAACCGGTTGGCTCGTCTAGTCTGCCCATTTCTCCTGATGTCCTTGGATTCAGGATAGGTTTATGCCTATTACCTCCATGTGTTAGCTTCTATCACTTCTGATAGGGGGGCCTCTCCACATTATTTAAGCTCTACTTAATTTTAAGAGAGTGTGTGGGAACAAATGTCTTCCGTATGCGTCTTTCAAGAAGTGCTAGGAAGCCCCGTCTCTTTAGCTCCTGATCATGCTGACTTCTCGTCAACTATGAAATTGCTATCGCTGTTAGGCACCGGAAATGTGGCTACTTAGTCCCTGGCAGAACTGCCCAATCTGTCACCATGCCGTGTTGTGGTCGGACTCTATTGCTGTGAGGATACGAGATGTCGGTGAAGTTTGTGGTAATGTAATGATTCAAAAATGCTCCACGCTTGGGAGATGGGAACTTACAGAAAGCACAACGAATACCTTGTTTTATCATTTTTATTTCCTTTTATACAGACTGCCCATTAAGAAATAATAATAAGTATATATTTTCTGTGTGCACATTAACGAGAGGGAGCATAAAATGGATTTTTGTTTTTTATTCGTTAAAAAAAATAAAATTAATAAATGCTGTACTAACCACTTTAAATTTTAACAGATTCCTTTGACGTTCGATAAAAGAGGCTCAATTAGCTGGCTGAGGTAGTAGTTTGTATAGTTAGGGGGCAGTGGTGTTTGCCCATGGAGATAACTAGACAAGCTACTGCCTTGCCAGCTGTGGGCAAATTCGTCATTTGCAATCCCGTACGTAGTGCCGTGTCGAAGGATTTGTGTCAACGTGATCAGCGGTATGTGTGCAGTAGACCAATTTTACAAACCTTTTATGCTCTTTTTATATTATGTTATGTGATGATATCGAAACTTGCTACTATATAAAGAACACGTAGATTATTGTGCTAGCATCACAACACCCAAATTTAAGGGTTGATACAAAATGTCTGGAGGGTGATAGACACCAAAAATATTCGCCCCGGCCTATAAACCAAGAAATAGGCCATACCCATATTTTAGCAGTAGACACAGTAACATAAAGAACTTAATTTTTACACAATCAACTCTTGGTTACTATAGCTTTTTAAGGAATGCTTTACAATCTATAGTTTTTGCCAGGTAACACCTTACCAAAAGGTAACATGTGACCTACTGAGGCACACATCATGTCTGGAGATATGAGTGTATTTATATGTTCCAGTAACATCAGAAAAATATCAAATTAAACTCTAGACTTGAGAAAGTAAATCAAATATTTAAAGTATTTTCTTTAATCTCTAAAATTCCATTTTCCTTGACTTCTATGTGGTGCCTGGTCTGTTTTTGGCCAAAGCATAACAGGAGAAACTTGAGAGATGGTCTCTTATAAGGTATAAAGTTCTGAGGAAGGAAATGTTCCTTCTCACTGTTACCTTCGGGTTGTGGTTTGCTCTATGAAATGCTTTTGTAAATGTCTTGACTGTCCAAACATTCGCCCTATTATTTATAAACTCTTATAGTATTTTAATAAAAGATTGTTGTGAATGTCTAACTGGTATGTAGGTTAAAACAATTGTATGACCAAGGGGGTGTTCACCAATGTAGAGTTCCAGTTTCTGCTCCCTTCGACTCTGCCAAGATTCTCCAACAAGAAGCCCGGAGCAGGTTGCTGCAAAGTTCTGTGGGTGGGTAGACTTTGAAAACCTCTCTTATAACTATACATTATAAACGGCCAGTCAAGCACTTTGTCCAGCAAAAATGCACTGGGGTTGGCCCTCCATAATGTATAGTGAAGTGAGGGTTTTTAAACCCCAAAACAGAAAAATGGGTTGTTTGTAAATGGACAGGTACTCCATCTTAATAAATTTAGATATCTTATTTACATAGGCCCCACCAACAACCCATTAGGTGATGTCACTACTGATAGCCTGTGGAAGATGGCAGCAGGCTTTTAATAATGGTTGATAAGAACCATTTGGTCTTACCATTTTTCCTACCTGTTTTTGTCTTAGTCCTTGTCTTATGTTCAAACTTTTTTTCTGTTTCGTATATTTCACTTGTTCTTGTAGGAGCCGCTGGACTACCTAGTAAGAATTACATTACTTTGAGACAAAAGAAAAGATCCATCAGCTTCTCTGTAGGCAGTGGCTGAGACATCATGGATGGAGTAAACATGTTTAGTTTTATCAGATATATTTTCAGTGCTTAAGTGCAAGTTGAAATATCACCGTACAGTGGGAGCATACCACCCTCCCTACTCTTTTATCTGTGGTAGTTGCTTGATAGGATAAAGGTTGCCTTTAATTTGGGGTGGACAGAGGCCTTTAAATACAATTTAGCTAAGAATGTATTCGGTTATTGACAGATTAACTGGTTGATGTTATAGTGTATGGTTATGTTATAATTGTGTTATCCCTCTTATACCCTTTAATAAAGCTACAGTCATTGTTATCCAGCTTATGTGGTGTCTTGTTTTCTTAATTGGTTAATGCTAACGTTTCAACAAGCAATGGGCATTGGTGTATGTGTAAGGTATTAAAGGGTTAAGGTATGGACATGGGTTCATGAGCTTATTGATGGGAATATCCTTGATAAAGAGGCAGCAACATTTACATTTATACATTTAAATACATGGGATGATAACTTTACAGTTTAATGTTTGCTTTGCTTTCTTTTTCCATAACCCCTTAACGACATGTACGGGCTTGCGCTGCAATGCAACATGTGAGGCTGACCATGGACCCGGGGAGGAAAGCCCTCCCCACAAAACAAAATGGCCGGCTAAAACATAATCTTCCTAAGCATAATTGGTGTTGCTGACATGCCTTGAAGCAACACAACCTCCCTACCCCGATCGCCTTGTGATTGCTCCGAAGAGCAACCACAAGCGCAATCATGTAAATGACATTGCTGCCACTCACAAGATGGCGTGGCCAACTGAAAAATGAATGAGTTCAGAGGGTCTATCCAGACCATCTTGAGAACTCTCGAGCTCCTCTTGCAGGTTGAATGCAGGTACTCCATTCAACCATGCAAAGTCAATGGAGCTCAGCTCACTAATCAGTGTGTTTAGTATAAAAAAAAATATGGTAACATGTAAAAATTATTCCCCACTGTCACCAAAAAAGTGCATGTTTTTTTTTTTTTTTTTGAGTAAGTCCTACAATTCGTGCTATATCTTCACAAAAATTCCTTTAAATATTAAAATATTGGCATTATAAATGCCCATAGGGTGCCTAGCTTTAAAAAACATGTATGATTTGATGGGGTAAATTGAATTGGCCAGCTTCAAAGATGTCCCAAATATGGGACGTGGGCACAGACTGACCAGATGTCTAAATGGCAAAAAAAAATACACCTCACAAAGGTGGCCTTTTACTTCCCAACAAACCCATGCATGTGGGGTATCACTGTGTTCAGGTGATTGTTGCTGAACACATATTGGGGTAAATTCATACCTGAAGTACAACATGAAAAAAATGCAAGAAATAGGCTGGTGGTAGAATTAGTGCATGGAAAGGGTTGAAATACCAGCGTTTGAAATACTTTGGGGTGTCTAGTTTTCAGAAATATATGGTTTGATGGGGTAAATTGCATTGGGCGGCTTCACAGATACCTGAAATAGCACATGGGTCAGAATGACCAGCTTTGGGGAAAAAATGGTTTTGAAATAGCAAAACACTACTGGTACTTACTGCCCCATGACGTGCAGAAAAAAAGCAAAAAAACAAAAAGATTGGGTATTTCTAAACTCAGGATAAATAGAATCTATTTAGCAGGTGTTTTCATTAGTTTTTGCAGATGAGTAAAAGATTTTTTATTTAAAAAAAAATCATATTTTTTATTTTATTTTATAGTAAATTAGATGATATGATAAAAATAATGGGATCTAAAAAAAATCAATATATAATATGGTCCTGAAAAAAATCAATATATAATATGTGGGTGCACAAAATGAGAAAGAAGAAAATCACAGCTAAACAGCAGCACTGAAAAATGTTAAAAGAGCCTTTGTCCCAAAATGTACTACGAGTATGAAACAGTCTTGTCATTAAGGGGTTGTTTTTGGACCAAGTCTATCATGATCATTCAAGAAGATGTCTTTTTGTGTTCAAATATTACGTATAACTTTTGAAAGGAAGGCCATGCATCCATACACCCCTTCTTGATGTACACAGACTACAAAAAAGTTTTTCAGCATCTTTGATTTTGCCATGCATCTTATATGTTTATTGTTACAATTCTGCTTTGATGGCACAGCAAATCAACTTTGTAAAACTGTATATCGTCAACTGCCATGACTGAAAATATTGAAAATGTCCACCAGTTGTTAAAAAAACTGAAATGTCCACCGGTTATGCGCATCCACAAAAAGTGAGTAAGAAAGACTGGATCGGAGAATAGGAACCTAATTTTCCATATTGTGGCGCTGTTGGTCACTAGGGGGTTAAAACCCACTTTCATCAGTGGCTTAATGTGACTTTTAGGGCCACTGTGGTACCCAGAAGCACTAATTTAAAATGTGCCATCGCATTGAATCAGCATTTGTTTTCTTACATACCGTATTGGCTCGGATATAGGCCGTCCCCGTATATAGGCCGCACCCTAAAAGTTTGGTGCTTTTTTAAAGAAAATGTTTTTTTCTTTAAAAAAGCACCAAAAAAACGTGCTGCCACTCTGTCCCCCCCCCGAGATATGCTGCCACTCCACCCCCGAGATATGCTGCCACTGTCCTCCTCCCCACACCCCGAGATATGCTGCCACTGTCCTCCTCCCCCCACCCCGAGATATGCTGCCACTGTCCTCCTCCCCCCACCCCGAGATATGCTGCCACTGTCCTCCTCCTTCCCCCCGAGATATGCTTCCACTGTCCTCTCCCCCCCCCGAGATATGCTGCCACTATGCCCCCCCCGACTTACCAGAGCAGACTCCCGGGTGTCTTGCGGGGCCGGCGGGGGACATCTACGCAATACGCGTATACAACTTCCGGTGCCGGAACTCAGCGGATGTGCCAGCACCGGAAGTTGTATACGCGTATTGCGTAGATGTCCCCTGCCGGCCCGCAAGACACCCGAGAGTCTTCTCTGGTAAGTCTTGGGGGCAGAGGTAAAACGCATTGTGCGGACGGTCAGCCGGTGACTGTCCGCACGATGCGCTTAGACAACCTCCCGTGCCGACACCCCCCCCCCCGTGGAAAGTGCTGGCGGGGGAGGCTGTCTGAGAACATCCGAGAGTAGGATCTGTATCCTAACCCCGCTGCCTGCCCGGCGCTCCGGGACATAAGAATGTGGTCACCATCAGGGGGACCATCCAGTTCCAACAAAATATAAAAAAGTAAAAAAATCTAAAAAAACCCCCCAAAGTTTATTTTTATGAGCAAGTGCTAAAACTAGTGCTGTATCTTCCCAAAAGTCCTGGCATTGAATAAGTTAAAATACTAGCACCATGGGGTGTCTAGCTTAAAAAAATGTATGGTTGGATGGGAGAAATTAAATTGGCTGTGTTTAAAGAGGTGTGCAGACTGCACAGCTGTCAAAATGAAAGAAAAAAAAATCTGCACCTCCCAAATGTGGCCTTTAAGCCCACAAATAACATGACAAACCTATGCATTGCTGGCAGAACGCATATTGGGGTGCTGTCTGACAGTGACATATACCAAGAGCTCTAAATTGCTACCTAAAGTACAATGTGTGTGAAAATACAATCATTGACAAAAGATAGTGTTAGAATTAGCACATTAAAAAGTTAAAATACCAACATTTGAAATATCCTGGGGTGTCTAGTTTTCAAAAGTATATGGTTTGATCTTTTAGCTCCCAAACAACCAGGCAAACCAATGCATTGGTGGTATCGCTGTACATTTGCTGAACACATATTGGGGTGTTTGGCTGTGACATATACCAGGAGCTATACATTCATACCTGAAGTACAATGTGTGTGAAAAAAACACAAAGACTGGGAGTAAAATTAGTGCCTGAAAAGTGTTACAATACCAGGATTTGAAATACCTCGAGGTGTCTAGTTTCCAAAAAAATACGGTTTAGTGAAGGTTAATTGAACTACCGGCTTTAAAGACATCCCAAATAGGACATGGGAACAAGATTACCTGATTTGAAAAAAATGGTTTAGAAATAGCAAAATGCTACCTGTATTTATTGCCTTATAACTTGCAAAAAACATAAAAAAATAATGGTACCTAAAGAAAGTCATTCTTGTTCTGAAAATGTATAACTTGTGTGGGTTCACTAAGTGAGAGAGAAGAAAATAACAGCTCCAGAAGGGTACAAAAAGAAAAAGGACAGCCTGGTCCTTAAGGTGTTAATACTCCCGAGTCTGCATTATATGTTTCCTTTATTTTTTGGAAAAAGAGGAAGTCACAGACAAAGAACATAGCTACTTCTTTTCTTTGGTGAAATAACCAGCATAGTTTGGTCGTTATTTTAGTATTTAGGAAGTTGCATCAGTAAGTACACACAAATTGTATAGGGTGCAGCAAATCATGTTTATTTCTCACTGATGTCTAGCTAGCATATTTGCTATTGCCTCTTGCTACTTACACTGATTTTAATGAAAGTTCAGTGATTTTTATGCACTGGGCTCCTTGCAACATGGACTCCAATGCCATATTATCAGTTAACCCCAAAAAGAGGGAGACACGTTTTTTTCTCTTCTCATAAAAAAACAACTAAGCATTTGTCACTTGAAAAGTAAGGTCTGAATAGCCATTAAGGGATTCAGTAAAAAAATAACTTACTATCTGATTCCTCCTTACTTCTCTCTCTTTTTTTTTTTTTTGTAAATCAAGATTTTATTGTTAAGAACAAGGAGTACACAGAAAGGGCGGGAGGGAGGTTGGACAAAAAAGGAATACACATCATGCCCTGACGCAGCAGGACAACATTATTACACGATACAGGAAACGTGGGGGGGACACGTAAACCCCACAAAGGATATCATAGAAATACATGGCCACAATAACCACAGTTAGGTAGCAAGGATGGTTCGTGTGGACAGATCAGTAATAAAGCGAGACCAATAAAACCACATTCTCCCGTGTTCCTCCTCCCGACCAGCACTACGAGCCACCAACTCCTCTAGAACTTGGTCGTCCTCCACTCTGGCAACCCACCCCCTGAGGGAAGGTGGCGATGACTTGCCCCAATGTATGGGGATCAGTGCCTTGGCTTAATTCAGCAAGTGTCGTACAACAGACTTTTTGTAAACCAACATCGAGACAGAGGTATGATGGAGTAAACAATTGACAGGGCGGAAAGGGGGCAGTGAGTCAGTAAAGTTATGGAAAACTCCATGTATTGCTTTCCGAAATGATACTATTAGGGGGTACTCCCACCAACTGTGCAAAACCGATCCCCCTGACGACCCACAACACCAGCAGATATCGCGATGGTCGGGAAACATAGCATGGAGACGTGACGGCTTGCTTGTGTCAGAGGCTTGTAAGAAAGCTCCTGGGTTCGCGTGTTAATACAGCACGTATGTGTCAGGTGAAAAATCATTACCCACTCTTCCCTGGATAAGGACACATCAAGAGCATTTTTCCATTTACCTACAAAAGAAGGCAAAGAGTCCCCGTCTACCTAAATGAGGAGCCTCTATAAGGCAGAGATGCCATGTGAAAGCATGAATAAGGCTATGCTTTTGCGGGATAGAATCAACATAGTTTCGTAGTTGCAAGTATTACAGAATATTTAAGACGGGCGGTGTCCTGTCAGCAATGATGTAGAGAGGGGTGAAATCTGAGGTCCAAGCATATAGGAGCATAACGTCTCGAGAGCAGAAAGGTCCCTCCATTCAGGCCCAGGGGGGGGTTAAAGGGGAGGCACTTCCTCTGGGGCTTCTATGACGGAGTGCCGCCATGAAATGACCTTCCGGTGCTCCATCAAAGAAGCCCCAGCGGAAGTACTGGGCAGAAGCGGAGGTTGTTTGCGCACATCACCGGCTGCCAGATAGGATTCCCAGGGTAATTAGGGTCGTCTTATAATCGAGCAAATACGGTAGTAACATTGGAATGGAGAATGTCATAGATTTTTAGTATCATAGATTTTTTTCTACAAAAAAGTCTGTTATGGATACCATTAAACACAAACAGATGAGAAAAAACCCAAAACATTAAAGTGCTTTCGGCTTGTTATAACTGTGTACCAATGATCATTTCTTCTTCAGCTTCGGTGTCCGGCCAAAGGAATAACAAAAACAGAAATGTCATCTACAGAGGCTAGTGAACCATTAGGTAGTCTCCAGTTGTTTTCCTTGAGGATCCCTCTAGTTCGAAGAACAAGCTCTTGGGCCACAAGGCTATACCTGTATTAGAAAAATAACTGTTTTAAAAAAAATGTTCCCCATCCATTCTACGTACATTATATGGGATTGGAACTACTCTCTAGAAAAGTTATTTACAGACCAAGCATCGTGATACAATCATAGTTCTCATACTGGCTACATTTGGCCCTCAAACCAAACACATGCCTCAGCACTAACAGGGTTACAGAATAACACCAAAGTAGGTCATAAAACGTCATTGTAAGATCCTATGTGAACTGTGAATGCACAACCAATAAAGGTAATAACCACAGACACACTGTTATAAAGTTCAGTAAAGATGGACCATAAACAAAAATCAAAACACACCACCTGTACTTACCTGTTTGGTAGGTAATTCTCATGAGATGCAAATACCCTTTGTACAATATCAGCTACTTCTTGGTCACTAATAACATCCCATAGTCCATCTGTGCCCAAGACCATGACATCATCTGTGCTGGGCTCGCATACTGTAAGGTCATAAACTTTCACCTATGGATGAAAGATGTTTGTTAACAGGCTTATGAGAGGCAGTGTTTGTCTGTGTAGCCACCATACTGTTAGTGTTGTATTTCATATTTCCCTCCCAAAAAAAATTGCCAAGAATACTTACATCCGGGACACAGGAAAGGAAAGGCTTGATGTAAATGTTGGAATTGTACACTTTAAGGTCATGGTCTCCAAGTCCTCGAGTCACTCCAATAGTTGCCATAACTCTAGCCTAGTTATTTAAAATAAAAAAATATTTTTTTCTGTCTTAATATATTATTTGAAATTGAGATTTCATTTTATTTGCCAACCTGCCCCTAGTTTTGTTCATCTGCCCCCCTATATGCCAGTCTGCCCCCCTGGATATGCCTTATACCCCCTATATGCCACTCAGCCCCCCTAGATATTCCTTATACCCCCTACATGCCACTCTGTCCCCCCAGACTTGTCCCCCGTGATTCAGACTCCCTGGTGTCTAGCGGGGGGAGCTGGTGAACGTCTGCGCACTGTGTGTAGATAACCTCTGCTGCGTCCCAACACTTTAGCCACGGCTTCTATGAATGAGCACTGGAAGGTCATGTCACCCATAGAAGCCCTGACGAAAGTCCCAGGCAGCAGCAGAGGTTGTCTGCGTGCATCGTGCAGATATTTACCGGCTGCCAGAGAGGAGGATCCTGGTCCCCTGCAGCGCTGCGGGGCATCTGGATATTAGTCTTATAGTCAGACCTCTATTTGAGGTTGGATTACAAGACGACCTTGAATATATATATTTATTCTTCCCCCAGAGCATTTAACGATATACATTAACCCTAGTACTACAACTAAAATATGTAAAAAACACCCTCAAACCCCTAGTAGTATTAAAAAATACAATATTGGTTAATATGCAAAAGATGATTATAGAACATAGAAAAATATGTATGGTGGTATTACTGTAATCAGGCAAGGTGTCTGAATATAAATTGGGTCATTGTTCAGCAGACATATTAGCGCTATTATTATTTTTTTATGTATTTCTATAATTTTAAATAAGGCCCTGCTTAGCCTAAATAATGTATATATAGTGTGAGAAAAGGGAATCATGGTTGATCATACATATAGTAAAAATGACACAAAAAATCCCGACCACCCTGTACTAAAGGGGTTAAACAGTAATTATTAGCAAGGAGGTAATACCTTTTTCCCTTGCCCATAGATAAGGGGAAATTTCATATCGTCTTCCACAATGGTTTTGTAGGCCCTGTAAAATTGAAAATAATTCTAAGGATATTGAGATACATTTCACTAAACACAAATGATATTTATTAACATAACTTTGCATTTAGTAACACATATAGATATACCATAAAAATGACAATATAATGCTAAAACAAATAAAATAGTCAGCCATTATTTATAGGCAACATGTTCTATAGTACCCTGAGGATTTCATGTGTCCTAGAACAGTGTTCTTCAAACATTTTGTCCCATGACAGTTTAGAGTGATATCACATACAATCATGACGTAATTCATGTGCTTGCATGGGAAAGCTGGTACGTTTTGGTTCATGGTACAAGCCCAGTATCAGATCAAAGTTTTAAAATATTGTTGTGTTTTTTATTTTTTTTTTTAAAATAGTTCTAGTTTTAATATAGTGTTTTCAGGCAGGTGTATATTAGCAATTTTCTGGCTCTGTTATGCCGGTCAACTTGACTTATCATACTGCCTGCCATAAACAATTCAATGGCTCATTGTTAATCACTCAGATGGTCAAAAACGGCAAAGGACTACATAAGATTACTGTAAAGGATCAGCTCAGTGTGATAATTGTACAGGCACCCACAATATCAAAGGACTGACAACAATGAGTTAAAACCAGGTTTTTACTACATTACTTCATAGAATTTACATATACTTTATGCTCAATCCAAAAAAATGTATTATTTTTTTTGTACTTCACGACCTTACAAAGTCTTTGAAATAGCAAATACAATATCGGGTAGTTGTTATTCCGGCACTTCGGTTCCTGTCTTTCAGGTAGGTCTTGTACTGACAGCTGCGGTGAAAAATGTATCTTGCTGCGTTAAGAATTCCCTTTGAAGCTCAAAACATGTAAAGGGTATTTTCAAGAAGGGCAGAGTTGACCCTTCATAAAAAAGGTTTTTGTGTAGAGATTAAAGTGTTGTGTTTTGCTGCAACCTATTGTTTCAAGGAGTAAAAATTAAAGCACAGAGGGTATTAAGTATGCACATGAATTCCACGGAACTTTCCGTGTTTTGCCCGGACACTCCAGGTGAAGTGCCGGTTGTCTTTATGGTTGTGAATCTCCCGTTCCAACACATCTCAAAGGGGCTCTATTGGATTGAGATCTGGTGACTGTGGAGGCCACTGGAGTACAGTTCATTGTCCTGTTCAAGAAACCAGTTTGAGATGATGTGAGTTTTGTGACACGGTGCATTACCCTGCTGGAACAATACTTGGCAATAATACTCAGGTAGGCTGTCGCGTTTATACGATGCTCAATTGATACTAAGGGGCCCAAAGTGTGCCAAGAAAATGTCCTCCACACCATTAAACCACCACCAGCAGCCTGAACCATTGATACAAGCCAGGATAGATCCACGCTTTCAAGTTGTTTACGACAAATTCTGACCCTGCCATCTGAATGTCACAGCTGGAATTGAGACCAGACAACGTTCTTCCAGTCTTCCATTGTCCAATTTTGGTGAGCCTGCACAAATTGTAGCTTCGGTTTCCTTTTTCTTAGCTGACAGGAGTGGCACCCGGTATTGTCTTCTGCTGTTGTAGCCCATCTGCTTCAAGGTTTGACGTGTTTTGCATACCTTGGTTGTAATGAGTGTTTATTTGAGTTACTGTTGCCTTTCTGTCAAACCAGTCTGCCCATTCTCCTCTGATCTCTGACACACAACTGACGCTCACTGGATATTTTCTCTTTTTCAGACCATTCTCTGTAAACCCTAGAGATGGTTGTGTGTGTGAATCCCACTAGATCAGCAGTTCCTGAAATACTCAGACCAGCCGCCTGGCACCAACAACAATGCCATGTTCAAAGTCACTTAAATCTCCTTTCTTCCCCATTCTGATGCTCGGTTTGAACTTCAAGTTTTCTTGACTACGTCTACATGCCTAAATGCATTGAGTTGCTGTCCTGTGATTGGCTGATTGGCTATTTGTGTTAACAAGCAATTGAACAGGTGTACCTAATAAAGTGGCCAGTGAGTGTATATTCCCCCAATCAAGTATTATTAATAAAAACATAAATAAAGGGGAAGAAACCTGTGATATTTTATCCATGTTAATTTGATCCAGATATATCAGAATATAGGCATAATGTTTCGCAAAGTGCAAAGTGCTACAAAGTAAATAAATTGGAGACTTTTTCTCTAAACCGCTAAATCGTTTCCCCCCTAAACCCCACATATATTTACATATTTTGACCTAAACAATAACAATCCCATTTTTTTCCACTGTATCCCAAAGTTATTTTACCTGACTAATAAATGTAAAAAAAACCAGTAATCGAAAGGGTCAAATCCTTATTGGAAACCTCAATTTCTGGAAAGGCCAGTGATTCAGAAGCTTGGTTCAGAGGAGTTTAACAAAATGTAATCAACATGATTTATAGTTATGATTTAGATGATAGACTCTGATAGACTTCTGTCAAAACACATGCTAGTTGGAGAAGAAGGTCACCACAAAGTACAGTTTTCTGAAGTTAGTGAACACAAAATATTACCAGCCTGTCATGGTGTGATCTCGATACAACATTCGCTTTTTGAGTTCCTTCTGCTGAATACGCCTTGGGAACTCTAAATATGTAAACTCATTTCCTAATAGCTCCGGTTTCAAGAAAGCCTAAAATTGAATGATAGGTGATTAAATAAAAATGTGCAGTCTGTGCGTGTTTGTACACATATCTTTAACAGATACATTTACAAATTGACAGTGCTTCTCAACCTTGTTTGAAGTCATCACCCCAGTATCAGCTTTTTTCTTAAAACTTCAAAAATTATAATTCAGTGCTAATGTCGAAAGAGAATATATTTTTATTACACATATTGGTACATATATTACCAATTCTCCAAGGGTAAGCAAACTTTTGAGCACAACTGTACATCTCTTACAGGAGACCAAAGGACCTACACAACCAGGCCATGCTCTTCCACTGCCTGCAAAAATGGGCCAGTGGGACAGCTACCCAATGCAATGGAACAGTGCCCAAAAGTAATGTTTTGGGACATGTTTAATATTCTTATCGTAGATCTGAAAGTTGATGGTATCCTGAGATCACCTAAGGTTACCTCATTACATATGGGTTGGCCGAAAGTGGGAGAATCGAACCATATATCTGTCTTTTAATCCTTGCAAAATTATATTTTTTATAAAGTCTGGATTTGAAAAGTCAGGAATCTTTGTTTTTTTCAGGGGAGAGAAGATTCTGGTTCCGCTTCAGGTAAACTACAACCATGATTCTCGCCAATATTTGTCTGGATGTGGCGGAGACCCGTGGGAGCTGTATTTAAACAACAGCTGGTAAGCTACCTGTTGACTGCCAATGTATAAAGCAAACAAGCTATACAAACATACTATGTTATTGCATCTAAAATGTACTCCTATGTCAAATACAAAAATATTAGGCTAACAATTTTTAGAACACAGTTTTCACCTCTCACTGAGGTCTATTAAATTAAGGGCAGAGTTGTGTTCCCACTCATTAACTTCACTACAGATTATAAAGTTCCAAACCCCAGTGAGCTTCTGCTGCAGGAAAAGCTTGGCTGGCCCGGTATAATGTATACTTAAATTAGTGGGCTTTCTTCGCTCTTTGATTTACGCGTTATACAGGGCTGGCTCAACCTTTTGCTGGAAAAATTGGGGTGGACCTAAATTATGAACAGTGAATGGGAGAGTTTAAATCATGTTGCTCATGTAAAACTACAGCTATTAGTAATACTACTCTTGCTAGGATGGTCACATTGACCATGCTTTCCAGAACACTGCAGTATGTGGGATGTATAGACTTATAGAAAGGAACCAATTAGTCGGTTATGCATCCCCCATGCAGCATTTTATCTGGGCTGGTCAGCAATATGTAAAAGTTATATGTATCCTTGAAAACATGTACGGCGTGGTCATCCTAGCTCTTGCACAAACCTACTGCTACACCTGCTTCTACTGATCTAGTAGGCCTGGCTATGTAAACCTCCAGGTCAGTCATGTGTATGCCCTCAGATGGTCTACCATTGTCCAATTGCTCCTCTGTCCTGACTTAAGCTCATTTATTGTTATCCTGTTTTCTCATCTTCTGACTATGGCTTGTCTGACTATTGATGTTAATGTAACCAGCAGGTTCTCTGTGATCTGGGAACATTATAAGACCCTAAGCTACTCAAACCCAAGGGCTCAAGCTGCAGCAGTCTTTGGGATTCCAGTGATCTGACAGCCAACCCTGGCCTTCTGTGACTCTTGAAAGCCTGTCCTAAAAACTAAATGTCAACCCAAGAAAAAAGTTAATACCACAAATCGCAATAGTCATTACAATCCTATCAAAAACTCTCCTATTTTCACTAAATACAACATTTTATGCATGATGGAACTAGTACATTGGGTGCTTACTAGAAATTGCAGTCTCTGTCTCTCTGTTTCCGGAGTGAACTCTTGTGACATTGGAATGGTTCTCCCCTGCCGGATGATTATGGCTCTGTAATTACACGCAGAAGGATCAATTTTTTTCCTGGAGGCATCTAGTATAGTATTAGAATTATTAATAACAAACCAAAACTGTATGCAGCTACAGAACATAATAAGTACCGGTACTTACTAGTTTAACAAAAAGAAGTAGATAAGAATCTAGGTCTGTAGCACCCTCCAAATGAATTTGCCCCTTTTCCATCCCCACCCCCAGGTAAATGCCCTGCAGGAGATGTGTTCAGTAGAAAAAAAAGACAGTAAAAAAAATAGGGGAACCCAGTCTTGTGGCCAAAGCTAATCTCCTTTTGGATGTAGTTTGGGAAGGAAAAGTGGGAATGTTTTTGCAGAGAGACCACTGTTCAACCAAGTAGCCATTCAGTATAGCTGCATGCCTCTGTGCAGAGCATGTTAATAAAATATCTACTGGTGTAAAGCCATTCAATTAATTATGTTGACATACTATGTCAATGCGCGGTCCTGCCGACATTGTGGGTGGCCCCGCCTATGTCAATGGGTTTCCTGCTGATGTCGTGGGACACACGCGCATTTAATGGGGAAATGGGCGGGAGTGGGGTGTTTCAGGACCCTGCTCTCGGGACCCGGGTGATTCGGGTGTCCACCTGAGAACCAGAGAACGAATGCAAGTCTCCCGGCAAAACCCAGGGAGTTCCCAGATATGATAGGTCATGGAAAGAAATATACCTGCTGTCTCCTGCATTGGCTACATACAGCTTTCCCATTAGATACACAGCTACTAGCGCACAGCAACCTCCATCAATTTTGTAAATAGTCCTTTCTCTTTCAATTTGTTTATCCTGTAAGTAGAGAGAGAATATTTTTTATACTTTTGACACACCATTAACACATTATTGTTATTGCATTAATACACTTCAACTGCATTTTCCATAAAAAAATCTGAAGCTGTACACAAAAGTTAAAGGTTTCTACTTAACATACCATAGTCCTTCCTACATCTTTGTTAATTTTACATGGGTGCAGTATTACGGTATGTATTAAATAGGTGATTCTAAGGACAAAGTTTGAAATATGGTACTAGCAAACAAATGAAGTGCTGACTGCACAATTTCAAACTCTAAACTGTAACTAATGGCAATCCCCTGCTTCCTTCAATTTGTTACAGCTAAAGCCTGGACCATTTAGCAGTATAAGCTTTAGTATGAAAGTACTATGGGGTCTGCTCAATAAGACATGAGTTTTCAGGTACTATAAGGGGTTACATTTACTGCTGAAACTCAACATGGTGGCTGGTAAAGTGGACCTACACTGCCACTCTCCTCCCTCCTTTAAAGCAACTATTTCTGTACAGCAGTGGAACAGCTGTTTGTCTACTGAACCCGTTGTCAGCTTTGTCCCATACCTCTTGGGGATATCTTGTGTTTAACTGGTTCATCCTGGAAACTGAGAATGCTACAAATTGTGTAATGTGTAAACATATATATTAAACACACGTCTGCATTTCAGCTGATGTTTAAGTATTCCTGGAAGAACTTGCAAAACTTAAAGAGTAATTGAAAAAAACATATAAAAGAGCCATTGTAAGTAAAATTTTATGCAAAAAATTAAGATCCAACTGCAAAACAGCACTTTAATAATTGTCTTGGTGGATCTGTGTTTAGGACTGTCATTGATCATGAAGCCTTGCTTCCATCCCCACATTTTTACAAACAGCACACCGCAGCTTAACTGGCAAAATCACTCTGGATCATCACCAATCACTTGCATCCTGTCCAATATATTCTGTGTGCTCCCTGAAGTGGCTCCTATACTGTGTTTGTGTTTAGAAATGTTTGCTGTATAGTCTTGAACTGAAATAACTTAGCATTGACCTTTGATGGCCTATTTTTCAAAATGTGGTCTTATGTTTCCTTTTACTTTATTAAAATATGTAATCTCTTATTCAACTAATTTTACTTTCATTCTTTCACTTTAATTTGCTTTCATATACTCACCATCTCCTTGAAGGCATTTTCAAGTGCACCTATGACAAGACTCTCAGGAAAGACTTGTTTTTCAAGATGAAAGCGAACTGTGGCCTTCAAGGGTGGCTCCATTTTCTCATGAGTCAGAGTGCCCACCACATTCTCGGGTGTTGTTTCCTGCACAAGACAGAGTGGAGCAGCCGCATCGACGGGCTGCTGCAAGATAGACACCAAGTCCCTCAGCTGGTCACAAATGTGATAGTGGAGAAACCTTGATGCGAATGAAGCACATCCACAACCCGCGTGACCGTCAAAGAGCCCCCAGTAGTAGAAACGAATTCTGCTTTCGACCTGAAATATCAGAAGCAGCAGTAAATTTCACAAGTAAAGTAAAAATGTATTTCCAAGGCAAAGTTACAGATCTACAGTTTCCTTTGGTGGATGCCTTTCATGTGGTCATTCCAAGTTTTAGTAACAAATACTGATTGATCACTAAATGTTATTGGTGGAAGAGAGACCCATAACTTCAATAGCATCATCCCATGTGTTACCATTGGGTCTTTACGGCCAGCTTAAGTAATATAACCTTGACAGCCCATTCAATCATCTAGCCCCACAGTAAAAGCCTGGCAGACCACTGAACCAGTAATCATGCTTGAGTTACACAAAACACACACCCTGTTAATATGTGTTATTTAAATGCCCTCTCCTATATTATGTTCCATTATGGCCCCTAATGCAATGCACCCCCCCCCCCCCGGAGGAAGGAGACACAGTTGGTTTAAATGACATCGAACTAAAATAAGTTTTACTGAAATGAGTTCCGAAGTGTTCCGCATAAAGATGATCTGTAGAGCACATAGAGGCTGGTGTGCCAATATTTAGAGTAAATGTACAGTACTGTATAAATAGAAAATGACACAGGTGTTCCTTTAAGATGTTAAGTGAATTTTTAGTTTTGGGCAAGATCGGTTGATTTATTGCATTTGATAACTTTTTTTAAAGATGCCTATAATGGAAGATTCCTTTGTACAGCTGCAATAATGCTATTTCAACTTATTTCCTTTTAATTGAATAGACAAATAAGAACCAGATTTGCCTTGGTCTTGTCTTAGAGTCAGGATAGCTTTATGCCTATCCCATGCATGTTTTAATTCCCTTATTGTATTAGCCTCTACCACTTCTGCTGGTATGCTGTTCCACTTATTTACTACCTCCTCATCAAAATAAAACAACCTTATATCTATGCCCCTGACCCTCTAGTTTCAGATTATAGCCTCTTGTTCTAACATTTCTCCACCTTTGAAATACACGTCCCTCCTGTACTTTGCAATCTAATTTGAAGGTGTCTATAACATCCCCTCTCTCTCTTTTTTTCCTCCAAGGACATTACTATTGTTGACGGCCTCCAAAAAAAACGATAAAGTAAAAACAAAAAGAAAGACATGATAGCTTAAAACATCCAGTAGTGTAAAAAATTGACTATTTGTTTTAAAGGTAAGGTTTTTGTGTAATAGTGTATATTTCACGTACTGTATGTGCTTCATATTAGGTTTAAGCTAATCACATATGGGATTCAGTACTATAATATATGATAAAGCATATATCCAAGGTACCAACCTTATCCAAAGATTGTTGCCTCTTCTGCTCAAGCTGCACTGATTCTTCGCAATTGTAATTGAATTCTTCATCTCTACTTTGCACAATTACATATTCACAGCAAGCCTGATCCTCATTATATTGACTTTTTCCTGCATTGATCACTCTAAAATAAAAAAAGATATAATGACACAAAATTACGCTGGTGAGAGATATGCACAGGAGGGCCATTGTGTTAAAAAGCTATAGCATTTTTACTGAGATTTGTGACTTTATTGAGGGTCCTGTAACAAAACCCCAGCAGAGGAAAAAGCATGGGTACAAAAAAACAGCATGAAATAATTTGCAGGAGTGATGTGGTATTATTTGGCCTGAGAAGGTCATGGAAATTAATGGTTATTAATACAGTGACGCATAATATATGTGGCTAGTAAGAAGTGAGACGTAAATGTCACAAGTCCTACTTACACTAGATATCCCATTGGTTGTGTATGGTATTGATAGTAAAACACACAGGGCAAAAAATCTCTTAACTCCTTTGCGGCGGTTGACACTGGAGGACATAGTACTAGGTCCTGGCACTTTAAGCATCGGCACGGCTAAATAACTTCCTGTGCATGGTAAATCAATCTCCTGGTCTCCCAACTGTTAGCTAGGGCCAAAATATATGGGAGAAGCTAGAGCTCTATGAACTCTATGAGCACTATCATGGCAGTGATGTCATCATGACATCATAGGTTTCCCCTATTTCAGGATCGCTGGTGTCCAGATGCACATTTACCTTTCCCCGCTGTCCTAAGTCTAACCTAGAGCAATGCCACTTGCCACCCATCCATGTGGCTGTCCTGTCTACTGGGACTTAGGATATGTTATTTTTAAAGGAGGTTCTACACAGCCATCCATAGTGTTAATGGCTCAGTTGGGGAGATCAGTGATCTCCCTTTTAAGCGGCTCAACCCACCCCCTCATTTGCTACTGGAACATAGCTGCCTACCAAGTGCACAAGGTACCGTTGAAGTGGTGGGAAAGCAAGGTCATAATACAAGCACTACTTGACAAACATTGGCAACGGATCAAGAATCATCAAATTAGGCAAACATCAGTATTAGGAAGTATGGGAAGCAAAGCCAACACTGGTATACTGGAATTATGAATATACTGTATAAAGGGTCAAGTGATATCACAGAACCCACATTCCTCCGTGATCATGGCTAATCAGGCCACATGCCACCGAATGGACTAGATCTCGGAAGGCTATGCTGTACCTGTCGGCTTTTATACCGTGCCTCCCAGAGCTTGAGCTGTATGTAAGATTGGCAACCATCAAGATACCACGAGACTCATCTGCATCCCAAAGTCAATTCAGGAAGCACTGAGATTTGTGAGCAAGAAGCACCTCCTCAAGAAAAAAATCATTGTGACAGCACAGGATGATATCAGGTAGAGAGATGACGTTGGTTAGACAGCAACACCAAAAGAACAAACTTTGGAAACACTAATTAGCCCTCCCCAATATACTCTGCACTTGTGGCTTAGTGGAGCTCAATGCCAGCTATATTACATCCACTACTAGACAAGCTAATGCCCAAGGCAAGGCTTAAAAGGGAGGCCCTCTGTGACACATGGAGGGGACTTCAAAATGTATATAATACAGCTTATAAAAAATGATATACCTGTCCCTCTAACCGGTTCAGAATATAAATGGCCTTAGTTGCAACCTGACAGAAAATCAATATTAGGTTATCCATGTTATTCTTATCACGTAACAGTGACATACACTAGTTCAAGAAATAGTGAGGGAGATAACTTATGTTCCTTCATCTGTTCTACATCGTCTCTAACCAGAGAGCAAGTTATCAGCCCCAAGGAGATGCTGTGAAATTATGCTCTTCATGTATTTTGGGTCATTTTGGAGACCAGGAAGGCCTGTGGTAAATTGAAAATTAAGAATAATTGAAGATTTTTTCTCCTGGTATTCAATGGATACCAAAGATACTTCAGTGGTAAGAGAAACATAATCTACTATGTTTTACTGTTCAGTAAACTAAAGAAATCCGTTCACAGATTTTGTGTGATTCCTCCGCGTTCTCTTTGGTTAAAGGGAAAGTCCAATGGGAAAACAAACATTATTGTTTTAAAATTAAATACCCTATATAGAAATGTGGTTTAGACATGCCCTTACGAAAAAATTACAGCAGTTTTTCTGAAGTAATACTGCAGTGTTTTGGACATGAAAAAACTGCAATACTGCACTTTTACTGCATTTGTACTTCACTGTACTGCAGTTGTACTGCAGTATTACTGCACATTTGCCGCACTTTTTTTTTTATATTGCAAACCTACAGTTGTACTTCAATGTACTGCAGCTTTATTGCATTTGTACTTCCGTACAAAAATAACTGCAGTAAAACTGCAGTACAGTGAAGTACAAATGCAGAAAACTGCAGTAAAAGTGCAGTATTGCAGTTTTTTCATGACCAAAAAACTGCAGTATTTTTTCGTAAGGGTGGGTTCGTAAGGGTGGTTTCGTAAGGGTGGGTTCGTAAGGGTGGGTTCGTAAGGGTGGGTTTAATTAGGTACCAATAAACTTCCTGTGTCTGTAGGTTGCCTCAGTAGGCAGTCAAGGGATATTTCAGGTGCCCATCCTGGCTCAAACATCTCGATGAGCTGACTTCTGATGGCAATGCTAATTAAGTCCTGTTTTCCAATGAAATATTTCGCTCCATAGTCAGAATGTCCATCTGGGTGATTATAACTGAGCCATTCTATGGGCAGTACCATCAGGAGTCGGGGTGCTTGCCTACTATATCCGATTAGAACATGCAAGTGACATACCAGTAATTTAACATTTTGGTGGAAGTTATGCCGCAGATCTCGGCTTCCTTGAGGAAAACCTTGAAATGAAACATCTCTAAATTAAACATATTAATTATAATGTGTTAAAATATAAATGACAAATATAAGGAGTTTTGATATATACATTTTGGTTTTTTTTTAGCAATGATTAAAGCTGAGAATATCTCAGCCCCCCATATATATATCAATGTAACCCAAATTTGCTTAGGAACAACAGGATATACAAAGGTCTAAATTGTTCAGCAGAGTTAATTTAACATTTTACTGCAGCTCCTAAAGTATTTAAAAAGAATATTTCCAACTGTTTTTTAAACTACCCTATTATAATTACACCTACGCTACTCTACGTAGCATTCTTCACCCTTATTTCCTTGAGTTTAATTTGCTACAATTAACATAGAAGGGAAGATATTGTTCAAGATGTACCATGAGAAAATAGCAGTGATTAGCTTTAATTGGCACCTATTCTTAAAAAGATATGACTCAAGATAAACTATGACTACTGCAGATAAATACATTTGAATAGCAACCAACCACGGACTTTTAACACTTTTAGCCAAAAGTGGATCTGTCAAGCATGACCCCAAATCATTCCGACAATTTACACATATATGCGCAAAGGAGACAGAACAGTCCAAGATGAGCAAGTGGATACGTTTATAGAATTAAAGTATTAAAATACCAGCATTATAAAAAGAGATGTAGGTCCAAACCTCTACTTGGATGCCCGATTACCTAAAAAACACCCCCCAAAGAAACAGAAGGAAAGACCATAGTGTGGAGACGTATAAAATGTGAAAAAATAATGAATAAAAATGTAAATTCAATCCTTGCCTTTAGGGGGAGCTATACCCTGTTTCCTTGTGGCATAGTGCTTGTTTCTGCTTTCCCTTGTTCTTACCCCAGAAACAGGAAAGTTTTTGAAAAAGAGATAGCCAACTCACATAGTGTGATACTTCAAGTTTTTTTTTTCCAGAAGAAAGCCCCAGGTTTTCTCCGGTAATGTGATTTTGTAATTTTTCTCCCGAAAAAAAAAGAGCTTCTTTTTCCACGAAGTGAGTACAAGAGTAAGCAACCTGTGGCAGCAGGACACAGCGCCCCCCAAAGGCAAGAGTTTAAACTGCATTTATAAATATAACTAGGGATACAGTATTACTCTTTGAAATCCAATTTCCTCCTTCATTCCTTGACCCATGGGGGTTGTATAACATGGTAAAAAAAGATGCGATAAGTAGTACCGGTATTTAATATGTTGCTGCATGATTGGATGTTTTTAAATATATATGGTATACTGTTACATAAATAGCTATGAATTATTCATTAAATCATCTAAAAAAAGAAACAAATTATGTGTGACCATTACAAACAGTACAATGCAAACCTATATTAAAAATGCTGGATACTGATTATCCATTAATAGATGAGTTTTGTAGGCTTTCTAGTTCTTTTATGTACTTTTATTGACACTTGAAAAATGGTTTTCTGCTTCACTAGTCCTAACTACTGAACCCTAACCAGTGCCTTGAAAGCAAAAAGGAACGTTGCACTCATTTTATTCCCTGTGTGACGTTTTCTTAGCAGTCACATGTTTAAAAGTATATATTTAGATTTTCAATAAACTACAGAAAACATACATATTTTTTTAGATGGTGTTGAAAAAAATTCAAAACAGCCGAATAATGCAGCGTTCTCCGGATTGAACAGGAAGTTACAACAACCACTGATATCACCATGATCTGAGGCCGAGTTCCGAGACTCTTGGGCGGATTTATATCCCTATGTACAGTATGGGACAAAAAGCAAGTGTGTGTCTACAACATGCAGGGATTAAAGGGACAGCCTCACATATTAACCTCTCATGGACAACACAAAAAACATTTTGGTCCTTTAGTCTTAAAAAATATACTTTAAGGGGTTAAAGTACTTTCTGAGTACTTGATTGACCGATAGGCTTCTCGAAACGTACGTCTGGGGTTGTTGGTTCCCTTGTGCAGAGAAAAAGTACCTCTCATTTCGGTTCTAGACTGCCCTTTTGGGTGGGATCGGAGCGATATGTAGATGGGAGATTTTTTCTCCGTAATGGCATTAGAGGGCTAAAAATTAACCCCTTAATGACAAAGCCCGTACATGTACGGGCTCAAAATGCATTGTTTTCAATGGGTTTAGGGACCGCCCATTGTCCTTAAGGTTAAGAAGCTCCCAAACAGGAACACAGGCCTTTAAAGCTGCTGTCTGTTCTTGGTGAGCATCTCATTTCCTTTTGTATGGCATTCTCTGCCAATGCTGCCTTGTGCTGCATGTAAAGGAGCACTGCCCTGGGGCAAACCTCTGTGACTCAGGTGCCCCTACCAACTTTATTATAAAAAAAAAGATATCTAAACAAGGCTCTGTGGTCAGCCTTTCCAAGTACCGTCTGTATCTATATGAAGGACAGATGGATCTCAGATAAGGTGACCCTGTAGCGCTGCGTTGAAAAAGCAATGATTCCCAGAGGATAACGTTTTTTGGAAAACGTTCTTTCAACGCTGTGTTTTAGAAACCGAATCTGATCAACAAAAACTAAGAGCGAAGACTTTTGACTTCCTTTTGTGGGCAGGAGAGACCAAAATATTTCCATGTACATATATGACACATCAAGTCTTGTGACTTAGGGTTAGTAGGATAATTGTTATAAGTCTTCATGTTCCTCTTATTGTTGAATTACATATTTTAACACTCCTTGGTCTTGTCTTAGACTTAGGATAGCTTCATGCCTATCCCATTAATGTTTAAATCATCTCACTGTATAAGCCTCTACCACTTCTGCTGGAAGGCTGTTCCATTTATCTGCCACACACTCTGTAAATTAAAAGATCCTTACTTTACATCTAACCGTCCGACCCTCTAGTTTTAGTTTCTTCTTCTAATGTCTCTTCTCCTTCCAGACTTCCCCCTGGACTTTGTTAAATTTCTTTAAGTATTTAAATCTCCTCATCTTTCTCTTCTGTCCTGCACGTTATACATATTGAGATAACTTAGTCTTTCATGATCATTTTTATACTGCAAACCAATCAAGGTTTTCGTAGCCCTCCTCTGAACTCTCTCTAATATGTCAATAGTCTTCTAGAGATGGGGTCTCCCACAACACTGTAGGTCTGACCAGAGATCTGTAAAGTGGCAGAATAACCTCCCTCCTTCTGCTATTAATGCCTCTAGCTATACAACCAACCACCCTTCTTGCCTTTAAGTCCTTGTAAATAATTACTTCCAAGTAATTAACGACAGCGAACATGCACATTTGACATTCGTTTTTTAAATTTGCTTGCCGTGTAGCTGAGATTCATAATTTTTTTACTTTCTGAACCTAACATTTGAAAATTCTATATATATAATAATAATAATAATAATAATAATATATATATATATATATATATATGTAAATATAATATCAACATGAATACAAAAATAGCTACAAACTACTCCATGCATTTGTCAACCCATGGCAATGCCCTGATAAACTTTATATGGTCCATGTCGCTGTAACATGGCATTATAAGGTATGGAAGAGGTGTATAGGTGATCCCACCACCTTCTATTATAAAGGGTCCTGTATATGATGTATTTGATGAATAGGTATACAGATGATTGATATTTAATAGACAGCATAAAGGGACAGAAGATTAATCACATGGGTCACTTTATGTATAATTAGAATTCAAACTCATACACACACATACATACTAACACCGGTTATATATGCGCATAGGATTACAGGGCACTCCGTATTGTAATAGTGTATTAAAGCACTACTCACTCTGCATAGCCGGTGCCCCAGTGCAGGTCGCCGGGGGACTTGAGGCTCAGTACCGTCCTTGCAGTGTGATCCTTGGATCCCTGGAGCTCCTCAGGTGTCAGATTTAAGAAGGCAGGCCGGCAGGTAAGCGTGGAACTCGGGATCCGGGCCTCGGGGTGCTGCTGCTCCGGGGTGCAGGTGGCAGGCTGCGTGCTGTGCTTGTAGGACAGAGACTCCACCAGCCCGGACACGGCTGCCCGGACCTTATTGATCATTACCGAGGAACGCAAGCGATGTATAATAGAGAGCGATCCGTAATAGCTGCAGTTAGCGGGGTGCCGGGGGGTTTATCTGCGCACAGCACCTCCCGATCATCAGAGGTAGGTAGTTAAAATGCCCCCTCAGCACACAGCACGTCCCGGGACTGCACACAAGGACACACGGATGTGTCCACAGGGGCACTAGAAGGTGACACCCATCTCTTTACACAGGGCTACGTGCCTGCCCACCACTTCTACTCAAGGCGTTCATACTCCGCCCTCCAACATTGTTTTCTCTGTTGACCTGCGTGACTTCCTTAAGTTTTGCGATGCTATGCGTGCCCTTTCCCAATGAGACTACTGCAACCTGTCAGGATCACACTGCCTCCATCCACCTGCGTTATGATGTCTCCATCTCAAATGCAGTCCCGCAGTCCAATATAATTTCCTTCAGTATCCACATAGATTTACAGACAAAATATATTAAAACGTATGGATAATCTGTGGAAAGGCTATGGGTCCAGCAGACTTTGTTTTTTGGAAAATGTCACAGTCTTTAGGAAACCTAAACGCTTATGTAGTCTGCAACCAAATTTCTAAATGAATACATATTTACAGAAATAACGAATGAACTTTTACTGTTGTAAATGGGTTTTTACAGATCTACTGTAAACTTATGGATTTTTACAGTTTTAAGTTAATAGATTTGGAATTCATTAGTACACCTTCTGTATGCATGTACATAAATAATCCAATATTGAGTTTTTCATTCTTTTTTAAGTGGACGTCATGCTAATGGCAGAAGTGGTGCTTTAAAATAGCAAAAAAAGGAGAAATTAAAGTAAAAAAGGAGAAAAAAAAGTAAAGTAAAACAAGCAGATAGACATAGACAAAAGGGGGCCGGTAAAGTGAGAGTATAATGGCCAATGGGCTGTCAAAAGGGACTTGAAGTTTCAATCAGTGTCCAAACTTATTTGTGTATTTTTAAATGTCAGAGACATTAAACTGTCCTTTTACAATATAAACATCTAATTACTAAATTGTTCACATTTTGGTTTTTGTGTTTTAAATCCTTACCCTGGTCTACCAAAATTACACGCTAACCACCCTGACAATGTAACTAAAACCTTACCCATTTTTTAATTTTTTTATCCCTCATTACCAAGTGCATGAATTACCCAATAAAAAACCCTAACTAACTCACAAGGATTTTTTTCCATGTGCATGAATTACACTACATATGCATGTATGTAAGTAATGTAGGCTGGCATTTCATGATTTTAACCCCTGTTGTTCCAGTAAACGTCCTTTAATGAGATACTTTGGGTGATTCTGTATGGCAATGAAAGTCTGTTCCTCCATAGACCTTCATTAGTTAGAGTATCTGGATGGGTGAGATAACTTTGTAATGGTCTCTGATGAATGCAAGGTTACAGTTCCCTTTTAACGTAATTCTTAAAAAGGGGAAAAAAGTAAAAGATGCTCTAAGCAAACAAGGAGACCTGACAACTTTTCTTAGAAAAGTGAGAATTTCATGTTTTTTAGTATTGCTGTTGTGATGTATAACATCTGCAGTGGTTGTTAATAGTAAAAAAAACCCTGATAATATAATTGTAATAATTGTGTTAAGTCACATGTGTTGGCTACCTGGATCTCCCCCTTCTGAGGGTGTGGTAGAAGTTTAGTGGGCAGAAGACTGGAGGAAATGGGCAGTGAGTAGGTGGAAAGTGAGTAGAGCCTAGACAGGGCATGGATGCCACTCCCCTATAGAGAGGTCAAAGAAACTGATCCAAAGTCATAGAGAATTAGAGGTTCATCGGTAGACTTGGGTCAAACCCAGTAAGTTTCCCTTTGTCTTAGCTTGTTGCCATTGTACCAATGACTCAACAATAAATATATCTGCCAGGTTAAATTAAGCGGTCCAGCCAGGAGTGGCCTAAACTCTTTAAAAAACTCTTAATGCAGAGAGAGGTCACGTAATGCAATGTTATGTGCCCCCGCAGTGAAACACACAATGTGTGAGCAGCTACAAAGAAGCCTCCTGGAATCTAAAGGATTTAGGGGCAGGGGAGTGCTGGCCCCTTCTGGCATGGAGGGCAAGTAAACCCCTTGCACACATATGTACAAACACACATACACAAACTTACACACTCATGTTTATACATACTGTATGCACATGCTTACACATACTTACACTAACACACATTTACTCATACTCAACACACACACATTCATGCTAACACACAGTCCCTCACACGCATACTTACACATGCACATTCATGCCAACACACCAAGACTTACACATACATATTCAAGGTCACACACAAACATATACATTCATGCTAGCACACATACACATCCATGCTTTCACACAAACACATACACATTCCTGCACACACACACATATACATTTATGCTAACACAGAAAACACTTACACATACACATCCATGCTAACACAAACACATATACACATCCATGCTAACTTACACATGTATGATCATACTCTTGCACAAACACACTCATGTTAACACACAAATACACTTACACACTAACAGGTGTGTAAAACCAAGCACATAGGCAGCCATCTCCATAGATAAACATTAGCAGTAGAATGGGTTGTACTGAAGTTTTCAATAACTTTAAATGTGGCGCTGTCATGGGATCTACCCCAGTTCATTCTTAGTGTTGTTTTGTAAAGTGGAAGTGTCTAGGAGTAACGCCAACTCAGCCATGAAGCAGTAGACCAGGCACACTCCCAGAAAGGGAGCTGCTGAGTGCTGAAGTGTGTAACCCGTAAAAACAAAAATCATTTCAAAACTGCCTATGGAGGTGCCTGTTGAAATGACTGAACAGCTGTACAAAAGCTGAAGATAACCATGTGCGATCCCAAGCATTGGATGGAGTGAAGTAAAGCACACCGCCACTAGACTCACTGGACTGGAGCAGCAGAAACGTGCTCTCTTGAGTAGTGGATTTCCATTGCCCTCACCATCATTATGGTTGAGGATAATGGGATTTGAAGTCTTTTAAAAGCTCATTAGTCTTTTTGTGTAAAAATATCAGTAACCGTGATGGCACCGGTGCCCCCTTCATTCAAAACTGTATTTGCCTATATTTTTTTTTAGTAAACATACACATGGGCACATGGATTTATATCAATAAATTGATTTATATAACTTTATATGCGTATTTCTTTAATTGACTTTCAAATGAACTGATAAATGAGCTCTATTCTCTCTTTTCAAGATGGAACTTCCGCTCCAAGTGTAAACTCCACTGCTCACATAGCACATAGTAGGACTCACGACTAGTCTGCCAGTTACATTCCAGGTGTGTAGCTGACTCTGTAAGGGTTAAGTATAGTCAATTCGTACCTTGATATTAAAAGTGCTTTTTTCTCATTACCTATGCAAAGCAAATATGTGTGACCGGTGCCCTTCAAAATATTTCAAATCCCAATGATCATAGGAGGATACCCTTCCCAACAATTCAGGTGCTCTATTTGGGACAACTGTGTTGGGGCTGTTTGGCAAGGATGGGATGAGGCTAGCCCTAGAAGTGTTTGGGGTAGGAACGTAGTTACCCTTATTCCCTAAACAGCCATTTTGTGACCCTAGTGTAGCAAGGAGGCATGTAGGAACTTCAAAGGCGGTCTATGCTGCCACAACACAGACTTTCATCGTTTGTTCTTTTTTTTACCTACCTGGGCCGGTCAGAGACCAGAGGATGTCCACAATCAGCCAACTGCCCAAAAAAGCGGGAGTGAGGGGCATCTACTCAAGACAGGAGGACATTGGACTAAAAATTTGGACTGTCCCATGTTGTTAGGCGGTATGAAATAACAATGTGTATAGTTGAAAAAGTTTATTATCACAGCAAGGTGACACACAACAAAGTCTTTGTATTAGCCCCAAGGCAAAATAAAACACAAAGATAATTTCCACTGCTTTGATATGCTGTTTCATTTTGCAGATTTTTTCGATTAAAAATTAAAGAATAGTTACTAAAAGAGTAAGTTGGGGTAAACCAGCAAACCTGCCTTACTGCAAGCTAGAGCAAGAGTTTGTAGGAGTCCTGATAGAGTTGTTGCCCTGAAACAATTCGAAATTGGATCATAGAAAGGTTAGAAGACACCCTATTATAGGAGTCACTTTGGAGATATGGAATAAAATTAGTAAAACACAGGGGTTGATTAACTCACTGTCACTATAAATCTCACTTTCACACAACAAGCAGTTCACAGCGGGTACAGACCACCGTCATTGTAGTATTTGTTATAAATAAGGGTTACCTAAATTTTCACATTTATGTGATAGTGAGTTAAGCCAAGATTAAGATATTGACACAAAGGATGGAAGATCAAGGAGCATGGAGAAATTACTTTTTTTTCAAGCACAATTGACACATTTCATAGTACATAAGGTTGGAAAAAGACCCAAGTCCATTATGTTCAACCTTTCTACATAACCTTCCTACTCTTGATCCAAAAAAAGGCAAAAAAAAACCTAATTAAGCTACTTCGAACGCTCAGAGGCGTATCTACTGAAAATAGCGCCTATGGCAAGCACTGAAATTGCGCCCCTGTCCAAATATCTAAAACCCATTTATTAGCCCCTGCTGCCCATATATATAAATATTAGTCCCTAGTCCCTGCTGCCGATATATATAAATATATATATATATAAAAATATTAGACCCTGCTGCCGATAGCAGGTATAGATCAACACATTAACACATAAATCCAGATCAATTGAAATTCACTTGTGATCTCAGCACTGAAGGTATATATCAAATAACCAGAATCTGACATACAAATCCTGTATTTGCAGGTATACAATAATAATATATGAAACGTAGCATCGCAGGTATAGATCAAATAAATACATGAAAACAGCATTGCAGTTATTAATCAACTGAATAAGACATATTAACCCTGTATTTGCAGGTATACATAAATAATGTATGGAAACATAGCATAGCAGATATGGATCAACAGAATAACACAAAAACCCAGCTTTGCAGGTATAGATCAATTGAAATTCACATAAAAACATGGCATTAAAAGGTATATTTAAAACCCCCTAAATTACAGGCATAGATCACAGGTTGCACACCCCAAAGTCAGTCCTGGCGTCCACACTGCCCACATAGAACCTGACCAGCACCCAGATAACACACATAAGATTTGCCACCTTTGTCCCCAAATAGCCCAGCACAAGTCAACTTTGTCCCCAAACAGCCTGGACTGTGCCATCTTTGTCCCATATACACCCTGCCTGTGCCATCTTGGTCCCCAAGGCTCAAACCTCCTGCTAGTGCCCACTTTGCCCTTCCACAATTATACATCTATGATACACAAACACTTTTACAGTCACTCACTAATTCACACTTTCATTCAGACAACTCATCCACACATTAACTCATGCTCTCCCTCATTCAGACAATTCATCCACACATTAACTCATGCTCTCCCTCATTCAGACAACTCATGCTCTCCCTCATTCAGACAATTCATCCACATATTAACTCATGCTCTCCCTCATTCCAACAACTCATCCACATATTAACTCATGCTCTCCCTCATTCAGATAACTCATGCTCTCCCTCATTCATTCAATGCATCCACACATTAATTCACACTCTTTACTTATATCTACCCCCTCTCCCTCCCTCGTCACTTTCTAACCCCTTTCCCTACTACCCTCTTCCTCAATATCTACCCCCTCTCCCATTTGAAAGGGGGCGCCAGTGAGCGGCTTTTAAACGCCGTCTTTTTTTTTTTTATCACTTTCTACCCCCTCTCACTCCCTTATCACTTTCTACCCCCTCTCCCTCCCTTATCACTTTCTACCCTCTCCCCCTCCCTTATCACTTTCTACCCTCTCTCCCTTTGTAGTTCTCTCACCAGGTCCAGTGACGGGAGCAGGAGTCTTCTGTCTTCCTGCACTGCTGCGGTGCCCGCTGCTTCACTGCTGAGCGCCGTAATATGACGTCATATTTCGTCACTCAGCAGTGAAGCAGCGGGCACCAGCGAGCGGCTTTTAAACGCTGTCTTTTTTTTTTGATGCGGGGGACAACGATGGGCGCCGACCGGTTGCTAGGCGCCCCTCTCTCTCCTCCGCATCCCAAAAAAAAAGACGGCGTTTAAAAGCCGCTCACTGGCGCCCCCTTTCAAATTGCGCCTATGGCACGAGCCATAGGTGCCATACCCTAGATACACCTCTGCGAATGCTGCCATCAGGGAAAAAAAAAATGACGTCATATTTCGGCGCACAGCAGTGAAGCAGCGGGCACCAGCGAGCAGCTTTTAAATGCTGTCTTTTTTTTTGGTGCAGGGGAGAACGATGGGCGCCGAGCAGTTGCTAGGCGCCCCTCTCTCTCCTCCGCATCAAAAAAAAAAAGACGGCGTTTAAAAGCCGCTCGCTGGTGCCCGCTGCTTCACTGCTGAGCGCCAAAATATGACATCATATTACGGCGCTCAGCATGAAATGCCGGCACCGGGACGGAGGTAGAGGCCTTGTGGAGGAGAATGAGGGGCACTGAGCGGTTGCTAGGCGCCCCTTTCTCTCCTCCGCATAAAAAAAAAAAAGACGGCGTTTAAAAGCCGCTCACTGGCGCCTCCTTTCAAATTGCGCCTATGGCACGAGCCATAGGTGCCATACCCTGGATACACCTCTGCGAATGCTGCCATCAGGGGAAAAAGTTCCTTGTTGACGCCAAAAGGCAATCGGATTTCTCCTTGGATCAAGAAGCTCTAAAATATTATTATTATGTATAGCCATGCCTTTCTAAAAAAAATATCCAGACCCCTTTTGAAGGCATCTAATGTATTTGATAACATATTATATTGGCCCTGCATATATTTATATAATGTTATCATATTCCCTCTAAAGACAATTAGTTTAGACAGCACATTTTCGATTAAAAATACACTATTTTTTTCTCTCTTTTTCCCTTTTTCCCTCTTCTCCCCTCTTCTCCTAACCCCTGATGCCCTTTCCCTGCCATCCTCCCCTTCCCCCTTCCTTCATGTATGTGTGTATGTGTGGCCAAATTGACACGCATGTTTTCGACAAAGACACAAGAAAATGTATATAAGATATTTACCCGTTGGTACAGGGACCCAGCATCGCTGCACAGGATAGTTAAGAGCATTGCTGATGTTGGAGATGTGGTGGAGGAAAAGGTGGCTTTTTTCATATATGGTGGAAGTGTCCACACCTGCGGAAGTTCTTGACAGGGGTAGCCTCGACTCTCGGGCTATGTCATCCAGATAACCACCCCCCAATAAAACACAGACACGAAATGTGGGATGAATAAAGGCCACAGCCAATTTATTAACGTCATTGCCACGCAACCTGTAAACATAAAAAGGTGCATTAACACAGCAATGACCCAAATACCATAAAACACCCGTAAGCTTGCCAGGACCAACCGGGGCCGAACCGTATGGGAGGGCATACCATGATGCCCCTCCCCCACCTGAGGTTCCAGCAACCGCCCAGCCAGGAACCTCCCACCGAGACTTGAACACCAGTGGCAATAACCACATAACACCCCCCGGCAACCTGGCAAGCTACCGCCCCCTCGGCTGTGACAAAATCCTGAAACAAAACAAAGAAAATTAGTAACAAGGTCACATATCCACATGAAACATCACAAAATAAAGGGAGGGAGGGTGGGACAAACACACCGGGTATGCTGGCACAACAAAAAGCCCCGAACCCCCTTAAGCCCCATACTTATATACCCCCTTCACTTCCTCCCCCTCCCCACTGAACTTTCTATGACCCCCTGACCTAGCCCTGCTCTGCATTCCTGTCAAGGCCCCTTCCGTTCCATTCTGACTACACGGGCATCATGACAGGGGTAGCCTCGACTCTCGGGCTATGTCATCCAGATAACCACCCCCCAATAAAACACAGACACGAAATGTGGGATGAATAAAAGCCACAGCCAATTTATTAACGTCATTGCCACGCAACCTGTAAACATAAAAAGGTGCATTAACACGGCAATGACCCAAATACCATAAAACACCCGTAAGCTTGCCAGGACCAACCGGGGCCGAACCGTAAGCATAACCGTATGGGAGGGCATACCATGATGCCCCTCCCCCACCTGAGGTTCCAGCAACCGCCCAGCCAGGAACCTCCCACCGAGACTTGAACACCAGTGGCAATAACCACATAACACTCCCCGGCAACCTGGCAAGCTACCGCCACAAGCCCATCCCTTGACTCCTCAAGCTGGATGGGCTCCCCCACACAACAAGAAAATGGCCTTCTCAATCCCACCAGCAACCGCCAAATTAAACAGATCTGACCCGACATCCGTCAGATGCACCCCATCAGCAATAAAAAGGCCCGTCCGCTCACCCTCCAAATCCACATGCCGCACCACCACGCCCAGCTGCTTCCTAACAAAACCAGCCATAAGTTTGTTAATCTTCCCCCGGCTCCGCTCCATCGCAGCCGCATCCCGCGCCCAGCGCCAAGCCCCCCGGGGAAGCATCTCAGACCACACCAATTTAACACCAGGAAGCAGCTCCAACAACCGTAACACATCCTGCCGCATCCTCCAAACCAATTCCCGCTGGGGCAAAACCCCCATGTCATTACCCCCGGCGTGAATGACCACAATATCTGGCCGAACTCCCAACCGCAGGTACTTCACCACAGTCAATAGAACACCGTCCCACAACATACCCCTCACACCAAACCACTTCACATGCACCTGGTCAGCAGAGAAGCCCAGCTTCAAACCGTTCCTCCTAACTGCGGCTCTCCTTCGGGCCCAGTAAACATGCGAATGGCCGACGATCCATGCCACCAACGGAGTACCTGCAACAATGGAAAAGGAACGAAAGTACAGAGAGCATACCCAACCAAAACAAACCTGCGAAAGGCAACCCATCAACAAACCAACCTGTGAGGGCGAACATACCTACTAAAACAGGCGGATTCCCAGCGGCCAATACGCAGCACCACCTCCTCGCTAAGGCCCAGCTGCGCAGCTTCCGTAGCAGCCCCTATCCGGAACGAATGAGTCCCAAATTCCGACTCCCGGAAACCCAAACGCGCCAAACCAAGACGCATAACCGACAAAAACTGAAAACGCGACAGGGAGGACAGATCCCTGTGTACCAACAAAGACACACCACCCAGCGGTCTCACCTCCAAGAACGCATGTACATATCTCACAGGACAAATCTCATCCCCAACCAGCGCATGCAGCCGGATCTGCTTCCCCTTACCAAAGACGTCCGTCTTCGACCTCCGCAACCAAACCAACACCTCACCCTCACCACACACCACATCCAGAACCGCCAGACCCCCTTGCACCGATTTACGCGGGCTAACCAACTCGGATACCCAAAAGGCACCGAAAAAAGCCAACACGAACGCTGCCCGAAACAACAACACCTCAAACTCATCCCTGCACACCGCCCCCAAGACCCCACACAACCTCCGCAAAATGGCCGCGTACAAGGGACGCCTGGAATCCGGAACTCTACGACCCTTCCTGATCCCACGCACAACCTGCCTCACCACAAAGTGGTTAGTCAAGTCTGACCAGCCCATCAATTTAAAACGAAACGCCAAAGCTGTCATGCATCTATCAACCCGTGCAAGGGAGGCACCCGACACTGCCAAGCGCACCAAGAACCACAAGAGTACATCCAGCCCATCCCTCTCCTCCACCACTCCACCCGCGGCAACCACCAAACCATCCCATTCCCCCCAAACCTTCTCATAAGCAGACCACGTAGCCGGGGCCAACGAAGACCTCACCCATCCTGCAAGCACGCGGTCCCGAGCCTCCACATCACATCCGGGCAAGGCAAGCCCTTCGCGCCCGCTGCAGGCGCAACCCGCCGAAAACGCTCCCACTGAAACCGAGAAAGGGAATCAGCAATCACATTCAAATGCCCAGGAACATGCCGCGCCCTGAAGGAAACATTCAATTCCATGCACAACAACACAAACCAGCGCAACAAGCGCACCACCGCAGGAGAGGGGGCCGACAACGAGTTTACCGAATGGACAACAGCCAGGTTGTCAGTATAAAAAACAACCCAACGATCCCGCATCCCCCAACCCCACAACATCAAAGCCACCACCAGCGGGAACAATTCCAGGAAAGCCAAATTCCGAATGAGAGGGCTAGACAACCACTCAGCAGGCCACCGGGCCGCACACCAACGTCCCCTAAAATATGCCCCAAAACCCACACTCCCCGACGCATCCGTATACAACTCCAGCGCCTCCGCCGTGACCGCAGCGGATTGGAAAAACACCTTCCCGTTAAAACGAGCAAGGAAAACCTCCCAAACGGCTAAATCCGCCTTCATCGCCGCCGAGACCCGCACACGGTGATGTGCTGCACGAACCCCAGCCGTGGCCCGAGACAACGAGCGGGAAAAAACCCTACCAGCCGGAATAATCCGGCACGCAAAATTGAGACGCCCAACCAACGATTGCAGCTGCCGCAAAGTCACCTTCCGAGCCGACCACACCTCAGCCACCACATCCCTCAACGTCCGCAGCTTATCCTCCGGAAGACGACACATCCCAGCCACAGAATCGATCTCCAAACCTAGAAAACTGAGGCAGGTAGTCGGGCCCTCAGTTTTATCCTCAGCCAACGGCACCCCAAACGACCGCAACACCAACTGCAAAGTACGGAGCAAATGCAAGCAAAGCCCGGAATCCCCCGGACCCACACACAAAAAGTCGTCCAAGTAATGAACCAAGGACCGGCAACCCGCCTCCTCCCGAACAACCCATTCCAAAAAAGAACTAAATTTCTCGAAATAAGCACACGAAACCGAACACCCCATAGGAAGACATAAGTCAACATAAAACGCCCCATCAAACCAGCATCCCAACAGATGCTGGCAGTCAGGGTGAATCGGCAGCAGCCGGAAAGCGGACTCCACATCTTCCTTAGCAAGCAACGCCCCCGGCCCAGCATCCCGCACCAAATCCACCGCTTTATCGAAAGAGGTATAAGACACCGAACACAAATCCCTGGCGATATCATCATTAACCGAACTCCCCTTCGGATAAGACAAGTGATGGATTAGCCGGAACTTGCCAGGCTCCCGCTTGGGAACCACCCCCAGCGGGGAAACCCGAAATCCCGCAAGCGGCATTTCCACGAAAGGGCCGGCCATACGCCCCAAACCAACTTCCTTACCCAACTTATCGCGCACCACCTCTGGATACAGCGCTACCGACTTCAAATTACGTCGCAACAAACGCTCCCCCCTGGGCACAAACGGAATCCGAAAACCCTCCCTAAACCCCGCATCCAAAAAGGCAGCATCGGCCCTATTGCCGTAGCGGCTTAGCCACGGTAGCATCGCGACGTGACTCACCGGGGTCGCCCCCCTTTGCCCCAGCCGCGCCCCCCCCGGCACCACTTCGGCCACGCTTGAAACATTTGGACAGGGCATGAGACCCACCGCACCCGGAACACGCATGCTTAAATTTGCAAGAGGCTCCCCACTTGCAGTGGCTGTCATTGAACAACCAACAGGTACCCTTACGTCCAGCGGCCGACGAAGCCCCCTGTCCCCCGCCGGCCCCACCCGGAAAGGGCGATGCCTTTTGGGCCATCATCAGCTTCAACCAGAGCGGCAGATCCATCTGATCCCACCGCATGCCCTGGTTAGCTGCCAAACGCTGACGAAACTGCTCGTCATAGCGCCACCAAGCCAATCCACCATAATTGCGGTACGCCTCCCAAATCCCATCCACATAACAAAACAGGGCAGAGCACTTATCAGGAGTTTTTTCCCCGATAACACTCGCCAGAATGCAAAAGGCCCGCAGCCAATTCCCAAACGTCTTAGGCAACTTACGATACCGCTTTTTCTTTTCCTCTTCCTCCTTCTTCTTATCCTCCTTCTTGTCATCCTCCTTGGAGTCCAGCGACTCCTCCAGAGGAAGCAAAGAAAACAACTCCACGTACTCCCCTTTCCAAATCCTCTCCTTAACCTCAGACTTCAAATGAACGCCAAGAAGCCCCGCAAAAGAGACGTAAGCCGTCTGTCTCGCCGACTCTGGCACACCACACTCACCAGCCCCCGCAACCGCAACCCCATCCCCAGCCGCACCGCCAGCCAACCCCTCACTGGCAGGCTTAACAACAACAGGCGAAGACGACTCACCGACCGCCACAGGCGCACCCACAACCGGTGCTACAACCCCACCGGGCGCAACCACACCCGGCGCCCACGCACGCTCGACGCCGCCAGCAGAGCCGCCACTCTGCTGCCTAGCCCCCCAGGAATCCACCAACAAACGCAACCCCTCCAACAACCCCACAAATGAGCCACAATCCCCCCGCTCTCTCGAGCCAGCGCGAATAGATAAACCAGGGTACTCACCACCAGACCCCCCGGCCGTGCCGGACCGCCGAGCCGTGACATCCTGATCCGCTGGTCTTGAAACCCCGGAAGAAGCTGCCTCGCTCCGTGCCGAAAACTGCTCCCTGGGCTGCAATGTGGAGGAATCCCGGCGTCTAACCTCTGAGCCAGACCTGGAACGAGAAAGGGCCCTGGATACACCTGCAGATAAAGACCCCGCCTCCCACCTCCCACACCTAACGGAGGACCGAGAAAGAGACCGACTATACCCCCGCGGCGAACCAGTAGGAGCACCGGCAACCACGACGGAAACAGACCCAGACCGGCAAGACCGGAAGGACTCACGGGACCCCCGCCTAGACCTAAAACCCCCGAAAGACCGAACAGGGGAACGGCCACGCACAGGAGCCCCACGGGACAGCCGCCGAACAGAAGGACTACGCCGAGAAACCGCCGCAGACCCAGAAATACTGCCCCCACCGACCCTAACCTCTGAGAAAGGAGACCCCCGCTCCCCCCGCACAGAAAAAGAAGGGGTGCCGTCAGACCCCCCCTGCACGCCATCCGCAGACCTAGAATCCTCCTGAAGCCGTCTGGACCCCCTGGAAGATAAGGGACTGGACCCCCTACCCCCCCCCGACCGGAGGGGGATGCAGACAAATCACGGGGGGCCGGACGTCGAACCACCCGACCCCCCCGAGACCGCACACCAGAAGGGGAACCCCCCACAGGCCCCCCCTACAACCCCTCCCGATCCGCAGAACCCCGAACTTGCCTGGCCGCAGCACCAGCCGTCTGCCGGCCTCCAGACCTCGCAGGCCGCAGCACCTCCTGAGCACGGCCGTCCTGCCGCAAATGGGTCCCGTCGCCGCTCCTGAGCCTCTTCTGCACCGGCGAGCTGGAAGACAAGCTCCCGGAGCTACCCGCACGGTGCCGTGACGCACCTCCTCCAGGCTCCGAGCACACAGGTGAGACCTGGCTCCCACGCTGTGCAGGCCGAGGGCCTCTCCTCCCCGGGACGCCGCTCCCCGTCCGGCTGACGTCAGCAGCCCGACTGCTCCTCCTGCTCCGGACCGGCAACGCCACTTCACCCCCGCTGTCCGCAGGGGCACCAGAATCAGCCTGCCGCGACCACCCAGGCCACGGGCCTCTCTCACCCGGTACGCCGGTCCCCGTCTGGACTACCCCAGCCGCCGATGCAGCCGGGCCGCTCCTCCGCTCACTCCTGCCGCCGTCAGCTCCACCACCGTCAGCCCTCCGACCATCCGGGGCACTGGGACTCAGCCGCTGTGGAGGCCTGGAACGACGAACCGGACGTCCTGAAGCACCGGGCAAGCCCAGGATCGGCCCCAGCTGACCCTCCAGCCACGCTGCTCCTCTCTGCTCCACCGCTGCCCGCACACCTTCCAGCAAACGTTCAACCGCAGGATCCATCACCGCACCTGCAAAGGAGACAAGAGAGAGAAAAAACCAGCGCGCACAGGGAAGGAAGACAAACACACCGGGTATGCTGGCACAACAAAAAGCCCCGAACCCCCTTAAGCCCCATCCTTATATACCCCCTTCACTTCCTCCCCCTCCCCACTGAACTTTCTATGACCCCCTGACCTAGCCCTGCTCTGCATCCCTGTCAAGGCCCCTTCCGTTCCATTCTGACTACACGGGCATCAGGATAGATGTTGTGGAAACTATCCGATGTATCTCAGACCCGGAGTTTCCCGGAGATGCTACATGGGTACTTTTACATAATACTAGGCATCCAAAAAAAGCTTAAATGAAGTCCTTGGTCAAATAATGAAATACCTCAATGGGTGCGTTAGCCACAGAATTAATGCAGGTGGCTGCAAAGGCATACATGTGTACATGTGTGTATGTTTGTATGTATGTGATTATGCCTTCCATGGTTCCATGACATATGTAAAGATTTATTTTATACTGTCTTATAGACTTGTGCTTTCGTATTTGTACGAATTTTAATTTCAATTCCATCTGCCAATTTCGTTAATATGTATAAACATACCTGGGAACTTCTTAGCTCCGGCTACTCGGACCCTTGCCTTGCAGGACACAGGCAGGATTGCACACTGACTGATACAATTTCTATGTATTTCTATCATGGTTCTCATAGTAAAAGTAGGTATTTTAATAATTTTGTGTCTTTTGTGCTAGATATCCATTTTGGAAAATTTCAACAGTATACACTTACCAAATTATCAGTAATTACCGGTATCTCCACAGACAAATAAACAGAATAATCAGTTTTGCTTTCATGAGCAATATTTTTTTTTTTTTAAGAAAGGCTCACAATATATAATTTACATTAACGTATGTTGTTAGGGCCAAAGAACACAAGAGTTCACACGTGAACTCACAAGAATAGTGCCGATAATCTTTTTATTCTTGAGAAGGGATTAATCTCTACTCAGTTTGGTTGCTTATAATTTATAATCTATTTATAATAAATTATTATTAAAAGAGACAGTCGATGATTGTTTTTTGTGGTGAAACATTTATTGAGAAAGAACAACATTATTGCGGTATTCATATGTGGGAGTCAAAGTAAAAGTTCCCAATAAAAGATTTATTATGTTTCACAAAATTTATTACATGGATTTACATCTAAAACATTTTCCTCATGATACAGTTTGAAATTGATTTCACAACCTGACGCTGTTGTTTTTTCTTTGAACAGTTGAGGCCTAGTTGAATCTTCCTGTTAGTCAATATAATTACAACAGGGCTAATAGCAGAGTAGCAAGAATCAAAAAAGATGCGTGCATCTGTAAATCGTGGAGACAGTGGGTATGTACAAAGAGTGAGTATCCAGAATAGATTGTCTAGACCAAAGCTGACTATATACATCATGACCAAAGTCAGCACTGCTTTAGCTGCACGCATCTCGGCATGCTTTGTGTTTAACGTTGAAATGCCCTTGACCTGCTTCCCATGTTGGTAGAACACATAGAGGAGATAACCACTGGAAAACATCATAAGACTTAAAAAGAACAAGTCACGGACCACATAGATAACTCCATTGCCCAGGTAGACAAGATAACTTGGAAAGACCACAAAGCAGAACTTGTAACTCAATATGTACCGTGAAGTGCCATTACCAAGAGAAGCTGTTGAATAGGCCAGCCTGGTGCTACTAATGATGAGGTTGAAAATCCAGAGCACTATCATGATTGTGAACAGGTTGTCCAGGAGCTTCTTCCTTAGTGGCAGCCATCGTCGAGGAGATGGTGTAATAGAGATACATTGGAAGCATCCTAACAATGAGGTAATGCTCACAGACATTGCTCTGCCTACGCAATAAAAATAAAGGCTGATTTGGCATGTCAAGTCACCATACACCTTGTGGATTCCAGTCGCTTCCAGAGTGATTGGGAGACCCCAAGTTGAGATTACTAGAAGATTAGATATAGCTAATTTACCAAGAATTATTTCACCGGTGGTAACTCTACCTTGGATGTGAAAAGTATGAAGAAATGCAAATAAAATTATCAGGTTACTGGGAATTCCTATAACGTCCAAAAAAACAAAGCCAACAATATCAAGTATAAGCCAGGGTCCCATTCTCTGAACTGCGAAAATGTTTAGGTTTCAGTTGCCTGCAAAGTAAAACTGGTTGGGAGACAGAAATTCAGGATTTCGTGTAAATTTTCACTTTTATTAAAAATGACAAATTTCTTAATTGTATGCATGCAACATATCTATAATTATTCTAATAATTATTAGAAATAGCTGATGAAAATAAGCAATAAACAATCTATCCAATTGCATTTAAAGGTGCTGTTCCACCTTGACAAGACAATTATTAGTTGTTAAGCAAGTAAACCTTATAATAACACTCTATTAAATATTTTTCATTTTTTAAGCAACAACCAGGGTGACTCTGGAATTGTAGGGGCACTTAGCAAAAAAATTTAAAGGGGGCATCTGTAATGCTCGTGATGAAACAAATAACTTCCAATCACAAGCTTGTTTTTTCAAAAAAGGACACATTATACTGTATTAAAACTCGATATCCCTACCACAAATGTTGAGTAGCCCCTTAGATCAGTGGGGACCTTAAGCAGCTGCTATCTGTTCCTGCTTTTTATTCACAGAATATTTGAGTGTTGCGGGCAAAAAATATGATGGAGGCCAAGTTTTGGTTTGTGCATTTGATAGTACTAGTAATAATGTTTCTGATTTGGTTCTAAAGGTATTTCATTTAGTCAAGCGTGTAGAAGAGCACCTTTACATTATGTTATTTATGGTCTATGGTTCTGTATCATAGAATAGCTGATCTATGATTAAATATGTTCCACTTGTTCCTAGTTTCTTGCTTCTAAGTGAAAACCTGTGTTCTCTAAAATCAGTAAGCAGTTATTGAATCCAGTCAGTCAGTGGACACAGTGCTTACCGATCTTGGCTACTTCAATACGTGCAAGTATTCTTTAAGGTGTATTTGCTAAACTACGAGTGTTGAACATTTTGAGCATTATTAAGCGCCAACCCGTGTGGGTGCACTGTAATATGAGATGATAATGAATAGGTAACTTAGTGAGAGAACGCTAAAGAAACCTTCAAACATTAAGTACATATTATGCAATTTAGGTATAATTTGATATTCCTGCTTCTATTATAAAAAAAATAAAAGTGTAAGGCAGCTTTTTACCCAATCTACTCCCAAACTAAACAGTGACCCTAAAGTAAATTATGTTGGGATTATGTGGTCATTTTACCACATAATCTCCCCCATCGCATTACAAACTTGATGTGTTTAGATTGATCTTGTTCCTCTCACTGCAGCTCCTTTATAACTACTGGCCAACAGCGATCATTAGGCTTAAATAGTACTAATTTGAAGACAATGTAAAGTTACAAATTCAATAGCGAATAACAACCCTTTAAAATAAACTTAAATAAATTATACATTAAACGTAAATACATTTGAAAAGTATAAACATGGAGAAGAGTATATAGGATAAAAAGGTAAATAAAGAGTGAAAAATTGGATGAAATACTCAACTTTGTACACTCAATGATGTATATGTCAACAAAACAGTTTTTTCTCTAAGACTGTTTAGGGGGATATGTAAAGAGTAGAGAATAAAGTGGTTTTATCACTGTAGCAACCAATGCAATGGTTTTAAAGGAACTTTAACCAATAGTTATAGAAACATATAGACGAATAATGTAAGAGATAAGGTTATTTTTTTTAACATTAATTAAAAACTTCTAAATATAACTTTAACTAATAAGTGGGTTTTTTTTGCACTAAACACGGAAACATACACTTTGATGGCAGATAAGAACCATTTGGTCCATCTAGATTGACCATGTTATTCTTGTTCTAGATTAGCTATGCCCCATTTTGTTCCATTTAGAATATGTTTGTTCATGACAAAGGTATCCAACCAAAATATTGTGTAATCAAAACTGACCCTCCATTGCAACAAGAGGGTAAGCAGTCGCTCAAAGCAAAACCACTTCATAATCACAAGGCAAATCTATAAAAAATTACTGCTAAACACTTGAGGCATTATTGTATTCTTTTTATTATTATTTTGGAAAGAAATATGCATGTACAGACCAAAAGTTGACCACATGATAGTACATGGTAACATTTACTAACCTACAATACATAGATGGAAGCAACTCACCTGCAACCTCAGTCTTCTAGGTGTGTCTTACTTTTCCGTATGGTTCCTCTGAATTTACTTGATTGAATATCAGATTTTTATACTTCTGGCCTTGCTCCTTTGAGAATTGACGTAAGACTAAGTACGCATCTTAAAGGGTGATGAATGGTAATAATTACTGTGGTATCGCAAAAGATGATACAACCTCTCACCATTTATTCGGTACATTGAGTATTTATTTTTTCTTTCTTTTTCTGAGATCTTAATTAAACTGAAATGTGCAATTAGGTAGAATGTTCCAGTTGCTTCCTTACAAGACATATTTCCTTAATACAATGTATTAACACTTTAACAGCCTGGAAAAGTAATCATTTATAATTATTACCATAAATAAATGAATACTTCTAATACAAATTAATTAAGTTGCCTATAGTCAACAGGGGATTTCAGCATTGGCATACCATGAAGTAAAATGGCTGTTGATGGGATCATAGATTAGATGTATGTGTAACATGCAGGAGTCAGCCCCAGTACCAACCAATGGAACCATCTATTAAGCAGGACAATTATGGTTGCTTCTTCACTTTGCATCAAAATAACTTTTTATGCCTAATCCCCACTATAAATTCACTTTAAGAATTTTCGCTCTGACACAGTTTATGGTCAAACTGTGAGAATTTATTATTCTACGAAAACTCTTCTTTTCCCACTCGAGATATGAAATTCAAGTCTGTATATTTAATTCCCCTTCTAAAGCAAAAACAAAGTCTATGGGGTCCAGATTTTTAAGCTTACACTAACTAATGTTTTACGTTTGACCTGGGAAGTCCAGTATTTGGGCCCTCTGTTCAATAATAATGGCAAAGTGTTGTTTTGAGACTGTTTTGACTTATATTATCCTAGTTTATTTCCAATTGAAAATGAGCCACTCAGATGTTACAGACGTAGAACTTTTTGTATCTGGAACACAGTCTTCATTAAAGATTTTACAGCTACTACAAGTTGTAGCTAGTATTTTGATCTCCTAAGCATTCGCATCTGACCATTGTTATTCAGGCATCTCAGTAACCTAAAACCTTTTAAGTTCACGCTGATATTCCTGCACCTGTTCTGGGGAGTCTAATGGATGTTTGTGTTTATTACATGCAGGTGGGTTACAATTTTTTTTATTATCAATCTCTTTTAAGGCTGATTCTCCTACAATGTCACAAGCTTTATGCTTTTTTTTCTCCAGCAACTTTGATGCTCTCCAACTTCGATTACCCGTGAGGCAGTCCAGATAAATCAAGGCAGTAAGCATATACATTTGTTTTAATCCATAGTCCATTAACAACTGTAAAACCATTCATCATATACATGTACTGTTATATTAGGATCTCTTACAGATCAGGTGGCAAAAGGTATGAGAGACACTGTGCTATAATGTACGGGTGAAGACTTCAGTCAGTTGTCTAACTGTTCTGTGCTAATAAATTACATTTGGGAACATCCTTCTAGAATAATAAAAAGTATGCTTTCAATGATCCAGTTTAAACATTGTTTAGCTTTGACAAAGCTTTCGCATGAAAAGATTTGAAGTTCGAATACAAGGTTCAATATAAAATTGTCTACCAGTTAATCACACAATGGAAATGACATTCAAATCCTGGTCTTCTATGATGTCCAAACTTGTATCATGTATCATTGTTTGATGTCTTCATTGTCAGCTTTTCTAAACTTTTGACTGCTTTTGTAAAATATGAGCAAAATTGATCCTGTTCAACCCATAATTGACGCCAGTGAAAATTATCCAAGAAATAAACTAAGATAATGATTCTTCATTTCTATATATGAGTAATAATATACGCCACTCTCTATTTCATGCTGTTTTTTTTAAAAACAAGCATTTAACCATAACAAATGGTATCAGCAAATATGTGTCAGTATTGTCAAAAGTATGAGCAGATGAGTTAAATAATGAGTTATTATATATTTTGAAATGATTAAGAATGCTTAAGAAATGAATATACTTGACATTTTAGGATAAGCAAGCATTGGTATGGCTCAAAAAATGTTGCCGAAGCCTCTCATGAACTCATACATAAGCTTAGCATACATTTAAATTATATTTTGCTGTACTTGGTGGGATGAAAAAGAAATGTATTGCAAATAGAAAAAAACATTCTTTTTAACAACATACACTATACTATACTATTATAAGGGCAATATTCAATACAAAAAACATTATTACATATATGTATCGATCTAAAAATCTACTGTATTTTTCTACAATTTAGTCTGTGCCTTGTGTTCATACATATATTACTGTTACTACAAATTTTTAAATGTTTTCTTTGTTTAATTATGAGTTTTCTGTTCTGTTTTATGCATACATTTCTTATTCTTTTTTCATTATGTTTTTAGAATTATGATTGACTAGTCACAAAAAATTTGTAAAATAAATTTACTTTTAAGTTAAACACTTCATGTTTATTTTTGGTAAAGATGAGAAAAAAAAGTTCTTACCATTTTCAGTAGGGTCTAACCTCTTTGAAACACATATCCGCATGATGGAGATCCCATATTTCCGTTGGTATAATGGAAATATACACTTGTGCATGGAATATATAAATCTAAATAATGAGTAGAACATTTAACAAAAAAGGGATTTGCTCAGTCAGCCATAGCCAATCACTGACACAGACGCATTATTCTCCTTTTGGAAGTGAAGGCCACACCATGACTGATCTAATCGTACAAACTGTGGTTACCTGAGACATCTAGCAGATTTGGCAGAAGGAACGTGAAAACTGCCATGAAAAATCCAATTAGCTATTGTATAAGAAAAATAGAATCCCTAGTAAATGTAAAAACTGACATAGAAGCATAGAATTTGATGGCAGATAAGAACCATTTGGCCCATCTAGTCTGCCTAATATAGAGACTCACACCTTAATTAGCCATTGGTCTTGTCTTGGATTCAGAGTAGCTTTATATCTTTCCCGTTCATGTTTAAATTCTCTTATTGTGTCAGCCTCTATCACATGGGAGGCTCTTCCACTTACCACCCTTTTCGTACAGTAAAACTTCCTTACCTTACATCTAAATATTGAAATAATAACATGACTATATAAATATTAATTATATATTAAATGCATATTATTATAATAATACAATTTATAAAAGTTATTTTTGATATACAAGAAGCCTTAAATTTTATATTTTAAATAGCTGTTGTCAAGCAATACAGCTATAGATTTAATTAGGTAATCTACAGATATGCAGAAAAAATAAATGACATTTATTCAGGTTAGGTGATGATTATATAGTACAGCTTTTAAGAAAAAAATATGTTTTTCTGCTTTTAAAACTGTAAATATTGTCATGTGAAACATGGTTTGCCCTATTATTAAAGCTGACTACAGTTGATTAACTGATGAACGATTAAGATAGACCATCAAATAATTCAAGATGTTCTGCAGCAGAATGTATATAACTACAAAATATTCACATCATTCAGATATGCCCTGCAACCTGCTTCCCTAAATACTTACTAAAAATAACATTTTCACCTTCAGCGGGCAACGCAGTACCAACGCTTTTATGACTTCAATGCAACTTTTCCTGTGCTTGCGTATTTGATGTGGTGAATGGTCAGTTGGCTTTTCTGTTTTTTTTCTATAAAAAATAATTTTGTCTTTTAAGGCTGTAGAACACCATGTTACCCTCATACCCAGCAAACATTCTGAGCGCTAGAAAAAAGGGAATATGGCGAGGTGAAAAGGGCACAGGGATTTGGTCCTAAAGAGGAACTGGCCAGAGGCGTATCTAGTGAAAATAGCTCCTATGGCAAGCACTGAAATTGCGCCCCTGTCCAAACTTCCATACATTAATTCACACTCTTTACTAAAAAATACATGGAAACAGCATTCCAGGTATTAATCAACTGAATAAGACATACAAACACTGTATTTTCAGGTATACACAAATAATGTATGGAAATATATAGATATCGGTCTACAGAATAACGCAAAAACCCAGCTTTGCAGGCATAGATCAATTGGAATTCACATAAAAACACATCATTAAAAGGTATATTTAAAACCCCCTAAATTACAGGCATAGATCACACCCCAAAGCCAGCCCTGGCGTCCACACTGCCCACACAGCAATCACACTCCTATCATACCCAGGCAACCAGTAAATGCTGGTACTTAGGCATGATGGGACTGTGCTTGCTGTGATTGCTGTTAGGCTCCAGCACTTACACATCCAACCAGTAAATGCTGGAACCTAGGCATGATGGGACTGTGATTGCTGTTAGCAATCACACTCCTATCATGCCAAGTCAGCCAGTACATACTGGTACAGGGTGGCTGTAAGTGATGTGCAGACCCCATACTGCTGGCAGCATCAATACACAAGGGGGGCAGCTAGCTAGGTTTCAGCATGTACTGGCTGACTTGGCATGATAGGAGTGTGATTGCTAACAGCAATCAAAGTCCCATCATGCCTAGGTTCCAGCACTTACACATCCAACCAGTAAATGCTGGAACCTAGGCATGATGGGACTGTGATTGCTGTTAGCAATCACACTCCTATCACGCCAAGTCAGCCAGTACATGCTGGTACAGGGTGGCTGTAAGTGATGTGCAGACTCCATACTGCTGGCAGCATCAATACAAAAGGGGGGGCAGCTAGCTAGGTTTCAGCATGTACTGGCTGACTTGGCATGATAGGAGTGTGGTTGCTAACAGCAATCACAGTCCCATCATGCCTAGGTTCCAGCACTTACACATCCATGCTATCACACACACACTCATTCATTCATATACTCATACTCATTCATTCACAGATTAATTCCCTCAATCACCCATACTCATTCAAACACCCTCCCCACCCCCTTACCTGCACTGCAGCTCCTCGATGCCGCTCAAAGACTTCAGCAGAGGGCGCGGCCTCCCTCTGCGTTCTCTGGTACTGCACAGAGGAAGCAGGACTGGAGCAGAGTCATGTGATGTCACGTGAACTCTGCTAGGTTCCGCTTCCTCTATGCAGTACAGAAGACCCTCCCACAGGTAAGTAGCAGGGCTCGAGGTTGCCCTGGCTGCCGATCTTAAGCGGGCCGCACCCTCTCTCTCCTCTGCATTAAAAATAAATAAATAAACAGACGGGATTTAAAGTCGCATTGCGACTTTATTCCGAATTCGGCAGGGGGGCAACAGGGGGGGCAAGGATTAACCTGGGGGGCAAGGATTAACCTAGGGGGGCCCCCTTGCCCCCCTGTAGCGACGACACTGGGTAGAGGGCTCGTGGAGGAGAATGAGGGGCGCCGAGCCGTTGCTAGGCGCCCCTCTCTCTCCTCCGCATCAAAAAAAAAAAAAAGACGGCGTTTAAAAGCCGCTCACTGGCGCCTTTCAAATGGCGCCTATGGCACGAGCCATAGCTCCCATACCCTAGATACGCCTCTGGAGCTGGCCCAACTAAACATGAACATAGGCATGAAAAAGCTGTGAGAATTTAATCATGTGTGCAATGCATCATAAGAAACATCTTTCTCATTCTATCTCCATGGCTTATTCTGCTCAATCATTCAAAAGCTGCACTGCTTCACCGTGGTGCCAGGATGTGATATTAAATGGAATCTGAGGCATTAAAACACACCAACACCATATATAAAAACTCACACACTAACATCAATTACTAGCACACACTCATACTAACACCATCCACTAACATTCACACTGTAACATCATACATACAGCAACATGAAACACTTACACATGTTACCCTCATACAGTAACACACCTACACACACTAAAACCATAGTGTAACACACATACACACTCACATTGACACCATACACTTCTACATACATGCACACACACTCATTCTCTTACAGCTGTCTATCCCTCCTTTCTACAGGTCCCCCACTCTCACATCTTTCCTTCTCTCACTCTCCCGCTCTCCCAGCTTTCCATGCCTCCTTCCGTCCCATCACATCTCTCCTCACACTTCTTCCTACCTTGTGCATAGCGTTTACCTTCAGCACAGCTCACACTCTTTGTCTTGTGGAGTCATGTAACTTTGTGACCCCATTGGGTGCTGCGGTTATCAGGAGCAGGACACATAAGACCACAGGCATAAATCTGATTGGTGCAATGTGCCTGATTAACTCAGATGCCACTGCAGCTGTCTGAGTGGCCAGGTACTAAGACTAAAAGTCCCAGCTAAAAGACCAGGTACGCCATTGATCCTTTGGGGACATTTTTTAATGATATTACCCGGCATGTCACCGGTCCTACAGTAGTTAATAATGCATTCCTTTTCATAGAAATAACAATATAAACATATCAATTTTGTATTTTGCTAAACATCTTAAACTTGTCCCTTGCCATAAGATATTTATGATAAGACCTTTACGCAATCATAAAAAATCTATAATGGCTTTGGCGCCGCCCAACTATTTGTGTTCGTCTTTGTGGGGAAAAAAACGTGTTCGGTTTGGGCGAATATTCGTGCACATTCTTCGTGTTCAATTTTTGCAGTTTTTTAAAGAAGGGGTTAATACGGGGTTGACGCGGAACGCACTACGCAGCAGCTTTGGCGCCAGGATTTTAAAGGTCCATACAAGCAACTCTATTGGTCGCTGGCAGGGGCCTCCTCTGCCGTCAACCAATGAAGTGCACCTGCTCTTCATTAGTTGATGGCAGACGAGCCCCCTGCTGGTGACAAATAGAGTTGCTTTTACAGACTTTTAAAATTCTGGTGCCGAAACTCCGCCTGGGAAGACCATAGGTCTCCCTGCTCCAGGAGTTAAAGGTCCCTAAGAGCGACTCTATTGGTAACTGGCAGGGAGCTCCTCTGCCGACGACCAATTGAGTAGCTTGTACAGACCTCTAACTCCTGCCGGTGATACTCCGACTGGTGAGACCAAAGTTTTCCTTGCCCCAGGAGTTAAAGGTCCGTACGAGCGACCATAGACTTGATGCCAGAAGAGGGCACTGCAGGCGACAAATAGAGTTGCTCGCATGGACCTTTAACTCCTCGTGCAAACCTATAGATTTTCCGCTCCCGTTAACCCCTACGATGCTGCGTAGATAAGGTAGGCTAGATGGGGTAGAGACCAGGGAGATGAGTAGATTAACGAAGACAAACACAAAGATTCTTAATGTTGTGTGTCTTCGTGTACGTTTTGCCCCCGACATGTTTGTTTCTTTGGTATTTTGGCTAAACAACAAAAAAACGCACCCTTCGTGTTCGTTTTCATGTTCGCCCGGATACGAATACACAAGTCTAGTAGACACTCGTCTTAAAACAATGCTGGTAGAGTCCAGGAACCATGTTCATTTTTGGGCAGGCATATTTCAAAGAAGTGTTTCAGTAAGATTGTGGAAAATGAAGAAAATTGCAATACATAAGGATGTCAGGAATGAAAAATATAAATGTAATTAACAATAAAGAAGATTACATGAACATAACAATATCACACTTGTAAAATGGGTAAATTCTGGATTCCATTCTGGTTTTATATGAAATGTGACAGTTTTGTGCAGACCTTTGTGCACTCAATTCCATTTAGCCTAAAGTTAAGTTTTAAAAATGTTGTTTTATGTTTATACATGGCATACATAGATCTCTACTTGGGTTATTTGCTGTCTCAGTGTGCATTTCATGGAACTTCTGATCTTTTTATTAGATAGGATTATTAAGATTGGGCTTAGGGATGCATAACAAGAGGAGAAAAAGACTCTCATATCACTGACAATGGAAGGTACCTGTGAAACAGTTAACATGTAAATCCATATAATATTATCTACACCAAAGAATATGACATAAAGCAAAACTAGCCTGAGAACATTTTTAGCAGCTTTGGATTCAGCTGCCCCATTGCGACTATTGCTTAACCTTAAATTCTGAACCTGTGTTCGATGCCTGTACAGAGTTTGCATAATGAAACCACTGGCAAAAATCATGATACCGACAAAGGTAAAATCTCTGGCTGAGACGGCAAAACCATTTATAATGTAACCCAGTTGGTTAGGAAAATAAACATGGCAAAATCCCAGGTCAAGGGTGAATTTAGGGACTTTTCCGATCCTAGGAACTGCAGAGAAAAATGGGGCTGCTATACACACAGCCATGTTAATAAGCCAGATAACAACAAGTGTCATAATCAAGTACTTGAGATCTTTGATTTTGGCGATGGACCTCCCTGGGGTTGGTTTGATAGTGACTGCTTGCAGGACACTGAGTAGACATGTAACAGATACAGACAATGCACGCACTATTCTGTAGGAATATATAACGGCTTTACAGCCTGCATCATTCAGCACATGTACCATTCCAAAAACAGTCATGGTCTGAGGAACACCTCTTGTCAACAGGGTCATCATATTAACAAATGCTAAGTGAGATAGGACTATGTCAACCGGCATCAGCTTGTAGCGGTGACAAACCATATTTAAGTAGGATATCAAGATAGCCCAGTTACTAACTATACCAATACTAGTCTGTACAAAAAAAGAGACCCCTTTTATGATGAAACATAAATCCATTTTGTGGTGTGATTTGCTTCTTCGTATTGTGAGACTTCTTTGATTTTGTTATTTTGCTTGTTTATTGTTTTTTTTTGCCAGTAATAGATTTGAAATAACGAATTCCATAGGAAGGTGTTCCACTTGTAACATCCCCTGTTTGGAGAACTAGTCGTATGATGGACATACACCTGTGGAATGAGAAATGCATTATTATTATTAATATTATTATTATTTTCTATAAGATAAGATACTAATGTATCCAATAAAATACATTAAAATGTGTCTACTATTAGTTAATACAAGTACCAAACTCTATATCATTTGTTAAACTAACAATATATGCTTAGGTTACAATGCAATGCGGTTCCATTGTTTCAGCTCCCTGGTAAGCAATATAGCCATGAAAAATTATTTAGGACTTGTTAAAGTTGGGGTACTTTGACATAGTGGCGGGCTAAGCAATATATGGCCATATACTGTAGCGGAATCCCAATATTTATACCTTAGATAGGTGTTATTTGAATAGTTTTCGCTGGGTATGCACAAAATTCTTGCTTTTATTGGTTATTATTATTCAACAGCAGCCCAGGAATCTGACCAACTTATGGTTGAGCCATCTCCTGCCACACAGGTGCCTTATTAATGGTGCCCAGAGAAGGCTTTAAACTGCTTGATTGTCTCATTTAAGGTCACAATGCAGCGCAGTCCCACTGATTCAGGTCCTTGGTAAACAATATAGCACCGAAAAATTAGACAGGACTCCAACTTGGGGTACTTTGACATAGTGGTTGGCTAAGCAATATATGGCCATATAGTCAGATGGAATCCCAATATTTATTCTTTGAATGGTATTCATTGGATTAGCGCTGAATTCTTGCTTTGTTCAATATTTGCTTAGAACTTTAAAAAACAATGCCGGTATTGATTATGTTTCAGGATTTTAATGAATGTGATCAATTGAATGCAGTAATGGAAAATGTATTGCAAACAATAAAAAAACCCTCTTAGATTCCTTATTCAAGTAAAAAATGCCACTTTCTTATTTATACTGGTGACTTAGATGTTGATTTTATATGATTTAAAATGACAGCTCTCCTGAATTTTCTTAATATAATAGCCTGTGCAATTTTGTCTGAAAATTTGAAAGCTGTAACAGTGTGTATTCATATTGGTCTGTTATTCCTTGTTTCGGGCAGGTTTCTTGTTACAGGTACATTACCTTTGTTTGCTTTTTTTGCCTTCTTCCTTCTCTCTCATCATGCCAACATCTGCATTGCAACCTGAGGCATTCTTAACATATATATATATATATATATATATATATATATATATATATATATATATATATGTATATGCTGTTACATTTATGATATGAAGTAACCGATTCCATATATGTTGTAAAATGAAAGTGGCAGCATTCTAATAAAAAAACTATTGCATCCGTTTGATCAGGCTCAATAATTTGATAGACTGTCTGTTCCTTCGCCTACAAACAAGGTTTATCCGTGTGCTCACATTAAAATAATACCACATTTTAACACAGACATATTAAACTGCTGGACGATGATTTACTGATTGTACTCACCAGTGTTGTTAGGCTTCTTTATAGTTTCTTGGAAAGACACATGTGAAGAAGGATGTGAAGGTGATGGTATTTATTCATTTCATAAACACCTGGAACCTCCCACTGCCAACTCTCCTGCTGCCTGGACAATGTAAGCACCGATAACAATTAAATGTATGTGTATACACACACACAAATACATATGCACACGGATACACATACCGGTAATTATATATATATATATATATATATATATTTAAATTATATCTCAGTTGCTGATGGAATTTTATATATATTAGACTTTGGACGAAAGAAACACAAAAAAACAAATGTACAAAAAACGTCCATTCTAGTACGTCCATTCGTACGTCGCTGCGACAGCCATTTTAGCTACATTAATAGGAGGAGAATCTTGCCATTTTAATTCATTTTTTTTATATGCATTTATTTCTTGTTGGCAACCTGGACGGACGAATTGGATTTTGAAAAACAAAAATGTTGGACGAATTTCGTCGAATGCGAAGATGATGGCGGATGAAGTTCGTCGAATACAAATAATTGTTGCCCTCGAAAATGAACAGGAACTTTCTGCCGGTACCCAAGTCTAATATATATATATATATATATATATATATATATATATATCTATATATATCTCTTTAAAAATCTTAACCAAAACACCAACCTAAATTAGAGAGTAGACGTGTGTCACGTTTAACTATTGGATAACCGGACACATAGGGTGTGGATGTGCAAGGGTTAACAATACCAGCCCTTTGGTCACTCACTTAACCCTTAAACACACCACAAAAACCACACCAGACTGGCAATACGCTGCCACCACCGAGTTATGTTTTAAGCTGACTACAGCTTATGGGTGCTTCAGTACCACCCAATACCACACTGAAAGAATCAAAAATTTATAAAACCCAATTTAAGTAAAACAATTGAGTAACGTGGTTTATTCCAGTTTTCACAGAAGGTAGAGTTCGGTTAGAGCACAGAGATAGAAACTGGATTCATTTATAGTTTAATCTGGCAAATGTCACAGTTCCTTTATGTATAAAAATAACATGAACAAAGGTGATAACAATTTAGACAGAGTATACAATACAGTTTGTAAAAAATAAAACAAGGAAAAAACACAGAAAACCCTAATTATACAAAACCCATATAGGTCATCTGCAGGAACCTCCATGTCCTTGGAGGTTTTCAGGGATGTTTCAAATCCATAGAAAGTTCCAGGAGAGGTTCTTTGATTTTCAAAAAAAACAGTGAATTTTATCCCATGGTAAGTTGTTTCGCCCCTCCGGTGTCACAGAGAGACATCTATGGCCTAGCCCTTAGTATGACACACATATCAAACTACATCTTAACAAACATCTGTTAAGATTAACCCAAATCCAGCATAGAAGACCATCACCCTAAATCCCATATGATAGGGGAGTCGCCATTAATGGTCACTGAGGCTGAAACTGAATCAAGTTTTGCTAGCATCTTCCTTATCTACTTGTTCTTTCTCTCTCTCTGTATTCTGTTTTCTTTCTACATCTGCATGTCCTCAGACATGGCCTCCTGGTTTACTTCCTCAAAAGTGGCGGCGCTTCAAGTGACATCCTCCAATCAGGGAGAGGATGTCACCGGAAGCTCCGTCATTTTTTTCAGATGTTCAGTGGTCATCGGAGGAGGTAGGGTGAGAGAGAGTGAGAGTATTTCAGACCAGCTGATCTACTGGGATTTTCACGCACAACCATCTCTAGGATGGTTTACAGAGAATGTTTTGAAAAAGAGAAAATATCCAGTGAGCAGCAGTTATGTAAACTAAAATGCCTTGTTGATGTCAGAGGTCAGAGGAGAATGGGAAGACTGGTCTAGATGACAGAAAGGCAACAGTAACTCAAATAAACACTCAGTATATCCAAGGTATGCCGAATACCATGTCTGAACGCACAACACGGCAGAAGACTACACCTGGTGCCACTCCTGGTGCCACCCCTGTCAGCTAAGAACAGGAAACTGAGGCTACAATTCACACTGACTCACCAAAATTGGACAATGGAAGACTGGAAGAACGTTGCCTGGTCTGATGAGTCTCGATTCCAGCTGCAACATCGAGATAGCAGGGTCAGAATTTGACATAAACAACCTGAAAGCAGTACACACTGCTCTTGGTTAGATCTGGCCATAGATATCCCATAAGCAACTTTCACCTTTTGCTACTAATGTCTCTAGCTTTACAACCCAGCACTCACTTTTTTCCAATGCTTTGTTGCATTGCATGTTTACCTTTAAGCTCTCAGAAATAATTACTCCCAATTCTCTACCTTTTGTCCATGCTGATAATAGAGTATCGTAATGCTATATTCTTTATTTATATTTTTCATCCATTCCAAATGCATTCTTTTAATTTGCTTATTTGACTTATCCCACCTTTGCCTCCAAAAGACTAATAAAAATATTGAGGTCCAAGTAGTGATCTCTGAGGTACCCATCTAGTAACAAGTTCCTCCCTTTTAATATACACCATTACTTACAGACCTTTTGTCTACTCTGCCATTTAAACAATCCAGTCAACTATTTTAACATCCAAATCCTGCAGTTTACTGTCTTCTAGATAGGCTATATTTACTGCGCCTCCTTGGTCTTTTATTTTAGATACCTAGGCGAAAATATAAATTAAATACAGAAAAGTGATTGTCCACAAAACCTTCCCCAAATAAAGAATAAATAAGGCTTTAAAATGCAAAATTGTAGAAGCTTTATGTGGAACGCATTTGTGTGGTGACATCATCGGGGGGAGCCTAACAAGCAGGAACACCCATTTGCTCCCTTTTAGTTCCAACTGGAAGGATAATCCTTTGAGGTTTTAGATACAGTTTAAAGCGTTCAAGGAGTATCCTTTTTTTAGTGAATTACTAATAATTGTGGAGATTTATTTTGTAATTATTAGCTGCACTTCACTTTATCACATTTATATTTGATTTCCGCATCACTTATTTGTAAAAAAAAGTGTTAATTTGACAAGCTCTCCCTGCTTGCAAACTATATACATGCATATATTTAACAATGTGTTCCTTTAACATAGTTTCCATTCATTTTCTGAACTACAGATGTTAGACGTACTGATACCTTTTTCGGTGAAATGTTACTGCATTCTTCTTCAGTCAAGTAGATGCCATGCGTCTTTGTTTAAGAAATTACATTTTCTTCTTTGCTTTGGCATACCCAAGTGTTTTTTGCCTGCTTAAGCTTAGCTTTATATTTGTTGTTAGTCATCACATTCTGAGTCTACTTCTTGTAAATTAGAAAGCTAGAACAACCTCTTTCCTTGATGAGTGTTCTATGAATTGTCTAAGACACAATCCCACTATACCTACCTGACCCACCTGCATGTCTTTCTGTCTATATCAGGTTGATTAAAGCCCCCATAATGATGCCCTTGCCTTTAAATTACACCTAAAACTGTCTCCTATTAGCAGATGATCAAACTCTCTTGCTTGTCTAGTGGGGTCTGTATATCACACCTATACAGGCAACCATTTTCTTTAAATTCTATACTTACCCTAGGCTCCAGAGTCTAGGCTCTTCTCTTTACCCTGTATCAAATTAACATTTGAGACATAAAGGTCAACCCTCATTCTGTTCTATCCATTCTGTATACCCTGTATCTGGGTATGACATCATTTTTCTCATTGTTACTGGAAATTGCTACTAAATTCACATTCTCGCTTGTTACTCCTGCAGTAGCGGATCTTATTAATTTGTACATATCTCTAAACTGGTGTGGGAAATAAAACCACATGCCTGTTCTTGACACCATTTTCCTAATGTAACAATCCAACGAGAGACGTTTGCAGAATGGTGAGCTATAAGGACAGGTAGTCGTAGGAGGAATAGTGGGACAACAGCAGGAAAGCTCCAATAGCATAAACAGGTCACAGTCCAAGGTCGAGGCAGGCATCAAACAGGCAAAGTTAAAAAAGCAATCCAAAGTCAATCCAGGCAGCGATCAGAGAGTAGTCAGGAACAAAGCAGGAGTCAGGAAACCAGTAAATCAGAATATAACACACTGAGACAGTGATAACGTATGTACCACACAAGGGCTCAGAGTAGAGCGAGCAAGGGGTTTAAATTTGGTGCCAAACAGCTGAAGCAAATAATGAACCAATCAGATAAAAAGCAGGAGGACCCGCCCCCTAGCATGACGTACACGGTTGCTGGCTACGGGATTCCCGTACGCGAGACGGATGCACGGCAGTGGCGGAGCCCCTCGGACGGACCCGCCGGCGAAAGGTGACACCTAGCCACAAATTATATTCTCTAATTTTACAACATTTTACTATCCACTCTTGAAAAATCTCTGAAAAAGATACGGTGGATGCAACCTCAAATCATCCAACTCCCCATCCTGTTTTGCCTCCTTAACAATTTCTTAAAATCTATCTTATATCTATGTGAACTGCAGCAAAAAGGAGAACTCTAACATGGTTGTAACCTTCCTGACCTTCTTTTGGGCTCTATAATCCTTATGCCACACAATAGATGGGGAAGAGGAATCAATTGTCAGCCCCTCTTGGTTAATAGGGCCTAAGTTTTGAATTTTTTTTTAACTTCTTTTTTTTTTTTTTTTTTTACATTTTGTAAGTTTTAAGCAAGGACATGTGAGATTTCTTCCAAATTGCATACATTTGTCTGAACAAAATACAACATTTAAATTGCATGTACTCCTCAACAACTCGAATTTGCAAGTTGTTCAGTGAGTGATAGTATGCAAGTCCTTGAGACTGAAGTTGACTTTGGTCAGTCTAGTTAATCCTTAACCCAAGGATTCAGTTTCTCAGCAAATAGACGCAAAAAGGGTTAAGTGACAGTTAGGTGATAGCACACCAACATAAAAAGTAGACATTGTTGATTAGTATATTTCCCCAGTTTTTATGTATAACACAATACATGTACATCCATGTGAATCTGTAAAACAAAAGTTACTTACAAAAAGTAGAATCAAATACAGACGGTTAAATACCAGAGCAATAGAGACCCAGAAGTATCTGTTCCTATACATATTATAGAGGATTGTGGGATACAGAAGCACCCATATAAGGTATGAATGTTTCTGATTATAGGGGTATATTACACAGCTATATGTACCTACTGATTACGTTTAACAAGCAAATAAATGAGAATATTAAACTTACAAAAATTACAAAATAAATTCACTTCTTCGTGGTACACAAAGAAACATTCACTACAATCACTCTTTGCAGATCATTATTTTAATAATGAATTTAATGAGCTATTATTTTTAGGTTTTTTTAAAGAAAATGTAACAGTATTATTTTAAATAACAGCTGTGTTTTATTGCTCAAACATTATCCAATGCTTCATTCAACTATGTGACACAATCACTGAAAACTCATGTAAAATATGGCTGCCGAACCCCTTTGTTTGTATATTTGATTTTGGATCTGCCGTGCCATATCTCATTTAGTTTAAGTGCGGCTAGTGAAGGGCAATAGTTAAAAATAATTAATTATCTCCTAATAATTGCACTCTAATTGACTGTTCTGTGTGTCATTTACCCTAGAGCTTAATTAGATAATTTTTAAGGAGCGCTAGGGGAATTCTGTTGACCGGTTTGTCATACAGATGCAGTCTTTTCTTCAACATGCCAGTACTTGCAAGTCTACAAAATTAATTGAGTGTTTTGACTAACATTTTTCTGAAATTGTTAATGATGTGCACCGTGAATTATAGAGAAATAAATTGGTATGGAAAGATGTGTCTTCCATCACTCATTTTATGCTTGAGTGTATAATTTTTTAAATACCTTTTTTTAATTAAATATTTTTATAGTTATATATTTTTATTTAATATTTTAAAATGTAATAATGTAGTTTAAGCCTCTAAATTGAAATTAATATTTTGTATTTCTCTATTTATGTTAAGTTTTATATTTTGTTCAACTTTAATTCCTGATTTGTAGGAGGATTTTGAAAACTCAATAAGAAAATAAGGAAAATATTCTTGAAAAAAACATGAAAATCTATGTAATCCTGATATTTAAATATTATATTATTAATACCAGTTACTAAACTCCCTGAAACAGGGATCTATGTGTTTATTAATGACAATGTACCTTGATAAACACAAACATTCCTCTAACATCATACACTAACACACACACATTTACAGTATTACATACCCCCCCCCCCGGGGGACTCTTATAATCGAGCAAATACGGTAATTAATCTTTCCTTATAACTAAAGTGTTCCATTCCTTTTATTAATTTTGTAGCCCGCCTCTGCACTTTTTCCAGTGCTATGATATCCTTCTTTAGAATAGGTGCCCAAAATTGCACAGCATATTCAAGGTGTGGTCTTACCAATGATTTATAAAGGGGCAAAATCATATTTTTATAGCAACTGCTGACTGACATTGCACATTGTTTCCTAGTTTCTTGTCTATAACAATTCCCAAATCCTTCTCATTTGTTGTTATCCCTAATTCACTACCATTTAGGGTGTAAGTTGCTTGTGCATTCCTTACCCGAAGTGCATAACTTTGCATTTATCTACATTAAATTCCATCTGCCATTTGTCAGCCCAGTCCCCCAGTCTATCTAAATCCCTCAGCAGCAAAGTAAGATCCTGCTCACATTGTATTACTTTATAGAGTTTAGAGCCATCTGCAAACACGGAAACATGACTTTCAATGCCTATTGCAAAGTAATTTATAAATATATTGAATAAAATTGGTCCCAGGACAGAACCCTGAGGAACACCACTTACCACTTTTGTCCAGCTTGAATATTTACCATTTATAACAGCTCTCTGTGCTCTCTCACTAAGCCAATGTTCAACCCAAGAACACGAATTTGCATCTAGGCCAATTTCTTTCAGTTTGAATACTAACCTATTGTGTGGAACCGTGCCAAACGCCTTGGCAAAATCCAAGTAGATTACATCCACTGCAACGCCCTGATCTACACTTCTACTTACTTCTTCGTAGAATGCAATTAAATTAGTTTAACATGACCATAACTGGGAACTCTTCGAGTTTGACCTGGAGATTGCCGGGTGAAGCACCGCTTCTCCGGTTCTCCGAGTCAAGACCCGAATCCTCTGGGTCGCGGGGTTTTGACACGTTCCGCTCCCCTCCCATTTTCCCTTTAAATGGGGGTGTTTCCCGCTACGTCAGCGGGAACGCCCCTGACGTCAGCGGGAACACCCCCAACGTCAGTGGGAACTCCCACTGATGTCAGCTGGACCTCCCACTGACGTCAGGGGTTAGTCCTGGACGCGTCCCGCAAAGGAAATACTCCGAGTAGCCGGAACTCAGAAGTTCGCAGGTATGGACATGACCTATGTTTCATATAACCATGCTGATTTTTGCTAATAAGAAGTTAAGCTTACAGGTCTATAATTTCCAGGCAAAGAGTTTGAACCCTTTTTTAAATAAAGGAACCACATCTGCCTTCCTCCAATCCTATGGTACAATTCCTGAAAGAAAAGAATCCCAGAAGATTAGAAACAGAGGTTCACTTATTTCCGCACTTAGCTCCTTAAGCTCTCGGTTGAATACCGTCAGGCCCCGGAGCTTTGTTGACATTAACTTTCTTTAGTTGCTGCAGCACCTTGTCCTGAGTCATCCAATCAATTTGTCTACACTTTTTTGGCATTTCCATTGCCATAGGTTCCTCCTTATTATCTACTGAGGAAAAATAGTTATTTAAAGTTTCTGCTTTTTCCTGGTTCTCGTTAACTAACACTCCCATCTCCATTTTTAGTGTACCAACACTTATTTTTTTTAATTTATGTACTTAAAGAATTTTTGGGGGTCGGTTTTGCTCTCTCATTTTCTAGTTTAGCCCATCTAATCACCTTTTTGCACGCCTTATTGGTTTCCTTATATCTTATATAAGATGCCTCTGATTTGTCTGATTTGAATGCTTTAAAAGCCCTTTTCTTATTTTTAATTTCTTGGTTTACTTCCCCACTAAGCCACATTGGTTTCAATCTGATTCTTTTATATTTATTACCCAATGGTACGTACTGAGAAGCGTACATTTCTAATATTTGTTTGAAGATACTCTATTTTTCCTCAGTGTTTTTGCCAGTCAATATGTTGTAAAGCTGCCCTTATCTTCTTGAAATTGGCCTTTTAAAAAGTATATGTTTTCGTATTCCCCATGGGCAATTTCTTTTTTGAGTCTATTTCAAAAGAGACCATATTGTGATCACTATTACCCAAGTGCTCCCCCACTTGAATGTTAGACACAAGATCAACATTGTTTGTTATCACCAGATCCAAACAAGTATCCTTTCTAGTTGGTGCTTGTACCAGTTGTGACATGAAGGTGTCATTTAACAGGTTCAAAAACCTGGATCCCCTTGCAGAAATACTACTCCCTCTATCCCAATTTATGTCCGGGTAATTAAAATCTCCAATAATTAATGTGTTACCCAGATGTGCAGCTTTCTCCATTTTCTCTAACAGCTGTTCTTCCTCATCAGTATTAACATTAGGTGGTTTATAACATATCCCAACCACAATTGATTTTCTTTTTTTGTGCCCAAAGCTGATAGCTATCCATACATTTTCTTTGTCACATTCAAGTTGACTTTAGCTCGTTGTTAACATACAAGCATGCTCAATCACCCTTCCTGCTTTTTCTATCCTTCCTAAATAACTGCCCAGTCATGCGTCTCATCCCACCATGTTTCCGTTATGCCTATTATGTCATATTGCTTAGTGTATGCTATTGCCTCTAGTTCCCCCATTTTATTATTTAGGCTCTATGCATTAGTAAGCATACATTTAATATTATCATGAGTCTCTTGTATATTATGTGAATTTTTATTATAACATACCTCCTCTTATAACATACCTCCCCATCTCCGTCCCCCTTATTTTGATCTAAAGCCCCTCTCCTTTCTGTGCTATTTACCCTATCTAGCCATCCCGTCGCCCAGCACAGCAGACCTCTTCCGTTTAGGTGCAATCCATCACAGCTATAAAAATTGTACCCAATCAGTCCAGTGCTCCAAAAAAGCCAAAACCCTCCTTCCTACACCATGACTTCAGCCATGAATTAACCTCCCTAATCTCCCACTGCCTTTCTACTGTTGCGCATGGCACAGTTAAAATGTCTGAGAATACTACCTTGGAGGTCCTTTTCTTCAGTTTACCTCCTAATTCCCTGAAATCATTCTTTAGGACCTTCCATTTTCCACCGACTTGCAATCACAATTTTAAAAACCACAGGTATGGGAAATGAATCTTTAATAGCCACTTGGGTAATATCTGTTATCTTTATGATTTAAGAAGGAGCCAAACACTCATGTGATAAGTGGCTTAATTTGGTCTTTAGCCTTAAATATTGCCTTAAATCAGTGATATTTTCTAAATCAATGCCAACATTTCACAATTTCTGCCAGGGTATGCAAAGTTTTTAGCACAACTGTAAGATCGAGCAGCTCACAGGGAAGCATTTGTCTATGTGAAACCAATCCCCCCACCTGTAACCCAGGAGATGAAAACACGAATAATGAACAGGTGGCAGCCGAAAGGCTGACTCGATATCAGTCTAGGCCATAAGAGCTCCTTTACCGAAGATATTAACCCAACTAACCCAAAAAACATATATGATACCCGGCATAGTTCAATGTCATCGTTCACCGATCCGCTTTTCGCAAAAGACAGGCAGGGAATAAGGCGAAACTTCCCTGGTTCCTTGTTGGGAACCACCCCTAGGTGAGATACCCTAAGATTGGGGAGAGGACAAGAGAAAGGACCCACCATATGCCCAAGAGCCACTTCCTTCTGCGGTTTGTGAATAACACCTGAACGACTGGCAAGGGAAGATTTTACATTTTTGCAGTGAAACATTTCTTAAAAGGGATCTTGAAACCCTCTTCCAAGGTGGCCTAAGTCAAATTGGTGGCCATCTTATACTTTTACAGCCTCAACCAAGGTTGCATCCTGTTTACGGATACTGACGTCTTCTGACTTAACTTTTTTATTTTTAGGTAAGCGGGGAGCAGTGCACACTGTGTAGATATCCCCTTTGTGGTCTTATATGACCCCAAGGAATACTGCTAGCACGGATGAATCCCTGTGATTCCACAGATGACATCACCAATGGGGTTCATTTTTACAGCAATCAGAAGGTTCCCCCATAAGTTTCACCAAACCCACACATGCTGCCCGATTGCGCAACTTCCGACCTGTCAGCGAGGTATTGTTACTGACACCACAAGTCTCTGGTTTCCTTTCAGAAGTTCTAAGTAACTGTTTGGGGTCACACATTTTGGCCCAACTGGCAGAGAGGAAATATCTCTTATTGTATTGTATTTACTTGTATGAGCTCTAATGTCAATGGTGGGGTGAATGCATGTGAGGAGGACTTAGCTCTTCTCTGTCTGTCTAAGCTTTCACTGCATTAAGTCTCAAGTCCTCAAGTTGAGTTGGGCTGATTAATGAACAATAAAAGAAAATACCACAAGGTGGCAGGAGTGAATACAGGATTGTTTACTACATTCACAGCTACAGTAAATAACTCCTGAGGGCTCAATATTTTTTTACTTAAATATAAGGCAAAGTTGCTGAATAAATTGTTTTGGCTTTCTGGACACTGTCCATACTAGATGCAACTGTGTATTTTTCCCTTTAAGTCACTTAAATTTGATAGTGACAAATGCAGACATCAGTCTGAAATAGAAAATATCAAAATAGCACTGTATGATGAAAAATATCTGCCCTTTTTGAATTAGCGTAACCTAACTCACATTTCACTTTCCAATTTATGTTATGTAACTGTAAATGATCACATACAACATGGTGGTGAAACAGACGTTTTATTGATAACAAGCCTCTCTATCATACTGTTTTAAAAACGTATTATGAGAGACGCTACATTTTAGGACATTGCGTGGAAGGAAATGCTCTGCTAGTCCACTGAGCTACAAGAGGAGGAAACTAAAGGCTGAGATGACATCTGTTGTGACCACCAATGCACCTTAATCACTGTGTAAAATACCATAGGAAACCACAAGATATTTATCAGAAAGACCCTTATATCCAACATCTGGCCATATTTTGGAATTGTCTACCTGAAATCGTACCAAACAAATGCAGCAGCATGCTAAATTGTAATCGCTGATGTCAACTGACACATTCTACATGTATGCTCTTTTCTGTACACCTTTGGTGGTTGAAGAGTAACAGCCTGCTCCAAAGTGCAAACTTTTGCTTGATGTGTAACTTGGGGTTTGTTGCAATGATTACTACTGGACTCATTGCAGAGTATGAGCACGCTAAAGCAATTCTGACATCATTCATATCAGGTTTAACATTGGACAGAGTCAGGGTGTACATCCACATGGAATTATCGAAGCCAAACAACAGCACATACAATGTAACAAGCAAGATGACTGCTCGAGATGCCTTGTACTCGACTGATTTCCCATGAGCTTTGTCTGAGCTTCGCATGCCTCTTATTGATTTTTCATGATGAAGCAAAGTGTACACAATATAACTGCTAGCCATAGCCATCATCCCGACAAACAGAAAATCCCTGGAAGCAAAAACAATTCCGTTTGTAATGTAATTGATATAGTTTAAATAATCAGTGTCACAGTAGACCAAGTGCAGAGTATATGGCGAGGTTGTAGCGTTCTTTTTCGAATGAACATACATAAGGCTGGTACGGTAGAGTACTAGATTGACTAACAAAATAATCAGAATTATTTTCCATATATTATGGGTCACCTTTTGCTTCAGAGAGGCCCATAACTTGACTTTAGGAGCAATGAGAATGCATTGGTGACAGCTTAACAGACTGGTTGTACAAATGGACATGGCTCTGCTTACTCTGTATGTATACACAAAGACTTTACATTTGGTATCGTCCAATAAATTTTCCACTCCTATGGCATGGAGGTACTGAGGAATGACTCTTGAGATGACAATAAGGAGATTCACTAAAGATAAAACCATGAGAATGATGTTTGCTGGTAGCAGTTTCTTCTCCATTACTCGAACAACAGCAAATTTTAGCAAAATGTACATATTTCCAGGGATCCCGATCAACACCAGTAGAAAGAAGCCAACAGCTTTGACTAAAAGTCGGACATCCATCGGTGGGTGTTCAATGAAAAATCTGCAAGGAAATTAATATATTCACTGAATCAGATTAAATATTCCACTGCTTTGGAAATAAATGACACAAAGGCAAATAATATAAAAGACCTTCTTGTAGTGTATATATATATATATATATATATATATGTGTGTGTGTGTGTGTGTGTGTGTGTGTGTAGATATATATATGTATACATTCCTGGGAACTTTGTAAATGGGGTGTCATGTATACAGTATGATTCCAGATCTGCGCCTTCACCCTAAAACTCTAAGACTGGGGTAAAAGCCCAGAGACCCAGAGTCACCCAGAGTCAAACCCTAAATGTTCTCACGTATGTATAAATAATACAACTTTAAATTACTGTCAAGGCAAAACTGGAAAAGAATTCTAGTGCCATATGTTTTGAGTTTGAGCAATAATCCTTGTTAATGAATCCACTATTGGTTTTATATATATGACCTGTCATCTTTATTGGGTTGTATTTTGGATGAAATGATGTAACTAGCTGTCATCCAAGTATAAGGGTAACTGTTAGCTCTCCAGCTTTGGCTAAGTTACATTTCTTTTTACCTTTCTACAGGGGCAGCGTTCTGTCTGCTTCTATAGGTTTATTACATTGTAATGCATCCAGGGTATGCATCAGACTTTTGTGAAGTATATGTAATTCATTCATTAAATAGTCAAAACTAGCATTTGATTCCAACTCTTGTCCAGTGCACATATTTTACTTCATCTGGTTGATTTCAATTTACTATTATCAAAATATTCAATCTATTCAAAGTCAAATGTATAATTTCAGGTGATCCCAAATAATGGATTTTATCTCCAACTAATGGAATATTATCATAATGGTAAATATTTAGAACAACCTAATAATATCTATCTATATCTTACCAACTCAGTCAATCACCCCGATGATTGAAGATGTTGTACGGCTTAAAGGGTTTGTCTGTATTTATATTATTTCTTCTGACACAATTCCACAAAGGATTAATTAAACTTGCACAAATGAGATCATCACCAGGGTAGCATAATTGACCTTTCTTGTGATGCGAGACAAACGATTTCCCGTTTTGATGTTTATTTATGGTTTATAAAACATTGTATGATTTTTTTCTTTGGGATCTTATATTAAATCTCTCTCTTGCTTAGTAAAAATACTAAGGATAATGTGTGAATTAACAAAGGTGCAATTGCTGCATATGTCTGCACTGCACATCATAAATACAGTACTTCTTGTATATTGTAGTACTTCTTGTGCTGGGTGATGTGGGAGCCCACGTGTTAGGAGACGGCCCTCCATAGTATGAATGGAGTGGTTGGGGAGATCAAAGATCTCCTCTGTAACTGACCCATGGAGCAGCAGCACACTGGGGACCAAAGAGAGCGATGTGCTCCCCAGTCATTGTAGCCATGGGACTGCCACATCCCTAGTTGGCCTAGGTCAGAGATAGTGTGTGCATACATATGTATGGGGGGGGGGCAATAAGAGCCACTCGACTTTGCATGCTTCCACAGCTAAATTGAAGCAGCCTTCCCCTGATCAATATAAGATTCAACAATATAGAGGTCTAGAGACTTGTACACATGATATCAAATCTTAGGCATTAAATATACTATTTGACATTTAAAGAATTACGTTATTTATTTACAATCCAGAAGTATTTGATTTTGTGTTTGTAAAACACGCTTGTTTACATGCTATTAATGACTTTTCCATTTTTCATATGTGCTGTTTAAATATAATTTTCTTCTCTGTCATTTAACACATTCATACAAGTGTTATGGTATTTTTAAAGGGACAGTTACATTTATCTTTGGATATCACATGCGTATACATAACTGCATTATAGTATTAAAAATACATAGAAAAGGGAAAACAAATAATAAACATCTCCTGACTTTTGTGATACCACCACCAATGTAAAAGTTTGTTGTAAATTGTTATTTATTGACTGTGTTGCACCTGGGCCTTGAGAACTTTTGTTCATGAACTAACACAGTGCGAACAAAAGTGGAAGGTGTATATATTTTTGTAAATATTATATTATATCTTTTCATGTCACAATATTGAAAAAATTACACTTGGCTACGATACGATCTAAAGTAGTAAATGTACAGCCTGTAGAACAGTGTAAATTTGCTGCTCCCTTAAAAATAACTCAACACACAGCCATTAATCTCTAAACCTTCCAACAAAAGTGAGTACACCCCTAAGTGGAAATGTCCAGATTGGACCCAAAGTGTCAATATTTTGTGTGGCCACCATTATTTTTCAGCACTGCCTTAACCCTCTTGGGCATGGAGTTCACCAGGGCTTGGCCACTGGCATCCTCCTCCACTCCTCCATGACTACATCAAGGAGCTGTTGAATGTTAGAGACCTTGCGCTCCCCCCACCTTCCATTTGAGGATGCCCCACAGATGCTTAATAGGGTTTTGGTCTGGAGACATGCTTGGCCAGTCCATCACCTTTACCCTCAGCTTCTTTAGCAAGGCAGTGGTCGTCTTGGAGGTGTGTTTGGGGTCATTATGTTGGAATACTGCCCTGTGGCCCAGTCTCCGAAAGGAGTGGATCATGCTCTGCTTCAGTACATGTTGGCATTCATGGTTCCCTCAATGAACTATAGCTCCCCAGTGCTGGCAGCACTCATGCAGTCCCAGACCATGACACTCCCACCACCATGCTTGACTGTAGGCAATACACACTTGTCTTTATACTCCTCATCTGGTTGCACCTGCGGGGAACTCTGATCTCTGACAGCCGGGGAAGGTCTGCGTGATGGACGCAGACAACTCCCGCTGCTAGCCAGGCCTCCTTCCTGCTGCAGCGGAAGTTGTCTACATGAATTGCGTAGACATCTACACGCTGCCCCAGCTACACACCGGGGACTCAGAAGTACCGGTAAGTGTTTAGGCAGGAGGATCCAGGTCCCCTGCAGCTGCGGGGGATCTGGATCTTAGTCGTCTCATAGTCAGACCTATTTGAGGTCTGATTATAAGACGACCCCGATTATAAGACGAGGGGTATTTTTTAGAGCATTTGCTCTGAAAAAAACCTCATCTTATAATCGAGCAAATACGGTAATTTATGTGTCCTCGTGATTTCCATTAGCCTTATCTCTAACATACCCGCTGCTACATCTTAACTCCAATGTGTCTCCTTTCATTAAATAGGAGTTTTGATTTTGCAACTAATTAGTTTTGGTCACATAGTGCTTCCGTCATTTCGGCCCCTCCCACTTAATTGTGAGGAAGGGTATTTAAATCCCCTGTGCTGGGATTCAGAAACTACTGTGTGGGGACTTGTTCCTCGATAAGGCGCCCTGTTTCTCTGCTAATTTGTGAGTGTTCTTAATCTTGTTTTAACCAATAAATCGTTTTTTACGGAGAGCACTATACACTTTTGTTTTTGATTTCAGGTTACCGCCTGCTCCTAGATAGTAATCAATATTAATCTAGTCAGTCAGTTCTATATCAGCAGGTAATATTGTATGGCATTTGTATACACAATTACTTTGCCACAAACTTTATTGCCACACATTTCTGAACATTGTATCTGGAAACCGCTCTGGACTTGTAACACTTGATGTTACTTGCATACATATTTATATCCATGGCTTTTTATATTTGACTATATTAATTCCTTACACGTTAAAGCACTGTTTGATTGCTTCTGCCTGCTGACAATGTCAGTTGCACTATATCTGTGCAATAATTCACGTAGAAGGTTATTGTTTCACTGTTTTTGAAGTGAGTTTGATTACTTCTGTCTAAACTCCATTTTTTATTTTCACAAAACAAAATCATTTTTTTTTTACATTTTTTTATATATTTTTTGATAAAAATATTTGCCACACTGACCATAGATTAGGGGGAAGACTGTGAGAGGCAGTGCAGTCTTCCCTCCTTCTGACCCTATCGTGACATTGAGAGGTCCTCTGCCCCGTAATCATCCCCAGAGTTCCTTTGTCCTATCATTCACTAAGCCACACCTCTCTTTTACTTATTCCCATCTTTGCATATACAGATCAATTGGAATTCACATAAAAACTCAGCAATAAAAGGTATAGATAAAAACCAACATTAAAAAAACATCCAAAAAGTTCCAAATAAATATTTACTTATGACAAGGTGTTTTATGTCCTTGGAAATGTGAGTGCATTACCTATTTGTACTACACTATTCTCTGTCCAAAATATTTGGAAGAGTGGTATAGATTATTAAGTGTTGGAGGAACGCTTATTTGGTTGCTGCTGCCTAATTAGGGAAAGTATTATTTACTTATTTACACCAGTGTTTTTCTCGTGTTTTTGCTTATCATAAACAGATTTAAAAAAAAGAACAGGTGTGAAATAAAAAGAAATCTTTTATTTAAGCACTAACGTCATTACAGAAAAACAACAAGATTTTAATGATTTGGTAAAACTGAAGGAGAATTCGGGATTGACCTGTAGTTTTTCGGGTGGATACATTCCTGGATGATGAGCGGACTGAAGATCAGACCTGAAACAGATTTAAAATTATTATTTGTTTGGCAAAATGTCAGCAGAAAAAAATGTTACTAAGTTTCAATTACTTTTTTGTTAAATAGAAGACAGCCAAATGTATAAAATCATAAGGTTGTCTGACTTTGTTAGTGTCTCCACAATGGATCATCACAACCAGATGTTGCTGTAATGGACTTTATGGTGGGTAACAACAAAGATTGCATAAACCATTATATATTTACCTAATAATTCTGGGTCGATCTTAATTCAATGTTCAATTTTCAGAGCCTTTGATGCAACAGAAGAATATGTTGGACAATCGCTGCATTACAGTCTTCCTCTTCTTCTGGTCTTTGTGCTCGATACATCCATCTTTTTTTCTTTGACACCATCGTTTTGTACAGCATTTTTTATCCCTTTTCTAAATAGAACATTCATGTTAGATTATTTTATTCAGAAAACTTTGCATATTGAATAAAATAATGCAAGCCAACTGTTTTATAGAGACAAAGTTAGCTGTATACTTTGTATTCATGAATAAAGACAATATTAAGTAGACTTGCGCATTCGTCTTCAGGCGAACATGGAAACGAACACGAAGAGTGCGTTTTCGTGTTCGTTCCGAAGACACGCCGAAGAGAAGACGGCGGCGATAAAACGTAGGCGAAGACGAAGACACACACCACGAAGATCTTCGTGATTGTCTTTGTCTTCGTCTACCATTCTTCCCCCCCTCTTCTAACTTACCTTGTCTTCAATGCTTCGCGGCAGTTCCCAGAAGTTCGCCGTCACGGGTTACAGGGCAGTGCGAATGAGCCTATTGGTCGCCTACAGGGACCTCCTCTGGCATCAACCAATTGGTTGATGCCAGAGGAAGACCCTGCAGGTGACCAATAGGCTCACTCGCACGGTCTTTGTAACCCCTGACAGCGAACCTATGGATTTCCGCTCCCGTTAACCCCTTCGATGCTGCGTTATCTAACACAGCATCGATGGGGTTAACGGGAGCGGAAATCCATAGGTTAAAGGGCCGTGCAAGCGACCAATAGGCTCACTTGCACGGCCCCTTAACCCTTTAAAAAAGTTAACCCCTAACTAATTGAACAGGGAGGGAGACCAGTGGCATCGGCAGTGCCGATGCCACTGGTTTCCCTCCCTGTTCAATTAGTTAAATGTCCGTACGAGCGACTTTATTGGTCGCTCGTACGGACATTTAACCCGGCACAGACTAACTAATTGAACAGGGAGGGAGACCAGTGGCATCGGTCTCCCTGTCTCCCTCCCTGTTCAATTAGTTAAAGACCAGTGGCATCGGCAGGGCAAGTTGCAGCATTGGGGTTTTAAAACCCCAATGCTGCAACTTACCCTGCCGATGCCACTGGTCTCCCTCCCTGTTCAATTAGTTAAATGTCCGTACGAGCGACTTTATTGTTCGCTCGTACGGACATTTAATTAATTGAACAGGGAGGGAGACCAGTGGGATGTGCCAGGTAAGTTGTAGCATTGGGGTTTTAAACAGAGTCGCTCGTGCAGACTTTTAAAACCCCAATGCTGCAACTTACCCGGCACATCCCACTGGTCTCCCTGTTCTATCAGTTAAATGTCCGTACGAACGACTTTATTGGTCGCTCGTACGGACATTTAACTGATAGAACAGGGAGACCAGTGGGATGTGCTGGGTTAGTTACAGCATCAGGAGCCTAAAAGTCTGTACGAGCGACCAACAGAGTCGCTCGTACAGACTTTTAAAATCCCAATGCTGCAACTTACCCGGCAGATCCCACTGGTCTCCCTGTTCTATCAGTTAATAAATGATAGAACAGGGAGACCAGCGGGATCTGCCGAACAATTACGGCACCAGGAGTATAACAGTCTGTACGAGTGACCCTATTGGTCGCCAGCAGGGGGCTCGTCTGCCATCAACCAATGGCAGACGAGCCCCCTGCTGACGACCAATAGAGTTGCTCATACGGACATTTAAACTCCTGGCGCCAGAGCGGCTTTAACCCCCTTTTAACCCCTTAACCGGGGAAAACGAAGAAAACCCAAACATGAAGAATGTCCGCGAATATTCGCCCGAAGAGAAGACAGGACCAGGCGAATATTCGCCGAATACGAAGGTTTTTTTTTGCCGAAGACGAGCACGAAGACGAACACGAAGAGCCCCCTGGTGCCCAAGTCTAATATTAAGCTAACACACTGCTAAACATACCAGTTCATAACGCCTTATTCTTTCACGGACCATCACAAGGTCTCTTTCTTTCAACAGGGCTTTATTTTGTTTATCGTCAGCATCTCTTACTGTTGTTTTTATTTGCATTTTAACTTTATTTATCCTTAATTGAAGCTCTTTAATTTGGTCCTGATGTTCTGAGGTCCCTAAAGTGAACAAAAATCGACAATGTTACACCAAAAATATATCCCTGACATACATCTGAAAAAAAAAAAGAAAAAAAGACTAGTTAATGTTTTTGTCCTTACCTTCTTTTTCATTTTCTTCCAAAACCTCCATTTCTTTGATGCACTTCTCATTTTCTAAAGTTAAATTAGCAATCTCCTGGTCTTTTTCCTGCAAAGCCTTAAACAGAATGGATTACAATGTAAAATAAACCAATATTAACCAAACCAGACCACGACAAACCTTGTAAACTGCAGAAACAGCAGTCCCTTTTTATAAATAAGAACACTGGCTATGTTTAGCTGCTTCAAGAAGAAGCAATTATTTGAATTTATACTAATCACAATGCTATGTTGCACAATGTTATTTCATATCTACAAAAGTGGTTTAATATGAAATCAAAAGCAAAAAAAATCATAGTTAAGGATGAATCATAACGGTTTAGTTATTTTACATAATCGGTTGAATTAGAGGATGAGATCAGATGGATATTTTATAGAGTGTAGATATAAGTGTAAATATTGTATTGTTTGACAACACACTTTTTTGAATCAAGCATTGCACATTGGGAAACTAATAATCCATTTCCATAATGATTTCTATATTTTCTTAAATGTTATAAATACTTTTGACTTTGTATGTGTCATTTGGACATTGAACTCTGCTACACAATACTAAATTATTACGAAATAAAACAACTAAGGAGTTTTTGCCAAGAATCACAGCTGAACCTGTGAAAGTACCTGTTGGAGAGGCAGCACATTGGTCCGGTCTCTAGCCATCTCAAGTTTTTCTCTAAGATCTTTAACCATATGGCTATATTTCTCAATTTGTTCGTGTTTGGTTTCCATCACCATCTGCAATAAAGTTAGAGTTATTCAAAAATAGTTGTCAACAGCATGGATAAAGCACTTAAAGCACAGAGGGCTTTATATCTTCCATTCCTCCGTTTTCAAATATATGGCTGTTCTAACTGGATCGCCCCATTTCTCCTTTTCAGTTATTTGCCTTCTTGGCCTGTCAGCCTGCATAAAACCAATTCAAAAATTACTTTATGATCACCAAGTTAATTGATAAGCTTTATGTTTGCCCCACAATATTATTTTCTGAATATTCTAGATCAATTGACAAAGTAATAGAGAAGTGAAGCAATATAAACAATTTTAACTCCTTCATGACAAAGCCTGTACATGCACGGGGTCACAATGCAATGCAAAAAATTATATATATATATATATATATATATATATATATATAAAGTCCAAAAATAATTACCGGCACTCCAGGGACTTTGCAAATGACCACACAAACAACTTCGGTTTTTAAGTCAACGTTTCAGTCTTGTTTATTACAGACTTTCATCAGGACATGATGTCCTGATGAAAGTCTGTAATAAACAAGACTGAAACGTTGACTTAAAAACCGAAGTTGTTTGTGTGGTCATTTGCAAAGTCCCTGGAGTGCCGGTAATTATTTTTGGACTTTATATTATTTACTGCTGCAGTTATTTGGCACCGGGCAGAAATTTGGCATTTGGAGTGCAATTGTTAATTTAGGACTTTATATATATATATATACACACACATACATACATATATATACACATATATATTTACATACATACACACACATATATATATATATAAAAAATGAGAAAGAAGAAAAGAAGCAACATTTTCTGGATTCTGAGGTTTTGATAGCAGTTTGGCAGTGATACTTTGCCATGTGTTTGCTATGTGTTCCTCGAATTCCTTAACACTAAAGACACAACAAACAGACTATATCACACAACTAGGCTATCTTTGTACATCGTTCAAGTTCTTACATTTTCCTATGTTTAACATTAAAAAGCACAAAAGCAACAGTTAAAAAAAACCACCTTAACTTCGCAATCCTCATTTCTCCTCCTCAGTGTGTCCGATCTCATATTACAGTCCAGTAGAAAAAGCTGCATGCTTTCGCTTTCCTCTGTAATCTTCTCCATTTCTGCCATAGTTTCCTGATACAAATTGGTCATTTCCCTATTCTGCCGTTCTAGCTCAACATTGGCATTCCTTAGGTTCTGTGATGTTAAATACATTTTTGTTATGAGTTAAGAAATGACATCAATGTCAAAATACGGTAAAAAAATTATAAATGCTAGGATGGACTGGTGATGGTAAAGCTGCCCTGGCACCTGAAGGATATCGGCCGTCTGATTCGGTTAAGTGTGACCAGTGGTTGGATATCTGTGGCTGTTCATTACATTTTTAAACTTGTGGGACGATAGATTCCCATTTTTTACTCGTGGTGATGAGGAAAAGCAGAAGTAATATGTTTATTGTTACAATTTGTAGAAATGCAATTATGACCATCTCACCTGCATTTCTTCCTTATATGATGCAAGCTCCTTCTCCTTTTCAGAAATGGCAAGTGTAAATGACTCCGTCTGTGAGGACATCTGTGCTTTGCAGTCTATGGTGTCTTGCAGCAGTTTTTTGCTCTTTTTTAAAGAAATAATATTGTGATCATTATATAACATTTTGCATCAATCCCATATGAGCTCTTCTAGGTTATATATTAGAAAGTATCTCTTGGAGACGCTCTATACTTCTTTCTTAAGATTCAAAAGTCAAAAGTAGTAGCAGAATAAATGTTATCTTTCTCTCTTTTAAGTCATAAACAGGGTTAACAGAATGAAATCCAATTCCACCTCCTTATCCCACTTCTACTTGTCACTTCCTATTTAACTTTCCCGCAACCTAATGCAGATGCTTGGAAATTGTGTTCACAACACTAGGAACAAATCAAGCCTTCTTACCTCTCCTTTACCTATTCCTGGTTGATTGGACCAGAAGCAACACCGTCACCCATTAAAAGTATGGTCTCTCTGTCTAGTTTGCCTTTTTCATACAATTTACTTTGCCTCATTAATAAATGACTACAAGCCTTTTTGAAAGGCTAACATCACACTTCTTGAGTATAAAGAGATATTACAATGATTAATAAATATGAATAAATATGTAAACTTAGCCAATCAACTAAGAGAGACTGAGAAATCAGACAGTGTTATGCCATTACCTCTGTCTGGATCTTCAATGTCTCCTTATCCATTTCTTTATTTTCACGTGAAAGCTGGAATTATAACAATTAATGAAATGATTATAACGTAATACATTCACAGACAGCATTACAGCAAATACAAACATGTTTCGTGACAAAGTAGGGTTCGATATACATTAGAAAATATTGCTATTGTTAGATGTGTTTACGCTTTTTTTCTCAAAATTGGAGGGAATTGAAAATTCGGATTGCTAAAATTCATTTATCCATAACAGTAGCAACATTCTTCAAGTATACATCCAACAGAAATTACATTCTTGTGCCATAAAGACTAACGCTCTGCTTCCGTAACACTACAGTGTAATTCTTTAGACTGCATAGGAAAGCCTTGTCCTAGTATTCAGATGAGAGAAGATTTGAATTTGTTGTCTGTGCAAGAAGGTAAAATGGCTTTAACCGACCACTGCAGTTTATTACATTTTAACCATTTAACCCCTTGACGACAATTGACGTGCCAGGCACGTCACGGAAATACATCCCCTTAATGACAATTGATGTGCCTGGCACATTATGGGGTTAAATGAGGGTAGAAAGCAATCAGCTATTGCTTTCTTCATTCCGTTGGTGTTGTTGTAATGCTTTGACATTGAGGCATCCATCAACACAAAGAAAAAATGCAGTGGCCCCGTATGATCGTTCTAGGAGCCGTCATATTCAACATAATGTATGTCTTTCAATTATGGCAGTAGCTAAAAAAAAGCGGTCAACCATCGCCTCCTAAGCTTAGTTAGTGTTGCTGAAGTGCTTCTATATAGAGGCATTCAGAGACACAAAAAAAGGCAGGGGCCCCCTCCTTTTAAACATATAAGAGTTCCAGAGGGTCTCTCCAAACAATGCAGGTCATGAAGCCCAGCTCACTAATCAATTTGCGATCAGTGAGATCAATCCAAAAAATAGAAAATGTAAAAAATTGGGTGGTATCACTCTACTCAGGAGATGTTTATGGACACATATCGGGGTGTTGTTTGACAGTGACATATACCAGGAGCTATATCCCGTATTTGCTCGATTATAAGACGAGGTTTTTTCAGAGCAAATGCTCTGAAAAATACCCCTCGTCTTCTAATCGGGGTCGTCTTCTAATCAGACCTCAAATAGAGGTCTGATTAGGAGACTAAGATCCAGATCCCCCGCACCGCTGCAGGGGACCTGGATCCTCCTGTCTCACCCCCCCCCCATCATACACACACTTACCGGTGCTTCCTGCTGTATTGCCGGGGCAGCGGGTTGACTTCTACGCGTCTAGACAACGTCCGCTGCAGCCGGAAGGAGGTGTGGCTAGCAGCGGGGGTTGTCTGCGTCCGTCGCGTAGACCTTCCCCGACTGTCAGAGATCAGAGTTCTCTGATCTCTGACAGCCGGGGAAAGTATACGCGATGGACGCATACAAACCCCCGCTGCCAACTCCACCTCCTTCCGGCTGCAGCGGAAGGCGACGTCAACCCGCTGCCCCAGCTGGAAGCACCGGTAAGAGAGGGGAGAGAGGGGTGAGAGAGAGAGTGTGTGTGTGTGTGTGTGTGAGTTAAATGGGGGTATAGGGTGTGTGTGTGTGTGTGTGTGTGTGTGTGTTAAATGGGGGCATAGGGCATTTCTGGAGTGGCGTTAAGGGGCCATTTAATAGAGCACTCTGCCTCCTGAAATGCCTTATACCTCCCTATATGCAACTCTGCCCCATAATATGCATTTTAACCCCCTAAATGCCAGAATGGGATATAGGGGTATAAGGCATTTCTGGAGGCAGAGTGGCACATAGAGGGTCAAAAGGCATACCATGGGGCACAGTGGCATATAGAGGGTTAAAAGGCATATCATGGGCCACAGTGCCATATTGGAGTGGCAAGCCTGGGGGCAGATGTGCGTAACTGGGGGACAGGTTGGAAAATACAAGAAATAAAAACAAAAAAAATATTTTTCTCAATCATAGCTTTTATTAAAATAAATAGTTTACATGAATTAACATTTACTGGTAAAACTTTTTTCCTTTGGGGTCGTCTTATATTCAGGCTTTTTCTTTTTTCCTAAGTTAATATTCAGATTTTGGGGGGTCGTCTTATAATCAGGGTCGTCTTATAATCGAGCAAATATGGTATTCATATCTGAAGCACAATGTGTGTGGGAAAAAAAAACACAAAAAAAGTACTACCACAAAGTTTGAAGAAGGCTGGTGGCAGAATCAGTGCATGGGAAGAGTTAAAATACTAGCATTTGAAATACTCGGGGGTTGTCTAGTTTTTAAAAATATATAGTTTGATGGAGGGTGAATTGTACTGACCAGCTTTAAAGGTATCCCAAACATAGCTGATGGGGCACAATGACCAGTTTTGAAAAAAAGGTTTTTAAAGTGTAATATGCTACTTGTACTTATTGCCCTATAACTTGCAAAAACGCATGAAAGCATTTAGTATTTTTAAACTCAGACAAATAGTAGACTTTATTTAGCAGGTTTTTTCATTAGCTTTTGTAGATGAGTAAATCTTAGCAAATAAAAATTGTATTATTTTATTTATTATTTATTTTAGTATTATTACCATTATTCTATTTAAAAAAAAATATGGTGAATTAGATTATATGATTGAAATAATGGTATCTGAAGAAAGCCCTTCTTGTCCTGAAAATAATATATAAAAAAAACGAACACCGCATTAAAGTTAAAACAGCCAGAAGGGTACAAAAAAGATCCATCTCCAGACTCTATAGTTTATACTCTACAAGAATTTTCCCATTCAGGTCAAACCCCGTGAATTATCACTTATGTTGAAGGTACAATATCATAATAAATAACATGTGGAAGAGAATATTCCAGAATGAGAAATTTACATAGTCATTGAGTTCTTTCATCTTCTCCACCTTTTGTCGTACAATCCTAACATCTTCTTCCCTCTGTGATAACAATTCCTCCAGGCGACGTTTTTCTGCAAGCAGTAAACCGGAGTCTCTGCTTCCAGCGTCGTCAGATTCTTCCTATATTAAGGAATACAATTGTATTATTCAAATGACTAATAATTCCAGCATTACAAGTTAAGCTTCTCAACAATAAAAATACACAGTCAATGGAAACAGAGAAAAAAAAGTAGAGATTCATCTAAATTGACCTTAATCTAATTAACCATGAATAATATATTCTAATGCTATTTGCTTAAACATCCTGCCTAATATATAGCTTGAAGTGACATGTTTTACATATTTGCATTGTTAGCAGAGATTACCATGATGAAATGTCAATAAAAAAAAGTACACATGATCTGCAACCCCTAACATATCTGAATATAAATTAGTAGGATTTGTTAAGGTAACATAGGATTTACCAAACTTCAATTAAAGACAGAGCGGCCATCAGACAGCCTTTCATCCTCACATCTCCCTCCCATGCCTGAATCTGAATGTATGTAAATGTATGTAAATGTATGTAAATGTATGTAAATGACCCGTTATACCTGTTTGTGGGATGGACTTGTAACACCTCGGTTTTTGTATACAGATGTTCACAATATAATATCTTTAAAAATGTAATGTACTCACTTCCTGGGATTTGGATGCCTTTTCAGACATGATGCAATAGTGCTTGTGATGGTAATCAATATATATATGAAGCAAAATGTCCGGGTGGTGCTTTCTACTACTCTGAAGCTCAGAGTTCTGACACCAACAGGATCAATAAGATAAGCAATCGCTTTAGTCGCTTGTTCTGTCAGGTAATCACATGATTATACATTTTCAGAATCTAATAGCAGGTCCAGGACACCTTATCTGACTTCACATTATCTTAGGATTTTGACTGAAAAACCAAATATATGTCTCTGTCCAGTTATTACATCCCTTCCATTGCATAAACAGCAGAAAAAGTTTATAATCTGTAAAGAGGTTGCAAATTTATAACTGCAAGTGCCTATTAGAAGGCTATCCGTGATAGCCGATTCAGCTTCTACAGGCTTGGCTTTAAAATATAAAACATGTGAATATTACTGCATTGACTGAAACTCCACTTATCTGTTACTTAATTTCTACTTCCTGTCTTGCTGGTGCTCCCTACAGTACTTTATTACTTAATATAGTTTTGGAGATTGCCATTGCTGTGTCTTTTAAGCCAAACTTATTTAGAACAAAAGTATTTATGCTTTATTTTTAATTGCGATATTATTCCTAACTGGTATCAGGAACTTATTGAGCTGATACTTTACAACAAGTTTGTTTTCTGGATATTTTCTTAAAAAATAAATAAAACGATAGCACCTAAAATATAAGCCATACACAGTAACAAAAGGGTTGAAATAAACTTTGCACAGTAAATGTGGAAATGTGTTCACCTCACTCTTCAGAACATATACAGTATAAAACATGTAACCATAGAATCGTATGAGCATCAAGAGAGAGAAGCGTACATCTATTAGAACCAAACGCTTGAAAAAATAGCTAGAGTCTCAAGTGATAAAATGAACCTGCCAGTACCATAGGAATGTTAAAACATAACTAAAAAATACTAAATCCTAATAATATAAATATAGAATGATGAATGCACATTTCTTATTCTTCTCTACATGGAAAAAATACCACGCAAAGAGTATGTACATGTTATGTCCTGTCTACACTGTGTACAGCGCTATGGAATTTGAAGCCACTATAAAAAAAAAGCAATAAATGATAATAATATTATAATATTATAATATAATATAATAATAATAAAAATATTAGAATTGTTTTAAGGCTTTGAAGTTGCATGCACAGTAGGTCCTTTAAAAGTGTGAAGGCTTTAAGTAATAGGTCAGCAGTAGATTTATAATCATACCTGATGAATTCCCCTAGGTGGAAGCTGGAAAAAGATGCTGGAAGGAGAAATTGTCAAAAGCCATTTGACCCGTTCAATGGAATGCAGCAGACTAGAGGGAAAGTTTCCAAGAGTACAAGTGAAATCCATTGACCAGCAAATACACATGCTAACATATCCTATGATTCGAGTAAGATATTTGTATTTATTTCACTATGTAGGGTTACATTCACGATGACGAATTTGGTGGATCTCAAAATTGCAAAAATAATGTGTAGGGTAAAAGCCAAACGTGTAGCCAGTTCTAGGAAGCGCAGCTTGATGTGCTATCACTTTAAAACTGAGCAGGCGCTGCGATGTCACCGGTATTATGACTTCACTGCAGTCCGGTTACAAGCTGTTGGAAACGCAATTTTCTCACTTGCTGTTCAGTGCAAATCTGCTGTGAGTTTCTTCTGATATTTTAGGGGGGAAATGTGTTATTTGTGGGCGATATGGTGACAGTTCAGGGCCTACTATGTGTTACTAGGTGTAAGATTGCTATATGAAGTTGGCATTCACTTTTTTCTATATCATTTTGATGAATGTGGAAATAGACAACCTGTAAATATCTGTTACTGAATGGATTAACTCATTTTCTTATCTCTTTTTCAGATATCTGAGCTGCTTGGATTGAAAATGGTACGTGTTAAAGTGTTAGTAATAATGAATTAATAATGTTTAATGCAAGATTAGCCACCAACATTTGACACAAATATACCTGACTTATTATAAGGCAGCCTTTCAAATAAACAAACATACATTCTAGACAATTCCTACACGGTGCATCCGGATGAATGTTACATGCTGGCAGAATGTATTTCTTAAAGACTGACGTGTACCATGTAAATCACATACATGTCCAGTTTGAAAGGCCTATCTGGTAACTCAAGATAGGTACATGAACATGCAGCTCCATTTATATTTTGAATTAGCACTAAGACATGCATTGTTAAAATGTTGGCATTCAAAAATAACACAAATTTAAAAAGTAAAAGAAAATACTAATGTAATAAAGCAATTGAAGGAACTATCTTCATGTTTGATTTGTTTTATTTCAGGAGAGTGTATTAAATTACATTACAAAGAAAAGAACAATTATTGTAAGTCATTTTTTTGTCATTTAGTATTTATTTTATTTATGGGTAGTAATATTAATTTTGTTGGTTGTTTGGCTGATGGTTACTACGTCTAATGCCCTGGAGCGAGGGAAATGTTAGACATATAATCATTTATTGTGCATAATAAACACATACAGTCCATATCCGCTCTCCATATTTCACACCAGTTTTTGGGCATTGCGAAGAATTTAATAAAACGAATTGGTTATGTTAGTTGGGGCTGGGAATATCGGGTCCCTAGAAATCTACAGCTACTTCAGATCATTGCTAAAAATGACCAAAATCAATGTAAACTCCTGGGAAGGTGTGTACAGCCAAGAAATTATCTCCAGATCATTCAATTAGGCCTCTATAACCAGTTTATATCAATTCTTACCAACAGGTTCAACAAACAACATTCTTTACAAATGAGGTATGAATATATTTTATGTATTTCTACTTGCAACAGTAAGTCTTTTCTCTAGTACGTTGATGTGTTTATTCCAAATACAGTTTCTGCAAAGCGTCGTCATAATATTGCCCATAATCTAATGCTTTACAGTTACACACATATTATGCACTAACTAAAATCTCTTATTGACAGATGGAGAGAATTCAGGAAAAAATGAGTAAGTATTATATCAACACCCATCATGTGACCCACATAAATTTTCTCTTAAATATGTAAAAAAATAAATAAAAAACAAACAATAAAAAGGCATAAAGTTTGTTTCCATAGGTTATTAGTGGACTTTACATTTTAGCAACGTCTTTGTCCTGATGCCTTGGGAATTAGAAGACTCATGAAGTTTGATATACAACTAACTATGTTAGATATGCTGCTTTATTCTGTATTGTTAATCACATTATATCTGTTTTGCATCCACAGATGGAGGATATGAGGACAGTGTGTAAGTTTCTTCTGAAATTAGTTTTTTTATTATTATTGAATCAGTTATTTTACAGATTATAGTCTGGTTGGATTCTGCTATCATTTAGGATATGAATTTCAGTGTTTGGCTAAAAAGAAACATACAGGGCAGCACTACATAAACCTACTGAGCCATCCTGATCACTGACTCCATTTACTCTAGGGTTGTTTTATCATAGCATAACTTCTAGATCCATGAGTATGTTGTATCTTGACTTTCACGATAATGAAATTCTTTTTACTTGTTTACATTTACAGTGAGGAAGAATTGGACATATACTTTTACAATAACGCTAAAGCGAATCGGCTGGCATTGGTAAGCAGTCACTCATTTACTGGTCAGTTTTTACAGAATAGAGAATGCAGCCAGCAGATAAACCTAACACGACCCAGCTTAACTCAACAACACCTACATTTGACTTATTTGAGCATATTACCTACGCTCACACTAAATTTAAACAAAAGTTCCTGATCTGATGAGAACTTCCAAAGTTAGTAAGCTAAAAATCAAAGACTGTAGCAGTTGTGCAAAATAACACAGACTCCACAGTGTAAATGGGCCAGATGAGGAGATCAGAGATCTCCTTTGTAACCACCCCATTGTAGCAGAAGCACACGAAGGGACCAGAGAGGGTTATCAGCTTCCCAGTGTCCCCATTATACGTTTATATTAAATTAAACTGCACACATATCATTAGACCTGATGAATTCCCACAGGCCAAGAGACCGACAAAGGTGATTAAACAGATGATAACTGGATACATGTGTAGCCCATGAAGCTAGTTGCTCATATTTTTTCTTATTTTCTAGGAGAATGAATTGAAGGAATTGTCTGTGATCGGTATGTATGCACACATTTATAACATACAGGCTAAAGTTTTGACTTTACCTAGCCAATGATATAGAAAGCATCACAAGGGGAGCTGGTTATTAATGGAAGCGAAAGAGCACTCCATGTAACACAATCATGTTTCTCATTTCTATATCTTTTGCCATATTTAGAGAGAGATGTATATGAATGGAGAAAGATCAATTTGAACAAAGGGTGAGTACAGATCCATTTAATAAAAACACACAAGCGATTTATCAACATTATATATATATATATATATATATATATATATATATATATATATAACACATTTTAAATGCACCTTTTTCATCTAGCATGACCAAGGACAAGGACGAGGAAGAAGTAAAGAGTAACGAGTAAGTAGAACTTAAAGAATGGAAACTGAGGTTTGAGGAGGAAAACATAATAACAGGAACGTGAATAGCACCTAAATGGGAAGGGAGGCATTAAATAGAGGCTGGGGAGAAAGCTTAGAGGAAACAAGGTAAATAAGTATATAGGAATGGGGAAAAAGAGAAAGGATAAGTGATATCGAGACAGTAACACAGTAAAGTATGGATAGTAAAGGACATTGGTAAAACAAACACAGCTGGAGAGAGTAATGAGACCGAAGCAGCAGGAAATATATAGAGAAGACGGTGTTAGGCATTGAGAAGCAGTTAGACCTGAGAATAGAAACATGGAATAGAAATGTTTATGGTGGAAGAATCTATAAAAACAACTCATGCTTCTGTTTTCATTCTTCCTACAGGTTTTCCTGGATGAGGTAAATTGGTTTACATGTATTCTAATACATTCTTACACAAATGCTAATTAAAATCCTACTGATGTCTTTTTCTGTGACCTGCGATTTGAGTAAACGGGAGGGCTCAACACCAAGCATGATAGGGCTTTCAATACACCTTAAATCATGTTTTCATCATTTTCCATTATCGCACAACCAAATACAACTTTTAAAGCACATTTTTAACAGTAGGGCCCCTAGGCAGACCAATTCTAGATCACGAAGTGTTTTTATAGAAAACTTATCATTGAACCTCATACTTACACAAACCAACGCATTTTCTGCCGACAGATACACCAGAACACTAACCCTTGAGGTGTGTTTTGTACATTAAGTATTGGGACCCCTGACCATTAAACTAACAGGGACTTTGATGACATAGGATTCTTAATACATTGACTCTGCTTTCCACAAGACTGGGGTGTTTCTGTGGGAATTATTGCCCATTCATCCAGTAGAGCATTTCGTCAGGCACTGATGTTGGACGAGGCCTGGCTCGTTCTCTGGATTCTCTGGTCCAGTTCATCCCCAAAGTGTTTTGGTATGCTATGTCCTCTTCAGCATATGATATGCTTCCAACTTTGTGGAAACAGTTTGAGGAAGACCCTTTTCTATTCCAGCATGACTGTCCCTAGTGCACAATGCAAGTTCCATAAAAACAAGGTTGTATGAGTTTGGTGTGAAACTTCACTGTCCCATACAGAGCCCTGACCATCTCAACCCCATCAAACACCTCATCCCACATCTCATGCCTGACCTCACAAATGCTCTACTGGATGAATAAGCAAATATTCCCACAGAAACACTCCATATTCTTATGAAAAACCTTCTCAGGAGAGTGGAAACTGTTTTAGATGCAAAGGGGGGGGGGCAAATACATGTTACTATCTACGTATTCAGAATGAAATGTCATAAAGTCCCAGTGGGTGTAATGGTCAGGTGTCCCAATACTTCTGTCCATATAGTGTAGTTGATCCATAAGATGGTTTATTTAAGTGTTCATCACTTACCTTCTTTCACCGTTATAAAGTAAAATCTACCTTTGTTTTGTTTCTATTACAGTTTCTTCCGCACCTGCTTTTGGTGGAAATAGTAATCAAATTATGTGACTCCACCACGTTCCTGTCCCCATGTGTGCGGGAGGTCAACGATCAAGACTCTTAGAGGGCCCAATGTCTCCCTTGCCCTGTCCAACACATCTAATTTACACTATGTTGGACCTTACTTGTTTAATAAAGGATTAGACTTTTAACTTGATTGATTTATTAGGAGAGCAGACTCACGTGTGTCCAGTTGGGGCTTGATAGTTTTGCAGTTTCATATAGGGATACCCTCTGCTCTGGATCCTGCTCTACACCATCTACATTGAGCCACTCACCTTTAGTGCAAACAATGAAACTATTCAGACTTTTTCATAGATCACTTTAATGGTTCATTGTTCAACTTGGTGCAGGGTAACAGCCGAATATTTCAAATTGGCCATATAAAACTATATGTAAAACTAGGGAACTTTACCAAGGACCTATTGACATTATTCATTCATCCTTTTTCTGTTCAATGTCCACCAAACTTGGTGGTAAAGAAAGAAAAAAAACAGGCAGGGACTGAATTTCCACCAAGAAGGAATGTTTAGACAAGTAACACATTAAAGTATGAAAAATGGACTGTGGTACATTCCTATTTATATCAAAAGTATGTTTATATCTCTTCATAAGTCACCCACCTTAGTAAGCTAAAATATTTTACATGAATCTTAAAGTCATGTATTAATAGTAATAATGCAAAGTGCCGTAGCTTTTCCCATCCTACATATTGTCCTAAAGCGACACCTTTCCTCGACGGAAAGGAATGGAAACTCTTCTAAGACAGTAAACTGCTGGATGACGATTACAGTTTGAATAAAAAGGTGTCGAGTTTGATAGACGGTGGCAGGGAGTTGCAGAGACTACGTACGACACGGCAGAATCCTGAATTAGGAAGAAGACGTCCTAAAGGTGAAAAGAGAAATAATTTCTTAGGAAATCGAATGGCAGATAGGAACGTGTTTGGAGGTAAAAGAAGAGCTACAAGGGGTCTAATACTAAGTAAATGTAGGTAGGAGACAGTGGCTTAACCAGAGGTTCAGTCTTGGAAATGTTGAGTTTCAGCTGGTGGGATGCGATCCCAGGTGCAACTTCAGGGTGTAAATTAGCAGGGCTAAGAAGAAAGGGTGAGAAGTCAGGAGAAGAATGGTACAGTGACCAAAAGTTGGCAGCACAGTCATGTTATATGCACTTTAATTTTGTTGGTGGTACAATACAAATGCATGCAAAGGGATTCTGAACAATCTGAAACGAAACAGTATTCTTTAAAGAGACACTCCAGCCATCTTATGCACTTTAATGCATATAATAAGTGCATGGTCCCTTTAAAATATCAAATGCATGTCAAATGCATCTCCTGCACTTTACTACCACTGACTGGCTCCTTAAGCAGTCAATCAGTGACAGTACACCTATTTAACCATACCAGTACACCTAGGTTGTCCCACTTGTCAACGTCACTCTGATCCTTATGACTGCCCATTTTCCTGCTTTTAACATATCAACTTTGAGGATGAAATGATCACTCGCTGCCTAATGTATCCCACCCACTGACAGGTGCCACGATAACAAGATCATCAGTGTTATTCACTACACCTGTCAGCGGTCATAATTTTATGGCAGATCGGTGAATATTGTCAGTGCTTTTTAGCCAAATAACCTCTTACAGGATTACTACTCACGTCATGCATTGTCCAACACACCTCCTCCTTATAAACTTCAGAAACTGGCCCTTTTGGGCTTACTCCAAAGACACTCCAATAAATTAACTGATGTCAGGATAGTGTAGAAATATTTAATTAAGATTTATATATGGTACAGTTCTTTGACAGCTGGAATCCATATATGCAGAATTGTACATCATAAACCGAAAAACATTAGACTCTAGCTTGTGCATTTTTGGATAGAAGCTTCAGGTCACTGATACACTTGGTGATGCTCTCCTTTTGCTGCAAGAAAGAACAAAAAAAAGTATATATTAAAACATGTCCTTCAGTAAAAAAACTACGCTACTGACAATAATGTGCCAAATCAGTCCTTGAACATGGGATACACTGTATATCTTTCAGAGAATATCAAATAAGATTTGGCCACTGCAGAGGCTGGAGTGTTCTACTTGTATACTGCTGTTTTGGTGGATCTCAGAGAAGCATATTAACCCCTTAAGGACAATGGGCGGTCCCTAAACCCATTGAAAACAACGCATTTTGACCCCATTAGCACATGTCATTAAGGTCCAACTGATAGAGACAGCTATAGCCACAGATCTAGTATAGTTACTGTGAGCTGGAAAAGGCCTCCCTTTAACAATTAAATGCACTACAAGGTTTAAAAGATTAAGTTAGGTGCAAAATACCCTTTGAAGTGCATTAACCAATGTGATATAAAATTAGCAATGTGTTCATGCATTATAAAAGTGTTTACCTGCTGGGGAGTAATGCTCTGTACCACATTCTTCTCAATCCAGTTGATCATATGATCCTGTTCCTTGCGACGTTGCAGGTGCTGCAGGGCCACCTGGTAGTCTAGACGCTTCTTGACGTCATTGTAGACATTCAACAACCGCTCTCTATAGTTAGCTTCCAGAATCATGTTCACGTGGTTCTAGGGGGGAAAAATTTGAATGAATGAAGCACAAACACTTTGCATTTTTACTCTTATAAAAATAGTGGGGATGAGTCTCTTTGCCAAAGGGCATACCCTTTTGGCATCGAAAAGGTAGTGTCTGCCCTCAACCCTCCACTGTTCTTTCTTCTCTTCCTCAATTGCCTGTTCCAGGTTCTTTAAGGCAATGTCCTTAACTTCCTGAGCCTTGGCAATTTTCTCCTAGAACGCATAAAAATCATTGATTAAAAAAAGAAAGCAGAACGGAGGCAATAAAACAACAAAGTAAACCAAAAACAGGATATTATTTCAGAACTAGAATTAACCTTTTTTGTGAGATGCAGTACAACTAACTCAACCCAGATATTATGAATTGTACTACTACACTATAAACTCAATTACAGGACCAGTGAATTCATCCTGGTATCGGGATAATCTGAAGAGGACTAGATTTTGTTCGGTTGAATTTTTGCCCACTCTGACAGTAATGCACAATGACCCCTAAAAGACAGGACCTACATTTTTTGAGGCTTTAAAGAGGACAGCCTTATTGTCACATTAATGCTGACTATATTGTAACTACAATTGTCTGAAATACATAAAGATACAATATGGCATTACAAGACTCAAGTTCTCGGTGAAACAACTAAAAAAACATCTTTGATATAAATTTTAATCACGAGGGACCCTGTGGTGCTTTGTGGAGATATTTCAGGACAGAACGCAGGAGACAAAAGAGAAAAGTAAGTTTACGTTGTTTAGCTGGTCAGCAAATTCTGCCACTTGAGGTCCAAATTTCTTGATGCTGTAGACAATGACTATTCCAATACAGGCTGCTGCAAAGCTTTCATGATTTATGACATAGATTTCCTTGGACAGAAGATAAACAAGAAGTCCGGAACCCAACATGTAGGGACCTAAACACAAAACACATAACTGTTAAGAGGATTACCCCAGTTGTCTTGAAAGTGAAGGGATGTTTTTATAAAATATTTATCAACATTCACATGGTAAGCCGTGACATGGCAATGCACAACAAAGTATAGAAAACAGGGCTCTGTGACGGCAAACATGCATGAATCATTACAGTAGGGCAGGGGTGTCCAACCTGCGGCCCTCCAGCTGTTGCAGGACTACATCTCCCATAATGCTCTTTCAGCTAAAGGTCTGGCTGAGGAGGATGGGAGATGCAGTCCTGCTGCAGCTGGACGCCCCTGCAGTAGGGCAAGATTAAAGATGCCGCGGGCCACACACCAGTTCTGAATGCACATCATTCCTTTACACGAAGACAGTCCTGAAACCAATGTCTTAAGGCAGTCAATATCACACAGCTAATGACCTAACATATGCTTCCCAACCAGAGCCTAAGCAGCAAAACATATGCATTTCAAAGTGACTAAATGATCCTCCACTAGCAGCAAATACAACATTAAACATATTTACCTGTGACTCCAGTCTTGGGGTACAGGAACTGGAAGAATTCTTCAGGGATCAGGCCATAGCGAACCTTCCCTGCTTTCTCAGGAAGGGGAGGAACAGGAGCGAGGGCAGGCTTCCCAGTGTGAAAAGACCTACTTGTGTTCAAAAGGCTGAAGGCAACAAAAACAAAAGAATACACAAATTATACAACCTACTGTTTTAACCTACACATTGAAATAAATTGAAATAAGGATTCGATGAACATTTTCACTTTAACGTGGCTTTCATAGCCAAAAGCATCTTAGAAATTTAAACCAGGGGCAGTGTTGTAAATCCAGAACCTTGAAAACCTCCTATTAGCAAAGATGGCCATGGATCCCATGGAGAAAACCCACACGAGGTCACGACCAATACTGTGTACCATTGAGACTGCACACCTTATCCTGTCTTAGCGCCCACATTCAACAATAAGTTGTCCCACCAAATCCTACCAATAAGTGTGAACCACATTACTTAGTATTGTCTACTTGAACTATTACTTACCCAACACTGAGGGGTGCAGAGTTCCTCAGAGCAGAGGCTACAAACAAAGAAGACTTCATTAGTCCATCCAGCCAGCATCAGAATCCCTCATACCTGTGTCCACCCTTTCCTCACCCAAGAAGACACATAAAAGCCTATTCCCTTCTCTTATCTTCAGGCTCGACTATTGCAGCGCCCTTCTGGTTGGTAATTATCCGTCCGGTCTCAACTCTCTCTCCTCTGCAATCTATCCAGAAGGCTGCTGCTGAGCTTATCGTACACATTAATCTACTGCAACATCACCCCCTCTTCCCCCCCATTTCTACACCCCATTCCCTCTAGATTGTAAGCGGACCTCTTTAAATTGTGTTTATTTTTTCAAATGATAGGCTCAGTGGTATATTTACTTAGTCGCCTCTGTGGTTGGATCTCTGGTACACAACAAGGTGTTGTAGCCCTTTAAGAAAGAGCGCTCCATATGATGTCATATCCTAGTGCGCAGAGCACCTTTTAATAAAGTCTATGGAGGCTGTGCTCCGCCAGCATAAATAGATTGGCTGGGGAGATCAAAGTGTTAAAACATTGTGTCTTTAAACCTCACAATATCATATACGTCTCACTGTACACAAGGGCATAAAGATCGTAACACGGGGCAGAGGGTGGGGAACTCACTCGCAAGAGTTTCTTGAAGCATCTACAGAGATGTTTTGTGTGAATCACTATCAGGGATTTATACAGAGACCTTGTCCTGCAGAGCCACCTTTGCAGCACTAGTGAAAAGGGCGAGTTTACCAAGGTCAGATGAGATATTGCCGACTATAGACGTGATCCAAGGGAAAGGGCACAAACTGGCATGCTCAAAAAAAAAAACCAAACATGATTTAGCACAACAAATAGTGCTTATTAAACTGTCCAAGTGACTTCAGCCAGAACTAGCTTTGTACTAAATACCACCAACTCTTAAAGTGAATAATCAGTCAAAATATATCACAGGCTATACCTACAAGAAAGTTTAAAGAACACAACTAAGAGGAAGTCCTGGAAGCTGAAGAGCTATTGGGCCTGCCCAGTCTGCTTAGCTTTACCACCTGTTGAAAAACCCCATACATTATTTGACCTTTGTGTTAAAGCCAGGACAGCCTTATGTTTATTCCACTTAAATATGTAAACCCCATTTTCTGGACAACAACTTCACTTCTCCGCTACGTTCTAAAGTAATCAAATTTACATTATAACTAAGCAACTGATTTCAAGAGTTTCCCTTTTAAAAATGACAATATATATATATATATATATATATATATTATATCCCGTATTCTTTCACTCACACTCAAGTATAATAAGATAGACTAGGTCACCTCTGTGGCTGCTATAAGGTCCAACGTGCACAAGTAAAAAACAAAAAAGTTTTAGAAGCTTTGTATCTAAGATGGGGGCGTATTTACTAAAGAGAGCATTGACAGGAGAGTTGTGGCTTAAACCTCATGCTGTACTATCCATTACGAAGGGCCAACACCTGCAGGCTCGGCTGTCAAGATAGGCTGTGCTGGCCTTGCATACTGTATAATTCAGCAGAGGAAACAATGAAGTCTCATTGATTTAAACTATGCCACATACAGGGCTAGGCCCCCTCTGCAGCAGAAGGATACCGGGGCTGGACGCTCATAATATAAAAAGGAGTTTAAACCACAACTCTCCTGTCAACTCTTCTTCTAGTGAAGAAAATAAGTAGGCCCCGTATGACCTTACCGTGCCAGTCCCAGCTCCGCCATGCCCTATGAATTCAGGTAGTGTAAGAAGCGCTACATGAATTGCTGGGCCGTATAAATAAAAGATTATACAGAAAGTGACATGACCCCCTCAGCTCACGCCCGATCCACGCGTGCTGTACGGATCTTAAACAGCATGCACGTTATCGCAATGATCGCCTAAACACGAAAGCTATGCGCTAAAAACCCGTTCATCGAACAACCAAAAAGAGCAGCTACGGATACCGTAAACGCATAATGTCTAAATGCGGGGTTCCATGGTTTTCCTTACGGAGCCCTACCGGTAACAGAGGCCTCACCGCACAGCCTGAAGCTGCATCGCTTCTCTTGTTAAATACTCACCCGAAGCGAGAGCTACTCTGGACAACATGATGTTGCTTGGGGTGGCAATACACAAATGGGACCGGCGCTGGAAAAAAAAGCGAGGCGAGCTCTACCGGTCACCCTGTGCCCTCAGTGTCCCTGACACAGCTAAGAAAGCAAGATGGCGCTGGCTCCGCCTCCTCCGGGTCAGTCGACGTCACCGAGTCTTTGACAACCATGTCAATTTAGGGCAAAAGTGGGACGGTACGGTAAAAGTAACGCCATGGCTTCAATACCAGTAACTGTAGTCGGTATTACGTACTTACTTGACAAATAATTTAATACGTGAAACAAAAACGCGACACACACTCAACTGAAATATATATATATATAGTAACACATTTTTTTTATTAAATACTTTAGTTTCAACTAATATTTTTAAAACTAATTCAACATGCAATTCTCACACGCAACCAACGGCTTGCTAACATTATAGCAGTTTTGTTGACATTTGGTTCAAATAATCATGCTATTCAGCTTTTCACCCTATCCGATATAGCAGAGATTGACATGTCTGTTCCGCCCCCTCACAAAGTTCAAGGGCAACGCTAAGCGACCATTGACGCATCGGCGTGTAGGCGGGGCTTGCTGGCGCAGTGGTTGGCGGGAAGGAAACAAGAAAAAAACCGGAGTCGCTTCGGAGTTGCACGTGCTGGAACGATGAAGAAAGAAAGTCCCTGGGGGAGCCCAATGAGGGCCCCAGCATGCATGGACGTACAGCTGGAAGCTGCCCGCTACCGGAAAGGTGACGGATGCGGGAGACAGTAGTAGGAGAAAGCGGGCGTCAGTGGGCCTAATTGGAGGGGATAGTGGGATTCTAGGTGAGTTGGATGACAGCGGGAGGAGTCAGCGGTACATCGTAAGAGAAACATCTGGCAGGTGGGGGCCGCATGGTGCTCAACCAGTTTTTGCGAGGTCTGTTAGGGTACAGGAGGTACATGTGATGGATAGTGCTGCAGTACCTTGTAGTAACGTAGCAGAAACTACTTGGAAAGCTAATATATTAAGATATGTTTTTTCTTTTTAAACTCTCAATCATCAGATGGAGTCTTGCTTTTGGCTGCTTCCAGTCTCAATGGACGTACTTGGGGTGGATCCATTTGGGTGTTCAAGGATCCCCTTGGTGCCCCTAACGAGAGCCTCTGTACGGCTGGCGTGCAGACTGAAGCCGGGGTGACAGACGTGGCTTGGGTGTTGGAGAAAGGCATCCTCGTGGCTTCGGATTCAGGTACCTGTGGCTGGCGTTCCCGAAAGGATCCGTAACGCTGTACCGCTGTTATGAACATCTGCAATTTGTTTTTATATGCCTTTTGCCATAGCTGCCAAAACACCTGACGTTGCTCTGGTTCGTGTAAATCTGTTTATGTGGAACTGAAATCAACAACTTGAATACGAGGCAATGATTTGAGCAAAATATGAACATGAACTGTAAATGCACAACACCTTAAAGTTACGTCATATGCTTTGATAGCTGTGATGTCCCCTTAAATGTATATGGTCCCCTTTCTTATGCATTTTACCCTTACCCTGCCATGTATACGTGTGTGTGTGTGTGTGTGTGTGTGTGTGTGTGTGTGTGTGTATATATCTCATATGCCATTTACTATGTTGGTGTGTCTGTCCCTGCAGGTGCTGTGGAGCTTTGGGAACTATTGGAGAATGAATCTCTCTTAGTCAGTAAATCTACCAAGTATGAACATGACGACATCGTAACAACCTTGAGTGTTTTTGCTGATGGGGCGCAGGCAGTAAGTGGAAGCAGAGATTGCAGGTTGGTTTACTAAAAAGGAAGGTCTGCTGATCTGCGAATTCTGGTGGATTTGGAGCTTGGGCTCTTAAATGATGTGTTTTTGTGCTCTGTTTTCAGTGTCAAAGTCTGGGACCTTGAACAAAAGATGCTCCTAAAATCCTACAAAGGTGAGATTAGATCACAAAGGTTTGTGTACTTAAAGTTCAATTATTTTTTTTCAAATATAGACGATGCATTATGTGTATCTATCTATCAGTCTAATCATAAATAGGCGAAACTGACCAGTTAGCTCCACTTTCTCAAAATTGATACTACGCTAAGGATGGAAGTGATTGTACCATTACGTGGACGGCTCTTTCTCTGTACCCCTTAAACATTAATTTTACCCTAGAATCTACTGAGGAACAGCAATTTAATATATTTGAACTCCCTGTTTCCCATTAATTATAGGGGGATTTTCCTCCTTTTAACATGTTATATTGCTTGCATGTTTCTTCTTTACTTTAATGTGTATTTCTGTGTTTTTAGCGCATTCTGACCATGTCACGTGCGTGTCTGCTTGCCCTGGCAAAGAAGCAATCTTTTTATCTTCTGGTGAGGTAAGTACATTTGGCCTATACCAACCAAAATAAATGGTTAGAAAAGGGTGTTGCTTAACCCCTTCAGTCCTGGGGTATTCCATATCCAAAGGACCAACATTTTTGTTTTGGCTATTTTACCAAATGTTTGTTTAAAGCACGATTCCCCTTTTCCATATATGATGAACTTGCACAAATACATAATTTTGTTCAGGAGAAGTAGGACTCTGGTCGTCCTCTAGCCTGACCCTCCAATGAGAGGAGCAGATATCACTGGAAACTTGCTATATTCTCCCCAAAATAACCCTGTGTAAGCTTCTGCCAAAATAGCGGAGCTTCCCATGAGTCCTCTTCTGTGACTGGGCAAAGGAAGTCACCTGAAGCTCTATTTTACCATGATACCCTCGTGTGAATGTCTCCCAAAATGGCAAGCATCTGGTAATGTCCTCTGATTGGATGACACCGGAATTGCTGCCATTTTGCCCTAAGATAACATCATGTGAATTTCTGCCAAAATGGCGGAGCTTCTGGTGACGTCCTTTCCTCCCTTTGAAGGATCGGGGAGACGATGTTGGAGTGGTCTCCACCATTTTTCCTCTTTATAACCTTGTGTGAGCTTCTACCACTGTGCTCTACGTTAACCTTGTGTGAGCTTCCACCAAAATGGTGGAGTGTCTGGTGCTGTCCTCTCCCCAATTGATGGATCGGGGGGGGGTCACTAGAAGCACCAACGTTTTTGCACAAGTTCGCTGAAATCTTATGTCCGTGATCTGCAGACGTAGAAAAAAAAAGGATAACCAGAAGCTGCGAGCCACGGGAGTGGTCAGCAGAGATTAGGAGACATTTAAAGAGTGAGAGTAAGTCTAGGTGTCAAACAACAACTTTCGTTCCTGAAATTAATTTTTGATGGGTCAAAAACACACCAAAAAAACTTGTGTGAATCGTTTTTGACCCATTTGCATGTCTATTTTCAAATGTATTTTTGTTTTGTTGCCCTGTTCCCAGTGCAGTATGGCTCGAGATCCCTTTTTGGTTTATATTTAAATATTATTTTTTTTTTTTTTTGTGCCGGTTATGACGTGATCTGCAAGCAGATCTCCAATAGCCCTTTGCAGGTTACAATAATTGCAATCGGCCAGCAGGGGGAGCAATGTGAACTCCCAGTAGGTGTGAGCAGTTTAATGATGAGCACCGTTGCCTGAGCAATGCTGGCTTCTGCCAGTCTGATCTCCTGTGTAGCAGCATGGAATTTTCCCTGCCACTGCAACAAAGTCAGGACGTCCTAATGGGCTTCTTGCCACAGGACGTACGGGTGTGTTCTTAGGGTGGACTCAACCGGTTAAGCCTGTGTTTTCCTCTTTGTTAAAGTTTTTTTTTTTTTAACCTGCTTTGGAAACCTCCACATATACTTCAATATATTACATGCAAATGCAGCGTGTCAATAAGCTGTATATTTTGTATTTTTATTAAAGGATGGCTGCGTCTTACTCTGGGATACAAGAAACCCCAAACCTGCCACTCGGATCAGTGAGTACCATTGCTAGTTGTTTCTTTTATCGGAGGGGCCAGTCAGGGCTTGCTTTTTTGGAGGGGCCACGTTTGTGGTTTTAAACATTTAAATGGATAATTTAATGTCTCTGACAACATCATTAAAGACGCATGTATTTCAAAATACTCTTGGTACTTGGTATGCGTTTTCAAAATTGTAAATCCACCACACGGCTATTATATGCATTACAGTGCATATGATGACTGGGAGTGCTCCTTTACTGAACAGATTCATTAAAATCCCTTATATCAGTTGGCACATCTAGTCTGTCCATTTTAATTGGTTCTTGGTCTTAGGTTCGGGGTAGCTTTATGCCAATCCCATGCGAGTTTAAATTTCTTATATATATTAACCTCTGCTACTTTTGCTGTGAGTCCATACCTCTTTTCTACCACCGATTCAGTAAGGTAACGCTTCCTTACTTTAAATCTAAGCATCTAACCCTCTACTACAAAGTGGACTGCCTGATTGTGTGATTTTGAAATAATTGTATTTTCTGTTGGTGACCACTCCCCCCCCTTTCTTGTTTTCAAATGACTTACAACAAATATAACAGGTTATACATTTTTATCTATTACAGATCTTTCCTCGAAGCACATTCCTACCTCTCTGACATGGCATCCAGACAAGGATGATACATTTGCTTGTGGTACATTGTATTTGATTTCATTTCTGTGCTTGCCAAATGTTTGGGGTTTTTTTTTTGTTTGTTTTGTTGCTGGTGGGGCTATATACAAATTGTGTATACTAAGAAAGCAGCATTTTCGCTTTTCAGGCAGATATTGATTGTTCCTCCACTTTAGTGTAGGGGATGAATGGTTCTGTTATTCAGATGTTTAGGACAGGAAGTTTAATCTTTATACAATTTCCAAAACCTTAATTAAACCTAATTCCATGCATTGATATATAATATATCAATGTTTAGATTTTTTTTTTTTTTTGTCCCTTTTAAACCTCTTATTAATTACAGGTGATGAAAGTGGAAACGTTTTCACTGTAAATCTGAAGAGTTCAGACTCTACCCAGGGGCTGGCTGTGCATTCCCAGACCGTCACCGGACTATCATATTCGAAGCACAGGTGAAAACCATCCTCTTGTTTGTGGATTTGTAGTAAATAGGGATGCCAGGGCTCTGGGTGAGACATGTATGATATAATGTCAGTGTAAATGTATATTTAGAGAACTTCAAGTATGAGCAACACATATTTTTTTTATTTTTTTTTTTCCCTTTGGCTTGCTTGTTGAATTCTTTTATTTTGTTCCATTGCAGTACTCCTTTCCTGGCCTCTGTGAGTGAAGATTGTTCTGTAGCAGTACTTGACTCGGACTCAAAAGAAGTGTAAGTGTTTATGTATATTAATTAGATTTTTGTTTTTGTTTGTTATAAAAACTTTCCAAGTACTTACCCCTCCCCTTATTTGTTGTGTGACTTGCTAACGCAAACTTTCGCTTTGTTCACAGCTTCAGGAACCAATCGCATGAAGATTTTGTGACTGGTGTAGCTTGGTCACCTCTTGATCACTCCAGCTTCACTACCATTGGTTGGGATCACAAAGTTCTTCATCACAGCCTTAAAGAGTGCAAGTCATAGGCTTTTTCTGGAAAGACACACCGGGTTTATACCAACCACTAGACAGGAGGTGCAACCATGGCTTGTCGTACATCTTACTAAAGCTCTACATTAGGTTTAATGGCTTAAAATGCCTAAAATGCCTGAAGTCGACTTCAGTGTTGGCAGGCTACTTTCACTGAATTCTGCATGCCACATTGGCAGCACAGAGTTTGAGTTTCTTTTGGAGAACTTTTGTATAAACCTGCCAGCACCATTCTGGATTTCTGTTCTGTACCAGTAGTGCTAATCATTTGTTTAGGGTGACTCTTAAGCAGTGTTTAATTGTGGCACGTAATAAATACCCTAGGCGTTAATAAAGTGAATTGACAGAAATAGGAAATATAAGTTAGTTTTTCATACATTATGGTTTACATTTTGTAACGGTGAAATACAAAAAAAAAAATCTCATGTTATCCTTGCGTAATTGATCACTGTGTCCTCATGTTACAGTTGATACTTTAACACCTTCATGACAAAGCTAGTACGGGGAACGGGCTCCAAATGCAATGTATTTGTGACAATGCCTGTACGCGTATGGGCTGTTTTAAAATAGCTGTGCTTGCGATGTTTTGGGGGGGGGGGTGATCCAAACAAATTACTCCTACCAAATTTAACAAACGCTGGTGGTGGAATTAGTGCATGAAAAGAGTTAAAATATGACCATTTGAAATACCCTGGGGTGTCTAATTTTCCAAAGTATGTGGTTTGATGTCCCAAGTAGCACACAGGGGCAAGATGACCAGATAAAAAGATAAAAAAAAAAAAAAAGGATTTTGAAATGGCAATATGCTACCGTGTTTCCCCGATAGTAAGACACCCCCGATTGTAAGACGTATCGGGAGTTTCAGAGGGGTCGGCTAATATAAGCCGTACCCCGAAAGTAAGACATATGTCTTACTTTCGGGGAAACACGGGGGATTTGCCGGGTCCGCCACTCTAAGGGGCTGGGAAGTCCCCACCAAGGCCGGCCTTACGTGTCTGCGGCCGCACAGGATTTAAATTAAAACATCGGGGGTTTTTTTTAACTTTATTTAACATCCTCCATGTTAAATAAAGTTAAAAAAAACTTTATTTAACATGGAGGATGTTAAATAAAGTTTTTTTAACTTTATTTAACATGGAGGATGTTAAATAAAGTTGAAAAAAACCCCCGATGTTTTTATTTAAACCCTGTGCGGCCGCAGACCCCTAAGGCCGGCCCCTTAGAGCAGGGCCGACCTTTGGGGTGTGCGACCGCACAGGGCGCCACACTCCAGGGGGTGCCAACCTGCGGCACCCGGCACCCCTCCAGAGACGGACAGTAATGTCCGCCGCTGGAGGAGCAGGCTCGCAAGGGAGCGGTATCGGAGGTCTTTAACAGACCTCCGGCTCCCTTGAGTGATTTTAAGCCGGGTTCAACCCGGCTTAAAATCACTCAAGGGAGCCGGAGGTCTGTTAATGACCTCCGATACCGCTCCCTTGTGATCTGCGCGGCAACAGCTGTTGTGCGCCGTGGTATCTTGTCAGATCCCGGCGCACAACACTGAAGCCGCGCCCACCGCTGTCCGTGCCCTCTGACCCGGAAGGAGACAAGAACTGAAGAAGAGGAGCGAAGAGGAGGAAAAGAAGCTGAAAGAAGAAAGGAAAGGTAGGAAAGCATTAAGTGAGAGTGGATTGGTGTATATGTGTGTGTGGATTGGTGTATATGTGTGTGTGGATTGGTGTATATGTGTGTGTGGATTGGTGTATATGTGTGTGGATTGGTATATGTGTGTGGATTTGTGTATACGTGTGGATTGGTGTATATGTGTGTGGATTGGTATACGTGTGGATTGGTAAGTGTGTGGGAGTGATGGGTGTTATGCTGTACCATTTCCAATGTCTTTTTCATGATCTAATTATGCTCTAAAAGTACATCATAACTCCCATCACTCTCAATTTTTTCCCAATATAAGACATACCCCGAAAGTAAGACATAGTGGGGCTTTTAGGGCTAAAAAGAAAGTAAGACACTGTCTTACTTTCGGGGAAACACGGTAGTTCTATAATTTGTAAAAAAAAATAAAAAAAAAATCTCAATTAATTAGATATAATGTAATAAGCCCTTGTCCTGAAGAAAGAAAAAAAAAAGCAACTTATTTGTGAGGCTACGCTTAATGATGCATAAGAAAATCACAGCAACACTGCAAAAATGTTAAACAGCCAGAGTGTGCTACAAAATCCCCAAAATGTAGCTTCCTATTAACCAGTCATACATATGTTAGACTGCCTAAGGCACAGAGCCTCATATTTCTTTACTCATGTCAAGAACTTTTGAGTGACAGTTCTCAGACTGGTTTATATTTTCTCTAGAATCCTATTTGTAGGCCATATATCGGAATGCATGTCTAGACTGGATAGTCTGATCCCTTCAGATTTGCAGTGAAAATGCTTGTTTTCGTTATGTATGATAAAAAAAGAATGCATTTTAATGTGAGTGGTTTCCTGCTTCTAATTTGCAACTTTTAAGTAGCTGATTAGTGGTGATTGAGACCATGGAGGTGGCAGGTAGCTGCAGCTTTGTCTTAAGGTAGGGCCTTCCTTTAAAATCATAGCAATACAAAGAACGTTATTATTCGTGATGTAAAAAACTCATACTGAAATAGAGAAAAAAAAAAAAACACTTTCTTTTTTTTTTTTACACTCTTAAATACTGAAGAAATACTGCAAGTGCCACATCTGAACAATGACCCAATTTATGTTCAACATCTCCTTTTACAGTCATACCCCACATAAATAGCGGGCAACATCCTTGATTTACATATTATCCTATATTATGGATTTTTCTCTCTCTCTGTGTGTGTGTATGTGTATGTTATACCGTATTGGCCCCCACTTTAAGTCTTTAAAGTTGGGGTGCGGCCTATATTCTGGGTCTAGCAGTCCCGGGCGCCGGGCAGGCAGCGGGGTCAGGATACAGATCCCCCGCAGCGGTGCAGGGGACCTGTATCCTACTGTCTGATACGCTCAGACAGCCTCCCCTGCCAGCACTTCCCACGGGGGGAGTGCCGGCACGGGAGGTTGTCTAAGCGCATCGCGTGGACATTCACCGGCAGCGGCAATGCGCCGCTGCCGGTGAACGTCCGCACGATGCATTTTACATCCCCCCCCCCCCCGACTTACCAGAGCAGACTCCCGGGTGTCTTGCAGGGCCTGCGGAAGACATCTACGCAATACGCGTATACAACTTCCGGTGCCGGCACTTCCGCTGAGTGCTGGCACCGGGAGTTGGATACACGATGTGCATAGATGTCCCCCTCCGGCCCCGCAAGACACCCGGGAGTCTGCTCTGGTAAGTCGGGGGGGGGACAGAGTGGCAGCATATCTCGGGGGGGAGGACAGAGTGGCAGCATATCTCGGGGGGGGGGACAGAGTGGCAGCATGTTTACGGGGGCGGCCTATATCCGAGCCAATACGGTATATATATATATATATATAATAGTTTTTGTTTTTTTCTTAAAGTGGAAGGGCTGAGAGGCACTTAAAAATAAAACACATATGTATATATACATTTTATGTTTTAACACTGTTCCCAGTTCAGTATGGCTCGAGATGCCTTATGCCATTGATCCCAATCATTTTTTTAAAAATTATATTTGATCCCTCCCCCTCAGTGTTTTTTTTTTTTATTATATATTATTCTTTAAGGATGAGAAACTATTTTTCTCCCTCTCCTCTTCCTCCTGATCTGTTTGTACTTATAACAAAGAAGGGCTCCATAGCCCTGCATTGCAGAATGTAATAATTACAATTAGCCAAAATGGGAGAGTCTAGAAAGACCCTGCAGAGGCTTTCCTGTCCTTAAGTGAGCTGCTGGTGGGTGGCCGCAGTGGTGCCTGCTGAAAAGGAATGCCTGATTTCATGAGCGAGGTCCACATGGTGCTTTTCTATGAAGTCGGGACGTACAGTCGTATAAAAAAATAATTCTATGGTTTTACATATGGTTAAGGATGTGAGTGACTTTGACATGGGCCAAATCGTGATGGCTAGACAACTTGGTTCTCGGTTCCCGGTCTGCAGTGGTCAGTACCTATCAAAAGTAGTCCAAGGAAGGAAAAGCGGTGAACCGGGAGCAGGGTCATGGGTGGCCAAGGCTCATTAAGGCACATGGTGGGGGTGAAGGCTGGCCTGTGTGGTCAAATCCAACAGATGATCTACAGTCGCTCAATTTGCTGATAAAGTTAATGCTGGTTCTTTTATAAAGGTGTCAGAACACACAGTGCATCGCATATGCACAGACACACAAATAGTAGGGTCTGAGTCCTTACTGTACTGCAAGCTACAGTATTTTCAAGTAAAAAAAAAATTGTATGATTTCCAAAAGGTGCATTCTCAATATCCAGTTTATGACTCATGCCCTTAATTACTGTTTTTACTTTTTCTTGAATTTGGCAAGTTTGTACAGAATTTTGCCATCCACATTATTCCAGTTCTCATCACGGTGTGGTTTTACCTTTTTAAAAGTTCCCAACAAGGGGTGGATTCAGAGCCTGCACAGCCAGACACTCGCACCAACACAACTAGACACTCCACATTAGCACACATGTGCACACACACTAACATAATCAGATAAACTAACACAACCAGACACACACATGCTAACATCGTCAAAGACAAATGTTCACACACTAAAATGCAAAAAACATACCCATGTTCACGAAAATACCAACACACACACACTATGTGTGTGTCTTGTGTCTAAGTGTGACTCCCCCCAAGGTCACACTCTGGATCCACCTGTGGCTCGGCAAGACCTTGCCTTCCCACCACAGGACCTCAGCAAGGCAAATGAAAGATGAGAAGACAGAAGAGATAAAGAGAAAAGGGAGAGATTACGTAATGAGAGGTGGAGAAGGAGTTAATGAGAAATGGGAGACATGAGATACAGAAAAAGAGGAGAGCTAATAAGTAAGTGGATCACAGAAAAGGAGGAGAGATAAGAGAAAGGGAAGAGGTAGGAACCAGAGACAAAGAGGCGAGAGATAGGGAAAGGGTGAGGTAAAGAGATAGAGGAGAGATTATGAGAAGTAGGGGACAGTAGGGAGAGTAATAAAGACGAGAGATAAGAAGGAGTGATAAAAAGAGATGAGAGGAGATCTGGGTGCTGGCGCCAGTCCTATGTGTGCATCTTGGTGCTGGGCAGTTCTGTGGATGCAATTTTGGTGTTTGGGGCCTTTCCTATGTGTGCAATATGGGTGCCAGGGTTGTAATCTATGCCTGCATGGTGGAGGGTCATGTGTATGATGTGCTTAAATGCCCCTGCCCCAAGGGCAGTATACAAGTGGCAGGAAAATACATTTTTGCCTAGTGACAAAACTCCTTGCACCATCCATGGTAACTGGACCCTACCTCCTGGAAGTTAGGGAAATAAAGAGGTAATAAGCTGTGCTTTGTCACTTTAGGTCTGCCTAGTGGCCTAGATTTGGTTTCAGAAAATCTCTTCAATGTGCACTGTATTACCCAGACTGCTTCTTTAGAAATTTTCAACGTTTTACTGATTTCTGTAGAGCATTTTGTCGTTAAATTGCTTCGCTAAGCTGTTTTGAAATTATTACAAAAGGTATTTCAACAGAAGTCCAATAACAGGAGCACTTGTGGGAGCCCTGGTAGAATTCTAGGAGTACAAGACTAATAGAATTCCAAAATAAGAAGTATCAATGAATCAAAATGTTTGAATGCTTTTCAATAAATTATCACATAAAATAAGTGGGTCATGATTTACACCACTATAATGCATTCTTGGCATTGCATCTTCGGCTTGTGTGCACCCGCTCACTCATAGAAACCCATTTCATGAAGCTCTGTGTGTTGTCTACTGCTTTGTGGCTGAGTGGTTGTTACTCCTAGACATGTCCGCTTTACAATAATAGCACTTACTAGGACGGGGCAGATCAAACAGGGCAGAAATGTTACAAACTTGTGGCAAAGGTGGCATCCTATGACACTAAGTCACTGTCACTATTTGACCCATTCTACTGCCAATGTTTGTGTATAGAGATGGCTGCCTATGTGCTTGATTTTTTACACAATGAGTGTGGCTGAAACGGTGTTACATTACAATGTTGAAAAGATAAGAGTGATATTTGGAAGTTCCTGTAACAATTTATTCACTACTGTATTCAACTGCCATGAACCAACTGTAGCAAATCTCTCCTGTTTTACATCCACAAGGGGACAGTAGTTCACAATTTGCAGCTAGAATGCATGTGTATCCATATCGTCTTCGGTGATTTCATGTATCTGCCTTTCATGTGATACTTTCTATTTTTTTGAGGTCTGAAGAAAAGTTGCCTTGATTATAAGACAAGGTGTTTTTTTTTTCAGATCATTCTTTCTGAAAATAAATTTGTCTTATAATCGAGCAAAAACTAATTTGGTTATGCAAATCATGGGACATAATTCACCTTTCTAAATGAGGTTTTACTGAATAATTATACTTTAGGAAATGCAGACCAAAGTGAGTTTTCGCTAGTATGTCTAGTGTGTATTTAAATTCATGATATATAATTTCTTATCTCCGTTAGCAGAATTAAATAATCAGTCCTGTTGCTATTTTCTATGGATCGCTAGCATTAGACTTAGAGGTGTTGGAGCCCGCATGGTAACAGTAAAAGGCAGGGGCCTTGACCTGTGCAGGATGGTCCCTCACTCAGGGGTGTAACTAGAAACCACAGGGTCCAGATGTGAAAGTTGCCCCAGAGCCTCCCAGCTTTGCAATGCAACATGTCCCACACTGCCACCCTTGACCCCAAACAGCTTATCAGTGCCACCCTAACTCTCAAACCCTTCTGCCATCTTTGTCCTTCAACAGCTGGTCTGCACCATCATTCCCCCAAGCAGCTTCTGTGCCTTCTTTGCCTCTTGCAACATACATTCTGGCACACATATGTGAACACACTTACACAAATTTACACATGCTAACACAATACACTTACTCATACTCACTAACACACATGTACACATTCATTCTAATACATACACTAGACGGTTGGAAGGGCCCTTCCTGAACAATTTTGAATGTGCATAGGGAGACAAGATAAAGTGGTTGCAGGCCCAGGCCCTTTACACATCAAGAGGGTGGTTAACAGACGATAGCATATTTTGCTGTGAATCCCAACATGCTCAAGGTAGAAGAACTGCAGATCTGATCTGTTTTGTATGGTAGCATCAACAACTACATCCACATCATACGCTAGCCTTAAAATAAAAATAGTAAACTAAAAAGAAGGCTCAAATCCAAGCTCTGCCAGAGTGGCAGATTGTGTATGGTCGCATAACAGGTTATACTGATAAATTCAATACTTTGTATAACCAGTATCATGTTTGCTCCATACTTGATCTTCGCTCTCCACAGGAATACCTACCCAGTCTAAAAATGTGTAACGAACTGATAGATCCTGTTCAAAAGGTAGGCAAGTTAACGTAAGCTTCTTATTTCTTAAGAACATAAGCTGACAATCCTTTGGATTTGTCCTTACAGCGTAGCAAGGGACAGGGCTACGTAAAAGTATATAAACCCCAAATAAGATATTGAGGTATGAACTCAGCTTTGTTTTTTTTCAGTTAAAACAAGTCATACTATTGTATGCGAGGAGCTGCAAAATTTTTATGTAATATAACAAACAAGAGCTTTCATGTGTGATTTTTTTCCAGTAAATGAAATATATATTATACATAAGATACCACAGTCAAAACTAGGAGGGAACTAATAAGTTCCACCACTAAATCATGCCACTGAAAAAACTAAATAAATATGTATAAATAAGATGCCAAAATACCAGAGTATTGCAGTGTGCAATGATACCTTTAATTTGATTAACATTATACTTAAAAGACATGTATTGCTTCAGACCTGAGAAAGACAGGGAAAATCTTGAAAGCTTTCCTTTATAGTTAACAAATAAGTACAGAGACAGAGCGACACGCTCTCGTGCTGCCTGGCTGTTGTGAGTGGAGCTGTAGCTGAATCCTTTTGCGCCCGTGGCATTTTATTGACACTGCCCTTACACATACCTGCCCATAAACACACATATACACATACACTGCCCTTACACACGACTGTCCACAGATACACTGCTTTAACAAACACCTGTCATACACACATAAACATACACCTGCCCATACACACACACATATATATATATACAGTATCTCACAAAGGTGAGTACACCCCTCACATTTTTGTAAATATTTTATTACATCTTTTCATGTGACAACACTGCAGAAATGACACCCTGCTACATTGTAAAGTAGTGAGTGTACAGCCTGTATAACAGTAAATTTGCTATCCCCTCAAAATGACTCAACACACAACCATTAATGTCTAACACCTTGGCAACAAAAGTGAGTAAGTGGAAATGTAAAAATGGGCCCAAAGTGTCAATATTTTGTGTGGACACCATTATTTTCCAGCACTGCCTTAACCCGCTCGGGCATGGCGTTTCAAAGGTTGCCACTGGAGTCCTCTTTAACTCCTCCATGACAACATCACAGAGCTGGTGGATGTTAGAGACTTTGCGCCCCCCCCACCTTCCGTCTTAGGATGCCCCACAGATGCTCAGTAGGGTTTAGGTCTGGAGACATGCTTGGCCAGTCCATCACCTTTACCCTCAACTTCGTTAGCAAGGCAGTGGTCGTCTTGGAGGTATGTTTGGGGTCGTTATCATGTTGGAATACTGCCCTGCGGCCCAGTCTCTGAAGGGTAGGGGATCATGCTCTGCTTCAGTATGTCACAGTACATGTTGGCATTCATGGTTTCCTCGATGAACTGTAGCTCCCCAGTGCTGGCAGCACTCATGCAGGCCCAGACCATGACACTCCCACCGCCATGCTTGACTGTAGGCAACTAACCTGGTTGCTGCCACACACGCTTGACACCATCTGAACCAAATAAGTTTATCTTGGTGTCATCAGGCCACAGGACATAGTTCCTTAGTCTGGTTGTCTTCAGCAAACTGTTAGCGGGCTTTCTTGTGCATCATCTTTAGAAGAGGCTTCCTTCAGGGAACACTGACAGGCTTACCCCTTCAACCTCTGCAGCAATGCTGGCAGCACTCATACGTCTATTTCCTAAAGACAACCTCTGGATATAATGCTGAGCACGTGCACTCAACTTTTTTGTTCGACCATGGCGAGGCCTGGAACCCGTCCTGTGAAACCGCTGTATGGTCTTGCCCACTGTGCTGTGGCTCAGTTTAGGGTCTTGACAATTTTTTTATAGCCTAGGCCAGCTTTTTGTAGCAACAATTCTTTTTTTCAGATCCTCAGGAATTTCTTTGCCATGAGGTGCAATGTTGAACTTCCAGTGACCAGTATGAGAGAGTGTGAGAGCGATAACACCAAATTTAACGCACCTGCTTCCCATTCACACCTGAGACCTTGTTACACTAACGAGTCACATGACACCGGGAAGGGGAAATGGCTAATTGGGCCCAATTCGGACATTTCCACTTAGGGGTGTACTCACTTTTGTTGGGTTGTTTGGGGGCTAAATGGCCACATTTGGTTGGTGCAGATTTGTCAACAATCCCCTATACTGCCCCCATGTGTTATTTGGGACAGCTATAATGCCGGTCAGTTCAATTAACCACATCAAATCATACATTTAAAAAAAATAGACAACCCAGGGTATTTCAAATGCTAGTATTTTAACTATTGCCACCAATTCTAAAATCAGTCTTCGTCAAAGTTTGTGGTAGTATTTTCTGTGTGTTTTTTTCACACACAATGTACTTTAGGTGTAAATTTACAGCTCCTGGTATGTGTCACTGGCAAACACCTCAATATGTGCTTATGTCCAGCCAATTCAATTTGCCCCATCAAAATGTAGAAACCTCAGGGTATTTCAGTCACTAATTCTACCACCATCCTTTGTCAAACTTTGTAGTTGTAATTTGTTTGTCACTCACATGCAGTGGCGTCGCTACAGGGGGGCAAGGGGGGGCAATTGCCCCCCCTAGGTTAATCCTTGCCCCCCCTGTTGCCCCCCTGCCGAATTTGGAATAAAGTCGCAATGCGACTTTAAATCCCGTCTTTTTTTTTTTTTTTTTAATGTGGAGGAGAGAGATGGTGCGGCTCGCATAAGATCGGCAGCCAGGGCAACCGATCTTACTTGGGCCGCACCTCGAGCCCTGCTACTTACCTGTGGGAGGGTCTTCTGTACTGCATAGAGGAAGCGGAAGCTAGCAGAGAACGCAGAGGGAGGCCGCGCCCCCCTGCTGAAGTCTGTGAGTGGCATCGAGGAGCTGCAGTGCAGGTAAGGGGATGGGGAGGGTGTTTGAATGAGTATGGGTGATTGAAGGAATGAATCTGTGAATGAATGAGTATATGAATGAATGATTGTGTGTGTGTGTGTGTGTGATAGCATGGATGTGTAAGTGCTGGAACCTAGGCATGATGGGACTGTGATTGCTGTTAGCAATCACACAACTATCATGCCAAGTCAGCCAGTACATGCTGAAACCTTGTGTATTGATGCTGCCAGCAGTATGGGGTCTGCACATCACTTACAGCCACCCTGTACCAGCATGTACTGGCTGACTTGGCATTATAGGAGTGTGATTGCTAACAGCAATCACAGTCCCATCATGCCTAGGTTCCAGCATTTACTGGTTGGATGTGTAAGTGCTGGAACCTAGGCATGATGGGACTTTGATTGCTGTTAGCAAGCACACTCCTATCATGCCAAGTCAGCCAGTACATGCTGAAACCTAGCTAGCTGCCCCCCTTGTGTATTGATGCTGCCAGCAGTATGGGGTCTGCACATCACTTACAGCCACCCTGTACCAGCATGTACTGGCTGACTTGGCATGATAGGAGTGTGATTGCTAACAGCAATCACAGTCCCATCATGCCTAGGTTCCAGCATTTACTGGTTGGATGTGTAAGTGCTGGAACCTAGGCATGATGGGACTTTGATTGCTGTTAGCAAGCACACTCCTATCATGCCAAGTCAGCCAGTACATGCTGAAACCTAGCTAGCTGTCCCCCTTGTGTATTGATGCTGCCAGCAGTATGGGGTCTGCACATCACTTACAGCCACCCTGTACCAGCATGTACTGGCTGACTTGGCATGATAGGAGTGTGATTGCTAACAGCAATCACAGTCCCATCATGCCTAGGTTCCAGCATTTACTGGTTGGATGTGTAAGTGCTGGAACCTAGGCATGATGGGACTTTGATTGCTGTTAGCAAGCACACTCCTATCATGCCAAGTCAGCGAGTACATGCTGAAACCTAGCTAGCTGCTCCCTTGTGTATTGATGCTGCCACCAGTATGGGGTCTACACATCACTTACAGCCACCCTGTACCATCATGTACTGGCTGACCTGGCATGATAGGAGTGTGATTGCTAACAGCAATCACAGCAATCACAGTCCCATCTTGCCTAGGTACCAGCATTTACTGGTTGCCTGGGTATGATAGGAGTGTGATTGCTGTGTGGGCAGTGTGGACGCAACCTGTGATCTATGCCTGTAATTTAGGGGGTTTTAAATATACCTTTTAATGACGTGTTTTTATGTGAATTCCAGTTGATCTATACCTGCAAAGCTGGGTTTTTGCGTTATTCTGTAGAGCCATATCTATATATTTCCATACATTATTTATGTACCTGCAAATACAGTGTTTGTATGTCTTATTCAGTTGATTAATACCTGCAATACTGTTTCCATGTATTTATTTGATCTATACCTGCAATGCTACGTTTCATATACTATTGTATACCTGCAAATACAGGATTTGTATGTCTGATTCTGCTTATTTGATATATACCTTCAGTGCTGAGATCACAAGTGAATATCAGTTGATCTATACATGTAAAGCTTGGTTTGTGTTTTAATGTGTTGATCTATACCTGCTATCGGCAACTGGGGCTAATATTAATATAAATATGGGCAGCAGGGGCATCAATACACAAGGGGCAAAAACACTAAGGGGGGTATAAACGACAATGCAGTGTGAAAAATCCATCCTGATGTAGACGTCTGTGACGTAGATTGTGTCCTACTGTTTGTGTGTTTTTGGTTATCAGTGTAGCACAGCCTGTCCTCGGGTGTGTGTGTATAGGTGTTGGTGTGGCAGAGCCTGTCCTGGTGTGTGTTTGGGTGTTGGTGTGGCAGAGCCTGTCCTAGGGTGTGTGTTTGGGTGTCAGTGTGTCAGAGCCTGTCCTGGTGTGTGTGTGTTTGGATGTGGGTGTGGCAGAGCCTGTCCTGATGCGTGTGGGTGTCTGTGTGGCCCTCCTGAAGTTGTAGTGACTTCAGGGGACAAAACGTTCAAGGCCCTGAAATCATTTAGTGGAAAAGTTATTTATTGTGTTATAATATTTATTTCAAGGATTAGTCGCACTCAATTGTGGCTTCAGGCTTCCCATGTTGAATGATCAAGTATTATTTTAGCCCAATAACAAAAGTATAATTCCATAGCACATTACTTTTGGAAATTATGAATGCCCCCCCAGTTCGACTGTGGTATCTTGTGTGCCCCCCTATATATTGTTTCTAGAGTCGCCACTGCTCACATGGTACTTAAAGTATGAATGTACAGCTCATTGTTTGTGTCACTGGCAAACAACATACCAATATGTTTTCAGCAACATCTCTTGAGTACAATGATCCACCCATGCATATGTTTATTGCATTGTTTGGGGGCTAAATGGCCACATCATGGCGATGTGTTTTTTAAAAAAATCTGGTCAATCTGTGCCCATGTCCTATATGGGAGATCTTTGAACCTGGCCAATTCAATTTACCATCAGTGCCTGATTACCCGTCAGTCCATATATTTTTGAAAACTACACACCCCATGGGTATGTCAAATATTATTATTTAAACTCTTTACATGTCAGGATTTTTGGGAAGAAAAAGCTCTAATTTTAGGTCTTGCTCAAAAAAGTATATTTTTTATATCTATCTGTCTATCTATATTGTTTGGGCTTTTTTTAATTACTTTTGTTCAAACTGGATGGTTATCGTATTTTTTTTTTATTGACTTGCATGGTTGAATAAACTTGTTTATTTTTTAGTGGGTGACGCCATCTTGCGAGAGGCAACATGTCTCTGGCTATGGAGCTTGTGGTCACCCTCCAGAGCTTCAATATTGAGGCATTACAGCAACAGCATTTTGCCTATCCGTGTCCTTCTGAGCACCGTAATATGACATGACATCCTGCTACTCTGTCTTAAAGGTGCACAGCAACCTTTTAACAGCTCCTATAGAATAGTGTGCCTGGTTGGCAAAGTTCTTTTTAGTGCTAATAGGCTGTTTGGGGAGGTCAGTGATCTCCTTTTTAATTAACCAGCCCATTGATATGTGGTGCTACAGGGAGCCTGACATCTCTGTTGGGTGACCCTATTATGTTATGACAATGCTACTCCCTGGACCTGCCACCCTAGGCCACAATACAACACTGATTGTTTGTTTGATATTGTTTACACAGACCTACATTCATCTTCTATTTTTCCAATAAGGCAGATTTTAGAACCAGTTGATATGTGAGAACACACTGTGTACACTACATCACGCTTTACTTAACTATGCTTGCAGCCAAAACCTATATATTTGTAGGGAATTACAAAAATAATAATTTTAGGCATGATGTTTGCTCATCACATGCTGATTTGTCTCTATAGGGCTAAGGCAAAGTTGAGCCTGCTGTTTGGACTTTTACATTGGTGCCAATCCAAATAACAGCAAATCTATAAAATTGCCTTGTACAGCAGAGAGGTGGGGACTGGTTACAGTGTGAATTCCCCTTTTCATCAACCGCATATTATATTTTAGAGGGTGTTCTGGGATTTATTTATCATTTCTAATGCCTTCAAAACTTTACTACAAAAGCTCCAGAATTAAAGGTACATCAGTTATTTTGAAAATGTCTTGAGGACAGAGGTTCCCCTAGAGTAAGGACTATCAAAGAGGTACAGCAGCAGCAATAGTAGTAGGGCCCTGGGCCTGGGCAGACAGACACTGGCAGATGATAGGCACATGCAGGACTGAACTTCCCCAACATTATAGAATTTTTTTAAAAAAGGCCCCCCAGAGTAAATGTGGACAAAAAAATGCAGAAGTACTAGAACTGTAGTAGTACTGACAGATGATACGCACATGCATCCCCCGCAGAGCAGGACTGATTTTCCCCAATCCTATATAAATTTAAAAAAAGTCTCACCTGGAGTATGGATGGTCAAAGAGGTGTAACAGCAGCAGTAGTAGGACACTGTGCCTGGGCAGGCAGGCACTGGCAGACCAAGCTGCTTGAAGCAGAACAGAATTTAACAAAAGTAACAAAAGTGAGAAGGAGACACAGCAGCACCACTATATACTGAACGAGGCACTGCAGGTGGTGCACCGAGGTGGTGCAGCGTAACTTCCATCATTGTATACTGACCCAGACATTGAAGGTGGTGCAGCGTAACTCCCATGACTATATACTAAGCCAGGCACTGATGGTGGTACAGTTTAGCTCATATCATTATATACCAAGGCAGACACAGACAGTGGTACAGCATGACTTCTATCATTGTATAGTGAGACAGACACAGACAGTGGTACACCATAACTACCATTACTATATGCTGAGCCTGACTATTGGCTGGCTGGGCATCATGGGGTCTTATGCATGTTCTCTCACACCCTCACTCAATCTTCCTCACTCTGTTACCTACTCTTCCACTACTAATGTCTCCCTACCTTCTCCGACGACCGCTTCCAAGTCTTAAAAGGTCAGAACCTTCAAACAATCCTCTTCCCCGATTGGCTCAATGGAGGAGAGGCTCCAACCTTTTGTGCACCACGTGGACATCCTCTCCCTGTTCCTCCAATTGGGGGGAGGGATGCATAGAGGGTTCACCCTTTTCAGGACCTGCTTTCAGCACTTTCTCACAGCTGTGTCTGGGGTATGTGCTTTAGTCATCTCACCCTTCCTACGGAAGGAAGAAGACTGGATGGACTGCACCTAAATGATGAGGGGGCTGCAGTGTTAGAGGAGAGGATGGCTAGAGGGATAGATGAGTTTTTAAACTAGGTTCTGGGGGAGTGCAAAGAGATTTGGAGAAGCAGTTAAAGTAGATAGGATGGGGGACTAGCTTTGGGAAAAGGGGGCAGTGATGGAGTTAGCATACACTATGAGGAGGTATATAAAATTAAAATGAAACCTGTGGTCACAAAATGTTTGTCAATGGAAGAACCAAAAGTGAGAAGTAATCTTAAATGCCTTTTAGCAAAATCAAGAAGCTTGACAAACAAAATGGGTGAGCTGGAGATATTGTGAGTGAGGAACAGTATGATTTAATCTGTATTACAGAAACATGGTGGGATCATAGAACTGACTGGTCAGTAAATGTACTTACTAATTAGAAGGGAGAGAGTAAATAGAAAAGGGGATTGTTTTGTTTATACGTGAATTCTAAATTAAAGCTCCATATTAAGCAAGGTGTGCGTGATGATTCTGGTAGTAATGTGGAGACACTATGGTGGAGATTTGCAGATACTCACAGATAAATATAAAAAGGGTCACACATTACATGTACGTATATGCTACAAGCTGCTAGCAATTAGCATTGATGGGGAGGACGAGCTTTTATTACAAATTGAAAAGGCTGCAAATCTGGGTGAAATTTGAATCATGGGAGATTTTAATTACCCAGATATAAATTGGAATTCTGGAAGAACTAGTTCCACTAAGGGCAGCAAGTTTCGTAACCTGCTAAATTACAAATTTATGTCACAATTAGTAGAGGCCCCCAACCAGTATGGATGCCTGTCTGGATCTGGTTATAAAAATAACTAACAATAAGGAGTGAGTCTTAAACATCCAAGTAAGCATAAAATATGTGGGAAGTAGTGACCATAGCCTGGTTTCATTTAAGATTACTTCTAAAAAGCAGATTGGTAACTACTCCATCAGAACATTTAATTTTAGAATAATTTGTATTCAATAGATAGGAAAGATTGTTTTCTGGGCAGAACACAAAAGACAAGTCGGATACTTTTAAGCACACATTACAAAATTATACACATAAATGTATACTTTGGGAAACAAATGCAAACCACACAAATAAAAACCAATGTGGCTAACCAATAATGTAAGACAGGAAATTTTACCTACAAAAAGGCAATTAAAATGGCTGACCTGGAATTCACTGATAAGAGATGTGGAGCTATGAAATGCAATGAATGCCTTCAAAAAGGGTCTGGATATGTTTTAAGAGAAGCACACCCAGTTCTAATTGCCGGGTGTACACTTCCTTCCCTTATATCTATATATATATATATATACATTCATTAACTTTGTAGCCCTTGCCCATGCAAATGCCATCTTTAGTTTCTTTGTAATTACCGGGTCCTGAGTCCTGCACTGGTCAAGCATCCCGTCTACTTACTGTATATATGATGGAATTCCAATTCTGAGTGGAACAATGCCGCTCTGATTACCAACTTTCATGGATGGCGAGAATGAACGCCTTAAAGATTAACTCACTTACAGAGACCTTCAGTAAGCCACCGATGTGGCCACTTGGTTTACCTGCCCACCAGGCCAGGAGAAGCCCTAGGATGGGGTCCCAAAGAGGTACCGTCCTTGGAAGATATGGTTTAGGTGGACATACTGAATAAACATTGATAACTATAGAAATAAGCTGCCCATGTACACTAATGACTGTGTGTCCCTGGATTTGACAACATTCCCCTACTCTGTCATTAGACCCAGTATGCAGGGCACATTAAAGATAGGTTTCCTGAGGCACCTATATTTGCTAACGCCAACCCTCATAATGAATCAGGAACTCAGGGAGACTGTTCTTATTTTAGATGCATGGAGATAGAATAAATCAGGGGTAAAGATTGTTTTCTGATAGGAAAGGGCTAAGAGGATAGACGAATAAAACCAATGATGAAAAGGACTAAAGGTGTGTATGTAACAAAATACTTTAACACAGATTCATTTATTACATAGAACATTATCAATAGAGGTAAATGCCACTGGCATGGTTCAGTTGTATACATTAGCAAAGGTTCATTAATATACAAGTTGCTTGTGAGTTGATGCTAGTAAATATAATTGTAAAATTCGAAATGTATATTTTGTTGTAAACGAAACACGGAAACCTTAATAAAAAGATTTTTTTTAAAAATTGAAATTTAAGTTATAACTTGAATTTCTTTAACTAATGTCCCATTAGTGCAGCTGTTTTGCATTATTGCTCTTTAAAGATTGCTCTTATTTTCTTTTTTTTAAATCTATAGTTTAATGTAATGTATAGAGGAAATCCTTCATTTCAGACTCACTGTGAGATGAGGATATAAGACAGTGGCTTGATTTATGGATGTCAACGCTTAATTGTTTTATTTTAATTCAACATATAATATATTCCTAAAATCTGTGACATGTTTGCTCTTGCAAATGTTTTTATAAAACATGTTGCAACTATGGGCTCTCCCTGTCTATTAACACACACCCTGTGTAGTCATCAAACATGAGTATCTGTATGCATGCACATAAAAAAATGTGAAATGAGTAAATGAGCCATAAGGGACAATTTGCTTCATCAAAAAGCATATTATAAACAAGGCGAGGCAACTTGCAAATGTATAGGAGTTAAAATATACGCTGCAATAAAATTGATCTCATCATTCATTTATCATGTGTCCTTTATGCACAATGTATGCAGTGCATGTATTTATGAGATCTCATATTTAATTGTTGGTGTCTAAAATAGATGAGACGTTCCTAGGCGTTAAACCTATTAGGTGGGATTGGCTAGGCTGTCTTAACTGTAGGCACTTATAGAAAATGCATTATGCAGCAATCATGGCTTAGTCATATAGCGTAGCTGGTGAAAGAGAATTCTGGGCACCACATAGGTTTAGGCATTCGGCAGTCCTGCAATTTATTTGGGCTGAGCCTTTTATACGAGGCAAAACCCTGTGTAACAAGGTCGATCGATGAGGATATATATATAATATTTTTTTATGAAAAAAATCAAACAAAATGGGTGCCTTCAAAAATTTATATATATTTTTAGAAAAGTACAACATATAGGACTATAAATTATAGAATGTAACAATTTTACAGTTTCTTCATCCAAGGAAAAATCTGATTGCCTTTTGGAGTCAGGAAGGAGCTTTTTGACCCAGAGGCAAAATTTGAAAATAGCTTTTTCATTGCCTTATTCTGGATCAGAAGCAGGAAGGATAGGTAAAGGGCTTTAACTTCATGGACTTTGGTCTTCCTTCTTTCAACCTAAAGTACTATGTTACTATGTATGGATCATGTTGGCTCATCATTCATTTTTTTCAAATGGCCAATCATCGCAGCAAAAAGCAAACCGTTCATGGTTTCCTGTTTTGGTGGCCACTAGATAAATCAGGACTGTAGATAAAACACACCTGGTTTTTTTTAC